>NC_044563.1:91778488-92978488 GCF_007565055.1 Rhinopithecus roxellana | reverse complement strand
CTCATCCATCAACACCCACCTTAAGAATCACTTCTGGAAACATTTCCCCAATGCAATCAATCTGAGTAGGCAAATTTTTTTTTTCTTGGTTCCCAGAGCATGCCTAGTAAGTCTAGGTTAGCACTTGCCATACTGTCTTATAATTATTTGCTTACTTGTATGCCTCCCTGTTGAATAACTAGGTCCTCCAAGACCAGAACTGTACCTTACCCTTTAGCATGAGGTCTGTCATGTATAACAGTAGTCAACTATGACAGCTCAGTGGCCAGTCAGATTTGAGTTTAAATCCTGACTTCGCCTTTTTTTTTTAACGTATTTGATCATATGAACTTTCTTAATCTCTCTAAGCATCAGCTTTCTTATCTAAAAGGTATCCACCTCTCCGTTGTTGAGAACATTAAATTTGTCATTGCACATAAATATTTGACATGGTAACGGGTTTGTGTTGAAGAATTTTTCACTTTCATTTTTATTATTAACTTTATAAATGTTTGTTAGACAAATTAATAAATGTACCATGAAAACCTTTGATGATGACCCTTCATGCCAACTGAAGATGGCATCATGAATGAAATGTAGTAGAAAATGTTGGCTGGGCACAGTGGCTCACGTCTGTAATCCTAGCACTTTGGGAGCCCGAGACGGGCGGACCACCTGAGTTCAGGAGTTCAAGACCAGCCTGGGCAACCTGGTGAAACCCTGTCTCTACTAAAATACAAAAATTAGCTGGGCGTGATGGCATGCGCCTGTAATCCCAGCCACTCCAGAGGCTGAGGCAGGAGAACTGCCTGAGCCTGGGAGGCGGAAGTTGCAGTGAGCCAAGATCACGCCACCGCACTCCAGCCTGGGTGACAGAGCTAGACCCCATCTCCCTAAAAAAAAAAAAAAAAAGTCATTGATATAATGTCAACTTTTTAATTAAAATATAGCTAAAAATATGTGGGTTTTAAGTGGTCGCTTGTGGAGGATGCTTGTTAGAATAAAATAGGCTAACTTTTCTAAACTGCTCCTTGAGTTATGGTAAAAAATAAAACTCATGAGTTTAATGCTGAAGGTCTTATAATGTGCGTTTCGTAGTCTACCTGTTTGGGCAAGTGATTTTCTCCGGGAGCTTGCATGAGACAGCTTAATTGATGGTCATTAGGATAGATGCAACTGATTACACATTACGTAAAAGTATTTCAGGTCTTTTTTTTCACTTTGTAATCTTCTTCTGTTATCCTTCCTTGGCAACTTTTCTGCTTACTCCTGATTGAAGTTTAAGAGATAGACACATTTTCATAAAAATTTACAGCCTCTCATTCTGCCTCAGGCACTTCACTCTTTCCTTATTTGCAATAATAGTGGCACCAATTCTGGGAATGCCTACTGTGTGCTAGCTAGACAGGGTGCTCAATGACAGACACACCAGTTCTCTCCTTTTCTCAGAATTCTAACACAGTCTCCCAACACAGCAGATTCTTTGGTCTATTATTTCATTGTTTATCATCCATCTCTCCTTCCCTTCCACCTCTTACCTCCTTGAAAGGTAAGAGCCCAAGGGTAAGGATCTGTTTTGTTTTCCAGTATAACCCAAAAAATTTAAACAATGCTAGGCACATAGCTCAATAAATGTTTGTTGACTGCACTTCATACAACCCTAAAGTAGGAAGTGTTATCTTCACTTCGAGATTGGGGAAGCTGAGTCCCAGAGACATAAAATAAATAGCCCAGCATCACACAGCTAGTAAGTAGCAGCTGTGTGATGCTGGGCCCTTGGCCCCAGGTGGGTGTGATTCTAAATACTCTACTTTCTACAGTAGGGCATACCTTGTTGCAATAGAGTCCTCTTCTGGAATGCATGCAGCCCATATACTTGGGATGGCTTGAGACAGGATTTGAGATTGAGGATTTGGCAACACCAGAAGTGCACGAGATTTTGTTATCAGATCTAGATAAGAAGGTAGGTTAGACTGCTGGTGACAAGGAAGGGGCTTAGAGCAATGGTTGTTCAGGCACAAAACACTCTTTGCTCTGTGCTTAAACAGAATTTCCTGGTCTTCCGAGAGCCCCATTTTTTTTCTGTGTGCCTCAAGTTAATATGATCTCCCTTGCCTCTTACAGACCTCCCAAACTTTCTCTAAAGGTTCATAGTGTCTGGGGAGAGATTCCAGTTTTTTCGGAGAAAGGTGCTTTATAAATGCCAGGTATTATTAAGTATATTAAGTTATTAAATGTATTATAATGATCATTCATTTCTATTCATTCCCTTTAATATCAGGTCTTGGTTCCTGAAACACTCCTATTCAAAACTCAAACTTATTTCATCTTCAGCTCATTTCTTCAATTCGCTGAAAGTAAAGAGAATATTTGCTGAGTTCCACATTGTTAATTTAGATGTGGATTTTGGTGAATGAGCCAAATTAAGAAACCATGACTTGTCGTGGGAGGTTTGCTACCATCTCCTCTTCTCATCGTATGCATTCCTGGACAAGCTCTGCCAATTCCACAGCTTCAGCCACTGTTTACATGCCGATGGGTCCCCAGTCAGCATCATGCTCCCACTTGGCTTTCCAGAATCCAAACTTATTTTTGCAACTGTCTTCTGCACTCCTCCACCAAAGTGGATGTCTGAAAAGCACCTTATATCCAGCATGTGCAAAGCCCAACTGAAGTCTAAGCATCCCTCTGAATTCTTTGTCTAAATGAACAGTACCTGTCATCTTTTACTCCTCCTCAATTCTTATTTTCTCACCTCCCACATACGGGCATCAAATTTGGTCCATTCCAAATCAGAAATGCTGCTCACATCTGTTTCTTACTCTCCATATTTACAAACACTGCTTATAATTCTAGTTCCGGCCCCAATTCATTGTTTACCTCCTTCTAGGTTTTTCTGCCCATAGTCTCTTCCCTCCACACATGGCCAACACAGGACAGATCTGATGATGTTACACACATCTTCAACTCTAGGATCATCAGCTTGGACCCCAGCCTATCATACTTACATCACCACCTATTCCAGGCAAACCCTATGCTTCAAACTCTCCATCCTCCCTTAAAATGCAGTGGTCTTCATTTCTTCATTTCTCCATGCTTTTGCACACTCTGTTCCCCTTGTCAGGAATGCCTTCCCCCTCTTTGCTGCCCAGCAGCCTCCCATACATCTTTTAGGTCCCATCCCCTCTCCTTTTCCAAATCCCTCCAGGGGGAGTGAGCAATACCATCATCTACGGTTCTATATCCCTCATAAATGCCTTCTCAAAACACTTCTTAATAATAGCAATCATATAGCATGTTATGCAACAGGCATTTTTCTGATCACTTTGCACACTCATCTTATCCTTGCAACAAACCAAGGAGTAATTATTGTCTTTAGCCTCACGTATGAATCAAAAGGCTGAGACCAGAGTTAAATCACTTGTCCAAGGTCACCCAGCTAGGAAGTGGAATTCCCCCATTTAGACTGAGACAGTCTGCACCAGAATCCATGCACTTGCCTGATACCCTTTTGTCCTCACTGTGAAATGTATGTGTCTATCTAGCCTGTAGGTGTCTGGTTTCTCCAACTCTAAGGCCTGGATAATTATCATTAATGGTTATTTTTCAGGCTTTGGGTGAGCACTGATGAAACTATCAGAAAGTAGATGTAGACATAGATAATAAAATGCTAATTGAATATTAGCTATTATTATTATTATCACCCTGAACTATTGCACCAACCAGTCTCCTAACTATAATCCATCCTTCCAGACCATCCTCCACTCTGCCACTGGTTGGTATTCTAGAACACAGATGAAATAATAGAATTCTGAAAACTAAAATGCTTCAATGAGTCTTTATTGTCTGAGGACACCATCCAAACTCTTTGGCTAGAAACATGGGCTTTTCATAACCTAGGCAAACTGTCCCCTGCAGTGTTTTCTCTGCTATTCCCCTGAAGGGAACTTACACTCAACCATAAAAAGCACTAGTCATTTTCTGAACACACCTATGACCTGTTTCCTCCCATGTCCTTTCTTTTCTGTTCCCTCAGCCCAGCCTTCCTTTTCTTTTTACCCATTCAGTGAACATCTACTTAGCCATTAAGACTCTGTTTCATGACACCCCCTCTGTAAAACCCACCCTGATATTCTTAGGCGGAGTTAGGCCCACTTACTTTATGCTACCATTGCCCTGGGACAGCTTTCTATCGTTCCACTAAAAAGGAAGCGTCACTAATTCAGTTCAATTTAATTAAGTTTTGTAACAGGTGTCAGCTGGCCCTACATACTTCATGGGTCTATTAGTTCCCTAGGACTGCCGTAACAAAGCACCACAAATTGGGTGGATTACAACAGCAGAAATGTATTGTCTCACAGTTCCGTAGGCCAGGTGTCTCTGGGCCGTGCTCTGACAGCTCAAGGGGAGGATCCTGCCTTATCTCTCCCAGGCTTTGCTATTTGCTGGCAGTTTCTGATGTTCCTTGGCTGTGCAGACACTACTCCTGTCACATAGCTGTCCTCTCCCTGTGCATCTTCACATCATCTCTCCTCTGTGCCTATGTCTTTGCCCACATTTTTTTTAGATGAAGTTTCACTTTGTTGCCCAAGCTCGAGTAGCAGTGGTGCGATTCAGGCTCACTGCAACCTCTGCCTCCTGGGTTCAAGCAATTCTCCCACCTCAGCCTCCCAAGTAGCTGGGATTACAGGCACCCACCATCATTCCCGGTTAATTTTTGTATTTTTTGTAGAGACAGGGTTTCCCCATGTTGACCAGGCTTGTCTTTAACTCCTGACCTCAAGTAATCCACCTGCCTCGGCCTCCCAAAGTACTGGGGTTACAGGTATGAGCAACTGCACCTGGTCTCCAAATTTCCCTTTTAAAATAATTTTTTCTTCTGTCCTCACAATCTGTTCCCACAAATTTCCCCTTTTATAAGGACATTGGTCACATTGGATTAGGGCCCATCTCAATGACTTTATTTTAAGGTAACTTACCTCTGTAAAGATCCTATTCCCAAACAAGGTCACATTTTGAGGTACTGAAGATTAGGACTTCAATATTTTTTTTGCAGGGGCCAGGGGGCACAATTCAAGCCATAACAATGGGAAATGATGTCTACTTGTCCATAACCATTCACTTCAGACACTCTGGCAGTCAGGAGTCTCCCACGGAATTTCTGGGATTGCCATGGCCTACGCCATCCTGTTTTTCTGCATTTCCTCTCCTGTGTTCAAATGGGTTGCTCCAGTTCCCACACACAGCCCCCATTACCCCATGTCTTCAATATTTTCAACAACTCATCTAATAAGATCAGGAATTTCATGCAATTAGTAATTTAAGATGGAGAAATAGTTGCAGGGAACAATCTCATCAGGTAGCTGCCATCTTTCACACTTCACCTCTTTCCAGAAGCCTGGCCAGTTTCCAACCCAGGATCCTCCAAAGAGACTCTTTCTTGCAGCTCCCTGGAAAATGTATTCCAGTTCTCACCTCCCACCCCGACTTGGATTGCTCCTCTCACAGAGACCACCCCTGTCAGACCACCCTAACCTCCTCAGCCACCTCCTCCTGCCCAGAATTCAGCAAATTAATATTTTCTCCACTTATTGCATTTCTATAGATTCTTTATGTAATGGCATTAAGCTACATGCTGATGATATGACACAGAGCAAGACACCCATACACACACCATATATATATATATATATATATGTGTGTGTGTGTGTGAATATATACATATATTCCCTGTCAATATGACGTATACAGACTGGTGGGGAAGGCAGATGTTGAATGTGCGGTTGCAAGTGTGGTTAGTATGATGACTGTACAGAAGAAATGTGCTGGGCGTGTATAACAATAACAAGTGCTGCAACTTTTTAATGAGGTTGTATTGCATGCCAGGCACCATTCTAGGTCATGAGAAATCACTATTCTTATGGAACTTATATTCTATGGGCAACACAGACCAGTAAAAATGTTAGATAGTAGTAAGGGCTACCAAAAAAAAAAATCAGGATAAAGGAGTAAAGCAGCCTGGGGGTTATATTGATTAGGATCAGGTTTAATTGCACAGGACAGGCAACACAAATAAAGATGGCATAATATAAGGTTTGTTTCTCTGACATGGAGAAATCCAGAGGTAGATAGTCCAGGACTTTTAGAGTAGTTTCAAGATCATCAAGCGCCTCTATATTTCTTCTCTGCCATTGATAATGTGTCTTACATTGGCAAGATTGCCTCATGGTTCAAGGTGGCTGCAAGAGCTCCAGGTATCATATCTGAGGTCCAGAAATGAAAAGGGAGAAAATGAGTGAGGGCAAATAGGGGCTCCTTTCTACGGAATCATTTCCTTTTAAGGCACTTTGCCAGAAACATCACCCAACTTCTTGCATTTCAATGGCAGGGAAGATTGAGAAATGAAATTCATCAACTATATATGATACTGCCCAAAATATACCATATAGCCAGAGTTTATTTATAAGGAAGAAGGGAAAAAGGTATTGGATAGACAACTTGTCATGGCTGCTGGGCCCCATGGAAGACTTTCCAGAGAAGGGGAGGCTTAGGCTGATGCTGAAAGTTGAGTGAGAGTGTCAATGCCAAGAGGAGGGTGAGGGAAACAGCTTCATTGCAGCAGCTCTGATGTTCCAGAGGGCTGGGACCAAGTTCATCTTTGTCCTTCAGTGCCTAGCTCATAACCTGGCACAACGCTCATCTCACGAAATATTTGTTTACTCAATATCGGCCCCTGACTGAGTGCTTTTGCCACCTTGTATATGTCTCTACTCTAACAGGAATGTCCCCCAAAGAGATTCTCTCAGTTATTTCCATTCTGCTTACAGCAAAGCAAATGACTGTTGAGGAAAAATCATCTGGCGCCCAGATACAGTCAGGCCATGCACTGAGGTATCCAGAAATCAAAACATGGAAAATGTACTGCAGTAAAAGCTGATCACAATGTCCCCATGAATCAAGAACACTGTTTCACAGACCAGGGAAGCTCCCACACTAGGTGTCCTTTGTTGTTTATAGCCACAGAAACTGCTGAGGTGGGAGTCAAGGCAAGGAAATGAGACGAAACCTGCCCAGCCCTTCCTGTTGATGAGATTCCAATGGAGCCTGGTTCTCACATTTAGTGATTATTGAGCCAAGTCTGGGAGCTCTGGCATGGGGCCAGCCACCACTCTGCTGGCAGGTCTGGGACGCTTCCATGGGGCAGCACAGGGGAGGCAGTAGATGAATATGTGCCTTGCTCAGAGCCTGACATGTGATAGGTGTTCAGTAAATATTGGCTTCCTGAATGACCAGGGTGCTTGAGAAAGGGTTTACAGAGGAGTGATATTTGAACTGATTATAAAGGATAAGTAGAGGTTCTTGCAAGGGAGGGAAGAAGAGACAGATATTTCAGATGGGAGGAGCGCTGTGTGCAAAGCAGAATGGTAAGGACAGCATAGCATGTTCAGGAAACCTCAAGTGGTTCAGTGGGTCTGGGGAAGAGTGGAGTGGGAGATAAGGCTGTTAAGATGTATTGTGCAGGACAGGGCTGAGATATTTGGGCATACTCCAGTGGGTAATAGAGAGTTTTGATGAATGCTGAACAGAGGAGGAACATGCTCAGAGTTACAGGGTCATTTGCCCGCTTGTCCTTAGCCACTGCCACCAATGCAAACCTCCCCCAGAGTCACAATCCTGCTTCCATTGACTCACCTCCCACTGTTCCCTCACCCCAGACCTTTTCCTCTCTCCATTCCAATTCCTGGCATCACCATGGGTCCTTTGGGTCTCCCAACACCTTTGGCTTCCAGCTTCGGTGACCCTCACCTTCAGTAGACCTCTTCAGCCACCCAGTGCCAGGGCCTCATCATGGACCATCTCCACCTTGAGAAACTCAAACCCTAGTTGTTCCCTTCCTCTGTCATTGACTGAGCAGTCAGAGGGGTCTGGTCACATCATTCACCTGCTTAAATCTGTTCCCTGATAATCAGGACATTGCAAATACAATCCAAACTCCTTCCTGTGGCCTCCTGGGCTCTGCATGTTGTGCCTCCCACCTACTTCTTCAGCCTCATTTCGGATCTCCCTCCCCCTTTTCTGTCATTCTTCCTTGGACCTTCATCCTTTTACAACTACAGTCGTATCTTTACCCCATCATACCAAACCTCTCAAATGAGTTCTTACTCCTTGCTGTCTCCACCTTCCCACTTCCCACTTGCTCCTCAAGCCACTGAATGTGGCTTTGGTTTCCACCAATCTACTCGCACTACCCTCTTCAAGGTTACATTTATACATTGCCAAACCTGATGAGGTCAGGTGGCCACCTAGTCTTGAAACTCACTCCCCCAAAGGTCGTTTTCACAATGTTACCTTTTCCTTCTTTTCCTGCTTCTCTGTTCTTTCTTAGTCTTTGTGTATTTCTCTCCTTTTATCTACTGTTTAAGTATCAGTCTTCTCCAGAGCCCCATCTTCAGTCTTCTCTTTCCACTCTACACATTTCTTTGAGCAGCTAAATCCCTGTCCATGGCTGCCTCATCCTGTCTTCAGATAACATCCACACACACACACCTCAATTCAATATCTTCCAAAGTAACTTCACTACCTCTTACCCTGACTGCTGGCCAAGACCGATTCCACACTATCTAAGGAGCCACCACCCATATCTTTCCCTATGCCCAAGCTGGAAGGCTGAGATTCATTCTAGGCTACTCCTCTCTCACCCTGTATCAATGATTCATCACGACGTGTGAATGAGGCTAGCTCCTAAACAGCTCCTATATGTCTGTTTCTCCCATGCCCTAGTTCAGGTCCTTTTCAACTCTCTTCTAAAATGGACCACCTGATTCCTGGGTTCCCTGCTTTTTTTCTTTTCTCTTCCTTGCTTGACTCTGAAGGATCATGTCTTAGTAAACTCGATGTCCTCTGGGCCTGCCAGAGTATCTGGCACCTAGTAGATACTTATAGTAGGTGTTTGTGACTCTATGAGTGAAAGAACGGACAAATCGACAAGGCACTTGGCATTGCCCAGTTCAATATAATATGTTTGCAACACTAAAATTTACTAATCTCTGTTGTCACAGCAACTGTTTTAGGCACTCATTATTCTTAACCTCTCTGGTTAAATAATTTGACTAAGTTCATAGAATTAGTAAGTGGAAAAGCCTGGATTTGAACTACTGGGGTCAAACCTTAAATGTTCCATCAAATCATAGAGCTTTTTCCAGCAGTTGCATTAGTTTTAGGTCTTACTAAAAGCTGATGTTAGCCACATTGATATTCTATTCTACTGAGCGATATTGTCTCTAAATGACACTTTTCCCTCAGGAAATAAATCTGCATTCATTTCCTCAGAACACAAAGGTTGTCTTCATTGCTGCTTTTCCAAAGAGTGTGCAGTCCTGTGCTACCTAGGTTAAGGCATCTGTCCTGGTATGTGCGTTTCAGAAACTGCCCCTGGCAACCAAAGGCAGAAAGATTTATATGCTCCTCTGTGGCTTAAGATATCCACCTTCTTGATTATTCTGGTAGCTAGCTATCTCATAGAAATACTAAAATAGATAAAATATCACCCAAAGAGAGTTTGAGTTCCTGCACTGTCTTCCCCGAAACCTACTCCTCCTCCTATATTCCTTATCTCAGTGAATGGCCACCTGTTTCTGAAGCCAGAAACCCAGTCATTATCTGAGTCCTCCCTCCTCCTCCCTCTGCACATCCAAACCAGTGCCAAGCTAAGTCTGTTCTTCCTCTGTGGCATCCCATGAGCCTGTCCTCATCTCTCCATCCCAACCACTTTATTGCCTTCATTCAGACCCCCACCTGGATCTTACCTGCATCAGGAATCAGCTGCCTGACACCTGTCTTCACTTCCATTTTGCACACAACAAGCCATCATGCACACTGTTGCCCAAGTCATGCAAGCAGGCAAATTGGCTCATCTTGGGGTTTCTGCCTTTAAGTTTCCAGTGTCTTCTCATTTGTCTCAAAATAAAGCCCCAAGTCTTCATCATGTCACCTTGATGGGGGCCCATCATGGTCTGGCCCCAACAAAGCTCTCCAGCCTTCCCACCCCACACTGTCCACCTCTCAACTTGGCTTGTATCATCTCTTCTTCTGCCCTTTTTCACTTTCTGGTTTTCCTGTATAGATTGCTCCCCCTACCCTCATTTCAATGGTAAACTCCGACTGGTCTTTCAAATCTCAGTTTAGCCATCATCTGTTCCCACCATCCCTGGCCTCCACAATCTGGGTGAGAGGCCTCATTGGTTTTCCCAGGAAAGCCACAGAACTTACTCATATTGTACTGAGTACTTGTACTTAGTACAAGTAGTTGTACTGTGATGGTCACTCAGCGAGCTCTGTGAGGGATCTTGTTCATCTCTCTGCCTCTAGGTCCTCAGCCAGTGGCTTCATGAGTTCGTTGAATAAATGAATCCCTATCCTCATCTCCCCAAATTTCCCACCCCACCCCACTAGTGGGGGAGACATAACACTGAGCTATCATACATCACTGTTATAAAAACTGTAATGGATTTCTGTGCTCTGGGAGCAAGGAGAAGCCTCGGGTGTCTCAGTGGACATTATGGCAAAAATATGCCTAGGATGTTATTATAAACAAACAGAAAGGACACCCAAACTTCCAACCCTGAAGAGCAGTTTAAGAATAATTCATAATCCACACCAGAGGTCCCTATTTTCTTACCATATGAAGACCCCTTCAAATATCAAATAGTGTAGAGTCTAGACACTCCCCACCCCATGTCATGGTAGTTGATGCAGAAAATCCTGAAATCTTCCAATTTCAGTAAGGATTTCAACTCATCGCAATACCGTCTACAGAAAATTCACAAACTAGCAGTACATGAAAGTGAAGGATGGTTTATGATGCTCAGATTATGCCTGGCATGGCTATGGATTTGCGGGCCCCCTAGGAAATCTCCACAGCCCCTGCAGGAACCACGGTTTAAACCAACTGATGCCAAAGTCATCCCGGCCCTCTATGCCCTTCAGGTGCTCTCTCCTCCAGATCTGGACCAACTCAGGAATCTCACTGATGTGGAAGACATGGTTAAAAAACGAATAACTGGTAACATCTTTATAACAAAATAGTCTACTCAGGCATTAAGTGATTTGTTAAGAATGATACAAATTTGTATTTTAACACACAGTGAGCAGATCTAATGCATTCCCTTAGGCAGCTAATTGTGAACTCACTCTACTGTAAAGCCTGCTTAGCTGTCACACAATGAACTGCGATCGCTGCCTTTCCCAGACAGCACGGGTCACATCGCTGAGGCCACCTCACAGCAAGGCAGGTGAGTTGGTATGGGGTCCGCGGAAGGCTGCTCCACTGAGTTCAAGTGTGCCCTGCAGCTTCACAACCTCAGGTCCCCCTCTCAGCAGCTACATTCAGCCACGACACAGGAAATAAGCTTCCACAGTACTTTGTTCATACCTTACTTATGACATCTTATTTATTCTTTCTCTTTTTTTTAGTTACTTAAGTTATATGTTCTTATTTAAAAATTCAAACAAAATCAAAGTTCATAAAATAAAAAATAGAAGCTTCCTACATAATTCCCCAGTCCCATTTCCCAAAGATAACCACAGATAATAGTATAACAGTGCTTTGTTCTATTCTGTTTTTAAAAAAGAAAAAAATTAATGCATACTATACACATTGTTCCACAACTTGAGTTTCATTTTCTTTTTCTCTTTTAGTTTTTTCACTTTTTATTATAGAAATTGTCAAACCAATAAATAAATGCAGAGAAGAGCATAATGAATCTCATGTGCCCATCACCAAGCTTCAACAAATAGCAACAGTTTTCCAATTTTGTTTTATTAATATTTATCCTTTCTCCACTACCTCCAATCTTTTCTTGAAACATCTCAGGCAAATCTCAGCCATCATATTATTTCACCATAGTACTTTACTATGTATTTCTAACAGGTAAAATATTTTTAAAATATGAAGATTTTACCATTATCATATTTAAAAACAATAATATTTTACAATATTCTGTTCTTTCTTTTCTTTGTCCTTAAAATGTGTGGGAATTTTTTCTCTTACCTTAGGTTTGTTTGAATTAACATCCTAACAAAATTCATATGATTGATATGTCTCTTAAGTCTCTTTTCATCTATAGTGGTTACAATAGTTATCTCCCTTCCTTCTTCTAGGCAATTGATTTACTGAAGATATGAGGTTTTAATTCTGTAGAATTTCCCACAATATGGATTTGGTTGATTACATACTCAGAATATCATTCCACGTGTTCTCTAGTCTGCCAACTTCCTGTAATCGCCTCAATAGAACTAGATTCTTGATTAGATTCAGATTCAATTATTTTGGGTGCAATATTTGATAGGTAGGGCTGAGTACTTCCTATTTTATCACAACAAGAGGCAAGCATGACTGGATGATCCCTGGATTTCAATCTTGTCACAGTTGATATATCCATTATAAATTTTTCTTGACATCTACACACTTTAGCATCCATCAGGAATCAAGTTTTTAGGAGTTGCATAAGGGTATTTTTCTAATGCAATTATTCCTTCTGTGTTTGTTAGCTAAAACTCTTTTGTAAAGAACTTCCCTTCATCAACTGTTTGATGACTTAGAAACACAGTGTGTACAGAAAAGATAGAATAAATGTTCTCTTTATTACTGATTTCTAGAAAAACAACTCGGTGTTCTAGCAATCTCTAAAGTTGGTTAATGAGTTAATTTCTTTTTTGTAGTATCATTGTGAATCTCAGGATTTTTATATTTTTGACAAATTCGTTACAGTTTTATTCTCATTGAAATTTAAATTTTCCCCATCTTTAGCCATTGGGAGCCTGGTAGGTTGGTCCTGAGTTCTTTAGACATAGCCACAAAGCTTTTAACCATTTTCTTGCTTTTTAGTACGTAAGATGTAGTAGACCCATTTTACTCATGTCCTGCCCTGTATTTGAAATCAGTCATTATTTTAAAGGGCACTTACTCTATTAATGAAAAATAATATTTAAATGCCACAGTATAGGTGCTAGGGTGCTCATTACTACTTGGTGGTCATTGATTCCAGAACTTAACAGTGGTCAGAGCTAAGAAATATGTGATTTTTAGAGCTATAAAAATAAGTAATGAGTTTATACTCTTTCCACTTACTTGCTCGTTTTTATTTAACAACATATCATAGGTGTTCTTCTACATCAGAAATGCAGATCCACATTATTTAATAGCTATATAACATAAAATAATATGATTATTACAGCTTGTATAACTAGTCTTCGATTGAGGTGATTTCTAATATTTAACTATTTTAAAAATTGCTGTAATAGAAATTACTAACTTACATCCTTAACTGCTTGTGCAAATATTCTATAGATTCCTAAAAGTAGAACTGTTACTGTAAAGTATAAATCTAGTATATTGAATCCATTTAAAATCCTACTATCAGTGTCTTAGAGAGTATTTTTACTGATGGAATGCTGTCTGTTTCACTTATCTCTGCTTTTGCAGGCCCAAACCTTAGGCCTGGGGCATAGCCGTCATGTGATATTTGTGTATTCACTTGGATTGAAAAAGCCAAGGCCCACAGAAGCAGATGAAAAAAGAAGAGTTTAGGCTGACCCCTCTGTAACAACTCCAAGGAAGCTTTAGGAAAATTCTATGCCTCTGGTCCAAGGAGGATGAGAAATACATGAAGCAGGTCTAAAGCTAACTCAGACTGTAGCCAAGTTCAGCTGAAATTAACCTAGATTAACTAAGCCCCAGCTGCCTCATACAGATGCAAGTGTGAGAATAAATTATTGTTATTTTAAGACACACTGAGTTTTGGGGTGATTTGCTATACTGCAGTATTATCTTATTCTTGAATAGAATGATACAGTATCCTAAAGATACCAATTCTGCTCAAGATAATGTATACATTTAATTCAATCCCAGTAAAACAGGCAGAGAAAGGTTATTAGTTAAACAAGATTTTCTAGAACTAAAATTGTAGATGATGCCAAAATGAAAAGAGAGAGAAAGAGACCAGAGAAGTGAGAGTAGTGTGTTAGGGGTCTTGTGAGGCAAACACAGATTTGATAAGTTTATAGATTGGTCAGGAAAAATAAGCATAAGTATGGCTCATAGTAAGTCTGGAGAAACAGAAGAGTAAAATTAAATGTACAACTTTCGAGTCAGCCAAAGAAAATTCTGTGCATCCTATAAAAGAGGGAACAAAGAAGAAAACAATCTCGACGAATGATGTCAGTGTGGTAGAGTGAGAACCTCCAAAAAGCCACTTGGCAATAAAAGCAACAAGAATACAGGCAAAATAATGGTCAAAATCAACTTTTCCCAGTTTTTTCAAATTAACCAAAAGCTTACAAGGATCCAAAGAGCGTTTAATAAAGAAAAATGACAGAATCTTAGAACAACATGCTTTCTAGTGTTTTAACTTGCCCTCTTCCCATCCCCGCCCTCAGCTCCACAGTAGCCTTGAAAACCAACAGCCCCACACTCACCGTGAAAATCAGCAACCCCACAATCACAGTGAAAATTAGCAGCCCCACAATCACAGTGAAAACCAACAGCTCAGGAACCACTGGAAGGAGTGAATGGGTTTAGTTGCTGGCTAAAGTACCATTCTGAGATTTGCCAATATTTGACCTGTCTGGCAGTTCCCTGGCTGGTATTTATTTGACCTGACTCAGATCTCACACAATGCAAACAGCTTTTTCCCTGGGGACATTTGTCAAAAGCAACTACAAACAATTGTCTAACATCACAACTGCTTGAAGCAGTGATTGCAGTTGGGAAAACTAAGAAGCTGATCAAATTAGTTAAAAGGAAAAGCTGGTGAATGAAATAGTCCATGGGGGCTTTGAAAAGCTCTAAAACATTTCTAGAAATCTAGAAGGTTTCACCTGTGTAGGAATGTGCACATGCTCAGGGCAGACCTGAGAAGGTCCTAAGCTCCCCACTCTGACTGACCTTTAGGCTCTAAGCAAGCAGAAAGTGAGAGCTAAAGCAGAGTTGTAAATTGAGCCCCTCAATAGTGAAGACATATCCCAACTCATATACACACACACAGTCCCTCAGTAAAGGCTGAGAGGCTTATTGATTCTAGGCATTTCAGAAAATCTCTGTCCAATCATTAATGACCACTAGGCTATCTGAGCAGAGGTTTCAGTGGTCATACGACAAGGATACAGACTTTAGAAAACTAGTTCAAGAAAGTTACTAAACAAACAGAAATAACAAAAAGAAAGAACAAGACAAACAGCACCAACAACAAACCCTAGGAAGAGAAGGATCTGATTTCCAGAGCTGCGATGTTATGTTATTTTAAAAGTCTGGTTTTCAACAAAAAATTATGAGACATGCAAAGAAATAAGAAAGTATGGCCTGTTCACAGGCAAAAAAAGCAGCCAATAGAAACTATCAATGAAGAAGCTCAAAGCAGAACTTACTAACAAGACTAAATCAGCTATTTTAGGGATGTCCAAAGAACAAAGAAAGCCACATCTTAAAAGCTAAAGGAGGCCAGGCGCGGTGGCTCAAGCCTGTAATCCCAGCACTTTGGGAGGCCGAGACGGGCGGATCACGAGGTCAGGAGATCGAGACCATCCTGGCTAACACGGTGAAACCCCGTCTCTACTAAAAAAATACAAAAAAATCTAGCCGGGCGAGGTGGCGGCGCCTGTGGTCCCAGCTACTCGGGAGGCTGAGGCAGGAGAATGGCGTAAACCCGGGAGGCGGAGCTTGTAGTGAGCTGAGATCCGGCCACTGCACTCCAGCCGGGGCGACAGAGCGAGACTCCGTCTCCAAAAAAAAAAAAAAAAAAAAGAAAAAGCTAAAGGAAAGTATGAAGATGCTGTCACAACAAATAGAAAATATAGAAATTCACTTTCAATCTAAAGACACAAGTAGGTTGAAAGTGAAAAGATGGGAAAAGATGTTTCATGCAAATAGTAACCAAAAGAGATTTGGGGTAGTTACACTAACATTAGTCAAAATAAATCTTTAGTCAGAAACTATTACAAGAAACAAAGACGAACATTGTTTATTGATAAAGGGGTAAACTCACCAAGAAAATGTAACAATTATAAACCTATATGCAACACAATCAGAGCCCCAAAATATATGAAGCAAACACTTACAGAATCAAATAAAGAAACAGTTTTCCAATAATAGTTGAAATAAACTTCAATATGCCACTTTCAATAATAGATAGAACACAAGACAGAAGAAAAATAAAGAAATAGAGAACTTGAACAATGCCATAAACCAATTACACCTAACAGATATATTCAGAACACTACACCCAACTAAAGCTGAATATAAATTTTTCTCAAGTGCATATGGAACATTCTCCAGGATAGATCATATGTTAGGCCACAAACAAGTCTTAATAAATTTAAGAAGTTGAAATCATACAAAATATCGTTTCTGATCATAATGGAATGAGCGAAAAACCAGTAACAGAAGGAAAACTGGAAAATTCACAAATATGTGGAAATTAAATAAAACACCCTTAAACAACTAATAAATCAAAGAATAAATCACAAGGGAAATTATAAAATCTTGATACAAGATTTGCAAATGATATAATCTTGTACATAGAAAATTTTAAAGATTCCATACACAAAAAAGTGAGCCAATAAATTCAGCAAGGTTGCAGGATGCAAAATCAGTGCAAAAAAAAATCAGTTGCATTTCTATACATCAACAATGAACAATCTAAAAAGGAGGTTTTTAAAATTCCATTTAATATAACATCAAAAAGAATAAAATAAAATACTTAGGGATAATTCTAACAATGAGGCAAAAGACTTGGACACTGAAAACTAAAACATTGCTGAAAGCAATTAAAGAAGACATAAATAAATGGAAAGACATCTCATGTTCATTCATTAGAAGACAATGTTCTTAATATGACAATACAATCCAAAGGTATCTAAAGACTCACTGCAATCCCTATCAAAATTCCACTGGCATTTTTTTTTTTTTTTCAGAAACAGAAAAATTCATCCTAAAAGTCATATGGTACTTCCAAAAAATAGCCAAAATGATTTTTTAAAAGAAGGATAAAATACAGAAAGCTCACATTTCCTGATTTCAAATTTTACTACAAATCTACAGCAATTAAACCAGTGTGGAACTAGACTAAGGGAAGATGTATAGACAAATGGAACAGAAAGGAGAACTCAGAAATAAACCTTTGCATGTGTGGTCAATTAATTTTTGACAAGTGTGCTAAGACCATTTAATAGGGAAAGGATAATAATTTCAACAAATGGTTCTGGGAAAACTAAATATCCATATGCAAAAGAATAAAGTTGGAATCTTACCTTATACCATCTACAAAAATTAACTAAAAATGGATCAAAGACCTAAACACAAAAGGGCTAAAACCACAAAATGCTTGGAAGAAAACCCAGGGAGAATGTTTTATGATGTTGGATTTGGTAAGGATTTCTTGGATATGACACCAAAAGCACAGACAACAAAGGGAATATAGATAAGTTGGACTTCATCAAACTTTTAAAACTGTTTGTGCATCAAAGACCCTGATATGGTTTGGTTGTGTCCCCACCCAAATCCCATCTTGAATTGTAGCTCCCACAATTCCAACATGTTAGGGGAGGAACCTAGTGGGAAGTAATTGAATCACAGGGGTGGGTCTTTCTCATGCTGTTCTCATAATAGTGAGTAAAAGTCTCATGTGATTTGGTGGTTTTATATAGAGGAGTTCCCCTGCACAAGCTCTCTTCTTGCCTGCTGTCACATAAGACATCCCTTGCTCTTTTGCCATGATTGTGAGGGCTCCCCAGCCATGTGGAACTGTAAGTCAATTAAACTTTCCTTTATAAATTCCCCAGTTTTGGGGTATGCCTTTATCAGCAGCATGAAAACAGACTAATAGAGACACTCAGTAATGGCAAACAATGGAATGGGGGAAAATATTTGCAAATAACATGTCTGACAAGTAATTAATATCCAAAATAAATAAATAAATCCAACTCAACAATTCCCATCCCCCTCAAAAACCCAATTCTAAATGGTGAAATGGCTCAAATAGGCATTCTTCACAAAGATACTACAGGTCACCAGGGGCTGGAAGAAGGAAAGAAGTTATTGTTTAATGGATACGGAGTTTCTATTTGAGATTATGAAAAATTTCTGGAAACGGATAGTGGTGATGATTGCAAAGCACTGTGAATGTACTTAATGCCAATGAACTGTAAATTAAAAAAAAAAAAAATTTAAGACAAGGTCTCACTCTGTTGTCCGGGCTGCAGTGCAGTGGCATGATCTCAGGTTACTGCAACCTCTGCCTCCTGGGCTCAAGCGATCCTCCCACCTAAGCCTCCCAAGTAGCTGTGACTACAGGCATGCGCAACCACACTCAGCTAATTTTTTGTATTTTTAGTAGAGACAGGGTTTTGGTATGTTGCCTAGGCTGGTCTTGAACTCCCAGGCTCAAGCAACCTGCCCTCCTTGGCTTCCCAAAGTGCTGGGAAGGTGTGAGCCACCATGCCCAGCCCTAAAAATTGTTAAAATGATTAATTTTATGTTGTATATATTACATCACAATTTTAAAAATAATAGAAAACAAAACAAAAGCCAAACAAACAAAAGAATAATAAGAAAACAAAACCATATTTTCTACACATTGACACTGAAAAGTCCTAAAAGCAATCAGTAACCTAGTGGCAATGAGCACCCCTAGCATCCAGACTGTGGCTTCTAAATATCATTTCCCACTAAAAGGAATCAGGACTCCTTGTAATGATGGTTGATTTCAGGACTGGCACAGAAAATGAACAGTAGGAGCTGGAAATAGTTTGACCTACCAGAGAGCAAAGAACACTATCAAAGACTATGAAAACTGTGTGAAAAGAATTCAGAAGCTGACCTGAAAAGGCTCCCACTAGCTAAAGAGGGGACAATTTGAGCATCAGCATTTTTTTTGTTTGTTTTTGACTTTTATTTTAAGTTCCAGGGAACCTGTGCAGGATGTACAAGTTTGTTACATAGATAAATGGAGCAACAGTAATATTAATAACCACAGTGGTTTGAAACAAATGAAATACTTTAAATTTAAAATTTTATAATTATCCTTAAAAAGATGAACAAACACGAAAAACTGTTAGTTACCTTTGGAGAATGCTAGTGGACAACCTCATTATTTTGAACACTGGTAAATAAAAATACAAGGTAAGAAACTTAGGCTGGGGCTGGGCATGGTGGCTCACGCCTGTAATCCCAGCACCCTGGGAGGCCGAGGCGGGCGGATCATGATATCAGGAGATTGAGACCATCCTGGCTAACACTGTGAAACCCCTTCTCTACTAAAATACAAAAAAAATTAGCCAGGCATGGTGGCGGGCACCCGCAGTCCCAGCTACTGGGGAGGCTGAGCAGGAGAATGGTGTGAACCTGGGAGGTGGAGCTTGCAGTGAGCAGAGATCGTGCCACTGCACTCCAGCCTGGGCGACAGAGCGAGACTCCGTCTCAAAAAAAAAAAAGAAAGTTAGGCTGGGCACAGTGGCTCTTGCCTATAATCCCAGCACTGTAAGAGGCCAAAGCAGGCAGATCCCTTGAGACCAGGAGTTCGAGACCAGCCTGGCCAACATGGCAAAACCCTATCTTTACCAAAAATACAAAAATTTAGTCTACGTTTCAGGATAATCAGGATTTAAACTATTCTTTAGGGTAAAACTTGATGAGATAAAGCTTATTTCCACAGAAGTATTTCACTTCATCTGTGAAGAAGAAATGAGGGAGAAGGAAGAAAGGAGGGATAGAGGAAGAAAGAACCAAAGAGAGAAAGAGAGAGAGAGAAAGAGAGAGAGAGAGAATGAAGCTAGTAGAAGAAAATATATAGAACCATATTTTTGTGACTACATTACTTAAACAAGAACCTCAAACCACAAGTCACAGGGGAGATGGATGCTAAATTTGACTACATTAAAAGTAAAGACATTTTCAACAACAGATACCAGGGACACAGTTAAAGATGGAGGGCAGATAGAAGATACACTTGCTCTAAGGTTAAAAGAAAGTAATGTTCAGAATATTTAAGGAACTTCTGAAAATCTGCCAGAAAAGTGAAACTCAAAGGAAAAATGGTCAATAACAACATAGGCAATTAACAAAAGGGGACCTAAAAGATAACAAGCAAATGAAGCTCAACTTTACTAGATTTTAAAGAAATGCAAATTAAAGCAGATTTGCAAATAGTAGAAGGTTGGTCAATATCAAGTGCTTGTGGGGAATATGGAAATCTTCACTCCTAGTAAGAGCCTAGCCTGTAATGGCAATTTGGCAGAGCAATCTTGCAGTTCGGCACTCACATATGTCCACTGATTTCTATCTGTGTTCATCGATACCTTGTTTGAGATAGCAAGGAATTGGTGACGACCTAGATATCGCTCACTAAGGAACAATAGAAAGTGACAGAATACCATGCAGGTAAAAAAAAAAAAAAAAAGGTCTAAATTTGCATATACCAATGCAGAATGCTTGCACAAACTTAGTGTCATATGAAAAAGAAAGAAATACAGTAAGTTTTATAGCTCAATAAAGTCATATATATTAAACACAAGCATACAGACAGTTTCAGTCTACCGTCAAGGATACATATGCATACACAAGCATATGAACTGTGCAGGCACATTGCTCAGCCTCAGGGTTACAATTCACACAGTTTTCCATGCAAATGGTGCCCTCTGGGGAAAGATGCCAGAATACAACATGAAAGGTGCCCCCTGAGGGTATGCAATATGGCAGGCTTGAATACTGAAGGTTGTAGATTGATGTCAGAATAGGTGCCTATCATGAGAGCAAGGAGGGAAAAGGGAGTGGGAATGGGAGCTGCCATGTTGCACACTGTGTGCTACTTACACTCCAGGCATGAGTGTGACTAGTGCACAGTGTGCAACATGGCAGCCTTGAATATATAAGATGGTTTGGAAGGTTGTAGATTAATGCATTGGAATAGGTGCCTATCATAAGAGCAAGGAGGGAAATGGGAGTGGGATTGGAGAGGAAGGAGAACATGAAGTAAAGTGAATATAGAAAAGGGCACATGCATAAAAAGGAGGATGATAGTGTGACCCGAATGAAGAAATAGAATCAACTCAATTCCGTGGTCTTAAGTGGGGGAGGGTGGACCTAAAGGAGGGATCTTGAGCTGGAAAACCAACACCTTCTCAATCCTGCTAAGAAATGTGGATTTTTATCTCGAAAGCGATGGGAAATCCTAGAAGTGTCTGAAACAGGAAAGATTTGCATGGGAATCGATGGGAAGGGGAGAGGTTGTGGGGGCAGCAGGCCTTCAAAGCAACCCATGCAAGGTCTCCATGAGCACAATGGGGTCAATGTGGCCAAAGATGCACTGAGCCAGGTGTGCATACCTAATGCCACACACAAAGATCCTTGGAAAGCCTGGCACTCCCTCCTTCAACTCCTCCCTCATTCTTATGTACCCAGAGGCTCAAACAGAAGCAAGGCCTGTTAAAAGTGCTGGGGACAGCTCCCACCAGCACGGCCATGGTTGATACCACCTTCCAGATGTGAGTGTGATTAGCACACAGCTGTCTTCCCATTATCACAATGGAAATTTCACAGATTGTCATAATCAAATCTTCTCTTTTCAAGATATTAAGAACAACCTCAAGTGTGTATCATATGTAGAAAGAAATTCCTAGAAAAATCTAAACTTAATTACAGATTATTTATAAACAACTTGATTTATGTGTTTATTTTGATGTAATTTTTGACAGAGGTTGGTATGGAGAAGCACAAAATCAAATATGTTTTATGGCATCACTTTCTAAGAATAGCCTTTTCCGCTAGACTCAAGATGAAAAAGATAACGAATATTTTCTTTTTATAACTCTGATTCAATTTGTTATCTCCTTAGTCCTGCTTATATAGAGTTTCTGTCCCTTCTGTTCTCAGATCATTGACCAATTCTGATATGAGATAAAATTCTATTAATATTACCTTAAGCAAGTACTCAGGGAAGGAAAAAAAAAATGGGAAGGAGAGAAAACACCACACCCTCTTAACTAACACTTCTGATCCACCGGCCCACCCTTGCTGTTGTAAGAACATTTTAAGTCAGTGATTGTCAGCTTTGGCTTCCTGAGGCAACAAAGAATTAATTAGTAAATTTTGATTAAAATATTTTCCTAACAAAATATAATACCTAATGAAAGTCAAGAGGTAGTGAAACAGGCACGCTCATGCATAGCTGATTATAATTAGAACAAATCTTTTGAAAAGCAATTTGGCAGTAAGTATCAAGCCTCTAAATGTGTGTACTCTGACCTGGGAATTCTCTTTCCGGAAACCTATCTTATTGTGGAGAGGGTGGGAATCTAATTAGGTAAACAGATACATGCACAAATAAATTTATTATGGTGTTATTTTATAACAATAAAAAAAAGTATGAGAAACAAACTGGTAACATGCCCAGTTCTGTAAACTATGGTATATCCACCAGTTTGGGTGGATCTGTTTATAGGGAGTCTGTCAAAACCTGAGTATAAACATGTATATACAATCTTATCAAAATTATATATTTTTAAATACAGAAGCAAATATGAAATCTGCACAATTCAAAAGGTTTAGAAGTAAATATACTAATCTTGGTAGTGACAGGTTTTTGGTACAGAGATTTAGAGTGACTTTTCTTGCCTTTTTATTTATGTTATTTTCAGGTTCATCATAAGGACTATAGTGTACACACTTTTCTAATCAGCAAAAAGTAAACACACTTTATAAGGAAATAAACAAATATAGAGATGCCATATGGAATCTTTTGGTTTGAGAGATGGCTGAGACTGGGATAACTCAGATCAAAAATACAATAAATTATCTCAATTCAAAAAAAAAAAAAAGGGTGGGGCTGGCTGGTAAGGGACCTACATTTCATACCCTTCTTAAGTTTGCTGGTTTCTGCCCAGAATTTCCATTAGGACTGGAGAATAGGAGCTGAGTTAATTTTCCCAGGGGCCCTGAAATCCTGACATTGGTACATTCCCTGTCATGCATTTATTCTCATTCTTAGGGCCATGGTGACCATAAATGTGAATGAAAATTTAAAGTATTTAGCATTTATTAAGCACTTCCTATGCACAGGCACTGTTTTGGTGCTTTTTATAACTGTATTTCACCTTTCTCAGGCTTACAAAAGCTCTCAGTAAAAAGAACTATTGTCTCCTTCCTCCTCGCTCCCCCATGCCAGCATGTTCTACACACTCCTTTCTTCTACTCACCAAGAGAGCCTTTTAGGAATATAATTGATTTGGATAAAAGAAAAAAAATGGGCCAACTAGGCTGCCATTTGTTATCAATAAAGCCTCACAGCTGTCTGAACAGCTGACTAAAGAAGCACCTTCAAATGGTCAGGACAGGGAAGGTTCTAGAATTAGGGCACCAGAAAATCCCACAGGCCTTCTTCTTGTGATGTGGCTTATTTGCTTTACAGGCGTCAAGCATATTTGCTGACGTCAGCAGCCCATCAAAGTTTAAAATAATAATAGTGAAAAGGAAAACACCCCCTTTCTGCCAGGCAGACCTGTTCTGCCAACTTCTGCGTTCTTTTTGAGTTAATAAACGTCCAAGAATCACCTCCCCTACCACCCTGAGGGGGAAAAAACAGCACAATAATTTTAAAACCACCAGGTCAGCCCATTGTCAGCATAAACCATTCAGACAAGTAGCATTTTGTTACACTCTAATGAGGATTTTACCTCTGCCTCAAAACGAAAGCTATCATTAGGTTTCGTGTTTATGGGATCAAATGATTGTCTGGGGATGGTGGGTTTCTTTCAGTCCCTTCCTCATTTTAATCACATTCAAGACCAAATGCATAAACATTTCCTGCATCAGATGAAACTAAAAAACCATAGCTATGCCAGCTAATGTCTTTTGAAAACATCAATTAAGAAAATGGCCTTTAAATTCCCATTTTTACTTGAAAATCTGCGAACAGGCACACATGTTTTAATACCAGGGCAGTGGTGGTGGCAGTGAGGGGCGGGTGGGGGTTTGAGGAGGTCTGACCTCAAACAGTGGTTTGAGGAAGTCAGAAGGGCAGGCTCCCATTGGCATCAAGCAGATAGAGAATCTCTGCAAGGGAAGGAACTTCTGTATAAAGCAAAGGCCTCTTAAGTTATCTTCACATGTAGTGTTGAAACTGGAGCCAGCCCCTCAAGAGTAGGTTGATCAGAGGCTTCTGCACCATGCTGGTACCACACACATGCCCCATTGTTAATACCTCCTAAGGACAGATTAGATCCCACATTCCTCAGAAGTACTGAGCTGCAGAGGAAAATCGGCCAGCAGGCTCCTTCCGCAGGGCCATCAACTAGCTACAACTGATAAGTTTTAATTGAAATAACTGGAACAATTACATGGAGTCCCCACCACTTCTGTCGCCAGCTACTGAGATAGTGTCGCACTTACATCTCCTGGCATGTGCATAGGCGTGAGCCAGAAAAGAGTAATTCAAGTTCTTAACTCATTTTTTATCTTTTTTTCCATGGCTATGTGCCATTGTTAATCAAATTGTTCACCCAAGGAGTACTATGAGATTGTTTTGTTTTATTTTTTCTTTTCTGGCCTTATCTAGGAAACCCTGATATTTACTCTATCTGAGTTTGAACAAGTAACTAATTAATCTCTGACAAAAGATACTGAAGTTAGACAAGTTTGGGTAAAATCCGTTGAGGTCATGGTTGGTTTTAATCACATAGCTCAATTTAAAAGCTGAACACTAACACACCTTTGCTTTCAAAGAGTGCTTGTTAAACAGCAAGTTTTGTTGTGCGTAACTTGAATTCTGCCACTTCTTTTTATTTTTTTCTGAAATAACAGTGATTTAGTCAATGAAGTGGCAATATGAATTAAAGGACAACACACCTGCCTTTGCAGGGACAAACCCCAAAGGGCCCAGATTAAATTTTAACCAGGATTATGTTTGCCAGGATTTTATATCTCAAATGATTATGTTTGGCTTTTGTAATAATAAAAGGTTATTTTGGGAAAAGAATTCCCTTTTAACATCTACTGTGTTTACTAGGAGGAAATACAGAGTTAGACTTCGATACAGTCTAGCCTTTGAAAGAAAATAAAAGACAAATGATTTAGCAGATGGGTAACTCCCAAATCTGCAGAAATGTAAACAGCCAGGATTTTGGGGCCTATGGGTTTTATCAAAGATGTAAGAAAGGCTGAGACCGACACCAGTGTGTCCTCTTTGGCTAGTTTTAACACGTTTACAGTCACAATTAACATTCAAGGAATTTCCTTTTCATCCAAGTGTTTCTTTTAAAAGCATTTCATACCACAAACTAAAATTCTAGCTGCCACCAGTCCTTCCCATACAGAAGAGTAGTGAAATCTCCATAATACTTTCTTACTTTGAAAATGGGCTCGGACCACGTCAATTTCCTTGGGGTATTTGTTTTCCAATATAGGGGGTTCTCGCCTCCTCCCTCCTTCCCTCTCTTTAAAGAACTTGTACTGGGGACCCTACTTCTTCGTCCTTCACCCTCCTCCGCACTCACCCCGAAGCCAGATGAGCGCGAGCCTGGGCAAGCGTCCTAAGCCCTCCCCTGGCCCAACAGCCTGGTTTCAAGTCCCTGAGCCGGCCGGCCCACTGCGTTCTGCAAGAAAAAAGAGATCCCTGTTTCCCCCCCGCTACCCCTAGACAAGGGATTCGCACATGGGCACGGAGTCCGAGTCTTGGCTATGCATAGAGCTCAGCCCCGTATCTGAGTCTTCGTCGTTGCCAGGACCGCTCTTGGCCAGTCCACGGGCCTGGTCCACCCACATGTCGGCGCAGGCTTGAGGTCCAGGTTCCCGCGAGGGACCGCAGGAGCCAGGAGCCCCATCCGGTGCCACTGTCAGCTCCAAAGTGTGCAAAGTTTGCAGAAGGCCCTGTAGCTCGCGCTCCTTGTTGTCCCATTGCTGCTGGCTGTAATCCAAGTCCGACTTGACGGCCTCCAGGTCCGTGTTGAGCCGCAGCCCGATGTAAAGGCTGGTACTGAGCTGCGTCCTGACCCGTTCCTGCTCCAGCAGCAGCTCGCCCTCGGGGCCGCCGTCGGGCTCCGGGGGTTCCTCCCGCGCCGCCAGCTCCTCCTGGCGCCGCCGCATCCACCTCTGGTTGAGTTCCTCCTGAATCTCGGCTGAAAGGCGCTCCAGCAACTCCTCCTGCTGAACCCGTTGCTCCTGAAGCCGCAGCAAGTCGTCGCAGCGCCGGGCCAGCTCCTCCAGCGCCGCCGCCTGCGCCTCGCCGTCTAGAGGGGGCGCCGACGCCGCCTCTGCCTCCGCCGCCACCTCTTCTGGCTCCTCTCCCGGGCTGGACCCGTCGAGCTCGATGCCTGCCCCAACCAAGTAAGTGTCCTGCACGTAGTTGACCCCGTGACGCCGCATGCGGTCCAGGTGCACCTTGGCTTCGTAGCGGTCGATCTCGCGGTCCAGTTCGTGGAGCCGCTGCACCTGCTGGCGAATGGTGTGGTCCTGGGAGAGCACCAGATGCACCAGCGTCTCCATGCGCTCCACCGACGCGCTCTCGTGGGCCCGCGGAGACGAAGAGCAGGACGAGGCAGTGGACGACGAAGTGGAGGAACAGGACGACGGTGGCTGCTGCTGGCGCCGCCGGTTGAGCTTGGCCAGTTTGCGAAAGGCCTTGCGAACCACTCGCCGCTGTTTCTCCTGGGTCATGGCCAGGCTGGGCCGCGCGGGGGCCCCGCGGGCCGGACAGGGGCGCTCTCGGCTGAGCACTACGCGCGCCTCCGCGCTGCGCGGGCCGGCGTTAGGCAGCGATGCCTCGCTGCGCACTAGCACGAAGCGCACATTCTCTTGCTCTTCGCCCCAGGCAGCCCAGAGGCGCAAAATGCGAGTCTTGTTAGGGAGGATGCGCTCAAAGCCGCGCCACTTCTCCACGATGCAATAGCACTGCGGGGGCCCACACAGCATGCCCTGCGGCAGCGCCTCGTCGTCGTCCTCGTCGTCCTTGTCCGGAGGTTCGGGAAGCTCTCCCGGGCCAGGCGGGTCGCCGGCCGACCCCCGCCGCCGGCTCCGCCGCTGTCTCCGTCGCCGCCGGCAGCCGTCCTCCAAAAGCACTCGCACAACGTCCGAGCAAGTGGTGCGGAGGGAGAGACCGGACACCAGCTTCTCTTCCTGGCATATCCATACCGATATCTTCTTTTCCGAAGGATCCATGGCGCAACCAGGGCGCAGGTGGCAGGTCCGGCCGGGCTCTGCTGGGGCAGAAAGGACAGCAAGGGCAGCCCAGTAGCTCTGGGATGGGAGAGGAGCCCGTGCCGCCTCCTGCGGCTGCACTAGCCCTGCTTCCCCGCTGCGCACCGAAGGCAGGCTGGAAAGCGACTGTGGCTGTGGTCGCGGTTACGGCTGCGCTCTGCCCGGACGACGGGCGCTCCCGGGGCAACGCGCCCGGGACCGGCTCCCGCCGCTCTGGCTCTACCCAAGGTGCCCGGGACCTCCGGGTTTTGCTCCTCCCCACGTGGCTCCACCCCTTCCCGTCCCCCAGCGCCCAGAGCTGTGGCTGGAAGTACAGGAGGCTCAGGGCCCAGGCCCGCCCCTTGCAGCCTTGCGGTGCAGCGTGCGCCCCGTCCGCCCCTCGCTCGCGTTGCGGACATCCTGAGTCTCGGCCTTTTTCGCCAAATCGCTGCTCTGCCGCGGGCCTACGCAAGGGAAGATTCAAGGGCCCCTCTACTTCAGGGAGTGGAGCCCGCGCCTCGGCACGGATCAGCTGTGCGTCTCCCTTGGCCTACTGGCTCTTCTCCTTGTGTCTATAGCTAGCTGGACGCATCTTGACTTTTATCTTCTCATCTTTCCTGGCACCTCCAGACGCATTTCCTGGTCCCTCAAGGCAGCGGTGCCTGGGGAGTGCACTTTGCACAGACAGGGAAACCGAGGCACTCAGCGGTCTCCAATGGAGACGCTCTAATCGCATTCCACGTCCAGCTAGCGCTATAAGAGCTGCCTCTAACGCGGAGGGCCTCCCGGTCTTCCTCGACAGGAAGCAGTATTTGCATATCTAAGGAGAACAAGATTCAGCAATGTGCTCCGGAGCAAGTGCAGGCAAGGAACGGTCTGGGCTGGAGGGGGACAGACGTTCAGAGGCGGCTGCCGGTTTCCTGTAGTGTCACGTAAGTGGGTCTCCACGTCATCTTCACCTTAGCTTCCCCCAGCCTTCTTGGGAGAGGGGCTCCTCATTCTAGTGGGAGTTCAGGGCCCAGACCCAAGTCACAAGCTATTTTTATGCTTTCCACCTCCATAAGGGGAAACCGTGAAGGCTTCTGGCATTTTCTAATATTCAGACATGGTCCAGAAGAGATAACAGCCAAGGTTTACAGCGCAAGAAACCCAAGGCCACAATGCAAGTGAACTTGTTTCATCCTTAACTACTGATGAGGATAATCCATTGCGTGCAAGGCTTGCCCTTAGCTTGTCCTTGTGAGCACAGGTCTAATAATAAGCTCACTCCCTTTCTTCAAGACCTTGGATGGCTCCCCATTGCCTCTTGGCTAAAGCACTTTTGTTCATTCAGTGATTCACTCAGCAAATATTTATTGAGTACCTACTGTGCTCCAGGTCCTATCGCTAGGGATTTGACAATGAACGAATCGCCAGTTCTGGTTTGCAAGGAGTTCACAATTCAGTGGAAGAGCACAGCCAAATAAACATTCCCAACACAATGTCTTGTGTCCTCTGATAAGGGAGAGCAAGAGGTTTTGGGGGAACATGGAGTGGCATCCAACCCATCTTGGAGGGGCAAGGAAGTCTTTCCCCCAGAGGAGGTGTCTTAAGCAAGACCCAAAGGACCATTAGAGTCTGCCAAAAGGACAGTAGATGAAGGGGAGGGACAAGCAGTATTCTAGAAGGGATTGTAGTGCAGTCAGGAATCAAGAGCATGTTAGTTACTGGGGCTGTCAGGTATTTGAGAGGAGTGTCTAAAATTGAGGTTGAATGATTGAACAGGAACAGGATCAGGAAGGGCCTTTAATTCCATGCTTATGTATTTGGATTTACCTTAAAGACAGTGAGAACCCATAGGGTGCAAATCTGGAGTCAGAACAGCCAAGTAAAAATCTCAGCAGCACTTACTAGCTCTATAACCTTAGGAAAAGTATTAATCTCTCTGAGCTTCAGTTTCCTTATCTGTAAAACGTTGATAATAAAAAAATACCTCCCTAATAGAACTGGTGTAAGGATTAACTGCCTGGGCCTGGTAAATCCCCAATAGTTTTATTGGGGGGTTGGAAAGCTGGGAGGTATATTAGTTTTCTATTGCTGTGTAACAAATTATCACAAACCTAGTGACTTAAAACAACACCCATCTATTACTTCACTGTTCTGTAGATCACAAGTCCAAGTTGGCATGGCTGCTGCATACTTTGCTCAGGATGTCCCAGGCAAAAGGCAGGGTATAGGCTGGTTCAAGTTCCTGTCTGAAGGCTCTGGGGGAATACCCACTTCCAAATCCATTCAGGTTGTTTGCATGATCTGGTTCCTCTCAGTTGTAGGTCTGAGGTCCCCATTCTCCTGTTGGCTGTCCTCCAGGGTCACTCTCAGCTCCTACAGGACTCTCTCAGATCCTTTCTATAGGATATCCACCCCCCTCCCTGCAACTTTAAAGTCAGCAACCACATGTCAAATCCATCCAGTCCTCCTTTGCTTCTAATCAATCTACCATCCTCTTCTGCCACTAGCTAGAGAAAACTCTCTGCTTTTCAAATGCTTGATTAGTCAAACCCACCTGGATAATTTCTCTATCTTAAGGTTGACTGATTAATAACCTTAACTATATCTGAAAAACCCCTTTGCTGTGTACTGTAATATAATCACCAAAGTCACCCCCAGGGAGATAGGGATTATGGGGCTGTCTTAGAATTCTGCCTACCATAGGGCATAACATGAACAGATTTTGATTTTTTAAAGATCAGTCTGTTTGCGTTGAGGACAATGGGTGGGGATGGGGGATGAGAGGCAAGAAAGCCTTTTAGAAGACTATCACATTCATTCGAGGAAGAGATGATGACCTATGCTGAGAATAGTGGGAGTGAGAAGACTGGACACAATTGACAGCTATCAAGGAGGTGGGAGAGGCAGGATGTGGTGATAGATTGACGAAGGATTTCCTTCTCCCTAGAATGGTGTCAAAGGTCTCTTGCAATCTGGACCAGCCCACTTCTCCAGCTTCTCACTTACATGTGGGCTATCCCTTCTTCCTTTCCTCTCACATAGGATTGCTAGAGCTTTGTAGTCAACTGCCATCCCTGCTGGATTCTAAGCTCCACAAGGGTAGAGATCATATATCTGTTTTGCTCACTTTTGAATCCTTTACATTTAGTGCAATCCCTGCCACATTCTAGGTTTACTCAGTAGCTGTCGAATACATTAATGAATCAATGAAGGAATCCTACATTTTAGCAAGCCAACACCTCATCCATCCAGAAGAACTCATGCATCTTAATGTATCCACACTTTTGTACATGCTTTTCCCACAATTAAGATTCCTCTTAAACAACTGGAGAACTTCTACTCACTCTTCAGAAGCTCAGATACATGTCACCTGCTCTGGGAGTCCTTTCTTTCCTCCTCCAGAAAGAACTGGTTCCCCACTCTTCTTCTGCGTCTATTAATGCGGAGATTACATTGTGCTGTGATGTGTTTTTTATGTCTGTTTACTCCCACAAGAATAGAGCTTTTCAAAAGAAAAAAGATTGTCCTATTTACAGTTTAGTCCTCAGTGCCTAGGGTGCCTGGCCCATGGCAGGTTCTCTATCTTCCCCTATGTTTTAAGGAACACCCAGATGAATAATGTCTAAGATATTGTGCTACCCTCAAGATAACTTCTTTCTAGAAGCAGACAAATACATGGAATCCCTGTTGTAGTAATGATATATATGAAATTTGTGCCGGACTAATTAAAGGATAGAATGATTGTATGGATGCTAGGAAGGATGCAGAAGACAGGCTTCAATAAATGCAGAGAAGGGGTTGAGAGCATTCTTGGTGGGAGAAGATACATTAGTTAAAATGCTAAAATGAGTATGCATGTGGTCATGTACCGGTGTTTCAGAGTGTGTGTTTTGGAGTTACCCTGCCTCATTTCAAATACCAGCTATAAGCTTTCCAACCCTCAGTCTTCTCACCAGGAACAAAGTATAATAGCGGAACCTTCCTTATAGAGTTGCCATTACATGAAATGAAATAATGCACAATATATAAAAGATCTAGCACAGTGTCTGGCACATAAAACATGCTCAATAAAACACAGCTAGCATTGTCAAGAAATTGTATTAAGTACCTACTGCATGCTATGTCCTGGGCTATGTGTTGAGGATCCATGAAATAACTGGACAGACATGGTCCCTGACCTTAGAGATGTCACAGCCAGGATTAGTGTGGTTTAGCAATGGATTTCTTAAGTTAGGCCAGGCTGTAGTAACAAACAGGGCCAAATGTGTATAGTGGCTCAAACCTAACAAAGGTTTATTTTTCACTCAGATAATAGTCAAAAGAAGATGTCCTGGTTGGGAGGTGGCCTTATTCCAGATAAAAATACAGAAACCCTGGTTCCTTCCATCTCGTGACTCCAAAATCCTCTAGACTTCATCATCATGTACATAGAGCCAGAGGAAGAGGAGCGAGTATGGAGGGTCACACCCTCTTCTTCAAGGCATTGGTTGGAAATTGAGCTCACATCCCATTGACTAGAACCTAGTCATGGCCACTGGTAATGGCAAGGAGGCTAGAAACTGCAATGAGTGTCTCAGAAGAGGAAATGGGTTTTCATGAACAGCTAGCTGCCTACCATAAAAATATTTATTTGAAAAGTAAGACAAGAGGCATAGAAAGAAGTTCCAAAAGTGAAGGAATTGCAAACTGGTGGCCTACCAGCCAAATCTTGCTGCCTTAGACAGAATATAGTCTTTCTGTTTAGCCACAAAAACAGCACTCTATTTAACATATATCCCAATTCACATACATTCATGACTCACCTGAGTCCTGTAATCATTGGAGTTGTGACTCTTGCTTCCATACATCCTCCCAGGGTTATCTCATTCACTCCCAGGAATTTTATACAATTGATATGCCATGGCTCCCACATTTATTCTAGAATTCTCCAAATATGCATATCCAACAGCTTGCTGGGTAGTTCCACTTGAGTATCCGCCAAACATCCAAACCTTTGCCAAATAGATAAAGTTGAACCAATCATTTCTCCCCAAGCCTGTTCTGCCTCTTGTAATGTCTATTTCAGAAAATGGTCCCATCATTCACCAAGCAAGACCTGAAACTTGAGGATCACCCTTGTTCATCACCATCTACCTCCTTTCCCCACAGGATGTTGAAGTTCTGTGAGGGCAGAGGGTTTTGCGTGCTTTTTTTTCCTACTTAACCTCCAGTACCTGAGACATCAACTCTCACACAGTAGACAATAAGTATTTGTAGAGTGAATTACTTAATGAACACATGCATTGCCTTAGCTTAGGCCCTCATTTATTTTTAACCTGGATCTTGCACTTTCCTTCAAACTAGTTTCCTTGCCTCAAATCCTGCCTCTCCCCCATACTCTCTACTGCATATGTTTGATGACTCCATTATCTTCAGAATCCAGTTCAAGTTCTCAGCAGGACCTATACGTCTGTAGGATCTGAGGTTTACTTGACTCTCAGCCTGTACACTGCAGCCACTTCCTCAATCACACAGTTCCCTCTGACCTCTGGCTAATTCCTGCCCACCTTCCAAGTTTCTGCTTAACTTCACCTCCTCCTAAAAGTCTTCTTTGGCAGCAACATCCTCTCCAGGAAAGAATCCAAACAAAACTGCTTTAGGAAGATTAGTCTACATCAGTAGGTGGGATCAATTGAAGTTATAATACACTTGTGTTAGGAGAACAAAGGATGAGGGGAGGGTGAAGGATGTACTTAAAAATTCAGACTGTGGTTGCTTAATCACTTTCATATAAATAGAGAAGATGCCTTTCAGCACATCATAGATCTTTTGCAGTCTTAATCCTTAGGGCTGCTCTGTCCAATACAGTAGCCACTAGGCAAATGGGGCTGTTGAATACTTGAAATGTGGCTCTCTGAATTGATACGGGCTTTGAGCAGAAATACACAGCAAATGTCAAAGACTTCATACAAAAAAGGAATGTAAAATATGTTATTAATATGTAATCTTGATTACATGTTGAAGTGATACTATTTTGGATATATTGGGTTAAATCATTAAAATTAGTTTACCTATTTCTTTTTACTTATTTTTTAATGTGACCACTAGAAGTCTTAAAATACTTATGCAGCTTGAGTTATATTTCCATTACACAGTGCTGCCAGTGGGAAGGCCCAGTAAGTTGTAGCAGATCATTTGAACCTTCTCAAGTGTGGACTTACCCTGAATATCCTAAGATAATAAATCCATCTGGGTTTTGGCTATCTCCAAAGAAAGTCATTCCATGCCTTTACTGGATTTGTGGTTTAAATGTTTCTGTTTGATGATGGCCTTCAAAAGCTTCGTGCTACAGCCTAAACCAGTCCCCTTAGGCTGCCTAAGAATCATAGTCCTGAGGACCACCCTGCAGCTGAATCCAATTGAAAGTTAAAGTATAAATGGTTGCTCCCCAGACAGAATGTCAGTTGACTTGCTCATGCAGCAGCCCTGAGCCTGATAGAAGGTACGTAGATTCATGCTGTGTCCTGGCCAGAAGAATACATGGGCTTCATGATAGGAAAAAATATGTTTATGACCTGGGGATAGAGGAGGCATTCATAGACAGAACATATATTAAAATTCATAAAAGAAAAGCTCAATAGTATATGATCATATCAAAATTAGAAACTTCTATTTGAAAACACACACACACACACACACACACACACACAGAGAGAGAGAGAGAGAGAGAGAGAGAGAGAGAGAGAGAGAAATACACTACAATGTTAAGATGTCAAGTAATCCAGGAGAAAATAGATCCTAAAAGGTTAAGATTCAGGATGAATAAAGAACTCCAAAAATTTAGCAAGAAAAAAAAGCTATGCAACACTATGGAAAACTGGTAAAAAGTAGATAAAAGAAGAAACATAAATAGCCAACAAACATATAAAATAATGCCCAACCTCACCAGTAATCAGGAAAATGTAAATTTAAGTGAAAGATCATGCTCTTTTTTTGCCAGCAGATTGGCAACTTTTTTTTTTAATTGATGGTATATGAATATTGGCCAAGAAAACAGGCGAAATATCCTCTCAGACACCACTGGTGTAAATACATGTATCTATTTTGGAGACAACGCTACTAAAAAACAAAACTGGGCGTACCTGCATACCATGAAGCGATCCAACTTTAGAAAGACATGTGTGCACAAAGAGGCGTGTGTGGAGTGTTCACTACATTTGTTTTAGCAAACAATGAGAACAATCAAAATGTCCACCAATAAGAGAATGACTGAGTAGGCTGGGGATACTCAAAGCTTGGAAGCTTCAGCAGCAGTTAAATCAAGTGAAGTAGACTGACATGTACAGGTAATAACAAATCCTCCAGAGGTATTGTTCAGTGCAAAAGGCAAGTGGCAGAGTGATGTATATGATGTGGTTCCATTTCTACTTTAAAAACACATACACAGAACATGGTTGCATATGCATAAAATCACAGAACATGGTTGCATATGCATAAAATCACTCCATAGATATCTGTATGTGCGTGCATAACACAAGGTCTTTAAAAATATTCAGCAAACCTAAAGCAGTGAATCCTCCTAGAAGAATGTGGACATTTACAGAAGGAGAGACAAAGAGGAATTTAACTCCATCTTGGGTGAATTTACAAGAGGAATTGATTCACATGTTACTTCATTATGCAATTACAACGTGTAACTTTTTAAAAGTGAAAGGGCTTGGGTTGGGATCCCTAAATCTTGGTTCTCCCTTAGACCAGCGGCCCCCAACATTTTTGACATCAGGGACTGGTTTCATGAAAGACAATTTTTCAATGAACTAGGTGGAGGGGTGGTCCCGGATGCTTCAAGTGCGTTACATTTATTGTACACTTTATTTCTGTTATTGTTTCATTGTAACATATAATAAAATAATTATACAACTCACCATGATGTAGAATCAGTGGGAGTCCTGAGCTTGTTTTCCTGCAACTAGAGAGTTCCATCTGGGGGTGATGGGAGGCAGTGACAAATCGTCTGGCATTAGATTCTCATAAGGAGCATGCAACCTAGGTCCCTCGCATGCGCAGTTCATTATAGGGTTCACACTCCCATGAGAATCTAATGCCATCACTAATCTGATGGGAGGTGGAGCTCAGCTTCAGTCACTCACCTGCTGCTCACCTCCTGCCATGTGGCCCAGTTCCTAACAGGCCATAGACCCATATCAGTCCGCAGCCCGGGGATTGGAGACCCCTGCTCTAGACCTTTCATTTACCTGCCTGTGTCTCTTTTCTGTGGACCAAGCCCCAGGGTAACATTTGCAAATCTCTGTTCCCTGTACCCTGGTAGAACTTAAGCAACCCACTACTGTATCCCAAGAGGTTATGAAGATTAAGGAGGAATCTAGTGGGGCATCTGGTTCAAAGTATGTGCTTTACACTGGATTCTTTCTTTCTCTTCTAGATAAGATTTTTAGAAGACAGCAATTTTTACAGTGGTGGCAGAGCCCTCTGCTAAATCCTCATATTGGATCTAAAGGTGGCATGTCATTCGACCCAATGGTTTTTTTAGTCATTTATCTTCCTAATACCTATGAGAGGTAAGACGTAGCTCCCTTACCCGTGAGCAAACTGAGGCCAAGGAAAAGGAATTGGCCAGTTTCCCAGCTCACAAAGCTCCGAGGGAGCTGGTGTTTTGTTTGGAACTTCTGCCTGTCCAATCTGTCAGTCACGGTTCGTGGCCACCATGGAACACCGAACACAGGAACTTCCGCCCTTAATTATATTGAGCCATGAAAAAGTGCGACTAAAACCTACTGTCTGAATCAGATCCTTGTAATGATTAACCCCAGAAAATGGATCTGCAAAATGTATTTACAGAAACACGCAGCTGCTCTCAAACACACTGGAGGAAATTTGGGAACTGCTGCTCTTGTCCAAGGGCACTAACCCATCCCTGATGAGACTGAGCTCCAGGCTGGGGCAGAGATGCTGGACTGTCATACTCAGAGACATGGCTTCTCAAAGTGAGGTCAAGAGGTCACCTATCCAGAATTGCCTGTGGTGCTTATTAAAATGCAGATTCCTGGGTCTCCTCCTAGAACTAGTAAATCAGAATCCCCGGGAGTGGTCCAGGAATCTACATTTAAAGCAGGGAGATTCTTATGCACACTAAAGGTTGGCCCTAACTGTACGAGGAGGGAAGAACCAGAGACAAGAATGCTCATAGCACAAATGCTCTTTAGCCATCTTGACCCCATAGATGGCAGTGATACATATATCATGTGTGTACACAAGAGGATGATGCCAACATGTGACAGGTGAGAAAGAGTTGCCCCTGGGAAGAAGGAGAAAGAAACACACGGCAGAGTAGAGAAGGAGCTACTCAGTCATTATCCTCTTTAGAATCTTGTATCTTTGGTGGAAGCATAGGTTACTAAGATGATAATGCAGAAATGTTTACGTAAGAGAGTCTAAGGTAGCAGTGACTTCAGTCTCCTGAAAGACATTCTACAAGATATTTAGCATTCTTAGTATTTTTTTTTTTTTTTTTTTGAGAGGGAATCTCGCTCTGTCACCCAGGCTGGAGTGCAGTGGCGCGATCTTGGCTCACTGCAACCTCTGCCTCCTGGGTTCAAGTGATTCTCACTGCCTCAGCCCCCCAAGTAGTTGGGATTACAGGCATGCCCCACCACACCCAGCTAATTTTTTCTTTTTCTTTTTTTTTTAAAGTAGAGACAGGGTTTCGCCATGTTGGCCAGCCTGGTCTCAAACTCCAGGGCGCAAGTGATCCGCCCGCCTCAGCCTCCCAAAGTGCTGGGATTACAGGTGTGAGCCATGTCTGTTTTAGCAAAACCAACCTAGTCCCCGATTCACAAATCATCCTGGGAGTGTATAGCACTTACAGCCAGAAAGAAGTCTCTGGAGCAAAAAGCATTGCATATTCAATGGTCTGTGACATCACCATTGAAGACTGTCAAAAGGGGTTTTGTTTGATTAATTTTCATTATCTGTTGTTACCCAACTAATGAAAGGTGATACTATTAATGAGTGTGTGAACCAGACAGTGTCTTCGTTACCACCTCTGAAGCATTCCCAGCTTTTTCAGGAACGAATAGCCCTGACCCAGAGTGTGTCTTTTCTTCATTGTAGGGAGATACAAACTCTGTCTCTCCAAGTACTCCAATACCAGTTATTGTGTGTCACAACCAGAACACAATATGAGGCTTGTGCTTGAGTTACTGCTGTTTTATGTGCCAAAAAAAAAAAAAAAAAATGCTAGCTTTCTTTTTTCACTGAAGTTGATAAGAGTTGGAAGACATTTTAATACCACATTTATTGGTTTGAAAGTGTGATTGTTTTAGTAGCTGGTGCAAATTTCAAGGAACACGTAACTCCCTTTAAGAAATATTGTTTCTAAGAAATTACATTTGACTAAATTTGGAAGCTTTAATGCAAATAACTTTCAAACAATGAAACCATATTCACAAGGAGATGCTTTTATTTTCTCCACTGAGGAAGAAATGGAGACATGTTTCCTATTGTCGTTATGTCCATCTGGACAGAAAAGGAAGTCTGTGGGCTAGACAAGCGAAAATAGGTTACATCTGGGAAGCCTAGCAGTCTCTCCCTGACTGCTGAAGAAGCTCCTCTTTGTTTCATTCCTGAAGCACTACGTTGTTTTCTTGGACCCGTGCATCAAGTTAAACCTGAGTTAGACTATGGATCCCTTACACTTGATTTCATGATTGTAAGACTTACACAAATGCAAGCCTACAACACAATCGCACTCTTATTTGCTTACATCTCCATAAACAGGAAAGAAGCCACTTGATCTTATAAAAGTTCTGCCTGGTTGCTTTCTCTTTTATACCTATTGTTAAGCTATAAAATGAAATCACCAAATTATCAATCTGCAAGTATTTGCTACTTCACAATATATATTTAAGAATGTTACAAAACAAAACTGTGCCATAAAAAGCATTTCATCCATATGATCTTGCAGTTCCACTTCTAAGAATGCATATACCCAAAAGAATTGAAAGCAAGATCTCAAAGATATTTGTATACCTGTGTTCATAGCAGATTATCCACAACAGCTAAAGGTGGAAGCAACCCAAGCGCCCATGCATGTATGAGCGGATAAGCACAATGTGGTATATACAAACAATGAATGGTCATTCGGCCTTCAAAAGGAAGGATCTTCTGGGCTAGTGGCTCAAGCCTGTAATTTCAGCACTTTGGGAGGCCGATAGAGGTGGATCGCCTGAAGTCAGGAGTTCGAGACCAGCCTGACCAACATGGTGAAACCCTGTCTCTACTAAAAATACTGAAAAAAAAAAAAATAGCCAGGTGTGGTGGCAGGCACCTGTAATCCCAGCTACTCAGGTGGCTGAGGCCAGAGAATCGCTTGAACCTGGAAGGTGGAGGTTGCAGCAAGCCAAGATCACACCACTGCACTTCAGTCTGGGTGACAGAGCAAGATTCTGCCTCAAAAAAAAAAAAAAAAAAAAAAAAAAGAAAGAAAGAAAGAAAGAAAGAAAAGAAAAGAATGAAAGAGGGAGATTCTGACACATGCTGTAACATGTATGAACCTCGAGGACATTATGGTAAGTGAAATAACCCATTCAAAAATAGACAAAATCTATATGACTCTACTTATATGAGATATCTAGATCAAATTCAAGAGACAGAAAGTAGAATGATGGTAATCAGGGGCTGGAGGGAAGGAGGAATGTTACTGTTTAAGGGCATAAAGTTTCAGTTTTGTGAGGTGAAAAGAGTTCTAGAGATGGACTGTGGTATTGGTTGCACAGCAATGTAAACATACTTAATGCCATTGAAAGTGTCACTTAAAAAATAGTTAAGATGGTAAGTTTTATGTTATTTGTATTTTACCATAATTTAAAATAATAATTTTTGAAAGTATTTCAAATTTTATGCCAAAGTTCTTATTAAGGAAACTTTCAATTTTTTCAAAAAAGTTTAAAATGCTTTCCACCTAACTTTCAAAGTAAATACAATATTTAATTAATTCCCTGGGACTTTCAGGAAACCAAACTTCTGATCACTGTTTATTTGAAGAAAGACTTCCTTTTTCTCTCTCCTTTCACATAATTTTTCCCTAGTGCTGTATGCTGGTCAGCTTTGTTAGCTATTTGTGCTGGTCTGTGGCTTTATTGCTCTGGTCTTTATCAGAAACTTAGGTAAATATTTGCAACTTGACAAATGATGCTGGGATACTGATAAGTCTTTACATTAAGAAAGATATTCTTAATAAAATTAATGTTTTACTTAGTTTACAAAGCTGTACACAAGATAAATAGCACAAAGCCTGCTGAAGTGCCTGGAGACAGTAGACATGAACACATGTTGTCTTAGTAGATATTTGCTTATCAAGCAATAGCAAACAATAGAGCTGGAGGGACCCAAAGAGAGCCTAATCCCTGTCCTCTAAAGCACTAGGTTTCTAAGCAGATCATTTAAAAGTGAGAGAAGACATGGCTATAAACCCCCCATTTCTGTATCAGCTAGTAAAGCATTTGCACGTATTTGTATATTGGGACTCTGTTCACCCCAAAAAAGGTTTAAATCCCATTAACCATGAAAATTGGTTGCTTATGACTTCAAACTATACTACAGGGCTACAGTAACCAAAATGGCATGGCATTGGTACATAAACAGACACACAGACCAATGGAACAGAATAGAGAACCCAGAAATAAGACTGCATACCTACAACTATCTGATCTTTGACAAACCTAATGAAAACAAGCAATGGAGAAAGGTTCAACAAATGGTGCTGGGATAACTGGATACCCATATACAAAAGATTTAAACTGGACCTTTTCCTTAACCATATACAAAAATTAATTCAAGGTGGATTAAGGACTTAAATGCAATACCATTCAGGACATAGACACAGACAAAGATTTCATGACAAAAATGCCAAAAGCCATTGGAACAAAAGCAAAAATTGACAAATGGAACCTAATTAAACTAAAGAGCTTCTGCACAGCAAAAGAAATTATCAACAGAGTAAACAGACAACCTACAGAATGGGAGAAATTTTTTGCAAGCTCAGAAGCAAAAACATTCTGCTTACACCATTGATCCATGTCAAACACCCCCTTCATTTTACAGAAGAAAAGACTAAGTCTTGCACATGCTACATGACCAGTTAGGAGGAATTGCCTTCCCAGTTCCAGGCCTTTCTCCTTTTACTATTCTGGCCACTTGTGATAGGTTTGGTAACAATGAGTAAAATGTGCATTCTCCTTATTTCTAACCACAGATTGGATATGTTCGGAAATATTAAAACTGATTTTCCTCAAGTGTGTCTTCTGGCAATTAATGTCATTGCTTTATAGCCACTCTCTGTACTACGGGCCCTCATGATTCATTAGAAAAAACAAAGGATCAAATAGTTAGAGAAGGTGTAAGGACCTCGTTTAAGAATTTTTATTTAATTACAGCTAGTTTACCAGCAACTTAGGCTCAACCATGTATGCTGCTTTGCTATTTTCTTTGAAACTTGTCATGCACTTTCATTTCTTGGTAATCACCCCTCATTACCATTTCTTATATTTCAAAAACACAGCCTCACCACACTGTATTCTTACCTTTGCCTCCCTCTGCAGCTAGAATTTCCAGTTTCTGTGGGCTTTTCCTCTGTAAACTCTAAAAATTCTTCCACTTTTATCTATACATACTATTTCCCCCACTCTAATGGATCTTATCTATCCCTGACCCTAAAATTACGTAACAAAATGCTCATCACATCTTCAAGGAAATGTCCCACAGCGGGAGAAAAGAGAAAGGAACCTGTGTTTATTGTGCTAGGAAGTTACTAGATACTTTACAGACATTAACTCTTTTAATTTTCACGACCACACCGTGGTAAGTAGGTAGTAGTATCTCAGTCTAAAAATAAGGAAACTGAGGTTGGGTGAGTCGTAGGGTTGAATTCCAAACATAGGTGTGTACAGTTCTAAAGATACTTTCTTCCACTGCTTCTGTTGGACAATAGGTTTTGCCCCTGTTGTACTGGCTCCAAAGGATAGTGACCACTTGTATGTCATGTTGAGAAGACTGAAGCCTCATCCAGGTTGACAGGGAAAGACAAAAGAGATGTCTTGCCTAAGCTTGCCAAAGGGGAAAGTGGGAATCCACACACCACTTATTTCACATTTCTTCAGGCCTACGCCTCAGGCAGTTCTAGAGGTTTCCCTGGAGAAGGACAGGTGCACCAGGGAGTCTGGCTATAAAATTTGTACACTAGAATCTGTTGGCAGATTCTGTTGCTTAAAGTTGAGTTTGCATTCGTACTTTTTATCTGGAGAAATGGGAAGTCAGGGAGTTAACCACTGTCTATTGGGAGGTGATTCATGAATCAGAGCAGGTGAGAATGTCAGGCTCTGAAATGACCAGCAGACTTCTGTATGGAATGTGCTGGGGCAGCATACCTGCATTCTTTCTCAGAGCAATGTTGACACACTTAAATTTGTGAATAAGGCCTTCCTGTCTTGTTTAGGAAGAACCAGTTCACATGCTGGTATCTAGTCTGACTCACAGGGGCTTTTTGTCAAAGCATGCAGTGTGGTATATAAACAAGCAGTGAGAAATCATCAGTGTTCTCTCTCTGAAGAGAGAGACACCAGGAAAGAGAGAGGGTAGCAAGTTAACAGGCATGGAAAGCTGCCGCTTTGCAGATGGGTTCATCAGGCATAAACCTTAGCTGGATGTTAGACAGTACCAGAAGTTGCATGGGGACTTGTCTGATGGTTGCAAAGATATTGGTCCTCATGTGGGATTATTCAAGTTATTCAGAAGGGAAGAGGCTGAATCTAGTTACAAAAGGTGTTCCTTAAGTACGTAATGAATGAATGAATAAACAATTCAATGGAAATTGGGGCAAATTAAGGATTCAGTAGACGTGAGCTGTATTCGTCTTATGTCCTCATCTGATGAACATCTGCCATATTCAGTTGTCTGGGGGAGGACTCTTTTAGTGTAGCAACCAAGGAGGCAGATTTGGGGTTCATTTAGAGATGGGGTATCTGGGTTTGGGGGGAAGCCAGCATATGAATGATGGGCTTCACCAGAAGACAAAGGGCACCTGTCTGAGGATGAATGCTGAGGGTGGACCTGGGAGGCTGAGCAGGTAAAACTCTTCCATTGGAGCAGACTGTGGGTTTATCTGGGTTTAAGAAAAGGAGGTCATTCCCAAGAATGAATAACAGTGGATTTGTAGACTTTGAAATTAACAAATCAAAGACACCAGATCTCTGTGGAGAACGTAGTATGATCTCTAGATTCTGAAGCTCCAATTCTCAGCCCTGGCTGCATCCCTAGAATCACCTGGGAGCTTTTTAACCCTACCATTGCCAGGGTTTCTCCCCCAGAGATTTGGATGCAAGCAGTTCAGAGTGAGGCCTTGGAATCAATATTTTCAAAAAGACCTCCAAGTGGCTCTGAGAACGTCACTGCAGTTGAGACTCTCCACTCTAGACATAACTCAATGCAGGCAAATTTTCAGGATTCCATGGCTAGACCATGACATGTCCAAGAACCTCAAGAGAGACATTTTAGGATTATTGATTCATACTGCGTGCATTCTTGGCTTCTCACTAGCTCCTGATCTTAAAGCCTGGCAGATTCCCAGGTGACTTCCATCCATAGAGTGTCTCTAGGAGGGCCACTAGGAAACACACTTATGGAGAGTTTGGATTATGATCCCAAAAGACATATTCCTGAACGCCATCATCCCCGAGGTTGAAATCCTGAAAGACCAAACTTTCTAAAGACTAAATCCCTAAAATCCTGAAAATCGCAGTCATAGGATAGTTGCATCATGTTAGGTGAAACTATTACCTTGTTGTGGTCTACATTTGGAAATTAAGTATGGTTTAAGGAGATGCATATAGGTGCCAAGTTGACAGGGATGGATTTGTTGACTTAATTTGAGGTGTCAACTTGACTGATTAAGGAATGCCTGAAACCCTGGTAAAGCATTACTTTGGGTGTGTGTGAAGGTGTTTCCAGAGGACTGAGTAGACTCAGTGAGGAAGATCTCCCCTTGATATTGGTGGACACCATTCAGTTGGCCAAGGAACTGGAGATAACAAATATAGAAGGCCAATTGGTCTCTCTCTGAGAGCTGAGACAGACTTTTCTTCTGCTGCCTTGGACATCAGAACTCCAGGCTCACCAACCTTTGCACTCCAGTACTTAACACCAGTGGCCCCCTGGGTCCTGAGGACTTTTGGCCTCAGAGTAACACCATTGGCTGCCTTGGTTCTCAATATAAAAATATTGAAACTTCCTCAATAAATGAAGGTATTTCCTTTTTGTATATCTGCATTTGTGTAAGACAAAATTTCTTGAGATCTTGCCTTTTTGGGCAACTGCATATGCAGTCGTGACCTATAGAGGTTTTTGATTGATCTTGTCAAAACACAGGTTGTCCGTCATGGTATTTCAGATGACTGCAGTTATAAAGCTGGGTGCACACAACTACCAGCCATAATGATATGCATTCATACACTTTGTTTTTGGCCCGTTGCCTTATGAATACAGTTCTTCTGCTTGTAATTGTTATAACCATGTGACTTGTTAGAATAGCTGAGTGCTTATGTTTGCAAAGATATATATGTTATTATTACCTATTTTATTGTGTAAATTGGACTCTGAAGTGCTCTGTCATGTTTTTATATGGTTTTCAAATAAATCTCCCTTTAAAAATATAAATAAATGTTCTAAGATAATTTCTTCTTATTTTTTCCAGTATTATATTTTTGGGGTTTTGATCTTTCAGGATTTCAATATTTGGGATGGGTCTTTCAAGATTATGATCGACACCCTACGTGGAACCATACTGAGGAAACTATGACCAAGAATAAAATCTCAGAAGCCTGGGATTTTGACGTTGGAGGCAAAGGAAAATCACATCAGAGGGCCCTGCTCAGTGGAAAGAGCACTAGGCCAGGTGCTGGAAGTCCTGACTTTCACTCATGACTGCAGCTGCCCCACTGCGATCCTGGGGAGGTGACCTCACCACTGTGGGTTTGAACTGTTATCTGTTCACTTCCATGTCCTTCCACTACTGTGACTGTGAGCCTAACTCTATTTCTTTTTTGTTTGTTTGTTTGTTTGTTTTTGTTTGAGACGGAGTCTCATTCTGTCGCCCAGGCAGGAGTGCAGCAGTGCGATCTCGGCTCACTGCAACCTCTGCCTCCCGGGTTCAAGCGATTCTCCTGCCTCAGCCTCCTGAGCATCTGGGACTACAGGTCCCACCTGCTACCTGGCTAATTTTTGTGTTTTTAGTAGAGACAGGATTTCACCATGTTGGCCAAGCTAGTCTTGAATTCCTGAGCTCAGGTGATCCACCCCACCTTTGGCCCCCCACAGTGCTGGGATTATAGGCGTGAGCCACTGCGCCTGGCCACCTAACTCTATTTCTAACAGCCCTGCCAGTTGGAGATTTCTCTAGGCCACTAGAGTTTCTGGCTTTGGGGGACAAGGAGGGAAGGAAGGGGAAGCTGTGTTATAAGAAGAAAGTAAAAAAAGTAAGCATAAATTATTTGAGCTTTTAAGAGACATTGACAAGGTACTATATTGAGGGTATTAAAAGCACTAAAATTTATTTGGCTCTGGATAGAGAAGCTACTGACATTGAAGAAGAAAAGATGGGACTGAATGAGCACTCCTTGGATTGGAGAAAAAGCATTATCATTATATAATCATCATCATAATAATGATAATGGGCATTTGTATAGCACTTGGCAGTTTACAAGTTACTTTTATATAATAATAATTACTGCTATATGATACATTACAGTAACAAATACTTTTTAGGGCTTTACCCCATGCCACTGTAAAAGTTGGTATTAGTGGAAGATGTAAATGGACTATCTACATGATTGTGAAGGAACTAAGCGGGGTGGAGGTTCAATACCAGCAATTGGACAGCAGACGTCTTAGAAGACCAGGCACATCTTCAGCCACACCCTTGGGTTCAACCTGGTGGTCTCCTGGTTGGGGTGAGGAGCAGAAGTGGGGCTGCGGCCTCCACTTCCCTTCCTGGGTAATGTGCCTTTCTTTCATCACCATGGAGTCCTTGCCTTTGTTTTGTTTCTCCTTGTCATTTATTTACATTAACATGCAGTGGTTTTGTCCTTTCTCTTCCCGACTGTCACTTTCCTCACCTAGATAGAGAAGAACCAGCCCTCACCTAGCGCACTAGTCTGTATCAGGCTTAAATGAGGTGATGTATGTGAAAAGGTTTTGAGATGTTAAAAATCACAGTTCAAAAAGACCTGAAAGCATGTAAGCTATTATGATTTGGGGGCTTAGCAGGACCAGGAATTTGATCTCATTGCCTCCAGGTTGTATCGTGACCCTCTAGGGTCCCTCCTCCCTGTCACACAGCCCTCTATGGGCACATTGATCCCAGGATTTCCAGAGTACATCAGGGCTGAGCCGACCTTATGGCCACTCCTGGATCGTCTCTGATATGGTTTGGCTCTGCGTCCCTACCCAAATCTCATCTTGAATTACAATCCCCATGTGTTAGGGAGGGACCTGGTGGGAGGTGTCTCAATCATGGTGCAGTTTGCCCCATGCTGTTCTCGTGATGGTGAGTGAGTTCTCATGAGATCTGATGGCTTAAAAGTGTTGCACTTCCTACCTCACTCTCTCTCTCTCCTGCTGCATTGTGAAGAAACTACTTGGTTCCCTTTCACCCTCTGCCATGATTGTAAGTTTCCTGAGGCCTCCCCAACCATGCAGAACTGTGAGTTAATTAAACCTCCTTTCTTTATAAACTACCCTGTATCAGGTAGTTTTTTTTTTTTTTGAGACGGAGTCTCACTCTGTTGCCCAGGCTGGAGTGCAGTGGCACGATCTCAGCTTACTGCAACCTCCGCCTTCTGAGTTCAAGTGATTCTCCTGCCTCAGCCTCCCAAGGAGCTGGGATTACAGGCGCCTGCCACCATGCCCAGCTAATTTTTGTATTTTTAGTAGAGATGCGGTTTCACCAGTTTGGCCAGGCTGGTCTCCAACTCCTGACCTCAGGCGGTCCACCTGCCTCGGCCTCCCAAAGTACTGGGATTACAAGCATAAGCCAACATGACTAGCCCTCAGGTAGTCCTTTATAGCAGTGTGAAAACAGACTAATACAGTTTCCCTGGTTTCCCACAGTTTTCTTCTGTTTCATTGCTCTGCCCTTGTCTCACCTGAGTTGGGTATTTCCTCAGAGAATATTAAATATTTTTGCTGTCAATCTAGAATTGCAATTAGAAAGATAAGTTGGCAGCCAAAAGAAAAGAAACTTCATGTATTATAAAGCCTAATATTAAATGAATGTTTTGAACATTTGGTAAAGTTTATATCTTGTCTGGCTTCTTTGTTCCTTTCTCAAAACAATGATTTTCTCTTTCAAATATCTTATTCTCTGTTAAATTTTCATTTACAACCCAAAATGTGTCTTTTCTTCCTAGTCTGAGAGTCCTGACATCATCTTAACTAGGGAGTCTGTGGTTATTTGTAGCCAGGGACTAATGATCAACAACAACAAAATGTCAGAAATACTTAGAAGATGAAACAGATTATTAAATTCTATTTTGTTACTAGAATGTCCATAAATTAATCAACCACCAATTTTAGCCATACATTGAAAGTCGGTAACCTTGTCAAATCCATGTAACTGAGTTTTCCAGAGAAAAAGGTAATGTTTAATAAATCAATCACTGTTATTTATTTATTTATTTATTTTAGGCCAGATGCAGTGCCTCATGCCTGTAATCCCAGCACTTTGGGAGGCCAAGCAGGGAGGATTGCTTGAGGTAAGGAGTTCGAGACCAGCCTGGGCAATACAGAGAAAAAAAGACACAAAATCCGAAAAGTAATTGTGTTCATTTCCAGATGACAGTCACAGTATCTGTCTCTGGGTGATGTGATTATCAGTCTTGTCTGAACATTTAATTAAAGTCGCATCTGAATGTTCTGTGATCTAGAGGCTAGATTGTAATTTTGCATACAATGTTGATATCAGTAGTATTTACCTTAGTGAAAAATAAGAAACAAATCAAGTATGAGGCAATGACAAACAGGACATTGACTCATACAGACCTGGTTTAGATCAAATAGCTCCACAGATAGTAAACTTGAGTGTGCGTCTTCAATACTGTAAACGTCAGCTCTCGAATGTGCAAATTGGAGTCACAATTCCTATCTCACAGAGAAACTGAAGAGTCTTCTGCTGAATGGAATTATGCCTGTGAAATACTTAAGAAAGTCCTCAGTCAATGGTAGCTTTGGCTGGCTAGTAAAGTTGCTGGTCAAAGGATGTCAAAGGAGCTTCCCAGACAAGGGGATTCTTGAGCCCCTCAGCAGGTGTGGAAATGAAGAAAGCACTTTTAGCCCAGCTGACCATCCCCATCTTCCTCCAAACTTTCTTCATTTGGCCTTTGGTGTTTCGCTCTACTAAAGACTATATGTTAAAGTTAAGTTAACCACCACCAATGCGTAAATAAATTGTAAATCATAAATAATTGTACGATAAATAAATATTTATCATAAATAATTATAAATCATAAGGAAAGGAAGAAATAAAGAGAAGACATGAGTATGTGTGTAATAATATGTGTGTAAATAACACGTAAGGAAAAAGCCATGCATAGTTTTTAACAGTCCTTGTTTCTGTAACTGATCACCAGCAAAGTTGATATTTATAACTTCCTTCCTCCACTGCTGTTTCCACATTTCCTTCCTTGTCCTCTGCCAGGACATCAGCTGATGTGGATTCTTTACCTGGCAGAATGGTCGCAGCTTTCACTTCTAAAGGGTTGGGGTCTTTCGGATTCTGCCTGTTTTTCCGTTAAGTATTACTATTGGACATGGAAGGACTAACAGGCATCCCTAAGCATCCCCTGGGTTCCAGACAGTCCTCCATGCCCTCCTTGTATGACAGCAATCCAATTTCTCCTTGGTAATCAAAACTAACCACCGCAGCAGGTAGAATAACTTCCTTCTTTGCCTTTTAATTTAGTGGCCTGAGGAGGCCATAATGTTTCAGTTGAATGGGTTGTGTCCCCTGGTGGAAGCATTCTTCCTTTGGGTACTCAGACCACCAAGACATCAGAACAAAGTTCTATAAGTGAGTTATTAGGTCAATAAGTGAGAGGAGCCATTTCTGCTTTTACCCCTTGATACTTGGACCTCTGCATTTTGTCTATGGGTAAAAGAGCAACATATATCATACGCTGATTCAAAGTGTATACTGCATCCTGTAAAACAGCACCCTAAATTTTCACAGCATTGTCTCTCAGCTGGTGCCATGAATAGGTCTTCAGCGGGCTGTTCCATTCCACGATTCTATCTGGTCCACTGCTTCTTACAAGATTAAGATAGCAGATCCCATGGGTATGGGTGAGACCCATTGCCTCACTTATTTTGCTGTGAAACGTGTTCCTTGATCAGAAATAGTGTTAAGAAAACCATGATGGTCAATAATGTATTTTGCAATTTCATGGAACTGAGACAATAGCCTAGTATAGGGCATAATTTGCATCATCTGGAAGGCATTAGCACCCCTAGGCATGAAAGGACAAGGGGAAGAAAGATTGTTTCTGGGCCAAGAAAGAGCTAGAGACTCAGAGGAGATACCTCCCTCCCACCAACCCTGGCAGGAGCTATGGCTACCAGGGACACAAATATTGCCTGAGACATGGCACGGAAGCAGAGAGGAATCAGGAAAGAAGAAATACTTCAATCTCCTTCTCCTGCTGCCCTTTGATCTCTAGCCAGTGCCTCCCTTTGTCTGAACCCAAAGGGAACCAGCGGGCAAAAAAGCTGTGGTGATGCTTCAGAGGGGCCAGGCTCCTAGAGCACAGAGTAGAGCAAAGGAAGGCAGGGAGTGGACATGGGTAGGGGTGGGGACCAACCTGCGAAAGAATTATTCAGGCAAATGAGATCTGGAAGGACTTCCTGGTAACTTTGAAGTCCTAAGTAGAAAACTGAAGGGGTTAGGGTTTCAATTAATATGCTCATTTCTTCTTTGTTGGAAAGTGAACTGGAGCCAGGAGTGAATGACTGGCTGCACAGTTAATGTGGAAACCAAACATCTGAAGGGGCCCTGTCACCCTTTGGACAAACACCTGCAGACTGGCCTGTATGTCTCCCCGGGACCAGGGACATGACTGGGAGTGATGTGCGAATCTGCAGTAAGGTGATCACATTCTAGGGATAAAACTAAATTTAAACAATATTTACATTGGCAACTTGTCATTTTCGAAAGGGCTCAAGATCCAGAGTCAGAAATCTCTGTAATAAATAAGGAGCCTTATGTTTCCAAGATGGAGAAGGGATGGTGAGAAAGGTAATACCTACTTTGCAGGAATGGCAGAGGTATGACATGAACATACTCTGACATGAAGCTAGTACTCAAGAATTGGTGGTTGTTAGCAATAAAACTGCATTTCAAGCAAAGTTAAGACATATCCAGAGAAAATGCAAAAATGATGATATGAAGCAACACTGGGGTTCTAAAGGGCTATGTCCCTGTATTCTCTATCTCAGCATCACCGGCTCCGAGCCTAGGCCCTAACAAGGAGCAACCACTCACAGCTGACGAATGAAAATGACACAAAAACAATTCCAATGGGGATGAGGCCCCAAGGTCTGAAGCAGATGACCACACGTGGGATGGAGTTAACAAACAAGCTAAACTTGGAGTGTTAATTTAAGGATGCAAATATGATCTCATTCACATCTTTGGGATCTGGAGGAATGGGATTGAAGCTTAATATCGTTAGGAAAGTCTGAGATTGTGCACAGAAAAACAGTTCTTGAAGGAGATGGACATAGAGGCCATATATTTGAAGGTCTAAACACTTGTGAATCTAAGATTGAGTACCCAGGTGGAGAGTAATGTAAGATAAGAACGTTATGAGGACTCAGGCGGCGGAGCAAGATGGCCGAATAGGAACAGCTCCAGTCTCCAACTCCCAGCGCGAGCGACACAGAAGACCGGTGATTTCTGCATTTTCAACTGAGGTACTGGGGTCATCTCACTAGGGAGTGCCGGACAATCGGTGCTGGTCAGCTGCTGCAGCCTGACCAGCGAGAGCTGAAGCAGGGCGAGGCATCGCCTCACCTGGAAGCGCAAGGGGGAAGGGGATCCGTTTTCCTAGCCAGGGGAACTGAGACACACAACACCTGGAAAATCGGGTAACTCCCACCCCAATACTGCGCTGTAAGCATACAGGCACACCAGAATATATCCCACACCTGGCCGGGAGGGTCCCACGCCCACGAAGCCTCCCTCACTGCTAACACAGCAGTCTGCCGCGATCTATCCGCAAGGCAGCAGCGAGGCTGGGGGAGGGGCGCCCGCCATTCCTGAGGCTTAAGTAGGTAAACAAAGCCTCTGGGAAGCTCGAACTGGGTGGAGCTCACAGCAGCTCAAGGAAGCCTGCCTGTCTCTGTGGTCTCCACCTCTGGGGACAGCGCACAGCTGAAGACCAACAGGGGAAGTAGCGGGAGCCAGTGCAGACGCGAACGACTCTGTCTGACAGCTTTGGGGAGAGCCGTGGATCTCCCAACGCGGAGGTTGAGATCTGAGAACGGACAGACTGCCTGCTCAGGTGTGTCCCTGACCCCTGAGTAGCCTAGCTGGGAGAAATCCCCCACTAGGGGCAGTCTGACACCCCACACCTCACAGGGTGGAGTACACCCCTGAGAGGAAACTTCCAAAGGAAGAATCAGACAGGTACACTCGCTGTTCAGCAATATTCTATCTTCGGCAACCTCTGCTGCTGATACCCAGGCAAACAGGGTCTGGAGTGGACCTCAAGCAATCTCCAACAGACCAACAGACAGTCCTTCTGACTGTCAGAAGGAAAACTATCAAACAGGAAGGACACCTATACCAAAACCCCATCAGTACGTCACCACCATCAAAGACCAGAGACAGATAAAACCACAAAGATGGGGAAGAAGCAGGGCAGAAAAGCTGGAAATTCAAAAAATAAGAGCGCATCTCCCCCTGCAAAGGAGCGCAGCCCATCGCCAGCAACGGATCAAAGCTGGTCAGAGAATGACTTGGACGAGAGGAGAGAAGAAGGCTTCAGTCCATCAAACTTATCAGAGCTAAAGGAGGAATTACGTACCCAGCGCAAAGAAACTAAAAATCTTGAAAAAAGAGTGGAAGAATTGACAGCTAGACTAATTAATGCAGAGAAGATCATAAACGAAATGACAGAGATGAAAACCATGACACGAGAAATATGTGACAAATGCACAAGCTTCAGTAACCGACTCGATCAACTGGAAGAAAGAGTATCAGCGATTGAGGATCAGATGAATGAAATGAAGCGAGAAGAGAAAGCAAAAGAAAAAAGAAGAAAAAGAAATGAGCAAAGCCTGCAAGAAGTATGGGATTACGTAAAAAGACCAAATCTACGCCTGATTGGGGTGCCTGAAAGTGAGGGGGAAAATGGAACCAAGTTGGAAAACACTCTTCAGGAAATCATCCAGGAGAACTTCCCCAACCTAGTAGGGCAGGCCAACATTCAAATTCAGGAAATACAGAGAACGCCACAAAGATACTCCTCCAGAAGAGCAACTCCAAGACACATAATTGCCAGATTCACCAAAGTTGAAATGAAGGAAAAAATCTTAAGGGCAGCCAGAGAGAAAGGTCGGGTTACCCACAAAGGGAAGCCCATCAGACTAACAGCAGATCTCTCGGCAGAAACTCTACAAGCCAGAAGAGAGTGGGGGCCAATATTCAACGTTCTTAAAGAAAAGAATTTTAAACCCAGAATTTCATATCCAGCCAAACTAAGTTTCATAAGTGAAGGAGAAATAAAATCCTTTACAGATAAGCAAATGCTTAGAGATTTTGTCACCACCAGGCCTGCCTTACAAGAGACCCTGAAGGAAGCCCTAAACATGGAAAGGAATGACCAGTACCAGCCATTGCAAAAACATGCCAAAATGTAAAGAGCATCGAGGCTAGGAAGAAACTGCATCAACTAACGAGCAAAATAACCAGTTAATATCATAATGGCAGGATCAAGTTCACACATAACAATATTAACCTTAAATGTTAATGGACTAAATGCTCCAATTAAAAGACACAGACTGGCAAACTGGATAAAGAGTCAAGACCCATCAGTCTGCTGTATTCAGGAGACCCATCTCACATGCAGAGACATACATAGGCTCAAAATAAAGGGATGGAGGAAGATCTACCAAGCAAATGGAGAACAAAAAAAAGCAGGGGTAGCAATCCTTGTCTCTGATAAAACAGACTTTAAACCATCAAAGATCAAAAGAGACAAAGAAGGCCATTACATAATGGTAAAGGGATCAATTCAACAGGAAGAGCTAACTCTCCTAAATATATATGCACCAAATACAGGAGCACCCAGATTCATAAAGCAAGTCCTTAGGGACTTACAAAGAGACTTAGACTCCCATACAATAATAATGGGAGACTTCAACACTCCGCTATCAACATTAGACAGATCAACGAGACAGAAAGTTAACAAGGATATCCAGGAATTGAACTCATCTCTGCACCAAGCGGACCTAATAGACATCTATAGAACTCTCCACCCCAAATCAACAGAATATACATTCTTCTCAGCACCACATCGCACTTATTCCAAAATTGACCACATAATTGGAAGTAAAGCACTCCTCAGCAAATGTAAAAGAACAGAAATTATAAGAAACTGTCTCTCAGACCACAATGCAATCAAACTAGAACTCAGGACTAAGAAAATCAATCAAAACCGCTCAACTACATGGAAACTGAACAACCTGCTCCTGAATGACTACTGGGTACATGACGAAATGAAAGCGGAAATAAAGATGTTCTTCGAAACCAATGAGAACAAAGATACAACATACCAGAATCTCTGGGACACATTTAAAGCAGTGTGTAGAGGGAAATTTATAGCACTAAATGCCCACAAGAGAAAGCAGGAAAGATCTAAAATTGACACTCTAACATCACAATTAAAAGAACTAGAGAGGCAAGAGCAAATACATTCAAAAGCTAGCAGAAGGCAAGAAATAACTAAGATCAGAGCCGAACTGAAGGAGATAGAGACACAAAAAACCCTCCAAAAAATCAATGAATCCAGGAGTTGGTTTTTTGAAAAGATCAACAAAATTGACAGACCGCTAGCAAGGCTAATAAAGAAGAAAAGAGAGAGGAATCAAATAGATGCAATAAAAAATGATAAAGGGGATATCACCACTGACCCCACAGAAATACAAACTACCATCAGAGAATACTATAAACGCCTCTACGCAAATCAACTAGAAAATCTAGAAGAAATGGATAATTTCCTGGACACTTACACTCTCCCAAGGCTAAACCAGGAAGAAGTTGAATCCCTGAATAGACCAATAGCAGGCTCTGAAATTGAGGCAACAATTAATAGCCTACCCACCAAAAAAAGTCCAGGACCAGATGGATTCACAGCTGAATTCTACCAGAGGTACAAGGAGGAGCTGGTACCATTCCTTCTGAAACTATTCCAATCAATAGAAAAAGAGGGAATCCTCCCTAACTCATTTTATGAGGCCAACATCATCCTGATACCAAAGCCTGGCAGAGACACAACAAAAAAAGAGAATTTTAGACCAATATCCCTGATGAACATTGATGCAAAAATTCTCAATAAAATACTGGCAAACCGGATTCAGCAGCACATCAAAAAGCTTATCCACCATGATCAAGTGGGCTTCATCCCTGGGATGCAAGGCTGGTTCAACATTCGCAAATCAATAAACGTAATCCAGCATATAAACAGAACCAAAGACAAGAACCACATGATTGTCTCAATAGATGCAGAAAAGGCTTTTGACAAAATTCAACAGCCCTTCATGCTAAAAACGCTCAATAAATTCGGTATTGATGGAACGTATCTCAAAATAATAAGAGCCATTTATGACAAACCCACAGCTAATATCATACTGAATGGGCAAAAACTGGAAAAATTCCCTTTGAAAACTGGCACAAGACAGGGATGCCCTCTCTCACCACTCCTATTCAACATAGTGTTGGAAGTTCTGGCTAGGGCAATCAGGCAAGAGAAAGAAATCAAGGGTATCCAGTTAGGAAAAGAAGAAGTCAAATTGTCCCTGTTTGCAGATGACATGATTGTATATTTAGAAAACCCCATCGTCTCAGCCCAAAATCTCCTTAAGCTGATAAGCAACTTCAGCAAAGTCTCAGGATACAAAATTAATGTGCAAAAATCACAAGCATTCTTATACACCAGTAACAGACAAGCAGAGAGCCAAATCAGGAATGAACTTCCATTCACAATTGCTTCAAAGAGAATAAAATACCTAGGAATCCAGCTTACAAGGGATGTAAAGGACCTCTTCAAGGAGAACTACAAACCACTGCTCAGTGAAATAAAAGAGGACACAAACAAATGGAAGAACATACCATGCTCATGGATAGGAAGAATCAATATCGTGAAAATGGCCATACTCCCCAAGGTTATTTATAGATTCAATGCCATCCCCATCAAGCTACCAATGACTTTCTTCACAGAATTGGAAAAAACTGCTTTAAAGTTCATATGGAACCAAAAAAGAGCCCGCATTGCCAAGACAATCCTAAGTCAAAAGGACAAAGCTGGAGGCGTCACGCTACCTGACTTCAAACTATACTACAGGGCTACAGTAACCAAAACAGCATGGTACTGGTACCAAAACAGAGCTATAGACCAATGGAACAGAACAGAGTCCTCAGAAATAATACCGCACATCTACAGCCATCTGATCTTTGACAAACCTGAGAGAAACAAGAAATGGGGAAAGGATTCCCTATTTAATAAATGGTGCTGGGAAAATTGGCTAGCCATAAGTAGAAAGCTGAAACTGGATCCTTTCCTTACCCCTTATACGAAGATTAATTCAAGATGGATTAGAGACTTAAATGTTAGACCTAATACCATAAAAACCCTAGAAGAAAATCTAGGTAGTACCATTCAGGACATAGGCATGGGCAAGGACTTCATGTCTAAAACACCAAAAGCAACGGCAGCAAAAGCAAAAATTGACAAATGGGATCTAATTAAACTAAAGAGCTTTTGCACAGCAAAAGAAACTACCATCAGAGTGAATAGGCAACCTACAGAATGGGAGAAAATTTTTGCAACCTACTCATCTGACAAAGGGCTAATATCCAGAATCTACAAAGAACTCAAACAAATATACGAGAAAAAAACAAACAACCCCATCAAAAAGTGGGGAAAGGATATGAACAGACATTTCTCAAAAGAAGATATTCATACAGCCAACAGACACATGAAAAAATGCTCATCGTCACTCGCCATCAGAGAAATGCAAATCAAAACCACAATGAGATACCATCTCACACCAGTTAGAATGGCAATCATTAAGAAGTCAGGAAACAACAGGTGTTGGAGAGGATGTGGAGAAATAGGAACACTTTTACACTGTTGGTGGGATTGTAAACTAGTTCAACCATTATGGAAAACAGTATGGCAATTCCTCAAGGATCTAGAACTAGATGTACCATACGACCCAGCCATCCCACTACTGGGTATATACCCAAAGGATTATAAATTATTCTACTACAAAGACACATGCACACGTATGTTTATTGCGGCACTATTCACAATAGCAAAGACTTGGAATCAACCCAAATGTCCATCTGTGACAGACTGGATTAAGAAAATGTGGCACATATACACCATGGAATACTATGCAGCCATAAAAAAGGATGAGTTTGCGTCCTTTGTAGGGACATGGATGCAGCTGGAAACCATCATTCTTAGCAAACTATCACAAGAAGAGAAAACCAAACACCGCATGTTCTCACTCATTGGTGGGAACTGAACAATGAGATCACTTGGACTCGGGAAGGGGAACATCACGCACTGGGGCCTATCATGGGGAGGGGGGAGGGGGGAGGAGGGAGGGATTGCATTGGGGAGTTATACATGATATAAATGATGAATTGATGGGTGCTGACGAGTTGATGGGTGCAGCACACCAACATGGCATAAGTATACATATGTAACAAACCTGCACGTTATGCACATGTACCCTAGAACTTAAAGTATAATAAAAAAAAAAAAAAAAAAAAAAAAAGAACGTTATAGGACTGTGGGAGCACCCCTGGGGCCACTGGCCCAGGGAGTCTGTGAACTGTTATCAACATAGTAATTGCTAGCATTTATTAAATACTCACTACCTGCCAAGTGCATAATATAAATCATGCTTTTAGGTTCAACATCAACCCCGTCAGGTCAATCCTATCATTCAGATTTTACAGATGTGGAAATCAGGGCTCAGAGAGGTTAAATAACTTACCTGTGGTCTGCCAGCAAATAAGTGATGGAACCAAAATTTGAGCCTGGGTCTTGTGAATTTTGAGTGATGATCCTGGCCTCTTGGTATTCACACCATGTGGTCTCCCACCCCATTGTTTGTTGGACCAATCGAACATGATAAAAGTGACGACATGGCACTTCCAAATCTAGGTCCTGAAAGACATGATGGTTCCTGCCTGTCTCTCTTGGGTCACTCTCTCTGGGGAAGATGACTGCCCTGTCATGAGAAAAGTCCCAATTGGTAAGGGACTTGCTTCCAGCCAACAGCCAAGCAAGGAACTGAGGTCTCTTGCTAAGCCACATTAGTGAACTTAGAAGTGGATCCTCTAGTACCAGTCAAGCCTTTAGATGACTGCAGTTCCTGCTGTTATTCCACTTAAAACCTCATGGGATACTGTAAGCCAGCACCACCAGCTAAACCACTCCCAGATTCCTGACCTACAGAAACTGTGAGCTAATAAATGTTTGTTGTTTCAAGCCACTAAATTTTTATGCAATTCATTATGTTGAAATAGATAAGCAATACAGTATTACAATAGCAACACAATCCCAGAAGCCTAACGTGTTTCTCAAAGTTCCAAAGTTTCTAATCTGGGCCTTGAAGGCTGAATAGGAGCTCATCTAGAAAGAAGAGCAAAGGACATAATTGCAACAACTAGCGACTGCAATTCAGCATTTGAGATCCTTTGAATAGAGTGCTTCAGCTGTGAGAAGAGTATCTGCAGGAGGCAGAAAGAAACAAGTAGACAGGTGTTGCTTATGTCATGTTAAGATGTTTGGACCCTGTACTGTAGGTAATAAGGAGCTGCTGACCAACATCATAATAAGCCAAGACAGTGAAGAGGATAGACTTAAAAAAAAAAAATCCATATAAAACCACAGAGATGAATGCTTGTTAGGAGGCTGATGGCACTAGTGGGAGATGTTGAAAGTGTGGGTAGGGATGGTAGGGGCAGAGAGGAGGGGGACAATACATGGAATAGAATGGGCAGAAATACAGTGGGTTCAACACAGAGCAGAAGCCAGGCACAGTGGCTCAGGCCTGTAGTTCCAGCGCTTTGGGAGGCCGAGATGGGAGGATTGCTGGAGCCCAGGAGTTTGAAACCATCTTAGTCAACATAGTGAGACCCTGTCTTTACAAAAAAGAAAAAAATTAGCTGGGTGTGGTGGCACACACCTGTAGTCCCAGCTACTTGGGAGGCTGAGGCAGGAGGATCACTTGAGCCCAGGGAGTTGAGGCTGCAGTGAGCTGTGACAGAGCCAATGCACTCCACCTGGGTGACAGAGACCCTGTCTCAAAACAAAACAAGCAAAACAAAACACAGAGGGGGTGGGGAAGACATGTGAGAGAGACAACAAAGACAGGGACAGACAGAGGTGTGGCAGAGACCGAGAGAAGTCCTTTACAAGGGACACTGATTTGTTGGTATTTGTATTCTCAAACTGTAGACCAAGACCTGGAATTAACACATCGAAAGATTCTATGAGGAAATCCATTTAAAAATAGGATCCACTTTTTTCTTTTCTGCACAGGGAGAAAGTTTAAGCTCTCCTCACTATGAGTTTTCAAGTATAAAAGACTTTTTCTTCCACGATGTTAGAACAGCTGTGGACTGTTGTGACCAGGACAACAGGGAAGCTTGCAGCAAGAGAACTCCAGGTTGGATTCATGCTTGGCACCCGAAGGGCTGCCAGCCAGAAAGGAGGAGGAGCAATCTGCAGTTTCTGAACACTACACAGACACCAGGTAGCTTCTTCAGGAGAACAGCCCTCTGAGGAGGCAGGAAGAGGAGGCTTCTCTTTCAGCATCTGGAGCTGTTGAGATCTCTGGAAAGATTAAGCTCTCTCTAATGGATGGGCTCCAACCTGGCACACTCAGCGGAGAGGGATCCACTCATCCGTCATCAACATAATGTGGTCCTCCCTGCGCTTCACAGCATCCTGTTGCTATTGAAAAGGCTTTTTTTGCCTTCTCAAGTTTCTTTGTCAACAGTCTACAGGAAGAAGCTCAGGCTACCACCGACAGAGGTGAATGCAAGCTCACGTTTTATTTCTGACTGCTTAATCCCTGCCTCGATCACTGCTCAAGCTCTGCCTTTGTTTCCAAAGGTTACATGTGGGAAAACTTCTTTTTCTATGCTGAAATTAATAGGGAGGCTAAGATTAGTCCACTGATAAGCAGAGCCTTAAAACTCACATAGAGAAAGAACTTTGCTGGAGTGTGTGTGAGTGAACCACTAAGGAATCAGATAGTGTGATGGCAGTTATCATTGCAGGTTAAGACATTTCTACAAATATTTCGACACCTCCATATACTCACTCCTCCCTCCCTGAGTTGACAAGAGAGGAAGCTAAAAAAAAAAAAAAAAAACAGAAGCTTAAAACAAACAAACAAACAAACAAACAAACAAAAATGTAGGTTCATCAGAGGTGATAGGGAAGACAGAAACATGGGAGGAGCAGCTGGGCGTGGTGGCTCAAGCCTGTAATCCCAGCACTTTGGGAGGCCGAGGTGGGTGGATCACCTGAGGTCAGGAGTTTGAGACCAGCCTGGCCAACATGGTGAAACCCTGTCTCTACTAAAAATACAAAAAATTAGCCCAGTGTGGTGGTGCGCACCTGTAATCCCAGCTATTCAGGAGGCTGAGGCAGGAGAATTGCTTGAACTCAGGAGGCAGAAGTTGCAATGAGCTGAGATCGTGCCATTCCACTCTAGCCTAGACAACAAGACCAAAACTCCATCTCAAAAAAAAAAAAAAAAAAAAAAAAAAAAAAAAAAAACCACGGGGGGAGCAATAAAAAGGAATCCATACTTTGATTTTTTTTAAATGAGAGGAAGGCAGGGCTGCTCCCTCTCACTTCTCCCTGTTTTGTTGTTCTTTTAAGTAGCATGTGTCACTCTGCATATATCCTGTCCATGTGTTTTCTTTTATTATTATTTGTCCATTTACCTAGAATGAAAACTCCGTAGGAGCATGGCTATAGTGTCTTGTTTACTGCTGCCTCTCCAGGGCCTGAAACAGAAGTAGGTAGACAGAGCCTAAAAAACGTAGGCGGTCCATAAACTTTGCTGAAGGAATGAGTGAATGAATGAAGACCCCAAGGATGGACCTCAGGAAGGTGAGCCTGGGCAAAGGTTTTCAGTCCTAGTCCATCATGACCACATAGCTGGAATACATTTATTTCACTTTATCACAAGAATTAGAGATTCATTTGGGGAAACAAGCATCCTTTAGAGTTACAGACAACTCTGAGGGGTAAATGGCTGTTCATATCTTACATCTTACCCTGATCCTCACTCTATTTGCTTTCCAAGAACATGGAGCTAAGATCCCAGCACTGAGAAGGTGGGCATTCAGAGCAGGGCGGCATTTAGGTGTAGACAGCCTCAGTGACTCCTGGGTTTAGGATCAGTGAGATAATCTCCAGTATCTACAATGGGCAGGTGGAAGAGTGTCTGATGCAAACTGTATCTATTCAGAAGCCTTCCAGACAGCTGGGCTTGTGCCTTGGAAATACAGTAATATTTGTTTCTCCTCCTTCCTCTTCACTCCTTGGCCTCACGTTCTGCAGTACTGGAACTTGTGTCAGATTTAGCTACCTCATTCATTCATTTATGAATTCATTTAGCCAGTGATTATGGAGCACAAATTTGTGCTGGAAACTGTGCCTCGGTGTCCTCAGGAGGTTCTGACCTGTGAATTCCAAAAGCTTTTGTGATCTACTGGGTAAAACATTGTTTTCTAAGGAAAATGACATTCTGATTGCTGAACAGCATATTCTAATTACCTTGTGGAACCCGGGCCATTCTTAAATTGGGTTTTGTCTGTATTGCCTTAGACTGTTAATGAATTGTTTCCGAGTCTGATTGAATGCTCCTTGAAGACAGACCCGGGTCCAACCACTGCAGTAAATATTGCTAATTTGGGGGTCTAATTCTGCTGCTTTTGTGGTTGCTGCTTTGCTTATTTTTTTTTTTTTATGTCTGCTGTTTCCTGTGAGATTGTTTCTATGTGTGTTTCACAGTTTTAGTGTGTGGGTTGTTCGATGAGGTTTATGGAATTTCTGTGCAGCTTGAGTTAAAAGTATCTCTTCAAAAAGGTTTTCTTATTTGCTTCTGCCAACTTTGTTATCAGCTCAAGTTGTTTCTTATGTTGAATTATTGGGGATGACCTCCCCCACACTCAAGTAATATAAATTAGAACCTCGCTGGGTGTGGTGGCTCACGGCTGTAATCCCAACACCTTGGGAGGCCAAGGTGGGCAGATCACTTGTGTCCAGGAGTTCGAGACCAGCCTGGGCAACATGGCAAAACCCTGTCTCTAGAAAAATTGCAAAAAATAGCCAGGCATGGTGGCACATGCTTGTAGTCCCAGCTATTCGGGAAGCTGAGGTAGGAGGATTGCTTGAGCCCAGGAGGAAGAGGTTGCAGTGAGCTTTGATTGTGCCACTGCACTCCAGCCTGGGCAATAGAGACTCTGTCCCCCAGAATATTTTTTGAACCTCAAACCCTTATGGTATAAGACCCGCTGTGGGTATAATCCTTTAGTTACAATTGGATGTTTGCTATGATTTTTCAGAAGGAAAACATTTTTTCCTACCCAGAGCCCTTTACAGCAAAGCAGAATTTCCCCAAATGTGCCTTTAAAAGGTATTGGCTTATGCAGGCTTCTCAGTTTGAGGTCTTGTTCCTGAATGAGCAATGAAACCCCAAATGGACAACCTTGCCCCCAAGGACAGTCAAAATATCAGATACTCCTTACAACTCCTTTTATCAGCTCACGCTCCACTTATGAACACGGAGCATTTCCTTCCTTTTTTCTTTTCCTTTTGCAAATCCAGTTATGCATTTAAAAGGATGCAATGTACCCATTATTTCTAGGTGTTTTATGGCACTAATGTATATGGCAGAAATGGGTGTTCTCTAATTGTTCATAATTCAAGGTAATTATAGACATATTGTTTCAAAATTAAATCAATAGATTTTCAAGCCATGCTATGTATAAAGCTCCATGTGGGACACAAAAAGGGAAAAAACACTATGTACCATGCACCCTTAAGCAATTTCACATATATGCTATCTTATCTGATTTTCACAACAGTCTTATGAGATACTTATTATCCCCATTTTATAGATGAGGAAGCTGAGGCTGCATAAGTGGCTTGCTCAAAGTCACATATCTAATCGATAAGACAGCTAGCATACAACCCATATCTCACTCCGAAGTCTGTGCTTTCCCACTGCACGGGTTCATGACATAGCCCAAAGGAGAAGACATAGCTGACAAAAGGATCAATAGCAGTATAAGAGTAGGAAAGTAAAACAATAAGGACTACATTGCAAGAGGTGTTATGAAGAGGGATGGACATGACTCATTGCTAGTGAATATAGGCCAAAGGGCTGTAACTTCAGAGCAGGCAGAGATTTGTGGGCCACAGTGGGGAAGATGGAGGAGAAAGTTAGCTTGGGTCTTGAAGATATTGTCTCAGTGAATGAAGGGGAGAAGAGCATGCCTGGCGATGGAGACAGCAGAAGAGGAAGGTGGGAAATCCATGTGTAGATATGTCATGGCTATATACAAGTATGCTGGGAGATAAGATAGGGAAAGTTTGAATCCAAGTATGGAGGCCTTGATTGGTAATGAATATGAATTTTATTTAGTAGTCAATAAAGAACCCTGGAAGACTTTTGCCTGAAGAATAATGTAGCCAGGGCAGTACTTTAAAAAAATGTGTATGGAAAACCTGTACAAATTAGATTGTTGGGAGAGAAAGAAGGAAAGGAGAGAGCTTGGATTAAGGGGAAGCAGTGAAAATCAGATGGAACAGATGGATAACTAGATATTTCTCATACTAAGGGTGCCAAGGCCAATTGTTCTTAAGCACCAACCTGGTTAATTCCACGGGAATTTGAGATGTTATCAAGGTATATTGTTATCATCATCTTCCATGGACTGAGCACCAGTCAGGCCACTGGGTCTGAGTCCCTGGGGCTGGAGCGGGTCCAGTGGGCAATTTGTTAAAAGTTACCAGGAGAAGAAGGGTGAATGCAGGCCACATCCTGGGAAACACACACTGAACGTCAGTGCTGGAGAATTCTGAGTTCTACTTCTAAGCTCATGGATGAGCATAATACAAGGAAGAGAAGGCAAACATAAAAGTAGAAAGACAGGTACTGCAGTATTGTAAATGAATGGGTCCAGTATTTGTGAATGGAACCCAAGACTTGTTTTAATTAGCTTTAAGGTGTTTAGTACATTGTGGGTCAGCTTAGCTTAAAGATATAGGACTAAGGCGAGCAGCTTTAACATCTGAGCTGAAAGGGATACAAAGATGACATACTGTCTTCTAAACTTCCGTGACTCTACCACAGCACTTATCATAATGCGTTATAATTATCAGGTTTTATATCTGTCTTCTCACTAGACTGTGTACTCTCTGTGGGCAGGGACTGTGTCCTATTTATCTACATTCCTGGCATCTGGCACAAAGCCCAGCACAGAGTAGATGCCCAGCTAAGAGTTAATGATGGCTTAGACCAGGGTGATATAGCAGTAGGAGTGGTGAGAATTGATCAGTCTTTAAATATATTTTGATGATAAAGCCAAATGCGTTTCCTAATGGATTGGCCATGGAGTATGTAAGCAAGAGAGGCGTGAAGAATGAGGCAAGGATTTGGTTTTGAGGACCTAGAAGGTAAAGTTGCAATCATCTAAGATGGAGAAGGCTGCAAGCAGAACAGGTTTTAGAGAAAAGATCGCAGGTTCACATTTGAACATGCTGATGCTGGGTGTCTATTATGTTCAAGTGGAGATGGCAAGTGGCAGTTGTTTCTTATATTTGAAATCTGAGAGAGAGGTTTGGGCCAAAGACACAAGTTTGGGAGTCATCCGCATAAAGATGATATTAAAGAGTTCTAAACTGGGTGTTATCACCAAGGGAGTCAGTGTAGACAAAGAAGAGGACCAAGGTCTGAGTCCTGGAATATTACAACACTAAGAATCTGTGAGAAAGGCAACACCATCAAATAAGACTGATAAAGAGCAACCAAGGAGATAGGAAAGAAACTAAGAGAAAGGGGAAGTCCTAGAAGCCAAGTGAAGAGAAAATATAGCAAGGAGAAGGGGGATCAACTGTGTCAAATGCCACTGATACTCAAGTAAGATGAGGAGTGGGAGTTACCCATTAGATTTAGCATGTGAAGATCCTTGATGTCCGTGATAAGACTAGGGTGTGTGGTGGGGGCAAAAGCCTGAGTGGGGTGAGTTTAAGAGAAAATAGGACAGGCATTGGAGACAAGCAGTACAGACAACTCATAGGAGCGCTACAATGAGAAGCATCTAAATGGGGTGGAAGCTGGTGGGAAAAGTGGGATTGAGAGAAGCCATTTGTTCATTTAGATGGAAGAAACATCAGCATGTTTGTATTCTGATCCAGTACATTGAAAAGGCTAAGAACTTAGACCTGCCTAAGCTCACATACTCAGGCTTCCGTCTTCTAGTTGTGACTCCTATTGTGAGTTCATTGAGGATGAGGGCTAAATATCAACCCTTAACTCTTGACATAAGATATATAGAAGATGCTTAGCAAATATTTATCAAATAAATGACTATGCATAAAATACTTTGCAAACTCTCTGAGCCACAGTTTCCTCTGTTAAATGAAAGTAATATCACCTACCTCAGATAATTAAATAAGATAAAGTACATACAGTATATAGCAAAGAGCTTAGTACTTAGTATATGCTCAGTACATGGTTAGTTTTATTGTTAGTTCAATGCTTTCATTTTACAGATAAGGTATCTGAGGCCTAGAAAATAGTTTGTTCAAGATTGCACAGTTGATGACAGAGCTAATAGTTTCCTAGACTCTTATTCCTTAACTTTTCCCACATAACCAGAGAAATTACCTACAATTCCCAGGCAACACAGATGTGGGTGTGTTCAAGCCTCTGTAAATTGACTAAGTTGGTGAGAAACCTGGATATTAGTAATTAATGGCAGATCTGAAATCTCTCTAGAACCTTCCTATGTGGCCAACATATGTCTTCCTGTCTAATTTGTCAGGATACTCTCCAAATCCAGTCCTGGCAAAATGATCCATATTCATCTTGAAGCTTTTTCCTGTTTTACCAGAATTCTGGTTTTAATTTTTTGAGTAGCAATCCATGTTACTCTTTACAAACCCAAGTCAAGGGACAAAGCTAAGCCACATGCTTGCTTTGTTCATTATTCAATATTGTGTAAGTCTAGATGACTGACTCCATTAATTTAACTCCAGGTAACAATGTATAGATCCAAAATACATTTCTGGACAATATTAATAGAAATTTTTATGACCTTGGAACACACCCTCCCTCATTCTACTTGCAATAGATGAATAACCTGCTCTTGCTGGGATGAGTGAAGAATGTTTACCTTTGTCAACATTTATTACTGGAGTACTATATGCAGCTATTCTTTTAATAAAATGGTAAATCTTCAGCAGAGTTTATAGGTTGTCTTTCATCCAAAGACCTCAAAGAAACTTTGCTAACACTGTGTCATTATTAATCATACAACTTGCCAAGGGAGGCTTTGTTTCAAAGAGAGAAACTGAGGTTCCAGGAAGGTTTCTGTGACTTCTAAGGGTCATGAACAGGGGGGAAAAAAGAGAGAGAGAAAGAGAGAGAGAGAGAGAGAGATCTGGGCACTGAGCCCAAATTCCTGTTGCTCAGGCCAAAGACCCAGCCCTCCTCCTAGAGCTCTCTAAACACTTCTTTCTGATAGAAAATATAATTTACTACCTTGATCTGTTAAGCAGAAATGAACTCTGAACCTGTCTTCAATGACAGAGAAAGCCAACCTTTATTTCTGAAGTTACTTCAAGTCATAAAATGCTTGATTCACTGTATTAAAAATACTGTATTAAAATAAGTAAATAGCTTTGTAGTTATAATGATAGCTTGGATTTAAATGGTGCTTGTGCTCTGAAAAGCAGTGTAGTTCACAGGCTTCTGCAGACCTTTGGTCTCATTTGGCTACCCTTCTTCCTCATTTATTTTTTTTTCAGACGAAGTCTCACTCTTGTCCCCCAGGCTGGAGTGCGATGGTGTGATCTCGGCTCACTGCAACCTCTGCCTCCCAGGTTCAAGCAATTCTCCTGCCTCAGCCTCCCAAGTAGCTGGGATTACAGGTGCCTGCCACCACGCCTGGCTAATTTTTGTATTTTTAGTAGAGACAAGGTTTCACCATGTTGTCCAGGCTGGTCTCAAACTCCTGACCTCAGGTGATCCGCCCTCCTCAACCTCCCAGTGGCTACCCTTCTTCTTGACTTCAAGTATCCCTTTCCTTCTCACAGGTCTTTACTTCAGCAACCCACTTTCTTCACTCGCACCCTTATCCTTTATTCAATTATATTTTCTTATGCACTAGGAGCTCTCAAGTTAAAAGAAACTCCCTGTGTTAGCTGTATATGAAAAAAGACCTCCAGGCCTTCTGGAAGAGCTGTGGAAGGCCATCCCATGTGAATCCTCCAAGAGGCTCTTACAGGAATGAGTTAAGATCCCATCTTGTTTGAAGGTAAATGATCAATGTTGCAGAGACTGACTAGAACTCATCAAACATTAAGTGTTCTTCTAAATTTCCCAGCCCCTCTTCTATTTAGATCTGGGACTTATAGCTGGTTCTGGCCAATAAAAGGAAAGGCAGTTGAGAATTATATTCTTCCTCCATCTCCCTCTTAACTTGCTACAGTGACCTTGGAGGTCACATCTTCCAAGACAGTATAGCTACAAGATGGAGGATGGTTGCCCACTTGACTTCTGACTTTGCCTGAGCAGTAAACAAACTGTCATCCGCTTACCTGGAGATCAAAACCCCTGAGAGCTTGATTGTAGCAGCTGCTGTCAATTATCCTGACTAACAGCAGGAGTGAAATATTGCAATAGTTTTAAAAAATCTAAGAGATGTGGCATTAGCTTATCAGTTAGGCTGGATAGATGGAAATCCATGATATGCAGTGGCAAAAAGTTTAATGAAGTAAAGCTGGTGATAACTTGGAAGGCAGACAGACCATGAGCCAACTGAGTTTATACATTTGACACAGAGGCCAGCCAACTTTTCTATAAAAAACCAGATAATGAATATTTTCAGCTTTATTGGACATACAGACTCCTTTGCAACTACTCGACTCTACCATTGTAGCATGAAAACAGCCATAAACAATATGTAAACAAATGAACATGGTTGTGTTCAAATAAAACTTTATTTACAAAAACAGATAATATTCTGGATTTGGTCTGTTGGCTATTTGCTGACCCCTAGTCTAGGGGAAGAGTTTAGATAATATGCTGCCATTGGCTGCATTTGACAAGGAATTAAAGTCAAGAGATGAGTTTAGAAAGCATTGGTTGGCTTGCAGGCAGACATTAAAGAGAGAAATCAGGAATTTGGATTCTCAACTTTCCACAGCTGTAAGTAGTCTAAAAATGCTGTACAGACCCCAATATCCACTTAGATGGGGAGAAGGAGGATAAATGCACAAAAAGAAACCTCCTGGTGAGCAGAGCAGACATGGAGGAGCATGAATGTAGGGGGAGCAGGTTAATATTTGAACACAGACCTTGAAAAAAGTAAGGGACAAGCCAGGTGACTATATAGGGAAAGAGCAGAATTATAGCAAGTGTAAAGGCCCTAGGGCAGCAGTACACCTAACACCTGCAAGGAACCACAAGGATGCCAGTATTGCTGGAACCGTGGCACGAAGGGTGGGAAGGGAGGCGGTAGTAAAAGGTAATATCAGAGGGAGGGCAGATGGGCATGGGGCAGTCTTCAAAGGTAAATCATACAGGGCCTTGTAGGTCATTTTGAAGATGCTAGCTCTTATTCTGAATTAGTGGGAAAGTCATAGAGGTTATTGAGGTGAACAGGGACACACTCTGACTTATATTTTGAAAAGATAATTCTATAATATGGCAAAACCCCATCTCTACAAAAAAAAAAAGAAATACAAAAATTAGCCAGGCATGATGGCTCATACCTGTAGCCCCAGCTACTTGGAAGGCTGGGGTGAGAGGATCATTTGAGCCCAAGGAAATCAAGACTGTGGTGAGCCATGATGACACTGAACTGTAGCCTTGGTGACAGAGTGAGACTCTGTCTCAAAAAGAAAAAAAGTCATTCTGGTTGCTGGACTGAGACAAAACAAAGTGGGTGAAGAGTAAGCAGTAAGACCAGCCAAAAGTCTTTTGCAGTAATCCAAGCGAGAAATAATCACTCATTTATACATTCATTTATTTACACCACAAGCATTTGTTGGCCACCTCCTAAGAAGACATTACCAAGAATAGTGTTTCTCACATCACAAAGTTGATGTGGGTTACTTTCGTCAAACAAAAATGCTCCACATGGCTAGGAAGGCCACTGGAAACTTACAATTGTGGCAGAAGGTGAAGGGGAAGCAAGATATGCCTTACATGGTGGCAAGAGAGAGAAAGAGAGAAGCGGGGATCTGACAAACACTTTTAAAACCATCAGATCTCAAGAGAACTCCCACACTATTATGAGAACAGCATGTGGGAAACTGCCCTCATGATCCAATCACCTCCCACCAGGTCCTCTCTCAACACATAGGGATTACAATTTGAGATGAGATTTAGGTGGGGACACAGAGCCAAACCATGTCAACTTTTGGGGACATTTTTAATTGAAAACTTTGCCTTATAAATTTTGGGAATGATAAATAATATATTTAAGATCAGATGACATCTTTCTGATGTTACTTGCTGTATTATATAGTAAGAAATTTTAAATGTAAATCTCTCTTCTCTACCATGAAGTTTAAGCTGTTAACAAAATGCATTGTGTAACTCTGGATTGAACCCCGAATTGGAAAAAAACTCATAAAAGATACTATTGAAATAATTGGTAATATTGAAATATGGACTAGTAGATAATAATAGTGTATCAATGTCAAATTTCCTGGATTTTATAAGTGTAGTATATTTATGTAAGATAATATCCTTGAGCTTAGGAAACATACACCGAAATAGTAAAAATAAAGGGGCACATATGCATAGAGAAGGGGCATGATGTATGTAAGTTATCCTTGAACGTTTCAGAAAAAAACATGTACAATATGTACATATGTGTGTATATGTACATGATTTTATTTTTAATGTATATGTATGCATTTAGTGTATATGGAGAGATACCTATGTATACGTGTGTGTGTATATAAAGGGTCTTCAAAAAGTTCATGGAAAATCCATATTATGAAAAAACTATGCATGAAGTTCAAAACGTTTGTGCATCACAATAAACTCGTATTAGCTTGTTATAACATGTGTGAACAGGATCTAGTTTAAGGCACTGAAAAGGATAAGATATCAGTTTGGGCTGGGCACAGTAGCTCATGCCTGTAGTCCCAGCACTTTGGGAGGCCAAGATGGGGAGATCACAAGGTCAGGAGATCGAGACCATCCTGGCTAACACGGTGAAACCCCGTCTCCACTAAAAACACAAAAAATTAGCCGGGCATGGTGGTGGGTGCCTGTAGTCCCAGCTACTTAGGAGGCTGAGGCAGGAGAATGGCGTGAACCCAGGAGGCGGAGCTAGCAGTGAGCTGAGATTGCACTATTGTGCTCCAGCCTAGGTGACAGAGCAAGGCTCCATCTCAAAAAAAAAAAAAAAAAAAAAAAAAAAGATATCAGTTTGAAAAAGAGCCTATCAGAGCAACATGAATTTTGCTAAAATTGAAGCAAGAACCAACATCAAATGTATGGTGAAGCTTGGGTGAAGGAATGGTGAAATTATTGATGCTTTATGAAAAGTTTATGGAGCCAATGTCCGGAAGAAATCAGCAGTTTACAAATAGATAACTTGTTTCAAGAAGAGACAAGATGATGTTGAAGATGAAGCCTGCAGAGGGAGACCACCTACATCAATTTGCAAGGAAAATATTCATCTTGTTTGGGCCTAGTTGAAGAGGACCAACAATTAACAGCACAAATAATAGCCAGCACCATAAACATCTCAATTGGTTCAATTTACACAATTTTTTTTTCTTTTTGAGATGGAGTCTCGCTCTGTCACCCAGGCTGCAGTGTAGTGGTGTCATCTCAGCTCACTGCCACCTCCACCTCCTGGGTTCAAGTGATTCCAAGTGATTCTCCTGCCTCAGCCTCCTGAGTGGCTGGGACTACAGGTGCACACCACCACACCAGGCTAATTTTTTGTATTTTTGATCGAGACAGGGTTTCACCGTGTTGGTCAGGCTGGTCTTGAACTCCTGACCTCAAATTATCTGCCAGCTTCGGCCTCCCAAAGTGCTGGGATTACACTGGTGAGCAACCACGCCCAGCCCAGTTTACATAATTTTAACTGAAAAATCAAAGTTGAGCAACTTTTCCCATCAATGGGTGCCAACCAACTGTGCCCAGATGAGCTGCAGAAAAGAGCAGAACTTTGAAAAACAAGTGGGGTCAAGATCCTAATAATTTCTTTGAAAAATTTTGACAGGAGATGAAACATGGCTTTTCCAGTACAATCCTGACAATAGAGCACACTCAAAGCAGTGGCTACCAAGAGGTCGAAGTGGTTCGGTTGAAGCCAAAGCAGACAATCAAGAGCAAAGGTCATGGCAACACTATTTTGGAATGCTCACGGCATTTTGTTTGTTGATTTTCTGAAGGGCCAAAGAATGATAGCATCTGCTTATTACTAGAGTGTTTTGAGAAAGTTAGCCAAAACTTTAGTAGAAAAATGCTTGAGAAAGCTTCACCAGTGAGTCCTTCATTACCACAGTGTTTTTGCTCATTCCTCTCATCAAACAAGAGCAATTTTCCAGAGGTTCAATGGAAGATCATTGGGCATCCACCTTAAAGTCCTGATTTTGGTGAGTTCTGACTTCTTTTTGTTTCCTAATTTTAAAAAGTCTTTAAAGGACACCCATTTTTCTTAGTTAGTAATGTTAAAAAGGCTGCATTGACATGGTTAAGTTCCCAGGACTTTCAGTTCTTTAGGGATGGACTAAATGGCTAATACCATTGCTTACAAAACTGCGTTGAACTTAATGAAACTTATATTGAGAAATAAAGCTTATATTTTTTATTTTTATCTTTAATTCAATTTTTCCATGAACTTTTAAAAGTCCCCTTATATATGTGTGTGCATATACATAGAGATATTATATATGTGAATGTATGTACTTATTTATAGAAATATATATCACCATTTTCATAGGAAGGAGGATTCTGAGCCTTCTCTGCTTGAACACTTCCTTTTCCAAGCAGAAGATGATAACCCTTCTTCTATTCCCTGAGTGGGTCCCAGAGTCTCTGAATCATCTCAACCATTTTGCATCTCTCAACTATTCACAACTAGTTCTCAAACTTGGCTGCACATTAGAATCACCTGAGAACTGTGAAGATGACTGCTCCAAGGTTCAACCTTGAGAGATTCTGGTTTCTTGAGTATAGACCTTGGCTGGGGTGGGGTTGGAGTAGATATTGTGTGGCCCGGCATCAGGATTTTTAAAGCTCCCCAGGTGATTTTCTTGTGCAACCCATTTGGAGAACCTCTGATCTATATAATAACCCTCTTTGAGCTGGGCTCAGAGCCTGGTGGGGTTCCCAGTGTTCAATAATCTTCCAGGTCTCTGGCCTCATTTTTTGACTGCGGGGAGCATCTTCCCTCTATTGACAGCTTTGCAGTCCCCCTCTGGGGTGCAAGAGACCACAGAGAGCTTGGAAGTGTCCATCCTGGAGACATCATCAAAACCACCTACTCATTTTGGGGATTTTTCCAACTTTTATTTTAGGTTCGAGGGTACATGTGGAGGTTTGTTACATGGGTAAATTGGACATCGTGGGGGTTTAATGTACAGATTATTTCATCACGCAGTAATCACTATAGTACTTGATAGGTGGTTTTTCTATCTTCACCCTCCTTCCATCCTCCACCCTCAAGTAGGCCCCGGTGTATGTTTTTCCTTTCTTTGTGTCCATGTGTACTCAATGTTTAACTCCCACTAATAAGTGAGAATATGTGATATTTCGTTTTATGTTCACTGTGATGTGTTTAGGATAATAGCCTCCAGCTCCACCCATGTTGCTGCAAAAGACATGGTCTCATCCTTTTTTATGGATGCATAATATTCCATGGTGAATATGTACCACATTTTCTTTATCAAGTCCACCATTGATAGGCATTAGGTCTTTACTATTGTGAATAGTGCTGTGATGAACATATGTGTGTGTGTTTTTAGGGTAGCATGATTCATGTTCCTTTGGGCATATACCCAGTAATGGAATTGCTGGGTCAAACGGTTGTTCTGTTGTACGTTCTTTGAGAAATCTCCAGACTGCTTTCCATAGTGGCTGAACTAATTTTTCTAATGAACTAATTACATTCCCACCAGCAGGGTATAGGGATTTCCTTTTCTCTGCAGCCTCACCAGCATCTGTTAGTTTTTGACTTAATAATAGCCATTCTGACTGGTATGAGATAGTATCTCATTGTGGTTTTGATTTGCATTTCTCTAATGATTAGTGATATTGAGCAGTTTTTTATATTCTTCTTGGCCACATATATATCTTCTTTTGAGAAGTGGAAACATCTATTTTTTCCAGAGTTTCTATAGCTTAGCTTAACACTGGGGAAGTGGGTGGGGACTGCTGGGTGTGCTGTGGGAAGGTGACCTTCCATAAAGAGAGTAGGGTGGGAAAAGGCCCCGTGTTTTCTGAATATATATATATATATACACACACACACTCATATACATATACACACACACATATATACATATACGTATATATATGCATATATACATATACATATATTTAAGTCAACATCCCTGTTCTATCCCAAAAGCCTAGGCCTGTTTCTCTAGCAGCCTGGAAAATCCAAATGTAGCAAGAAACACTTGTCTGCATCTGAAACTGGCCATCAGAGAACAGGTCCCTGACTCACAAGCACAGAGTGGTCTTTCCTACAGTTCGGACATGCCCTTTGCTCCTTCCCCCTGTAAGTCACCCTCCTTCTATGTTTTCCTAAAGAAAGTTATTTTTACCCACTTGGAATGCCAGTTCGGAACAGCCTCTGGCATCTCGGAAGGCAATGTACAGGTACTTTTCATCTCTAATTGCTCCTGCTTCTCCGTTTAAAAGAAACATTTTCAAAGCAATGGGAGCAAGTTACTCATTCAAATGCTGTTAACAAATAACAGGATTTAAGTGTGTAATCTGAAGTTGCTCAGCTTTGAAAAGTTGCCCTGCGGAGTTAAAATTTCTGCTTCACTGGAAATTAGAAGGGAGGATGGTGGGGGGATGTCCGTATGTGAGGAATTTTCAGCCCCTGGAATTTTATGTCTGATCTCCCTCACATCTGAGCTGGAACGTGAGATCCAGCACAAGATTGCAGGAGAGGGCGGGCTGGGGACAGTTCTGGGGCCTGCAGGTGTTCCGTTTCTGTGCCAACCAACAAGGGGCTGCCCCCCCTGCGCCAGCAAACACCCGCCAGGACTTGCTGGAGCCCATGTCAGTGGAGTCAGCTTATAAATTACTCGGGATCATCATTCCGTGTTGGATCGAATCATAGAGGGTGGAGTGTAGAGGTGCTGCAGCCTGGGCTTCAGTTGGAGGGTTTTCTGGAGGAACTCCACAAGCAAAGGCTGACAACGCAGCCATGACAAGCCACAGCCTCCCGGCAAACTCAGCCCCAAGCCTACACCTTCTCTCACGCCTCAAGAGCAACTGAGCCAAAAGCTGGGAGCCTGGGCCCCTTCTCCCATTTCTGTTTTAATTACTGCTTTTTCTTTTAATGTCTATTTCCTGGCATCCTGTGCCATGAGAAGTAGGGACAGCAATGCCCTCCAGGAGGCTGCACATAGTTAAGTGTTCAATACAGTTAGGTGTGAATAAATGTCAGTTCCCTTCTGTGGTTTAAGAAAATATGCAGGCCCCGGGGTGGTATGGAAGACATGTGACCGGTGAGTCCTAATGTGGGGTCAGTAATAAGGGAAGGAAAATGTTAAGGAGGTCAAGACTCCTCATTAGGGAAGAAAAGGGACTTCACCTGTGCCTGCCAATCACCAAGAACTCTCAGGCTTGGCTCTTCTGTGGACAGGTCCAAGCTTAAAAGAGGACTCATGGTGTAGGAATTCTGAAAATATTTATTAAAGAGAGAAAGGATGATTCAATTAGAGGTGGGAAGGAGGGGCCATGACTGAAGGAAGAGACAGAAGAAAAGGACTTCAAGTTTCCACTTGAAGGTGGCTCCTGATGCTGTTGGCAGAGTTCTGAGGAGGAAAAGGTATATATGAAATACCACTTACTCTCCTTTGGAACTTCAAAGAGGGTGTGGGGAGGCAGAAGGAAAAGAGGCCGAAGGAGAAAGAACAGGAAGGGAAGAGTCAAGGGTGAAGTGCTCAAGTTCTCCCATTCTGTAGTAAGAATAGCAGGCTCTCTTCAGGGGAAATTCAGTCCCTCTTCCCACCATGGACTTGACCTCATCAGGCTCTCCAGCCTGCCCCAGACCATGCACCAACAGGGACTCATGATGGTAGTTTGAGAGTGAATACATTCAAGGCCCAACCCCAGTACTTTACATATCTCCCCTCCAAATCTAGAAACCAATGTCTTGGCTCCCTATGATCCTACAACTTGGCTTTTTCTGCATAAATCCCCTTTCAAAGTTCTTGTCTTAGATCTAGTTGATACTGATCAACACTTATATTTTAATTAAATTTGCATTTACTTACTGATTTTCATACCCAGCCTCATTTCAAAAAGGATTGGAAGCAGCTTCTAACATTTCAACGTGATAATCACTTTGATAAATCTGCCTTGCCACCCCTGTTCACAAACACCTGTATCCACACCCATGAAATATAGATGATCTTCATAGTTTAATTGTAAAACAACACACAAAACACCTTTGAAACCTGGCTCCAAGTTTTAAAATAGGTGCATTGTACTTTGTATGCTAAGACGTTTCAGACAGGATTGGGTGTCCTGGCCACAGAAATGTAGTCTTATGGGAGCCCCCCAGTTTGGACTCAGAGTGTGGGACAGCCAGAAGTATGACTGCTTTGATTTTCTTTCCTTGTTAGGTCTAGAGAAAAAGAGGTTCACAGGTTGTGTTGAAGAGCAGAGTTTCGTCCAAACCAGGTATTTGGAGCATTGGAGGAGAGAAATAATTTTCCTCCCTTCCAGGAGCCCCTGCAGCATCCCAGATCTTGCCCACCCAGGCCCTTTCCCAGACAAACTTGCCTCTCATCCCTCAGGGAGCGAATTGATCCCAGCTGGAACTGTAATCCTTTACTAAAAGGCCTCTTGGCTGAAGCCCAGCTCAGCAGGGAAGGGTTCAGCTTTGTCCTTGGGGGGCTTCTGCAGGAGGTCCCATTCCTGGGGACTCTGACACTGTGGGAATCTGGCAGGTGCCCCTTCCCACATTCACAGAGGTTGCTTTGGGGGGTTGCAACAGGACTTGCTTCTCTGGTGTTTATTTCAGTGAAATTCAAGGAAGTTCGTGTGCAGTTTCACCCTGGGATAAAGGAGGGTCTTCTCTTCCTACCAGCAACTCCAGGCAAGATCCTCTCCTCAGCCCATGAAGAGAAAGCAAACAAAGGAAGGCCATTTTACTCATTGCTGTTGTTGAACTTAAAAATGTAATTTTCTGAAAACATCTGAAGGGCTTCTGTAAAGCATGACACAGGAGAAGGCATTTCAACATGAAACAAGGCAGCGTCTTTTGCCGGAGCAGAATACTTGCTTTCCAAACTCCAAATCGACTTTGGAGGAGGAGAATAGCATGACGGCCTCCAAGTGTGAGTCCTGTCAATACTTAGCATCCACCTTCCCATTCACTTTTCACAACACTGTATGGTAAACCATTTCACAGATAAAGAAATGGAGGCTCAGAGAACTGGAGTAAATTGCCCAAAGATGCACAGCTACTCAGTGGTAGAACCTGAATTTGAACCTAGGCTGGGTAATTCTAGAGCCCTCAGCCTTAGCCACTACACAGTGCTCCTTCCCATAGTGTCACTACCCATAGTCATTCAGCCATGCATTCCCTGGTCACTAAGGCAAAGCAAAAGATGCATGGGCTCGATGAACCTCGCCCCTCAGATGGGCTAAGTCTCAGGGCACTTTTGTTTTCATTGTGAATGCCCATCAATGAGGCACATACTGCCTGTTACAGCTGATCTGCTTCGTGCATTTGTAAGTTTTGCCTGACCCTGGTGTGCATTTGAGTTTGCGACTCCAGGACTACAACATTTCTAATAGGAAAAATGTCAGCTCTGTCTTATTTTGATATTGATATGCTTTGGGGATAGTTAGGAAGCCTTCTAAGTAGCTTTGAATTTGACACATTTCTATAGAACTGTTACAAGCTGTTTGGGAATGTGGAAGCATGCTCACCAAAGACGGTTTTCGTTAGGCTCAAATCAATGATGAGTTTTTCCTTAGAACTTGAGGCTTTAGGAGAGAGTAGCATGGGCCACTGGATTATTATAACAACAACAACAAAAATATTTTAATACATTTTTCTCTCGTTTTGCCTGATGACAGATGCAATCCCAAATCACAGGCATTTGGTGCATGAGAGCTTTTCTGTTTCCAGGAGTCCACTGCGCCTTGGAAAGGGCTCGGGCACCGCCCTAGGGATTGTTATTTCAGACAAGAATTTCACCCTACAAAGTAAAGGCAAAACAAACTGTCATTGTCCTTTTTATCTGTCACAGAGGCACATTGGACTTGTAGAAGGAGCATGCCTTTTAAACACTAGGTAGACTAGCGAAAACCTGGATTCGAATCCAGCTTTTTCTACTTCACAGTTGTAGGACCTAGGACAAGGGACATCAAGTTACATTTTTGAGTCCAGTTTCCTCATCAGGAAAATGCAGACAAAAATACAGACTTAGCTGGGGTACCGTAAGGATTAGAGGCGGTATGTGGAAGATCCCATGCAGGCCCCTGGAAGGCTCTTTGTAGTAGGTCTAGCTATCATCAGGAGCAGCGTGGGGCACGCGGCACTGCACATGCTGGCCACTGGCTTGCACAGCAGGTCCTCAAATAGTGTCTTTTTTTTTTTTGAGACAGGGTCTCGCTCTGTCACCCAGGCTGGAGTGCAGTGACACAGTCCTGGCTCAACCTCCTGGGCTCAAGAGATCCTCCCACTTCAGCCTCCTGAGTAACTGGGATCACAGGCACACACCACCACACCCAGCTAATTTTTAAATTTTTTGTGGAGATGGGGGTCTCACTATGTTGTCCAGGCTACACCATTCCATTAGAACATGGATGAGAAAAAAAAAAAAATCCATGCCTGCTGGGGTCACAGTCTGTGTGGAGTCTGCACTCTCTCTCCATGTCTGCATAGGTTTTCTCCAGGCACTACCACTTCCTCCCACATCCCAGCAATGTGCACGTTAGGTGAACTGGTGTGTCTACATCGTCCCAGTCTGAGCGAGCGTGGGTGTGGGTGAGTGTGCCCTGTGAGGGAATGGCATCCTATCCAGGGCTGGGTCCCACCTTATGCCCTGAGCTGCCAGGAAAGGGTCCGACCACTCATGACCCTGAACTGGAATCACTAAGTAAATAATGATCTTACTTGTTTTTAATAATCAAATGCATGTATAGCTCACATTTATTTCAGTGTTTAATATTACAAGTGTTTTCAGTCTTTACCTAGAAGTTTGCTGATGTTTTTGTGACCTGAAATATACTGGAGGAACTCAACTCTTGCTTATAGCCATTAACCTATGGTAAAATTGGTTTCCCTTTAAGCTGCAGTTCCCAAGAACCTATGGACAACGTTAACTTACTGTACTGTCAAGGTCAAAGGAACTGCTCTATTTCAGAATGGATGGTTGGACTTCACAAGGGTAGAAAATGCCACACAGCACGTCGCCCGAAGTGGTGCTCAGAGTGTCGGGTTTCTGGTTTTCAATTATTAAAAACACGCAAACAACTAACACCACCCTCCTCCCACCCCTCTCACCTCACGTTGACAAAGCCAGCTTCAAACCCCTGGGTCGTCCTGGGTGAGAAGCCCTCAAATGGCAGTTTGCTGCCCTCTGCTGTCCATATCGAGAAGTCCTGGGGAGGATGCTTTGGGCAGCAGCACCGCCAGCCTTCACAATCCAAGGATCTTGGGCGCCCCAAGAGGGAGGGAGTACTGGAAAAGCCACATAATCGGAGGGGTGTGGTGAAAAATGAAATGTGGGACAACTTCTTAAAAACAGTGAGAATTTCAATACAGCGAACAGAGTATTAAGCTAAGCTGTGGACATTTTTGAGGGTGGGACCTGTGCCACCATGTCCCACACTCTGAAGCTGGCCTCATTATTACCTGCTCCTGACATTACACTTCAGGGCTATGACAGTCTCAGTGGTTCCCTGAAGGAATCTAAGTTTAGGAGAATATGTGGGGAGAGGAGTTGCAGGTAAAGTTCTCCCTAATACACCAGGCCGAGGGGAATCAGTTTCCCTTAGCTATGATGCAGTGGTATCGAAAGTCTAATTTTTTTTTTTATTTTTTATTTTTTTTTTTTGAGATGGAGTCTCGCTCTGTCGCCCAGGCTGGAGTGCAGTGGCGCGATCTCTGCTCACTGCAAGTTCCGCTTCCCGGGTTCGCGCCATTCCCCTGCCTCAGCCTCCCAAGTAGCTGGGACTACAGGCGCCCGCCACCACGCCCGGCTAATTTTTTGTATTTTTAGTAGAGACGGGGTTTCACCGTGTTAGCCAGGATGGTCTCGATCTCCTGACCTCGTGATGTGCCTGCCCTGGCCTCCCAAAGTGCTGGGATTACAGGCGTGAGCCACCGCACCCGGCCGAAAGTCTAATCTTTTTTCCCATTTCCTTGCTGTTGGAGTTTGAGAAAGAAAAAACAAACAAACAAACAAACAAACAAAAAAACAGGACTCCTTGTCCCAGCCTCGGGAACCGATTCAGACTCCGGAGTTAGACAGATGGAGATTGAAACATCACCTGCATTACAGAACAGACTACCCTGGAGGACAGAGCTTGGCAGTGATGAGAGTGCTAAAATGCACTCCCCAATTCCACCAGGAGAGATCCATGCAGATGAGAGTGTGGGCCGAATGCTGTCACCCACTAGGCAGGTAACTCAGCACACTTCCATCGGGAGGATGGAATGTACTTAATGCCACTTAAAAATGGTCAAGATGATAAATTTTACATTATGTGTATTGTACCACAATTTTTTTTTACAAGGTCTCAAGTTGGATGTTAAAATGCCAGGCAATTAAAAGTATTTATGTTTAAAACTTAATTTAAAAAATAATTGACAAATGCATTCTAAAATTTGTATGAGAAGGCAGAGGACCTAGAATAGCAAAAATACTCTTAAGAAAGGAAAACAAGGTTGGAAGGACTTAAACTACCTGAATTCAAGACTTACCATTAAGACACAATAATCACAACTGTGTTATTGGCATAAAGATAGACCATATAAGATCAATGGAACAAAATAAAAACTTTAAAACGTACCAATACTTACATGGTCAATTGATCTTCACCAATGATGCCAAGGTAATTTAATGGAGAAAAGATAGTCTTTTCAAAAAATAGTGTTAGAACAACTGGATATAAATATAAATATATATATCTCCATTATATATATATACTCATATATACATCACATACATGTATGTATCTCATATATGTATGTATATAGCCTCAACTCATATCATATACAAATATTTGAATTGATTGTAGACCTAAATGAAGAAACTAAAGCTATTAAACTTTTAGAAAACAGCATAAAAGAATTTCCTTCCTTCCTTCCATCTTGTCTTGTCTTGTAACAGAGTCTCACTCTGTCACCCAGGCTGGAGTGCAGTGGCTTGATCTCAGCTCACTGAAGTCTCCATTACCTGGGCTCAAGTCATCCTCTTGCCTCAGCCTCCTGAGTAGTTTGGACTAGAGGTGTGCACCACCACACTTGGCTAATTTTAGTTTTGGGGTTTTTTTGTTTGTTTGTTTTGTTTTGTTTTTTGTTGTTATTTTGTAGAGACAAAGTTTCATTATGTTACCCAGGCTGGTCTCAAACTTCTGTACTCAAGTAATCCTCCCTCCTTGGCCTGTAATTATTTCTTAAACAGGACACAAAAAGCACAAATCACATAAGAAAAAAAGATAAAACAGAATTCATCAAGATTTAAAGCTTTTCCTCCTCAAATAACGAGTTGAGAAAACAAAAAGACAAGCCACAGATTGGGAGAAAACATTGGCAAAACAGCTATTAAAAAAGGCTTCTATCCAGATTATATAAAGTACTCTTAAAACTCAGTAATAAAAAGAAATACATAGCAAGTAATGGGCAAATGCTTTGAACTATCACTCTATAAAAGTGGATAAATGAATAGCCAGCAAACACATAAAAAATGCTTTAACATCACAAGTTATTCAAGGAAGTGCAAATTAAAATAATAATAAAATACTGGCCTGGGCAACATGGTGAAACCCTGTCTTTATAAAAAATACAAAAATTAGCCTGGAGCACACCTATAGTCTCAGCTACTCAGGAGGCTGAGGTGGGAGGATCGCTTGAGCCCTGGGAGGCAAGTCTGCAGTGAGCTTAGATCATGCCACTGCACTCCAGCCTGGGTGACAGAGCAAGACACTGTCAGAAAAAAAAAAAAAAAAAAGAATAAAAATATGAGAAACTCTCACACATTTACACATTGCTGAAGGCAATGTAAAGTGGTGCCGTCAGGCTGGAAAACAGAGTGGCAAAGCCCTATAAAGGGGTGGTCCCAACCTTTTTGGCACCAGGGACCAGTTTCATGGAAGACAATTTTTCCATGGACAGTGCAGGAGGGGGATGGTTTTAGGATGATCTAAGCTCATTATATTTACTGTGCACTTTATTTCTATTGTTATTACATTGTAATATATAATGAAGTAATTATGCATCTCACCATAATGTAGAATCAGTAGGAGCTCTGAGCTTGTTCTCCTGCAACTAGATGATCCCATCTGGGGGTGTTGTGAAACAGTGACAGATCATCAGGCATTAGATTCTCATAAGGAACACACAACCTGGATCCCTCACATGCGTAGTTCACAATACGGTTCGTGCTCCTACGAGAATCTAATGCCTTCGCTGATCTGACAGGAGGCAGAGCTCAGGCAGTAATGCAACTGATGGCAGGTGGCTGTAAAGACAGATGACACTTCATTCACTTTCCTGCTGCACACCTGCTGTGCAGCCAGTCCCATTCTCAACAGGCCACGGACAGGTACTGGTCCGATAAAGTGAAAGATATCATTACCAGTAACCCAACAATCCCTGCTCCTAGAGAAATGGAAATACATGTTCTCACAAAGACAAGTATACAAATGCACATACCAGCATTATTCATTGTAGCCAAAATCTGAAAACAACCCAGATGTCCATCAACTGGTGAATAGATTCATTGTGGTACATCTATACTAGGGGATACTACTCAGCACTAAAAGGGAATGAACTATTGATACACAAAACATTATAGATGAATTTCAAACACATTATGCTAAGTGAAAGGAATCAAATACAAAAGACTACATGCTGTATGACTAAATTTATATGAAATTTTAGAAAAGGCAATGTTATAGGGAAGGGAAGTAGATCAGCGCATACCTGAGGCTGTGAGCCAGGTGAAGGGTGGGTTGCAAAGAGGTATGAGAGGCTTTTAGCAAGTGATGGCTGTGTTCTGTATCTTGATTGTGGTGATGTTTACATGACTGTATACAATTACCCAAAGCCATTAAATTATACAATTAAAATACATGAATTTTACTGTATTGTAAATTATACCTCAATACGGCTGGAGAAAAAGTCAACAACAACCACAAAATCACAGCCAATGGGCTCTTCTCCATGGCTGAAAGATACTGGGTCCACTTATTCCAGAGTCCCTTGTACTCATATCATGGTCCATTATATAAATAAATCATAATTTATTTTTAAAGTTAACCATTGCTGAACATCTGTAATGTTTATAATTTCTTTCTTTTTTGAGTGGACCAATGGAGGGTGTAACATTCTTGTATGGGTCCCTGGAGAACTTCTGCAAGTAATTCTACATATAAAATGTATTGGGTGATAGATTATAAATGTACTCATCTTTCTTTTTCATATGATTTTATTCTTTTTTAGAATTTCATATAAATAGAATCCTACCTTATGTAGTCTTTCTTATTAATACATAACAGTATATATTTGGGGGTTACATCTGTTATACTGATACTTTCATATAACGTGTAATGATAAAATCACCGTAATTGGGATATCCATCACCTTGAACATTTATCTTTTCTTTACGCTAGGAACATTTGAATTATTCTCTTTTAGTTACATATTTATCTTTTATGCTGGGAACATTTGAATTATTATCTTCTAGTTATTGTGAAATACGCAATAGATGTATATTAATTGTAGCCACCCTACTGATCTATTGAACAGGTCTTATTTCTTCTACCTAACTGTATTTTGGTACCCATTAATCAACCTCTCTTTATATCCCCCTCCCTTCCACAGTTCCTGGCCTCTAGGAACCACCAATCTACTCTCCATCTTCATGAGATTCACTTTATTAGCTCCCACGTATGAGTGATAACATGTGGTATTTGTCTTTTTGTGCCAGGCTTGTTTCACTTAAGACAATGACCACATTGTTGAAAATGACAGGATTTCATTCTTTTCTTTGACTGAATAATATTCCATTGTGTATATACACCACGTTTTCTTTATCCAATCATCCATTGATGGATACTTAGGTTGGTTCCATATTTTGGCTATTGTGAGTAGTTCTGCAATAAACATAGGATTTCAGTTATCTTTTCAATATATTGACTTACTTTTTTTGGATATATACCCAGTAGTAGGATTGCTGGATCAAATGGTAGTCCTATTTTTAAATTTTGGAGGAACCTCCACACTGTTTTCCATAGTGGCTGTACTAACTTACATACCCATCAACAGTGTACAAGTGTTCCGTTTCTCCCCACACCCTTGCCAACATCCAATATTCCCTATTTTTTAAATAAAAGCCATCTTAACTTGGATGAAATCTCATTGTGGTTTTGATTTGCATTTCTCTGATGATTGGTGATGTTGAGCATTTTTTCATATACCTATAAACCATTTGTATGTCTTGAGAAATGTCTATTCAGATATTTTGTCCATTTTTATTGGATTATGTTTTTTTGCTATTGAATTGTTTGAGCTCCTTATGTATTCTAGCTATTGATCCCTTGTCAGATGGATAGTTTGCAAATATTTTCACTCATTCTGTGGGTTGTAGCTTTACTTTATTGATTGTTTCCTTTGCTGTGCAGAAGCTTTTTAGTTTGACATAATTCTATTTGTCTGATTTTTGCTTTTGGTGCCTGTGCTTTTGAGGTCTTACTCAAAAAATCTTTGCACAGACCAATGTCCTACAGCAGTTCTCCAGTGTTTTCTTCTAGCAGTTTCATAGTTTCAGGACTTACACTTAAGTATTTTATTTATTTATTTAGAGATGGAGTCTCACTGTGTCGCCGAGGCTGGAGTACAGTGGCACAATCTCATCTCACTGCAACCTCTGCCTCCTGGGTTCAAGCGATTCTCCTCTCTCAGCCTACTGAGTAACTGGGATTACTGGCGCACACCACCACACCCATTAATTGTTTGTATTTTAGTAGAGACAGGGTTTTACCATGTGGCCAGGCTGGTCTCGAACTCCTGACCTCAAGTAATCCACTTGCCTTGGCCTCCCAAAGCTGGGATTATAGGTGTGAGCCACTGTGCCTGACCACATTTAAGTCTTGAATCCATTTTGGGTTGATTTGTTTTCATATGGTGAGAGATAGGTGTCTAGTTTTATTCTTCTGCATATGGTTATCCAGTTTTCCCAGCACTATTTATTGAAGAGATTGTCCTTTCCCCATTGTATATTCTTGTCACCTTTGTCAAAAATGTATTGGCTGTAAATGCGTGAATTGATTTCTAGGTTCTCTATTCAGTTCCATTGGTCTATGTATCTGTTTGTGTATCAGTATCGTGCTACTGTGGCTTTGTAGTATATTGTGAAGACAGGGTGGTGTAATGCTTCCAGTTTTGTTTTGCTCTGGATTGCTTTGGTTATTTGGGTCTTTTGTGGTTCCATATACATTTTAACATCGTTCTTTTCTATTTCTGTGAAGAATGTAATTGAAAAATTCATTGTGAAAGGGATTGCATTGAATCTGTAAGTAGCTTTGGGTAGCATTAACATTTTAACAATATTATTTCAATCCATGAGCATGGAATATTTTTTCAATTTTTGTGTGTTCTCTTCAATTTCTTTCATCAGTGTTTTATAGATTTCCTTATGGAGATCTTTCACTTCTTTGGTTAAATTTATGCATCGGTCTTGTATGTTTTTGGTAGCTATTGTAAATGGGATTGCTTTTTTGATTTCTTTTTCAGATTGTTCACTGCCAGCATATGTAAATAATACTAATTTTTGTGTGCTAATTTTCTGCACACAACTTTACTGCAACTTTACTAAATTCATTTATCAATTTTAACCATTTTTGGTGGAGTCATCAGGTTTTTCAAATTATAAGATTACGTCATTTGCAAACAAAGATACTTTGAAATTTTTCTTTCCAATTTTTCCCTTTCTTTCTCTTGCCTAATTGCTCTGGCTAGGACTTCCAGTGTTACGTTGAATAAAAGTGGTGAAAGTGGGCATCCTTGTTTTGTTCCAGATCTTCCAGGAAAGACTTCCGATTTTTCCCCATTTGGTATAATGCTGTCTGCGGATTTGTCATATATGGCCTTTATTGTTTTGAGGGATGTTCCTTCTACACCCAGTTTGTGGAAAGTTTTTATCATAAAAGGATATTGAATTTTTTCAAATGCTTTTTCGGCATCTATTGAAATGATCATACGAATTTTGTCCTCGCTTTTATATGTGATATATTATATTACTGATTTGTGTATGCTGAACCAGCCTTGCATCGCTGGGATGAAACCCACTGGATGATGGCAAATTATCTTTTTAATGTGCTGTTGAATTCAGTTTGCTAGTATTCTGTTAAGGATTTTTGCATCTGTGTTCATCAGGGATATTGGCCTGTATCTTTCTTTTTGTTGTGTCCTTGTCTGGTTTTGGCATCAGGGTAATGCTGGCCTTTTAGAATGAGGTTGGTCCTTACTCCTCAATTTTTTTGAATAGTTGGAATAGAATTGATATTACTTCTTCTTTAAATATATGCTAGAATTCAACAGTGAAGCCATCAAGTTCTGGATTTTTTTTGGTGAAAAACTTTTTATCATGGCTTTGATCTCATTATTCATTATTGGTTTGTTCAGGTCTTCCATTTCTTTATGGTTTAATCTTGGAAGATTGCATGTGTTCAGAAATGTATTCTTCTGTTTTCCAGTTTGTTGGTGTATAGTTGTTCATAATAGTCTCTGATTCTTTGCATTTCTGTGCTGCCTGTAATTATGTCTTCATTTCCCTTTCTAATTTTATTTGGGCCTTCTATGATTTTTTTCTTAGTGTAGCTAAAAGTTTGTCAATTTTGTTTATCTTTTCAAATAACCAATTTTTAATTTCATTTATTTTTTGTATTTTTTTAGTCTCAATTTCATTTGTTTCTGTTCTGGTCTTTATTATCTCTTTCCTGCTAATAATTTTGGGTTTGGTTTGTTTTTGCTTTTCTAGTTCCTTGGGGTACATCATTAGGCTGTTTATTTGGAATCTATTTTTTTGATATATGCATTTATTATTATAAACTTCTTCTTAGTCTTGCTTTTGCTGTATCCCATAGATTTTGGTATGTTGTATTTCCATTTTTATTTCTTTCAATAAAATTTTAAACCACTTTCCTAATTTTGTCATTGACCCATTGATTGTTCAGGAGTATGTTGTTTAATTTCCATGTGTTTGTGTGGTTTCCAGGTTACTCTTGTTTTTGGTTTCTAGTTTTATTCCATTGCAATCAGAAAATATATTTAATATAATTTCAACATTTTTGAATTTGTTGAGACTTGTTTTGTGGCCTAAGATATGGTCTATTCTGGACAATGCTCTGAAGAGAAGAATGTATGTTCTGCAGCAGTTGAGTGAAATGTTCTGTAAATGTCAGATAGGCCTATTTGGTCTAGTGTGTAGTTTAACTCCAATGTTTCTTTCTTCAATGATCTGTCCATTACTGAGAGTCGGATGTTGAAGTCTCCCACTATTATTATATTGCAGTCTCTCTCTTTAAATCTATTAGTGTTTGCTTCATACACTTGGGTGCTCCAGTATTGGGTGTATAGATATTTATAACTGTAATATTGTCTTGCTGAACTGACCCCTTTATCGTTATATAGTTACCTTGTCTCTTTTTACAGTCTTTAACTTGTAGTCTATTTTAACTAAGTATAGCTAATCTTGCAATTTTTTGGTCTCTATTTGCATGGAATATCTTTTTCCATCCCCTCTTTCAGTCTATGTGTGTCTTTGTAGGTGAAGTAGGTTTTTTATAGGCAGCACATAGTTGGATGTTTATTTATTCAGCCTCTGTATGTCCTTTACTTGGAGAATTTAGTCCATTTACTTTTTTTTATTATTATACTTTAAGTTCTAGGGTACATGTGCACAACGTGCAGGTTTGTTACATATATATACATGTGTCATGTTGGTGTGCTGCACCCATTAACTCATCATTTACATCAGGTATATCTCCTAATGCTATCCCTCCCCCCTTCCCCCTCCACACAATAGGACCCGGTGTGTGATGCTTCTCTTCCTGTGTCCAAGTGATCTTATTGTTCAATTCCCACCTATGAGTGAGAACATGCGGTATTTGGTTTTCTGTTCTTGCAATAGTTTGCTGAGAATGATGGTTTCCAGCTGCATCCATGTCCCTACAAAGGACACAAACTCATCCTTTTTTATGGCTGCATAGTATTCCATGGTGTATATGTGCCACATTTTCTTAATCCAGTCTGTCACTGATGGACATTTGGGTTGATTTCAAGTATTTGCTATTGTGAATAGTGCCACAATAAACATACATGTGCATGTGTCCTTATAGCAGCATGACTTATAATCATTTGGGTATATCCCCAGTAATGGGATGGCTGAGTCAAACGGTATTTCTAGTTCTAGATCCTTGAGGAATCGCCACACTGTTTTCCACAATGGTTGAACTAGTTTACAGTCCCACCAACAGTGTAAAAGTGTTCCTGTTTCTCCACATCCTCTCCAGCACCTGTTGTTTCCTGATTTTTTAATGATTGCCATTCTAATTGGTGTGAGATGGTATCTCATTGTGGTTTTGATTTGCATTTCTCTGATGGCGAGTGATGATGAGCATTTTTTCATGTGTCTGTTGGCTGTATGAATATCTTCTTTTGAAGTGTCTGTTCATATCCTTTGCCCACTTTTTGATGGGGTTGTTTTTTCTTGTAAATTTGATTGAGTTCTTTATAGGTTCCGGATATTAGCCCTTTGTCAGATGAGTAGAATGCAAAAATTTTCTCCCATTCTGTAGGTAGCCTGTTCACTCTGATGGTAGTTTCTTTTGCCGTGCAGAAGCTCTTTAGTTTAATTAGATCCCATTTGTCAATTTTGGCTTTTGTTGCCGTTGCTTTTGGTGTTTTAGACATGAAGTCCTTGCCCATGCCTATGTCCTGAATGATATTACCTAGGTTTTCTTCTAGGGTTTTTATGGTTTTAGGTCTAACATTTAAGTCTCTAATCCATCTTGAATTAATTTTCGTATAAGGAGTAAGGAAAGGATCCAGTTTCAGCTTTCTACTTATGGCTAGCCAATTTTCCCAGCACCATTGATTAAATAGGGAATCCTTTCCCCATTTCTTGTTTTTGTCAGGTTTGCAAAGATCAGATGGCTGTAGATGTGTGGTATTATTTCTGAGGGCTCTGTTCTGTTCCATTGGTCTATATCTCTGTTTTGGTACCAGTACCATGCTGTTTTGGTTACTGTAGCCTTGTAGTATAGTTTGAAGTCAGGTGGCATGATGCCTCCAGTTCTGTTCTTTTGGCTTAGGATTGTCTTGGCAATGCGGGCTCTTTTTTGGTTCCATATGAACTTTAAAGCAGTTTTTTCCAATTCTGTGAAGAAAGTCATTGGTAGCTTAATGGGGATGGAATTGAATCTATAAATTACCTTGGGCAGTATGGCCATTTTCACAATATTGATTCTTCCTATCCATGAGCATGGTATGTCCATTTGTTTGTGTCCTCTTTTATTTCACTGAGCAGTGGCTTGTAGTTCTCCTTGAAGAGGTCCTTTATATCCCTTGTAAGTTGGATTCCTAGGTATCTTATTCTCTTTGAAGCTATTGTGAATAGGTGTTCATTCATGATTTGGCTCTCTGTTTGTCTGTTACTGGGTATAAGAATGCTTGTGATTTTTGCACATTGATTTTGTATCCTGAGACTTTGCTGAAGTTGCTTATCAGCTTAAGGTGATTTTGGGCTGAGACGATGGGGTTTTCTAAATATACAATCATGTCATCTGCAAAAAGGGAAAATTTGACTTTTTCTTTTCCTAACTGAATACCCTTCGTTTCTTTCTCTTGCCTGATTGCCCTAGCCAGAACTTCCAACACGATGTTGAATAGGAGTGGTGAGAGAGGGCATCCCTGTCTTGTGCCAGTGTTCAAAGGGAATGCTTCCAGTTTTTGCCCATTCAATATGTTATAGGCTGTGAGTTTGTCATAAATAGCTCTTATTGTTTTGAGATACATTCCATCAATACCGACTTTATTGAGAGTTTTTAGTATGAAGGCTGTTGAATTTTGTCGAAGGCCTTTTATGCATCTTTTGAGATAATCATGTGGTTTTTGTCTTTGGTTCTGTTTATGTGCTGGATTACGTTTATTGATTTGCATATGTTGAACCAGTCTTGCGTCCCAGGGATGAAGCCCACTTGATCATCCCTTGATCATCCCTTGATCATGGTGGATAAGTTTTTTGATGTGCTGCTGGATTCGGTTTGCCAGTATTTTATTGAGGATGTTTGCATTGATGTTCATCAGGGATATTGGTCTAAAATTCTCTTTTTTTGTTGTATCTCTGTCAGGCTTTGGTATCAGGATGATGTTGGCCTTGCAAAATGAGTTAGGGAGGATTCCCTCTTTTTCTATTGATTGGAATAGTTTCAGAAGGAATGGTACCAACTCCTCCTTGTACCTCTGGTAGAATTTGGCTGTGAATCCATCTGGTCCTGGACTTTTTTTGGTTGGTAGGCTACTAATTATTGCTTCAATTTCAGAGCCTGCTATTGGTCTATTCAGGGATTCAACTTCTTCCTGTAAGTGTCCAGGAAATTATCCATTTCTTCTAGGTTTTCTAATTTGCATAGAGGTGTTTATAGTATTCTCTGATGGTAGTTTGTATTTCTGTGGGGTCCGTGGTGATATCCCCTTTATCATTTTTTGTTGCATCTGTTTGATTCTTCTCTCTTTTCTTCTTTATTAGTCTTGCTAGCGGTCTATCAATTTTGTTGATCTTTTCCAAAAACCAGCTCCCGTATTCATTGATTTTTTGGAGGGTTTTTTGTGTCTCTATCTCCTTCAGTTCTGCTCTAATCTTAGTTATTTCTTGCCTTCTGCTAGCTTTTGAATGTGTTTGCTCTTGCTTCTCTAGTTCTTTTAATTGTGATGTTAGGGTGTCAATTTTAGATATTTCCTGCTTTCTCTTGTGGGCATTTAGTGCTATAAATTTCCCTCTACACACTGCTTTAAATGTGTCCCAGAGATTCTGGTATGTTGTATCTTTGTTCTCATTGGTTTCAAAGAACATCTTTATTTCTATCTTCATTTCGTTATGTACCCAGTAGTCATTCAGGAGTAGGTTGTTCAGTTTCCATGTAGTTGAGCGGTTTTGATTGAGTTTCTCAGTCCTGAGTTCTAGTTTAATTGCACTGTGGTCTGAGAGACAGTTTGTTATAATTTCTGTTCTTGTACATTTGCTGAGGAGTGCTTTACTTCCAACTATGTGGTCAATTTTGGAATAAGTGCGATATGGTGCTGAGAAGAATGTATATTCTGTTGATTTGGGGTGGAGAGTTTTGTAGATGTCTATTAGGTCCACTTGGTGCAGAGTTGAATTCAATTCCTGGATATCCTTGTTAACTTTCTGTCTTGTTGATCTGTCTAATGTTGACAGTGGGGTGTTAAAGTTTCCCATTATTATTGTATGGGAGTCTAAGTCTCTTTGTAAGTCTCTAAGGACTTGCTTTATGAATCTGGGTGCTCCTGTATTGGGTGCATATATATTTAGGATAGTTAGCTCTTCCTGATGAATTGATCCCTTTATCATTATGTAATGGCCTTCTTTGTCTCTTTTGATCTTTGATGGTTTAAAGTCTGTTTTATAAGAGACTCGGATTGCAACCCCTGCTTTTTTTGTTTCCCATTTGCTTGGTAGATCTTCCTGCATCCCTTTATTTTGAGCCTATGTGTGTCTCTGCATGTGAGATGGGTCTCCTGAATACAGCAAACTGATGGGTCTTGATTCTTCATCCAATTTGCCAGTCTGTGTCTTTTAATTGGACCATTTAGTCCATTTACATTTAAGGTTAATATTGTTATGTGGGAACTTGATCCTGTCATTATGATATTAGCTGGTCATTTTGCTCACTAGTTGATGCAATTTCTTCCTAGCATTGATGGACTTTACATTTTGACATGTTTTTGCAATGGCTGGTACCTGTTGTTCCTTTCCATGTTTAGTGTTTCCTTCAGGATCTCTTGTAAGGCAGGCCTGGTGGTGACAAAATCTCTAAGCATTTGCTTATCTGTAAAGGATTTTATTTCTCCTTCACTTATGAAACTTAGTTTGGCTGGATATGAAATTCTGGGTTGACAATTCTTTTCTTTAAGAATGTTGAATATTGGCCCCCACTCTCTTCTGGCTTGTAGAGTTTCTGCCGAGAGATCCGCTGTTAGTCTGATGGGCTTCCCTTTGTGTGTAACCGGACCTTTCTCTCTGGCTGCCCTTAATATTTTTTCCTTCATTTCAACTTTGGTGAATCTGACAATTATGTGTCTTGGAGTTGCTCTTCTCGAGGAGTATCTTTGTGGTGTTCTCTGTATTTCCTGAATTTGAATGTTGGCCTGCCTTACTAGGTTGGGGAAGTTCTCCTGGATGATATCCTGCAGAGTGTTTTCCAACTTGGTTCCATTTTCCCCGTCACTTTCAGGCACCCCAATCAGACGTAGATTTGGTCTTTTTACATAATCCCATACTTCTTGGAGGTTTTATTCATTTCTTTTTACTCTTTTTTCTCCACACTTCTCTTCTTGCTTCATTTCATTCATTTGATCTTCAATCGCTGATACTCTTTCTTCCAGTTGATCAAGTCGGTTACTGAAGCTTGTGCATTTGTCACGTATTTCTCGTGTTATGGTTTTCATCTCTATCAGTTCTTTTAAGGTCTTCTCTGCATTGATTATTCTAGTTATCCATTCATCCATTCTTTTTTCAAGGTTTTAAGTTTCTTTGCACTGGTTACGTAGTTCCTCCTTTAGCTCTGAGAAGTTTGATTGACTGCAGTGTTCTTCTCTCAACTCATCAAAGTCATTCTCCATCCAGCTTTGTTCTGTTGGTAGCGATGAGCTGCATTATTTTGGAGGGGGAGATGCGCTCTGATTTTTTGTATTTCCAGCTTTTTTGCACTGCTTTTTCCCCATCTTTGTGGTTTTATCTGCCTTTGGTCTTTGATGACGGTGACGTACTGATGGGGTTTTGGTGTGGGTGTCCTTTCTGTTTGTTAGTTTTCCTTCTAACAGTCAGGACCCCCAGCTGTAGGTCTGTTGGAGTTTGCTTGAGGTCCACTCCAGACCCTGCTTGCCTGGGTATCAGCAGCAGAGGCTGCAGAAGATAGAATATTGCTGCACAGCGAGTGTTACTGTCTGATTCTTGCTCTGGAAGATTTGTCTCAGGGGTGTACCCTGCTGTGTGAGGTGTGAGGTGTCGGTCTGCACCTAGTGGGGGATGTCTCCCAGTTAGGCTACTCAGGGGTCAGCGACCCACTTGAGCAGGCAGTCTGTCAGTTGTCAGATCTCAACCTCCATGCTGGGAGATCCACTGCTCTCTTCAAAGCTTTCAGACAGGGGCATTTACCTCTACCAAGGTTTCTGCTGCTTTTTGTTTAGCTATGCCCTGTGCCCAGAGGAGGAGTCTACAGAGGCAGGCCGTCCTCCTTAACCTGTGGTGGACTCCACCCAACTCGAGCTTCCCAGTGGCTTTGTTTACCCACTTAAGACTCAGCAATGGCAGGTGCCCCTCCTCCAGCCTTGCTGCCACCTTGCAGTTAGATCTCAGACTGCTCTGCTAGCAATGAGGGAGGCTTCATGGGCATGGGATCCTCTGGGCCAGGTGTGGGATATAATCTCCTGGTGTGCCCTTTGCTAAGACCCTTGGTAAAGCGCAGTATTAGGGTGGGAGTTACCCGGTTTTCCAGGTGTTGTGTGTCTCAGTTTCCCTTGGCTAGGAAGACGGATTCCCTTCCCCTGCGTGCTTCCTAGGTGAGGCAATGCCTCGCCCTGCTTCGGCTCTTGCTGGTCGGGCTGCACCAGCTGACCAGCACCGATTGTCTGGCACTCCCCAGTGAGATGAACCCAGTACTTCAGTTGAAAATGCAGAAATCACCCGTCTTCTGTGTCACTCACGCTTGGAGCTGGAGGCCGGAGCTGTTCCTATTTGGCCATCTTGGGCACGCCCCCCAGTCCATTTACTTTTTATGTTATTATTGATAGGGAAGGACTTACTACTGCCATTTTGTTACTTGTTTTCTAGTTGTTTTGTAACTCCTCTCTTCCTTTCTTACTGTTGTCCTGTGTGGTTAAGTGATTTTCTATTGTAGTATGTTTTAATTTGTTGTTTTTTAGTCAATCTATTACAGGTTTTTGCTTTGTGGTTACCATGAGGTTTAGAAAAAACCATTGTATTACTACTAAAAGTTATTTTAAACAGAGGACAACTTATCTTTGATCATAAAAAATATACAAAGGAAAAACTGAAAAAAAATCTACGCTTTATTGCTACTCCCACCCTGCCCCATTTTAACATTTGGATTTTCTACATAAATAAGTTTATCATCTAAGAATAATGACAGATTGAATTTCCATCTTTATGTAGTTTCTTTTTCTTGCCTTACTACACTATTTAGAACCTTGGTATGTTGAGTAGATGTCTTAATGTAGGCATTCTTGTCTCATTCGCAACATCAAAAGAAATGCTTTTATTGTAAGCTGATTTTTTTTAGTCGATACTCTTTATCCGTTCAAAAAGGTTTCTTTTAGTCCTAATTTGCTAAGAAGTTTTAAAAATCATGAATGGACATAAACAACATTTATCTCTCACAATTCTGAAGGCTGAGAGATTTGGGATCAAGGTGCTGACAGATTCTGTGTCTTGTGAGCACCATTTTCTGAGTTTGAAAATGGTCTCCTTCTCGCCGTACCCTCATATGGTGAACAGAAAGGGAGGGCTCTAGCCTTTTCTTCTTATAAGGGCACTAATCCTGTCATAGGGTCCCTGACCCCATGACCTCATCTAACCTTAATTACCTCCCAGAGACTCCACCTCCAAATAGCACATTGGGAATTAGAGATTCAGCATATGAATCTGGGAAAGGAAGGACACAAATATTAATTCCACAGCAGACATTGAATTTTATCAGGTGCATGTGTCTTCATCTATTGAAATGATCTATGATTTTTCTTTCATCTTTTAATGTGAATTACATGGGTTGATTTTCTAATGTTAAATTAACCTTGCATTCTTAAAATGAACCCCATTTTGCCATCATTCATTATGCTTTACATTGTTACTCTTAAATTGCTAATATTTTGTCAATTTCTATTATGCATAAGATTAACCTATAATTTTCCTTTTTCATGTTGTCCTTGTTGGTATTTTAGCCTTATCAAATAAATGGGAAAGCATATTTAGAAACACACTTTGTGTAACTTCTCAGATTCCTTTAGCTGCCTCCCTCTTTCCTTCCCTTGGTTGGCACCCCACACATGCCAGGTTTCCCCTTCACTTTTGAACTTTAATAAAACACCACCATCATAGTACATGGATCTCAATTCCTGAACAGTTGCTAAGTCGGGATGATGCAACACGGATGAAATGGCAGTAATATCCGTGTTGGGTAAATGTTACTCAATGAGAACTGGGAGATGGGAGCTTACCTGACGGGAAGATTATGCCCTTTTCTCTCTTCCACTGACTACTCCAAGATATTGTTCCTCCTTGCAACCTTTCCAAAAACATCCACATTCCAAGAATCTCACATACTGAGTAACATAACATGTCCATTTTGACTTACTATGAAGTGGTAGTCAATATAGTAATGCATCACACCACATTTCACTGGATTTCCCTTGCTTTGTTTCTACTTTTCTCTCATTCATACTGTGCTGAATTTGCATTTCCCAAATAAAATATTAGCATCTTTTTCAAGATGGAGTCTCACTCTGTCATTCAGGCTGGAGTGCAGTGGTGTGATATCAGTTCATTGCAACTTCTACCTCCCGGCTTCAAGTGATTCTCCTGCCTCAGCCTCCTGAGTAGCTGGGATTACAGGCAAGCACCACCACGCCCAGCTAATTTTTGTATATTTAGTAGAGATGGGGTTTCACCACGTTGGCCAGGCTGGTCTCAAACTCCTGACCTCAAGTGATCTGCCCACCTTGGCCTCCCAACGTGCTGGGATTACAGTCATAAGCCACTGCACCTGGCCAAATATTAGCATCTTAATCCTTGCCTCAGGCTCTGCTTTCTAGAAGACCTAAACTAAGACCGAAATTGTCTCCTTTGTTCTATGCACTGGAGTATTTATTTTATGTAAGATTCCACAATTTTGTTCCTTTAAAGTTTGATAGAGCTTATAAACCATCTAGGCCTGGGTTTTTCTGTGTGGAAATATTGGGAAGTACTGTTATCTTTAATGATTTTAAGACTATTCAGTTTTTCTACATCTTCATGAGACAATTTTCATAAGTTATAGTATTTAAAGAATTCACTTTTATCTATACTTACAAATTTATTGGCATAAAGTTTATATAGTATACTTGTATTACCTATGTTATTACACTTCTTTTAATCTTTATATGACCTGTAGGAATGCTCATATTTTCATTCTTATCGTTTTGCTTCTCTCTGATCTTTCAGTCTTGCCAGGGTTGCATATATCTTATGAGTATTTTTGAAGAACCAGCTGCTGACTTTGTTGATCTCTATTGTGTTTTCTACTTCTGAGGCTGCTCTTACCTTTAGTAGTTCCCTTTTGTTGTTGTTCCTTTTGTTATTAACTTCATGTATTGAATGACTCATTTTAGTCTCTCTTTTCTAATATGCACATTTCGAGGCATGTCTGCCTATATGCTCTCTAAATACTGCTCTAGCTGCATTCCACATATTTTAATAGGACTTGACAGTTTTAAATAATTTCCATGACTTTTTCCCATGACTAATTAGAAATCTATTTATTAATTCTCAAATATATGGAGCTTTCCTAAAGATGCCTTTTATACTGATTTCTATCTTAAATCCATTGTGGTCAGAGAATACTGTGTGTATTGTAGCAATTCCTTGAAATACATCGAGACTTGCTTAATTTGCAAGTAGAAGGTTTTCATATTTTTCCATATGTGATTGGAAAAATATTGATAATTTGGGGATATAGTATACACACAGTGCACACAAACATGTATGTATTTCCAGTACTTCAAAATTTCTACATATTTCCTGGTATTTGTCTGCTTGCTTCATTAATTACTGAGTGATGTATGATTTTGAATTGCACTTTCTTTTGTTGCTCATTTTTCTTTCATATCCTTATGGTGATTGTTTTAAGTGCATACCAATTTAAAATTATTTCACCTTCATGAATGTAACCTTTTATTATACAAAGTGATATTTTCTATTAATGCTCCTAAATAAACTTTACACTTGAGTCCTTTTTTAGGGTCTGCTTCTTGGGGGAATCTAAACTACGACAGTTTATCTCCCCTGGTATGTTGTAGCACCACAAAGCTAAGACTCCCACCTGTGGTAAAGCAGTATTGGGCCCATGAGGAAGGGGATACACTCACTTATGTAATCTCTAGAATGACAGAGAGATGGTGGTGTTAATTATAAAGATTGTGGAATAGGTTGGTTGTTGCTAAGTGCAATCAGTGCAAGGATGGAAGGCAACATCAGGCTCAACTTAGGGCATGGTGTCAAAGGATTCCCTGGCATTTAAAGTGATCCTCAGCTCATGCAGCCAGAGGACAGACTGCTAAAAACCAAGCTAGAAGTTACAAATAATACTGAATTGACAGCCCTCACAAGAATCCTGTTAAAGTCAGGCACTAATAGTTAAGGAGTGGGACCCCAGACATGGGGAGGGAACATCTGGATAGAAATGCTGAGAACTCTGAACCTCTGAGTTCTGATCCCTCTGAGTTAGTGGTCTGATCCCTCTGAGTTAGTGGTCCACTCCCTCCTGCAGATGGATAACAGGCTTCCTTGCTTGGAGACCATGTCAAGGCCTCAAATGAAATGAATGCCCCCCAAGATGAAGTGCTTTCCTCCTCCAAGGCCTGCCCCACCTCCTGTTGTTGCATCTAGACCAGTTACTAGGGTAAAGCCTCAGCATGGTCCAACTGTGGAGTTGGGTCCTTGCTTCAGGAGGAGAGCGATCATCATCAAGACAGCTGCAGGATTTGGCTACTCTTCTCAGCAGGAATTGGGAGAACATGCCTGGGAATGAATCTTGAGTACACGACACTAGACTAGATTAGGGATAGTTTATCAGTATGTGGGATACTCTTCTACAATTCAGGATTTAACATCCCAGCAGAAACCTGAAGCTGATACTAACATGCTGCTGGATAGCTCCTTGAAGTTTGGAGGGAATGATGGTCTACAGTAAATGAGGTGGAGATGCTGGAACTGCCCTGCAGAACAGAGGCAGGGCTCAGAAAGTTCAAAGTGGCAATGCTCCTGAGGTAGATTTCTAATTTCTGACCAGAACACCCACTACCTATGTGCCAAAGACATTTCCTTCACTAAAACCAGAGTGAATGCACTAGTGAGTGGGCTGTGCTGTTGGGAAACAGAGTTGAAGAACAGAGTTGAAAGGTTTCCCTTGTGTGAATGGACGACAGGAGTCTGGAACAGCAGAGGCCAGGTGACAGCACTTAGCTGTCAGAGGCAAGACAGTTATTACCATAATAGGTAGCAGGGAATGGCAACCAAGGATGCAATCCCACAGGGATCTGTGGAGATGGCAAGATAGGGATAAGGTAGATGGGCAGCTTGACTGTTCTAATAATAAAATATTAAGATCAGGTGAGATGTTAGCTGTCAGCTGCTGCAGCAAACATATATATATATATGTTTATATATATAAATATATATATATCATCACCATTCCTCACTCATCCTTTCAAGATCTAAGCCTATTCTTGGACCCACAGACCACGATCAAAGGAGAGGCTGGGGCACTTGAAGAATGATACTAGGATGCCACATGAGGGTATTAAAGGGATCTTTAACCATTTGCCAGTGTCTATACACTGAAGAAAGGGAATCATGAGTATCTTTTTAGGACTACTGGATGTAGAACCTTGCTTTTTGGCTTAAGATGGGATTTGGAAACTTTTTTCTGTAAAGGTACAGATAGTAACTATTTTAGGTTTTGTGTTATAGGATCTTTCTGCAAAAAATCCACTGTGCCATTGTCATGTGAAAGCAGCCACAGACAATAAGTAAACAAATGGCTGTGTTCCAAGAAAACTTCATTTACAAAAATAGGCAATGGGCAAGATTTGGCCCATGGGCCATAGTTTCCTGGCCTTTGGCCTTGGACATGATCAATTTTCATAACAATTCTGTATGCACTTGAAAATAATGTAGTCTCCAATTTCAGGGTTCATTACTTTGTATTTTGTATTAGAACAGCACATTAAATTATGCTGTTCAAATTCTCTCTTACATTTCTGGGGTCTGCTTTATCTGTAAGTAACTGAATGAGTTTAGAAAACTCCCACTATGGTCATTTGTCAAATTTTGCTTTATATAATTTGAAGCTATGTTAGTAGGTGCCTACAAGTTTAACATCTTTATTCTTCCTGGTCAGCTGAAACCTGTGTCTTCTTGAAGTAATCTTCATTAACTCTAGTAGTAATTTTTGCCTTGAGCTATACTAGTTTGAGGTTAATATGGCTACATCAGCTTTATTTTGGTGTTTTAATAGTATACATTTTTCATTCTTTCATTCTGTGCCTTTATATTTTAGTTAGTTCGTTATTAATAGCACAGGGCACAAATTAAAAACCTGAGCTTCTTGGAAACCTAAGCAGTGGGAAAATATTTGCTGAAAAGATGCAGTCAGGTAATCAGCAGCCTATCTGCTACTTGTGATAACCTACTTAAAATCAGGTGTATGGGGCGTTATGGCGCATCACACAGGACAAGGGAGGCTTTGAAGGCAATTTTACCCACTAACACCCCAGAGGCTTACACATTATTGGAATTTTACCAGTTGCTCACACTGATTACTTTATAACTATATGGCTTCCAATAAGTAGTAGCTATTTATATTAGTACCCGGAAGCAATACGGCAGGAAGAATTCAATAGTACCCTGGAACATATTAGTACCCGGAAGCAATACGGCAGGAAGAATTCAATAGTACCCTGGAACATATTAGCACCCAGAAGCAATACGGCAGGAATACGAGGGGTTTCCAGCAAAGTTGCTTGTTCCTTGATCATACCAGAACCTTCCTGTTTGCTCCTCTAGTCTCTTTACTCAATGATGTTGTTTTACCTAACGGGTCACTCTCTTTGCTGAACTCAAGGTGACTGGAATCCTAGGCACTAACAAAGGATGTTTTTGAGGTATTAAAGTACCCTGTTTTAGGGGAGGAGGTAGAAAGGTGTCATGAGCAGCTGCACCAGAACTGCAAGGAAGGAGGTGCTTTCACCTCTAAATTCTTGCCACTTACCAGCTTGTATGACCTTAACAAGGGCCTCTACCATCTCTAAGGCTTCAATTTCCTTATGGAAAAATTAGAAATGATTCCTCTTTTCAAGAGTATTTGGGTTAAAGAAAATGGTGAAGATGCTTGGCATAGGACTTCAACAAAATGCTAAATCATTTCCTTCCCTCTGCTCTGAGCAATTCACTGGACCATGGCATTCCTCTCAAATGGTGGCTTGCTGAAAATCATCCCTTTTCAAAGGGGCAGGCAAGTTATTTCTCTGTTCATGTTCCCCTCCAGAGCATGCTTCTTGGGATTTCAGGCAGGCTTTGCCTCAGACTTCAAGGAAATAAGGAGAAGCAAGACCCTCTGAGATCTAGTTCACATAAATGAAGGATCCCAAGGTACATTTGGGTCTCACTGTCAGAAGTCCAAGATAATCATTGTTTAAGAAAGTTCTTTGCCCCCAAGCCAGATTTCTCCTCTAGTCTTGAGCTGCTTCCACAGTGCAGTGAGCCAAGATGCAGGGGCCAAGAGTGCAGGCTGAACTATCAGAGTGACCTTCTTTAAGGCTCCATAACATACTAGTCATGACTTTTAATAAGCTATCCTTTCCTTTCTGGGCCTCAGTTTGGGGGAATGATGTCATTGGAACTATAGCGAGAATTTTAAAGTACAATGTATATATACATTGTACCAACACACTTGGCACAGAGCCCAGCATACAGTAAACACTTGGGGAATCCAAAGTTTTGTTAGGCACCCGTGCTGCATACCCTTGAATCATGAACCCCATGGTGATGCTGAGGACAGGGGTCGGGAGGAGTTACTGCTCAATGTGCAATCCAACTCCTGAGAATTTAAGTACTGTGTAGGAAAGAGCCATGCTGTACAGAGATGTACAGCCATCTCTGTACCCCATCCTCTGCTCTACCCCTCATTCCTGGCATGTGCCCAACAAGTTGGGTTAACAGCAACAAAAAACACTCAGTGGTTGGGCTGGTGTGCTGAGGCCCATGGGACTTGGCTTCTCAGGGTAAGTCTGGGATCCACAGACAAGCCATTCTGCAAAACTTATGTCAATTTTAATGAAGCACTAAAGAGTGAGATAGGCAGGGGGACTGATTGACTTGTGGGTATTTTTTAAGAAACCCTGTTAGATATAACACCTAAAGTTCCAATTATCAAGTTTGGTGGACACCTTCAAAAGGATGAAAGCTGCAACCTCCTTTACTCTGTCCTTCATATCATCACTCAAAATACATAAAGCACATTTCATTCCTAACAACATACACTCTGGCAGATAAAAAAGGTGACCCACACTTTCATTTTCTTTATTTTTCATTGATACCGTATGAATACAAAGTTTCTAGAAAGCTACAAAATGTCTACCACTTTATCAAGAAGGCATCAAAATGTGTCACTTTGCAAAGACATGAAAACACCTGCAGGAACTGACACAAAAATAGCATTTTTAGAGTGATGAAATAATTGCACTTAACTGTCATGGGTATTAAAGTTATCACACATATGTACCGCAAAAGCTAGAATACATTTTTTTTTTTTTTTACAAAGCACTTTATAAAAAAATTCTCTGCACACAAATCCTATAATTTTCATATAACTATCATACTAAAGATAAATTCACTTTAAAGCCAACACTTAGAACATTTTAAAACAAAAAGGTACCAGTACCTAAACACAGACGTTAACAAATACAAGAATACTGTACTGCCAAGAGGTTTAATCAAATGCCTTTTGAAAGTTTCTGCAAATAGGTTAAAAAAACATGTGTGAGAATTTGCCCATGCCCACCCCCATCTCTCCAATCTACCCATGAGGAACCCAGTTACCCGAAGGCAGGTTCCACAGCCCACTCCCAGCAGCAGTACAATATCAAAGGAACCACTGACCAGATGAAACGCTTACGTCACAAGCCCATTTTATACACGTGACACGAAGACACAGACCGTGAGAATCCCATTAAGTCACTTAGAATGTGAACAAACACACGTGGCAAAAACAGATTTACATAAAATTTAAGTGTATTATTAAAGAATTAAAGGCTATTCAGGTTTCTTTTTTAAATGTTACAAATTTTTTTTTTTTTGTCATTTTCAGGCACGTACTGTTTTTTACTTTTTTTTTTTTTTCTTGTCTGCAGTCATGAGCCTATTGAAAAAGGCCTACAGAAGTAAATCTTTCAAGGAGGTAATAGGGAGATGTATTTTTTTTTTAAGAAGTGCAGTTGATATCTAATTTACACAGTGAAACTAATGACAGAAAATGACTAATGAAAAAAAAAATCAGAGACTGGTTTCCAACTGATTGACACCTAGATCTGTCAGCCTCTCTTAGAGAAAGGGGAAGGAGAAAAAATCTCATCATGGAAGGCAGACAAGAGAGTCCACCTGACAGAGGTGGAATCTGATGGAATCTGACCCCATTTCATGATAAACGAGAGGAAACATAAATGCCATCTCAAATACTAAAGCGATGTAGTGTAGCATGAGTGACTCAATGCAAATTCACAGAGTAAAAGAAGTTACGGCTTAGGAAGTAGGACAATAAATACAAATATTTCATCTTATTTAACGGTGCATGACTTCAGTGAAACTACCCTTTGCAATGCAATAAATTTAAAACACAAACCTTCATTCTTAACAATATAAGCAATGACTTTAAGAGAGAAAACTACTGTCAAAGCACAGTAACAGTTGAAAAGAGAAGCAGGAAAACAAGCATTTGACTAATTTCTTCCACACTGTGGTACAGTGCTGGCAGGGAGGAGTTGAGAATTCCAGCAGCTAACTATAACTTAGGTTGAGTACATTTTCTTTTCGTTTGATAGTTTTTGTTTGTTTGCACAAATTTCTATAAATACTCACAACTTGGAGTGTATACGAATCACTCCTAAAATTTCAGAGCCCAGAGAGGATATTCTTAAAGACACCAGGTAGAGACACACAGAACATGTGTATGAAGAGTTTCGAGGCTAATTTTCAAAGATGTCTGATGTTATTTTTACATCTATATTAGCAAAGAAAAATCTTTTTTTCCTGGCTTCTTTTTGGCTGGTGTTTGGCCTTCTTGTCCTTTTCACTCATCTTTCTTACCTCTATCAGCTTTCCCAATTTCTACAAGGTTTGGATAAAAGCCAACAAGGACTTTAAAGAGTTGCCCCTTTGAGGGCTGGAACATGCTTTGAAAATGCCAAATTGTGAATGGTGCTCTTTGGAAGTTCCTTGTAGCACATTCATACACACTACTTGGAGTCAACATGTTTGCCCTAAGAAGAACACTTCAATTGTAACGACCCTAACTCACTTTTGTTTTGTTCTGCACTGTCGTCTCAGTTTGAGGCTTCCAACTTTCAAAATGGTATCATTGTGTAAACCAGATAAGTGCGCACTGTCATTTGAATGGAAAAGAAAGTCTCCACAGAGACTGAACACGAACACAAGGAGGAGGAGAAAGCTGTAATATCTGTCCACCGGCCAAGATTCTGTCGTTTGTGTGGAAGTCCCCTCATCCGGACGCAGGGCTGGGTGACGAGGTGAAATGACACACTGGGTCATCGGCACACACAAACACAATAGTTTCTGGGGTCCTTCCGCTGCAGTGTGCTATGGATGTTGGAAGGCCCCTACTGGCAGACAGACTAGCAGCAGGCGGGGACCACGTCGTGCTCTTGTGAACAGAGGCCTGTGGTTGGTTACTCATCCCGGTAAACCAAAGGCATTATGGTGATCTCAAAATATTTTTGGTCTCTCTACAAATTATCGTTATTATGGCAGCACTTTTCTAAGCTGGAATCTCAAACCAAAGGCACTTTCATGCTAGAGTGCAGAAGATTCACAAATAGCTAAGTATTTGGTCATGAATTTAAAAGGCAACATTAAAAAGTACAATTTGCTTTTCATAGTAAACTATGAAGTTGCAACCTTTTGTTTTGGTATATACATTTGAGAGTGTGGTGAAAGAACTGACTTGTGTCCAGTTTCAGATTTTAGACCAACTAGTCAGTTTCCTATAGAACTGGAGAAAAAAATGGGCTTACAAAACAAAAATGAAGACAATTTTTGCTTGTTTTGTTTCCGATATTGGGCCAATTAGTAAAAATGAACATTAGGAATCGGTGTAAGAAAAGGCTGGCGGCATGACTAAGGTATTACTAAGGCACTGCTTACGGGAACGCTTTGGCAGCTCTGAATTGAAAACTTCCTACAAAAGTAACAGTAGTAAGAGAAATGCTTCCAGCTTACAAAAGGGCTCACAGTTTCGAGGCAGCCTTTTGCACTGCATACCCTACATGCAACATCTTAAAGATTTAAGGCTTTTCAGAAATGCCATGTGCAGGGCTTTGCCACAGAAACACCAACATAAAGAAATAAGCAATGCAGACATATCCTCCTGTCACAGGTGTGAACACCGACAAACAGAATTAGTTCTACCCTTCGTTAGTTCAGGTATAGTGTACCAGAGCATATACAAAATTATACAAATCAATATGTACCTGGTTTGTAAAATTGACTGTCATCTCATATGATTTAAATAATTTATAGTTGCACAAAAACAACTGCTAAAGCCACCACAGTACTGAAACCTTAAGAAGACCTGGGTTTAAAAGTCATTCGGGGACTTTTGACACCAAGTACTTGGAACGGGGGCTGTTTTTCGGCTGGTCTGAGTGCAGGACTTTGCTGCTAGGATGCTTACCAAATAGAAATTTGACTCAGAGCCTGTGGCTGGGGAATTGTTCTCAGGAAGTAAAAGGGCTCACCAGCTCTCCTACCTGCTTGTGGATGCCTCAGATAGCAACGGTCAGACAGGACACTTGAGTGTGGGAAGCAGCATCCTGTGAGGCTGTGCTCTGGCACAGGGAGAGCCTCAATCTCCCCGTCTCTTCTAAGCTGACCTGTCCACACATTCTGAGGGATTGTTTAAGCTTAGAGCAGCAAAGAAAAGCAGCCGCCCCCAGGAGAGGCCAAGGATCAAACTGGCAGGAACCCTAGACAAGTCTCACCCTTTTTCTGTCACTAACCAGCTGGGTGACTCTAAACATGTCACCTCCCCTCTGGGCCTCAACTTTCTCATTGACAAAATGAAGGAGAGTAGACTGTGCTTTCAGCTCAAGAGAGAAAATTTCTCTAAGCCCTCTTCTGGGAACAATCCCTCCATCCTCCATCTCTAGAGGTGAAATGTTCCAGTGGTTTCAATAAATTTACAAAACAGCATTGATTGTAAGGCAGAAACTAGAAGAAGCCCAGAGGAAATATGCTGAAATAAGTAAAGGTTTGATAATGAGATCCATGAGAAATAATGAAAATTGCTGAGACCTTTTTTTTTTTTTTTAACCCCAGTAAACTAACGATGAAGGTCAAATCAGAAACACTCTTTAAACAGGTGTGAGGTGATTAAAGGGATGATGGTGACCAGCTGTCCCCAACTTCCCCAGTGCTGAGTGAAAGAATACTTGTAGCGAGAGAAATTGTTGTGAAACAAAAGTTTTGAAACAGAAAGAAATATGGACACAATGTCACTTAATAGTCCTACCTGCCTCTTGCAAGGCTCTAGGAGAGATGCTTTCACGGGGTAAAATGGAAGGGAAAACAATTTCAAATGTGGTCATTGTGACCTGTAACATCTTAGGCAACAGGTCTTGACTGGGGATCATTTTGTACCTGATGAGATATTTGGCAATGTCTGAAGACATGCTGGGTGGGGAAGAGGTGTTAGTGGTACTACTGGGTAAAGACCAGGGATATTAGTAAATCTCCTACAGTGCAAAGGACAGCTCTGCAGAACAAAGAATTACCGAGTCCAAAATGTCAATGGTGTCAAGGTTGAGAAACCCTAGTCTCAGGTAGCTTGGGCATTCTGAGGTTCTAGGACATGTGTGAAGAAGTCCTTGTTTTATTCTCAGCCTCTCTCTGTGATGGAAATGAACGCCCACAGACCAGAGCCCCATTCTGCAGCTCCTCCCTGTTTAGGCAGTGGAAAACTGGCCTCTAAACTCTGCAGTGAAAGAAAGCACAAGATGGCCATGAAGCAAGCCTGGCACCAGAGGGTCTCGAGGGGATAGAGCATCTGGAAGAGAAGTGAGACAGGGCTCTGCGAAGGCTTCTTTAGTATGCTTTAGAAAGCTTTTATAAACAAAGGGAGACTGCCATACAGAATGAAGGACAAAAGACAGACTCAGATTAGATGTTGTGATGCCAATCTCACCCAAAGGTTTAATCTGAGAGAGACAAAGAGAAGCCCACTGGGGTGACTGGACCAGTGGTTAAGATAGGGAAAACATCTGTTCTGGAGAAGGCTTTAGAAGAACAAGACAGGAAGTAAACTTTTAAAAATCTTTAGAAATGTTGTAAGAGCAAGGAGTAAACGTCAAGGTCAACCATAGAAACCCAGAAAACTCAACTGCAAGGGCATTCTGAGCAAGAGGATGCAGGTGGTGAAGCACCCGGGGGCCCCGCTGACCCTGTTAGGTCAGCAGACTGGGCTGTGTTCGTCTCTGCGCCAAGAGAGTTGTCCTCTAGCTGGTCTTCCTGGGTCCCAGTATTTTTGTGCTTTGGAAAGTAAATCCCAAGAGCCCTCCTGGCTGCAATGAAAAGTCCCATTCCTGGGTAGAATATGAAACAGATATCTCTCCCACTGAAGTTCTAGGATAGGTTGGCTTTTAGCCATTTGTGCTCGCCTGGTCATAATACTCCTGGTCCTGGGAGAGGATGGGGCTTCCCTTAAGGAAAGATGCAGGAAATAAGAGCAAAAGAAACATCCCCAAGAGGGGTGTTCAACAGAAGTCATTGTAAATGTGGCCACCGTGAAAGGGGACACCTGGCACAATCCTTCACAAGCCAGCCTGGAATCAGGGAACCAACAGTAGTCTCTTTATGAAGGGCAGAGTAGCACTGTCCAACTGGTTTCTAGAAGGAATGGGCATTCCAAATGGAGACAGTTTTGCACTTTCTCCTCTTGTCTTCCCAATGACCAGAGATGCATTTGGGAGATGTCAGTGTTTTACTGTCTCCCACAAGCCAGCCACACCCTCATGTTTGGAACCACGAGATGCTGACTGATGTATTAATACAAGCAGGGTCAAAGCAGGTGTTGAGACAGGGAAGGGGGTAAGTTAATTGGATGTGGTAGAACTAAGTTTATTTTCTAGCTTGGTGGAAAAATCTTGACAAATTTTACAAGTTAAAAAACTTGTTTCATGTTCTATTGTGTGCACATGTTCCCACCACTTATAAAAGCATATTTCTTTGGGAAGGTGGAGGAGTACTCCCTGTTCTCTCCCAGTGAAACACTTATGGGAAATAACTCAAAACATCTGGCCACATCAAACCAACTCTGCCTAGGCAATGCTCTGGAATTCTTAGACCGGAAAGTTGAATCTCTCCTGGCAAGAGAATCTCCTAAATGAGCCTATTTGAAAAGGTCAGAGATGGGTAGCTGGGCCTCTTAAACCTAAGCCAAACAAGAACTGTAACTTGCTGAGAGAGGCTAAGGAAATGGATGTGCTTCGAGAGGATGTATCTAAGTCTACAGACACATTAAGATAAACATATGTATCAGCACCTAGCAAACTGAATGACACTAAACAAGTGTTCACTAAATGTGTTGAGTAACTCTATATGTGCATTTGTGTTTATGTATACACATACATACACATATAGCTCTAGTTATAGCAGGTTAATATGCATATTGGGTCATTAGAAATAAAGAATGTATCCACAGGCTGGTGAGGATGCTTACAATTTTCTGGGGAGCACAGACGCTACAACTGACGAGCCTTTTACTTGTCTGTTTGATGAAATTTTCTCCCAGCCACAGGATTCTGTATACTTTGCATCTCACAGTGCAGTATTCAGTATTCACGCCAATTTAAAAATTTTGTTATTAAAATTCAGTGGTTCAAATATTTACTCATCTTAATAAAAAATTTGGTTGTCCATATAAAATATAACTGCACAAACAAGACTATAAACATTGTAAGTTTAGATTTTTTCAGTATGTATCTACTTATTGCAAAAAGAGCCATCTTTTCTTTCTCATTAAATAATCATCGCATTAGTACAATACAATTTTATATTTTTTAAATATACTATATATGTTAAGGATAAGGGGTGAAGTTTTCTTCCTTTGTAATACCTGTTCAAGAGTTTAATGGATTAGGAGATTAGTGTTAACCTTGAGGAAAAAAGTACAAATTTGTCTCATTAGGACACTTCTACCAAGCATTTCTTAAGGCTATAGTTTAACATTTGGTTTCAAAAAGAAAAAAAAGGTTTCATTTAAAAAATAATTTAGTGAATTACATTCTTTCATAACTTCCACCCTAATTAGTTACAAAGATAAGTCTAAAGATTCTTAGTTTTGTGTACTAATTTACATTTATATTTAAAGATTAATTTTACTTGTATCTTAAAACAAGAATTTTATGTTGGAAAAAAGAGAACTAAATACATTTGTATAAAGGCTGTAAATGTCCCATGGCAAATGCTCTGTCTCAATATTTTCTACCACAATTAGAAACAGGGCTCTGCAGAGAAAGACTTGGGTTGTTCAGGTTCACCTTTCCCGAGGAATTGTGGGCTGCACATCTGAAGAACATATAGAAACAACTCAATTTCTCTTTTTACAACTGTACCAGAACTTCACAGCTACAATGATAGTATGAACACATGAAAAAATGACTTCACTCAAACAAGATTTAGAAAAGTCGGGGTGACCTCGGGGCCAGGGCACCACCCTGTGTGGTGAGGTTTACAGTCAGTCGTTCGATAATGGAGAGAGAGTGTGTGTGTGTACATATGTGTGTGTGTATATACAGATATCTATATATATAAATAACCATGTTCAGTCCTTTACAAGCCTGTAAATATGATGTTGTGCTCCGTGTTCACTATTTGAAACTTCAAACACACAGGCCATGCAGAGGAGAGTTTCTTGTGTATCCCTGTTTGTTACCACCTGTTAAAATAAAAAAAGGTATGTAAGTGTAATACTACACGGATGAAAACATATTCCATCTGTATGGACTATGGATGACTATGACTTAATTGGAGAAGAACGAGTCTTAAGTCCAACAGAGATTTGCTCAGCCTCGCTCTGTGTCCTCTAACACAAATTGTATTATTTTTTATTTGAATTTTTAAATTGACAAGTAATAATTCCAGTCCCTACTTAAAAGAATAAAGTCTTGCAGTACATGTATTTATGGGCTACAATGTGATGATAGATGTATATACATTACAGAATGATTACATCAGGTTAACTGACATACCAAGCACTTCATATACTTCTTTGTGATGAGAACATTTAAAATCTACTTTTTCCCATCCTAGTCTTAAACTTGCGCTAAATCTTGTTTCACAATAGCCAGTAACAGACAGAAACTGCAGGAGTGCCTCCCGCACCACCATATTAACTAGCAGTGCCTGGACCCAGCAAAGTATCTGCTGAATCAAGGAACAGTGGGATAGGGAGAATCCTGTGGAATGACATTCTTTCCATGGACACGGGCTTTATCTCTCAAAATGTATTGTGAAATACTCGCGTTTCCCCTCGAGTCTCCTGAATCCCTCTAATTCTCCTTCAGATTTTGAGTTCTCCAGCCCAAATCATTGCAGCTTCCTCCACACCAGACAGACCCTGACTCCTTCCTGTCCTCACTCTGGTCTCAATTCCCCATGCTATTCTCAGAAGGAACTTTCTAAGAGCAAATCTAATCAAGCACAAACAACACCAAACGCTTCAGTGACTCTGTTACTTTTGTACTTGATTACACCAAAGCATTGTTTGAATGAAAACATTCTGAACTTGAGAGCCTCATCCAGTTTGTCATAGGCCTAATTTCCCTCTAAGTATCAGGCTGCTTCCCCTGTTTAGTTTCCCTTGCCCTTAAGGCATCCTTGCTTCCTCCAGTCCCGACCTAAAGAATGAAGTCTTGCAGTACATCTCATTTTCCCATCACAGCATGCTATACAGTTGGTAAATGCATATAGGTGTGAACAATTTTTTTTCTAATGTTCATCTCATCCAGTGGAATATAAGTTTCTAAGGAACAGGGGCCCTGTTTCCCAGCAACTAGTTTGAAGACATGGCACACAACAGTCATTTAATAAATATCTGCTGGGCTGGGCGCGGTGGCTCACGCCTGTAATCCCAGCCCTTTGGGAGCCTGAGGTGGGTGGATCACGAGGTCAGGAGTTCGAGACCCACCTGGCCAACACAGTGAAACCCCATCTCTACTGAAAATATAAAAATTGACTGGGCACAGTGCTGGGAGCCTGTAATCCCAGCTACTCAGGAGGGTGAGGCAGGAGAATCACTTGAGTCCGGGAGGCAGAGGTTGCAGTGAGCCGAGATTGCACCACTGCACTTTAGCCTGGGCAACAGAGCAAGACTCTACCTCAAAAATAAATGAGTAAATAAATAATTGATGAATGAATGAAAATTCACATCAGAATAGCCAACAAATATTGAGTGCTTACTATCCATCTACTCAGTATCAAATGCTTTACACAGATTGTCTCATACGATATTATAATACCTCTACGAGTAGGTGCTCTTTGACAGGGAAGGAGCTAAGAGGTTTGTTTGGTCATGGTTGCATATTCACCATGCAGATAGTTCTCAATTGTTTCTTCCTCAGGAAGCCTTACTCAGCTTCCTCCTGAACTAGGTCAAATTCTCCTGTTCTACAAATGCCCCGTGTCCCTCTGCCAGGTAGCAAGAGCTACAGTTTTCATTTATTTTGTGATGACCTGATGCATGCCTGCCTCCTGCATCAGACCCCAGGATGGCAGCCCACCTGCCTAATTCACCACAGCACCCCAGCCCTGGCACCTAAGTATGCACCCATGGGATACCCCTATTCTTAGCAATCAGAAAGATGTCTGCTTATCCATCGAGGCAACATCCCTGAGAATCCCTACCTCATCACTCTGCACTTGAGAGGTACCTGTTTTACGAGTACACCACAGCCATCATTTCCTTGCAATGGTTTATTTACCTGCCTCTTTCGTCCTGAAGCACCATGAATTACTATATGACAAGTACTGGGTTGTATTTGCATTGTATCCCAGAAGGCGGTACCATCTGTCATAGCTTAGCTGAATTAAAATATTTCAATGATAACCTTTGAGGTAGAAAGTGCAGACTTGAGTGTTCTGTTTATACATGAAGGTGAAACTGATGTCTGAAGATTAAGTGACCAAGGCCATAAAGTCTTAAACTCAAGTCTTTTCATTTCATGACCATAAGATACCTTGCAAAGTCTTTTCTATCCATTCAAGTCTTAATTTATTTCTATCACTGGCTCTGTGACCTTGGGGTGGCCTGACATTCTTCATCCATAAAATGAGAATAAAAATGACCTCATAGTCTGAAAGTGAGATTTACATAACATTTACAAAGGGTCTAGCACAGCACCTGGCACTTCTACAATCTATGTAAACTTCTTGCAAGCTTTCTATAAAAGAATACAGTTGGTCCTTCCTATCTGCGATTCCACACTTGCAGATCCAATCAGTATCAGACTGAAAACACTTGGGAAGGAAAAAAGACATAATAAAGATAACGTAACAATAAAAAGAATAAAAATTTTAGATAAAACAACTATTTATATAGCATTTACATTGTATTTGGTATTATAAGTAATCTAGAGATGATTTAAAGTATAAGAGATGATTTGTATAAGTTATCTGCAAATACTATGTCATTTTATATAAGGTACAATTTCTCCTGTTCATCAATTAGATTATTTTATTTTCATAATCCAAGAGCGCTGGCTTAATTTCAGTTTTTCTACAACTAAACTATTATCTAACATATATTTATTGATAGCTATTAATTCTCCATATTAAAGGAATTTATTTAGTTGCTTAATGACACATTTTGAAATTAACCTGCTAAGTTATCTGGATGGCTGTATTGGTTGAAGTCATATGTTCCAAGAGAGCATTAATGATATATAGTGACGAGTTGTTTAACAATGAGGACACTTTCTAATGTGTAATCAGGTGGTTTTGTCATGCGAACCAACAGCATAGAGTGTACCTACTCAGACCTAGATAGTACAGCCTACTACACACCTAGGCTATATGGTATAGCCTATTGCTCCTAGGTTACAAATCTGTATAGCATGTTACTGTACTGATTACTGTAGGCTATTACAACACAATGGTAAGTATTTTTGTATCTAAACATACCTACACATAAAGTACAGAAAAATATGGTACAAAAGGTAAAAAGTAGTTCACCTATATAGGGCATTTACCACGAATGGAGCTTACAGGCCTGAAATTTGCTCTAGGCGAGTCAGTAAGTGATGAGTGAATGAGAAGGCCTAGGGCATTACTGTACACTACTGTAAACGTTTGTACTGTACACTTAGGGCTAAGCTAAATTTATTTTTTAAAATAATTGTGCTATATTATATAATAGCTGCATCATCACTAGGTGACAGGAATTTTTTAGCTCCATTATAATCTTATGGGAGCACTATCATACATGCAGTCTGTTCTTCACGCTGCTATGCAGTGCACAACTGTAGTCAGGTTCTATGGGTAACAGGGGCTTTAACACTTTTCCAGGCCACATTTATCTTAGCTGTGCTCTCTGAGGTAGAGTTTTAGGGACTGAGGACATGCATCCTTAGCATGCATAAACAGAATCAGAAGTGATTTTTAATAAACAGTTAAGACTCCCCCCAAGAGAGGCAGGGAAGCCATTCACTCAGGGTTTTGGTTAATTCCTGAGGCTACCTGAGATCCTCAACATATGCCACACTCACCTTCTACTCATCTGACTGCTAAAGTGATGCATCTATTTTTAGATAGCAACAGGGAGCACCTATATGGCAAGCACCTACTACCTGCCAGACTTGCAAACCTTGAACTGCTCTATTTTCACCAAAGGGCCATTTTCACCAAAGGAATACTGATCAATGTTATTGAAGAGCATGTATTCCAAACTTCCCCTGAGTGCTGGCTTCTACGTTTTAGAGGGACATGGGCACATCTGAGAATCCATTAAGATTCTCTTCTTGATACAAACAAAAATTATATACAAAATTATCTGTTTGGTAGTTGTATGCCAATCATGTGTCTCTGAACTCTGAGAGTCCTTGCGGCTCATTTCCCAATCCCTTACAGCAATGGGTCTCTACCTGGTTGCACACTACAACTACATGCAGAGCTTTAAAAATAAACAAAAACCAGGATGCTGGGCCCCATCTCCAGGGATTCATTTTATTCATCTGGGGTGGGGCCTAGGCCTTAGATGTTTTAAAGCTTCCTGGATGAATCTAATATGCACAGGGTTTTTTATTTTTAAATGTTACTTACTTTTTGTTTTTTTTAACAATGGTGTATAGAAGCTGGCTCCTACTGGCTCATAAAAGTTATTGTTAAATATTAAGAAATCTGATGAGTTGAATAGCTATCAGGAACTTCAAATTGCCCATGGAGAGCATATTTACACCACAGAAATAGGCAAAAGGTATAAACTAGGGTTTTGGGAAATTGGGAAAGAGCCTTTAAAAAAAAAAGAACACTGCTGATTGAAAGCCACTGTCCCAATGGAACCAAAAACACCAAGTAAAGAATTCCTGCTCTATGTATTCTTCTTAATCCTAGTAACAAAAAGGAATAAAGTAGGCTTTCAGAGGAGTATCTGGTCACAGTATAGCCTTGTTGCCCCTCTTTTGCTAAGATTGTTTCCATCAAGTTTTGTTTTGGCATTTTCTCTTTAATCAAGTAATGTTATTTTTTTAAGTGAGTCTTATGAAACCCATTACTGAATATTTTCTGTTTTGCGCATGACACTGTTCCTAATAACTTCCGAAGTCCCCAAATAAAGCTCCCAGAAGAAATTTGTTTTAAAGTTAAGTATTAGGGGAAAACACAGAACCATCCAGGGGCACTGGTGAGTTTTCCCATTATGGACCTTGAGCACTATTTTCCCTTTCCTTTAGCTGCCCATTAAGTTTGTTTCGTCTGTTTTGAGATGGGGTGTCACTATGTCACCCAGGCTGGTCTCGAACTCCTGGGCTCGGGGGATCCTCCCACCTTGGCCACCCAAAGTGTTGAGATTAGAGGCATAAGCCACTGCACTCAGCCTAGCCAGACTTTTTAGCCTATGAAGAACATTTTCCTCCTCCTGGTCATTGATTCCATGCATTCTATTCTAATCTATATTTCTTCTGGTACTGAGAGCTTATATTTTCTTGCCTTAATGCATGTAACTTCTTAGAAGGCCTTGGAAGTCCATCATGGAATGTGTCAAGGTATGTCTGAGGTACAAACCTACCAACTCAGCTTTTGCCTGATTTGCATACCATGTTGCTGTTGAGACTAAAACTTGGCTAACGTTGAAATTACCTGTGGAACTTAAAAAAATACACATGCCTGGGTCCCATTCTCAGAGATGCTGATTTAATTGATCTACGATACAGCCTGAGTATCTGGATTTTTAAAAGTTCTCTAGGCCTTTCTACTCTGCAGCCAGAGATAAAAACACATCACTTTTTATTACCCAACTGAATTCCAGTTCTGTGAACCTCAGAAACCCCAGCCACACAAAACCCCTTCTCTTCTACAGACTCAAGCCCAAGTTTTCCCTATGGATGCTGCAAATTCAACTGCTGACTGACCACCAGGAGCCCAATCCAACAGCCTGGTCAGTTCCCTCAGCACAGGCCCAGCACCTCGCAGGACCACCTTCCTCACTTCTGTCAAGCCTCATGGCAGTATCTGCCCACACAGGAAAGAGACAAAACCATTACCAATAAAATTGTGAAGTTTTCCAAAACACTGTTCATCATATATTTCTCTGGTAAGTGTTTGAGCTTGTGGATGAAGTTGATCATATATTCACACATTGGGGAGCGGTTTATTCGGTATACGAATCGGCCATTCTCAAACCTTGCATACTCCGTCTGTGAGGAAAAAAGGATTTGAGTATTTTTACACTTTTGACTTCAAAACACATGAAACAGATATTACTGCCTATAAAAAAGCCTTTTTTTCATATGAATCATCTTCTATATGCTATACTACTTACGTAATTTACTTAATTAAAAAGAAAACTATCTCCAAATTTATTGCTATACATAGAATCCATTATTTTTGTGAAAGTTAAAAAAAAAATTAGTTGGAAAGATGATAGCTTTAAGAAGAGTTGATAGATCCTTTTAGCAAAGGTCGGAAAAAAATATAACTGCCTAATTATGATGCTTTACCTGGAGGACATCTGTAAAAGCAGGCCCCAGCTAGTTACAATTCTTCAAAGAAAATCTCTCTTTATTGTGATAAAGCTTCACAGGTTAACAACCAATACAGCTAATCTCTCTACTTTAGAAAAAACTGATTATTTCTCACGGATCATGAGCCCCTGAATGTCAGCTGTTTATGAAAGGAAGAAATTAAGAAAATACTAGTACATATGCTGTTTCAAGAACTCAGAAATAAGAAACAAGGTTTCCTAGATAACCTTGGATCAAAAGGAATTAAGAAAATTACAAACTAAAGAGCAATGAAAAGGGAGATATTTTACATCAAAACGTATCAGCCACGATGAAGCTGCACTTGAAGGAAACTTAATGAAGCAGTCTCGTATGTCTTCATCATTAAAGATAAAAATTTACAGAATAAAATACACATCCTTAAAAAATAAAAAATAAAAAACCCAAACCACAAAGAAATCAAAGGAAGCTAGGAAAAGGAAATTAATATAAGATAAAAGCTCAAATCAATGAAATAGAAATGTAAAATGTAGACAGAATTAAAAACTGGTCCTTTAGACAGACAAAATAAACTCTTCACATAAGTAAAAAGGAGAAAAAAGAAAAGTGGCAAAACCACAATTATAGTAAAAATTACAAGATACATAAAAGATTATTTCACATAACCCTAAAGCAGATACACACACACACACACACACACACACACACACACACACACACACACACACGGGGAAGCAAAGAAAACCCAGCAGATAGAGATGCTTTCCCAGAAAAATATAACTTGCTAACACTGAATCAAAAAGAACGGGAAATTGTCAATAAATAGATCAGTCATCAGCTAAACTCATATGAAAACTAATGAGTTTAGCTATTTACCATTGAAAAAAGGGGAAGCCACAATGGATATAAAATTTCAATTAGGAGAAATAAGCTCAAAAGATCTACTGTACAACATGGTGACTATAGTTAATACCAAAAATTTATTCTCAAAATTTTATTCTCAAAAATTGCTAAGAGAAGATTTAAGTGCTCTCACCACAAAAATTGGTAAGCTATGTGAGGTAATATATATGTTAATTCGCTCGATTCAACCATTCTACTGTGTATACATATTTCAAAACATCATGTTATACACCATAAATGTATAAAATTTTTATCTATCAATTAAAAATAAATAATTAAAAGTAGATGCTAAAAAACATATGAAGACCAAACAGTTTCAGGCCTAAGTTTTATGTAATCTTAAAAGAATAGTTATTTCCAGTGTTATTCTTTTTATGAAACTAGTGTACATTCAAGACTGAAATTTGGCAAAGAGGTTATTGAAAAAAGTATGTAACTGGGTATTGGCAGCTCACACCTTTAATCCTAGCACTTTGGTAGGCTAAGGTAGGCAGATCGCTTGAGCCCAGGAGTTTGAGACCAGCAAAACCACATTTCTACAAAACAGTACAAAAAATTAGCCAGGCATGGTGGCATACACCTGTAGTTCCAGCTACTCAGGAGGCTGAGATGGGAGGATTGCTCGAGACCAGTGAGGCTGAGGCTGCAGTGAGCCAAGATCATGCCACTGCACTCCAGTGTGGGTGACAGAGTGAGACCCCATCTCAAAAAAAAAAGAAAAAATGAAAAAAGTATAGACGAATATTACTTATGAAATGTAATGTGAAAATTCTGTGTAAAATACCAGCAAATAGAATCCAACCATACATCCAAAGTAGGACTGTTTCAGGAATGCTGTGGTGTTTCATACACATTGAGGAAATGTATTAACTTGTTATGTCAACAACTTGGAAGAAAAATCATATAGCAACAGTTGCTGAAAAGCATCTGATAATGTATTGCAGCTGTAACTAATAAAAAAATCCTAAGTAAAACAGGAATAGAAAGAAAACATTTAAATTAGTAATAAATACCATTAATAAAAGCCTACAGTAAATATAATCCTAAAGGGCAAAACACCAAAACTTTTTCAACTAACATCAGCTAACTATACAAAGGTACCCCAGGAATCTGGGGGGAAAACTAAAGTTAAGTATGAGAATTTACTAAGATGGCCATATTGAAGACAGAGATGCAAAACCAAGAGCTTTTGTCTATTCTATTAATTCAAATCTAGAAATAGCAAATTACAACATATTATAGAATATTTAGAAATATATTTAACAAGAAAGAGACAAATCTGTATGATGAAAATGATAAAATCTTATTGAAATATATAAAATGAAATGAGAATGCAAATAGGTTCTTGATTGGAAAGATTTAGTATCAAATTCTCCCAAAAGAACATCTAAATCTGATGCAATTACAATTAGATTGCTCAAACAAGTTTTTCTTCTTTATATGTTTAAGTGATTGAATTAATTGGAAGAATAAATGTTGGTTACTAGCTTAGAAAATATATGAAAAAGAAGAACAGTGAGACTGACTTGCCTCATCAAATCTCAGAATATACTATAAAGCCACTGTAATCAAATCAACATGGTACTTGGATACGTAGAGACAAATAGTGGGTGGAATAGAACAGTGGGACTCCAGGAACAGCTCTCAGAATATATGGTAATTTAAAGGGGGCAGATCTGTTTAACTGGAAAAGAATGAATCATTTCATAAGTGGTTTTGATACAAATGCCTATTTGGAAGAAAATGTAAGTGGACTACTACTTCACACCAAATGCAGACATACATTCTAAATAGGTAAAAGGCCTAAGTGTAAAACCCCACCTACCACACACACCACCTTCTCCATAAAAATTCCTGTGATTTTATCCGTCAAAAGCAATATTTCCCTGCTCCCTGAATTTGCAAAGAGCTTTGGATGTATCACCTAAGGACACCAGTAATTTGACATTTGGGAAACTGAGTAAGCTGTCTGGTTCATCTTTTCTCAAATGCACCTGTCCAGGCAGGGAATTCCAACTACAGAGAACATCCCCGACAACTTAGCTATTGACTAACATTGCCTAACACACATCTTCCACACTCCCAATCACCCACAGGTAATTTTGCTTCCTCCTTCTTAGAGGAGAGGAGGTCATCCGGTTCCAGGTGTCCCAGCCATGTTTCATGATACAGCCACCTTCTCACCTCCTGGGCTTTCCAGACATTATGTTGAGCCAATTCCCCTCCTCCCGACTCATTTTTGTCCTCTGCTCTTCTGTTTATGTCTCCCTCTACTTATCCTAGGGCTGGTGGCTGCTCCCCAAATTTAATCCTCATTCCTGTGCCTTTTCTGTTCCCTCTCTGCAGCTAGGTCTCCATTCCTAATCCTTAATGCTCAGGATTCCCAATTTGTATTTCCAGTCTTTACCTGTCATCCAAGTTCTAGCCTTGCATCTATAATCATTACCTATGCCCTCTTGAACACCTTATTTCCTTATCTCTACTAGTGGCAGTACCATCCTTCCAAGCATAAAATGTGAGTGTGACTTTTGACTCTTACTCCTCATTAATATCCAGTTCGTTTCTAAGTTCCATTCAAAACATCTTACTGGATTCCCACTGCCACCACTGTGGGAAAGCTCATGACCCCTAAGCTTAAATTGTCCATCTAATAGATGTTAACTCCCCTGGATCCTCTTCTGCCAGCATAACCTTTCCTCCACCACATTCTCATAAGGCCTGTCCAGTGCTCAGGGGATTTGTGCTATTGCTATGAGGGCCTGCAGCATCCCAAATCCTCATTGCTTAGCCCAGGGTCTTAAGAAATAAACTCTTCTCCCTCTCTCCCTCCTCAGCACAAAGTCTTTGTACAGCTAAGGTGGACTCTTGAACCTGAAAGGTCCAGGGCCACTGGCTTACCTGAGCATGGATCAATTAATTGGGTGATGGGTAGAAGACACTAAGAAACACAACCTTTAAGGAATGCCAACAACAAACATTATTCAACAGAGCAACTCACCCTGATCAAACAAATATACATCTTTTTAAAGGGAGGAAGGTATGAAACATAAAAGTCGTAAAAAGATATTGGATCCTAATATATAATAAACTCTATCTAAAACAATTAAAAGCAAAGGCAGTGGAAATGGCAAAAGCAACAATATCCAACTCAAGGTGTCATGGTTTCAGAGGGCAGGTGCCAATCAGCTGAGTACCATCCTGACATCTATCTACAATGCCTGGGAGTGCTCTTGGACCTAGGGGTTGGGTATAGAGAGGGCATCATTCTGAGTGGCAGGGCCTATCTCCACCCAGCTTTCATGCCAGGCTACCCCACAAGGCCTCACACAGAGGTGCACAGCACTGGCTAAGCAGGGCACAGCTGACTTCAGACACAGTCAGAGGACTGGCATGGGACCTCCTATTTGCTTCCTTTCCGGTGCTTCCAAATCACTTTACCTTTTTAGAAGTAACAAGAAAAAGAAGTGGGAGAAAGGAGGAGAGTGATATGGTTTGGCTGTGTCCCCAACCAAATCTCACCTCAAGTTGTAATCCCCACGTCAGAGGAGGGGCCTGGTGGCAGGTGATTGGATCATGGGGGCAGTTTCTCCCATGCTGTTCCTGTGATACTGTGGGAGTTCTCACCAGATCTGATGGGTTAAAAGTGTGTGGTGGTTCCCACCCACCTTTCTCCTGCCGCCATGAGAAGATATGCCTTGCTTTCCCTTCACCTTCTGCCACCATGATTCTAAGTTTCCTGAGACCCCTAAATCATGCTTCCTGGTAAGCCTGTGGAACTGTGAGTCAATGAAACCTCTTTTCTTTATAAATTACCCATTTGCAAGTAGTTCTTCATAGTAGTGTGAGAATGGACTAATACAGAAGGTAAGAAGGAGACATCCAAAAAAGTACAACTCTCTGCCCCAAGGAAGGCTTAAAGGAAGGCAACAGTCTGCCTTGAATGAAGTTTCCCAGTATATAGAGGCCAACTTACCTCTACTTTTTCTACTACTTGCTTCCCAAAGGAGCAAACTTTGGTGGAACAGGTGACTGTCATATTTTCAGAACTCTCGTACTGACTGGTTACACCATAAAAAGCCCCAGCATCATCTTGAATATTGCAGTTTAAATCAGCCTGTTGGAAAGGAAATGGAGGTGTGGGTTATTCTCTCATCCCAGGAGTCGCGGCACCGAGCAGTAACCTTCAGGGTAAGACATCCGCTTGGCTGAATGAAGTTGGCTGGCTTGGGAAGGTGATGCTCATCTAGAAACAAGTTCAATACCCATCTGTCATTTCTTAAAGAGGTTGCTGATTTGGGCAGTCCTCTCTTGAAATGACAAGCTACATGTATCAATTTTGTTTTACTTTCTTGCATTCAGTATCAGAATAACACTGTGTCCTTGCAATAAAAGATCCACAAGGTCTTTGAAATATGCACAGAAAGCAGGATATTAATTGGATTCATATTCACTCATCTTTAAAGATATTTAAAAAAACAGGAGACTGCAGCTGACTAGCCATTTGTCATATATGTACAAACAGAAACTTTCTTAAAAATTAGAATATCTGGAGGGGAAATGGTTCCTATTAAAGATTGACTTACAAAGAAGTTAAATAATGAGCATAAGTTGCCATTCATTTAACACATTTTTATTAAGTACCTACCTGAGAGGTTCATGCTAGACAATGTACAGGTTTTGCCTACAACTGGTTACATAAAATAACTATCATTCAGATAGAAAATAAGTACCATGTCAAAGGTACTTAGAGTTCCAGCAATGGAAGGTACGACTTTCCACAGGGGGTCTCAGTTCAGGAATGATTTAGACTAGCACATGCAGGGAAGGCTGGGGGTACAGTACAGGCCAAGGCCTGGAGTGCTGCATTCTAGCTTCTGTGCATGGATTAAGGACTTCAGACTAGGAGTTTGGAAGTGCAGCTTGGGCACAGGTTATGGGGGCTAAAAAGGCAGTATAGATTGTATTCTGTAGGAAATAGATACCCCTTGAAAGCTTGGGTGCCAAGAAAATGATATGATTAGCCCTGTGCTTCAGAAAGAAATGTCTTCAGCAGGATGCAGTGGCCACTGGAGAGAAGAAACTGGCTGCTGCAGCGTTTGATCACTGCAGTGGTCTGAATGTGCCCCACTAAATTCATGCATTGGAAACTTAATCCCCAGTGCAAGAGTGTTGGGAGGTGAGGCCTTTTGGGATGGGTTTAGGTGTTGAGCCTCTGCTCTTGCATATGGGTTAATGCTGCTGTAAGTAGGGCTTTCAGAAGTAAGCTGGCTCTCTTTGGCCCTTCATCTGCCTTCCACCAGATGCTGCAGACTTGCTCTTGGACTTCCCAGCCTCTAGAAATGTGAGAAATGAATTTCTGTTCTTTATAAATTACCCCAGGCTGTGGCATTCTGTTGTAGCAGCACAAAACAGACCAAAGACAGCCACAGAGTAATAGCTGCCTTCCCTCAAATATCTACCAACCCCCTGCTCTGCGTCAGGCACAATGCTCAGAGCTGGGGATAGAACAAGCAAAATCTGAGTCAGGGCCTGCTCTCGTGAGCTTACAATTAAGTCAGGAACACACCACACAGAGCTAAGCCCCAGGGAGAGAGGTACGGGGGGACATGAGCACAAATGGTGAGGAGTGAGCTCCCAGGATCAGAGGCGCCTCTAATGATGATGTAACTCAGATCCCAAGAAAGAAGACGAGGCTTAGGCAAGAGAAGCGTTCCATAGGAGAGAAGAGGGTGTTCAAAGGGCACACAGCCAGAAAGAAGGACTAAAGAGAAAGCAAGAGACAGAGGATGGCAGGAGAGCTGGAGAGGTGGGAGGGCTTGGGTCTAATATCCTGAGACCAAAGGACACAGTGAGCAGACAGTCCTGGAACAGTGGCAGGGCACAACCAGCTCTGCTTTCCAAAAAGGCACCTCTGACCACAGCTCGAAGAAGACTCCAGAAGAGAGCAGAGAGGATGTATACATATACTAGGAGGCCATTATAGCAGTCCAAGCCAGAGATGATAAATGTGGGCTGCTGTGGTGGCTGTTGAAGCAGAGGTGCGTGGATCTGACACTCAAATGAGATTTTATATTTTGTGAGGTTTGGCACTTTTTTTTTTTTTGAGACAGGGTCTGGCTCTGTCACCTAGGCTGGAATGCAGTGGTGCGAGGCTCACTGCAACCTCCGCCTCCCAGGATCAATGGATTCTCCCGCCTCAGCCTCCCGAGTAGCTGAGATTACAGGCATGTGCCACCACGCCCAACTATTTCTGTATTTCTAGTAGTGACAGGGTTTTGCCTTGGTGCCCAGGCTGGTCTCGAACTCCTGGCCTCAAGTGATCTGCCCACCTCAGCCACTCTTAAGTGCTGAGATTACAGGTGTGAGGCACCGTATCGCACCAGATTTGGCAGATTCTGACTGGCTAATTTTTATACCTTGACAGGCACTAACCACTAAGACCTGAATCATCAGATACTTAAAAATAAGTATCTACATTTAAATTTCCTTTTTGAATTGGTTACTAGGAAAATGTCCATCTCCTTAGGCAAAACTTCCTACTTTCTGTCTACAAATAAAGAGAACCATGTACTTACTCCACATTCCCCTTTTCACCTTATGTGCCAAGAAATTCAAAGCTAAATTCAGAGTTCAACTACAGTAATTAACTTGCCTCAGGTGCTTCTAATAGCTACTAATAGTCAAGATACAGCTCCTTTTACTGGTTTCCAACCTGCTTTAACTTGTACTTATCCGGTTTTACGTTACCCATAAATGTAGTGAGCTTTCTCACATTCTGTTTTTTGTATTTTATGGGATATAAATCATAAATAAATAAAAATACCCAGGTGTGCATTTTTCTCACATTCAAAGGTTTAACATTTGGCTCCACAAAAGAGCAGCTCAGCAAGAAATCATGCATGTCTTTCCCTAACTGAGATCAGCATCTGAACTCCCAAGGCTGAAGGGGCCCCTGGGTCTAACTGAACTCCAGCCTCCAGGGAAGAAGGGCTACCATACACCTCAGGCACACAGGGGCTCTGAACATTGCAATTCCCATTGAGCTTTCAACATGGCGGTGTTACCTTTAAGAACTGCCACTGCCTTGCTTTGCTGCCACCTCAGAATACTTTGCTGTGAAAAGCAGCTCGGGTGCTTTATGGTGACAGGATTAATGCTGTTACTATTATGACGGAGCTTGTGCCAAAACGTTCCAGATTTTTTTTTTTTTTTTTTTTTTTTTGAGATGGAGTTCTGCTCTTGTTGCACAGGCTGGAGTGCAGTGGCGCGATCTCGGCTCACTGCAACCACTGCCTCCTGGGTTCAAGCGACTTTCCTGCCTCAGCCTCCTGAGTAGCTAGGATTACAGGCAGGTACCACCATGCCCAGCTAATTTTTTTTGTATTTTTAGTAGAGACAGGGTTTCTCCATGTTGGTCAGGCTGGTCTCGAACTACCACCCTCAGGTGATCCGCCCACCTTGGCCTCCCAAAGTGCTGGGATTACAGGCGTAAGCCACCGGCCTGGCCCAGCATTTTTTTAAAAAGTAAAAACATGCATGTGGTAAAGAGGGGGGAAAAATAAAACTGCAAAATGAGCATGAACCCAAAAATTTGCCAACCTCCCTAAGGGTAACCAACGTTATCCCTTTATCCCTTTCTCAGGTATCCTTTCAGAGACATTCAGCACTTAGGCATTCAAGCATTCCAATTCCTCCTTTATCACACAAACAGTAGCACATTATATTAACTTTTCTAAAACCTGGCATTAAACATATATATACCTAGGCATCTTAGAACTCATATAGTACTAATATGGAATTTCAGTACTATAAAGTACAGCCATTTAAAGAATGAACAGCCACACTTTCTAGTGGCTGCGCATACTGTTCTATGGCACAGATACACCATAATTTAATACATGCTCTACTGATGAATATCTACGATGCTTCCCAATGATGCTGCAGTAAGTTTATGTTGAGCAGAAAAGGTGTATTCAAAATTATTATTTTTCTTTCTTTCAACTTTAAATTCCCAGCTTTGAAAAAGAGTCTCCATGTGCTATAAATACACTATGAGCTAATGTTGTACTAGTTGATTTTGATTAATCAAGTTGTTCTGAAAGACTACTAAATAATCAAATGTAGTCTAGCAAGCTGGGTGTGGTAGAACACCTATAGTCCCAGTTACTCGGGAGGCTGAGGCAGGAGGCTTGCTTAAGCCCAGGAGTTTGAGACCAACCTGGGCAACATAGCAAGACCCTATCTCTAAGCAGGGGGGAAAGCAGTCTAGTGGTTTTGGTGTACAGAGTGGACTATGGAAGGGAACACAGTGAAATAAGCAATTGTGTGTGGGTGACGGGGGGGTCACTGGGAGAGTAAATAGATTTTTAAAAACTGTCAACATACAAAATAATCTGTCAATATATATAATTTTAAAATGTTAACTAAGTTTAGAATGGTATTATTCACCATGATGTTAGTAAAACTGCTGAATACGTTCACAACTGTTACAGTTCTGTCTGTGTGAGGTTCCACGCTTAAGTAATGCTGGTGAAGGCAGCTGTCCCACAGCAGCGGCACACCTAGCAGATCTGACACATTTTTAAGACTGCCTACCTTTATTTGACAAATGATTTTCAATAATAACCAGCACTCTACTTCAGCTATTTAAAATTTTAAACATAAAAATTCCAAAAGTAGAAACAGAGACTGAGGGAATGGAAAAAAAAGTTCTGTTTCCTCATCTTCATAATCATTCTACTATTGTTGCTCATTGACAAATCTGTTTAACTACTGGAACACATAGCACCATGGGGACTGTGGACTCAGACTGCACCTGAAATGAGTACAAGGCTGGGTCCGCATGTGTTACTAAAGGAGAATTAATATAACGGATAATGTGCATGGTAATTTGAAGCATACAGATGTTTTATATATAAAATAAAAATTCACCATTATATATGTTGTATAAGTACATATATAAAAAATAAAAATTCAGCTGGGTACCGTGGTTCACACCTATAATCCCAGCACTTTCAGAGGCTGAGGCAGTAGGATTGCTTGAGCCCAGGAGTTCAAGACCAGCCTGGGCAACATAGGGAGATGCCATCTCTACAAATAATTTTTTTTAATTAGTCGGGCATGGTAATATGTGCTGGTAGTCCCAGCTACCTGGGAGGCTACAAAAGGAAGCTTCCTAGAGCCCAGGAGTTTGAGGCTGCAGTGAGCCACATGATTTGTACCACCGCACTCCAGCCCGGACAACAGAACTAGATGCTGTCTCAAAAAAAAAATTAATTAAAAAAATTGAACACTGGCCGGGCGCGGTGGCTCAAGCCTGTAATCCCAGCACTTTGGGAGGCCGAGACGGGCGGATCACGAGGTCAGGAGATCGAGACCATCCTGGCTAACACGGTGAAACCCCGTCTCTACTAAAAAAAATACAAAAACTAGCCGGGCGAGGTGGCGGGCGCCTGTAGTCCCAGCTACTCGGGAGGCTGAGGCAGGAGAATGGCGTAAACCCGGGAGGCGGAGCTTGCAGTGAGCTGAGATCCGGCCACTGCACTCCAGCCCCGGCGACAGAGCGAGACTCCGCCTCAAAAAAAAAAAAAAAAAAAAATTGAACACTAACTTCACCATTTAGGACTCAGGCCAACAAAGGAGGTTTTGTCAGTTAATATGGTGATAATAAAAAGAAAACTGATTTTTTAGATGGTTTTGTCACTGTCGTAAATTCCTTACAGCCAAGCAACGTCCTTATTGTTTGCAGCTGGGGCAGACCATGCCTACCACCTCACCATTGGTTTACCATTACCTCTTAGAACTCCCCAAACGACTTTAATATAGCTTTCATTTGGAATGGATGATCTGTAGTTACAATGACAGAATTATTCAAAACAAAGTTATTAAAGAATACTCAACCTACCCTCAGAAACCATCCCAACAAATTACGTGTTTTACAGTTGTCAAAGTTATCATTTTTACATAAAATTAAAACATAACATACATTCAGAGAAGTACACAAATTGGAAGTTTACAGCTCGATTAATTTTCATCAAGTGAACCAGCACCCAGATGAAGAAATGGAAGTCCCTCTCTCCCCCAAATATCCTTCCTTCCAGGCACAATAATCCATACACCTTGCCAGTGTAACCATGATCCTGAAACATTACACATTAGTTTTGTCTGCTTTCTGAACTTTAAGCAAGTGGAACTAAACAGGGTTTACGCTTGTGTTTAGTTTGTTTACTCAGCATTTGATTTGTGAGATTCAACCACATTGTTGTATATAGTTCATTCATCCTCATTACTGCAGAATATTCCATTGAATGAAAAATGCCACAATCTATCCACTCTATTACTTAGGGACATCTGCAAGGCTTCCAAATGGACCTATTATGAAGAGTGCTACTATGAACGTTCTTGAATATGCTTTTGATGAACATACGGATGTGCTTCTGTTGGGTGTTCCTAGGAGTATAATTGCTCGGTCATAGAGTCTATGTGCATTTTATCCTTCATTTAGATATGAGGTAAGGAGAAACAGTCTGAGAAAATTCTCTATTTAATTATTAGTGTAAATTTAAGAGATTAGATTTTAAAAGGCTTCCCAGCTAACAGTAAATAACCAATCTGCCATTACAACTGCTTTGTAATTACCCTTGAACATAGAAAATAATTATGTAGCTATCCAACCATATCACAAATGCTCTTCAGGAATTTTCTAGGAGGAAGTAATGATGTAAAATATAATTATCTGTCAGCTGATAGTGTTATGGCTATTCCAGAAAGAAATGCAGTCACTGAACTCCCATGAAGCAAAGAATAATATCAAAGAATGCTAGCATTAAATCAACAACAAAGGAGTCTGGGATTTGCAGAGTTCATTATCTACCCTACTGACACGTCCCCCTCCCAACTGAAAATAAGAGGCCACTTATTTCATGTAGTTCTGAAAGCAAGAAAATTAGTTGTGTGTGTGGTTTTTTTTTTTTTTTTTTTTTGAGACAGAGTCTCATTCTGTCGCCCAGGCTGGAGTACAGTGGCCAGATCTCAGCTCACTGCAAGCTCCGCCTCCCGGGTTCACGCCATTCTCCTGCCTCAGCCTCCCGAGTAGCTGGGACTACAGGCGCCCACCACCTCGCCCAGCTAGTTTTTTGTATTTTTTAGTAGAGACGGGGTTTCACCGGGTTAGCCAGGATGGTCTCGATCTCCTGACCTCATGATCCGCCCGTCTCGGCCTCCCAAAGTGCTGGGATTACAGGCTTGAGCCATCGCGCCCGGCCAGAAAAGGAGTTTAAAAAAATGTACCACTATCAGAGATACAAACTATTTCTGCCTAAGCAGCTTTTACCTAATCACAGGATATTTTCTAAAAGTAAATAAAACCAAAAATCCAAGAAGCAGTTGAAAACTAGTAAAACTTATCTTTCCAATACATTCCAAAGTCAAACCATATCCCATCTTCTGGGCACAAGCTAGCCAAAAAAGGCTGGTCACGGGCCAGGTTCTGCAATGTTAAAAAACAACACTTAAAAATATGGCTGGGGAAGTCCAGGCAAATGAGCGCTTCTAAGAAATCTTCCTGTTTGCTCTAGAAACAGAGACCCTAAACTCTAAGATGAAACTTAGTTCAGAGGTCAACTCTCCCCTACTTCCAAAAGCAGAAATCCTTTCCACAGCATCCTGATCTGCACTGCCTTAAAGCTAAATACTGTCAGACACAGGAAAACCACTTCAATAACGCTGCTGGGCCAGGCGCGGTGGCCACTTATGCCTAGGAGTTTGAGACCAGCCTGGGCAACATAGCAAGACTCCATCTCTATTTATAAATAATAATTTTTTTCTATTTATAAATAATAATAATAATGTTGCCAGACAGTCTTAACTGTTAGATAATTCTTTTTTCTGTTATATTAATTTTCTCTGCTACAAATTATCACAAATTTAGTGGCTTAAAACAAGACAAGCTAATTATTTTATATTCTTGTAGGTCAGAAATTTAATTCAGCTCAGCCAGCTAAGATCAAGGAACTAGAAGGGATGCAACACCTTACTAGACAGAGGCTCTGAAAAGGGTTCTGTTTCCTTGCCTCTTCCAGCTTCTGAGACCACCCACATTCCTTGTCCCGGAGCCCCTTGCTCCATTTTCAAAGCCGGAAACACCAGCCGAATCCTTCTCACATGCCAACTGTCATCTCTCTGGATGTCTTCTTTTGTCTCCCTCTTCTGCTTTTAAGGGACCTTGGGACCACACTAGGCCCACTTAGATAATCCAAGATATTCTATCTGCTGATTAACAACTTTTAATTCCCCTTTGCCATGTAATGTACCATTATCCACAGATTCCATAGCTACAGATGAGGCATCTCTGGGGATCCATGATGCTGCCTATTACATCTGTTAAGTTGAAATGAGCTCCTCTGTAACTTCCATCCAGAACTTCAGGTACCACAGACCTAAGAACACTTCTGTAACAATTCTGCAGTTCTCTTTCCTTTCCTCCTTAACTTCACCATTCCTCTCTTCCTCCTCACCCACATAGTTCTTCAGGTTCTGTTTGCTTCCCAAGAGTCCAGTTTTACATTTCCTTTTTAAAATTCTGTCCAAAGTTCAGTCCTCCATCTCATCCAGTCTGACACTGGTCCAGGCATCTGTGAATGCTGCCTCTCATTTGTCATCTCATCTCAGACACTGGACTGACAGCACAGGCAGCAGAAGTGAGGGATTTGGAATCACTTTTTGGGTCTCGTTTTTCTCATCTTTATCCACAGGGAAGATGACCTGTTTCCAAAGGCCACGGTGGTAATATGAGGAGATAATGCATATGAAATTCATCTGCAATCTACAATGTACTATAAAAATTAGTCATTAACAATACCTATACTCACTCCTGTTCACTTGTCAATTTGAAATATTGACCACGATAGAGATGAAGACAGAGCCTCAAGTCACAACTACAGATACCTTTCCTCAACGAGACAAGAGTTTGTGATCAATAAACACAATAAAGACTGTCACCACGGAGCCAGTCTTGGCCCCAACCCACATTTGTCAGGTGTGTGGCACAGATGCAACACTGGCTTTTTCCAAACAGAAAAATTAGGACTTTTTCTGGTTTGTGTTTATGATGGGTCTTATGTATTGAGTACAACAGCTCAAACAGGTACAAAATTATCTTTCTCACAAAGGCATGATTAGACATGTTATAGAATTCTTTCTGGGAATAAAAAAAAGCCACCATTAACACATGTGTGTTGAGTGAATTAAAGACTTTAAGGTCTATTTGTGGGCAAGTCCTGAAAAACAACAGAAAGTCAAAGCAGAAGCAGGTTTCAATGATGGGCAGAGGAAGCGGACAGCAACAGAAAACAAAAATATATTCCATCAAAAGCTTCCAAATTCTTTCCCAAATCATCCTTCTCTTACACCCATTACTTCCACAACTGAAACAGTTTAAGTTCCCAGATAAGAGTCTGGATTGGTTTCTCCTCTATCACCTCTTACTTGGTAAGCCCATTTATTCATAGATCTGTTCTTTTTTTTTTGAGACAGAGTCTCACTCTGCTGCCCAGGCTGGAGTGCAGTGGCACAATGTCGGCTCACTGCAACCTTGACCTTCTGGGTTCAAGCGATTCTACTGCCTTAGCCTCCCAAGTAGCTGGGATTACAGATACATGCCACCACACTAATTTTTGTATCTTTTAGTAGAGAATGGGTTTCACTATGTTGGCCAGGCTGGTCCCGAACTCCTGACATAAAGTGATCCACCTGCCTTGGCCTCCCAAAGTGCTGGGATTATAGGTGTGGGCCACCATAACCAGTCATCCTGGAGCTGTTTGGTTTAATTTCATGTTTTTGCCTTTTGGGAGTAAATATGAAAAATGCAACACTCTCCAAAGATTGACCCTTCCCATTTCAAGGGTAAGGAAGAATGAGGCCTCGCCCAAGTATGTGGGATCTGAAGTCCTTGGAGGCGGGTGCTAGGCCAGGGGACAGAGTGGATCATCCCTGCAAAACCTCTGTCCTCTGGAGACCTGGCTGTGGGGGCAGAAGGATTAGGAAGTGAAGGCTACTTCTGCCCAGTGAAGAATGAGAGTGAGCAGCTCACACGGCAGCAGCATTTGGCAGATGACAACAACTTTGTCACAAGCTTCACTGGGGAAAAGCCTGTTGGAACAAAGGCAAAGAGATAACCTCTAAGGCACGAGGCAGGGGGACAGCAGGGGCACAGGGTCAGGAGAAGGCTATGGGCCTTCCTTTCCTATCCAGAGGGCTTGGAAGAGCTGCGGAGAATGACATGATTGCAAAAATGAAAACATCAAGAGGACTGTCCCCAACCAGAGACAGTCTAATAGGCACTGATGGCTGCAACAAGACGCTGGCATTTTAAAACACTACTTTGAACCTCTCTTCATCCTCTCTGAGCAATGATCAAAGAACCAAGATTTCAAATTGTGAAGCAATTTTTTCCAATGGTAGCATCTGGCTCCTTGGCAGGCAGTGCTGGGAGCTGGGCCCTGTGGCGGGCAGCCGTCCAGGCCTGCCACATGGTGAGGCTCGACCAGGCAGGGCACAGTGCGGCACTGCAGCTGCTCCCACAGGCACCAAAGGACAATCGCTCTGCACTGGGCCTGGAGCTGTGGGGCAAAAGTGCCCCTAGAGGCAGCATTGCCATGCGGGGGTCTGGAGAAAGCTGGCTGCTCTCAAAGGCTCCTCACCCTCTCATTTGCATGCATCTGCATCCTGGCTAAGACCCTTGAAGTCCGTCCCATTGACATTCAGAGGCTTGGGGTGGGCAGGGAAGCTGGGCCAACTGTGAGACAGCTCCCCAGCAAGGAAGCCTGCATTTAGGGGGAGTGAAGGAGCTGCCCTCAGAAAAGAGTCTTTGAGTGTGTTCACTTCAGCCCTTATGCCCTGCCCAACCCAATGATGAGACAGCAGCTGTAGCCTGCCTGCCACAGCTGTTTTAAATAAGAATAATAGTAATAAACTCAGCCACGGCTCTTCAAGTTACTTCCCGCTAATTATGGCATATATTTACATCTACAAAATAGAAGATTTTTAAAAACACCACCAAGGCCCCCTTTATTGTGCAGATTGGCACCCCTATTTGAATTTCATAAACATTTAGTACTTCAAAGAATCTTAAAAGCTTGCTCTAATTATGATATGCAGTGGTTGAAAGGCTGCCTGTCTACACTGCAAATTCCTACAAATACCAGCATTCGGTTTTTCAAAAATTCAATTAATATCACCCACACAACTTCAGGTGACCGCCAGTGGCAACTTCACATAGTGGCTAGGATGAAAGAGTCGGGTCTCAGCTCCAACTACAAAGCAGCTACACAGGCCAGTTCTTTCCAACAGAGGCAAGTAATGAGTTCTGGGTGCCCAGCTGAGGTGGCCCCAAACCCTTCTCATTCATCAGGTGTGTGAACACTGGCCCAGACACCACCTTTCCCAGGAAACAGGACCTTTTTATGGTTTCAAGGTTTTGTGCATGAAAAGTTTTTCATAGAAAAACAATAACAACTCCAAACCAATGATACGTAAGTGAACTAACAAGTGCAGAGTTGCCAGATAAAATAGGGAACCCAGTTCACTCGCATCTCAAATGAACAGCTAATACTTTTTCAGTACATATGAACATATATACCAAATATTCTATAGGATATGCACACCAAAAAAGTATTCATTGTTTACTTGAAACGAAAGTTAACTGGGCAATGTGCTAAATCTGACAACTCTACTATCAAGAAACCTTTACTACAAAGAATAAAAACTGAGACTTACCCTCAACTTTTCATTGCTGTAAAAGGCATCATATGTCCAAGATACTTTAGGTAGGGAAAATGAAGTTCCAGGAAACACTTGGAGCATAATCCTTTTTTAGTAAAAACAAGTGATGTATATGTGTATGTATAATGTTTGTAGATACATATGTAAAAGTCTAAAAGGATGCGTTCCAAATTTTGGGATCTGGCTGACCACAGGCATGCATGTGTGCAAGGAGGATCTCACATTTTATTCTATATTCTTTTCAACTGCTCAAACTATTCATAACAAACCTACAATACTTTTTTAATTTAAAAAGTAAATTAAAACGAGGTGGACTTGGGGATAGGAGGTACCGTGGATCTTCACCTGCACATGGAGAGGTGATCTCTCACACCACCAAGGGCCTAGGTTCAGTTTTATGCAACTGACTGAGATCCCTGAAGTGTCCAGTTAATCCAACTATGCCTTGCAAAACTGGGTCTGAAAATATTCAGCCACTCTGACTATGCCACATCAATTCTTTCCTTCTCAGGTTTTTCTTGAGGTGAAGTGGTAACAGTGACAGCATGAATCAAGCTAATCGTGGCAGCAGCTCAGGTGGGATCGTGGCTTAGCATCTCAGTCTGTAGTCACAGAAGGGAGTGAAATTAAATGGCCCCAGAAGGAAGGGACAGACCCCTGACCTGGGCTTTCTTAGCAACCACAGAGCCGAAGGACCCAGGACAGAAAGTCTCGTAGAAATAGCTATTGGGATGAATTAATTCCTCCATGAGGTCACGACAACTCCCAATGCAAGAGATTCTGCCCAGAAGCCCTGAAGATTTAAGAGTTGAAGGTTGAAAAAAAAGAAGGATCTGTGGTTTATCAGAAGAGGATGGGAGGAAAAGTAATGTAAGCTTTTGTGCTTATTTTCCAAGCTATCCTATCCTGTGAAATCTATGATTTCATTCCTACCATGTTTTAGGCTTTCAGAGGATTCAGGTATGGTCTTTTGAAGTGAATCCCCCATGACCAGTGTTTCCACCCACATCTCTCCCTATTCTCCAAGTTCAGTAAGCCCCAGTGGCCATGGGGACCCCTCACCACCTCCCAGTAAGACTCCTTGTCTGTACATGAGTATTCACTGCCCTGAAAACTTTCTCACTCCCCTTGCATTGACCAAATTCTATCAAGATTCTGTTTAAATGCCATGTCTTTGTGAGCCCTTCCAGAATGTTCTCAGGCAAAAAAGGTTCCACCTCTGTGCTTCCACAGCAACTTCTGCCCACTTCCACTACAGCTCCTACCCCTCGGCGCTGTTGTTTACCTGCCCACGTCTGCCATCCCTCACCAGACCCTGAGCCACTGAAATCAGAACTTCTCAATCACATCTGCTTCCCAGTTTTCCAGAAGCAAAGTCGAGATTAGCAAATGTTTGTTGAATGAGTTTCTGGCAATGAAGTGGCCCAGAAAAGCTTTTGAGTGAGTCTCCTGAGGTCTCCTCCTCCTCCTACGAATTGCTTGCGGATGATTCTTCACAAACTCTCAGGTGGTAATGTGAGCTGGCAACGTGGCAGAGTGCCCAGTGCACAGCAATTTCTTTAGGACCATTTACTGATCGAAATAAAACAACTTTCCAGGTAACTTAAAAAAAAAAAAAAAAACCTTGAAAATCTATTATACACATTGCAGCACTGAACAAAGGCCACAGACAGGGTACACTCCCTTGGAAAGGCCTACAAAGAAGTTTGGCATCCAGGGCTCGGGAACCAGGAAGGAACAACCCTAAGCGGCAGTCAACACAGAAAATGCTCACAAGCTCCAGATATTTTTCTTATGAAAACAAACCAAAATGGGCAGATACACAAATTTATTGATTTCCCTATTCCTGTACTTACAATAGCAGGGCCTGCCTATCAAGAGATTCAAAAAAAAAAAAAAAAAAAGCTCATATAACTACAGTCTACTTAAAATTTAACAGGTATTAGCCCCCAAGCACCTCTGAATATCATGATACTTCTCACTAATCTTTCTTCTACTTAAATCATTTCATAACTTAATATTGTTCAGTTAACTTTAAAACTTAACACATTTTGAGATGAGACAGAAGTAGACAGAAATGGAAAACTTATTGAGCTGAAAGACCCCTCCTTCCTGATAGCAGTTCAAAACATGTGGAAAGCAAACGATTTTGTATTGTTAACTTCCTCTTCCATGAATAGCAACAGGACGTTTGGTTCCAAATGACAGACTCAGGTCTACAATTCCAACCTAAACCATGCAGAATACAATTAGAAACAGGCTGAGACTCCTATGGGGGCAGGGTCTGTTTTCCGGGTTACTGTTTCTTCTTTTTAAATAAAACCTGGTTTTATGCAGAGTGACTGTCATTTTGTTGAACAAACATGATTTCATTTCTACCAAGACAAAAGAATCTTCTGAAGGCTGTCCTCTTTCCAGGTAACTTGCTTCCCCTTTTTTTGTTTTATAAAATATTCTCACATCTGCTATCGTTAGTAAAAGTAGGCTTGCTTTTTCTTCCTTTAAAAATAATAGGTTAAGAAAGTAAATTGGCCAGGCACGGTGGCTCATGCCTATAATCCCAGCATTCTGGGAGGCCAAGGCGGGTGGATCACCTGAGGTCAGGAGTTCGAGACCAGCCTGGCCAACATGGCAAAACCCCATCTCTACCAAAAATACAAAAATGAGCTGGGTGCAGTGGCAGGCGCCTGTAATTCCAGTTACTCGGGAGGCTGAGGCAGGACAATCGCTTGAACCCAAGAGGCAGAGGTTGCAGTGAGCTGAGATTGCACCACTGCACTCCAGCCTGGGGGACAGAGCGAAACTCCATCTCAAAAAAAAAAAAAAAGTAAAGTAAATTAAGTAACTATGCAGACAGTATTGTCTACACTGAATGATCATAATTCCAAGAATTTTAAAATACAAAACATTTTTAAATAAGTATAGGGTAACATCATATATCCTGGTTTCTAGATATGACTAATGTGATAATGATTAGAGAGAAAGAATTATATTAAATGTGTATTTAAAAATTTGTTATAACTTGGCAACATGATACAAATTCATAAGATTTCACTTTCATATTGCTTTCTTCTTTATTATTCCAATCAAAGTTTAAGACTAAGCCTTTATCGTACTAATTATTATTATGAATAGTTTTGGGTTGTAATGTTTATGAATAGAATGTTAAAAGCATATAGCTTTCTTTAGACCAGTGTTTCCAATTTTGACACCCTTAAGCATTAGGACAGGGAACAGAGTTCTGAGGCCCCTCCAAAGGTATTAGTCTCAACTGCATGTCTTATTTGGCAAAAACCATAATTTTATTTCCTTAAGTAAACTTCATGTAGCTGGAAATTAACTGCTTTTGACAGTCAGCTATGAGCTACACTTGGGTTTTTGGCCTTCAGGATGCATGACTGAATCATACGTCCTCTAGTTCTGGGAATTCAATCTATGATCAATTCCCAAAGCTGTTGACATTTCCTTACATTAATTGCACTATCTGCCACGTCACTGGCAATCCATCTGCCTGAATCTCAATGCTGCAATGAAGCACAGCTTCATCCACTTGGGGGTGGACAGCCTTCTTTCCTAGAGCCTACACAGCACCTGATCATGTTTTGTAAGGAAAAAAGAAGTAGGATTATCTGCCAGTGACAAGTGTTTGCCTCACGTATAACAAAGCTGGTTCCAAAACTCCTCTTGAACCATAGTAACAATTTCAATGCTACATCAATGTGTAATTTTCTGAGATGGTTTAATTAGGGATTTAAATTTAAGCTAAAATTGAACTGCTATGGTACTATAAAGTGCAAATAACTCAACTAAGGTGTCCATGGAATGGCAAGATGTCTTCTATGCTGGCCAGGGTCATCAGGTGATAATAACCAATCACAACCTATTCCTCTGCCTAGGGGTGGAGAAGATGCTTTTTTTGTTTATTTGTTTAATTCTACTTCAATTTCTAGGATACACGTGCAGAATGTGCTGGTTTGTTACAAAGGAATATGTGTGCCATGGTGGTTTGCGGCACCTACTGACCTGTCCGCTAAGTTCCCTCCGCTCGCCCACAACCCCGCAATAGGCCCTGGTGTGTGTTGTTCCCCTCCTTGTGTCCCCATGTTCTCACTGTTCAACTCCCACTTATGAGTGAGAACATGTCACTGGTGTTTGGTTTTCTGTTTCTGTATTAGTTTGCTGAGGATGATGGCTTCCAGCTTCATCCATGTCCCTGCAAAGACATGATCTCATTCCTCTTTATGGCTGCATAGTATTCAGTAATAGACTGGATATAAAGAAAATGTGGCCAAGTGCTTTGGACATCAACTGACAGAAGCATCCCAACTTTAGAACTGTTGAAATGGGAACAAGTCCATGTCTTAGAACTGAAGAAATATGGTGTTTCAACCTTAATAGTAATAATTGTTTCTACAGAGGATGAGGAAGAATCAAAGACTTTTGAATAAGAAGAAAAAATAAAAGCAGATGTAGAGGAACTCAAATAACAAGTGACAATAGAAGACTGTTTTTTGTTTTGTTTTAAATTCCACCAGTCAAGGCTGATGAAGATGCCTGGTCTACTCATGCATGGCCTGAGAGAGTAACTGCTGCAACTATTTTAGAAAGCAACATGGTTATTTACACACATAACCATGTGTGTAAATCACACCACTGCACTTCAGCCTGGGCAACAGCACAACACTGTCTCAAAAAAAAAAAAGATAATTTGAAGTATAATGACATATGGCTAACATGGTATTTCATAAAGAATAAAAGTGGAGTGTCAGATTTCACGTATTCCTTGATCAAAACTACATAAACATGAATCACATTAGGTTATATTCATGATGCATTTAGGACTGAATTAAAAATTATATATTCCCAACTGTCTAGAATGTTATACCTTCATAATCATAATATAAAAACAATGCTGCTTTCTCCTTCTAATGGTAGTTGCAGGATCTCACTGACTTGTCTAGTAAGACTTAGACTTGAACTTGAATTTCCTGGTAATGGTAGTTGATTCACCTTACGTTTTGTATTCTTTTACGTGATGGTCAGTCAGGTGCGGCCACAGGACAAAGGAGAAGTTCAGGAAAAAAAATTTACTACACTCAAAGGTCCCTAAGACAGGAAACATGGCAGGCTATGAAGGGCCACATGGAAAGATACTGGGGTGGTTAGGAGGCAGAAAACAAGGGGCTAGCTTAGACCAGAGCCTTCCCTGGGCTTTCCATGGGCATAGCAGGGGAAACAGAGTGACCAGTTAAGGAATAGTTTGAATAACTCCAGCTGGCTCTAAGCTGCAGAGGTGGTCCCTAGCTGTCTGGTACCATTCCAGGGAATGATTAGGGCAGAGGAACACTGCATCTTGGGGTTGTACCAGATAGAGGAGGTCCAGTTCTGGACTGGTTCGTGTGCATATGAAAAGCAGGCTCCTGGACTATCCTGTTGGACAGAATCATTTTCCTACTCTAAGAATTGGCTAGACCCAGAAGGGCCGGTCTTTTCCCAGCAAGAAAGGCTTTTTAAAAAAAATCAGAACATAGTAATATACAGAATACGTATATGAAAATACACCTTAGCTCCCATGTAAACATACACCAGAGCATCCCATAATGACAGGACTTCAGAGAGAAACTACCAAGGCTGCTATCCTTCAGCAATTACCATTGGCTTCCATTTAAGTGAAGCTGTGTTGGGATGGTTTCTAGTGACAGAACTGTGCTCCCTGAAGAGGCCATGTGCAGGTTTACAGAAAGAGCATGGATTCTGGACTCTAGCAGATCTAGCATTTACTAGAAATATGATGTCACAGAAGTCACTTTGCCTTTGTATGATTTGGTTTCTTCATGTGTAAAGTGGGACTCATCACATGTTCTCGTAAGGATTAAATAATATCAAGTATGTGCTTAGCCCTGGCACAGTGCTTGGCTTAAAGAAGGTACCAGTTAAGCGTCAGGTTCAGGTACTGCTGAAAAAGAGAGGAACCTCTTCACTTCCCTTCTATTCCTGCAAAATCACCTTTTCTCTCTTTGTAATTAAGTATGTTGTAGAATTAAAACACACAGGAGTAAATAAAAAGAAGGCGAAAGAAATAGAAAGAAATGAATAAGAAGCTGTCATGCAAAGGAAAAGATAATAAAACTAGAAAAGGCAAAATGCAGAGTCTGTAACACTCAGTAAAAAGAATCCCATGACTCTCTTGACTGAAAAATAGTTAAAACACCGACTGTTCCCTACTGCTGCCACAACTAAATTCTGATTCCTTCTCTTTCCAAATTTTTCTACCCACCTATCCTTCCATTACCAGTGAAGACTCAGCTGCAACACACCTCAATGCACCTGAAACATACGTTACACACATCCTGTCTCAGTGCCTTTGCTTACCAGCCCATCTAAGACGCCCCCTGTAATCTGTATCCCAATACTCGCAGACATAATGGCTGAAGGAGAGGAACCCCAAAGATCTTACTGGTGAGAATATAAAATGGTACAACCACATAAAAAAAAAAAGTTTAGCAGTATCTTAAAATGTTAAACATAGAGTCACCATAGGACCCAGCAATTCCACTCCTAGGTAGCTCCCCAAGAAAGATGAAACAGTATGTCCACACAGAATTGTCTACAAAGACTCCATAGCAATTATTCATAATAGCCTGAAGTGGAAATGATCCACATGCCTATCAACCAGTGAATGAACAAAGCAAAATGTGGTATATACATCTGATGGGACACTCATTCTACAATAAAAAGGATGCGCCTCAAACACAACACAAGTAAAATAAGCCAGCTGCGAAAGATAATACACTGAATGATTTCATTCATATGAAATGTCTAGAAAAGACAAACCGATCTAGACAGAAAGTGGATCCATAGTTGCCTGGGCCTGGGGGTGGAAATAAGAACTGACTACAAATGGGCACAGGAGATCCTTGTGGGGTGACAGACAAATTCCAACACTGGATTTTATTATGATTACACAACTCTGTAAATTTTTCTAAAAATCATTAAATTGTACTTTCTTTTTTCTTTTTTTTTTGAGACGGAGTCTTGCTCTGTCGCCCGGGCTGGAGTGCAGTGGCCAGATCTCAGCTCAGTGCAAGCTCTGCCTCCCGGGTTTACGCCATTCTCCTGCCTCAGCCTCCGGAGTAGCTGGGACTACAGGCGGCCCGCCACCTCGCCCGGCTAGTTTTTTGTATTTTTTAGTAGAGACGAGGTTTCACCATGTTAGACAGGATGGTCTCGATCTCCTGACCTCGTGATCCACCCATCTCGGCCTCCCAAAGTGCTGGGATTACAGGCTTGAGCCACCGCGCCCGGCCTTTTTTTTTTTTTTTTTTTTTTTTTTGAGAAGGAGTCTCACTCTGTCGCCCAGGCTGGAGTGCAGTGGCGCGATCTCGGCTCACTGTAACCTCCACCTCCCAGGTTCACACCATTCTCTTGCCTCAGCCTCCCAAGTAGCTGGGACTACAGGCACCCGCCACCACACCCAGAGAATTTTTTGTATTTTTAGTAGAGATAGGGTTTAACCATGTTAGCCAGGATGGTCTTGATCTCCTGACCTCATGATCTGCACCTGCCTCGGCCTCCCAAAGTGCTGGGATTATAGGCATGAGCCACTGTGCCCAGCCTAGATTGTACATTTAACATGAGTGATTTTTATAGTATGTAAATTATACCTCAATAAGGCTCTTAAAAAAGATCTTAACAGATAAACAGCCATTCACAGGGGCTTTTAAGGGGTCCCACACCATGAAGGCATGGACAATGTAAAGCTTATATGGTAGAGGTGTGCTCATGCTGGCATCCTTGACTCTGTTATTCATTTATGCTTTGGGGCCTGGGATGCCAGTAGAGTCTTCCACCCTAAAATCAGTGGAGTGACTGCTACTTGGCTCATCGCCATCCCATTTGCCTCAAAGTGTCAACTCGCAGAGCTGAAGTGCCTTCATCTGGGGCTTAAGTGCAGGTACTTTAGGTAACACATAGTATTTTTCCATAGCAAACCCCTTACATGGTCTAGCCTGACCAAGCCCAGGTTGGACATAGCAGACATTCTGAAAACCGAATTCAGGAACAATCAAATGAACAAGTAAGAGTCAGGCTGATACTGACAGCCTAGAGACTTTAGGCCATTTGAAAAAGAAGAAAAGGACTGGGTATGGAGCCTCTGTTGTAACAAAAATAAGCACATCTGCTAAGCATACTGCTAAAAGATATTTTGAAGGGGGTGTGAAACGTACTTCAGACACACCCACTGGAAGCACCTACTGATATCCAGTGCTAGATATTCTAAAAGTAATTCATTCTTACTGAGTCATTAGAGGAAGCCAATGACATTTCAAATTGCAAACCAAATTTAAATTGCCTTCCCTCCTTCATTTTAATATAGTTATGACTGAATTTCTTTATAAAGGTTAAGTATTCCTAACAACTGTACTGAAGGAGTGATGTTTTCTATCACATTCATGGAAGTTCTCCATTTTAATTCTGCAAATCTTAATAAACAAGTATCTGATCTCAGAGTAATTGTTTCTAAATTTGCACATCTCCCATCAGCTACCATACTCTAAACATCTGCAATCTAGACTTCATTATTTGAGGATTTATGACTGAAGGGCTCCACCATGGAAAATATTTATTAAAATCATCCACTGGGTAAAATAAGGGCAATTTTGGAGGCAAAACCAAAAAAGACTTTCTAAGCACTCTTTATACTACTTTATATTCAAACAATATGCTAATTATCAGAAATCTTACTTAAAAACAGTTTAATTTGAAATTACTGAAAATGGTTTCTTTTCATAACATTCTATAATTTCTAATTAGCTTTCATTCACATGGATAAACAACCTCTTTTTATACCCTTTAAAATAGTGGCTCTCAAACTTTTTGATCACAGGACCCCCTTAAACTCATAAATAAATAATTGATGTACCAGACAGCCTGACCCTGACCCAAAGTAAATTCCCAGGAGTCGTCTTTCCTGGGTTTTGAATTTGCCGTAACAGGCGTAAACATTCTAGTAGCAGTTTGGTGATCATGTACGATACTGCAAACAGGACCGAAAAAATTATTGAGGACCTCAAAGACCTTTGCTTACTGTAGGTTATATTTTCTTTATTGGAAATTAAAACTGAGAAAATTTTTAAATATTACTTCATTTTAAGAAATAATAAGCTAACAGGCCGGCACAGTTGCTCACGCCTGTAATCCCAGCACTTTGGGAGGCCGAGACAGGTGGATCACCTGAGGTCAGGAGTTCGAGACCAGCCTCGCCAACATGTTGAAATCCCGTCTCTATGACAAATACAAAAATTAGCTGGGCAATGTAATCCCAGCTACTTGGGAGGCTGAGGCAAGAGAATCGCTTGAACCCAGGAGGAGGCTGCAGTGAGCTGAGATTGCGCCATTGCACTCCAGCCTGGGGGATAAGAGTGAGACTTCATCTCAAACAAAAAAAAAGAAATAATAAGCTAATTACATGTTGATACACATTTAAAAAAAAAATTTAACATGCCTGTATTTTTAAAAAATTAATGAGACAGGTAGTTCTGCTTTACATTATGTGACAGACTCCTCAGATAATAGTGGTCATTTTCCTCTGATACTACGTCAAAAGTCAACAAGCAGTAGTAGTTTCTTAATGGTAGGCTGGAATGTGGAATCTGAAACCATCTCAATGAATTTTTCCAACTCTGTTACATTTAAATCCATTGCTCTAACACTGTATCAAATTACGTTTGCCAATATCATGGTGGATCTTATCAGAAAAGTCTTTTAAGTATTGAGAAGTTCACTAAGGTAGACACAAATTTCCCAATATTCTAATTTTCATTTGAAAGCCCAAATTTTATGCCGGGCGCGGTGGCTCAAGCCTGTAATCCCAGCACTTTGGGAGGCTGAGACGGGCGGATCACGAGGTCAGGAGATGAAGACCATCCTGGCTAACACGGTGAAACCCCGTCTCTACTAAAAAATACAAAAAACTAGCCGAGCGAGGTGGCGGGCCCCTGTAGTCCCATCTACTCGGGAGGCTGAGGCAGGAGAATGGCGTTAACCTGGAAGGCGGAGCTTGCAGTGAGCTGAGATCCGGCCACTGCACTCCAGCCTGGGGGACAGAGCAAGACTCCGTCTCAAAAAAAAATAAAAAATTAAAAAAGAAAGCCCAAATTTTATCTTTAGCAACAAATAATGTCATTTGTTTTTCTTGATGTGATAGACTCATGTGTTCAATATGTACTCTAGGTTGTAATAAAATTCATGAAGGACTTTTTTTTTCAACTGCATGAATTTTAGCAGCAGAGCCACTGCTCTGATTCATACTAAAGCAGTTCTATCCCACTGCTTTTGTACCATCAGTGTGAATATAAGCAGAATGCAAAAGGCAAATCATGTCTTGGTATTACAACAAAAATAGTTTTGACCTTGTCAACCCATTAAAATGATATCGAGGAACTCCCTAGGGGTTCACAGGCCACATTTTGAAAGCTACTCTGTTACCATATAACTGATCTCCAACCACCAGGCAAATTACTAGAAGGAGGTCACCAATTCAGAAAAGGAAAATGTGACTGTGATCACTTTTTCAGGTTGTCCATGTGTATTACTGACCCAACATCCATTATTATAAGTAGAAGGCTACATCTACTATCCAAATTTATTTTTTTGGAACAGGGTCTTGCTCTGTTACTTAGGCGGGAATGCAGGGGCACAATCATAGCTCAGTGCAGCCTCGACCTCCTGAGTAGCTCAGACTACAGGTGTGCACCACCACACCTGGCTAATTTTGTATTTTTCATAGACAGGGTTTCGCTATTTGGCCCAGGCTGGTCTCAAACTCCTGAGCTCATGTAATACCCCTGCCTCAGCCTCCCAAAGTGCTGGGATTACAGGCATGAGCTACTGTGCCTGGCCTACTAACCAAATTTCAATATGGAAGCACAAAATGATAAAAGATACAAAACAAGCTAATTTAATATCCAAATTTCCTTCCAAGGAACCTAAAACATAAATTTTTCTTTAATTCATCCATTTGTTCTCACATCTGTCGGGCTTTTTTGTGTAGGGTTCTTGCTTGGTATAGAGATACGAAGAAGGTTGGGCTGACAGATCCTGTGGTCAGGGTCCACAAGCGATTAAGTAACAAGGAAACAGAGCAGAGACACTGAAGTCACACAGATCTGATGTCAAGCTCCAGGTACCCAACCCACAAGCCTGTCTCTGGTGATCCATGAGCCTTTTTTCCTAGGTGGAGCTGAGGCAAATTCCACCTAAACCTTGGAGGATGAAATGAAATGCACGTAAAGCTTTCAGCACAGCTCCTAGCACAAAGCAAGCATTCAATAAATGGAAGCCACTATATGAATAAGGCCCCCTGAGGCAGAGTCCAGAGGAAGGGGGACACATCCAAACAACCATGACACAGCGTGGGAAGTGATGACCAAATGCAATGGGAGTAAAAGAGAAATCAATGGTCTGCTTACATGGGGAAGGTTCTATTATAGTGGAGCTACTGTCTCATGGAAGAGAAGGAGCTGGCCCAGTGGTACAGGCAGAAAGGAGCAGAAAGTTCATCTAGACAAACAGAAGGCGGAGCACAGACTGGGCAGGTGGGGCAACAGGGGTTTGGCAGGATACAAGAGGAAGCTACCCTGGAACCACATCGCTTAGGGCCTTTAATGCCATGCTAAGGAGCACAAACATTTAAAACAGTTTAAAAAAAATGTGTGTAAAGGCTGAGGAATCATAAACTCACAGTGCTAGCAGGTTATCTGGTCTACTGGTGCGCCTAATGCCTCAGCACACACACATTATACTTATGCCCATTCTGACCCATTAGCATTCCCCTGGCCCAAGCCTCACTAGTGCCAAAGGAGTGGCAAAGCTCCTCTCAGAGGTTCTGGAACATCAGCAAAGCTACAGCAGCTATGGGAATTTGCCCATCATTTTAAAGCACAAATAAAGTACACACTGGGAAAAGCAATTCTATTTCCTCTCTGATGCTTACAAAATCTTGAAGCAAGTAACTTTATCTTCATCCCAGCTCCGGGTCCTGCACTCCAATGGAATTTATAGATTGCTCTGATTAATGGAGAAGAAACAGAAAGAGGGTACAGTGCCTCACATTTTCAATTATTACTCCAGCCACCTGTGAGTAAGTGAAGTCCAAAGAGGCTGCTTGTCCCTCCTGCCCTTTGGCAGGGACAGAGAATGTCACCCAGGTGCACCATGTGGATGCACAAGGCCGGCTTGAGGACCATTCACAGGTGTGAGTCCGTGCTCCCTTGGCAACTGTGCAGAAGCACATGAAGGTGCACTCAGTGTAAATCCATAGCCAGCTGTGCTGCACTGTGCTCACTTAAGAGATGTGACCATTCAGACAAAAACCACAGAAATCACAGCAATGTCTTACTCACCCAGAATTTTACGAGGAAGAAGGCATTTTGAGGGCCCTTTCCAAACAGTTCCTTTAAGCCACCTTTCTTTTCAGGAAATTTGTCATAAATCTGACGAATGTCCACTGATTCAAGCAATGGGTCACTGTAAGAATGGTTGGCATGCCCAATGTGCACGAAGAGGTGTTTGTTGTACTGTAAGAAACCAAAAGAAACATTCCCATTACAAACTCTTTGATCAACCTGGGATTCATCCATCTTGAACTGGATCAAGAGCAGTAGTACCAAAATTCTGGAATTAGGCTTTTGAGCCTAGGATCAATGCTTCTGAAATGATGAGCATGTTTAGAAAACCGATTATAGCTTAGGGTGGAGACAATCATTGTTTTTTACTGACAAGGACATGTATTTTCTGAAATACCTAAAAAAGGCTTTTTTTGCAGACACATTAATTACAACAGCTTAAGTTACCCAGCTACCAAACCAAGAAACAATTATATTACCCAATTTCACCTGACAAAACTGAAAATGACAGTGATACTCTTTGGAGTCCAATAAGAAATCTGTGTGCAGTTAGCTCATGTCATAACCCAGAATGCACTTCTTGTCTCAGCTCTCCTGGGACAGCGTGGATACAGTGGTCTTAGCAATGGTACCCACTTCCTTCTTCCAGTAGGAGTAAGAGTGCTGAGCCTCTTTGTCACCAGTCCCCTTAGTAACCAATCCAAAACTTCTGCATAAGGGCTGCTCAATATGTCACTGTCAGTGCAAAGTTAGGATTGGGGTATAGATCACAGAGAAAATCTACAAGGCCATACATGGCTGATGAAAAAGAACATAGGTCACTCATTCATGACAAAACAAACAAAAACCTCTAAACCACGTTAAGTCATTTCACTCACAAAGTGAACCCTTTTCTTCCCCTTGCTTTGGGATAAGACATGGTAACTGGACCACAAAGGAGTGTGTCCAAACCAATGGGTCTCAACCCAGGCTACATCAGAATAACCAAGGAGCATTTAAACATCACAAAGGCCAGAGCACAATCTAGGTTAAACTGGAATGTCTGAGAATAAGGTCAAACATCAGTAATTTTTAAAGCTTCTTCAGCGAATTCCAATATACAGCCAAATTTGAGAACCACTGGTCTAGACGCTGTACTCCAGACCCTTCAGGCATGCCTCTCCCACTGCATAGGCAGTAACACCAACATAATGTGACACAGACCAAGAAACCTGGGGATGCAGGGGCTCCATGGGCCTCAGAACCAAATAGGTTTCAATGAGAAACTCCATCTGCTTTCTTTATCTAGCAGTCCAAGTCTGCTCACATTCCAAGTTAAACTGGCAATTCTCCAACTACTGTACTGAGTACTAATCTATTCCACAGGAGGTCCCAAGTAACAGAAGGCTTGGGCAAGGCTGAGTATTATACATGAGTTAAGAATATACAGTCCCTGGAACCTCATCATCGGGCCCTGCTTTAAAAAAAAACAACAAAACAAGATTGTGTGGTAGACTCATCCTGCTCAAGTACAAAACACTGTGCCTAAGGCAAATTAGCTATGATACTGGGCAAGTGCCTCTCAAGTTTCTAAAATGGGGACCGTGATAGCATTCACTTCATTGGATTGTTACAGGGTTTAAATGAGACACTCCACAGACTTCACCAGGGATACTAGATCTAACAAGAATAAGCACTCAATAAAATCTAGCTATTATTGTTTTAATAAGACTTCTCCTCTTAGAGATTCACAGTAAATATTAGAGTATTAAAAGTAGTGCCACTGACTGGGCGTGGTGGCTCATGCCTTTAATATCAGCACTTTGGAAGGCCAAGGAGGGAGAATCATTTGAGCTCAAGAGTTCGAGCACAGCCTGGACAACACAGTGAGACCTCAGCTCTACCAGAAAAAAAAAAAAAAAAAAAAAAATTCACCAGGTGTGGTGGTGCATGCCTGTAGTCCCAGCTACTTGGAGGCTAAGGCAGGAAGATCACTTGAGCCTGGAAAATCAAAGGTGCAATGGAGCTATGATCATGCCACTGCACTCCAGCCTGGGCAACAGAGTAAGACCTTGTCTCTTAAAAAGGCACTTCCATAAAAAAATTTTTAAACATATAATCTAGAGTTTCTCAAACTCAGTTGGTCACAAAATCCTGTGAAATATATCCTGAAGGAGTACTGGTTTAAATCTATAACCTGCTACCCACATTTGGATCTCTGGCCACCATGCCAAAAGACAGGAGGCTGGACACTCCATCTGATGCCAGTATTGCATACAGGGGCAGTGCAACTGGGGCCAGTATCTTTTGGAAGAGAACCAGGTCCCTCTCCTAGTCAACATCAGAGTGGTATCTTTTCCAAAGCTTCAAAAATCCTAAAAGATATCAGGTGAAGTGAAAAAGAGGATCCTATCAAGCTCTGACATGGATGCAGCTGCATGGACTAGCTGCCTGGCATTAAGACAGAAGCTGGGAGATACTATAACACAAAAGAGTATGCCTGAGAAGTAAGAAAATATTTTTAAAAAGGTTAAAAGTAAAAGTGGGAAGAAATTATTTTTAAACAGGTTAAAAGTAAAAGCTACTGTGTTAGGGAAGTGAGACTTGGGGGTGGGAAGAGGTGAGATTATAAGGGTAGGAGGGAATATCTTTGAGCTTTTTATACATTTTCTCAAACGTTGCCACATCACTTTTTCCAATTATAAACAACAGCCCATGGAAATGTATGAGGCAGTCATAGCTGCTAGGAAACTTCTGGTCTTTCTAGTCTCAGTGGGCAAAAGTGGAAAAAAAAAAAAAAAAAAACACGGGCAAAGGTGTGGGCACAGACACTGGTATAAAGGCAATCAGAAACACAAAGTGGAACGTGGAGTACACAGCAAAAGGCACTGTTTCTTTACTACCTAGACAACTGGCTACGTATCCATCCATCCAACCCTGATTTATAACCTCTGCTTACAGCTAGCTCTCAGACCTCCCCAGTTCTGGAAGGCACCGTTTCTGTCTATTCTAGTGCTTTCTGCAGGGAGTGAATTTATGGGAGGCATGAGACACAAGCCTTGGGGACCCACTGAGCTGAATCCAAGTCTCCCTTCAGGCTCCTCACTCCTAGCTGTTCTGCCTCGTTAGCTGCCCCAGGCCAGGTCAGAGCTGGGATGAAGTTGAGAAGCTGGGAAACTTGAAGTCTTTGTGCGTAACATCAAAATGTCCCTTGCACTGCACTGCACTGCTGGAAATGGGGACCATGGCCCTGACATCCACAGGTCAAGAAGGTGAATGGGGGTAAAATCTACCACATACCGATGGGGACCATGAAGGTGCAGCTGAAAAGCAAGGCGCTGAGTGTAAAGCACAAAAGCCTTGGAGCCAGACACAAACCTGAAACCTCAGACTTCTCATCTGTGCAATGGGGATATAATAGCTATAATATTTGCAACATATGTGAATATTAAAGGAACTAATGCTCAGAAAGTGCTTGGCATAGGATCTGGCATATAAGAAATGTTTGACAGGGGCTGGGATTGGTGGCTCATACCTCTAATCCCAGCACTTGGGAGGCCGAGGAAGGTGGATCACTTGAGGTCAGGAGTTCGAGACCAGCCTGGCCAACATGGAGAAACCTCGTCTCTACTAAAAATACAAAAATTAGCCGGGTGTGGTGGCACGCACTTGTAATCCCAGCTACTCGGGAGGCTGAGGCAGGAGAATTGCTTGAACCCAGGAGGCAGAGACTGCAGTGAGCCAAGATCACACCACTGCACTCCAGCCTGAGCATAAGAGAGAGACTCCATCTCAAAACAAAACAAAAAAAAGAAGTGTTCATGTTTGATAAATTATAGCCAAAATGACCATTGTTATAGTTTATTATCATGTGAGATTCACTAGATCCTGAGGTAGAAGCAAAAGAACTTTCCTGCTTTTGCTATCCCTCCTGCCTACTAAAACAAAAAAAAAAAAAAGAAAAGAAACACAAATAAGCCAAGAGCTGGGAACAAGCAGTGAAGCCAAGTGACTGTTCAAAGCCCTGATCATAGTCCACTCATAACCAGCTGCTCAGGGTGTGGGCCTCTCACCTGTGCCTGAAGGAAGGCAGAGAACTTGTGTCCACTGGGCACTGTGAGCAATGGTGTTGCTTATAGATGTGATCTCAGGTAATCTTTGACTCATGATGCTGCTGGAGGTGGATTTAATTTAAATCATTTTACAGATGAGGAAATAGAAGCTTAGAGATAAACTGACTTGCCTGAGGTCATACATCCAGGAATAGTCCTGGAGTTAATAAAACTTGGATCTGTCAACACCACAGCCCTGGCGTTTGCTGCAAACATCAATCACACTGTCCCCCAGAAGAAAACGTCTAAGCCTTTCCAACACTGCTAAACCAATGTTTTTTGAAAGTTGATCTGGGAAAGGAACAACAACAAAAAAACTAAACCATGTTTTAAAGCTTCTATGAAGTTAAATTGGAATTGGGGACAAACATGATTCACAAATGCATCAGACAGAGTCCACAAAGGTTTCTATTTTGAGGAATTTACCTCTGTGTTCAAGGCTGAAACGAACAGAGAAAGGCAGGCTGTCTTTGCCAAAGGAAATTGGGCACTGCCTCTACAAGGCTGGTGACTTGAAACCAAACTCTGACCATCGGCATCTGAGTGGCTTCACTGCTGCCAAGAGGTGGTGACTCTGTTTCTAAGAATACAAAGTACTACAGAAGGTGCCCTGGAGACCACAGCATTGAAACAAACAGACCACCCTCTCCACTTCATTCAACCTGGGTAGGTCAGGAATCCTTCTGTCCCCAAATCCAGAAGGCTGAAAGGAAGAAATCTGTATGTTGGAGTTCAAGTTTTAATGAAATTAATCTAAAAACCATTTGGTGAGGCTCTATTTCCAGTCTTGCCAGTTGTCCTTATAAGGGAAGTGTGCTAAGGTGGATTATTTATTTGCTTCCCTCCTTCCCAAATAAATCCCATTTTTTCTCCAGCAGTGGTGGTTTCCCCAAAAGTGAAGGTTGCACATAAAACAAAAAAGGGCAATTCTGTTCTATAGGGCACAAAACAAACACTCATAAAAGAAAACAGGCATTTGGGAGCAAGATATGAGCAGAAAAAGGGTGAATGTCAATGACTCACATATACAAGGCCCAAGACTAGATTTCCTCAATATCCAAAGCAGAGGCTAATTTTGACTTCTCCAAAAGAGTCCCCTAGGCACTCAGTAGAGGCACAACTGATAATCAACATCTCAAGGTCAGCGATGGAAAAGGTACTCACTCTGCCTGTTTCTTCTACAGATTTTAGTAGAATGAACCAGCACACCTGTCATCCATCATATATGCCAGGCACTGTGCTAGGCACCAGGCATCCATGAGCTAACAACAAAGTGCTCATCTTCGTAGAACCTACAGAGTGATTGTACAGAGCAAGCTTATTGCCTCTAAGAATTGTATCTTTCCCAAATAAATATATGTTCTCATAAATTCCTACGGAGAAGATGGGGATAATAAAGACAGTCAATACCACTTCTACATATCACATTAACTAAATCACCATTTATCTGCTCTTTTTATAAGAATGACCTTATTCTCCAACATTAAACATACAGTATTGTTCATTAGCAAGGAGAAAACATATGGAAATCACCTAGAAAACATGAATAACGTTTCACAAGTCCAAGGCAAAAACCATAATGAACACCAAGTTAGCCACTACACATGAAAGCAGAACACTCTTTCAGATATTTAAGGTATCAGAAAACTGACCCTCCTTGTAACTTGTTCCCAGGGAGCTATAGAAGGATATGTTCCTACTAAATGAGGGAATAAATTTTAAAAAGAGATGGGGCCTAACATAGAAGAAAGGTAAAGAAACCAGCCAGGTCAGCAACCAGTCCAGAGTGGATCCATGGAGCTGAGAACTCCTGGCAGGATGTCACCAAAAGAATAGACCTGATTTATATCTCACCATCTGGAGAAGAGCATAAGAGTTCTCCTGGAAACTTTGAGGATGAATTGGTATAGGTATGTAAAACTGAACAATTTTTTTTAAAAGACAACCATATACCCCAGGAAAAAAAAAAAAGTTTTACAATTAAGAAAATGGTTCCAATATATAACATTAACCATGCTGTGTGCAAAATTTATATGGGTTTGTAAAATTAACTGAATGTTAGTTTTTTTTTAATGTGATATAAGTACATAGGGGGACTGAAAGGAAGATGGGTGGGGAGGGCACATACTAAATTTAGAGAACTAAATCGTAGTCTTCTATGTTAAGAAGTCAATAGATGAGGCCCAAAATTAATGGAATGAGATATACAGTATAAGAATGTTATTCAGAAATGTGGAGGTAAATATATTAATACAAAGAAATAGCTGAAAAAGCTGCAAACAATGGTCCCCAAAAAGTAGAACTGGGAGGTGAGGAGTCATGAAGCAGCAGAATACTGCTTTTCCTACGGGCCATGCACTTCAATTTGGCTTACACAATTATTTTATTAAATAAACCACCAATCAAAAACTATCTTGAAAGATTATGGAGTTTTTCTGAGGGAGGGAAAGAACCGTAAAAGGAAGCAAAAAACACTACTTCAGGATGTTTATTCTGTGTTGGCCACAAGTTCCTTGGGCTCTAAAGGAGCTCGGGTCAGCCTGCAAAGCTTTCCTACAGCTCAAATGCTCAGGACAGCTGGACAGAAGCTGGGATGCTTGTCTGCAGGTAGGGTTCACCAAAAGGACAGATGTTGCACCAGTAAAACCCTACCTGGATCAAGGATGCCATGTGGTACCTGATGCCATCTGAATATGTGGATTTCTATTTTGACTTGGAGAAATGTCCATTTTCTCTTTCTATTGCTATCATCCCTCCAGTTATTCTTCATAGCAGTTGCAAACAAAAATAAAGGTGAATGCAACCCTCGAAACTCAACCATTCACTTGCAAAGGGCTTCTGAGATACCCTGGGGGTTTAATAAAGGACTTTTGTCTTCCTTCAAAGCTGCTCTATGACGTCACTTTGTTTTCTGGTCCTTGCTGTTCTTTGCTGCTTAGCGAGCCTGCAGTGAGGAGTGATGAGCACCTGGACTGTGGAGTCAGGAGGGATCTGGGTTTGAATTCGAACAGTGGCACCACTTCCCAACTGAGTCATCCAGGGCAAGTGATTATAGCCCTCTCTGCTGCAGTTTCCACATCCATAGTGGAAATACGTATACTTAGTAGAAATATAATGCAGGAATAAAAATAGTACCTACTGTGTCAGAGTGTCAAGAATATTAAATGAGATAATGCAAGGAAAACATAACACCGTACATAGCACGTAATTTGTTGTTGTTACTTTCTGGAAAAATCATGATGTTTCTTTACTTTGGACGAAATAATGTGAAATTAATACTGTCCCTCTGATAACAAAAAACTGGACATATTAAAACTTAAAGCAGAAATGAAGAGAGGGAAAGTTTCAGACACATTAAGGCGATTCCTACTGTTCTGATGTTATCATCGGTGCTAGGGTGCAGGGTAGCGGCAGTGCGGGGAAGTCTTGTGGGGTCTGGCCTCCGCATTTCCCTCAGGCACACAGTACCCTCTCCAGACACCTGCTTCCTACCTTCCTCTAAGGCATGCAAAGTCTCTTTCCAAAAGTGGGGTGGGGGCAGCCTAGGAGGTTGCCCATCACTGTAGATGAAACAAATCACAACGTACAACTTCCAACAGTGGTCACTGGGGCTTTTTTCTCTTTTTAAAAGGACTGCCAATACATTCTAGAGATCTCTGATGAAGGCAGTTCAATCTTTGTGGAAAAGGAAGAAAAAGCCCTACACTACAAATCTGCTAGTTCTCAGCATCTGTGAGGTGCCCTCAGACGCACTGGGCCCTGCACTGCACTGTCCAACCTGAAGATGGCAGTCTTTTCCTAAACTTGTTCCAAAAATTCTAAGTATTTGAAGAACGTAGTGAAACCTTGAAAAATGACTGCTGTCAAATAATACCAAGAGAAAAATTATAATCCACTTAGGAATTTAAAGAAATCAAGACAAATAACTCATGTCAAGGGATGCTAATGTACAAGCTGGAACAGAACAAGGACAAATCGCCTACATTTACTTCGTGTCACAGTCCTGCCGGGAATGTCTGTCCAGCTACCCCCCAAGGCAGGCTGGGCAGCCTACAGTGGCCCCTGGGGGGATAAGGAATGGCTGCGGAGCCAAGCCAAGAAAGGTTCCCGCACATTCAGCCCAGGAGCTTGCCTATCTGTGCTCACGGCTCCTGCCCAGGAGAAAGTGAATCTGAAGTGAGTTCTCTCCTCAGCTCACTGTTCAGGGCACCAGCCCTGTTCTGGCCACCTGGCCCTGACATGCCACTTCATCCCATGCCCCTCGCTCTTTCCAGAGAGAAACATCATGAGAAACAAGAAACAAGTGAATCTCTCCTTCCAGGATCTCACACCAAGATGCATCCTTTCCACCTCCCACTCCCAGCACCATCTCCACAGAGGGGCTACTGCTTCCTTAGACAAGAGTGTGTCTTCCCCACAGAAGTGCAGCTGAAAGGCCCACCAGCTGAGTGAGCAACCAGGAAGGTAGGTGCATGGGGTGACGACCTGCCAAAGAAAACAGAGGGGGCCTCTGTGAAATGTCTATAGAACCTTGGATTTTCAGATGCGTTCAGTGGCCTCCTTCCCAAATGAAGAAAGAGGGGGAGTGGCCACAGCATCTCAGAAACACTGAGTACAAAGCACCAGCAGACAGGCTGCTGCCACAAGAGGGTGTGCCCTGGGCCTGGAGGGGCTCACAGGTGGCTCGGCAAGGGCTCAGGTTTGTGAGGGGCACAGGGGCGCTCCATACTGAGCCATCGTCCCCTTCCCCGGGAGATACTCCATCTCCTATGTCCTACTGGAAGACCAGGCTTAGAAAAACATGAGAAAAACCTGAGATAAATTCAAGGACTGAGCACAGCCAACTGTCAGACCAGCTGCAGCCTTCCTCCCCAAACCTGGAAGGACAAATGTACTTTCCGATCATTTATTCGAAAGCATGAGATGGGCACATTAATGACACCTGGGTTAGAATATCTAGGCTCTGCTATTTTTGACCTGAGTGGCTTGAGACAAGTTGCTTAACCTTTCTGGGCCTTGGCTTCCTCATCTGAGCGGTGACGAACCCTAGCCTGTATCCAAGGTCAAATGAAACAGTCAATGTGAAAGTTCTGCTCAGGCCACACAGAGTCGCATAGATGCTGGTGACCTGGCTTACTGGCATGAGATCACTTCCAAGCCCTGAACTATGGGAGAGAAGGAGCCTCTTTTCTGAAGGACCAGAAACCAGATTTGTTCAAACAGCCGTTCTCTACACCAAGATGGAGCAACTGCCTCGGCAGCCACTATAAAACTAGGAAGCTTCTCCAGAGACACCAGTGCCCTTCTCCATCCTGCCCAGGATAAAGGCAAGAACCCTCCTGGCAATCAGGAATTGAAACCTTGCTGCTGCTTCTTTTTTATTTTTATTTATTTATATTTTAGAGACAGAGTCTCCTCTGTCACCCAGGCTGGAGTGCAATGGTACGATCTCAGCTCACTGCAACCTCTGCCTCCCACGTTCAAGCGAATCTCCCGCCTCAGCCTCTTGAGTAGCTGGGATTACAGGCACCTGCCATCGTGCCCAGCTAAGTTTTGTATTTCTGTAGAAGCGGGGGTTTCACCATGTTGGCCAGGCTGGTCTTGAACTCCTGACCTCAGGTGACCCACACACCTTGGCCTCCCAAAGTGCTGGGATTACAGGCAAGAACCACCGCGCCCAGCCAAAACCTTGCTTCTTATCTTGTGTCTCCAACCTAATCCCCATGCACAGCCATCCCCTCTTCTTTCTTCCACAGGCCTCATCAATGTCATATGTCCTTAGAGCTGTTCTGATCACATTTTCCAAACCAAGACAGGATCTGTGTTCTGACAACGGAATTTTAGTTATCTGTGAATTTAGGCCATTGAAAGAAGTATAAAAATGTGAAATTAAATCATCCTTGGGCCCACATTTGACCAACTGCCTTTAGGAAAAAGAATGTTATCTGCAGGATTTATTTGCAGACCTTCCATGCGGGCTCGACCACAGGCCTGCCAGTCCCCCAGAGGGGAGATCTTGGGCTCCCTCTGACTATGAAGACTGCTAACTCCCACCTCCACATCCAGGAAGTCCAGCCCCTTAGAAATAAAGGTAAGGGGCCGGGCGCGGTGGCTCAAACCTGTAATCCCAGCACTTTGGGAGGCCGAGACGGGTGGATCACGAGGTCAGGAGATTGAGACCATCCTGGCTAACACGGTGAAACCCTGTCTCTACTAAAAAATACAAAAAACTAGCCGGGCGAGGTGGCAGGCGCCTGTAGTCCCAGCTACTCGGGAGGCTGAAGCAGGAGAATGGCATGAACCCAAGAGGAGGAGCTTGCAGTGAGCTGAGATCCAGCCACTGCACTCCAGCCTGGGTGACAGAGCAAGACTCCGTCTCAAAAAAAAAAAAAAAAAAAAAAAAAAAAAAAAAAAAAGAAATAAAGGTAAGGGCCAGGACACCAGGCAGCAAAACTCACTTCTGGCTGAGGGGGCTGCCATCACTAAGCTCAGGTTCCCCTTCAGGAACTCTCTCCTCTCCTGGAGCCCAAATGAAATGTCCATCTGTGAATGGAGAACCATCCCTGCCCTTCCCATTTTCCCTTTTCCAGATAATGGGGTAAGTGTCACTTTCTCATACACTGTGAAATTCAGACAAAGTTCAAATAGTCAACCCTGCCATCTATTAGCCGGGTCCCAGGTGAAGTTACTTAAACTCTCTGAGCTTTCCTGTCTCCAATACGTATTTCAACAAGCTTATTTTGAGAATGAAAGGCAAAAGCATTATTACCAAATCAGTTCTTAGCAATCCTGCTTCCTCCTCTGTTGCAGGACTCTTCAAATTATATCGGCATCCTTGGTCTCAAACACCCAGTCATTACCATTTATCCTCCTCTTCTCACAGCTCATTAATCCACAAGGCTTTTTAATTTTATCTCCATAACATCTCTCCCCTCTGCCATTTCCTCAGCCACGGCCCCTGCCCTGGTTTGGTCCTCATCAGCCACCAGCTGGCCAACAGTACAGTTTCCTCCAGCCCTGGCTCTCTCCTGAAGCACAAATCAGATCACATTCTCGCTTTAAAAAGCAGGGTGAGGTAGGAGAATACATATTCACCTTAGACTGTATATGCATTAAAATCGCTACAAAGCCTCATAAGAGAATAGTAACAGTGGCTACCTACTTAAGGGTAGGACAGGAATGAGAAAGAAGAGACATCTCCCTTCCATTCTCTTATGCTTGGAGATTTTTTGACCACATAAATTTACTACCTTTATGAAAAGTTTAATTGATTTTAAAAATTAACTGAGGCCGTGCATGGTGGTTCACATCTGTAATCCCAGCACTTTGGGAGGCTGAGGCAGGCAAATCACTTGAGGTCAGGAGTCTGAGACCAGTCTGGACAACATGACAAAACCTTGTCTCTACTAAAAGTACAAAAATTAGCCAGGCATGGTGCCTCACGCCTGTAATCCCAGCTACTTGGGAGGCTGAGGCAGGGGAATTGCTTGAACCCAAGAGGTGGAGGTTGCAGTGAGTCAAGGTTGCGCCACTGCACTCCAGCCTGGGCGACAGAGCAAGACTCCTTCTCAAAAGTAATTGAAAAATATTCTGACTCCTGTTAGAATTTCAGTAGAGTCCAAAGCAACTAGTGAGCACATTCTCACAAGCTTGATCCCTGTCCAGATCTCTGGCTCAATTTCCTTTCACATTACTGTAAGACATCCAGGTTCAGAAGCATTTGTGGAGTGCTCAGTATGTTCAGAAATATTACTAAATGTAATTATCACAGTGAGCGTGGCAGCGATCCTGTTATGTCCACTTAAGACAGACTGGAAACTGAGGCTGAGCTGTGAGGTAATTTGCCCCAAATCTCAAACAGCTGCTAAGAATTCTAGTATCAGTCACCTCTTTGCTGCAACTAGAGCATGATGATAGCTAGGCTCTAAAGCAGCGGTCCCCAGCCTTTTTGGCACCAGAGACTGGTTTTGTGGAAGACAATTTTCTATGGGTTGGAAAAGGAACTCAGAGGAAACCCAGAGTAACCATCTACCCAATGTGGAAGGCCCTCAGAAGTCTGGCCTTGCTTGGGGAGCTCCTACTTTACAGACAGCTATTTTTAACTTTCAAACTTTGCCTTTATTTCTTCAAAAGTACAGTGATGTGGTTAAGGATACAGAGTGGTGGTAAACCTTGGCACAGTCACTGTTCTTGGAGATAGATCTTGATAACTTTATTTAGCGTTTCTGAGCCACGGTTCCTTTATGTATAGACTGGACATAATGCTCAGCATACTAAAACAGAGCTCATAAATGTTGGTGATGATCATTATTGACATAATATATAAATAAGTTTCCTGGCTGGGCATGGTGGCTCACACCTGTAATCCCAGCACTTTGGGAGGCTGAGGTGGGTGGATCGCTTGAGCCCAGGAGTTCAAGACCAGCTTGGGCAACATGGTAAAACCCCATCTCTACTAAAAATACAGAAATCAGCTGGGCATGGTGGCGCATGCCTATAGTCCCAGCTACTTGGGAGGCTAAGATGGGACGATCCCTTGAGCCTGGGAGGTCGAGGCTGCAGTCAGCTGTGATTGTGCCACTACATTCAAGCCTGAGCAACGCAGTGAGACCCTGTCTCAATTAAAACAATAAAAATAAAAATAAATGTTTCACATGTTGAGCGAATGTGTGCCTTCCCTGATTGGGTTTGTTCCTGTACTGTATCACGGAACTTCTCTTCTGCAAGGCAGTGAGTGCTTCCTCAAAATCTAAAGAGAACAATCTCTTTGCCTCCTTCTCCACCCCCAACTCTTCCCTCCTCTGGTTGTGTAACTCCCACCTAAGTAAATCCCTTCTGTGCTCTCTTCCTGGCTCCTGCTCACTGTGGCATCCAGACCACAACAGGCATGAGACACACAGCCTGGTGCCCGGGAAGTTTGAGCAGGCAGGGCTTTGCCAGCTGCTGCCCTGTGGAGGGTTGGAGGAACCCGCTGTGCCCCAGAATTGAGGTGGAGGAATCACTCCAGGCTTTATCAGGAAAACCACTCCCTATGTACTTTCAGGATTCAGCTGACAGCTCAGCCAGGCCGGGTTTTCATCTACCTAACTTGGCCTCCAGAAACTGGACCCTGATTTCAGGGAGGCCCCTTTTAAATATCCCACCTTGGGTGGAGGATATCACACTTAACACTTGAGGTCCTTTGATATGCAACACTGAAATCATGTAGAAAGTGTATTTCCAACTCAAATAGTCTCTGTTTTTTACACTCTTCCTTCCTTTCTTCACCCTCTGCTGTTTTTCTCTTAGCTTCTAGTAGAGCCAAAGGTAACAGAGGGACTGATTCGCTGGTTCTCCTCCAACATAAACCACCACCAACTTGCGGAAGCTGCCGTCTAGTTTACACACAACATGGAGCCAGCAGGGGGCGATCATCCCCCTAATTATTCTCCCATTGGCTCCTTATAGCCCTGGGCTACAAAAACAGACTACTCATCAGGTACAAATGGACCGTACAGCCTTTTGGTCACAATCTCAGGATGTGGAGACTTGGATCTGAATCCTGTTTCCCATGTCAGTTGACTGTCTAACACTGGGCAAGCTACTTCATAAGGATTACGTAAGATAATGCATAGTGTTGGCACACAGAAAATATTTAGTAAATGTTGGCCATCACTACTGCTAGGAGTGGAGGGGTTGTGAAGAAGTCTTCAGTGTTGGCAAGGGTGACATATGTGGTGAGCCAACAAGTAAATTTCAGAAAACGCTGGTTCTAAGGCCACTTCAGACTAAAGAGGAGACAAACTAAGGTTCTTCTCTTGGCTTTGCTGGTACCAAAGTGTGCAACCATGTCTTTTTTTGAGACGGAGTTTCACTCTTCTCACCTAGGCTGGAGTGCAGTGGCGCAATCTCAGCTCACCGCAACCTCCGCCTTTTGGGTTCAAGCGATTCTCCTGCCTCAGACTCCCAAGTAGCTGGGATTATAGGTGCCCTCCACCATGCCCAGCCAATTTTTGTATTTTTAGTAGAGACAGGGTTTCACCGTGTTGGCCAGGCTGGTCTTAAACTTCTGACCTCAAGTGATCCACCCGCCTTGGCCTCCCAAAGTGCTGGGATTATAGGCATAAGCCATCGCACCCGGCCAGCAATCATGTCTTATCTTCTCTTAAGAGATGGTACAGGCAGGCTGGGGTGTAAAGCTGGCTATTATAAGGCAGCATCTCTCCAAGCCTCTTCCGTAGAAAGGAACAGAATAACTTACCTCACAGAGCTCAGTAAAGATGAAAGAAGTCACTAATGACAAATAGCATGGAACCTGGCTACATAGTTTCTTTTTTTGCCAGCAATACCTATAAGTTCTCTTCTCTACTAAAAATACTTTATAACCCCTTGGGTCTAATGAGCCTAAGCCATTACATAGAAGTAGGGGGAAACCTATGTACATGTCTGTCTGTAACAAAGATCTAGAGAATCCAAATGCAAAGTTTAACTTGTTTAGGGCTCTTTAATTATTGGTCACTTTGTTTGCTTCCTTATCAAATTAATGTGGTTAATGTTGGATGTTAAATTTTAAGTACTGTATGCCCAAATTTGTTAAAATGTATCAGCTGAGTTTATTTTAGATGGCCTTAATGTTTCTATTGTTGGAGCAAAAATATAGCAAAATTAAAGTCTGAGAAGTCACAAAAACTCTAAGAGCCAAAGAAACTATCTACATGATACAAATTTTTCAGTGTAACCTTAGCCCTGAAGTACTATTATACCTTGATGGTAATAGTACCTTGTGTTTGTCCAACAAAGCACGCAGTATTTAACTTGAGAGGCTGGTACTTAAGATACTGTCAAATGCTTTAAATAATTTTATTAATTCTCCATCATTTCAACTGGTCAGCCACCACTTTTTCCCTCTAGCACAAGAACCAACCTTCGGGCCCTCGCATGTCCACTAAAATCAAATATAGATCCTACTCACAATCTGCCACATTCATTTGCATACATTAAATCACTTGTGTTCAATGCAGAATGAGTGTTTGTAACATAGGAATATCAGAAGCGACACCAACAATAGCGACTGAAGTTAGGCAAAATAATTTCACAGCAGTGATAGAGCTCTGGTTGGTAATGTCTAATGCACGTCACTTAGTATCATAATACAAGCCAGAAACATCAACATATCTATTGGGGGTATTATTTTCTGAAATTATACACTTTTAATCCAAAAAGCAAGTAACTTTCAATTGTGAAGAAGGCTGGGGCATAGCAGTGCATGTAGTCCCAGCTACTCAGGAGCCTGAGGCATGAGGATCACTTCAGCCCAGGAGTTTGAGGCCAGCCTGGGGAACACAGTAAGACCCCATCTCAAAAAAAAAAAAATCAGTTGTGACAAAGGACCATTATTCCACATAAGCAGTTAGCATCCCCTGACATACTGGGTATTTATTTGCTTGGGTAGTTCTTGTGTTCTCCACCCAAGTGTGGGCTCCATGAGAAAAAGAACTTTGTTTTGTTCACTACCAAATTTCTAACACCTGAAACAGTGGGTGGCATGTAGTCGGTGCTCAAAAAGTACTTGTTAAATAAATTCTAATTTCTCCCAGTCCCCAATTCATATCCCCTAAAATATAACTATCTTTCTCAAAGGGCCCAGGCCTTCCTTCATTTCAGGGCCTTTTAAGTCACGTGTTGGAGTCTATGTAAGTCAAGCTTTTTTATTCAACAACAGCAGGCCAGATCCAGTTTACCTATTCAGATTATTATGTGTACTCTGAATGTACCTGAAACACGTATCTCTGACCTCTACTCTAGTGACTTAGTGGGTCTTGACTTTCCTAAAATAGTCACCGATTTAATATACTGCCACATACACTTCAGCTTCATCACCTCTGGAATATTCTGCTCCCTTATTCTTTCCCTGTGCAATCCTCCATCTCTCAGCTTAAGGGCTACTTCCTCAAGGAAGCTTGCCCTGTTTCCTGTTACTTACAGCATTCAGTATTCTTCCTTCCTAGAAGTCACAGCACGTTGCAATGATCTCTCAGATAATCACCTGTTTCGTGTCTGTCTCCCCTACTAGGCATTATACTCCCCAGGGGCTGAGGCTGTGGCTGTCTGGGTAGCAATGACCCCCTCTCCTGTGCAGCTTCTTGCACATGAAGTTTGTAGAATGGTCTGAATGATTCAAAATATTTAGCCCAACAAATACAACAAAAAAGGCAATCAAGCCTTCTGGGCCCTAAGAGGTCCATAACTGGAGAGTACAGTTAACAATGAGGGAGCTACTACAATATTTTAATTTCTTTTAAAAAGAGAGAATTTTTATAAACTATTCCACAGTATTTTAACCAGGGAAGCAAAAATCACGTGGGGACTTTTGCCTTCCAGTGCCTTGGAGCTGTTTCCTAAAAAAAAACGGTCATATGCAAAGAGAAATTTGCTCACACAGAAGATATTCAGACTGAAAAGACAATTCAAGAGACCCTCAAAATTGGGAGGTGGTCTTTTACGATAGTGAAAAGGGGGCATTGAAATACAAGATTTGGGCTCCTGGTTCCCTCTGTTTACTGACTAGATATCTTGAGTAAGTCATTTAGTATGTCTGGGCCTCAGTTTCTTTATCCATAAAATGGGGAAAACAGAACCTATCACAGGAAAAACAGAACCTATCTGATGGGACACTATAAGGACAGAATGAAATACTCAACCACAAAGTACTCCGTAAACAACAAAGTGTCATGGAAACATGAGTTACAAGAGGCAGAAGCAGTATCTGGGCCAAAGCCCAGCCTTCAACCAAAGAACTATGTAAGCTTCCCAGAAAGAACCAGCAGCACAGAGTAACGTGGGGCATCTTTCAGTCTGTCTTAATGCCTTCCACTTAGATGGATGGAACCCTCACCATCACTCTTCCTGTTAGCCACTCAGCTGCTTGGAAGGAGTCATCTAGTTGGCCTTCACTTCTCTTTCCTGGTCCCAGCAGCCTCATTTGCTTGTACCTGTCCTGATGGGCCCAATTTACATTCCTTCCCTCATTTTTTCCCCCTAATTTGGAAGCAGCTCTATTTTTCCACCAGCTCCCAAAGTTCACGATTTGTGGACAAAGACATCAGTGGGCCACATATGGGTTCTCCACTCTGATGATGGCTGGTCAAGCCCCTCTGCTCCACGGGAGGCCTTTCCTCAAGCTGAAGTGCAAACACTCCTGTGAGAGGTCACCTCCAGTTGTTCAGCATCTCAGTTATCTACCACAGGCTCTTAACTCATTCCTGACACTTTCTCCCGATAATAGAAATGACAGTAAGGCAGGCAACACACAGAGAGCATGGGACTTAAGAGATGGGAAGGATGGGGTGAGACAGAGAATGTGGTGAGAGTTTGTGAGGATCTCAGAGACAAACTAAGGATTCCTTCAGTCTTTGCCTCGGGCTCACCCACACACAGATGCAACGCTCATACTCATAGCCAAGGAGTGGGTGTGAAGAAAGGGTACGGGGCTTGTTGGGTGGGAAAGAAGGGAGGATCACATATGTATGGGAAATGCCTGGCTGAGAAACAATGGGACGATGGGTACAAGATGGGGGTGGGGGAGGTAGGAAAGAAGAAAGTGACAAATAGAGTCCAGATGCCAATGTTACTGGTATTTATGATATTATAATGCGCTGCACTCTATGGCAAACTGTTAAAGTGCCATTTTGTTACTTCTTCTTTTTTTTATTGTTTTGAGATGGAGTCTCGCTCTGTTGCCAGGCTGGAGTGCAGTGGCGCGATCTTGTCTCACCACAACCTCCGCCTCCCAGGTTCAACCAATTACCCTGCCTCAGCCTCCCGAGTAGCTGGGACTACATGCGTGTGGCCATGTATTTTTAGTAGAGACGGGGTTTCACCATTTTGGCCAAGATGGTCTTGATCTCCTGACCTTTTGATCTGCCCGCCTCAGCTCCCAAAGTGCTGGCCACTTAGAGAACAACTTGCTATCTTGAGAAAACAGAGTTGGAAAGAGAGTATGGAATAACAGCTAAATGTTTAGGCTTTAGAGTTTTCAGGACCTGAGCTTGAATCTCTAATCCATCAGAGATTAACTGTGTGACTTTGGGAAAGTTACGCTGTTTCCTTATCTGTCAGTCAGTACCTAGCTTCCTAGGGTTTTTATAAGGATGAATTGTGATCATATATCTAAATAACTCTGCATGGGACCAGGCATACAGCAAGGCTCAATAAATGTTACTTCTTGCTAAATTTTATAAAACGTTAAGAGCTTGCAAATGTCCCGCTCTCTGACTCAAGTATTCCCTACAGCACCTTGGGACAGTAATACACCTCCAGTTCTGCTGTTTTCTACAAATCTGCCAATAGGAATCCCTTTTTACTTAATCAAAAGGCTATTCTTTACTAGGCCTGTTTTCACACAGGATATTTGTCAGGCATGGAGCAGGGGTACAGGAGGAAAGAAAGAGAAGCAAGAAGGTGAACAGTAAAAGGAAAGAAATCCTGGATTCAAGACACACCTCTCTGGGCACACTCACCGAGTCTGGGTCTCGCTGCTGCTCGAGAAAAGCGGAAAATTCCACCAGGCGAAGCTTGGTTGTACCAATGGAGCGACCTTGCCAGGCAGGGACAGAGGGAGCTGGGGCTGATGCAGGCTCAAACCCTGAAAAAGCAATTGTCACCTTTGATGCTGGTCACTCACCTCCCCTTGGGCCTCAGGCAAATACTGGAATAGGGCTCTACAGATGACCCAGAAGGAAATGCCATCAGCCCCCTCTCCACCAGGTCTGGCGGGGAGAACTCAGGTGATGATAGATGCTGGCTGAGGACCCCAGTGATGGTGAACAGTTAGATAAGCACAAAGCACGTGTTCCTCATTAAGCCAACTTCAGCTAAAGTTAAGGGCTGCAGCATGAGGACATCCATCCTGGACCGAGGGGTCTACTTGGGGACCAAGCCAAGAATGATGGGATAATGAGAAGTGAATGCTTCCAAAGACTTCCTGTAAGACCCGGACATGCTGTGCACTTCTTGTGTTTGTCCATCTTCCTGAAGACTGTGGTCACTAGCACTATAGAATATTCTCTCTGAATGCTCCGTGGTACTGGGGAACAGGGCAATATGTGAAAGCATTTTCAGTTTGGGGAATCCGTAAGAGAGAGCAGTGACTTTTATACTGTATACCTTGAGTAGTGCAAAGGAGTAATTCCACCAAGCCTCAAGCCAGTTCAGTGGGACATGCTGGAAAGACAGCCTCAATTCCTTGTGCTGTGGCATCTGCCTTTGAACCTCTGAGGTCAAGCAGTCACCACTTCTAGGCAAAGTGTGGGACATGCTTCAGGCTCTCCTTCTCTGGGCCAAACAGTGCAAGGTTTTTTACATGCACATGGGGGGATTGGGGGTACGCTTTGTGGGGAAGGAGACAGGTAGGCTGGACAGATTCATGTTTTCCACTTTGAGCTTCCATGTACTCTCTCCTTTAAAGAAAGGTAGCGGGACCAAAATCTACTTATCTAAGAAAGGGTGAATGAAACCCTATCTACCCTCAAGACTCAGACTGCCTAATTTGGTCAGTTTTTATTGAGGAATATGCTGCAGCAACTTCACCTTCTGAGGATAATCATGATGAGGCTTCCTGTTTCTTAAACCATCTGAAAAGCTCTTGGGAGACGACTGAAGGGAATCGGGACCTGGCAGAGGTCACCCCTGTGGCCCTCCTGAGCTCCAGGCTACCCAAGGATCCTGCAAGTCAGGGGCAATGTGCAGCTGTGGCAAAGTTGAGCATCTCTTGACTCAGGGAACAAAGTGCCAGACCCAGCTGACAGCTGTGTGGGGCTGTGCTCCCAAAAGGGAGTTTTAGGGAGACTCACCTGGAATAGGGGCTGTGACTGCTGGCTGGATGGGGTAGGCCTGCTGCACAAAAGGCTTGACGCTGGGAACAGAGAGATGGCAGACAAGAGTCAGAGATTGTACCTGCAGCAGCGGCTATTATCCAGGTCCCACCATGACCTCCCAGTGGGAGGTCCTTCACTGCTGTGGTCCCTGCCTGCAGGTGGTAGCCCAGGTAGAGGCAGGTGGTAGCCTCTGCCTTTGCCCAGGCAGAGGCAGTTGTTCCATAGACCAACAGAGACCAGCAGCCAGCTAGGGATCAAACCACCAAGCCTCATGCCAGTTCAATGAGACATGCTGGAAAGACAGCCTTAATTCCTTGTGCTGTGACATTTGCCTTTGAACCTCTGAGGTCAAGCAGTCACCGCTTCTAGGCAAAGTGTGGGACATGCTTCAGGCTGTCCTTCTCTAGGCCAAACAGTGCAAGGTTTTTTACAGCATACAGGCAGGATTTCCTTTCTTTTATCCCAAAATAGCCCTTATTTTCCAGTTTACTGATCTTTCTTTTCTTGGCCCCAAGGCATCAGTAGGATTTGTCTACTGGCCACCCTACCAGAGGGCCGGCCAGAATGAAATGGGCTAGAGGAATACCTGTGCCGCCCTTTCTTAGGCAAGAAAGACCACAGCTCAGCCTGCAATACCATGAAGGAAGAGGGGTTCACTTCTTGATTCCAGCTGGACGACTGCTAATACTTAAGGTGGCAGTGAAGTGCTTCTACCTCTCCCAGGTCTGAAAAGCCAATCTCTTTCCTGCTAGGGGCCTCAGTAGACAATAAGAAGGAGATGCCTTATGGGACTTCAGTGTAATGCTCCTTTCTCCTCCAGGCCCTAAGACAGTATGGTCCAGGAAAAGCTCTCCCCAGGTGGGCTGGGACCAGCCCCTAGTTGTCAGTGCCCACCCCTCCTCAGACTTACTCTTGTGAGGATCCTGGCTGCCCTGTTTGAATCATTCCCGGCCAGAACTGGAAGGCAAAATGCAGAGGCCTCAGACTTACGAGTTTACTTCAAAGCACAGTTTAGGATGCCTACGCATCGCAACCCCTGCTAAAAGATAGCAGGTTTGATCACCCAACAGAATCGCCTTGCCAGAGTGCAAATGCAGTCACCACTTGCACAAGACCACAACCTATATTCTTGGACTGGCAACTCAGAGCTCCCTTTACCTCCTCCTTCCTGAAAATCCCCCCAAGGGCAGAGGCGGGCAACAGCTCCTCAGTGTTTTCCTTACACCTAGGCAAAGATCGGGGTGTGCTACAGGGGGCTCACAAATATTTTAACTGATTGATTTATCCATGTACCCTCCCTCCATTCTGAAACATTCCCTGCATAATATTCTGCCTCAACAGCAGCACTGAAGGCCCAGCAAGGCAGAGGACAAAGCTTGAACAAGGCCAGGAGCTCCAAGAAGCAATGCAGGCAGCATCTCCGCAGCGAGCTTCCCTGCAGCGATTGGTGTGGGCTGGAAAGGCAGCATGACATAGAGGAGGGAAAGAGCAGCCTCAGGAGTCAAGCAGCCCTGGGGCTGATTCTTGACATCGCTATCCATTCCACTAGGATGCCAGCTATCCAAACTCTAGTTTTGCTACTGAATAACCTCAGCTTTTTCATCTGCAAAATGGCAATGACAATAAGAAGCATTTAAGATTACCTGGAGGATTGAGATTACAACATAACGCTTCTCAGCCTTTGGTAGGTGTCAAAATTGTAAATGTGAATAGAATACCTTGTCCCTTTAGGGGCTAGTTGCCCCTGAAGACAGAGGGACAGAGACCAAGGGCCAGGAAAAAGATAAAGAGAGAAGAGGCCTGAGCCCAACCCAGAAAGGCACATTTAATTCCATGTCTTCAGGGACTCAGAATTCCTTCCTCTTCTGATTTTCTCCCTCTTCCTTTTCATTTTTTCTTTTCTTCTTCTTCTCCTCCTCCTTCTCCTATCCCTCTCTTTCTCTCTAGCTCTCTGCCTCCCTTCCCTCCTTACTTGCACCACTTAAGACTCAGTTATCAGTTAACAAGGTAGCCTTTGCCCTCTCACATACCTGACCCACGTGACAAGAAATGGAGATGGGAGGCTTAACACTGGTCCATGCCAACCCCAACCCCAGCAGCTGTCATTACTGGACTGAGCTCATGACTTACCCCTGGCGCCCCCGGGAAGGTCGGGCGTGGAATCCCAGGCAGCCCCAGCTTGTTGTGAATGGCAGTGGCCGAGACGATCTGGGCTGAGGACATGGCTGCCATGTGCTGAAGGGCCTTATCCTTGGCAGTCTGATCCTTGAAGGTGATAGTGACACACCGACTTAATACATAACGCATGGCTACCAGGCAGGTTACACAGGCACAGCCACGAGCACATGGACTAAAATACAGAGCCACAAAATAGGCCAAAAAAGCAAACATGCATGGATAAATAACACAGCCAGAAGGCTAAACCACACTCAACCTACCGTACCTCTCAACATTTACTGGGAAGACCCAATGGGACAATGCTTTTTTGTAGGGATTAAATCCATTTTCCAACAGAATGTGAAGCCTCTCAGAAGAGTGGACAATGTATTTATTTAGCTTTTCAGCTTCCAGAAGATTTCTCCAATTACTTAAAACATTTAAGGAAGAAAACAAAAATAAAGGACCTGCTTTTAAGCAAACGGATGGGAGGAAGGGTGAGCGAAGACATGTAGCTGTGGACTGGGGTAGGACCGTCCACAGAGCTCGAGGAGCCCTATCTGTGTGTCCTGGCTGTCACAGGGCCACGGTCCCAGGAGCTGCTGGGGTCATGCAAGGCCTGGAAGCCCTGCAGACACCTGGTTGGGGAGGCTCAGAAGCAGCAGGGGGTGGGGGTAACAGGGCCAAGCAGCATGCTGGCGGGGTGCATGCTTTCTCAGGTATCCCCGCCGTGGGGCTAAGGCTACATGGGTTCGCGCTAAAGCCAGGACCCTATGGGATGCTACAGGTACGTGGTTTCTCCTTTTCCTAAACAGATCTTTTCTAGGAAAGCCAAGGCTAATAACACAAAGCTAGCCAAAAAAGTCTGCCAAGCACAGCTAAAATACAGAACACTCAGTTTGGTGAAAATACTTACCATGCTTGTTACCTGGATACAATAATAAACAATTTGTTAAAAGGATTGCATACAAAGGGATGTTTTTTTTTTCTTCTTTGGTTAAAATATATATATATATATATATATGTATGTATGTATGTACATAAACATATAATAATTGGGAACAATAAAATGCATAGGGGTGTGGGCCTTCTCACATTTTAGGAAGGATCAGTGATCCAGATGGCTATCTAGAAAGGCAATGATTGAGAAGGGCACCCAACAGCAGCAATAATAAAAAACTACTCCCCAACTCCTTTGCACTGGTTCCATGGCTTCCCCAGGACAGACGGAGAAATAGCCTCCTGATATGAGACAGGCCCAGCAGGCACAGGCAGGGCTTTGAGCCTTGTAGGCATATAAAGGCTCCCGGTGCCAATAGAGGGTCTATACTCCAGGCCCAAATGCCATCAAAGCAAAAACAAAATGGTGACATCAAAATAAAAAGAGTGCTTTCCACCTCCAGGGAACGAGAAAGGGAGCTTCAGGCTAAGACAGCAAGTACCAGCAGAGAGGCTGCTAGAATGCTTACTGATATACACAAAGGTGATGGAAAAAAAACACATCAAGGCGTCAAAAGCAAGGCCAAAGGAGTTTTTTAAAAAATCAAAGCCCATAAACAACTGCTAGGGGCTTCTAAGAAAGATCTGCTAGGTGTTCCCAGGGTGTAGATACTACTTTGCCCTATAACTGTCAGGAAGACCATGTGAATTTGCAAAAAGCTTACATTAACCTTTGAAAAACAGTCAATAAAGAAAAAGGGCGGCCGGGCGCGGTGGCTCACACCTGTAATCCCAGCACTTTGGGAGGCTGAGACGGGCAGATCATGAGGTCAGGAGATCGAGACCATCCTTGCTAGCATGGTGAAACCCCGTCTCTACAAAAAATACAAAAAATTAGCCAGGCCTGGTGGTGGGCGCCTGTAGTCCCAGCTACTCGGGAGGCTGAGGCAGGAGAATGGCGTGAACCCAGGAGGCAGAGCTTGCAGTGAGCCAAGATCGTGCCACTGCACTCCAGCCTGGGTGACAGAGCGAGACTCCGTCTCAAAAAAAAAAAAAAAAAGAAAAAGGGAAAGGGGAAGGGCCAGGCGTGGTGGCTCACACCTATAATCCCATCACTTTGCGAAGCTGAGGTGGGAGGATTACTTGGGCCCAGGAGTTCAAGACTAGCCTGGGCTACATAGAGAGACCCTGTATACACAAAAAATAAAATTAGCCAGGTGCGGTGGTGCACTTCTGTGGTTCTGGCTACCCAAAAGGCTGAGGTGGGAGGATTGCTTGAACCTGGGAGGTCAAGGCTGCAGTGAGCTGTGTTCATCAAGCCACTGCACTCAAGCCTGCGCAATGGAGCAAGACCCCATCAGAAAGAAAAGAAATAAGGAGGGAGAAAAGGAAGGAAGAAAGGGAGGGTGGGAGGGAGAAAAGGAAGGAAGAAAGGGAGGGTGGGAGGGAGAAAAGGAAGGAAGAAAGGGAGGGTGGGAGGGAGAAAAGGAAGGAAGAAAGGGAGGGTGGGAGGGAGAAAAGGAAGGAAGAAAGGGAGGGTGGGAGGGAGAAAAGGAAGGAAGAAAGGGAGGGTGGGAGGGAGAAAAGGAAGGAAGAAAGGGAGGGTGGGAGGGAGAAAAGGAAGGAAGAAAGGGAGGGTAGGAGGGAGAAAGGTGGAAGGAGGAAGGGAGGAAAAAGGGAAAGGGAGGGGAGGGGAGAAAAGAAAACAGAGCCTAACACTTCCTTTTTTTTTATTTATTTTTTTTTTTTTTGAGACGGAGTTTTACTCTTGTTGCCAGGGCTGGAGTGCAGTGGCACCATCTCAATTCACTGCCACCTCCGCTTCCCAAGCTCAAGCGATTCTCCTGCCTCAGCCTCCTGAGTAGCTAGGATTACAAGCATGTGCCACCACGCCCGGCTAATTTTTGTATTTGTCTTTTTAGTTGAGACAGGGTTTCACCGTGTTGGTCAGGCTGGTCTTGAACTCCCGACCTCAGATGATCCACCCGCCTTGGCCTCCCAAAGTGCTGGGATTACAGACGTGAGCTACCGTGCCCAGCCACATTAATTTTTTGTGTCTTATGTATTAATCTGGCTGTGACTGAAAAACTAAGAAGCCTCAATTAACACCTTTTCATGGATGCACAAGGTCTTATGAACATCTGTAATGACACCTCCCATGGCCGAGTGACACTCCAAGGGCCCTGCAAGCTGACAGGATTCTTGGGTCTCAATAGAATGATCAGAGTGACTCAGAATGATCCTTTCGCTGATGTTATCTCCTTCTCATCAAATGGCATTCTTCGACTTGGGGCTCCATTTGCTAATCTGTCAAACGTTCTAACCTAAAGCTAGCTTCCTCAGCTCACCTTTTAAGATTTGAAACATTTCAGATACAGAGGATGCCAGAAAAGGGCAAATCTTGAAGTGGACGGGATTTTATGATAAACTGACAAACTGGGCCCACACATGCAGACCTCAGTGTCAGGCAATCTACCGTTGGCTATTCTGTGGCTTCACTTGCTCCACGCTGGTCCATTCCCTCAGAGGGTAGCCCATGAACAGAAACCATGGCCCTAGTCACACCTACTCCATTCCCCATCGCCACCACCCTGACATCAATACAAATCCATTGGTTTCTCTTTGACCAGTCACTTTGGACTCCAGCCCCCATGCCACTCAACCCCTAACGAGGGGGTTATAAATGCTCTCAAGGCGGATTTCTGAAACTGAGGTAATGGCACAGGTATGACCACAGGTGCCTTCCTCAGCACAGAATAAGCCTTGCAACTTCTCTGGGGCCCAGGCTAGGGGGATTGGAAAATGGCAGCACAGACGTCTTGTCTGCCTGACTGACACATCTGACCAATAACTACAACAACTTGAGGGCTTGGCTCCATTCCAGAACATCGTGGAGCCTCTCACAGACCCGAAGAGTTCCACGTGTTTGAAGTGCTGCAGACAAAGGCAGTTCTCCTTGCCCAAATACAGAATCTGTTTGTGCACACTTGGGTGGGGCGACTCAGGAATTCTAAGTCCATGTCCAAATGGAAATGAGTTCCCTGCATCTCCACATTCCGCTTTACTGAGCTGCTTGACATCTGCCAGGCTTATTCAAAATCATTTGAAATCTTCATCCAAGTTTGATATTCTTTTTTGAAACAGGGAACTCAGTCAGTGTAGAAAAGGAGAAAAGCACCTATCTTTGCTGTTTGTCACACAGCTTCAGAACATGATCTTTTTCTTCTGTTAAACAAAGTAAGGTTTGACTCTTTCATTACCCAGCATTCTACCAGGTACCTAAATGAAAACAGGAGTTCAAGAGCAGGAGAACAAATCAATTGCTTTTATCGCACCAACTTGCTCCAAGACTATAAAAGGTGTACCCACGGGAGTGTCCGGAGACCTGGCTCCAAACCTGTCCCTGCCTGACATTAATGAGCTGCATTATGTGGATCAAGTCATTTAACGACTTCTAAGTTCTTTATTTACAAAATTAAAAGTTGCACATTATTGTCTAATGTCCTTCCAGGTTTAAAGGCACTTGTAGCTATGAGGGTAAATTCCACTATAAACAAATACTTTTTAATGCATATAGTCAAGGAAACTACTAGTGAGAAGATGGCAGGATGTTAAAATTTGGGCAGCTCTTGGCTGCCATCCTAATAGAAAGCTAAGTGTGGAAAGGAAATTTTATCTCAAGTAGAGGTTCTTTCTGCACTTGACCTACCTATTTGAGAATAGGCAATTTTCTGCAAATGGACTAAAATGCCCATACCAGTGATTTCCTACCTTTTGTGGTTGATCTACTCTGACTACTCATTTAATTTTTATAACATCTCCCCTTTATCTACAATATATATTGAAAATTAAAAGGATTAAAATGTTTTGTTTAAAATCTAATGTGACCCTGGAAATAATAAGCACCACCAGGGATATCTTGAAATCAGAACCAAGGGTCTGACTAGAGACCCACTTATCCTGAAATGGGAATTCAAAAGGATGCCAAGCTAAGAGATTTCAATGGAAGGATCTCTAAATTGTCATTTTCAGCCCAGAGATAACCTGCCTGGCTTTGAAAAAATAACTCTAAGTGTCAGACTCGAGCGAATTGCTCCTCTGTGTCACTCTGGTCTAATATCCCAGACGTTGAAGCATTAGACTCTATCCTCACTACTCATCTCCGCTCTAAAGAGGAGGAGGCTAACCTATCCAAACAAGTGAAGCTGGGTAAATTCAAAAACATGCTACATTTGTACACCACACTAATTTTAAGATGTTTCCACACCAACATTTCTGAGATGTGGATGATATTTACAAAGGATGAGCACATTGTTTGATCCTGGAAAACTGTTAGGTTAATACTGAATTATGCTCTACGAAGTCTTAGGTTACAGGAAATATTCTGAGAGACAGAGACGGGGCGGGGGAGGGGGTGGAGAGAGAGCACGCACATGCATATGAGCAAGAATAAGAAAATTGCATCCTAGAAAAAAGTTTGGACAAGTTCACACTGACTCCTTATTACTGATTTTCTGTCCCTCTATCCCTAAGATTACAAAGAATGAGGCCATAAAAAGCCAAATGTCTGGGGAGTGGAGAAAGAAAAGGGAAATCTCCCTTTTCCAACTGAACCCCAATCCAAGCCCATGACCTGCAATGCAGAAAACACTCATGGAGCAGGAACCATGGGTCTATGGACTTTTGATGGGGAAGACGATGGGTTCTAAGAACAAATGGTCCAACTGACCTGAGACTCGGGATGCCTGTCTCATCATCTACCCTACTTTTGTCATTATCCAGTTTCCAGCACACCATACTCAGTGGTCGTGCTGCCTGCTACATGGTCCAGCAGGCTGTGTCACGCATAAACTCCTCAGCCTGAAGCCTTACAAATTGTTATTGTTCCTAAGTAAAAACAGGCTTTCATATTTCATGAAGCAGAGCAAGGTTACTGCTGCTATAGCTCTCCGTTCTGCTGACCGCCTCCTTTTTATGGTTGAAATGGACACAATGTTTGGAAAATATCTACATGTAATATACATGACAGGAGGGCAGCAGTATCATAAATGCACATGGCTGGAGTGGTGTACTCTTAAAACTCGAGGACATCTCATGGATCATTCTGGATATCAAAGGAGTCTTGTTCCCTTCTCTTCCTTCTGCTTCCTGGTTTTTGATTATTCTGCAAAATCAGTTATTTCATACTCTATAGGCATTACCATGAACAAATTTTAAAGATAATATAAAAAGGTTACATGCTTGCATATACAATATATGATAGCTGCCATATATGGAATTTTAATCAACAGCATAATCAATACCTTCCAAACAGTTTATTCATGGGCCATAATTTCAGAATTTAAAGATAGAATTCCAATCTAATTTATTCATATAGAAGTCCATCAACTACATTAGAAAAAATAGTAAAGTCAAAAAACGACCATGGATTCAAAAACTCTTGACAGTTATTAAATGTTTTTTCTCCAAATGTGCTTTAACCAGCAACATAACATAGTGCAAGGGAGGAAAGACAGCAATTTGCTTACAAAATCACTTTTTCAGAAAAAGACAAAACATAAAATACTTTCCTAATAAGTAATTTTGCAGATGTTGTTTCTAATCTTGTATTATGTGGATTCACATGACCTCTGCAATTACTAGCCATACCCCTTGAGCAGATAAACATCACAGAACTGTATTATGGTTTTGGAGAAAGGATGGAGGGCACTTTATTTTTTTTTCTAGCTATGATATCTAATTTGCTTATCATTAGAAAAGGCAGTACTAAATACAAAAGGAGGCTATTTCGGTCAGGTAACAGCTAATGCAGAGGACAGAAGGCACATTCACGCTTCTCCTGACTTGCTGCCTAATAAGTAGCAATTAATTCATCTTATTGTATTTCCAAATGCCAAAGACTCCATTCACATCCAAGGAAAAATTTTCAAGGCTTTTACCATTGTTCATTTTTAAATATACTCAGCTATATTTGGTATTTTATAATTGTCAACAGCGTTTCCTTTAACTCTGATGTGGGGCTTCACATCATAAAGGATTGTAGATGAGAATTATAGATGAGTAAACTCATAGGTGTGCCTCATGACTCTCTCCCAGGAAGCCTGGGATTTAGGACAGCTTCATGCCAGATTCAGGTGTCTGGGAGAAGGCACCCTTCTGACCTTAGCCCACTTTTCTCTAGGAGGTGACAGCAAGGAGCCAGAGGAACCCAAACTGGCTCCAGGCTCAAGTTAAGTCCCAGAGTGAGTCCTTGCTCCCATTGTTTATCTTGTTTCCTTCAAACATACAGACACAATGAAGAGAGCTCAGTGGAGGGAGACAACACAAAGCATCCCAAGTCAGCAAAATGAACCTCATCCTGGACTAGTACTCTCTGGGAAGAGCTTGGCTTTTGGTACCAGATATCCCTGGATTAACTTCAGACTTGTGACTCTAAGCAAGTCAGTTAACTATTCCAAGCCTCTGCGTCCTAATTTACAAATCGAAGATAAAAACACTTCCATTCAGGACTGCTTCAAGTACTTAGCACGGTGCCTGCAGCCTTGGCCCTGGGTGAGCCTGCAGTCTACAGGGCCCAGGTGACTGACTGGCTTTCCAGGCTGGATCCTGCTCGGGATCTGAAAAGCTCAGGAGCCCTAGTCCTCACTAGATAATCTTTCGAACTGATGTCACTCTAGGGCATTATCTAAGTTGGAGGCCAATTAACAATGGGTTTTCTCTATGAAGACATAAAAATGTAGAATGAGGCTTTTACTGTTGCCCTTAAAAAGAAAATCCAAACCTGGCTCAGTTCACACAGAATTATCTTTATCTACATATTCAGTGCTCTGGCTCCCATCGTTAATTTCTCCATCACCACACTGTTGGTAAGTGGTTCTAACTGAAGCCTGAGAAATTGTCTCCAATCTTAGTTTTTGTTCAGTTAAATTAAAAACAAGGTAATAAAAATATCTTTGAGGAGAAAGCGTATATGTCATAAATGCAAAAGAACTCCCCCTGAAGACTGGGAAATGCCAGGAAAGATTGTATCATTTCCCAAATCCTGTGACAAGGCCAAGTGTCTTGGTGCAGACACAGACAAAGGAGGTTGTTGCTCAGGCTTTCCTTGCCTCCTGTACTGCTAACAGCCAAGTCCTGAAGGAGCAGAGTGGCTCAGGGGCTTCACGGGGCACCACAGAGTGAAGTGAAGCATGTCTACCTTCCCTGTGGACAGGCCCATTCCTGGATGGAATCAGTGATGATACAAACATGATTCAGCAGTGTGGACTTTAGCAATGCCCCAGTGAAGTTCTTGAACTCAAAAGAATTAAATCAACAATTTGAACTTTAAGCTCTCTGCTTATTGGAAGGAACAGCAGATTGGAAAGAATGGCTTGTTCAGAAATCAAATCACAAAGGCCACCAGGGCGAGAACAAGAAAACGGCCCTGGGGGAGCACATGTAGCTCATAAATTAGTCACCAGCGACTGGACATAATCAGAGGGGCTCACGTCTTTTTCTGCTCTACTGGGATGATGCAATGTCAGCAAGTACAGGTTTTTCTTCAGTACACATTCAGAGCCTGGTATGAATACATCTACTGCATAAGATGTATTCCTGCTGAGGGGAGGGCATGGCGAAGACTTCCTTTCCTCTTAGTTTTGTCCCGAGTCATACACTCACCCAAACACACTCGAGAAGTGAACCAGAGGTGGTTTGGCCCATCTTCATGGGAAGATGGAGATGGCCCACAGTGTGGTCGTGCTTCCTAGACCTTGGCTGTGGCTGCCACAAGCTTCTGAAAACAGCAAGAAAGGATTGCCTTTTTGCTGCTAATGGGGAAAGAAGGACTCTGAGCGGGGTCTGAACAACTTCCTAGGGCAACTGAACATACAGAGAAAGAGACTCAGGCACAGAACTCTACAAAGAAACTCTGAGTAGGAAAAAGACTGCTTAACACATGAAGAACGCTTCTGCATTCTTTCTACATGCTAGGATAATAAATCCCTGGAGCTTAAAAGAACAGTTAATGACTTTTTGATGAATTAACGGTGAGTGAAACAATTCGAAGTAGAGAATAATTTCTAAGGCTGTGAGCTAATCCTCAGACATGCTGCTGCTTCTCACTACTCCACTGGAGATGCCAGTAGGGACTAAACTAAGGGAAAGGGCGAGATGGAAGACAACAGGTAAAGCTGGTGTCGGTGACCTTGCTATCTCTGCAGTTGGTGACACAAGGTCCAAGGGAGACCTCTAACTCAGCGTCTTCAGGTCCTTAAATGGATATTCCACAGGCCTAGAAGCCTCTTTCACACTGCAACTGCACGGATTCATCTTACACTTTAGAATTAGACTCAGGCCCAGCTATGGGCTATGGGTCATCTATAAAACCTACCCCCCTTGAGAGCAGTGGGTCAAAAATGTTTTGTCTGAGTAGGAGGCAAACACACAGCACTCCCATCACTGAGAAACAACTCCTTCAAAGCTAAGCTCTCTTCTAGGCCTGTAGTTAGTACTCTAGCTTCTGTCCTAGACATTTTTTTTTTTTTTTTTTTGGAGACAGTCTCTTGCTCTGTCACCCAGGCTGGAGTGCAGCAGTGCAATCTCGGCTCACTGCAACCTCCACCTCCCAGGTTCAAGCAATCCTCCTGACTCAGGTGCACACTGCCAAGTAGCTATAACTACAGGTGCACACTGCCATACCTGTCTAATTTTTTGTATTTTAGTAGAGACAGGGTTTCACCGTGTTGCCCAGGCTGGTCTCTAACTCCTGGGCTCAGGCAATCTGCCCATCTCGGCCTCCCAAAGTGCTAGGATTACAGGTGTGAGCCACCGTGCCCAGCCTTGTCCTAGACATTTTGAAAATGCCCCAACCTCACGGGGGGTGGGGGTGGGGGAGCGGGGAGAGAAAATCCCCACAACTCTGCATGTATAAATTTAATTTCCAAAATTACTATGCTCTGGCCACAAATGCTTTTTTTTTTTTTTTTTTTTTCCCCTGTTCTCCATCTTACCAAGCTCTTGAATCTCAGCTTCAATCTACCGGCGCCTTGTCTCTACTCTCCCAGCTTCTCTGCTCCTGGTTCACTGTCTCCTCGCATTACTCCCTTTCTAGTTCAACCATCCCCTATATTTCCTGGACCTCGTATCTCTACTTTGCAGTCATGGTCTGTATCCAAGGTAATCAAATTGTTGGCCGAGTCTATCTTAACTTAAGCTGCTAAAAATTCCAGAGGAAAAGTCTCATGTTGGTGCCAATGGCTATTGCACAAATTCATGGTAGACAATTGGGCAAAAATCGGCTGGGCACAGTGGCTCACGTCTGTAATCCCAGCACTTTGGGAAGCTGGGGCAGGCAGATCACTTGAGGTCAGGAGTTTGAGACCAGCCTGGCCAACATGGTGAAACCCTGTCTCTACTAAAAACACGAAAATTAGCTGGGTGTCATGGCAGGTGCCTGTAATCCCAGCTACTTGGGAAGCTGAGACAGGAGAATCGCTTGAATCTGGGAGGCGGAGGTTGCAATGAGCCGAGATGGCGCCACTGTACCCCAGCCCAGGCGATGGAGTGAGATTCTGTCTCAAAAAAAAAGGACCATGGGCAAAAATCTAGGAGCAAAAAGAGAAGAGAGTTTTCACTGCATTTGATTTTCTAAGGGAAATAAATGGCAAGGAAAGACACTGTGGGTGGTAGGAAAGAAAGATTAATTTTGGTTGAAGAAGGAGGGTAGGTAGAGGAAAAAGTACAGAATAACGTTTGCCACTTGATTTTTCATTAAAAAAAATCTTATATAATGAAAATGATCAATTCCAGATAGTATAAACATGAGTGTTTAATATGTTATTCTCTGTACTGTTTAAATTTTGTATAAGATTTTGCAACAAACACTTCATAGTTAATTTTGATGCACACTCCTAGTTAATTACCATTACTTTAAGAGAACCCAACTTTTAATAAGTTAATTTTTAAATGCTGCTATTGAAAATCTTTCTGAAAAATTCTGGCACACAATACTTTTCAGACTTCATAAGGACAGAACTTATAATTTATTCGTTAAATACAATGAGTAGAAAAGACTACAGAGAGGGCAGAGAGCACTGAAGCGGGGAGCCAGCCAAGGATGAGTGCTAAGCAGCCCCGAGGGTGTGGGTTGGCCCTTGGTCCTGGCCTGCGACTCTCTTCCCCACTCGTAAAGCAGCCCAGGAGTTAGCCTCCCTGACTCCGGCTTGGCCTCCCTCTTATTAGCTATCCTGCAAAACCCGGCTAGGGAGGTCTTTTCAGAGTGTTAATTTGTATGAGCCCTGTGTACACCCCGAGGCCCACAGAAGAATCCCTGCTCCTCAGTGGGATGATCGAGGGCCCTTCCCTTAGGCTCCTCCAGTCTTACCTCCCACCGTATGCCCCCAACTACACACTGTTCTTCATCGTCCCCCAGATAGTCCCAACTTTATGGAAATTCTCTGACTTCAACTATGTTTAGTTCTAACGACACTTCTCCGTGAAGCTTTCTTTAATTCCCTCACTCTCAGAATGAATCACTCTTTTCACTTGGTCAGCCTCTGCACTATCCTGTTTAATTTCTACTGCAGAGCTCCCTAGCTGTGGATACCCACTGGAAAAAGTAACAGAAAATTTCAGCATTCCTCAAGAACACAAACTCTGGATTCAATTCTATTGCCCAACATCTACAAAAGGACCTAGAACACACTTGGGTTCTCAATGAAAACCACTGGACTGAATTCAGTAATCATTCCTATGCCTTTCAAGTTCAAATCTATGTTGAAATCTTAGACTTTCACTAGAACAATTTTTTTCTTTACTAAAATTTAAGTCTACACATTTTGGGGGTGATCTAGTACACAAACAGCACATTGAGAACAACTGCCAATTAGCAGAAGCATAAAGCTGACCTTTAGAATTTATTCTAACAGATTTCCAGAAGAGTAACTTTTGTAGCTAGGATGACTTATCTATCAATGTGACATCAAAATGACCACTCTCTCCTGGAGTCTGTTTTCTTCCGAGGAACATGGCAGAACTTAGAAACTACAGAACTTAAAAACATGGGCTTTAAATGGGACACAGGAGCTGTCTGTAAAGGCTGGAAGGGACAGCATAGGAGGTAGACACCTCCTCTTCCTTCTGCCTAAAACAGGTGGTTTTTCAAACCTGGTTCAATGGAATAGCCCAAGAGGCCATTACTAAGGATTTGAGAGAGAAAGTTTCCATTAGAAACATGAGTTTTGCTACTTTAAAAAGGCTAGAAAACACCAGGCCAAAGAACTCTGCCACACCCTTCCCTGGAAAGTAAAGAGAAGCTTATAAGCAACAAGGTTCACAAGGAAGACACACCTGGCAGTGGCCTCCATTGTGGGTAAGCCACTTTTCCAACTCCACAGAGGGACAGACAAATGCAAGCCTAGCTTTGGTCTTCAAATGAGGAGCACAGACTTTTGTCTACCCCTTCCATGTCTGAGTTTGTGGAGAAGTGGTGACCAGCCTGGCTACGGCAGTGCCTGCAGGGGTAGTTACTGGGATGGTCGGCCACCAGCCACCTGCTCCAGGAGGCCTTTCTACATCTTCCCAGGCAAAGCACAGTGTCTGTTTTAAGCTTGGATACTTCCTGCCACTCCCCCGCTGCTCCCCACCCACCCAGAAGCTATCCTTGTTGTCTTTTGGGATGACCTCAATTTTCTGTAGCAAGTTTATCTCATTAGCTAGTATGGGAGGCCAAAAAGACCATGGCTATCAGCCTGACCCCATGATGACCTTGGTAAAGATGCTTGTCCCTGCCTCCTCACAAATGTGCTATTAGACTCCAGAGCTGAACAAGGGGGTATGGATGGAGCTGGGACACCAACAGAGTTGAGCCCATATCCTGGTAATGGCTGGTTAGGAAGGTTAAGTATATGGTCTTTGAGATAAAATGTTCATGGAGGGAGTGAAGTTCATGGAGGGAGTGAAAGCAGCACCAACTCCTGCAAGCAGGTGACAGCCAGCCTCACTCTCTGCGACTGTCCTAATGCCCTCAGAGTAGTGACAAGCAGTTCTGTCTCCAGGACCATATCATCCCCCCAGTTACTGATGACCCTCACAGCACCAACCCAAATTAAGTCCACATTTTGACCAAGGGCTCAAAGTTAAAATGTGGATGCCAAGTGAAGGGCTGGTAGCAAAGGCTGAATGCCCAGTCCCAAAGACTGTGAGGGATGACAGGGTTAGGTACAGTGTGCTGGCGTGAAGCCCTCTGCTTGAAAACATTTGCCCACCTCCACTAGATAAAATTGTATCTAAAAGAACAATTCGTTCAGGGTGTTAAAAGATCTGAGTTCAAATCCTGGCTTCACCACTTACTAGGAAGGCTTTGTGACTAGTCAATTATACTCTCTCAGCCCCCATTTCCTCAGTATCATGCCCCCAAAACAGAATACTGTAGTGAGCTTAAATGAGGGAGCACGTATTAGGCTGTCTTTCCTGTTTCAATTCCCAAAAGTAACAGTACACTCTTCAGGAAGCTCATCCCTGCACCCCACATTTCATTTCGGCTGTTCCTGCTAACACTTACCCAAAGTGCTCCTCTAGTTTACATTCCCATTTACATGGCCAGCTCCCTGAATAGGAGATTGGCTGTTAACTGCCCATCACAGTGAGCACCATGCCTGGAACACTCAGTTGGTATTAGCAGATGGAAAAACAAAGGACTCCATTTTTCCAAGAACAATATGGTAGGAAAGAAGGAAAGAAACTACAAGAAGACGGAGGTGGTTCTTGGAGCTTAAATGCTGAGCCAGTTGCTATCCTACTGCTTCTGTTTCTGTCTCTTCCTTGTGCCTGCCCCAAAAGAGAGTGGCCCAGGGCTGAAAGTCAAGGGAATGTTTCTTTTTTATTATTGTTAATTTTTTTAGAAACAAGCATCAATACAGCTGTGTATTTTTACATATGTACATGTATAAAGCAACAGAAAAATTGTTTCTATGGAAGAAAACTCTAAAATTCACCAAGTGAGAAAAAGACTGCTTCCTATATCCCATGGGAATCCCTTCTGAACAGAAGAGCTTTATTCATCACCTACAGGGCTTTCAGTCTAGGGCTGTGTGCCTGGTAAGTCCACAGGAACCACATAGACGGTGCAGAAATACAGCAATTCATATCATCACAGATAGAAATAACATTGTTATCTGTAAACTTCTTTGTACAACATTAATTCATTAGCTCAGAGAAACTAGAAACAGAGTCAGAACTTGAGCAAAAACTGGGGTAGTTACATCCATATAGAGAGTATTGCACCTTTGGTTAAAAAGCAGGATCTATAAAGTTATCTTAGTCTTCCAACTGCTCAGCCAGTGCAGCTAAAAGCCAGCCACCATCAGCCACACGTGCGAGCGAGCCAGCATGCTGCCCACTGCAGAGGGCACACCAAATGCTCCTTCCTAATCACTTGTCCTGTTCCACAGCCAGCCTTGTTTGCATAAAAAAAAAGTAGAAGGACTTTGGGAAGAGTCGCAGTGTTCACCACTCAAGTGTGAAACTGTACTGTTTTTTAGTTCAGAACAAAAACACAAATTTAATTACTGTATAGAAAAATATCAGAACAAAACCAAAAAAGGCACAGGGGAAAGTTATCAATATGGGCCAAAATCAATTTTTATTATAAACGAAGGCTCCTCCTTGCAAACTATAATCCCTTTGCATTTCTAAAATAGGGCACTATAGAAAAATAAAAGTCAGGTATGTTTTATTGTAAATTTTATAAAGGGAAAAAGTAAGAAGCTGTATATAAAAAATTATCAATGCCCCCATTTTTCCTATAAAATATATTTTGAGACTGAAAAATGAGGTACAAGTAAAAAAAAAAAAAGTAAGTAAACTCAAGTACAAATGAAACTGCAAATGGGTTTGATCAAGAGCTTTTCCACCTCGAAGATCTATCTTTTTTTAAAGGCCACTCCTCAGATTTCTCTTAATAAGAGCGCCATTCACTTAAAAAACAGTAGAAAGCAATGTGGAAGAAATCTCGCTGAAAATACTCTGCAGAAAGAGACATGCATGAAAAAGACGTATTTTTTATAAGTCTTCTTAAAAATACATCAAAAGCATGAGTTAAAATAATCTCTAAATTTTTTTAAAAGGTAATTTCATGACCACTTTGGAAATGATTCTAAAGAATTTCTACTCAATTTTGTATCTCTGGACTTTTCTTTTTTTAAGTTTTTCTAGCCCAGGGCTGCTTGGTGGACATCTTAAGGTAAAAAAAAAAAAAAAAAAAAAAAAAAAAAATTACGTTTCTGTGCTGAAAAGTTATCAAGAAGAGCTCTCTGCTGCATTTGCATTGTTATTAGGAACACACACACACACACACACACGCAAACACACGCACGCGCTCGCACACACTGAGTTTAATGTGAGGCTAGTACAGAAACAGAGAGATTAAACACAAAGAAATGTAAACAGCTCTCACATGCAAGGAAACTAGGTTACGAGAATCCCAGCACCAGGCATTCACCAGTCACCATGGAAAACAGGAAGTGAGATGCATAGCAACCACAAGCCAAAAAGCAGAAAAGCGCATACCTTTAGCTTGGAATGAAAATCACGAGATTTCCTTCTGGCAAGAACCTGAATGTGACTAGACACCTGCAGGGTAGGGGAAGGGAGGAAAACAAAGGAAAAGCCTGTAACCATGGAGATGAAAAGCCCCCTACAAGTGGGCAAGCCAGACGTACCTTAATGGCGGCTTGAATTTCTCGAACTTTCTTTCTTGCTAAGACCTGTATATGACTAGACACCTACATTGTTCGGGTTTATGAGGGGAAACAAAACAAAACAAAACAAAACAAAAAAAGGAAATCAAATATAAAATCGCTACTCTTTGGGAGGGTTTTGGGGTGGGGTTGGGGGGGTGGTTATTTGCATCTCAACAAAGCTCTGCAGTTAGGAGTACACAGTCCCAGCCAGACACAAGCCCCCAGCGCTGCTCTAAGCTTTTCATACTGGGTCATCACTGCAGTGACTTGATTCAGGATGAAAATTAAGACTCATCTTAGTTTTCCCACCCGAGAGAAATCATGGGCACTGGGAAAAACTAATTTTGGGAGGGATGAGAGGGGATCTTTTCATTCTAAAATTAAAAAGGTGGGGGTAAAGGTAAATGAAAATATTTATAGCTTCTCAATATCAGGAGGGAAAATCCCTTTTTCTCAATTTAGAAGAGACTATCCATAAATTAGCACATTCTGCAGAATCAAAAAGCTGAAGCTGTCAGTTGTATTCTGATCTCATTAAGAGCTCTGGATTCTGTAGCAAATGTTAAAATAATACTGACATGTAAATTAGATCTCAAAGAGAAATGGAAAGACCCAGTTAGCAGAGCTGGTTTTTTTTTTTTTTTTTTTTTGCCCTTATAAATATCTTTAATCCTTCAACTCTTTTGGGTATTGACTGGGCGCCAAGTGGATTTGCATATTATTACAAAGCGAAATGTGTGAATACAGCCAGCCAGCCATCCTGTTAAAAATCTGGGTTGAAAACCACATGGATTTGCTGAACAACAAATTCACATTGGAGAGGTATCACCAACTGCTGCCTAAAAACATCCCCAGGACGCCAGGGCGTGGAAATGTAGCCAAGCCCAGCTTCTGAAACACAATGATTCCACTAAAATTTGCATCTCTTTCAGTGGGACTTGGTTAAATTTAGAAGAGTCCCTCAGTGAAGGGTCACCGGGCAAATGACCAGAGCTCACAGACCAGCAGACAGCCCAGGTCCCGCACTGTCAGTATATAGGTGATTAGATCCGCTGGTTTCTGAAATTTAGAATCTTCCATTTAAAAGTTCAGCGACTCAGACTGCGTGGTGATTACCCCATTTCCAACTCTCCAGCGACTCTAAAATAGGATTTATAATAAACGGTCCTTTTATCTTTAACTTTGTCTTTGAGCTTCAATCATTCAATTTTTCTTTTTTCCAATTTGCTTTGGTACTTTTCTTTTTTTAAGTACAGAGAAGCAGAAACTCCCCCATCCTCTTCACCCCTCCATCTGGCTCCTGCTGTTACTTGTTTTCACCCAAATTTTGTTCTTCTGTGATTCTCAGACTTGATGAGGGCCACTAGCATCCCCCAAACAGACAATGCGCTGCCTCTGTGCGCTGGCAGGAGGCCACTTCTCTTTGTGCTGACTCAGCAGCCAGGCTCCCAGGCTGTGGCACAAGTAGCATTCCTGGGGAAGAGCCTCTCCCCGTTATAAACACTCATGAAAACAATTCCTCACTGGGAAGAGAACTGAAATCTGCTGCTCAATCTTAATGAGACCACAGTTTAGCTAGCTTTTTGGTCTGATTACAGTTTTTAAGGTTCATGCCGTATCATTCAGCATAAATCAACATTAAAAAATAATTAATTATTTTCTGTTAACAACTCACCCATGAGGTTTTTTGGGGTTTTTTCCCCCCTCCTTTCTTTTTTTGGTTTTAAACACTAACTTCTCATCCGTTCCAATTCTAATCTGGCTCATGTCAGAGATTTGGGCTGTTTTACATCTGAAAGAATGAGGGAAGGCAGAACTCTGACAAAGGGCAGAGAATTCCTGATACTGCTCTGCACAGAGGTATTGAAGTTGGTAACTTCATTTCAGTCACAGCAGCTACTGACAAAAAGCCATCGCTTAAAAAGCAACAGTTCCCTGGACTCACATCATTTAGCATTACATTAAGGCCAGTACTCAAGGCTGCTGGTGTTACTTTTTCATTGAAATTATGACTAATATATAATCGTTCCAGGATTTTACAATGCACAAAATCTCAAAATTTCATGACCTGCAAGTGCATTTGCACCTGCAGTTTTTGCAATGTTCGCAGGCACACATTTTGGGAAAGAAATGTTAGCTTTGAAATACTGCACAGGAGCAGTTCATACACCGTCCTTAGCAGTGACACTTTCCCACTTGAGTATAAAAGGAACTTGTAAGACCACATAATAAAGGGTCACTGAAATGATGAACAGTGAAAACTGAGCCAATTTAAAATACCTCCAACACTGACGTCCTTACAGGGAACTCAAATTGGGGGCTCCTAGGAGCCAAAGCATAGCCAGCCACTGCAGCCAAAATGCCTTTGTGGGCCATTCGCTGACATGCACAATTTCCAGGTGGGTTATTTTACCTGTTTTCTGGTCCTCGTCTTGCCTGTCCTGAGTTTGATGTATCTGGCTATCAATTCATTCCTACCTGAAAGATAGAAGAATTTACCATGAGGTGGGTTACCAAAAAGCCAAACCAACAAAGCCCCTGAAAGCAAGAAACAGAATTCAGAATCAAGAATTTTAAAATTACAACTATGTGTTTACTAATGCTAGAAAAATAAAACAGCACAATTGTCTGTAAAAATGTTTACCAGGAAAAATTAAGATGAAAGGCATTTAAATTTAAACTTAGACCAGCATCTGAGAATAGAAATTTATCTTTTTTTTTTTTTTCTTTTAAGACGGAGTTTCACTCTTATCACCCAGGATGTAGTGCAATGGCACGATCTTGGCTCACGGCAACCTCCGCCTCCCAGGTTCAAGTGATTCTCCTGCCTCAGCCTCCCGAGTAGCTGGGATTACAGGCATGTAATCCCGCGCCTGGCTAATTTTGTATTTTTAGTAGAGATGGGGTTTTTCTCCATGTTGGTCAGGCTGGTCTCGAACCCCCGGCCTCAGGTGACCTCAGCCTCCTTAAGTGCTGGGATTATAGGTGTGAGCCACCACACCCAGCCGAAATTTATCTTTTTAAGATGTGCCTTTTTATCTGTTTGTATGCTGATACCGAAATGGGTGGTGGCTCACTCATATAAGCAACAAATACAAACAAGGATTTGTCTGGGAATAAACCCACTTCTCTTCTAATCTTTGATTTTTCATATTCACGTTCATATTCATTTTCCTTCTCATTCAAGTTTCTACTGATAGTTAACTCCAGCTAGAATCACAGTCACAAGAGAATGAATGAGCTGCTGTGGCCATGGAAGCCCTGCAATGACAAGAAGCTAACAGTACAAAAGCAGACATCCCCTAAAGGTAGTCAGTGAAAAAAATGACTCAATCTTCTCCAAGTTATATAACCTTCTGGGGAAAGAACGATGCCCAAAAGTATAAACAAAAACCTTTTATCCGTATCCCACCAGGAAACTGAGAAGTCTTAGATAACTTGACTTCAGAAAACCATAATATAATAGGAAAAAACATCCCCAGAAGCTAAGCAGAGAAATGTATCACTAAGATACCATGTGAAATAAAAATCACACATACAAACATAGGTTCTTCTGAGCAGGTCCTATTTATGACTTCAACTTGCTCTAAATACCAAGAACTGAAATTATTTCTAGATATTCCATACAGTAAATGGAAAACCACCATTTCATAGCACTACTGTTGGCTGGTTTTGTATCAGCTCAGCTCCATCCTTGTGAAAAATTCTTTTGGTCAAGAACAAGTCTGAAGCCCACTGCTGTGGCATTCACTCATGTGCTTTACCAGCCTGAGACAATTGTGCTAAATGCTACTTCTCCTTCAAGGCCTCACTTGGATGTCACTCCCTTGGGGAAATCTTTTCTAACTGCCCAACTAGGTTTGGTTGTCTTGCTCTACACCCCCATGGTGGCACGAACTGCACTTCTCCTTCCTAGGATGTACCCAAACTGTAACAGTATTTATAACTTTATAGTTAGTTGTAAAATTTGTGTTTGCTGCCTCACTTCTTCCCAGGTATACTGCATACTTGAAGAGGGGAAGAACTCTGTCTTCTTCCTCAAAGTACCCCTAGCATCTAGCACACTGCTGGGCACAGAGAAAAGAATGAATAAGGAAATAACACAGCCTCTACTGAAAGGAAGTGACCATATCCCCCAGATCTTCCTTAGCAGACTAAAGAACTGGAAACACTGAAGACCAATATCAAAATGTCCTTAGGGAAATCTTGGCTGAGAATTCCAAAGACTCTCTCATCACTGCCTAGAATGTCCTATAGTCATGGCTCTGCCCACCACCTGCCAGTATTGGGACTGTGCAGGACATGGTCATCACCGTAAGGCAAAGGAATCATGAAATCTTGGTGCTAGAAAGTATCCCTGGGTCATCCATGCCCATTCCTGAAAGTCTAAGTTCTCATAAGCCTAAGTCAGCACTTCTAAAATTGAGGAAGTAGCCCATTCTATCTTAGAACATATTTATGAATAAGAAGACCCTTCTTTGGGGGGTCTGCTTTAACTTTCATCCCAGATCCTTCCTGTTCCTCTTAACAAGAAGTCCAGTCCTTTATTTATATAACTGCCTTTCAGATATTACTGGCAGCTCTCAGGTCCTCCTGGAGTTGTACACAAGCTAAACCTTCTGTGTTCCTTTGTTATCTGACAAGCTTTGGAACACTCCCACACACCATCCTGTGACCATCCTTTGTCTGTTTTCCTTTCAAAGCTTGGAGTCCAGAAGTGTGGCAGTGCTCCTGCTACAGCATCAGAGTGAGTTTATTACCTCTCTCATCCTAAATACTCTACCTCTGTTAATGCAGCCAAACACTGCATTAAATTTTTAAGGAGCATAATAAATTATCAATATATGCCAACTTAAACTTCTAGGTCTTTTTCATATGGGTTCCTCTTTGGATAGTCCCTACCCCTGTTTCCAGTCTTTTTAATGCATAGCTGAGATTTTCAGACCTCAAAACAGAACCTTACATTTTTTCTACTCCATTTCATCCCCTTAGATTCAGTCTATCATTCCTGCTTGCAAGATCTTCTCAGATCCTGCTTCTGTGACTGAACCCTTTTACCACAGAAAAAGGACCTCTAAATTCAGTTTTGAGGATTGCTTTTCCAAGCATTCTCTTTCAAACTTTTGAGAACTACCAATATCCCCTGTAGTGTCATTGCATCTACTTCTCCATCTCTCAGATGGTTGTACAGATTTTGCAATTTGTCTCGAAGGCTTGCTGACAGCAGAGCCCAGCTAGGAGTACCTAATTACCAGAAGCCAGAGCTAAATGACAACGTCTGCAGACAAGCCAAGCATCCTCTAGCCTGGGGCCTCACTGTGCATCCTGTTCAGGGCTATTTGAGTGGCCAAGGTGAAATAGATCCAGGGCTCTGTATTACATACAATTTCGTCTGAACCTTGTCCAGATGACAAAAATGTCGCCTACCCTCAAACTTGCTTATTTTCTGGGAAAACAGATGGAATAGTTTGATGGGTGTGACACAAAACCTATAGAACTAATTTTCAATTTCTTGCAGCACTTGGGGTTGAAAGAATAAAATCAATATCCAAGACAGCCCTATTTGACTCTGTACCACAGCCTATACAAATGGCACCCCTTAAAGTTAAACAGTGTCAACTCATACTTTGACTGAAGTACAATCATGTACCACATAATGACATTTTGGTCAACAATGAGCTGCATACATGATGGTGGTCCCATAAAATTATAATGGCATGTTTTTACTGTATCTTTTCTATGTTTAGATACTCAAATACTTACCATTGTGTTACAATGGCCTACAGTATTCAGTACAGTAACACCACACAGGTTTGCAGCCTAGGTGTGTAGTTGGCTATTCCATCTAGGTTTACGTAAGCACACTTGATGATTTTCTAACAATGACTAAAATCACCTGATGATGTATTTCTCAGAACGTATCCTGTTGTTCAGTGACTTCTAAAAATTATGACTTCAACAGGTCCTTAACTGAGTACTGTGGCCTGGGCATTATGCTGCAGTCATTATTTCATTAAAAGCTCGTCTTAACTCTCATGTCCTTGCTTTTCAGATGAGCAAGCTCACTTTTCAAAAACCCATGTTCTTTCTTTCATCTGTGTTTCAAGCCATGAATAGTAATTATTTCTTTTAAATATTAGAACTACCTGCTTTAAATTATAAAATCTTCCCTGAAACAAGTCTTAGAAACCTAATAAATTCTCTTAAATGCACTAAAATATTGCTTATAAAACTAGTACAATTTCAACCTTCCCCCAAATCAAATGTTTAAATCAGCTAATTCATTGTACATTTTAATTTGGAAATACAGGCTGATCTGTTATCTAGGCCAAATTATTTTTTTAATTACTTGAAATATCAAATATACATAAATCCTTTAAATCAAAAACATTAACACTATGGTTTTAATTCTATTAACATTTTCTATGTTTAATTCTAAATGTTTCCAGAATTAAACTATACTTACCCATTTAAAGAAGTATGCCATGCCAAACAATTCTGGAAGATCTTTTTGGCTGTTTGGGATTGTATATGCATGGTTGATATCAACTAGGTTCTGAAGAGAGTCTTGTCAGTGGCCCTGACATGACATCCTAAGCCCTACCTATATTTCCTTCTTTTTTTATTTTTTTGAGACAGGGTCTCACTTTATCACCCAGGCTGGAGTGTAGTGGCACGATCTCAGCTCACTGCAGCCTCAACCTCTCAGGTTCAAGCGATCCTCTTGCCTTAGCTCCCCAAGTAGCATGGGACTGTGGTAGCTCATGGGGACTACAGGCTTGCTCCACCACACCAGACCAACTTTTGCATTTTTTTGTAGAGACAGGATTTCATTATGTTGCCCAGGCTGGTCTCGAACTCCTAAGCTCAAGCGATCCACCCACTTTGGCCTCCTAAAGTGCTAAAATTATAGGCATGAGCCACTGCACTGGCACCTATGTGTATTTCTACAGCCCTGCCCTCCAAAGGGGTGAGCTTACAGATTCCACAGCCCTGGATTTTAATATGTTACTAAGATGCAGCATTTCCTAAGGGCCAGAAGATAAGCAGCACCATCACTGATGTAACTGAAAGTGGTTCTCCAAGCTACACAGCATAGTCCTGCTGCAGCCATGATCTACACACACACACACACACAGAGAGAGAGAGAGAGAGAGAGAGAGAGAGAGAGAGAGAGAGAGAGAGAGAGAGAGGTGCTTGATTCAGTAAACCTGATGCTACAAAAATGACTTTCAATAAAGTTAACTTAAATTATTATTTTCCTAAAACAATCCTGCAGTCACCTAGGGACCGTCTTCCTTTGTGCCTTACACCACACCTGTCTAATGTGTCAGAGAGATATAAAGCTTCTCTGTAACACAAAAATTCCTTTAGAAATGCACAATATGTCACCTCTTTTTTAAGCCTCAGATGCTGTAGTTGTAGATGCCCTTGTTTTTCCCACTGGCTGCACATAAGCAGCAAGGACAAACACAGCCTGACCTGTCACTTTCACACTGTGATCCTCTCCAGGCACTGTAATCTAGTTTTTATTTCATTTTATTTTTTTTCCCCTAAATAATATAACACAGTTCGAAGTGAGCCCATCATTGGCTTCTCTTACATCTTGGATTGCCATGGAAATTCTTGCTAAAGAGGCAATACAGAGAGAGATCCCAGCAGAAAAGCATGGAGTTTGCACTGTGCTTGCCTTACCAGATAGAAGACCGGTTAACGTTGTTGTGGGCTGTATATATAATGGGATGTGGCCTCAAGGTCATGTTTGAGGCACAGCAAATGAAGGTCTGTGGCTAGAAATTGTAGCCCAGAGACACTCAAGCTTTAACAGTGTAAGAGCCACTTTGTAATTGAATGGAGTCAGGGAGCCACCAAGAAAGAAGCAACAAATGCAGTGCTCCTCTTCCCGGGCCATGGCCAGTCCTAAGGCAAACTCACACCCATGCAGGACTGGACTGCCCTGGGCCTAGGAAGGAGCTCTAGCTTGGCTTCTCTAAGGAAACATCTGCTGGCCCCTTCCCTTCACCGAGAGGGATGCGTGAGGGTTCTCCACCCCCTTCTTCCACATTAAAACAATGAAAATCAGAAAGCTTATTTCCCTTGAATGCTAGACCAAAGCTACATCAAACAAGGGTCTTCCACATACCCCCCACCCCACAAACCCTAACTCAGTCCAGTAGTACTACTAGATTATCGAATGCTTCCTGTGAACACCTTGAACTTTGTACGTGGGTGCACAACTGCTGTCATGGCCTGTACTGTCCTTGCCCATTTCTGCATGTCTGGTTTCTGCCTATCTTCCCAACGCCTCATCCTTCATGAGCCTTCCAGCTGGTGGTGGCCTCCCCTTTCCCTAAACATTCAAAGCCTTTGACCTGGGCTTCTTTGCTGGTAACGCATATCTTTTTCTGCCCTATGTGATATCATTTCAGCACGTGTCATGATTGCAATCAGGTCATAAAGTCCTTGGCAACAAGAACCAATGACAGGAATCTCTTCTCTGCCTCCCTTTCCCAGGTGGCTCAACATTTACAGACCGAGTCATTCTTCAGGTCAGAAAAGAGGCTCCTACATCGCTGTAGTCCCAGTTTGGCACCAGATCATCAACGTAAAGTTAAAAAAAAAAAAAAAAAAAGGAAAAAGATAACCCAGTGGAAATAAGCAAAGAATAATGTCTTCCACAGGGGACCCACGCCAGCATCAGCACAAAGCATGGGGAGAGTGATTTACAAAGAAACTTCTCAGGCAAGATTCTACAAGACAGTGTTAAACTGCCTTCTAGTCATATGCCCCCACCACTCCTTTCTTTTTTTTTTTTTAATAAGGTCTAGCTCTGCTGCCCAGGCTAGAGTGCAGTGGCATGATCATGGCTCACTATAGCCTTGACCCCCCCGGCTCAAGTGATCCTTCCACCTCAGCCTCCCAAGTAGCTGGGACCACAGGCAGGTACACCATGCCTGGCTAATTCTTAAATTTTTTTTGTAGAGACAGAGGTCTCACTATGTTGCCCAGGCTAGTCTCAAACTCCTGGTCTCAAGTGATCCTCCTCCTGCCTTGGCCTTCCAAAGTGCTGGGATTACAGGTGTGAACCACTGTGCCCAGCCCATGGAGTCCGTTTTTATCAGCTGGGGTTCATCAAAAGGAAAAAAATATTTTAGGATATGAAAGCCAATACCTGGCCAGGCGCGGTGGCTCATGCCTGGAATCCCAGCACTTTGGGAGGCCAAGGTGGGCAGATCACGAGGTCAAGAGATCAAGACCAGCCTGGCCAAGACAGTGAAACCCCGTCTTTACTAAAAATACAAAAATTAGCTGGGCATGGTGGCACATGCCTGTAATCCCAGCTACTTGGGAGGCTGAGGCAGAAGAGTTGCTTGAACCAGGAGTCAGAGGTTGCAGTGAGCTGAGATCACGCCACAGCACTCTAGCCTGGTGACAGAGCGAGACTCTGTCTAAAAAAAAAAAAGAAAGAAAGAAAGAAAAAGAAAGCCAACAACCAAAAAGTATAGATGAAGGGGACACTGAGGGAACCACATGTCACTGTCTTGGGAGAGGTCTACAGAACGGGGGTGTTTTATCTCCCCATCCATCCCCCTGAAGATCTAGGAGGTATGTATCTGTGGATACTGCCAGAGGAAGCAGTAAAGAACATTTATTAACCTGTGAGAAGCTACTAATTAACCATTTCTTCTACACTGATGCCATAGCAACTTGTCCCAGCAACAGTAGAAAAGAAAGCCCTACAGAAGCTGGCCAGTCATTCACTGGTCACACATGGACTATGTGTGGATGGAACACAAACAACATGCAAAAATTATGGGGGTAAGAAGATGCCATCTCAAACTGGGTGCAGTGGCTCACGCCTGTAATCCCAGCACTTTGGGAGGCTGATGCAGGAGGATAACTTGAGCCCAGCAGTTTGAGACCAGCCTGGCTGAGAGTGAGACCCTATCTCTTTAAAAAAAAAAAAAAAAAAAAAAATCAGCCAGGCATGGTGGCATCTGCCTATGGTCCCAGGTACTCAGGAGGCTAAAGCAGGAGGATCGCTTGAACCTAGGGGTTCAAGCATGCAGTGAGCCAAGATCACACTACTGTACTCCAGTCTGAACAAGAGAGTGAGACCCTGTCTAAAAAAAGAAAGAAAAAGAAAATATGCCATCTCTACCTTGGAGGTGCTTATGTCTTGTTTGGAAGAACTCTAACCCATGAGAACTGGTCAGATCACCCTAACATGCGCTCTCACAGGACCCTACACCTCTCGCTCACAGCATGTAGCACGGCTACTGTGTTCCATTTATCTGAATGACTACAAGATGAACATGTGCCCATCCCTCTACTACCAGACAGTGAAGTCTACAGGAGCCTAGAGCACAAACTGGGTTTTGCTCATCACTGTGCACCCAGTGCTGAGAACACAGCAGGTCCTCAGTGGTTACATACTGATGGAGTAAATGACGGAGTGAGAGGGACGGAGAGCCAGAGAGGGAGAAGGGGCACAGGCTAAGATTAGGTGTAAGGACAGGCTCATGAAAAACAGCCTCTGAACCAGTCTCACAGCATGTCCAATGAGAAAGTTCAGACAGCAAGGTCTCGGTTAATCCCCAATATAAATCATTGACCAGAAATCAGCACCAATGTGGAAAATCACCAGAAACGGCCAGGCCACCCATTCAGGGTTGTCAGGGGCTGATACTACTTGTTCCCAAACTAGAAGGACTGACGGCCCTCAGGTGGTAAACAATGGCAATCCCTGGAGAAAATATGTGTCTGCATTCACCCAGGGGCTTATAAAAAACAGCTTTCAGAGAAAGAACGTGCAGAGAAAGGCTGTGTTAACTCCTGGTTACTCAGAACTTCTATCTCATATCCCTGCAAGTGTCTGGCGATAACTCAAGTCCCACCTTCTCAGGAGTCTGTATCAGTCAACGGCAGCTGATAACATTATCACGTGCTGACTCCATAGAACTCCTGCATCTTAGAGGAACTGCTTACAAACTACACATTTGCATTGGGTTACAAGAGTCTGAAAGAGATGAGCACGTAAAAATGTCTAAGGCTGCGTAGTAAATACAACACTGCTATGTTAGATAGAAGTTATTTCTGTTGTAACTATTTCTAGATGAAACATAAATATGAATGAAGTTTTCTTAGTGGCTCACTCTCTATGAGGCAATAAAGAGACGTCACATAATCTTACTTTCTTAATCCTCTAATGAATAGTTTCACTAGCCTTGATACTGTAACTATGCCTCTGATCATTTTTCTTTCTTTCTTTCTTTTTTTTTTAAGACAGTCTCTCGCTCTGTGGCGCAGGCTGGAGTGCAGTGGCGCGATCTTGGCTCACGGCAAGCTCCGCCTCCCAGGCTCACACCATTCTCCTGCCTCAGTCTCCAGAGCAGCTGGGACTACATGGGCCCGCCACCACGCCCGGCTAATTTTTTTGTATTTTTAGTAGAGACGGGGTTTCACTGTGTCCGCCAGGATGGTCTCGATCTCCTGACCTCGTGATCCACCCGCCTCGGCCTCCCAAAGTGCTGGGATTACAGGAGTGAGCCATTGTGCCCGGCCAATCATTTTTCTTTCTAATCCATCCTCTACACAGCTACCTAAAACACTGCTCTCAGTTATAAGACCTTCCATGGCTCCTACTGCCCACATCTAAAGGAATAAACTGCTTTAGTATGATGCTCAGTATTGTCCCCACCATCTGACCCCTAACTATTTTTCATGACACACCACCACCACCTTAATTCATTTTACCACCATCAAAATACATATCAAGCTTCCAGTTTCCTGAACCCATCCTGCCATGCTAAGGTATTATAGCTGCAATACCCCTTAAGACCACCAAGGAAAATCTTTCCAGGTCCAGCTCAGATGTCTCCTCCACGAAACCTCACCTGACACGTGCCTGAAACATGTGCTAGACGTGAAGTGTATGGAGAGGGGTAAGCCAGGGAGCCAGGTGCCCAGAGCTCACTTCACCAGACCAGTGACTGGGAAACACCGTAATATTATAAAGTGACACAAAATGTGCTATGAGTTAAAAACAAATCACTTAGTATACGAGGGGAATGATGGCTTGACTCTTAACTAGGCAAGCAGCATGAGATTCACCATTCTTTCCTGGTCTCATAGTTCCTTACTTCATGTGTCAGGGCACCGCCCACAATCAGACTCTGCTGAGTTCCCTGTGTAACAGACTACAAGCTTCTTCAAGGTACAGTCCATGTCTTCTACATCTTGGTATCCCATACACTTAAAGTGTAGATGAGATTTAATGGAGGCCAGGCATGGTGGCTCACGCCTGTAATCAATCCCAGCACCTTGGGAGGCCAAGGCGGACAGGTCATTTGAGGCCAGGAGTTCGAGACCAGCCTGGCCAACATGGTGAAACCCCATCTCTACTAAAAATACAAAAATTCATTGGACGTGTGGCACACACCTGTAATCCCAGCTACTAGGGAGGCTGAGGCAGGAAAACTGCTTGAACCAAGGGGGCAAAGGCTGCAGTGAGCCAAGATCGCACCACTGCACTCCAGCCTGGGCAACAGAGTCAGACTCTGTCTTAAAAAAAAAAAAAAAAGAAAAAAAAGAAAGAAAAAAGATGAGATTTAATGGAACCTGAACTTGCTGCCCCCAACTGTGACCTAAATAGACTGCTACCCACAGGCTCTCAGGGGCCCAACATTTCCTGCCACTCATCTTGCAGGCATTTACCTTTTCTTTCACCTCCACATCTAGTTATGTTGCCTTCCTATTCCAACAGGTCCTCATCCACTACAAGCAAAACACAAACTCCTTAGCCTGGTACCTAAAGCTAAGAGCCCACTCCTGTATAAAGGCTCCTCTATTCTAGTACGTGGATCTTCACAGAGTTCCCCAGACCACTGTCATTCTTTTCCAAAGATACCTCCATGCCTTTGTGGAACGACCTATCCTTACATGTTCTTTCTCTTCTCTTTTGCCTGCAAACTCCTATTTGTCCCCGTAAGCCCCACCTGGAACACTTTCTCCCCGATGTCTGCTGGGAGCCATCCAAACTGAGTTAGTCATTTCCTGCTTTGTAACCTCAAGTACTAAGCATGCACCCCTGCTACTGCTGCACTGCCATTACTTATCTACAGACTATTCACCCACCTCCTACGATAGTGACTGCTCCATGGTAAAGCACCTGTCTGGTTCTCTGTGACCCCAGATCTGGTAGCTATTAAGTACGTGCTCAATAAATAATTTTTTTGTTTTGTTTTTTTTCCTTTTTTTGGAGATGGAGTCTTGCTCTGTCACCCAGTCTGGAGTGCAGTGGCACAATCTCGGCTCACTGCAACCTCTGCCTCCCGGGTTCAGGTGATTCTCCTGCCTCAGCCTCCCAAGCAGCTGGAACTACAGTTGCCCGCCACCATGCCTGGTTAACTTTTTGTATTTTTAGTAGTGACAGGGTTTCACCATGTTGGTCAGGGTGTTCTCAAACTCCTGACTTCAGGTAATCTGCCTGCCTCGGCCTCCCAAAGTGCTGGGATTACAGGCATGAGCTACCGTGCCCGGCCATTTTTTTCTCTTTTTAAAATAAATTTTATTGCATATATTTGAAGTTTACAAAATAATATTATGAGATACATATAGATAATAAAATGGCTACTATAGTGAAGCAGATTAACATAGCTATCATCGCATATTTTTTGTGTGTGACAAGAATAGCTAAAATCCTCCTAAAAGTGCCTAGTATAATTCTACTAACTATAGTCCTTATGTTGTACATTAGATCTTTAGACTTGGCCATTCCACATATCTGCTACTTTGTATCTTTTGACCTACATATCCATTTCCACTCTCCTCTTCTGGTTCTTAGTATCCTCATTGTTGTCTTTCCTCTACTCTGTATATATACGACTTTTTTTAAAGATTCCACATATAAGTGAGATCATGAAATACTTTTTCTTTCCGTGTCTTGCTCAATAAATGGTTTTAATAAACGAATGAATGAGCTCACCTCTTTTGTACAAAGAAAATCTGAAGATCTAGAAAAAGTTTATGAAAATTAGACAGCACTGCCAGTATCACCTGAAATGTGTAAATCCTTTTAAAGTTGCAACTATTTCAGTGAGAAGTGGCACAATTTTCCAGACCTTTGTTCTGGTCTCTTATGGCCAACACATGCTCGTTGCTTCTTCATGCTCTACACCCATGCCCCTGCCACTTCCCTAAGCCACAGTCATAGGGACCTGGTCCAAAAAAAAGCTAACTTAACATTAACCCAAGAAAGTCTTGTTAATGAAAAACTTTGCTAAGAGCACTCTATTTATTAATTATTTGGCCTTAGAGAAGTGTGAAATCCACACATTTGAAGTGCTAAACACTGCTAGTCTCTAATGAAGAATCTTTAATGATACAATGCTGCCGATTTCTGGTTCTTTGACTCAGAGGTATGACTGTTTAGATTTTTCTGAGGAAAATGGACTTATGATTTGTGTGAACTTGGGAAACTTGCTCAACTTCTCTAGACCTCTATTTCCTTACCTGTAAAATGGAAATAACAGCTCCTACTCTGGAGAGCTGCTATATGCGTTAGTAACAGAAAATGGGAAGGCTCCAGCACCTTCAGGGGCTCTAAAATGGTCCTTTAACTATTTTTGAGATGGAGTTTCGCTCTTGTTGCCCAGGCTGGAGTGCAATGGCACGATCTCGGCTCACTGCAGCCTCCGCCTCCTGGGTTCAAGCTGTGCTCCTGCCTCAGCCTCCTAAGTAGCTGGGATTACAGGCATGAGCCTCCATGCCTGGCTAATCTTTTGTTATTTAGTAGAGACAGGGTTTCACCGTGTTGGTCATGCTGGTCTCAAACTCCTGACCTCAGGTGATACACACACCTTGGCCTCCCAAAGTGCTGGGATTATAGCCCTGTGTCACCGCATGTGGCCCAGTTCTCTAACTGTAATGTAATGTCACTGCACCGGGTTTATATGTCTTCACTGCTTGAACTGATATATAAGGTCCTAAAAGGGGTTTAAAAAAGGCTTCCTGTTCAGGACACCATACTACATGGCATCTGGTATAAACCCATGATGCTTCTATTGTTACAATGCTGTTGAAATTGAACATCTTTTCCAATCTTTACATCCTCTTCAATTTTCAAACTGTTATGGTCCTAAAAATTGTTCCCAAGTAAACAGAGCATTTATTGTGATATCTTAACATTAAGAGGGCACTATGCAGGCTACATGCTTGCTACAGTCATCTTTTAATTTGAAATGGATTCTTCAGTGAATAAATAGCAGGAATGAGGTTTTTGCCAGAGGGTAAGTATAGCCAAAATTCTTAAAATTTGTGACAGACTGTAAATTAAAGCCTATGAATAGGTTGGAGGCATTGCATTAAACAGCATGTCCCTCACTGGACGTCCAGTATTTAGTTCTTGTTGTAAAAACGTAACTATCACCAGAAGAATTGTATCAACTTCCGAAGCTGCTATAACAATAGCTACACAAAGGTAAGTCATGCAACCATTAAGTCAAAATGGCATGCTCAGGGACGACTTGCTGCTTAGAAAACATGCTGAAGATACTCCTAAATGTCTAGACACTCAGTAATCTAATAATAATATGGAAAGTATGATGAGAAGCAATGACATTTTTAAAATGCACTCAATTTGAAGAAATTGAAATTTGAGGAATAAGCTAAATGAAACACTATTGCAGGGTTTAGAGATAGTGCGAGGCTATAGAAAGTTGGGCCAAAGCAGGGCATGGTGGCTCACACCTGTAATTCCAGCACTTTTGGAAGGTCAAGGCAGGGGGATCACTTGAGGTCAGGAGTTCGAGACCAGCCTGGCCAACATGGTGAAATCCCATCTCTACTAAAAACACAAAAAATTAGCTGGGCCTGGTGGCATGTGCTTGTAATCTCAGCTAGTCAGGAGGCTGAGGCACGAGAATCGCTTGAACCCAAGAGGCGGAGGTTGCAGGGAGCCCAGAGAGCGCCACTGCACTCCAGCCTGGGCAACAGAGCGAGATTCCATCTCAAAATAAAAAGAAAGAAAAAAAAAGCAAGAAAGTTGGGCAATGACATGCACTGTGTATCTACTATGCATAACTATGCAAAGCACTGCGGGTTTTTTTTTTTTTTTTGAGGCGGGGTCTCACTGTGTTGCCCAGGCTGCAGTACAGTAGTGCGATCATGACTCAGTGCCACCTAGAACTCCTGGTTTCAAGCAATCCTCCCACCTCAGTCTCCCGGGTAGCTAGGACTACAGACGTGTGCCACTATATGCAGTTAATTTATTATTATTATTATTATTATTATTATTATTTGTAGAGATGGGGTCTGTGTTGCCCATACTGGTTTTGAACTACTGGCCTCAAGCAATCCTCCTGCTTCAGCCTCACAAAGCACTGGGATTACAGGCATAAGCCACTGCACCTGGCCAAAGCACTGTGCTTATATACCACAGATTTAACCTTCACATCCACCTAATTCTACCTAGCTCAGCATTTTATACATGCTGAAAAACTGCAGTTCAAAGAAGTTAAGAAATTTGCCCAAGTTCCCAAACTAGTTAAGCAGTACAGTCGGGATTTGAACCCAGCTTTGTCTTCCAAGTTCCTTATTCCTTAACATTAGACCAACTGTTAAGCGTTTAATGAGAACAAAATCTTAGATGGGGGCAAAATTCAGCCATGAAATGGACTGAATTGTACACACATCACTTTAAAGTTCTCTAATTTCTCATCCACAATACAGAATAAGGCTTCAACTCTAAGCATCCAAGGCCTACATAATCTGGCCCCAAGGCACTCCCCTCTCCCATTCAATAAAATTCATAGAATATTTTCTATATAAAATGAATTGTGCCAGGCTCTAGAAGAGAAACACGCTGGAATAATACACACTCTCTGCCCTCAGGGAGTTTATGGTCTAGGAAGAGAAAGGAGGCTAGAAGCCAAACAATGGTAATCAAAGACAGAACAATTAGATGGATAGGAGATGTACTGAGGAAGGGCCTGAGACAGGTGCCCAGAGATGTTTCCTCCTAGGGTTGCCATGCTCTGGGTCATTGACCCCACTGCCCTAGCCACATCTGACCTATCTCAAAACTAGCAGCAGCCAGAGGTAACCCCATATCAGCCAGTGACTACAGAGAAAGCAGTGCCTAAGATACACGCCTCCCACTGGAGTTGACCAAGCAAACCAAGAAAATCACCTTTCTCGGTTGAGCTTTAGATTCAGGACAGTCACCTCGTTCTTCTCCTCCTTTTAAATTTCCAGGCTGGGCATGGTGGCTCACACCTATAATCCTAGCACCTTGGGAGGCCAACACAGGAGGATTGCTTGAGGCCAGGAATTCAAGGACAACCTGGTCAACATAGCAAGACCCCGTCTCTAAAAACTAAACTAAACTAAAATAAAATAAATTTCTAATGATCTAGGTAACACATAAACACATTCTGTCTGTAAAATCTTAAAATGTTACATGGGCAAACCAGTTTTTGTCTTTTCTCCTGCCACTCTCTACACACACTTCTGTCTCTAAAAATCCTTATTCCTATCATGTTGGGTGCTATTTCCTTTGTGTGAAATGGCCACTGCCCCCACCCCCACCCCACCAAATATACTTAACAATGATTCCTGAGCTGCCAGGCCTCTGCAGCTGGCACTTCCTCCACTCACTCCCCAGCAGTGGGCTGGGTCTGCCCCTCCCGCTCACCATACTTTGTGCGCACTGCTAGCACAAGCTTGCTACACTGTATTCTGCCTGTTTTTGCTTTTTCCTTGGCAGATTGTGAGCTCTGTGAAGGCAGGACCCACATCCTATTCCCATCTACTCCATTCTCCCAACCTCTGGCCCTGTATGAAGAATGTGCTACTTAATGATATTGCCACTGCTGACTTGAGTCTCTTCCTGAAAGAAAAAATATCTGAATAAGTGACATCATGGCTCATGGGAGGCAGTGACTGTCTTCTTTGAATGGGCAGGCAGAAAGGGAGGGGGAAGTCACAGGAAGACAGAGAAAGCATTGTGCTGGCAGGCACTGGGGATGCAAAGAAGAATGCAACGGGGTCTTGCCTTCAAGGAGCTCACAATTGTGTTGGATGCTTACGGAATGCAGAAATACCCATGAATCTTTCCTCCTCTTGAGCTCCAAGAAATCAAAGAGGAACCCATAAGCACAGCTGAGACAAAGTGGCAACGAAAGAGGATATGCGGCTGTTTTGTTCCCTAGCAGAATGAACCTGGAAAGCTTCTTACTTCAAAGCAAGTCCTTCTTACTTCAAAATTTTGAAGTCCTTCTTACTTCAAAATTAGCTCAATCTTCCCTGTTTTTAATTCTTGTGATCTTCATCAATTTCAGATTTAGTATCCTGCTTCAATTACCCACTGACAAGAGAGGATAACATTCAGTATTTAATTGAGAAAAACAAATTTTCTAAGAAACACCTCAACTTTTTTACAGGCAGAATAGGTAAGAATGAACTGGACAAACGGAAGACAGATAAGCTAACTCAGGGCCTTATCCTCAGTACCCACAATATTTTCTACAGACAGAAGTAATATATACAGTCAACGTAGCTTTATCTGCAAGCTCATCTGCCACACAGAAGTTTGACTTCCCAAAAAAAAAAAAAAAAAAAAAAAAAAAAAAAAAAAAAAAAGGCAGAACCCAAACTACTTATGTGGCTTGGGCTCTGAATGTTGCTTTGTAAAGATATCTCAGAGTGAAATTATCCAGCAAACCCTTGTGTGGATAGAAGGTTCCACAAGTCAACAACCGCTTAAGCAGTTTAAACCAACAAGCAAGATGCCCTCTATTTAAATGCTATGAGTGAATCTATTTTAAGCCTTTAAAAATCCTTTGGGCAGGTGTTTAAGCTGTGTACAGACTGAGTCTGTGGAGGCCCTGGGGGTTGGGGGAGGGCGGGCTCCACTCTCCATGCCGGCAACATTTTGTTCAGACAATCTTCCTGCAGCAGGTCATGTGACAAAGGCCAAATAAACAGCATCTGGGGATTTTCAATTACAGACCTTCGCCCAGCATGCCTGCACTGTAATCTCTACCAGATGAGGCTCAGGCCTCCCTATTTTCAATAATTCACACACTGTGTACACATAACATGACAATAAGGGCATTCATGGTGTGGCCTGATTCGCAGATCAAAGCTAGCAAAGGGCCAGCTGTAAGCATGCTCGGCTGCTGGATGATTCGTGCCTTTCACAGGCTTGGAAAGGCGCTCCACAGGACCTGGCAGGCCGGCCTCTTTCCTGTGTGGTATGCTGAGCAAACTCTGAACATGAGCGAGGCACAGCCCCCTGGGGCAGCCAGAGAGGCGACCAATTCTATGTGCATTTGGGAGTACTGGGAAAGATTCAAACGCCAACCTACTCCACAAGCTGCCTCTTGGATAGACTTCTCTTGGCTAGTACACGATGCATGCAAAAGGCCACCGCTAAAAGGGGCAGGTGGTTCTTGAGACGAAACCTGTTCTACAAAGACAGTATGGTTTCCATACTTAATAAACCCTTAGCCAGGTGCAGGTGCTAGAGTTCACAAATCCACTGGCTGTGCAGTTCCCATTTAGCCATCACACACACGCACACAGACGCAGACACAAACTATGTGGAGGTACATTGTTAATGCATGTTACAGAGCTTTGGATCTGGGAAATGAAAGAGGACACTCTGTTGTTATTACTGAATTCCCTACACATTAACTCAATTAACTCCTGTGCTAGACTAACACTTCTAGCTACTGTGTGTGTGTGTTTGCACACACACAATAGTGCTTTGAATGCATTCAGATTTCTCAAGTCCACAACATTCCAAATGTCTCTTTCCCTGCAGAGAGAGCTGCAAGTGGAGAAAATAAGGACATCACTTCCTCATATAAAAATTTCAAGCCCGGCGCAGCGGTTCATGCCTGTAATCCCAGCACTTTTGGACGCCGAGGAGGGTGGATCACTTGAAGTCAGGAGTTCAATATCAGTCCGGCCAAGATGGTGAAACCCGTGTCTACTAAAAATACAAAAATTGGTGTGGTGGGTACCTATAGTCCTAGCTACTTGGGAGGCTGAGGCAGAGAACTGCTTGAACCTGGGAGGCGGAGGTTGCAGCGAGCCGAGATCGTGCCACTGCCCTTCAGCCTCGGCGACGGGCGAGACTCTGTCTCAAAAAAAAAAATTTCATACCCGTCCATCAGGGCAGGAACCAGGAGAAAGTCGTAATGGTGACTTTCTTGGAGCCAACACATGCTGCTCACCAGCTGTGGGCTGTGTGTCCTTACCCCCTTTTCTCGCTCATTCAGAATGGTTTCCTCTTAATCACAATAATCCCAAAAGTGCTAAAACATATCAATCGTTGGGTGAGCCCGGCCTACAAAGGGCCAGCCGGCCGGCTTTCATGGTCTTGTCCAACAGCAGCTGATACTTCATTCAGTGACAAATCCAATTTAGCAGTTACAAGAGGTTTAGCATCCCTGAAAAAAATATTGGGGTTGATCTGGCACTCTGAAGTCAGCAAATGCTCCACTGCCATATTGTTGCAGAGATTTTTCTGCCGTCATATTTGGATGTCTATAACCAACTGTCTCGCACCTTCCCTACCCCTGCCCTCCAATGATTTGATGCTGGTGGTGACAACAATTTAATCCCTGGATAAAAAAATATAGGCAACAAATCATATGTGGAAACTGACTGAATAATGTGATTTTACCATCATCCCCTCAAACATAAAAAGGGGGAGGAACTGGCTCTCCTTTTCAAACAGGAATTTCTAACACGTTGAAAGAAAAAGCTATGAGGAAAAGGTGATTTTACTCTAACCTCTGGACTCTTAGTTCTTAAGAATAAAAAGAGATAAGCAAATGTGTTTTTAGCCTTGGATTAAATTTTGTCTTATTAAAAACAATGGCAGGACTACCATAAAGACCTTGTAACTAAATTATTTACATTTATTTAAACATTAAAACACTAAAACAAAAAAAGTTTAAGTCACGATGGGTGAAAGTAAGAAACTGGCATAAAGAAAAGTTTTTGAATATTTAATATACATTCTTTACAGATTATATAAATTCAAGTTAAAAGAATTTCCAAAGAAAATAACTTGAATAATTTAGCTATAAAAGGACTTCACAACCAACAAAATGTCATTAATTTACATGGTAAAAGAAAACGGAAATGATCTAATAAGAACATGGGCTGATTATTCCTTTAATATTAGGCTTTGTTGTCAATAGTTGATTATTTACCCCGGCTCCAGTTTTAATGATACCAAAAAAGTGACCACAGAAACATCTGATTTTAAAAAAGAACAAGTTTTCAGTGCCATAAATGAGATGTATGCAATTATGTCTGGCAAGACATCAACAATGAAATATTCATACATGGAGTTATTTCATGTGGTTTTAAAACTTTATTCTTTTCTCTAGATTTTTTAAAACACGAACTGAAAAGAAAAACAAAATCAACAACCAAACCCTGCAGATTTGAAAAGACATTTAGCTTTTGTTAATAACAATCCATTAGATTAATATTTTGTCAATGTCACTTGTCACAGCAAAAGCAGCAGCATTTATAATTTACTCTAAGACTGGTTTAATTAAAATTCAAAAAACCATGACAAAGCTATATTGAATTTCATTTCCCGCACTGTAATTACTTACTTTGTACCTGACTATAAACAGTATTTTATTACATCCACAAAAACGCATTTAAAAGCTAACAGTAATTCATAGACACTGGAAGAACTGAGAGAACAAGTCCTGTCACTTCTACTTTGAATAGAGAGCTACTTTCTACTTCAATGTGACATAAGAAATGAGGATGCATGATCTTTTCCAACCTGAGGGGATCTATGGATCTGCCAACATTACTTTCCCTAACAGCTGGGCTCGGACTCCTTGTGAACACAGATTTGGCAGAGCCAGATCTATGTGCACCCTCCCAAGACCAATAGAAAGGGTCTGACTTGGCTCAAACCCAACAATGAGACAATAGAGGCTGCCAGGCATGATGGATGACTTAAAGGACTTAAAACCACCATTTGCATCCTCCCAGATAAACAATTAGCTAGAAAAAAATTTTTTGTTTTTTTCCTGGAAGCAACTTCCAATGCTGTTAATCTGCCCATCAGAAGAGAGTTAGTTTAGTAAAATTAGAATAAAATTTGAAAATGTCTCAGACAAATGTTCTTAAAATATCTCACTGGAATTAGAAGAAATAAACCATTCATTTTACATTTTTTAAGTTTAGAATTTTAAAAGTTAGAAAAGGCTTTGATGCTTATAACTCTCTCAAAGTTAGTATCAGAAGGTTTTCAATATATTTACTTAGTTCATTTTTCTATTCCCTTGTCCTTCATTTGAAATCCATGTGATTCTTAAGGGCAGTATAATAAAAAAAAAAAAATTCACTTACTGAACAAGACAGACAGGCATAAACACGATTTAAGCATGAAAAAAAGGAAACGGCCTTCAGACATGCTTGCTAGACAAAAATCAGTGGTTTTGAAACTGCATACAAGCAATTTTCTGGAGCTCATGAAGACCCAGGAGAGAATGCTTGAGAAACGACAAAGAAATCTCTTAAAAGTCACCCTGCATTTCTCTAGAATGAATTTACAGGACAGGCTAAGAGTATCTCCGGAAGTTCACCAAGCCTCCATTAATAAATGAGGCAGCAGTGTGGTTTCCATGGCAACAGACTCCTGACTCCAGTAAGCTTAGTGCACAACTGCCAAAGATTTCTCCTCAAATCTCAACTTCCTGTTTCCAGGTACTGACAAAACCAAACATACTTTTAAGCCCAGGGAAACAGCAACAGCGTAGGGGTTTTCAATAGGGATTCTCGTAACAGTGGTTTAGTCAAAAGTGAGGTGGAAGTATTGCAAGACTAGGCAGCTCGATCTTGCTGCAGAGGCTTGGAGAACACTTTTAAAGGGAGCTAAGAGCCCCCTGAGAATGTTCAGTGAGTTAAATATATTTGCTGTAATATTATAATGTGTTATGACAAGCTATATATCACTATAATAGGTTCCCATGATTCACACTCGCTTGTTTTTTTTTTTTTTTTGTTTTTTGTTTTTTGTTTTCCCCTTTGCTCTGTGGAAATGATTTGGGGGTTTGGGTCAGCTTGATTCAGAATTCGGCACATGAGGAAAGCTAACTACATTTCTTTAACATATGTAACCTTGAAGTTTATAGGAGAGGTCATGATACATTTTAAAAGAGACCTTCCCAGACTCCTTCATATGAACGGGGAAGTATGGAAAAGTACAGACGCTAGGACTCTGCCATTAGCAGTCACTGACTTTAGGGAAAGTTATTAGCCTTTGTGAGCCTCAGTTTCCCCAAAGGTCTCCTACCCTATAATGCTATGACACCATGATAAGCCCTAGCTACTTTTACATTCCTTCCAAACACATGCAGAGAACACCAGAAAGCGCTGGTGTGCTTTGATTCCCCATCTCCCGTTTCCCTCTAAACACTGAAGGAGCTGAGTTACCAGGGTGCAAACTGAAGGAAGATAGCATATTTCCCAATAAATGCAAGTAGCTGAAAGAAGGGCAGCTACCATGACAGCAGCCTGGAGGAGGCATGTGGAGGGATTCTCAGAAAAGTCAGAGAGAATTCTAAACCAATCCCTCCAAGATCAGCATGAAACAACGTTCCCCATAGTTTCCCTTGGAAAAAAATAATCGAGGAAAACTGTACTTATTCTTTATGCTAAGGCAGCGAACACACTTCCTTATCAGCATCCATCCCCACCATCTCAGGAGCTGTGCTCAGAGCGGAAAGAAAGTCTCTTAAGCCAGTGGCTTGCTAAGCACCGATTATAGGCATGGCTTGGTGGGGACAGCTAAGAAGACCAAAGGAGGGAAAAAAGGCAGCTCTTCTGTATCCACTGAGCTTACACTCTATCTACCCCATGGTGTGTAAGAGACGCAGGTAGGAAAGGAGGCAGAGCCACAGCGGCTATATATTTTTCAGGATTTCCCTTTTAAATTCTGTTCCTTTTCCCCCTTCACCTATGAATAAATCTGGGTCTATGTCCCTCTCTGCATCCATAAAATAATGTAACTTCCCACATGACTCACACATGCACCGCCCTTAGCGTATTTTCATGTTAAAAGGCTTTAGCAGACAGTAACAAATCCCTGACAGCTACAACTGATAACCTGAGACAAGAAAAAGTATTCCATTTCAATTTTCAGACAGGTCTGGCTTGGGAACAAACCAGCTGAGGGACAGGGAGGGTAAATTTCCAGTACAACTCTCCCTGTAAAAGCAATCAAGTTACTACCAATGGAGAACAATCAAATACCCACCAGAACTCTGCAAGCCACTGGGTATCTCATCCCATTCCACTCACAAGGGCCCATAAAGAAAGTCACCACTTGCATATAAACTTCCCTATGAAGTCTATGCCTTAGTTTTCTACCTCAGAGAAAAATGAGAGGCTTCTGATAGCAATAGGGCCCCTCAAGCCTTGAGAGAAGATCTGCAGAGAGTTGGGAGTATCTATTAACACAGACAGCACTTCCAAACTGCAGGAAGAGCCCACAGCCGAACCCTGGACCTAGGCACCCAGGCTAAGACATAGCCATTTATTTCGTGAAAGTGAAAACGAGTAAAAGTTAAGTGAAAGACTATTATGCAGGAATGATCATCCCCAGTATACGCATTTGGACTGACCTCTCTACAATTCAATTATAGGAGGTTGTATTTACCACCACAACACTGGCTATGGCCTCTTAACTCTCACAAGATTCTCATGGCTTCTTCTGACTCCCCATCCTTACACAGTCATTCCACTGCAAAAACATCCATCTCTCAGACTCATTCACCTTCCACCCTTCTTGCCTTGGCCCTATTTCGTTTCTGGTCTTTTAAAGCTGCCTCCGAACTGTTTTCCTTACTTTCCATCTGTTCCCACTCTCACCCTTCCTTAAGGCTACAACCAGAAGGATCTTTCTCAGATTAATGAGTCTTATCACATTACCTTCAATGTGGGCTTTCTATCATATAGTCCCCTACATCTTGTTGCTGCCTGCAAATTTCTATTCATCTTTTAATATCCAACTGAAACAAAACCTTCCATTACACAAAGTTAGTGATTCCCTGGTTGTACTCCTTATGTTCTGAACCAGCTCTGATAGCCCCCGCCACGTTCTGGCATCACTTCTTTCCCAATCAACGTCTCTACTACTCCCTGAAGTACTACTACATGGCAGGAGCTTTTTCCTGTAATTTCTGTTCCCTCAGTCCCCAAGACACAGCCTAGCACCTGGGACATAATAATTGTTAACTGAATGGATGGGCTAGAAGCATGTGGACAGAGTGGATGCAGTATTTCATGCTGAAGCTCGTGATCTTCAAAGACTTTTGTTTTTGTTTGTTTGTTTTGTTTTCAGATGGAGTTTCACTCTGTCACCCAGGCTGGAGTGCTGTGTCACGCTCTTGACTCACTGCAGCCTCCACCTCCCAGGTTCAAGCAATTCTCCTGTCTCAGCCTCCCGAGTAGCTGGGACTACAGGCATGCATTACCACACCTAGCTAATTTTTGTATTTTTAGTAGAGACGGGGTTTCACTACGTTGGCCAGGCTGATCTCAAACTCCTGACCTCAGGTGATCCACTGGCCTCTGCCTCCCAAAGTGCTGGGATTACAGGCATAAGCCACCATGCCTGGCCCCCAATTTTTTTTTTTAATAAGTTGGAATGAAAAATATTATCTTGAGAAAAAAAAATATTTGGGAATTGTCCCAAGTCTATGAAAACAATGCTCAGAGTTCTTTCCTAAGTTGCTTGTGTGGTGACATGTCTTTTGTCAAAAGAAATTTATAAGTCTGTTTCCCCTGTTTGAGCTACACAGATTTTCTGTTGAGAAACCATTTTATGTCATGTGTGTGGTTTCTCATCTATCCAAGCTTCTTAATTGCAAAATATTATCACTCTATAACCAACAAGCAAACAATGAAAATATCTTTAACTGTACTGCCTGGGCTTAGAGAAACTCTCTTACAGACTTTAATATTAGAGAATCAGAAATGTTTGGCTCTAGAAGACACTTTAGAGATAATTTCATCTAACAGTTTCAGTTTTGCAGATGACAAAATGAAAGCAAAAAGCAGTCAAAAGACATGTACAAGGCTCATTTTAAAACTAATATATAATAAACTTTTGTTTTACATGAACGTTTTACTTAAAATTTTAAAATTTATCTTTAAAGTAATCCCATCATTAACATTTAGTAAACACGTGAAACATGTCTTTAATTTGCTGCCAATATGATTTGAAACCAAAAGTATTCTTAATTAGAGAAAACCAATTCAGATATAATTGGAATTTATATCTCAGAGGCTATTCTGATCACAATTACATAATCAAAACGTAAAGGTTCATTTTCTCCCTTAAAGGATCAGGGGCCTAGAAATATTCTTGGATGCCATGTAGCATCATCTACATTAAGTATTATCCAAGGACAATACAGTGCTCCAAATGCCCCTAAAAACTAGAATCCTATTTGCCACACATTTCTCCTGAGTGTATTACAAGTTTCACAAAAGAAAGTCCCGTATTAACACAGAACCCAGAACTTCTGTTATCAGGATTCACGAGGATGTGTTTTAAGTCATTAAGTGACAGTACTGTCTTCGAAATCTCATATATTAGGCTGGGCACGGTGGCTCACAACTGTAATCCCAGCACTTTGGGACTCCCAGGAGGGCAGATCATCTGAGGTCAGGAGTTCGAGACCAGCCTGGCCAACATGGTGAAACCCCGTCTCTACTAAAAAAACACAAAAAAATTAGTGGGGTTGGTGGTGGGCGCCTATAATCCAGCTACCTGGGAGGCTGAGGCAGGAGAATCACTTGAACTCTGGAGGCAGAGGTTTCACTGAGCTGAGATCACGCCATTGCACTCCAGCCTGGGCAACAAGAGCAAAACTCTATCTCAGAATAAAGAAGAAAGAAGAAGAAGAAAGAAAGAAGAAGGAGGAGGAGGAAAGAGGAAAGAAAAAAGAAGGAAGAAGGAAGAAAGAAGGAAAATGGAAGAAAAAGAGGAAAAAGAAGAAGAGGAAGAAGGAAGAAAGAAGGAAGAAGAAGAAAGGAGGAAGGAGGAAGAAGGAAAAAGAGAAAGAGACAGCAGAGATGCATGAACACAGAGGAAAGGCCATGTGAGGACACAATGAGAAGACGGCCATCTACAAGTCAAGGAGAGAGGCCCCAGGAGTAACTAAACCTGATAATACTTTGATCTCTTGGGCTTCCAGGCTGCAGAACTGGGAGAAAATAAATTTCTGTTGTTTAATCCACCCAGTATTCTATTACGGCAGCCCTACTAGACTAGTATAACCTATCTGTAGCTTCCAAAGAGACTCTAATCTCATTGAGGACAGTAGCCAAAACTGCCTGTCCATTACTAAGGACCCGATGCCTGGCCCAGGGCAGGGGCTCAATGAAAAAATAACAGAAAGCCCTTTTCTTGAGTGTTTGCAGAAATTAATATAATAATAATTTTAAGCACACAGCCTAAGAGTATGATGGGAGTGGCTACTTTTCATATTAATAGTTTAGCGGGCAAAAAAGGAAAAGGGTAACCAATTATACCGTCCCTTCTACTCTAAACAGATTTTTAAATATGCTTGTAGCATAAACTTTCGGACATTATAAGTAGTTAATTTCAAGATAACTATGGATGAAGACTAAGTTAATTAAGCTGCTTGCTTTTATATACTAGGGTATATATGAGTTCGCCGGGCTTGAGAAAAAGTCACTGTGGGATCATTAGTCAACTGGCGCTTAGATCCTGAACATTAAAAAAGTACACATCAAAGCTGAGTTAGTTGTATTTAACTCTGCATTTCATAGTGCAACACTTTCCAAAGGTGATATTTGCCAAAGAAAAATAGATCCGTTTTTTCTTGTTATGACAAATGTACCATTACTCTCCACCTTTTACCCTGCTAAGTCTGTGATGTGGTGAAAGTTTATCAAAATAACCTCTAAGGCAGATAAACTAGTCGGTGGAGTAGCCAGCACAAGAATGGGTGGTTTTCCAGGGACTGAAATCAGAAAATGAAAGGTGGCATAAAAATAAATACATTCTGGAGCTTTAATATACAGCAAGTTGACTATAATTAGCAATCCTGTAGCATATATTTGAAATTTACTGAGGTTCTACCCCTAAAGTTTACTAGGTTCCAAAATTACCAAACCCGCTCTCTCCTCCAAGCTAAAGTCTCATGCTAGCAACATAACGATTCCAGTTTGGGGTTAGGAGGAAGCAGTCTAGTTGAATTCATCCACACAACACTAAGTGACCCCTTTATTCATCATCACAGGAAAAGCAACAATTGAAAAGGTTTTTGTTTTTTGTTTTTGAGACGGAGTCTCGCTCTGTCACCCAGGCTGGAGCACAGTGGCGTGGTCTTGGTTCACGACAAGCCCCGCCTCCCGGGTTCACGCCATTCTCCTGCCTCAGCCTCCTGAGTAGCTGGGACTACAGGCACCCGTCATCACACCAGGCTAATTTCTTTGTATTTTTAGTAGAGATGAGGTTTCACCGTGTTAGCTGGGATGGTCTCGATCTCCTGACCTCAGGATTCACCCGCCTCGGCCTCCCAAAATGCTGGGATTACAGGCGTGAGCCACCGTGCCCGGCCCAAAAGATTTTTTTTTTTAATTTTGCTTCTAACTGACAGATAAATTTGTGATATCATATGACGTTATCATATATGTATACATTGCAGAATCTATTAAATCAGGCTAATTAACACATCTACCACCTCATATTCTTATCATTTCTTTGTGACGAGAACATTTAAAACCTAGTCTTTTGGCAATTTTGAAATATACAACACATTATTATTAACTATAGTCACTATGCTGTGCAAGAGATCACTAGAACTTATTCCTCCTAACTGAAACTTTGCACCCATTGACTAAGACCTCTCCTTTCTCCATCCACCCCAAAAAAGAAAATACTAATGCTTTCAAATAAAACTTCAAATAGCAGCATTAAGACCTTCAGAATCCCTGAGTTTGCCTCTTTGAATAGAAGTTCTTTTCTTCTATTTCTCTACCTGTAGATTATGAAAAAGTAACACATTCCTTCATGTCAGCCGTAAGTTAGAAAGAAACTAGAGTTTGTATACATAAGTGTTACCATTTAAAAACCTCAGAGCCGGCCGGGCGCGGTGGCTCAAGCCTGTAATCCCAGCACTGTGGGAGGCCGAGATGGGCGGATCACGAGGTCAGGAGATCAAGACCATCCTGGCTAATATGGTGAAACCCCGTCTCTACTAAAAAATACAAAAAACTAGCCGGGCGAGGTGGCGGGCGCCTGTAGTCCCAGCTACTCGGGAGGCTGAGGCGGGAGAATGGCGTAAACCCGGGAGGCGGAGCTTGCAGTGAGCTGTGATCCGGCCACTGCACTCCAGCCTGGGCGACAGAGCGAGACTCCGTCTCAAAAAAAAAAAAAAAAAAAAAAAAAAAAAAAAAAAAAAAAAAAAACCTCAGAGCCACCAGGTACAGTGGCTCACGCCTATATTCCCAACACTTTGGGAGGCCGAAGCAGGCAGATCACATGAGGCCAGGAGTTGAGACCAGCCTGGTCAACATGGCGAAACCCCTTCTCTACTAAAAATCCAAAAAAAATTAGCCAGGCGTGCGGGCATGAGCCTATAATTCCACCTACTCAGAAGGCTGAAGTTGCAGTTACTGAGACTGCGCCACTGCACTCCAGCCTGGGTGACGGAGTGAGACTCCTTTCCAAACAAACAAACCAACCTCAGAGCCAAATAAATTTATTCTCCCACAAATGTAAAAATGCTCTGCAAGAATAAATTCTAGACCTACGTTGGGTAATAAACTATCAGCATCACCAGGAATCTATCCCAAACCAGTAAAAATCAAATTCTATCACAGTGGCCGATCTGCTGCTTCGTAGTTAAGAAAACAAACCAACAAGGTTTGATATTACACATACTCACTGCTGGTTTTGGTGCATTAGCTTCCAATCTCCCTCTGCAACTTCCTGAGCTATAACAAGAAGCTCTTAACCCCATGGAAGTGACATATATTGTCACAGAGACAAGGTCGGCCTCATGCAACTAGAGGCAACATAAAAATCACAAAACTCTAAAGCATTTCCTCTATATACACAATTGTATTTACTCTCTGCCTTTCAGAACTCTCAGGGGAAAAAAAAGAGTCAAAACTTATCTTTAATTGCTCTGTAATCTCAGCACTTTGGGAAGCCAAGGCAGGAGGATAGCTTGAGGCCAGGAATTTGAGACCTGCCTGGGCAACACAGCAAGATCCCATCTCTACAAACAAACTTAAAATTAAAAAAAAAAAAAAAAAAGAGTGGGCACACTGGTTCACACCTATAATCCCAATACTTTGGGAGACTGAGGCAGGATGATCGCTTGAGCCCAGGAGTTCAAGACCAACCTGGGCAACACTGTGAGACCCCATCCCTACAAGAAAACAACACACAAAAAAACAAACAAAAAATATTTTTAACTGGTAACAGGTACTATTTATCAAGTGTCTATTGTATACCACCAGGCATTGTGCAACACACTTCCCACACATCTCTCTCCACAATTACAAAAGTCGACAGAGGCTGTTATTATTTTCATTTTACTGATGAGGAAACAGCCCCAGACCAATTAAGGAGCTCACTCAAAACACACATCTAATAAATGGTAGCAATGGGATTTCAGCCCAGGTCTGTCAGATTGTACTGCCCTTAAAAGGAGGTCATGTCAGATGTTCACAAGTCCAAAGCTTCCATGGATATCTGTTACAGTCACTGTCTAGCTTATGTGACAAATGATTTAGAAAGAATAGTCTAAGTAAATAAAACACCAGAAAATCTATTCCACATAACTCTTAACTCACCCTCCCCTCTCCAAATGTCAACTGACTAATTTATCTTCCACACCTCAAATTGTTTGTTTTACACCAAATTATAATTATTCCCCAGGGCTGGTCATCAGCCACTTACTCACATTGGAAGTACAGGTTGCTTGACATCTAGTTTGATCCAAGTCATCTCTCTCGGATTCAAATCTTAAATTCTCATTCCTCAAGATGTAACAATTGCAACTCAATTCCATAAACATTTATTAAATCCTTACATAACTGCATGTGTCAAACACACAGACACAGCCCATGCCCAAGGCAAGCTCAAGGTCTAGTTGGGGAAATAAGCAACCAAATGAGTAAACACAAGGAGGGGGCAACTAATTTGGTTTGAGAAATTCGGGAAGCACCTAAGGGATTCTTTATGAGTGGGAATCTATAAAATGGCTAATGAAAGAAAGCATACTAAGTACAAAAAAAGGAAAATGGTACCATAACTTGGAAATATTGAGTAATTCTGTGTGACCAAATGGGAAGGGAGAATAAATGGCAGAGGCAGGTTGCGAAAATTGTTATATATGAAAACTTTATCCTGCAGGAAAAAGGGAACCAACATTTTTTTCAGTAGCATGGCAACAGAAATAAATGTAACTAACGTTCTGGCTCTCTCAGCAAGCAGGAGGTGATGCAAATTCCACATTTTCAGATTTTACATGCCCAGTCTGCTGGGTCACTAATGATGAATGTCAAAAGAAAAACAAAGCTACTTATAGTTCTCCTTTTTCATTATCTTAGTTCAGGTACAGCACTCTTCTGCTTGGCATATATTAGATTCATGTTGTACCCTGAATTAAAACATTCAGCACAAGGAGGCCAAGGAGAAGGCAGATCTGTATTTCAGCATATCTCTGCAAGCTGCAATGCAATGTTCATAATTAAGATGACCTGAATTCCCCCCAAATCTTCTTTTTTCAATTCACTGATAAAGTCTTGATTAAAAATACAGACATTTTGTCATCCTTACTACATTTATCTCACCTCAAAACTCTCCTGACTGGGTGAAATAAAATGCTGCCTTCTCTGGTCAATTATTGCATGGACACAAGGGACCAATTAATGCCATCCATAAAAGCCCGAATCATTCTGTCAATTAACAAGAACTAACTATGTCATCAGATATATTACTGGTGAGCAAGTCTATTTGGTTGCAATATGTCTTGAAGGAGAGCAGTATCAAATGAATCACAATTGACTTGGACAACTGCTAGCATAATTTCGGAAGATGAAAAGACAGATGTGGTAGTTATTAGTGGTCCCCTGAGGAATTACAGCCAAGCAATTGTAATGTGCTAAGACTGCACTAGCAGGTGCCTGCAGTACAAATCAGACAGAGGGTTAAATCAATATTTTCAATTTCTTAGGATCAATCTGGTGTTTGAACGAGATGGAAACTTGTTAGCAATTGGCAGGATGTGTAAATGAAAAGTCAAACTTCTTATTATTTGTTAAAAAGGAATGAGTGTACTGCATCATGCCCTTGGCACAAGGTAATGCTTTCATGATCCAGTAGCTGGGGCATTCACTGAGAATCAAATGGTTCTTAAATTTTAATAGAGTGCAAAAGGTTAGCTTCATAAAGGTTGAACATTCAAGATCTTTAAAAATGATTGAAGTGTCAATAGGGAAGTTTTGAGCTGTGACAACACTATAGTTATTAATGATTAGTTCAAGAAGCAGAAGGAAACCTTAAACTTAATGGAAAGAGGAGAAAAATAAGGTCTTACCAAGAATGTATAGATTAAATATGGTCTTGGGAACATTATGCCTTTTCTTACTTTGCTAAGAAACAGCTTAGCTTTGAGGACAATTTATCAAAAACTTGGATATTTTCCCCCCAGTCTTCTATGCCACATTTATAACCCTTGTTGAATGCTTGGATTAACTGAACAACTGTCTCTGACAATGTTCGATCTCATTTTTTGTTAGTTTGCTTGCTTTGAATTTAGGGATAAACAATCCTTCATAGGCCCCCAAATTATGAAGATCTAATACAAATGAACAGAGCTCAGAAGCTTAGAACTGTAAACAAAAAACTTGTAACCTAATATATTTTGTGTGTACACAGTAATCATTTTAATCACCATGAGGGTTGGGGGGTGGGGGAACAGTGTGGTTTACTGGGAGTCAGAGACATGGTGTGAATCTGAGGTCTGCCACTTACTCACCAGGGCACTAGGATCAGTTCCACAGTGCTAAGAAACTTGGCGGGGGGTGGGGGGACGGCAGCTTTCCTTCGTCTTAATACCTGTTGAGAGCAGTACATCTCCTGCCTGGCATATCAATTAAAAGTGCAAATATCTCCATGTTACATGCTATTTAAAAACAAGTGGCATATTTCAGTAAGTAAAAAATAAATAAATGCATTATAGTGCAATGTAAGTATTACAGGCAAACTGAGACCCTACAATTTTTTTTTTTTTTTTTGAGACAGAGTCTCACTCTGTCACCCAGGCTAGAGCAGAGAAGCATGATGATCTCGGCTCGTTGCAACCTCTGTCACCCAGGCTCAAGTAATCCTCCCACCTCAGCCTCCTGAGTAGCTGGGACTACAGGCACACATCACCACACTTGGCTAATTTTTAAAATTTTTGTAGTGACAAGGTCTCACTACATAGGCCAGGCTGAATATTTTCCTTTGACAAAAAAAAAAAAAAAAAAAGCACAACACCACTATCTCTAAAACCTATTTTTAAAAACCATTTCAAACAATAATTTACTGACTATACAAGAGCAAGATTTTTAAGACACAAAGATAATAAGGCAGACCATCCACCCTCAAGGAGTTTGGGGGAAATACGTACCCCTCAATTAATGGCAAACAAGGCACATCTAGGATCACCTCAGGCAACTGGGGGAATTCAGGGAAAGAAGAAAGCCCTCAGCTGGCAGAGGGGGCAGGAGAAGGACAAGTTCTCTAGGAAAGAATTCATGGAATAAACAAAATTTGAGATGGGCTCTGAAGAAGGGTAAGATTTAGACAGGGCTGGGGAGAGTCAGAAGGAAGAAAACCAGACAAGGAAGGTTTCCTGGAGGAGGAACCATGGAGTGATGGAACCAAAGAAGGAAGGCAGGCATTCCAGGCAGAGAGAGCTTCATCTGCCAAAGAGGTTGCTTCAGTGGAACTGAACAGCTGGAACTAGCCTTCACAAGAGCAGAGAACGAGAGAGGAGGGTCATCGGCTCACCATCACCAGCACTGAGGTCCTGCAGCAGATCAAGGGCAAGAGGGAGAAGGGCCTGCCCATAAACCCAGCCAGAGGGAGGACAGAAAAGGGAAGAGAACCAGCAGATGGGGGCGGGGGGGTATCTCCCTCTCCCTACCCCTTTTGCTTGTTTTTTCCCTTTAAAAAACTGGCTCGTTTTCCCTTTAAATAGGAATTATAATGTGTGTGTGTGTGTGTGTGTGTGTGTGTGTGCGTGTGTGCGTGTGTGTGTGTGTGACTGCAAATATAACTGACACAAAATATAATTTATATACAATTAGTGTATGTACATAGATTTATATGTATTATATACACATTAACCAGGCTAACAGATTTTTTAAAGAATGTGAGTACATTCTAGATTTTGTTTATTAAGCCCACGTGAGCAGCAGGCACTAAAGAACAAAAGGGCTGTGCTGTGTGGGAGGCTGCAGTCTCCCAGACAAGAGGAGGCCCTGAGAGCCTGGACACCACTCCCTGCCTGCTTCTAAAAAGGAGGGTCTCTGCGGCCAGATGTAACTGGGTGAAGCCTTCCCTTCAGCAGCTGGTAGGAGAGGTCACGTCTCAAGCTGCCTAAAGAGGTGGCCAGGTTTGGGTTGAGTCTTCCTTAAGGACCAGGACTCCTTAAGTCTTGCTACTTCTGGGCACCTTGCTTCATCACAACATTGTCCACTGGGATGCCCCCACTGCCAGCCTTTGTGGATCTTTGTAGGTCAGGTATCCTCTGACCTCACCTGCCAGGTGAGATATGGTCTTGCCCCCTCCCCAAGATGCTCTCTTCCTTTGTTTATTTGGTCTTTGAAACCTCAATCACCTCATGGCTCTCTGAATTCTCTCCTCTTAGCAAGGCTAAGCTCCTCCATTTTGCCTTGGCTCAGGGACTTTCCCACAGCCCCAGGGGTCCTTTGTCTGATGCCTTTCTGGCCTCTGTGTCCGTGCACCTGTCCTCCCTCTATCTCTCCACTCCCAAGGCCCAGCTCAGTAAAATCACCTCATCAAACCCCTCTCTGACCTTCTCAGAAATGTCCCTCCCTGCCCTGCTCTATGGACAGCTACAAACTCCTACCCTACCCAGCCCATCCATGTAAATGTCTTGTGCTGGGTGTTATGGAGAAATAAAGATGGCCTCAACAGTCCCTTAATGACAACACTCAGGTATTCCTGTCTCAAGAATTATACAAAAGTAAAGCACCAGATACAGTCTTCAGGATACAGTAATTGCTCAATTGCTCAATCTTGTAAACACCTGAGTTCACTGGGCCTATTCTCTACAACTGGACAGTAAAAGGCTAGTAGAAGCACACACCATGTCTTCTCCACCTCTCATGCTAACAGTGGAGAGCTCAATAAATACATGGATAAAGGAAGAAAAATGTTTAGCCAGAGGATCAGTATGAGCATTATCAATGTTCCAAGTAAGCGAGAATAGAAAACAAATTCAAGGTCCTTTCCCTCGGTTTGGATTTTACTTCTAAAGGCAAACATTACGGTAAGCTACATTTTCTGCATTAGTCTCAGGTGACACTAACTGGTCAGGAGAAACCAGTTGCTCCGAGGCATACTCTGGGGTCCTGGGTGAGCACAGGATATGTCAAGGCCACCTGGGTTGGGGGAGTTTAAGGGATGCTTACACAGAGGGAGGGAGAGGTTTGGTGGGCAAGGTCACTTGTTCATTCATTCTCTCACATATATTTTGAACAATTGCCTTGGACCAGTCACCACGGAAGGCTCTGAGAATTCAATGGTATGGTAAATATGAGCCTCTGTCATGCAGCTTCTTTAGGGTCTACTGGGTCAAAATCCGCTGGATAAAAATTCTACCTGCTGCACTTCTGTCTTGGAGAGTTCCTCTGGATCAGAGCCTCTGCTTCCACCATCACTACCACAATCTGCAATAACAAACGGATAGCTCTTAAGCGCCAGGGGGCTAAAATCACGGAAAAGGAGATGGAAAGAGGAAGCAGGAAATTTTCTTTCCAATATCTAAAAATCCTCACAAGATTAAAACAGTGAATCTGTTTCATAAACATTATCATCTGCAGAAATATACACAACAGAATTTAACTAATTTATTTAAACTCTTAACTTGTCCCCAAAACAGGCAGGTTTCAAGAAATATGGGGTAAAAAAAAAAAATCAGGACAAAAGAGTCAGGAGTAAGGTTATACAGAAAAAAAATGAAATGCAAATCAATAAGAAACAAGGACTCCCTGCTGACACCAGTTAAGAAAAAGTGAGTTAAGAAACCATTCGCTTGGATTTTTTGGTTAATAGGTACCATTTTTTAAAAAATCATTCAGTTTAAAAAAAAAAAAACACCACACTCCCAAGGGCTATGCATATTGCCTGACTTCAGTTTTGTGAAAACAAAAGCTATATCTTTAAGAAATTCAACTCACAAACATCAGCTTTTGAAACCAAGGTTCAGCAAAGAAGAGCCAATAAAAAATGCTGTAACTTGAAACCAACCCACACAGCACAAAAAGAAAGAAGAGAGGTCTGCCCGGGTCGACCTCGACACACCCTTCTAACTTAGTTCTAGAACAGCAGTGCCCAGTTTGCAAGACAAGAAGCTAATTGACTCGAATGTCTGCTGCATAAGCTATAAAATAAGTACATAAAGAACAATATGAACATACAGCGCCATCAGTTACAAAAAAAGGCCTGACTGTCCGACGCCACACTGTGCACCAAACAAGCACAGCAATTGTTTCAGCGGGCTGCACGGAGGAAGAATGAATAATTAGCGTCCTTGTGAATCAAGTGTCCACCAGGAAGAGAGCTCCATCCTGCAGCAGTGGCACGGCAGCACCCTCGGCCCGCCAGAGTCAAGCTGGGGTTTTTAAAGGTCTTTATTGACAATCAGGATGCAGGCAAACATACTATTCAGCCAAGTAAACCGACAACTAGCTCCACTGTGGCCACTGCTCATTCGCTGGAACACGCACTTCTTGTCTAAAGTCTCACCAACTGCTACTTTCCATTTCCAGGAAATATCATTTTCCCTCACTTGTTTATCTTTGCATTGGCTAGGAATACAACAACTTCTGCTAAAGGTGGAGGGGTTGTGACAAAAGCATCCATTTGAGCTGTCCTGGCACAATGGGCACAACATAAGAAGTCCCTAAACATTTCTTTCCAGAGAGTTTGAGCGGAGGGAAGCAAGGAGTAAATACCTTTGATTCTAGGATTTTTCTCCTTTTCCCATATCACCAGTGTCAAAAAACGTTTCACTTCCTCCTGCAAATCTGAGAATAAGAGAGCAGGATGTGTGGACTGTCACTAGGACAAAAACCCATTGCATTGGAAGTGTCTGATGCGTGTGACAGTCTGCAACACAGGCAACATAAAGCAAAGGAATGATCATAGGACCTAGAATCAGTAGATGGGATTCAAAGGTCTGCTCTCTCTCAAGGGCTGTATCATTTTTAGCAAGTCATTAACTTATCTGGGTCTTACTTTTCCTACTTATAAAACAGGGATATTAAGTGTTCTCATCCACACCGACACACCTACCCCAAAGCCTAGGGTTGTTGAGAGAATGAAATGAGATTATGCACAGAAACTTCCTTTGACATGAATAACTTCATCTATTTGGAAACTCAGAAAATGCTGGGCACGATCCCAGTATCTCATGAATATTTATTATTTGCTTAGCACTGAGAAAGGCCCCTAGGAGATGCAGAGAATTAAAAGGTACAGTTCCTGACTATGAAGAACTCATGCACTAGTAGAGTCAGGATATGTAAGTTCAGGTCTAACAAAAACTCAGGCATAGCCCACTGCTGATAATTACTCTCAATGCTTTTCCCTCATCTCACTTAATTCTTCAGTACTTAGGAAAATCCACTGGATTCTATCCAGAAGGCTTACAGCCCTAAAAACAATAACAACAGAATTGATAAGTGGCATCTCTCCAGCACCCAGAGGTATTCTCAGAGACAGAGAGTTGAGAGGAATTCCCTATTGCCCTTGAGTTATTCTATGAATTCAAACCATGGGAGTACAAGAGCCCCAAAGGAAATCATGTCTGGAGTGACAAAAAGAATTTGCTGCCAATCTTTCAATTAAAATGTATTTTTTTAAAGATAAGACTCTACATGCAATGCCTAGGAAAACCTAGTTCAGGAACCTCTAGAGTCTGAGCCCTAAGCTCACAGGTCTGAAATCCAAACTGTAATATTACTTAATAATGCGTTCCTATATGCTAGGCACAAAGCACTAAACATTTACACACATTTTTTCATTTGATGCTCAAGGCAACCCTAAGGGAAAAGGAATTTTCTTATCTCTATTTTGCAGATGAAGTGAAGGATTTGATGGAGTTAAGTAACTGACCCAAGGTTTGCATAACCGGTAAGAGGTGAACCATGATTTGAACCCAAGCAGGTTGATTTCAAATCCTATGCTAATTCTTATCACACCCTGATTGTTACATTAGTCTGACTTGTGTCTGTTTCCCCACTCTGCTGTTCATTTCTGGAAAACTACTTAGACCCACTTTTTTCTTTGCAGGACAAAAACCACTATGGATTCCCTACTACGGAGGACCCAGAGTTGAGGGAAAAGTGTAATCCAAGGTACAAAGTCCCACAACTTTATGCTCTTCTCAAGGAAGTATTTTCTCCTGAAAGATTTGGTGGTTTTGAAGATGTGACAGAGACCTACAAGAGCCCAGAAAGTGGTAATATTTTTGAGTGGTTAGTAAGTAAAAATATGCTCAACCTAACTAGGAACAAGAGAATATAGTTAAATAATATGCTCACTTTTCACTCATTTTCGCCCACTGAATGAGCTAGCAAACCTTCTTCAAAGTAATTTGACATGCTGTGCTTCCAGTTTCATATCTAAGAACTCTCTGCCTAACTCAAGGTCATGAAGGCTTTTTACTATGTTTTCTGCTAGAATATTTAGCTTAACCTTCTATACTTTAGCCTAGGATCCATTCTGAGTTAATTTCTGTGTACCATGTGAGGTAAGGATTTAAATTTACCTTTTTTCACATGTGGATATCCAATTGTCCTAGCACTATACATTGAAAAGACTATTGAATTGAATTGCTTTTCAACTGCTTTGGTACCTTTGTAGAAAAATCAATTGACAATAATGTAATGGTTTATTTCTAGACTCTCAATTCTATACCATTATCTATGCTTACACCACTGTCTATCCTTACACCAGTAACACACTGATTTGATTACTATAGCTTTGTAGTAAGTTTTGAAACTAGGAAATACAATCTTTTTCTTCCCTTTCCGAATTGTTTTGTTTATTCTAGGTCATCCACATTTCTGTAGTGTTAATAACAGTTTGACAATTCTTTAAAAAAAAAAAAATGCATACTGAAATTTTATAAGGACTGCACTGAATCTATAAATCATTTTAGGAAGATTTAACAATATTGAGTCTTCCAATCCATGAACATGGGATATCTCTCCATTTATTTAGCAATAAACTAGTCTTGCACTGATTTTATTAAATTTATTCCTAAGAATTGTGTTCATAATGTGGTTTTCAGATTGCCTGGTGCTAGTATATACAAATACAATTGATTTTTGTATATTGATCTTTTATCCTGTAAGGTTGCTGAACTCATTAGTTGGTTCATACTTTGGGGGAATGGGGATTGGACGTGTGTTCCTTTAGGTTTTCTAGTACAGGCTCAATTCATCTGAAAATAAAGACAGTTTTATTTCTTTCTTCCCAATCCAGATGCCTTTGATTTCTGAACCTGCAGTATAATTTTAAATACAAGTAGCAAAAGTGGACATCTCTGCCTGGCTCCAGATCTTAAGGGGAAGCCACATTCATAATCTGCATGAAGAAGCAGTTTACCCAAGCTATTATCTTTCTTGAAGACTTTACAAAACAGAACTAAATATTTTCTTATACTGATGAACCATGATCACATACAAATAAAAAACGTACCTAGAAACTTTAAAAAATGAGTGTGTGTTTTAAGTTAAGAATAGAATCAAAAATGTCATCTAATAGATGAAACATAAAATTCTCATAACAAATATATGACAAAGCAGCACCATCTCACGTTATGAAAGGTCGAAGTAGAGAGAAGGAAACAGAAGGGAGGGCAAACAAGGGCAGCAACAGTTCGGGAGAGGCTGCGATCACTGCCAGCTTCCGAACAGGCTCCAGGTCAGCATGGTTCTGCGAGGCCAGGAGTCCAGCCCCATCAACCCTCTCTACCTTCTACTCACCCCAGAGTTCAGGACTGGGAGGAACTGGTGGGAATGGGGCTCCAGCAATCTGGCCCCAACCCTCACCCCCATCACCCAGCTAGGAGTAAACTGGTAAGGGCCTGGAAGACAAGGAGCCTCCAGTGGGAGCTCTCACTCAGCAATTTTCACACAACAGTCTCTTATCTTAACAAAGCAGCCGGACTTCTTTGAAAACTTGGTTCCCGGATGGAAACAATCGGGCAGTATCCAACACTGTTTGAAAGAACACACTGGTTCCAAAGACCTTGTTTTCTCTAAAAGGTGAAAGTTTCTATGCCCCAGCAAGAGGCACAGCTGGGTGTTCAGAATTTGACTGCGGGAGGAAACTGCCAGCCCTGAGGCACCCTCTCTCTCTATCCTGTACACAACTTCCAGCCTGGAGCACAGCACCTGCCTAGAATAACTTCTGTGTAAACACGTAGGCAAGTCTGCAGACAACGGTTGAATATTTACTGTATGCAGAGCCCAGTGTCCAGAGTGTAGTTATTTTTAATTTCATATATTCCATTATACTGTGCAATAAATCTGATAAGGAAGGATAAGTGGAGGAGTAAACAAAGTAGACATTACAATTGGGGATTTCACAGAAAATACTGTTTAAAAAAATGACTTCCTCAAGGGATTTAAAATCTAGTGAGAAAGAAAACAATGAAGAAGTTGGAAATGCAGACCGAACTAGAGTTCATATTCCTAATTTTACAGACGTTCTCATTTTCTGGTGTCTCAGAGAAGTGAATAGCCCCAATCACTTAGTCTCCCCCAAAATTAGGATAAATATCTCCCTGGGGAAGGGGAGGTGAACCTCTGTGAACACTCTACCACACTTTACGAGGGTAACTCTTCAGTTTACATCCCTACCTGTCACATCCACTGTATCCCTCAACAACTGTCACTCTTGCCTGTGCCTGGGATGTTAATAGTTGCCAAGGAAATGTATCTTCTTCCTTTCCTCTGCTAATGGGATTGTGGACAAAAAAAATCTGACACTGGACATATCCCCAACATAACTCCAGTGATGTAACACTAGTGCATGTCCCAGTCTTGCACCTTTTCCCACCCAAAGGTTGGTGCACTATCAGAATGATCTGAAGGAAGAATAAATTACCAACATCAACGAAGCGCCTGCTCTCCCTTTCCTCCTGCATATCCCAACTAGAGAAAGCATCTCTAGTGCTAGATGGAAAGAAAAAGGGGACAGGGTGTCTGAGAAGGTCCCCAACATGCCCACCTGTACAGCAGCCTGGGAAGCCCCAGTATCCGACCTGCCCTGGGAAATGACTTCCGAACACCTTCCAGGGACTACGCACTTCTCACAGGTAGGTACCTCGCTGAGGCCTCACGGCAACCTTGTGAATCAACCACTACCTATGAAGCTGGAACATCTTAAAGGCAAGAAATCAGAGCTCAGAAGTCAAGTAACTTACTCAAGATCACACAGCTAGCAAGTGTTGGCCACTTTGGTTTGCCATTTAGAAAAGACCCTGAAGCTCCACACACAAGTCCTACAAGGTCTTATTTGTCATTATACATTCCCTAAAGAGCTCAGGGGGATGGCCTGATTAGCAAAGTGAAGGAGAACCAGGACAGCTGCTCTCTCTTCTTCACTGCTACAAGCAAAGATGAGATGTGCTGGGGGAATGGAAACTGCAAGACAAGTACAAATTGAAAAATAAAAAATAAAAAACAAAACCAAATACTGGACAATTATCTACTAAAAATGTTGTCTTGGGATGTAAGAATTATAAATTAAATTGGAGCTAGGTTTGAATTGCTTTTTAAGTTCACTTATTATATGGTCTGTACAACATGTAATCAGGACATATTCCAAAGATTACCCCGATAAGCTGTAAAAAGAGCACAGTCATTAAATAAAATCATGAGATAATTGCATGGTTCTCTGGGTTGAGCTTACTAATATGGATGCTAATTTTATCTGTGGTACCACGGAGTGAAGGCACTCTTGAAACTGAAGTTCCTTTAGCTGAGCTCTACAGCACACTATCCTTTGAGCTGCATGACGGGGGAAAGTTCTCTGGCTTCTGCTTAGCTTATAGGAGTGCAAGAGGACATCTCCCAGCCCCCGGCCCCGGAAAAAGCACTGGCTCTCTCCAGCTACATGCCTTCTTTGTCCTTCTCCCAGTTAAGGCTCCACAGGCAAGGCCTCTACCCCCCTTCTTCCACTGTACTCCTGTGCAGAAGCTGAGGATGGGAAGCTTAGAATAAATTATGTGAACCCTCGCCCTGGCAGAAGTGACAGGGTGGATACCACACACTATCCCATCTCCCCCCAAAGACTTTATCTGGCAGTACCTGTATCATGTATACAATGGTTCCTTCAAAATAATTATTTCGGTCACCGTAGATCTATATTGCAGTTGACAGAGGACCAGTATTTGAGAAATTAGACCTCTAGCTTCTCTACAGTTGCAGCACAACAATTAAGGAAAAGAAAAAAGGGAGAGAGAGTGTAGGAAAAGAAGAAAGAGAAAAGGGGAGGGAGAAGGTCTAAGGGAGACAGGAGGCAGATAGAGGAGGAGGTAGGTAAAGTGAGGGAACGAGTTGACACGTGTGTTCCGTGAAATGCCTTATCAATGTTCTACTGATAAAAGCATTCATATCAATGCTAACACTGGTTAATTCATATCCGGCCATAGGTTCCACACACGTTGACCAATAGTTTACAAATACATGAAATTGGATCTGGGCATTTTTTATAAACCCATTTTTCATTTTTTCCATAATGCTTAATTAAGATGTTCCTACACCATAGAGTCAAAAAATAAAAGTCACGGTCCTCCAGAAGAGGTCACAGTTTCTGACTGCATGCTCAGGGAACCCCCAGTGAAGGTCTCATTTGTATTCCCACTTAATAGATAAAAAGGCTGAGAAACGAAGCTCTGACAAAGGTTAACTCTCCATGTCCACATTATGATACAATTATGAACAAAAATATTCTCCCACAGTGCCATCCATTTCTAAATGCTTTCACCTGTATCATTTCATGAGATCCAATTACATATTTTTAAAGATTAAGACTCAGAAAGGTTTTGGGAGTAGAACAAAGATCACAGGGCAAGAAAGTGATGGAACTGGGGCCAGAATTCAAAACTCTGAACTTCTCGTTTTCATATAAGAAATGGCAAATCACTGATGCAAAAGAATCAAGTGCTACTAAAGGAGCATCTCAGACATTTCTACTCAACAACAAACCATGCAGGGGCCCTTGAAAAGCCAAGTATCCCACAGAGGATCTGGCTCTGGACAGCAACAGAGCAGTGGACAAACTGAATGGGGCTCTGCTTCTTGAAGGCCTGGACAGCAGCTGGATCCACCTTCCCCAGTTTAAGGGCAGACAGGCTGGTGAAGAGGCCAAGGCAAAGACTAAACAAGCACGCAGAGAGGCATAGTGCCCCCCAAGTGCTGCAAACACTTCCCTTGCCTTAAAATTAAAGCCCTTTGTCATCAGCAGCAGCTCCTGAAGTTACAGCAGACTGGGATGTACAATATGCCTTCTTTCTGGGGTCCTAGGTTTTTCTCCAGACTTACTCTTGTCATCTTAAAATTGTTCGTCTTGATTTAAGTTACTGTGCATCAATGGCACAACAAAATCATGACAATAATAAAGATAGTTTAATTTGGGGAAACAGCACTCACAATCCCACAGCCTTCACAGGCCAAGGATTTTTCTTCGTCTGGGTTCCCTTCCAGTCCCGTCCCCTGAAACAGTAGCCATGATCACAGAATAAGCATTACTTTGTATTCTACTTTTTTCGTATAATCACATTTCCTCTCTCAACCCAACTAGGTCTAATGACCCTGGCAAGTTCCTACTCCAAAGTCTTCTTTTAGGGTGTTAAAGTTTCATCATTAACGTAGACAACTGATCTCAAACAGGCTCCGTGACATCTCTGACTTGTAACTCCTAAGGTCTGAGATCATGGTTTGGGTGAGAAGGAGAACACTTTGGGGATAAGAGAAGAAAGGAAAAACAACTTTTCTTCTTCTCAGGAGACAAAGTGCTATCAGAGACTAAAACTGTGGATGCCACCGTGGGTGGGTGGGGTGGGAGCTGCCTATGACTTTGAGGCTACATAGCCATGATGCTGCCATATGGATGAAACCACTCTCCACTTCCTCACGGCAACAGTGTCTAGCGGGGTTGAAAAAAATTACTGTATGGCAAGAGTCCGGAGTATACATTATTCAAACCAGATCATGTCCCACTCCCCATACACACTTATCCACTTAAAACCTTTGCTGTGTGGCTCTGCACTGATGGAGAGGTTTATATTCCATATCATGGCACTCAGTGCCCCCCATGACCTGACACCACCTCCCCTTCACCTTCCCACCCCCCTTTCCAAATCCCTTGCCCAGTCCCTGAGCTCTACCCACCCAGTCCCTGACCACCCAAGCCCATTCTGTTCCTCCACCTCTAATCCCAGGAGGTGTGAGAAACTGTCCCTGTCCTCCAAAAGCTCACTCACAATTGGGTGAAAAGAAAAAGGCTCCGAGTGTATGTTTATCACGAAAATCAAGAAGCCATTTTGTTATCTATGAAATAATATCTTTTAAATGCATTACTGCAAATGGTTTAAAACTGACCAAACTGGCCAACATATTACAGAATAAGACTGCCTTTAAAACTTTGTTACCATGAAACACAACACACACACATACAAGTGCAGAAGGCATAAATGGACTGTTTAAATGAAGGGGGTACCAAGTGAATATTTATATAGGTAACTAATTTTTTTAATTAGAAGAATCATTTAAAGCCTTTAAGACAGCAAAGTGTAAAAAAAAAAAAAAATCATCTCTGCACAAGCACCAGTGATAATGGTGCCACTTTGGAGTCACTTAGCCACCAGTACAAGAGGAAGATGCTTAAATGCAAAGCTTTCTCTTAATTGGCCCATCATCTGCATCACACTCAATATCCCACTGTCTGGATCTCAGTCAATATGTGTTCCAGATTTTCCAGGACAATCCCAATTTTAAAGTTTAGGTTCTCTGGTCCCCATAAACCATCAAAGGTAATTCAAATTCCTATAGCTCTCCCAGACTTCCTGTTGAACCAGAAAACAAAAAATAAAGAACTAAATATATGAGTCCTAATTTGAGACTCCAAATACATTTACTGTTACTCTAGCCTATGTTTTGTGTCTGCTTTCTATTTGTAGTTCCCTTGCAAAACCTAAGAGGATTCAATTGCTTCATATTGGTCCCAAGTCAGTACTAAGCTGACTCACATAGATTTTCTCATTTCCACCACTAAGCAAGATAAAGGTTAAAAGTATTTCCGGTGCAATTATAAATTGCATCTGCACACCCCAGCTTGTAAGTACCTGTGGACAATTTCACACTAATGTGGTTCAATGTCTCCCTGTTGCCCTCTAAGCTTGAGAAACCCATTGATATTGAACCTCCTCTGACAGCAAAGGCAATTGAGAGTTCCACGTGGGGGAAGAGGGGAGGATGTCCAAGGAAGACACAGACAGAAAGGCAGTTTGGAGGAGCTGGACTTGACTGGTCCTCTTTGACTTAATGACCTTTCATCTCCCAAGGAGCCGGATGCCTGACTCTGGGCCATCAGCACCACCACTGATCTCCAAACCAGACATGTCCCCAGGGAGGCCCCAAAGCCTTACTTCCTCAACTTTATTTTTCGACTCTGAAAAAAATCCCTTGATGAGATCTGGCCTCAACTTTATTTTTCGACCCTGAAAAAAATCCCTTGATGAGATCTGGCCACATGAGAACTGTTCAAAACGTATTTATAAACTCTTTATAAAAATAGTAACAGTAGTTCTGTAAGACAATGTTGGTGACACCAAATTTCATGGAGGCAGGATGTAGAGCCTAGAGAAAGGGATTTTGAGAGACACATTAAAAAGATTAAGTCAAGGTACACTCTGGGCATACCAGCTGTATAACGTCATATAGATGAAAAGCAAGCATGCAGTTTCATTCTCTCAAGAGTTTGGGACAAAGGTAAAAAATAAAAGGTGTCTAATGGCTATTGGCTGCAACCACCCACATATATGAAAAATAATGAGAGCATGTCTCCCAATTTCCTATAGGTTGTCTGCCAAATTCCTGCCTCCTTCCTAAGAAGACAGAATCTGCAGTGTTTTCTTTGCCATCCAGATATACCCCATGTCATTATAAACAAACGCTGCTTTCTTTGCAGCTAATAACCACAATGTGTGGGTAAGAAACCTCTCCAGTATAAATCCGTGGGGACAAAGCTGCATTGTGGGCATTAAATAATTATAACAATCTGACATGAGTCAGAGGATTGTTTTTCAATGGCCCTGTTGCACTTCAAACTTTAAAGTCAACCCCAAACTCCCTTTCCTGGCACTCTGTCCATGTGCTGGGTTATTGTGAAACAATTCTCATTCTTTATAGTTTGGTCCCATTGCAAGGAGCTGGCAATGTGGGCACTCATGAAATATTAACACGTTAACATTGATTTTTTTTTTCATAAGTGTGGCCAACAGTGGATCAATTATATTACTATGAAAAGCTTTTCATAATTCATTTGGGGAGCATCAAGATCTCATTTCTGGACAGCACATGGATGATGAAGTCAACAATTTTGAAGAGGTCAGCACTCACAGGCACCGAATACATTAAATGTGATAGATGGTGTAAACACTCCGTTCACAAAAAAGGGAAAATGTTTACATCTGACAAAATAATTAAAATAGGGTACAACAGATCAACAAGTTGGGAATTAGGTTCATGCCAGTCTCTCTCCATAAACAGGAACAAGAAAATCTCAAATGCTGGCCATTTATTCTCCTTCTGGCTGACCACTAAATGTTTATTCCCACCTCCTTCAAAAGTAAAATTGGCTACTTTCTAAAGGTGTTAGAAGAATTATTTCAAGCTATGCACGCTCTGAAGTGCCCTTATTCCAAGAACATTAGTAGTTTATTACAAATTCTGGTTTTGAGGGGTGAGATAATAGTATCAGCATGGCAGAGTCCAATTCAATCCAAGCAGCGCAAGGCCTGAAGAAACAAAGTCCTCCTAGCTAGCGTGAGCCCAAGGAGTGCCCCGCGTGAGGTTCTGCTGATCCAGCAGCGAGTGAATATGAGACACATTTCAATTGTGCAGTGTGCATAAACCTTGCCTCGGCTTTGAGGGAACCCTGCATCACACATGGAAAGAAACACTATTCCAAACCGGCAGGCCTCTGGCCATGCTGCCCTGGTGGCCAGAGAGGGCATCTTGAGGAATAGGGAGGGGTACACCCATTATAGGTTCTCTACATTCTCACTGTAACGCCATCATGACCTGTGTCCCACTTTGTCCCCTCCACTAAACCGTGAGCATCTTAAGAGCAGGAACCAGGTCTTACTCATCTTGAGATCCTTTTCCCTAGCACTGGAGATTCGCACAAAAGATGTGCTAAATAAATAGCTATAGGGTGTAAATTATCCCTCTCACTCTGGAAGTCTTGTAGCTGGCTTGTGTGTAGCAACTAAACTCACCCTCCTCCTTGCACCAGTCCACTGCATCACCAGGAGAAAAAAGTCACCCAAAGAAAACGTCTTCCTGATCTCCAGGGATTAGAGCCCCAATGTGGAAATGCCCTTAATAAGCCAACAAATGTTTTCAGTTACTTGGGGCATGTAAGCCACTACAAATACCAAAAAGGGGGCGGAGTAAGTTAAACTGTCGAACCTACCCTGAAACTCCCTGGAAAAAGACTGTGCAGAAGAAAAGCAGCTTCGGGGGTAAATGACCAACAATTTTGGCTCAAGTGTCCTGACAACAAGAACGTGTACAAGAGAACCATTCTTAGAATGCTTTTCCAAAACCCTACAGGGGATTTCCAGAGGGCCTAGTGAGAATATGGGCAGAGACACTGGAATGAAAGAGGGTGGTAGCAAGGCGGGCAGCTTGACTTCATCCAGCCTCAAGTGGGACATGGGTGCAACAGTACTGGGTTGATAAAAAGTCACCCGAGTACAGGCACAGTGCAAATTGGGAAGGCTCACAAGCCACCTGGCATCAGCCCCTCTGTGACTGCCCAAAAAGAAGAGAGAACAGGGCAGTCCCCAGCTTGCTCAGCCTTAACAGAGGCCCTGCCTAGGTTCGTAAAAATTCTCAGTCTTCTGAAAACCTAAAAGGACCTCAGTCCTGGGCAAATCAAAACCTGAAGTGCTAAAACATGTAATTTAAAAGGATTAGGTCTATGTCATGTATATGACCTTTACTTGCTACCTCTTCCTTCTTTCCCCTGAGCCATGAAGTAACAGTAAAGAATTCATTGATCTGTACCGCAGGCAACAGCTTATATGTGTTGGTGTGGCCGACAACCGCTCTCTCATGCATCCCAGTGCTGAAAACACAGAAAATTTGTCCTTTGGTCCCATCTATGTCCTGAAGAACACATCAGTAACACATACACATGTATCACAAATGCCCTTAACACTGCTGAATTTCTATACTTCTGCCCAGATTACAATTTAGTCCAATCGTCATCACCCAATCATTGAAGCTACTTATTACTTGGTTACATCTAGTTGAAACACCTGTTACCAGGGGCATGCCATCATGTCATGTCCAGTTTTAACTAAGACGGAAGGTCCACACACACATGGTTACACACTGTGTTTTGCATTTTTGCAGCTTGGGTCCATTACAGTTCTGTGAACTCTTCTCCAGATTCCTCTACTTAATATTCATATTTTCCAAATTACTTTAAATATCCCACAATCAAGTACGAATAAAATATGTGAAGAACAAAAACCAAACAGAAACAGTTGGGGCAAGCAGAGCATTATTTATGTTATATTATAAATGAGGGCAGTGGCTAGCTATGTGGGAAGGGAGGGAGGGAAGAAGAAAAGGGAAAAGGAAGGAAGGGAGGATGGGAAGGAGGGAAGCTTCTGAGTCCCAGCAGGCCTGTCTTCTAGCCCACTGGGGGAGATAAACACAGTTTCTGTTTAAAACTGCCCCCCTCTGGGATTTAGGGACAGGGGCTCTGGAGCCCAAAGAATGAAACCTACCCTTATCTATAAACAAAACCCAGCTTTGATGTTGGCCAGTTTGCCTGCGTCTTTCCCTTTTCAACTGAGGCTTATCAGCAGCAACATCTCCATTAAGCACTTAGTCAGCAACCATTACAGGCCCGTTCTGCACTGGATGCCTGTTTCTGAGAATAATGAAAGAAAAACGCATATGCCCTGCCCACGTGGAGGCAGCATTCACTGAAGGGTGCATGCGCTCTGGGACACGCGCGCGCGCACACACACACACACACACACACAGCTCTGGGATGGTCAAGGGTGGCTAGACTTGAGATCAGAATTCCTGGTTCTCTCACTTACGGTGTGACAAGCTTCCTAACATGTCTAAGCCTCTTACCCTTGCTGCTGTTAGGGGATCAAATGAGATGACATGCGCAAAGACTCTCAAGTGCTGTCACGTTCTTCATGTATTCGGTTTCTGAATCCCTTCCAATCCCGTCTTTCCCTCCATGGCACTAGGCAGAGCCCTCGCAGCCAGGACAGGGACAAGACCCTCAGGCTTCCTAAAGCCAAAGGTGCCTTCCCTTGCCCAGCAATAGAGGTCCCCTTCCAGGCAGAGCTCTCTAGTCAGGCCAGCGGGGGCCTGAGGGGGTCAAAGATTCTAGCTGCTCCTCCTTCAGCACTGCCAAAGGTCCCTCACACACTCTGGTTCCTACAACCTTGTTTCAAAGGGAACAAACTCTGTTGTCAAGAGTCAGAGTGGAAGCAGCACCCAGCCACAGCCCCAGTAGCCCAGGACTCCATCACTGAGGACAGAGGCTCGCATGCACTCCCCGGGCGCCCAGGCCCCCTGAGTGTGGTCTCTGGCCTCAGTCTGACATCCTCCTTCGAGAGAGAGAGCAAACAATGACATCCACTTGCAGTGAGACCACTCTCCATTCCTCCCCACACAACAGCCCTGGTGACCAGTCAGCGTAGCGGGCAGCAAGCAGGAGATGAAGGGGAACAAGACACGGCTCCCAGAACAGCTTGTTTGTGTCCAGCTGTCGAGAACCTGGATGCTGTACCAATGGGAAAAGAAACACCCTCCTTGTAGCACTTCTTTTCAGGGCCTCAGACTTGTGGTCAGCACCTCCCAACCATGTCCAAGAGAGAGCTGGACCCAGGCTGCACCCCATCCTCTCTCATCCACCTTGGCTGATGACTCAAGGTATAGGAGGAGAGGACATACCCCAGCTAAATCCAAACACAACCAGGAAATCCCAGATGAACTTGCAGTTCAGCACGTCACCCCCTGGCACCACTGCCACCCCTGCAGACGGGCAAGAAAGCTGACGAGGACTAAGTACCCACTATGAGCCAAGTGTGTCATGGTTAGCATCTCAATGAAACCTTATACAGCCCTGCAAAGAAGGTGCACACTGAGGTTCGGAGAAATTCAGTAGCTCACACAAAGTCACATAGCTCTTATCTCAAAGAGAAGCCTCTGGGCTTTCCATTTCCAGAAATGGAAATCACAGTTCTTGCCTTTGATGTTACGCTGCTGATCAAAAGCACGACTGTAGAAAACGAAACATACACACACAAAGTATGGGAAATGTTATTTTCCCAGGCCCACATTTGGGATGTCCAGCCCACAAAGACTGCCAGAAGGGCAGAAGATGATCCATGGTGCTCATCCCACCTCAGCGCTTTTCTGTCCTGGCGATCCCCTAATTTGGCTCACTTGAGGCGCTCTTAAAGGTGGCTCTCTTGATGGCTGATTGGAAGATGGCACTGCCGTAACTTCACAGAGAAAAGAAACCCAAACAACTTGCCTGGCATCCTTCCACCTCCAATTCCCAAGTATCCAAAGTGGTGGAAGCTACTTCCAGGGCTCCCAGGGAGCCCCCAGTTTGCCCACCTGCCTCTACAGCTCCACCTCCCTCAGCACAGTATCCTGACCTAAGACTGAACTCCTCCCTTCCAGCTCCAAGCCGGCTGGACTGTCTGGCTTGCCCTCCCGGGCCACATCTGCTCACTGATAAAAGTTCACTAGGAGTATCTGGACACCAGCTACTCTGCTCACAGACACTCTCCCTGATCAGACAGACACTACAGTCACTAACCACAGTCCCTCGCCTTTGTGCCAGGAGGCTGCTACATTAGCTCCTCTTAACAGTCTAGCTAGTACCTTAGAAAGGTATTGTTCTATTGAATTCTTGCTATATTAGAAATCTCATTGGCTGCAGAGAGGACCATTAGGGGTGATTCACTCTGGCTCAGTGTTCCCGAACCCAGAAGAGCACTGAGCCACAACTTCCCCAAAAGGAATGATTTGGTGAAGATGCATGGCCTGATTCTGGATGTAGTGGATTCACACATACCAAGAGGGATTTGAGGAAAATCTATGGGCTTCCAGCAATTCCTGTATTAAGTCTTCTCTTGATAAATTTCATAGGTTTTATATTACTCTATTTGGAAGAAGATGAATACCAGTAATATTCTGGGGGGAAAAGTTTTACTTTTAAATATTTATTTTTTAAAAATTTGTATCAGTGTGGATCTGTCCCTCTACCATCCCCTATGATATTTATTACATATCTGTTGTCCATTTTAGGCTCTGAGCTCTTGCAGGATAAGGACAAACATGTTCAGTGTTTCCATCTCTCCAGTGACTAGCAAATAGTTAACTACTCTTTTAACCATCACATTTTTGGGATTCTAATAATGATAATACCACACAGGGATCAGTCATGCATGCTATGATGTACTCTTCCAATGAACTCCTGAAATCCTTTCAGTCATATCCATCTCCAAGTATCACCCCAGGAAGCTATCACTGAATAAGTGGTGACAAGAGGGTCATTTCCCCTATCATCTCTTATAAACCCAGGAAGCAATTTTCTCAGTCCACAACCACAAGCCACGAGCTCAAAAGCCCATGTATATCATAAAGACAGTGTTTCTGAGCTCCACCCCGGCCCTGAGGTTAGCTACGGATGGTGTGAGATGGTAACAGTGTGTGAGATGATCCATCCAGTCGTAGGTATGTGTCAGTATAGGCAACTAAACAGTGGCTTTCAGGGGCTCTTTTCAGCATAAGAGACAGGAACATCATAAAGTAAAATAGGAAGAGACTATGTCCTACCGGTGTAGCTGAGCCTGTCTGGGAGAAGTTCGATCTACAACACCATCCCAGACATGATAGAACTTGGACACACAACCCTACCCCCACCCTACCCAGATACACACAGTCTATGATAACCAAAGGCCTGCACCTCCACCCTGGGATCCTCAGTGGATTCGAGGCCACTCCACTGTGGGCAAGGCCACTCCCCTAAGACCTCTCACAGACCTATTCCAACCCATAGATCTACTCCAACCCACTGTTCCTCTCTGATTCCCTGGACTTCTGGGTCCCACCTCAAGCTGCCTTGCCCCAGAGACCACAGACTCCCCTCTCCAGCCCTGACTCCTGTTTTTGTTCTGCCTTAGCATGAGGATCCCTGGCTCCCCAGATGCTGACGCCGAGCCCTCATATGGGCCTTGGAGAAGACCTTGCAGGAAAAGTCCTCAACAAATTCACAAGGTCTGCATATCAGGTCACTATGTTCCAAGAAACAATGATCAAACTGGCTTTTAAGCAATGGAGGGGGCTTAGTGGCTTATTTAACTAAGAAGTCTTGTTCCAACAGCTCAGAGGTCATCATTACCAATCTGCCTCCCAGTAGGTTACTCAGTGGTTCCAACCAGTGACCAGTCCTACACATGTGTGGGATTCTTATGAAAGAAAACTGCCACCATACAGAACTCACGTCCTCGCACTACACCGTCCACAGGATGTGTGATTCTCTTCTGAAAGCTTCAGTGAAAGAAAGCTTTACTTTCCCAGCAGCCCCAGAAAGATACCTCCTCTATCTCCCTGGCTCCGATTGGTCAGGCACCATCCCTCAATCAGTCACCAGGACATAGCTGTTTTAGGCTTATGTCAGTCACGGTCTACTTCCAGAATTGCCAGTGATGTCAATCCCACCTGAATCATACAGTGAACTAGTGAGAGGGCTGGCCTCTATGCATTTGGTAAGAAAAACAGAATGGATGCTGAATGTCCTCTATAGCTGTGGAGCATTCAAGTAGCTTCTGGCCACCTCCATCCAAATGGCTCCCAGTCTCACAGGCTGAGATGAAAGCAACCATCTCACCAGCCTAGGAAAAGGACTATTAACTGCCAGCAGCCACTAAAGGAAGAAGAGTCAGCAGCCCAAAGGAATTTATCTCAGGGCCAGGGAGAAGGAGATACAGCATTAAAGACCAAGACCTCTATGGCCACAGAAGGAACTCCCCCACAATGACATCAGCCACCATTGCTCATCAGCATGAAAGACCTAGTGCTGGGCAGCATCCCACCACTGGGGACACTGCCAGACCCAGAGGTGCAGCACTGCTCCCAATCATAGCAGAAAGACCAAAACCTTCAAGTCACTAGAAATCTCAAGTCTAAATCGACACTCCGAAGACTAAGGTGGGAAGTTCAGAGGGAGGACGTAGCTCAGCAAGAGAGGGGAAGAAAAAAGCTTCTTGGCTGTCCTGTGGGCAAGGAACCCAGAGTTCTCCCAGCACACCCCTAGTTTAAGAAAATGGAAGAATGTCTCTGAGTAGAATCGGGCCATTCTCCCAGGCTTAGACCCCCATGGAGAAAATGCTCTGGCGTCCATACATCTGGACACTTCCCAACTTCCCAAGCTCCCTTACACCTAAAACAGCTCAGACCTGTTACTAGGTAGTTAAGAATGGGGAAAGAGGCCGGGCACAGTGGCTCAAGCCTGTAATCCCAGCACTTTGGGAGGCCGAGGTGGGTGAATCACGAGGTCAAGAGTTCGAGACCAGCCTGACCAACATGGTGAAACCCTGCCTCTACTAAAACTACAAAACTTAGCCAGGTGTGGTGGTGCACACCTGTAGTTCCAACTACTCAGGAGGCTGAGTCAGGAGAATTGCTTGAACCCAGGAGGCGGAGCTTGCAGTGAGCCGAGATTGCACAACTGCACTCCAGCCTGGGCAACAAAGCAAGGCTCCATCTCAAAAAAAAAAAAAGAATGGGGAAAGAGTTTTCTTTCTTTCCTCCTCCACACCTCCTCACCCACTCCCCCATCGGTTGGTCCAGAAAAGCCTGCTTCATGCCTCAGGAACATTTCCATAACCATGTGGCAGACTTGCCAGGCACAATGCTTAGAGTGTGCAAGGTAAAGCCTGGATCCTCTGGCCGGAGCTAAAGCCAAGCGTTTTCATCAACCTCTCCTGCAAACAGAAGTCTCCACAGACCTTAACAGTGGCCCAGCCAGCACCCAGTGGTGAAGTACAGGATGCTGCGTTTTGCCCCCTCCTTTAGATTTGAGGGGCAGCACTGTCATTTTATGCCTCTCTCTAAAAAGGACACTACCAGGGAGGTGAAGAAAGACTGGGCCCCACGTCCTGGCTATGTCTCAGGGGTGGCGAGTTCCTATGGCTAGACCAAGAAGCATGGTCTTTGATCTGGGGTGTGCACACAGAAACATCAATTACATCAGTGACAGTCTTCCAACTGGTATTTCTTGAATGTCTACAAGATACAAGTCCAGATTCAGAAACGGGGGCCCAGCAATGAGTGAAATGCAGCACCTTGCCCTTAACATGCTCCCTGTCAATGGGGACAGCAATGGGTTTGAATCTTTCAAATGCAATATGCCTCCATGTGGAGTGGAAATAAAGGCTCTATTACTGTGTAAAATGAATGGTCAGGAATTCACCAGGAACAACAACCAGGAAGCTGATCTACGGGATCTAGTGGGGTCAGAGCTAGACCATGAGAGGCCCGTCACTGTCCACTGCTCTGCCTTCAAAGCCTGCCGCTCTGGTGTCCTCGGGGTCTGCAGACATGTTCACACTTGCCATGCAGGGAAAGGCTTAACTCTAATAATGACCACACTCATTATGAAAGAAAACCAGTGCTTGTGCCATATTCAGAAAGAACATTTTTGGTTTCTACTTTGAGATGGGCCTCATTCCTTTCCTTAACACAGGCTCAGGATGAAAATTCCCAATTGGAAACAGGATTTCACAGTTTGCCTCCTCCCCTTCTAGAGATTCCAACTGCATTTGTGAGAATTATGCAGCCTGTCACCTATATTCTCACAATCTCATTACCACCTTATGGAATGGGAGCTGTTCTTCTCCCCATTTTACAGACAAGAAAACTGAAACTCAAAGGTTGTTTTCAACACCAAAAATGAGAAAGAAAACATAACTGACAACTTTAAATTATATTTATGGTGATGAGCAAAGGCAGAGAAATTGCAGCTGTGCCTATTCAGGAAATTCTGTGAATCATACTGGTTGCTTTTTCCCTACCGTCTCAAAGAAGACAGGCTTGGTGACTAGCAAAATCATCCACCTATCCACAAATAGAGGGCAGTGGGGAGGGGTGGCAGGTGGAGTGCTGGCACTGTCCAGGCAGTTGCTAGGTGCCTCTGATTTCATTCTCAGAGACCCTCTGCACGCTGGACATTATTGTATCAATTTTTGCAAGGGAAAAAAACAAACAAAACAAAACAAAAACCTGAGGCTTAGGGAAGAGGAAGGCACAGAGAAGTGCTTTCACTCTGGGCTGCTAGAAACTAAGTAGTTGGTCAGACCCTTACATCATGGTGGTGCATTTGGGTCCCCAGTGGAGAAGGCTCGAGGGTAGAGCTGAGAACACAGGAATGGTGCCTGGTGGAAAGTCTGCTGCCCTGTTCCACGTCCCATCCCAAGTTCATTCTAAGCATTATTTTATGAGCCTACTATGACCTGTAATTTCCCTGTCTGTATTTGAAGCCAGTATTTGATTATTCCCAAGGAAGACTATTTAAGCATAAATCACTAAAAATAATGATAGCCACAAGTTACTTGGAAAGTGAAATGAATAGTGCATTTAGAAATAAAAATAATTTTCCTTCTCATCTTTTCCCCATATTTTCTGAGGCTGTGTACTGTATTCATTTAGAAACAAAACTTCTCATTTTTCCTTCATCCTCTTATGTTTTATACCCAAAGAAGGAAAACCATATCCTTCAAAAACACTTTATGGATAAGCAACGAGTCACATCGAGGACTCGGGCGACTTAGGACTCTTCAGAGATGAGTAAGGACTACCATCTGCTACCTAGGACGGAAGGCGGGCACACAGCAACCACAGGGCCCACTGCAACTCTCAGTACCTGCCCAGCTCTGGCCACTGCCAAGCACTTCAAAGCACGACCTACTTCACCTTAATAGGTAAACTCCAGGAGAAGGCCATCATCCACAGTGGAATTTTCCGTGCAGCCCTCTGGAGTTTATAGAGGTTCCTGTGGAGAGGTTCTCTTACCACAAAATGTTACCTTTCTATAAACCCATAGGCCTTCCTTACACAAGTGAGCTAATACTAATTAATAGTTTGCATTTATTGAATGTTAACTATGTGCTAAGCCCTTCACCTATATTTTTCAATCCTCACACCTACCTTTTAACAAAGGCACTATTATTCAACCCACTTTACTGATGAGAAAACTGAAACTTAGAGAAGGTTAAGTAATTTGCTCAAGGTTACGCAAGCAACCAGAAGTGGCAGAACCAGGAGCAAAAAGCAGGATTGTGATTTCAGGACCCACATATCCACACTAACCTATTAAACATACTGCTTCCTACCCTGCGTTACAACACAAAGACATTTTAAGGTATCCTACGGAGAATTCGTTTCCCAAAATACTGTATTTGAGCTGACAGAAACAGAACTAGATCCGGTGGCAAAGAAAACACTAAAGGTTGACCAGCTGCACTTTCCTTGAAAACCTCACAGGATAAAAAATCAGTATGCTCTGATCAACTCAACTATGCACACAAACATTATTGCTTCCAAATACCTTTGTAAAAAGGGAGAGCTTTCACATTTGGGGATTTTATTGTGAAAACTGGTGTAAAATATGTCTGTGCTGTGATGCTCTGTATTTTCACATCATTTTTTAAAATAAAACAAAGTGCAATGCGATTTGCTTCCCCAGAAAATTGTATTACATTTGATTCTTATTGCAACCCACTTATTACTAGCTACATTTTGTAATTTTTTTCCCCCAAACAGCCTCAAGATTTTGCCTATGGGAGCCAACCTACCAATTCGTTTGATTGTTTAGCACAACTGCAATTCCTACAGGCAACTTCACAGTTGCAGGGATTTCAAATATGAGAGAATTCAAACCTGATCTGACAATGATCAACTACTTCACTTATTTTTTACTCAACTCTCAGACTATGTTGATGTTTAGATAATTTATGAGGCTAAATGGCAAAGCATTTAGGCCAACCCAACTACTTGGTTGAAACTACTCAGCTTCAAGCTCTGAAGTATGAAAGGCTGTTGGAAGTTAGTCATTCTTTTATCCATATTCTATACAGAGGGCTCAACTTGGGCCCTACACTTTAGAGGGTCTTCTCCTCCTCCTCCTCTTCCTCCTCCCCCCCGCCCCCCCACCATTCCCAGGGCGAGAAGCCTTTGAAGATCAAGAGGACACTTCACCTAACACCCTCACCTTTTAGACCATCGACCAAGGACCCGAGACTCCAGAATTCTCAGTCCAAGAACCCCTTTCTACTTCCAAGGTCTGTGCAGGCCACTTCCCTGAGTCTGTTGTCAAAAGGGCAGATTGTGCCACTGGTGTGAGTATGCTTCAGTGCAAGGAGTGGCCCAGGAGCAGCTGTTAGCAGGAGAAAGGAAAAGAGGGTTTGCTTGTACAATCTACAGCATCCATATGAACATGTTACAAGATGCAGCTGGAGTGGGAAGAGAAGGGGACAGGCCTCTAAATTTGAACCTGGGTTCCAAGTTATTATGCAACTAAATTTGTCAAAGTAGGAAGTGAGAAAATTTTATTTAACAGTGTATTAACTCGAATTATAACCTTTAAATATTTCAACATACAGTACATGAGCTTCCACTGACACTCTTTGCCTCAGGTTCCATACATATTAGGGACAGGTTTGTCTACATTCAAACATGAAAGTGCTGCCATTGTAAATGGACTAATGAGAAGATCACACAGACCCCCAACACTGATAAACCAGTCTGTCAATTCAGGCATTAAAAATACTCAGCAAAATTCCTAGTGAAAAAAATAAAAGAAACATCATAAAACCACCTAATAATCTAGAGAAGCAACAAATGGAGCTGTAAAACTAACTTGATTTAAACAGATCAATTCTTTGGAAGGCACAAGGTGTATCAATCAATGCTTCAACTAGTTTCTGTACCTACTAATCTTTATCTAATCACACACATGATTCTGTAGACATAGACACAATTTCTAAAACTCCATGGGTTGCCTTAAAACTATGATGCCTAACTATCAAAAGCAAAAAGGTCACTATTATGTCTATCACTCATAGCAATCTGGGATCAAGCATTTTGCAAATAAAAAGGGCAAACTCAATATGGGTAGACCTAAGGCCCTAATTTTAGTGGTTCTACATCAGAGATCATTTTTATAATAATATTGCTTTAATACCGGCTAGGATATGTCACATGATCTTTACTTCTAGGTGGGAATTAGACATCCACAATATATAATTATGACATCATAACCATAGTGAATTGAACCTGTGCTGTGACTCTGAAGACTTCCTGTGGTTAAAACTGCCCATCTCACAAACTATATTTACAAATGTTCTAACATCTCTAAATTGATCATATTTAGCTGCCCCCAAAAGAGATAAAAAATATATAAAGTAGGAATGTTAATTGTGATATACATCTTCCTTCATTACTAGCATGTATCTTGCAGGCAGACGGCATGCCTGCTCACTTATATAATTTTTATGACTAGAAATTTTAAAGGAGATTCATTATATTGCTGACCTTCACAGTAAGCCACCAAATGGTCTTTTGATCCCTGCTTCAATACTTCTCGCCATATCCTAAAGCAGAAGCCCAATCCACCTTTGCAGGACTGTTAAGAATATCTTTTTTATAACTGAGCCAAAATGTGACTGACTTTTAAGATTATAACTAGAGTCTCCCGGACAAACGTGCTGCTTCTTCACCCAGGAGCATCTTTTGGATATTTTAAAACAACTCATGCCTTTGCAGAGTCTTTTCTAAGTCAGGGCAAATACTACCACCCCCACACCCACTCCATCCTTTGAACGATTTTGTGTGACATGTAGTTTCTTCGCTTTATCATCAGGGTGATACGAGGTTTCTGAAGAAACCCTAGTTTTTACATTCTCTCTTTCTTTTGTCCACCTTTGCATCCCAACACATAGAAAGGTACCTGGCATACAGTATAGTGGAGAGAGTGAGGAAGCAAAGAAAGGAAAACAGAACCCCTGGCTCCAAGTGTATTCTAATATGGTGTGCATCCTCCTCTATCTGCACAGCCCGAGGTAACACTCGCTTCTGCAGAAGCCACATCACGAACTTACTGTGATTGCACAGTCAACAAAAATCACATAGTACTGATCTCCCATTACAACACCTGTTTGTCACCCTTAGGTATTAACTAAGGTGCAGTTCAGACCACAGTTCTTGCATTCAGCTCAGACTATGTCTCTGTTTTTGACAAAGTAGATAAAATTAAAAAGCAGATCAAAGCTCTCATTTATGCATTATATCAACTATAGTTTTCTGCTTAATAAGGTTTTCAAAGAAAGAAAAGAAGCTAGCCTGGGGTGACATGTTCTTGGTGAACCCATGCTAGGTCCAAGTGATCACCACTAAGGAAAAGCCATACTTCTCCGCCCATATTAAGGGGAGTTAAATGCTCAAGAATGGTCTGCTGAATGCATTCAAAGCTGTATTTTGCAAGCTGGGAAAACACTTTCCCCCATAAAGTTTCCTTAAAAAGGTCTGAAGAATGGAAACATCACAAGGCACAGTCTTTCCAAGTTAATACTTCAAAGAGAAATACATTTGTTTGGGTATATAAGCTCTGGCACACACGCCTCAAAATTAAATTCTACTATTTTATCACTGGCCCTAAGCTTCATGATTTCCTGAGACATACTTAGGGATTTGATTACACATGTACACCACCAAATTCTAACTAACCTCCTTGGCAAAAGTCTCCCAGAACCCTGCATTCTGTGATACATACCACCTAACTCCACCACGAAATCCATAACGCTGCTCCAAGACAAGTGTTGGTGCCCTGTAAACCAACAGGTCTAGATTAGAATTCCACAACCTTGGGCAGGCAACGACTCCACGGAACCCCAGTTTCCGGTCTTTAAAATACGTAATAGGGCCTCGTTAGCAGGTTTGCTGTGAAGGATACAGGAGACCTTATTTTATCAAAGTCTGGCTCAGCGACTGAAACGTGGTAGGCATTCAGGAAATGCAGTCTTCTTTCCCATCTGCCTCCCGTCTTCCCATTGCAGATGTGAGATAAAAGATCCTAAGCGTCCCAGCACAGAGGGCCACACAGCTAGCATGGAGAGCCACACAGCCTGCACTCAATCAATGAAAGCTAGGAAAATTATCTTCATTGTGTGGCCTATAAAAAAGCTATAGTTTCCCTTCCTATTTTACCAACAAGCCACCTGAAGTTGCCTTTTTCTCACAAACCATGAACTTAAACCAAGAAAGAGAAGCTCTTCCTCATTACACCTAAACACAAAGCTGCTCTGACTAATTCACATTCAGACTCATAATCCTTCACCCAAGGGCCTCAGAAATGCCAAGACCCTCAGGGAAGCAAAATTTCTGAATGTACAGGGGCTAAGAACACTTGGGGTTTTGAGATGACTAATCATGGAAATGTACTATAAACAGGGAATATTAAAAAGCTTAGAAAGCCTCTCTGGGAAAGGGGGGAAAAATCCTCACAATTCAGGGCTCGGTGGAGAGAACAGCAGTTTTATGGCAAAAAAAAAAAAAAACAGGTGAAAATGTTAGGCAGGCGCAACTTCTGTTTTCCCAGAATCCAGCACCTGGGTTGGGCTGGGTAGTGAGAAGTCTCCTCAGCTTCTTGCTACCATGGTGTTTTTTTCTCTCTTGACAATTCACTTCCCCAACAGGCATGCCGCCAACTCAAATGAGACTCAGAGCAGTGAAAAGCCCTTCAGGTAAACAGTGTGATAAGCTAAACTGAAAAACTAGACAATGTTTTTGGACTGTGAGGGTGTTGCTATGGAGACAGTTGCTAATTAACTGCTTTCAACCAGGAGAACAAAGGGACTCGGGGCAGGCAGGCCTCGGTATCTCCGAGTGAGCAATGCTTCCAGCCTTGCGCAATCGGCACATCGCTCATATCTGGAATACCTGAGACCCAGTCAGGTCGGCTACATGCCTGAAGAAATGACAAAAGTGCGTTTTCTTCATCTTGACCTGGATTCGTAACACCTGGCCACCAGTACCTCTCAGGGAAGGAAGCAACTGGCAAGGGGAATGCAGATTCCAGGAAGCAAGGCCCCCACCACCAGCCAGGCACTTTCCTAAATAGCGTCTTCATCCCCGTCTGGAGACAAAACACTATCTGTGAAGGCTCAGGCGGCAGTGGGGTGGGGGGAACATGTAATTGTTTTAAACTATATATTTTACTTTATGGGCTTTAAGTTCAAAGGGCAGAGATAAATCTCCCCTTCTTCAGGATTCATCTTCCTCAGGTTAAGAAAAAAAAGTGACTGGATTTTTCTCAAAAGAAATAATAAAACTCATCATTATTCCATATTTCCAAGTCCCACACATTGTGGTCACTCAAAAAATAATAACAAAAAAGTTAATTGTGATCTGACTTATCACATGAATTTTTCTCCTCCAATCTCATCCCAGGCTGACTTGGCTGGTTCAGATGTGGTCTCATCTTAGAGGCTAAGCTGGTGCTCTGAGGCTGAAATGCTCTGTTCTGAATGGGTAACCTTTGAGCTACATCTAGTTCAAACCAAAGATCTATATTCCCCTCACAAATATTTAAACTCAAGTGTGAAAAGTGAACAGGGCTTTGCATAACCACCTCAAGTGACCCAAAAGTCGAGTGAGGGCTCTGTCTCACTCCGCAGTGACCTGAAAGTGCCCTTTCAGCCCTCAGCCTAATTTCAAGTTACATTAAACATATCTACATTAAGCCAAACTCAACCAAGCTATTGAGTGATACATTCTGCCTCCCCATTCTGCCTCCCCAGAACAAAATCAAGTGGTTTCCATTTTGTATACTCTTAAGAATCACCAATCAATACAGCCTGTGGGCAACCCACCTTCATAATCTGAGGCATCATCTGCATTAAGCATGTTATGATTCCGAATGAAATAAATACAACAATACAATTATTGGTTTGACTCTGTGGCAACAATGCATATAAACATCTTCAGGAAAGTCCAACCATCTTCTGGCATCGCTGAAAATCCACCCAAGAGCATGGGCTTTGGAAGTAGACATGCTCAGGTTCAAACCAAGGCTCCAACTCAGTATTGCACTATCTGTGAAACACTGACCCCTTTGAGCTTCAGTCTGCGCATCTGCAAAACAGGCATACTAATATCTATTTCACAGAGTTACTGACATTATTCAGTGAATTAAAGTGTTCCCTACAGCCCTTAGCCTGTAGTAAGTACTCAACAGATCACAGCAAATTAATTAAAGTCTCCAATAATTTACTACTTTTCTTTAAGGTGAGGTAAAACTGCTGTTAGTTCTAGTTTCTACATCTGCAGCCAAGCTCATGCAGAGAGAAAAGCGGATTTTTAGTCTGAGCTGTGGCCCTCTCCACCCAAACCTAGCGCCCTCCTCTGTCCACAATAGCCCATCAAGACCAATCACCGTGTATAACTGGAGAAGCTTTCACTGTGGTGAAAACTGCAGAATTGGGGCTAATTTTCAAATCCAGCCCCAATTTCTAGGTTACATTTACTCCTTTCTTGTGAAACCAAGGAGTTAAATTCTTGCTTTGCAGATGGCAGCTTTTTAATAAGGCTTTCAGCCCAAGCCCCTCCCTGCCTGGGTTAAATTGCATCAGCCATTGCCCAGGGACATCTCACTCTTCTCCTTTCAATCTCTCCTTCCTCTGCTCCTTCCAGGCTGTGCTTCCAGCAATCCCCATCCATCCATGCATTCAACAGAATTTTTAAACCACCAGTTCTGTGCCAGGCATGGTGCTGACATTGAGAACACAAAGATGCAACCAACCCCATTCACAAGGGGTACTTAGGCTAGTGCCAAAGATAAAGACAGCTACATAGGACTCTTACAAATCTATGAGATTAGCCTTGTGCTAGGAAAAAGACATGGTGCTTGGGGGCAGAGATGGGAGCAAAGGAAGATGAGTGGCCCCACCACAGTATTCCCAGAATGAAGACAACTCCCACCCCTGAGGAGAAAACCATGGCTCCTGCCTTGAGGCTCTTTTTCATTTTTTTTGTCACCATTCACTTTCACTGCATTCCCTACAGTCCCCTCTACAGGCTAACTAAGTACAGGGGTCAGGAGGAGGGAAGCTGACCTTGAATCAGCACCTTAGTAGAATTCCCTGATTGATGTGCTTTGCCTCCCCCTCCCTAATCAGCCCTCTGAACATATCTCTAACACAGCAGGAACCATCGCTGTGTTTCCTGTCAGTCTCCCCAGCTGGTATGAGAACTATCCAACAGCAGAAGCCTTATCTAATTTGTATTTCTCTCCAGAGCACCTACTACAGTACCTGGCACATAGCTGTTTGATAAAAGCTTGCTACATTGAACTAAACTGTAGTCCAGAGCCTTTGGATAATTTATGCAAGATCACAAAGCTAAGAGGTAAAACCGGCTCTGGACCCAGAGCTCTGACTCATTCATTCTCCTGCACTGCTGACTGTTGATTTTGCCTAGAGGAGACTAGCTCTGGAGGTGCAAGTAGTCATCATCTGCAGACATTTTTGTATGCTGGCACGACAAATGGGCTCTCCAACTTCTAATCTCTCCTCAAAGCCTTCTCTCACCCAACTTTCTAAGCCTGTGCAGCTAAAACTGAGACCACTCTCTTACTGGAAACTGTATTTCATTATTACCATTATATACTTATTCCCCTGGACTCCAAAAATACCAAGAAAAACGCTCCAAAATTTTTACTTTTTTGCTGTCAAAGAAAAATAGAAAAAAAACATTTCTTGTAGCATCTGATAATCTCCTCTCTTTCAAAAAAAAAACTGCATTATCAACTCCCCTACTTTCACATCTTCTACCACACAGGCTTGGGATATAAGTTTACAAAAAAATACATCATTCTGACAGACGTTAGAAAAACAAAGAATCTCAAGAAAAACAGACTATAGGATTTCCCAATTTACAAGCAGCATAACAGCTTGGAAGAGCAAAGGATTAAGAGGACTTGGGTTCAAATTCCAATGTACTAATCACATTAGGATATGTTCAGTCTCTTAACCTCTCTAAGCCACTTACTTCATTTGTTAAATGGAAATAAATAATAACTCTTCTTACCAGCATTGCTGGACTAAGGAAGATAATATCTGAAAAAGCAATTATAAACTGTAAAGCGCTGTAGGAGATTTCTTTTTAGTGGGTGTTTAAAATGCTGACACACACACACTCATCTTCTGCCAATTTCAGAGGGAAATACAAGTACAGCCATGGTCATAAAAAGAAACCAGAATGATTTATAGAAATAAAAGCCATAGAACTAGACATCTAACTGGGAATAATAGACATTTAGTTACCTGAATAATTATTGGAAGCCAAGAAATAGGAAAAAGATTGCATGTGACTATTAACAAGCACCATCACAGCTCTGTGCCCAGATTCCTTATCTGTGAAGTGGGATAATGAAAGTATACCACCCAATTCTCAGGGTGGTTATGAAATTTATATTAAACTAGTTAATATTTGCAAAACACTGAGATAAATGCCTGGCACTTTTCTAATTTGATAGGTAGGTAAATAAACAAACAAATGATGATAAACATGTATTTCTCATGTTTCCACAACACCTATTCAACAAGATTTTCAAGGGTCTATAGACAAAAAACCCAGTAGGACATCTCAAACTTCACCTGAGTGAACAGATACCAAGTGTTCTAATCTTTTTACTCTAACAGGGTGCCAGCAGGCAGAATGCCAGGGGTTTTTTGTTGTTGTTGCTTTTGTTTTGTTTTCCAAGTGGCAGAGTTGGGAAAGGAGGAAAGGCAAACCAATTCACGGCTGAGCCTAGAACAGCGCTGCTTCCCTCATGAGTAGGATGGCACCGCCTAAAGGCATCCAACATTAATCACCACCTCCAGAGAAATGCATGCTCCTTTTATGGAAACGCAGCATTCAGAGTTTTACAACATTTGTACCTCAGAAGGAAAGACCAGTGCTGATTTGGTGCCAAACTCAACTGTAAATACAAGGTGTTTTTTTCATTGGTAATTACAGATGAGAACTTCACTTCTGGCATACACACCATAAGGCATTCTTGGTTTACACATTTAAATAAACATACCCACCATGGGTTCTAATTTCCTTCATGCATTTACTTGACCACAGACACTGAGTTCCGACTGGGTGCAGAGGAGTACCTTGTTGTGGGGGTAGAAAAAGAGAAATCAACTACCAGATCTTGAAGATGGCAGTTTAACACCAATGGAGCCCTGTCTTTAGGGAGCTTCTGATCTAACTGAGGAAATGGAACACCAGCATATTACACATTAAAAATCAATATAGGTGAAATCAAAACAGAGTTCAAGAAGAGATGTTAAAAAAGATAAGTACTCTTCCAGTCAAAAGGAAAGAGTGAGAAATAAGGCAAGATGGAGTGGTCAGGAAAGAACTAATGGGGGTGGAAATGGAAGCTCCAAAGACAGCAAAAGCACAGACTGTCTAGAGGATGAATACACATCATCTTCAATCAGCAGTCAGCAATGGGGGCCAACCACAGAGCATGTGCACAGAAGGCAACCATGGGAAAGGTAAAAACAATAGTGTAGCTGGAGCTGAGGTCACCAGGGCAGTATTGCAAGATAAAAGAGGAAATACAGGTAGAGTTGATATGTTATACAAAGGCCTTTAATAAAAAGTTTAATTTCCATTGCAGGGATAAGAAGCATAGCTAGAGACTCATCCAGGTATCAGGCAATTAGAGTTTGGAAAATGAGAATTACCTAAAGGAGAAATGAACATATGAAAGATGTCCCGGCCGGGCGCGGTGGCTCAAGCCTGTAATCCCAGCACTTTGGGAGGCCGAGACGGGGGGATCACGAGGTCAGGAGATCGAGACCATCCTGGCTAACACGGTGAAACCCCGTCTCTACTAAAAAATACAAAAAAAAAAAAAATTAGCTGGGCATGGTGGCGGGCGCCTGTAGTCCCAGCTACTCGGGAGGCTGAGGCAGGAGAATGGCGTGAACCTGGGAGGCGGAGCTCGCAGTGAGCTGAGATCCAGCCACTGCACTCCAGCCTGGGCGACAGAGTGAGACTCCGTCTCAAAAAAAAAAGAAAAGAAAGATGTCCCAAAGGAGAATGGAAGAGTAAGGGACTGATCAGTCCCTACAGGATAAATCAAATAGGAGGTTTCAAAGACAAGGGGGCTTTGAAAAATAGTAGATAGGATACGCTGACACAAAAAAGCAAGCCAGAAAACAAACAAGAGAAATTGGAGAATTCCATTTTCAATGTATGGGATGTTTTGCTGACGAAGGGACAATCATTTGGAAGAGAAATGGTGCTCCTCTGCACAGATAGGATAGTAAAATTGGCAGAGTGGAGGAAACCTTTACAAAAAAGAGGGGGTAAATAAAACCTTAAAGATAACCACTATTTAGTGGAGTAAGGAAGAGGAAGAAAGGTTTAAAAAAAAAGAAAAAGAGGGAGAGCGTGCACATCTAAGACTTAAGGGCTTTACCATGGATTTTCAGGATGGGATGTGGTGGGTGACACACCAGGGGATACAAAAGCACAAACATCAAGAAGTCCAGGAATGAGAAAAGGACACAAGAATTGTCACTGGATAGGGTGCCAACTGTCTGTGAAAGCCCTAGTCTGAGGACCGAATGCATGCTACATCAAGACCCCAGATTGAAATAAGCCCCTTCTCCACACTCTGTGATTGTCCAAAAGATCAGCTAAGAGGAGAAGGACTGATGGGACAGAGTTTGAGGGAACCGTAGGGCAAGATGGTTTGAACACGATCACCATCCTTCTTCAAGTCTATCTTGAAGAATTAAAAGTTAAGAGGTCACCATCTGGGATACTAGCTCTTCCCCTCACCACAAAACCTATAGCAGAAAATACATCTGTAGGTATTAAGGGCTGCTCCCACTTTATTCTCAAAACTTCCAATAACTACTCCATGTTTATTAATATAACAAGAATTGCTTTTTTTTTTTTTTTTTTTTTTTTTTTGGAGACAGCATCTAGCTCTGCTGCCCAGGCTGCAGTGCGGTGGTGTGATCATGGCTCACTGAAGCCTCAACCTCCTTGGGCTCAGGTGATCCTCCCACCTCAGCCTCCCAAGTAGCTGAGACTACAGGTGTGTGACATCACACCCAGCTAATTTGTATTTTTTGTGGAGACGGGTTTCACCACATTGCCCAGGCTGGTTTCAAACTCCTAAGCTCAAGTGATCTGCCCACCTCAGCCTCCCAAAGTGCTAGGATTACAAGCATAAGCCATCCCATGCAGCCTAAGAATTGCTAAACATCGTAAGCGTCTGTGCAGTCTTCTGCAACTCTTCCGTGTACCCCAAAGTAACACAATAGCATCTCTATAAATGATATGTTTCAGTGAGACCAACAATGCTGATTTCCTATGGTTTTTGTTATTCAATTTAATTCAACAAGCACTGACTGCCCACTATATGCTATCTCCATATCACCTTTCATGTTCTCCCAAGCTCCTGGGCTGAACAAATAGGTTGCTACCCCACACTTAGTATCTGTAAGAGGTAAAGTCAGGAAAAAAATGCAGTGTGGTCTCCTTTGCTGTATAATATTCTGTCTTCTCTGAAATAAATTCCTCACAGTAGCCCCCCGCCAGGACCAGTTTCTGCACTACTGTGGAAATAAAAAGAAAAGCCTGTGCAAAAAGAATTCTCAACCTCAGTATTGAAGTCTGGATATTCCAGAAACGAGCACCTCCAGCCCCACAGTGGTCCTCAACTTGTACTGTGAATCAGAATAATCTGGGCAGCTTTTAAACAATATAAATGTCGGCACCTCATCAGAGATCTGATTCAATGGCGTGGGGTAAGGCTGCCATCGCTGTTATTTGCGTTTTGTCTTTTACTGTTCTCAAGCAATCTAACATGCAATCAGGACTGAAAAGCAGCATATACCAATTCACGTGCTTCATCAACCTGACTGCACACCCAAATCACCTGGTGATCTTGTTAAAAATAGGTGTGTGGTGGGGGAGACTCTGCATTTCCAAAAAAGCTCTCAGGTGATGCTGATGCTGCCAGTTGGTCCATGGACCACAGGTGGAGGAGCAAGGGTATAAAGCCTGGGCCCCAGTGTTTCTTATCAGCCCTCCAGGTGATTCTGACACACCAAAGTTTAGTAGAAAGAGAACTGGCTTTGGACAGGCTGGCCTGAGTTCCAATCCTGGTCCCAACATTTCCTAATTGTGACCACACCCAAATTACTGATCTTCTTTAAACCTGCACCCTTGTATACAACATGAGGGTTATGGGTTGAATTGCATGCCCCAAAAAGGTTTGTTGAAGTGTTAACCCTCAGTACACCTCAAATTTGACCTTATTCAGAAATGGTGTCATTGAAGCTGTGATCAGTCAGGGTCATATTGGAGTAGGGTGATCCCTTAGTTCAATATGACAATCGTCCTCACAAGAAGATAATGCAACAACCACCTTAGGAGAGAAACCATGAGACAACAAAGTTAGAGACGGAAGTTCACAGCTGTAAGATAAGGAAAACCAAGCATTGATGGTGACACGATAGCCTTTAAGAGAAAGGCACAGAACAGATCTTCCTCCAAAGACTTGAGAAAACATGGCCCTGCCAACACTTCAACCTCCAGCTTCTCACCTCCAGAACTGAGAGAAAACATATGCCTGTTATTTTAAGTCACCCAGTTTACACTATTGTGTTATGGCAGCCCTAGGAAACTAAGACAATTAGATATTAGCATCTCCCTTGCTGAGCTGCGTGAGACTGAATCCAGTGAAGGTGCTCACCCTGCTGATCAGGGCAGGAGGGATTCCCTTTCCTTGTCAGAGGTACTAAGGATAAGCACCAGGGAGTGAGCATTCCCCTTAAAGGAAAAGTAGCTGCTGAGAGACGTGTCCAGGCATCTGGCCTCTTGGAGGGCATTCACAGGCTGCAGCCACAGCAGCCAGGCCCATTATGTGCATGCACACCCACTCGGGTGCTCCTGCAGGAGCAGCTCTGCTCATTACGAGTGGGAACAGTTATAGGCCCAGCTCGTCCCAGAGGCCCATTCTGGCCCAGGAGGCTCTGACAGGAAGGCCTCCAGCCGCACTGTGTTAGGAGATGATGTCAAAGCTCAGGGGGCTTCCTGGAGAGGAATAATCAGAACCATCATTGTGGCCCTGGCCCTCACCTAGAGAGGCTGTCACATGTCGAAAAGAGAGGGGCATTCCAAATCTACCTTGATTACCCAAAATCCATCAACACCATGAGGGTTGTTTTTGGTTTTTTTTCTTAAATAATAAATAATACACAGAGAAAGTTTATTCTCGCTCTTCAGAATGTACCTGCTCTTATTTAATCTGTTACACTCGGCCCCATTCATTTGGTCATCAAATAATCTCAAAGAGACTATCACGCTAATGAGGACAGAGATGAACATGACATAGACCAGACCTGGTGAGAAGAGAAAAAATAATTAACGAGTATGTACTGACTGCTTAAGTCATGCCACATGGATCACATGAAACCTAAAAAACGGAGATAAGTAACCTGTGCAGGGTCACACAGCTCATACCTAGAAGTGGTAGTAGGGTTTGAAATACGAGCTCTAAGCCCTATTCCCTTCCTACTCTCCCATAACTATTTCCTATCAGAGTTAGCCAAAGCAAGCAAAATTTAAGACAGTTTTGGGGCAGACCAAAGATCACAGCTATTTTACTCCAGAGAGGTAAGAATAAAATAGCTGCTTCCATTATCCACTTAAGTGTTCCAAAACCAATTCTTCGAAGTAATGCATTTCACATATACTCTCAAGGGATATCCCATGCTCTGACTTCTACCAGTAAGGAACGGCTTTTGAACAACTGGAGTCAGATCACAATGAGAAAGTGAGTTCTGGACAGCCAGCACTCAGTGAGATCCCCACCAATTCCACTCCCTCACAGACAATCACTGGGCTTAACAACAAAGAGATCACCCAGAATAGTTCTCTTTTGATTCACGTTCCACATCCTACACACCTTTTTCCTAACAACGTCCTTACTTCACCATGTCAGTGCGTTATCTAAAAATGGTGGGTTTTTTTGAATGAATAGAATGCCAAACTTGAGGTATCTGCAACAAAAGTGAAAACAGTCAATGTCCTACAAACTAATAAGACAGACAATACTCTAAAGGAAAAACTGAACAAAATTAAACAGATATTGTATGAAAGAAACACAGTACATAATAAAATATACCATTATTTAAGTTCAGCTGTTATCAGAAATAAAAATCAAATAAACTATATTTTCTACCTCTAAAATAGCAAAGATATTTAAAAACCTAAATATTCAGCATTGATCACAGACTGAGGAAATGACCATTCTTACTACTTTTTTAGTGGAGTGGACATTGGTATTTGGAAATATTATCACAGCTCTTAAAGAAAATAATCTATCCTTTAACTGTGCCATTCCACTTCTTGGAATTGGTCCTAAAGAAATAATTATGTATCTCACTCAAGGACACTCACTGTAGTTAATTGTAGTAGGGAAAACCCACTTTCATTGCTCTAAAAGAGGCAACCGGTTGAATAAAGTATATTTATAAATTTAAAAAAACAACTTCATAGATTTTCAATGATATGCAAAAATCTGTTGTTGTTTTTTTTAAAGGGACAAAGTCTCGCTATGTTGCCCAAGCTGGAATGCAGTGGCTATTCACAGGTATGAGCATGGCATACTGTAGCCCCAAACTCCTGGCTCAAGCAATCCTCCTGCCTCAGCCTCTGAGTAGCTGGCTATAGTCATGAGCCATCATTCCCAGTTAATTTTTTTATTTTTTGTAGAGATGGGGTCTTGCTATGTTGCCCAGGCTGGTCTCAAACTCTTGGCATCAAACAATCCTCTTGTCTCAGCCGCCCAAACCACTGGGATTACAGGTATGCGTCACCATGCCCGGCTCATTTTATAACACTTTGGGACCTGGCCCATAACCAATGTTTTTTGGCTAGCTTTAACTATGTATCTCATGCAATCCTCATAGCACCCATACAGGCATTCAGTGTAACTGTCCTTATGTTGAAGCTGAACAGAGGCTGGGGAACTTGCATAGAGTTCCTCATCCAAAAGCTAGGCTGTACATATCCAGACCTTATGTTCTAAAACCAAGACTTCTACTAACAGGACAATGCAGCAGAGTCCTGAGAACAATTTCACATTTAAGGGCCAGTGGTTATCATACAGACATGAATAAACAGACTTATATCAAAGAAGGCAAACTAAAGAGAAAAGCAGCAAGATTTCCTATATTTTGCCTATATTTTTATATCTAGGTCAAAACTTTCTTCTTGGAACTATATAGGACTTTTTTTTTTTTCTTTTTACTATTTTCCCTTTACTTTCCTTTTCTTGATACTTTTATATTATCTTTACCCTTCTCACCCCCAAGCATTTGAGAGGTCAATGACAGTGGCCTAGAGAGAAAATATCCCAGAACAGAGAGTTATTATTTATCTACCAAACAGAGCTTGAGGGAAATCTCCCTTAAAAACACTTGCTCATTTTTGTCCTATTTTGGTACTCACCAAACAACTTTCTAATCAGGGAGGTGATCTCAAATAGTCTCCATGTGCCTCAAGGAGAGTCCCAAGCACATGCCCAATGTCCATCAGCCTGCAGCCTGACCTCCCATCCCAAAAGCACTTCTAAGTGCCCACCTATCCTTAGTTCCAGGGAAGATTAGTATCCATTTCTAGTTCATTTGTTCCTTTGTTATTGTTATTCCTGGATCTTTCAGATTTCTGTAATCATATACTATGGTGCATTTAGATGTTTTGGTTTAACTTGTTTTGTGTATAATAAACATTGCACCTATGTTCTACAAATAAACAGGGCTGCTTCCTTGGGCTTTTTATGGCCTTCCTATGGCCACCTAGCTTTACTCTGCCTATTAAGTGTGCATTTTCCCCCTACTCCCTTATCACTTACTTATAGGAAGAGCTTGTAACTCAAATGCAAGAAAATATGAGAGAACTGACTTAAATTGGCCCCAAATCTCAATCAAGAAATCCTCTCCGTGACACTGATGCTCTCTGACGCCTAAATTTTGTAGACAACTCAAAGATGTTCCATCCCCACACGTACCCACCTGCAACCCATCACTAATTACAGCCAGGAAAAAAAAAGCCTGCTATCAGGTATCTTAGTCATAAAAACGTCTATAAGGACCTGCCCACCCCAGAAACTGACAAGGCCCTTATCAGTGCATTCTAGAGACATCCCAATACTGCCAGAATCTTCCCTCAGATCAGGAATTAATCTTCAAAAGTGAAATGTTGAGAGTAACTCACATCATAACAAGAAGGGGTCCTTCCTGGCTGACTACAAGGAATGCAGGAGAGCAAAGTCTGGAAAACACCAGATTACTTTTAGTTGATAAAGGTTTCTACAGAAGCCCTGCAAAAGACTCCTGAATTCCCTTAAATATAGACCAAACTTACGCTGTTCTCTGAAAGTTATAAATGAGAGAGGCCAAAAGTTTGGCATTTTCTATGCACGAACACCATATAAGAAGACAAACACGAGAATAGCTATCCCTGGAAATCTCCTCTATACGGCATCCTAACATCCAATCCATAACAGAGACCAGGGCATTCAGATGCACATATAAAAATAATGCTACTGTGAGTATGTGCATACAAGTCTTTGTGTGGACATATGTTTTCATTTCTCTTGGGTAAATACCTAGAAATAGAATTGCTCTATGTTTAACATTTTGAGGAACTGCCAAGCTGCTTTCCAAAGAGGCTGCACCATTTTACATTCCCATCAGCAATGCATGAGGCTTCCCATTTTTCACCCCCCTCACCAACACGTTTTGTCTTTCTGACCACAGTCACCTGAGGGTATGACGTGGTATTTCACTGGGGTTTTCACTTGCATTTCCCTAATGGCTACTGCTAAGTATCTTTTCATGTGCTTCTTGACTATTTGTATACCTTTTTTATATAGAAGATGCCTTAAATAGAGATGTCTATTTAGATCAATTGGCGAAGCTAGTAAAAGTTTCAATCAGTAAATAAAGATACACAAATGAACTCCTTTTTAAATCTCCATTCGTCTGAGATTCTTTAATACTGGGGATACAGGAGACGAACCTGGGGAAATACAAGGGTTCCTTCACTTTATTCCCATGTGTCAAAGTTTAATAGAACTATATTCATTGTCTCTGACTAGTACAACTTAGGGATAAGGGTCCTATCTATCATCCCCATTTTACAAATTTAAGCAATCATTTACTGAGTACCTACTGTGTCCAAGGAATATGGAGATAAAGATGACATGTTAATCACCCTTGAAAAGTTCACCACCTATTAACAGAGGAAATGAACCCCAAGAGGTAAACTGACTTGCCCAAGGCTCACTTAAGCAAAGTGACAGAGTCCACATCTCCTTCATGTCCACGTCCAAGTATCACAGTCCCATCAGGCTGGGAGAAAACAAAACCTTAGGCTCTGGCCCTGCTGCAGACAGGTCCTCTGAAGGGCAGGTAGCAGGCACTGTAGGTTGCAGAGCCCCACTTGCCACCCAGGCTCAGCAACATCCAAGAGAGTTTAGGGCTGGTGCCTCAGTCTGTATGGCTGGCCTTTCCCCCAACCAACAGCCTTACAGAGGTAATGAGCTGAAACCTGTAGCATACACGCTGCCACTGCTTAGCCAGAAAGCTGTCACCAACGGGTGATAGATTTAAATAGCGGAGCAAGGACTCAGGCAGCCCTGGCCTGACAGAAGCTGCAAAGCAGCTGGAAGCAGCAGCTCCCCCACCAAGGTAGGTCTGTTTCGCTGAGCCCCTGGGCAGGTCCTGGGCTGCAGGGCAGTGTCTGTGCACCAGCTGAGACTCAGGCAGGCCCAACTCGGAGCAATGCCTCCACAGGCCCAGCTGAGCCCAGCCGTACAACCCAACTGAGCTCGAGCTTCCACATGCTGCATGCTTCTCTCCATACATATCTGTGCTGGAGACATGCAGCCCAGGAGACTCTCAGCTTGCATTTGTTGATGCTAATTATCAACCTGGATGAACAGCCATCTGGAGGGAGATGTCGGGTGTAAAGGCACACTCACCAGGACTCTGGGTTCCCACCGCCTACCTTTTCTGAGCCAAACTCTTTCTTGTCTGCTCCCTCTCTCAAGGTATTCAAAAGATGCTAGCTGCACACACAAAACTTGAACTTGGATGGCCTTGGAAATCATTAGCTAACATAAACTGTATGGTCTCACTCAGGTCACTGTACTTTCTTAAGAAGTATTTCATTTTTGCTTTTCAAATACATTTTATGAATATAGCAAAAATAATAAATAATAAAAGCAAAGTCAATAAGAATGACACAGGTGCTGAGAGTTTACCATGTGTCAGGTACTGTCTAAGGAACCAATTCAAGTAACTTCATCTAACTGGCACAACCAGTCCTCGGGGTAGGTTTCATTGTCCCCATTTTACAGAGGAGACTTATTAAAAGCAAAGTCATACAGCTAGAGGTAGTAATGTTACATCTCTCTAACCCTCAAGTGCACGGACTTTTACAATGTTAATTCCAAACTGAGATGACAAAAGTCTCAATTTATTACGTGTGTAGGAGTCTCAATTACATTAAGACAGTTTTGGGTCAGGTGCAGGGGCTCAAGTCTATAATCCCACCATTTTGGGAGGCCAAGGCAGGAAGATCACTTGAGGCCAGGGGCTTGAGACTAGCCTGGGCAACACAGCCAGGCCCCATCTCTAAAAACAAAACAAAACCTCCAGTTTAAATTGGTTTCTAATCCCTGCTTAAGAAAACAGCTAAAATCTCTAGTCTAAAGTAACTTTAAACTGAAATGCCTGCCTTTTAAATTAGACATATATAGTTGCATTTTAGCACACATTGCATTTTACTCAGTATTTGTCACAGAGATCACCTCTGTAATTCCAAATTCTCAGTGCCCAAGGGCATGATGTTGTATACAAGACAGTCACTTTAGAAAAGTATGCTTTGTTCTTACTTTAAATACTGACTACATTTTATATGCTTCACAACTCTGGTGAAGTAGTACATTTTCATATTTGGAATGTGTACACTATACTTTTTTTAAAAAGGTTTCATTTTTGCTTCTTTTTGAATGAATTTTGTGGATATACCAAAAATTTACGAATCTATTAATAATAATTACCAAAGCTAATTTACCAGTATACTAAGTCAAAAGGCTTGTCAAAGATATTTAGTAAAAGGTGAAAGATTTGGCCAGGCGCGGTGGCTCACACCTGTAATCCCAGCACTTTGGGAGGCCGAGGCAGGCAGATCACCTGAGGTCAGGAGTTCAAGACCGGCCTGGCCAACATGACAAAACCCCGTCTCTACTAAAAATACAAAATTAGGCTGGGCACAGTGGCTCACGCCTATAGTCCCAGCTACTAGGGAGGCTGAGACAGGAAAATTGCTTGAACCCGGGAGGCGGAGGTTGCAGTGAGCCAGTCGTGCCACTGCACTACAGCCTGTGTGACAGAGCAAGAGTCCGTCTCAAAAAAAAAAAAATTACAAAATTAGTGAGGCATGGTGGCGAGCACCTGTAATCCCAGCTACTCAGGAGGCTGAAGCAAGAGAATCGCCTGAACCTGGGAGGCAGAGGTTGCAGTGAGCCAAGATTGTATCACTGCACTCCAGCCTGGGTGACAAGCGCAAAACTCCATCTCCAAAAAAAAAAAAAAAAAAAAAAAAAAAGGTGAAAGATTTATACAGTCTGAATATAAACCAGAGTATCATTTCAAAGATATCTAGAAAATATTTGCCACTCATTAGAGTTATAGCTCTCATCATCAAAACTGGCTGATGTTTTAAATAATTTTATTTACTTACAAGCCAAGATTTTATAGCCTCAGTATTTTTCTCCAAAAAACATAATTTTATGAAATGCATAGTTTTTATAATCTTAAACTATACATGTGAAATATGTTGGCTTTAAGTTTTTAAATCAGACTGCTTTGGTAAAGTAAAGCCAAGAAAGTTCTATATTATATAGCCAGCTCACTCCTCTCTACTTTTCAAAGATTAGAAAATAAGGAAATGCTTTCAAGCTCTTTAGCTCTCATAAACAATTTAAATTTAATCTGTCCAAAGAAAAACAACTTCCTTCAACACCAACCAAAAAAGGATGTATTTTTACTGAATTAGCTTCTCAGAAGGCTCTAAAGCTCCAGGTATGTGATACCCACCACATCACTACTCTTTCTCCAAAGCTTAATAGGAAGCATTAGGGAACTGTACCTTAAACCAGGCGCATCACACAATGGTTAGCAAAAAAGGGGTAGATAACTGCAACATATCTATCCCTTTCTTGGTAGGAATGTGCCCCTTAAATGAGGAAGAAAAAGGCAAAAAGAAATCAAAGATCCTGCAAGGTGATCCTGTGTCCAGGTGGCATGCCCTTTTATTCCAAATGGCAAGCAGGTCTCAAATCCCATGGCCCAACCCTGAGGATAGGGTGAGAGACCTGGGCCCATGGGCCCACGCTTGCTTTCAGTCTTTCACTACCCAGCAGCCAGTGATCCTTTCAAAACCTAATCAGATCACACTCCTGCTCAGAGTGAAAGCCCACATCCTTACAGAGGGCTATGAGGCTCTGCAAGATCCGAGCTGTGACCTCCATGCTAGCTCCTCTTCCCTGCTGACTCCACTCAAGCCACGGAGGCCCACCAGTCCTCAAACACATCAGGCACGACCCGGCTTTGACGCCTGTGGTGCTCTCTGCCTAGAATACTCTTCTGCAAATGTCTGTCTGATTTATCTCCTCAATCCCTCATCTTCTGCAGGTTTGAACCCTCCCTATCTTCCTTCTCTGCTTTATTTTCCTCCTTATCACTTCCACCACCTAACACACTTACATATCTTCCTTATTGTCTATCACCCCCACTAGAATGTAAGCTCCATGAGTTCATGAACTCTTGTCTGTTGTTGCTCACTGCAATATCTCCAGTGCCTAGAGCAGCATCTGACATATCCTTGGCACTCAATAAGCATCTACTGAATTAAAGAGGCACTGTGAAACCATGCCCCAGAGGTAAGCAAAATCAGGCCAGTCCTTACTAAGTTGGGTTGCTATATAAAATACAACCACGACATGGGATATACTCATACAAAAAAATTATTTTTTGTTTATCTGCCATTCCAATTTAACTGGGCCTCCCGTACTTCTATTTGCCAGGTCTGGCAATCCTACTCCTAACTCCAGTGAGAGAATGGGCAAATCCAGACCACTCTGGTCAGCTGGGAGAGGTAGAGGTCCAAGGACACAGCCAGAAGACCCAGTGAAGAAGATTTCCTCTCCTCTGGCCTTTGTCATTGAGGATCCACGGTGGTCTGGGTTCTGCCAGCTTTAGATAGAAAAATAAGCCAGTGCAGTCCGAGAAAGCGACCAGGCAGAGCATTCATCTCCACCTCCTCTACTCTCAAAAAAGAATACCTTCTCTGCCTAAATCCCCATTTGGCTTGGTCTCAGGGAAGCCCAGCTGCTCATGTCCCCTCTCACCCTGTGCTGTGACTGTGGACACCTGTGAAACAAGTAACTATGCCCTGCTTTATCACACACCTGTCAGGAGCTCAGGGCCTTGGCTCCCCTCCACCTCCAAGGCAGAAGACTGCATGGCTGAGTTGCTGAGCTCTGTCTGGGGCTACAGGCTTGCAGACTAGGATGCTTCTCTCGTGATTTGTATGTTACCAGCATGCCATCTTATGCTACATGCAAGAGATAAATGTATGTTGGAAAAAAAAAAAACTAAGTTAGTAAATTATGACATACCCACCCTAGCCACTGAAAATCAAAGTTCCTGGATCTAGGTTCTGAATAGTCATGGATCGTCCGAGATATGTTCACCATGTTATGCCCAGGTTTCCCATCTCCTGGACCCTCCAACATGGGAGATCCCTGAGGTTTCTAACCTCCAGATACCAAGATACACAGACCAAATCTCCAAAGACCAAGATCTGTAAGTTCCCACAACCTAAAGTCATGTGGGCCATAGGACCAGGAGGGAAGGGGATGAGGGAATATCACCTGGGATAGGAATAAGAATTGAGCCAAAAGTGAAGGCACAGGAAGGAAGATTATATATCCTGGTTTGTCTAAGGTTTATTTCTGTTTTCCTGGTGTCATTGTTAACATTGCCCCCACTTATTCTCCAGTGTCTTAGTCTGAACATTAAATGATATGGTCATTCTAGGCACCAGTCAAACTGGGAACAAACTCTGCGCCCTGGAACCCAGGACCTGTGGGACAGCAGGCAAGAGCCATGCAGGAGCAGCTGCAACCAAGCTGGGCCAACTCGCCCTCAGAACTGGAACCGGGAAAAGGGCATCTCTGGGCAGCAGCTTCCAATCTGAAAACTGAGGAACCTGGGCTGATCTCTTCAGATCCCTCCAGCTCTGTGTCTAAGAGAGCATCTGGTAAAGTACTTGTCCTACTCTCCTACCCCCACTTACCCAGAGCACATGCAGGCCCACACGTTCCCCACGGCTCCCAGGCACAGGCCACCAGGAGCCTGGGGCCTGGCTCAGAAACATCCTCACATTAGAGTGTCAAATGACTGAAGAGTCAGTCTTTGATCTGACACAGAGAGAGGGCAGGGCTTGCTGCATCTGGCAGGTCATGCCTACCGTCTCTGGGTTTTCTCCAGTCTTCTCCACACTCATGCTGACCCCAAGAGAGCAAGCTGGAGCAGATTTCAAAAGGAAGCTGATTCTCCAGGCTCTCCTCACCCTGCGCTTCTCAGCGATAGGAGCTACAGCTAACATGGGTGGCTAAATGGCTAAAGCCTTGCAACTGAAACTCCAAACGGAACTCAGCAACACTCCCAGGGATGCTGGGAAGAAGGAGATCACACCTGGAGCCCAGGCCAGCTTTGACTCAAGGAAAAGGAAGAAGGAACTAGGATCCTGGACTGACCCATTAACTCACCCTAGGGAGCCACAGAAAGGAATATGCCAAGACATTTAACACCCCTGGAACGTGCAAGAAAGTCATTTGCTTCCATCAACACACCACCAGGAGACAAACACTTCAGCACACTTAGTAAACATACATGAATTCAGACTCCCCTGCTTCTGCATTTGCAAGGTTTCATATGACATGGAAGATGCCTACTCAAGACAATGACTCTTAATGCTTCCAATGGATTCTCTTCTAGCCTTTCTTCCTTTCTGTCCTTTCCCTCTGTCTCCTAGACAAGCTTATCCACTTCCAGGGTCTCAACTCCAAACCCTGTGATGTTGTTTTCCAAACTGTTCCTCAAATCCAGAATGCTGAATTGCCCAGTGCCTGCTGGCCCCTTCCCCATGAAGTGCCCCCAAAGCACTGCAAACTCCATACAACTCAAACTCATTACCCCAACTCTGGTCCTTACAACTTGTCTCCCCTGCTGTACACCTGTGTCTATAAATGGCACTGCCATCCATGCAGATGAAAAACCTTCATCTTTTCCCTCATCAGAAAACCCTGCAGAGCCCTCTCATCTCTAATACACCTAAATACCTAATCTCTAATATACTGATATAAAATGTCCTTCCCATCCATCCCCTCCTTGTCACTCTCATAGCCTCTGACCTAGTTCAAGCCCTCCTCATTGCCTACCAGGAGTGTTGCAGTGTAAGTTTTCTTATGGGAGACAGAGCCTCCAGAATAATTCTCCTTAAACACTTGTTGAATATCCTAAAAGCAAGGGCTCCCATCCCCTTTCCTGTATATATGCTGCATACACAGAAAAGCTGAGAGCCTCTAATCTTACTGTTTGAACGTACTTGCCTGGCACTTCACTCCCATAACCTCTCAGCTTACAAGCCACTCTACACTCCACCCACCCTTCTAGACATCCCACATGCTTACCAGCCTCCTTACTACTCCTGAAAACGCTGTATTTTCACATGTCTCTGCCTTCGGCCTTCTCTCTCTTCCACTTTGTCCATCCCTAAGGGACAATTCAGCCTAGTGGTTAAGACTGTGAACTGTCTTAGCAGTCAGACATGGAAGGTTTTTTGGAATCACAGCTCCACCACTCAGTAGCCTTTCTACCTTGAGTGTCAGTGTGTGACCTAAACATCTGAGAAGCAGCTCACTAGGTTTTCCCCAAAACTGAAATGGGAAATTCCCTCCACAGGTATATCCTTGAAAAAAAAAAAAACTGTGAGAGGTATTCACAAATAAATGCATCTTAGCAGAGAACCTTCCTCCCTATTGGCACATGTCTTCCAAGTTCTAAAGGAGGAATCACTGTTAAGTAGCACAGGGCATCGACAGCGCCAACTGCAAAGCTTTTACCAGCACTAACTTCCAGAGCACGAGGGCTGGGCTCTAGCCATCTCCTGTAGGGAGGCTCAAACACTCAGGCCCAAAGATACCCTGCAAAAAGCAAAGCTGGTCAGCCACGGGCTGACTGTGGGAAGAAAGTTCCCCAGATACAGCCTTTAAAAAAAAAAAAATAAAGAGGCACAAAAACTAAAACTCTGGCCTTTGTCATACAGTGATTTAAAAAGAAAACACACACAGACACACACACGCACACACACACACACACCCCTACCTGGTTTAGTGACTTCTAGACACAAAAACTCTGGCTTCTATCACCCTGACGGTGATTACTCTTTTGTGAAGAAGATACTGTTTAGTGACATCTGGATCCTGAGACCCAAGTTCAACCACATTTTAAGGGTAACTAGATTCAGGTTTACTAGACACTTTTGGGGTATCAGGCTCTTGCACCACATAACTTCACTCATCTTCTCCAAAAGCAGCACTCAGCTCCTACCATGCTGCTGCCACAGATTCACCTTCTCCCTCACCTGGTATCTGAGTTAACTAGTATGTTCATCTACACTCTCAGTATCTTCCTCTCTTTCCATCTTTGCCACTATGAAAGTGCTCTGCACATGAAGTCAGAGAGTTATTATTACAATGGTAGCTAACATTTGCCACCCAATTTATCAAGGCCAGGCATGATGCTAAGCATATACAGATACTAGCTTTATTTTGATGTCATTCATATTTCATACAGCTCACCCATCTGAAGTGTACAATTCAATAGTTTTTAGTACATTCACAGAGTTGTGTGAGCATTACCATAACTAGTTTTAGAACATCTTAATCTCCCCAGAAAGAACTCCATACCCATTAGCAGTTACTCCCTATTTTCTCTCAGATCCTCCAGTCTGGGGTAACCACTAATCTGCTTCCTGTTTCTGTAGATTGACCTATTCCGGGCATTTCATATGATTCCATGTATAAATGAAATCATACAATATGTGGTCTTTCATCAATCTTCTTTCATTTAGCACAATGTTTTCAAGTGTCATCCATATTGTGGTATGTATTAAGACTTCATTCTTTTTTATTGCCAAATAATATTCCATTGTATAGGTATTACCACATTTTATTTATGCAGTCATCAGCTGATAAACATTTGGGTTGTTCCTACTTTCTGATTATTAGAAATAATGCTGCTATAAATACCCATATATAAGCTTGTTTTGTTTTTTGAGATAGGCTGAAGTGCAGTGGGGAAATCACTGCTTACTGCAACCTCCACCGCTGGGGCTCAGGTGATCCTCCCACCTCAGCCACCTGAATAGCTGAGACTACAGGTGTGCACCACCACGCTCGGTTTTTTTTTTTTTTTTTTTTTTTTTTTTGTAGAGATGGGGTTTCACCATGTTGCCCAGGCTGGATTCAAACTCCTAGACCCACATGATCTACCCACCTACACCTCTCAAAGTGCTGGGAGCCAACACACCTAACCTAATGTACAAGTGTTTGTACGGACATCTGTTTTCATTTCTTTTGGGTCATTTAATAACTCTATGCTGAGCCTCTTAAAGAACTACCAGACTGTTTCCAGAGTGGCTATGCCATCTTTATAATCCCTACCAGTGACGTATGGGGGTTCCCATTTCTCTACATTCTCCCTAACACTTGTTATTGCCTTTTTTTTTAATGATAGCCATCCTAAGAGCTATAAAGGATATCACAGTGTAGTTTTAATTTGCATTTCCCTGCTAGCTAATGGTTTTGAGCATCTTTGATGTGTTTTACAATGTACGTCTTCTTTAAGGAAAGGTCTAGTCAGATCCTCTGTCCATTCTTTAATTGGATAGTTATCTTTTTATTAATGGCAAAGTCCTTTATATATTCTAGATACCAGTTGCTTACTAGATTTACGATTTGAAAAAATTTTCTCCTGTTCTCTGGGTTGCCTTTTCATTTCTTTGATGATATCCTTTGAAGCAGGAAAGATTTTTAATTTTCATGAAGTACCAATTTCTCTATTTTTACTTTACTACTTATACTTTTGTTGTCACATCTAAGGCTTTGCCTAATCCAAAGTCAGAAAGACTCATTCCTGTATTTCCTTTTAGAGTTTCATAACCATAGCTTTTACATCTATGATCATTTTCTAGTTCATTATGATATATGATATGTGAGGAAGGGATCTGACTTCACTCTTTGCATGTCTCAGCATCATTTGTTGCAATGTCTATTAATTTCTACTGAATTTTCTTGGTACATCTGTTGAAAATCAACTGACAATAAATGTAAGGGTTTATTTCTGGACTTGTGATTCTACTCCATTGATGTATATGTCTAATTTATCCCAGTACCGCACTGTCTTGAGTCTTGATTCAGACTGTAGCTCTGTAGCAAGTTTTGAAGTCACAAAGTGTGAGTCCTTCAACGTTTTTTCTTCTTTTTCAAGATTGTTTTGGCTATTCTGGGTCCTGAATTTCCATATGAATTTTAGAATCAATTTGTCAAAGAAGTCATGGGATTCTGATAAGGATTTCACTGAATCTGCAGATCAATTTGTAGGTACTGCTGTCTTAGCAATGTTGTCTTCCAACCCATGAACATAGAATGTCTTTCAATTTATTTAGTTATTTAATTTATTTAAACAATATTTTGTAGTTTTGGAGGTAAATGTACAGCTTTTTTGTTATATTTATTCCTGTGTATGTTGTTCTTTTTCATACTATGATGAATCAAATTGCTTTATTTCATTTTCAGGTTGTTTGTTGTTAAGTATGAAAATACAATTGAGTGGCCGGGTGCAGTGGCTCACACCTGTAATCCCCACCTGTAATCCCACACCTGTAATCACACTTTGGGAGGCTGAGGCAGGCGGATTACCTGAGGTCAGGAGTTTGAGACCAGTCTGGCCAATGTGGTGAAACCACGTCTCTACTAAAAATACAAAAATTAGCCGGGCATAGTGGCAGGTGCCTGTAATCCCAGCTACCAGAGAGGCTGAGCCAGGAGAATCGCTTGAACCTGGGAGGTGGAGGTTGTAGTGAGCCGAGATTGCACCACTGCAGTCCAGCCTAGGTGACAAGAGTGAAACTCCGTCTCAAAAAAAAAAAAAAAAAAAAAAAAAGAAATAATTTACAATTGAGTTTTATATTTTTATGTATTTATCTTGTATCCAAAAACCTTACTACAATTGTTTATGAACTTTAATAGCGTTGTGTTTTACTTTTTAAAGTATATATAAGATTGAATAGAGATAGTTTGACTTCTCCCTTCACAATCTGGGTAATTTTTATTTCATTTCCTTGTCCAATTGCTCTTACTCCAGAATAATATTGAATGGAAGGAGTAAAAGCAGACATCCTTGTCACACTCCTGATCTTAGAAGGAAAGCATTCAATCTTTTACTATTACATATATTTGCTTCTATTTTTCATAGATGCCCTTTAGCAGGTGAGAGGTCCTCTTCTAATCCTACTTTGCTTATTATTCACATCATGAAGGATTTTGTGAAATCCTTTTACTGTATCTGTTGAGATAAAAATGTGGTTTTTTTCTTCATTCTATTGATATGGTGTATTACATTGATTTTCGGATGTCAAACCGACCTTGCATTCCTGAGATAAATCCCACTTGGTCACTATTAACCTCTTTTTATATGTTGCTGAATGGGTTCATATCTTGTGGGGGAGTTTTACATCTAATTCATAAGAGATATTAGTTATTTTCTCATGATATCTTTGTCTGATTTTGCTGTCATGGTAACACTGTTCTCAAAGAATGAAATGGGTATTCTAAGCATTTTAATGTATTACCTAATTTAATCTTCACACTGAAGTTGTGAGATACGGTGCCAATATTGGTCCCCTTGACCAGATGAGGACATAGAGGTTTAGGAATATGAGTCATGGTTACACAGCCAGTGAAATGGCAAAGTCAGGATTTAAACCCCAACAACCCTTACTCCCAACCCTGGGCCCTTTACCACCAATGAAGAACTCACTCCCATAGGCTAATAAGCCCCTTAAAGATCAGCCAATGAGCTAACCAGATTTTGTATCCTGGAAACTCACCCTAACTCAACACCCTGCTGAACTCTACAGTGAGAGCTTACTTAGTTCATTGCTCCCAGTAACTATATCATTCAAGATCAACAATGTCATCTTAGAATAATCAGTGGTGGAAGTGATTTTCAGACAACTAAAACTAAACCCACAGTCAATCTGAAAAAAGTAACATTTACACACACACACCCCTACCACTTAGAAACATCTCAAATAAGCTTACAAACATATTATGTCCAGTATATACCAGGGAAAAGAAATGGTCAAGGACTAACTTTCTAGGATTATGCTTCACTACTGTGAATAAATTACTGTAGTTCACAGCATCTCAGGTGTAAGATAAAAATGGTTACAATGGAAAAGTGTAAATAGGGGAGTGGGGTCTTGTAAATGAGTTAATTCTCCTAAGTTTTGTTTCACCAGGTGGCTTCTCAAGATAAAACAATCTAACAGAAAACATCCTGGTCTCTGTGCTTCAGTTTCTTATTTATGAAATCAAAATTCTTGCCCTTGTTGTTTCATTAGGATGTTGTAAATGTCATAAAAATGCCAAGAATGGGCCGGGCGCGGTGGCTCAAGCCTGTAATCCCAGCACTTTGGGAGGCCGAGACGGGTGGATCACGAGGTCAGGAGATCGAGACCATCCTGGCTAACACGGTGAAACCCCGTCTCTGCTAAAAAAATACAAAAAACTAGCCGGGCGACGTGGCGGCGCCTGTAGTCCCAGCTACCCCGGAGGCTGAGACAGGAGAATGGCGTGAACCCGGGAGGCGGAGCTTGCAGTGAGCTGAGATCCGGCCATAGCACTCCAGCCTGGGTGACAGCGAGACTCCGTCTCAAAAAATAAAAAAAAATAAAAAATAAAAAATAAATGCCAAGAATGTAGGAAAGAAAACTTTTGAGAGGCACAAGATGGAATTTTATTACCAATAACTTTCACTAATTCAAACATTTTTTTGAGGGCCTACTGTGTGCCAGGGACCATACTGGAGGCTGAGCAGCACTGGCTCTTGAAGAGTGCTCAGTGGGTACAGACACACAGAAAGAGACCCTGACAGTACTTACCACAGTTTTAAAAAAAGAGTCTGGCCGGGCGCGGTGGCTCAAGCCTGTAATCCCAGCACTTTGGGAGGCCGAGACGGGTGGATCACGAGGTCAGGAGATCAAGACCATCCTGGCTAACATGGTGAAACCCCGTCTCTACTAAAAATACAAAAAACTAGCCGGGCGACCTGGCGGGCGCCTGTAGTCCCAGCTACTCGGGAGGCTGAGGCAGGAGAATGGCGTGAACCCGGGAGGCGGAACTTGCAGTGAGCTGAGATCCGGCCACTGCACTCCAGCCTGGGCGACAGAGCAAGACTCCGTCTCAAAAAAAAAAAAAAAAAAAAAAGAGTCTGACGAGGCCTTTAATGGACAGTTAAAAGTCATGTGCTACGGAAACATAAGAGGGAAAAATCAGCTCTGTCTGTGGAGATTAAGGAAGGCTTCAGAGAGGATGGAGTGCTTTTTTAACAACCAGTAGGAGTTTACCAAGCAAAAAACAGGATGAATGGTATCCCAGACACCAGGAAAGTCCATTTTTTCTTTTCTACTGTCTACCTGGAACCAAAACTCTCTTCCACCCTAGCTAGGCAGCAGGGAGAACATCCAGGACTGGAGCCAGGATATGAACCCTAGAGCCTGAGCTCTTAACCACTACTTTCATGATTAAATATAATTAACGATTACAATCAAATGAGAATCTGACCCTGGGCAACTTACTAAACCTCTCTAGGCCTTGGTTTCCTCATCTGTAATGTGAGAATAATAGTAGCTATTCATAAGACTTGTTAGAAGGTTTAAATGGGTTAATGCTAAGTGGTCAGAACAGTACCTAGCACATTGCAAGCATAAATATTCATTATCGCAAAAATTCATTGCAAGGGTAAATATTCATTATTATTATTTTGAGTCCCTGTCACATCACCTGCTCTGGTCAGTCCAGGCCTTACTAAGATTCATACATTTCAAAAGGTCCCTATCACAACGCATGTGTTCAACCCACTTGACAATTCCCTTCACCTAACAACTGTTTGTGGTTGCTGTCTAAGGACATATGGGGACTGAGAGAATGCTTCCTAATACACATGGTTTACCATCCAAGTAACCTAAATAGCATCTTTCATAATCAGGATCATATCACCACTGCATTTTGTGTGTTGCTGTGAGACAGAAAATACAAGGGCACAACTTAGTACAGACATTGCAATAACAGTTGAATAAACATGCAATCTGATACCTCACATCTGGCATGTCATCATCCCCAATATTTTACTGACAATCAAATATGTTTAAGGCTGTGGCTACTTTATAGGTACAAATGTCTTTATCAGGACATTAACGTGCACCAAACCTCTCTCAATAAAAGCAGTCATAAACAACAATCTCTTCTAAGCTGTCATGGAAGCTACTATGTTTGTAATAGAACCATTCATCTAAGAGACAGTTGCCAAAGCCCATCTCAACAAAATATCAGGCAAGTCACAGAGCACAGAGGCAGATCCAGGGAAGAGGGTAGGCATAGAGTGAGCAGTTGGGAACTTTGTAAATAGCCGAAAAAACTCAGCTTATTAACATGCTAAATATTACCCCAGAAGCTGTAAAGCTTTGGGGTGATAAATTATATTTCCCCCAAAGCATTCTCTTTTGGGTAGCCTAAAAGTTCCTCTGGCTTTTGCAAAAGGAACAAAGCCCTATGGAAATTTTCGGTTAATTACCAATTTCACTGCCGGGGGGTGGGGGGAAAGGGGGTGGGGACTACAATGCAATAAAGAAAAAAAAATTTTTTTAATAAATTAAATGTCCTGGGCAGCAGGTTTTACTATCACACCTTTAAGACTGTGTTCTAAAAGGCTAAAAGGGAGAGGAGAGTATATTGATAAAATAACAAACTTAAAAAATAATAATAATAAGGCTGGGTGCAGTGGTTCATGCCTGTAATCCCAGTACTTTGCCAAGGCAGGAGGATCACCTGAGGTCGGGATTTTGACACCAGCCTGGCCAACATGGTGAAACCCCATCTCTACTAAAATACAAAATTAGCTGAGCATGGTGGTGCATGCCTGTAATCCCAGCTACTGGGGAGGCTGAGGCAGAAGAATCACTTGAACCCGGAAGGCGGACATTGCAGTGAGATGGTGCCATTGCATTCCAGCCTGGACAAGAGCAAAACTCCATCTCAAAAATAATAATAATAATAATATCCAAATGGGCTTTGAAGAACCAATTTGATTTTATTATTTAGCTGGAACTGAAACATGTGAGGAAAGGGAAGGTAAGTGGGCAGAATAATCTGCAGGGTATGCATAGCAGATCAATATCAAGCCAATCAAACACATTCGTGATGAAATATAATTAACAATTATAATCAAATGAGAATCTGTAGCACACTGTAAAGTACCCAGAGTGTTTTTGTTCTCTAAAATCTACCCACCTCTGTCCAATGGCAGTACAAATACAAGATTACTTGCCAGGAATCTATTACAAAGGATAACATGGCCATCAAAACCATTACTGGCAGAGAGAAGCCCCCAACCCTCTAGGAATAAACCACATCTACTCTCATGTACAAGCTGAATGAAAAATACTCAGCAGAGATGTGGATCCTGTTCATTCTACTTGTGGGAACGAAAAATACTCAGCAGAGATGCAGATCCTGTTAACTCTATTTGTGGTGTGAGCCTATAGACATTCGAAGAATGGATGTGGACATTTTCCTCTCTCTCTCCCATCACCATCTTACCATAATACATGAATGTTGGAATTATGCGTCTCTGAGCTGGGCCAGCTGACTGACACACCCAAGTGGCCAGGGCACCTGTTGAAGTCCTGGACCGATGTCCTAAAACCTATAGTAAAAATGTCCTGTTCCCCTCCTCCGTCTCTGACCACCTGTCCCCTGAGCTCGACACCTCAGTCACCCACAAGTGGAAGGGAGAGATGCTCTCCAAACACCCCTGCACTCCTCCCTGCCCACTGTGACCCCACCGTGACTCCCCTGCGTGAACCCCCCAGTAAACACCACACCACAGTGGACCCAGGCAATACGGTTTGCTTTCTAACTCTTGCTATTTTCCACATTTTTCTTTAATGAATATCCTTTACTCAGAACCAGAGGAAAAAATAAACTTGACACAATTATCTTTTTTCTTCTGGTTCCAAAAGTAACATATGTTTGTGATTGAAAAAATCCCATTAATACAGAAACATAATAGAAACCGAGTCTCCTATAATCCCATCTCCCTGTGGCAACCACTATTAGTAGACTGTAAACTCCTCCAGATTTTTTTCTAGGATCCTCCCCAAGAACACACTTCTATATTTAAATTTATCATGTTGAACAGTCTCTAAAATAGCACCTTTACTGAGAGACCAACAGAACATCACTACCAATAATGATCATTTATTTTAAAAAGACCACTTTAAACACATACTATCGCTGGAATGGGATAAAATAGATAACAATAAAAAATCAGAAACACGTTTTCACATAAAATGGAAGGCCACAGCAGCAGATGAGTGAGGAACTGAAGCTCTAGAGGTGGGGGTCTGGTAGAGAGGAGAACAGAGAAACAGCGATGAATCCAGGCCTGTGCTGCTAAGAACACAAATGTCCACCCACTCTCTACTTCCCTCTGATGCTGCAGAGGGCCACTATGAGGGAGGCCTGATGAACCTCTGCCTAGCGACAGGCTCCCTTTGGTCCCTTCCATCATTTGTGGCTGTGATCTCTGAAAGTCTGCCCTGGAGCTCCCCATCCCCCTGTTCTTCGGCAGAAACCCTAAGAAAGGAGGGCTCAGCTCAATTTCTCCCTTAACCAAACAGCCCTCTAACTGAGCTAGGGATGCTTAACTCTGCCTTGATGGTTCCAACGTGCTCTTTCCTACTTTTCCAACAAGTCCTGAACAGGCTTAACTTCTAAAAGCATTAATTTTTTTGAAAATATGATGTAACTTCCTTTTTTTTTTTTTTGACTTTTAAGTCTGGGGTACATGTGCAGGTTTGTTATATGGGTAAAATCGCGTCATAGAAGTTTGTTGCACAGATTATTTTGTTGCCCAGGTATTAAGCCTGGTACCCATTCATTATTTTTCCCAATCCTCTCCCTCCTTCTACCCTCCATCAGGCCCCATGTCTACTGCTCTCCTCTATGTGTCTGTGTTCATGTATTCTCCTTATTTAGCTCCCTCTTACAAGTGAGAACATGCAATATTTGGTTTTCTGTTTAAATTAATTAAACCACTAATTTTAAGAATTCAAAGAACTTCTTCATACATAATTACATTTTCTCTCAACACTGTTGAGAGGTAGAAAGAAACATGCTGACTTACTGGCCCCATTCTATTGGTGATGGCAACAAGGCTCAAAGAGCTTGTACGGCTGGCCCATATAACTATAACTATACATCACAAATAGGTATAGTTTTGGACCAACCAAAGAATTTGGGAGGAAGATGGTAGAAATGTTGACATTTTCTTCTGACCTTGATGTTCCTCCTGTCCCACTATTCTGCTCTCTGCTTTTTACTAGATAGATACCATTTATACTCTATCAACATCTTTCCATTCATATCCACGGGGCCATGTACTCCTCAAAGAAATCTCTCAGCATCTGGTTTACTTTGGTACCTTCTTTAAAAATTCACGCTTTACCACTGTGAAGTCCAGCATCTAAGTGATTAATCAACTCACTGTGGATGAGCCTCACAGTGCCTTGCTTCCTCATCTCACATGCCCATTGCCCACATTCACATCAGTTGACCATATTTGTGGCCACACCTTGAAACTCATCCCCTGAAATCTCTCCATCTCTAATCTCAGTGCTGCCTCTCCCACGCATGCCCAGAGCCTCCTGTCCTGCCTCCTCTCCCACATGCAGCAGGGCCTCTGAACAGCATGCTCCATGGCCAACCAGCCCCTCCAGCTTCACTTTGCCCCTTTCCCAACTTAAGACTCCTACGACCAAGCCATAACAACTGTCAAAATATGAATAAACCCAATAATCTTCTTGTAAAGAAAAAAATTACATAATCATGCCAATTGTTCCCTCACAAGTAATATGCATCATAGACCTACATTTAAAACACACAACTATAAAACTCCTAGAACAAGACACAGGAGAAAATGTTCAGGACCTAGGGCTAGGCAATGAGTTCTCAGACTCAACACCAAAAGCACGACTCACAAAAGGAAAAACTAATAAACAAGACCTCATCAAAATTAAAACTTTCGCTGTTAAAAGTTTTGCTATGCTAAAAGTTCTTTTGCTTAGCCCATGTGAACAAGATGAAAAGATACGCTACAGGATAAGGAGAAAATCTTTGCAAACCCCATATCCAAAAAAGGGAGTTGTATTTAGAAAAAAGAATTCCAAAAACACAACAGTAAAAACATAAACCCTCCAATTAGAAAATGAACAAAAGACAGGAACAGACATCTCACTGAAGAGGATATATGGATGGCAAATAAGCATAAGAAAAGATGTTCAACATCGTTAGTCTTTAAGGAAATGCAAATTAAAACCACATGAGATATCGATACACACCTATCACAATGAAAATAAACAATGGTGATGACACCAAATGCTGGTGAGGATGCAGAGAAGTTAGATTGCAGGTGAGAATGTAAAGTGGTACAGCTACTCTGGAAAACACTTGGGTAGTTTAAAAGAAAAAAAATACTAAATGTACAAATACCATATGAGCCAGTAAATTACACTCGTGGGCATTTATCCCATGTAAGTGAAAACTTAGTTTCAGACAAAGACCTATACGTGTATGTTCATAGTGGATTTGAAATGCCCAAACACTGGAATCAGCCCAGATGCCCTTGAACAGCAGAATGGTTACATAAACTGTGGTACATACACACCACAGAATACTACTCAATGATAAAAAGGAACAAACTTGATACACACAACCTGGATGAATCTCCAGGGAATTAAGCTGAGTTGAAAAAAAGCCAATCCCAAGAGGTTCATGTAGTCTAATTCCATTTATATAACACGCTTGAAATGACAAAATTTTAGAAACAGGACATATCAGTGGTTGCCAGCAGTTACGGAGAAGGGCAACCTGGGTCCTGTGGTGTTGGAGCTGTTCTGTATTCTGACTGTGGTGATGGAGATATGAACCTGCTCAAGACTAACACACAACAAGTAGTGTATACAACTTAGTACACACATACAAACGAGTTCAAGTAAAACTGGGAAAATCTGAGTCATATCACTGGGTTGTATTGATGCCAATATACCACTTGTTGTGACATTACACTCCAGTTTTGCAAAATATAACCATATTGGGGAGAAATGGGCAACATGCATGAAGGATCCCTTCGTGTATTATTTCTCATAATTGCACGTGAATCTACAATATCTCAATAAAAATTTTAAATAAAAAAAGAAAGTAATACTCTCCAACTTCTCTTGGGCCTTTCACTCCTGAGTAGTTTTTTTACTCATCCCTGTCTGTCAATGATAACATCTGTACTACATTTGCTCTACTTTTCAAAAGCCCACAATAACGTTCATCTGAGAAAAGCAATGAGGCCCCCTCTCGGCCCTCCCACCATCCTCTTCCATTCTGCATCAGAGGAAAAGAGGGTCCTTTCCCTTTAAAGTCCCTTCTGGGTTTTGCTCTATCAAAAACATCCTCAACTCATAAATTCTTCTCCCCAACTAACCAAATGGCCAAGCGTCTCCCCTGTCCTAGAATAAGTCTTCTCTTAATTTGTTCTGCCCTTCAGGATATCATGTCTCCTTCCGTGCATGGTCAAACTCTCTGAAGACCGGGTCATGGTAATGTTCCCTCTCTGTAGAAAGGTAACATAAACTGAAGAACCAAACTAGCCTCATTCATTTCCTGCACCAAAACCTCATAAGGACTGCTTCAAATGTTAGCCTCATTCTCTGCTCACTTGTTTCTTTTATCATCTCTAAAAATGTGGGCCTGTCTTCTTGGACCCAGACTGCAGCTAGCCCAGCGGCTCTCAAACCTGGCTGATCACTCAAATGACACAGGGAGCATTTAGAAATACAGTTTCCCAGGCCACACTCCCAGATATTCTTAGTCAGTAGTTGTTTTGTCTTTTAAGCTCTTTTAGTGTTTCTGTTGATAGTGAGGCTTGGGAACCACTAATCTGTCTTCCCTTTTCTGAAAAAGGCAATCACTTTACTCTCCCAGTGCTACAGACATTCCATTTAAAATCCATGCCAGTTTTGCCCTTGATAAATTGTGAGCCTGGGCATCACAGGCCATTATCACATCACTTCTCTGATGATGAGACTCCAAACTAACCCTGCAACTTCAATCTGACTGAGCTCTAAGCAGGAATTTCCAACTCCTTACAGATCATCTCCATCTGAATGGTCACCCAGTATGTCAAGCATATGACAAAACTTAACTCCTCATTCCTCTCCTCTCTGCAAACCTGCTTCTCCTGCCTCCACTCCCCATCTCACTTAACAGTACCACCATCCTCCCCATGACCCAGAAGTGGAACCTGAAATCAAACTCCTCCTTCTTTTTCACAAATCGCATCCCATCAGCCAGTTCTGTTGGTTTTATCTCTGAACTCCTTCCTCCTACCAGCACTGCCTGCATTCTAGTGCAGGCCTCATGCTCTCCTATCGGACTACTGTAACAGCCATCTAACTTGTCTTCACACCTTCAGACCTCATTTTGTCAAACACAGGCTGAGACATGTCATCTCTCCTGAAAAAAATGTAATGGTTTCCGTCTGCCCCCAGGATGAGTGCCAGGCACCTTGGCGTGGCACTCGGAACCAAAACGACACAACGCTGGCTCCTGTACTCCTCTCCCAGGAGATATTTTCATTTCTAAGCACATCAGGGCTGTGCCCTTCCAGGCCTCCATGCCTTTATCGCATGTTCCTTCAGCCAGAATGCCCTTCCCATCTCCTTTTCCCAACAAGGGCGAGTCTGAACCTGTCTCCAGAACTTGCCTGAAGTTATATGCAACAGTCCTGAAACTACATACAAATACGTGATTTTTCTGGGGGAAAGGGTCCATAGCTTTCTACAGATTCTCCAAGGGATCTATAATCCAAAACAAGTTTAAAAACCGCTTCATGATTTTTTTCCCAAAGTTCAAAGTTAGCTAAGTCTGTCTCATGCTCTCTTTCATTCTCAAACATATATAAGTGCATTCCCCCATCATAAATAACCACACTTTGTGCTACTCCACCGGGCATATCTCTTGTACAGAATATACTTCCTTCCATATCAATACTAGAGTCATTTGTATTGACTGGCTTGGTTGTCAATGTCAGCTCCACAGCTTATTTACTATGTGAACTCAAGCAAATAACTTGACCTTGCTGGACCTCACTTTCCTCAGCAGCAAAATGGGCATAATTACAGTACCTATATTATTGGGTTGTTTTTGAGGAATAATCAAGATAGCACATCCTATAACAATGGGAAAGTGCCTGGTATATTAACTGCTCACACAAGTCAGCTTTTTAAGTTATTTTCTGCCTGTTTTCCCCACCACACTCAAAGCACACTGCAGGCCCTCAATAAATGATTTATAAATCCACATCTTCCTGAATCCCAGGGCTCATCACTGCCACAGCAAAGCTGTTGGAAAGCATAACTTGGTAATACTTTCACATTCTTTTCTTTCTACCTCCCTTATGACCAATTCTTGAGCCATCTTTAATTAGCTATTTTGTACCCGGATTGCACAAGAGCTCACACCTTGTGCATACACCTTTGCATACCCCCCACACATTAAGCTTCCCAATCAAAATGCTGATGACGCTGGCCCTGCTATTCTCACAGGAACCAAACTATTTCAAAAATTCCCCATTACTCTATCTGTTCTGAGCATTCCAGAATTAACCCTTGCTCTGCTACTGTCCGTATTTTGTGCAGAAATCCTTTCTATCTCTTCACCTAACATTTGCCAACACAAAAAACAGGGGTTCTTCTTTCTCAATCTAAGATCATTAAATAAACATCTTCCTCTTTTTTTCCTTCTTTCTCTCTTTCTAGCCAGTTCCTCCCATAGGAGAGGCCCTCAGGGCTTACAGGCTTAATCACCTACATTCTCTGTTTGAACTATAATTCATCTCCCATAAGTATTTATTCAGCAAACATTACTGACACCTTCTATATTCCAGGCCTTGAAATACATCCTGTTATCGGTGGGGTCCCGGCTTTGAAAGCTTCTAGCCTGTTCCACCACATAGCTGTTTGTTTCACACTTGTAACCAATTAACTTGAAATAACACCCTGAATCAGAGGTCCGAAAGAGGAAATCAAAGATGCCACATGATATTCAGATGGAGCACTGAGAAGAACACTTTGCCAAGGCCTGGAGACCCTCCAGAGCTGGGAGTCTATGGCCATTTCCACACCAGGGCTCTAGGGTCTCCACTGACAAAGCCTACCTCCCCGATCCTCAAAGAGCTGTTGTGAGAACATAATATCTTGTAAAAGGATCATTCTGCAATTTTTTGACCAGTCCTCTGCATCCAGAGGAGTGTAGTGACCACAGATTTCAGTCTCTTTGCTGTACTAATCAAGACATACTCTCACTTGCTTGTATGTACTCTCATTCTGACATCCCCTTGTCAGTTCTGCCACTACCTCATTTAAAAAGCCCCCTTTCCTCTTCTGACTTCTGCTCCTATGAGGTAAAGAAAGAAGAAATCCTAAGTCCTATGCTATCCTGGTGGGCAGGGCACAGGTCAGCAGTGGGGGAGGACTGACTAGAGACACCCTCCCCCTCATCTTCACTGGTCCTCACAATTTAGGTCTCTGGGTCTGACCAGTAGTCCTGGTATCCCAGTAAGAAAGGGTCCTTCCTTGAAGCTGACCTAAGCAAGGATCCTGAAGACATCTGCTTGCAAAAGGAGAAAGTCAATAGTAGCCAGGAAGATGTCTGGAATCAACAGCTCTGCCTAGACTGCTTGTAGAATCCTACGGCACTAGAACCTTCCAGACATCCTCCTGGCCACTACCGAGGCCAGCCTTGTGATCTGGGATCCTCTCTGCTATGTTATTTGAGATGATTTCTTCCTGCCAGCATCAGGCCAGGTGCCCTGGACCTTGGTAGCCAAGAATAGGCTTCAAAAGGCTAAGTGGAAGGTGACCATCTTCAAAGGGCTCTCAGACTTCTCAGAAAGCTTTGGCACACAGTCCTGACCTCAGGTCAGTTTCCTGCAAATGAACTTGAGATAGCTCCATGAGGGAAGGGACCATGTCTGTTTGGTTCACCACAGTATCACTGACAACCCCTAGCACAGGGCTGGAATACAGCTGCCCTGGTGCTCAATACTGATTGACTGGATTTATGTATAACTGTCTCTACCAAGGAAGGAACAAAAGCTCAGTAGAAAGAGTCCAAGATGTAGAGTCAGACAGCCCTGAATTTGAAACCTGCTAGCTATACCATCTACATTGGCCACGTGCAAGCCACTTTACCCCTCTCAGACTCAGCTTCCTGTCTATACAGTGAGGATAATACTAGCTTCAAAGCATTGTTAAGAGCATTAGACAGAATTGTATGTGAAGCCTTTAGCACAGTGCTTGGCAGAGAGCACTTCTTTGTTTTCAGTTCACAAGCACTTACATACCTCTCACTATATGCTAGATACAGTTCAAACACTGCAGGGGGTGGTGGTGTTCCAGGTAACAATTAGTTCATTTAATTCTTCTAACAATCCTACACAGTAAGATCTATGTAATTCCCTTTTTCAGTTGAGGAAATTGAGACAGAGAAGTAAGGTAACTCGATCAAAGCCTGATATCTAGAAGTGCAGGGCCAGGATTCATATTATTTATAGAGTCCAGACTGTTAAGTGCTATACTTCTCTGCCTCTACAGCAAGCAACAAGTGAAGGTTAGTTCCTGTCCCTGCCCTATTTGATTATGGGATATATCTGACTGGGGTTTTCAGTGCAAAAGAAACATATTCAGGTGTTCCTGTGGTTTGCTATTCATTTTGTTTTGTTTTAAACTACGGCCTTCTCCTCTGAAATCCAATTTTGGATAAGTTTGTTGATCAAGAACTTCCCTCTCATCTTGTCCTCTTGCTATCTCCTCTCCCATGATCTACCAAGAAAAGAGACACACACAGCTATGTAAAAAGAAAAAAATGAAAAAGACAAGCACAGAGAAAGAGAGAGCCCAAGAGAAGGAGCACACACACCCTTAGGAACCAGGTCAAAGGACGTCTCATACCCCTTCTAGTAATCCATAAAAACGACTGCCTACACATAAGGGTGCCCACAGCAAAAGCCACCTATCTACATGGAGCCCAAAATATAAAGTTTCAGCTCCCCAAAGACTAAGTTAGCAGAAAGCGAATGAAGCCATCTCTTCCAGTGGCCAAAACCTCATCATAAAGAGAGTTTTCCTTTTTTCTCCTTTATAAGACTGCATTTACCCTACTGCCAACCACGAAGGAAATTTCATTACCAAAATAAATCACTTGACCTTGCTTCTCCAATGGCTCAGGATTAGTGACATCACAAAACCCTCTACAAATGCTCTGAAATATTGGAATAACCCTTTCAAGTAAAAAACACTTGGTATTTCACTAAAAGACTAAATCATTTTTATTTTACTGCACTGAATTCAAAAATGCTTTAAATGCTTTCATCTTCAAAATCCTAAGAGAAAAAGTACGTTCTTTAAGGCCTCAGGAAACCCTGACTCCTGGTCTGGTTTGTGTCCCAATTCATGTATGGTAAGATGGGGAACAGGCCAAAAGACCAGGACAGTACTCTGGTCCCACACTACTCATATGATTCAATTCTCAAGTGGCTGGGGCCTCACCATGGAGACTCCCAAGTCAACTTTCTCTCATCCTCCAAGTCACAGGCAGGTCAGAGGCAGCTCCCAAGCAGTTCCTCTTAAGGGGTTCAGTCTCCACCACCAACAGCCCCATTAACCACCATGGTTCCCTTCTAAGGTAGCAGTAGAAGCAAAGCTCCTTGTGTCGACCAGAGAGACAGAGTTCAGGGCGGATGTTTCCTCCCCAAGGAAGCTGCCTAGAGGTGGGGGTGGCTGCAGCACAGTGCAGCCAATGCATCTTCTGAGCCCCAATTAGGATACACACTCCCCCAGGCGGTATACTCCACTTGCTGAAAAACCCACAACCAATAAGTCTGTTCTTTCCAAATGAGTTAAAATTCCTAATGCTGCTGGCTCAAAAGGAATGTCCCATTTTAAATCAGGTTAGCCACCAACACAGTCACTAAATGTGCTGCTGAGTTAAGGAGAAAAGAATCCATATATCAAAACCATGCACACTCAGGAAGCACTCAGAATTTAAGTTATGCTGGGTACTCAAGACAGGCTAGGCTCCCAAGCAGCACCACCTGGGTCAAAACTGACCGTCTTGCTCAGTGACAAGAAACAAAACCATGGCATCACAAAATGGAAGAGTCCAAAGGACCCATGGACATCATCAACTACTTTGCCATCTTATTTTACACAGGAGAAAACTGAAACCAAGACCAAGGGTAAAATGTTCAAGTTCACTGTTGATGCAACTACTCGCATCCAAAGCTTCTCTTTGTTCTTCCTAGCCTGCTGCCTCTGAGACCCAATTACCAACAAGAGCTCTTATACAATTATTTTCACATAAAAATATTTTTATAATTGAATTATAGGCAAATTGGTTAAATCCACCAGGGCTGTTATCTATAAAGTAAAATCTCAACAGAGAACAAAACAAAACTGGAGTTGACAAAAGTTAACGTGGGGTTCTCAGCCCCAAAACCTTATTCCTGAAAGGACAGGACCTTTCCCAGTATTTCCTGTGGGAAATGAAGTACAGTAGTCATGCCCCACTGGGATTTCTAATACTATGCCTTTGTTTGAAATTGAAACAATTTTTGGGTAAGCAAATGAGAGTTGTACAAGGTCCCAAAGCTACCCTTTACTACCCATAATAATTCATCTTCAAAGAAGCTTCCAAGATTCAAATGCTTTTCTCTGCCTTTAAGAAAGGGAGGAGCAGGCCGGGCGCGGTGGCTCAAGCCTGTAATCCCAGCACTTTGGGAGGCCGAGGGGGGGGGGGGGGGGGGGGGGGCGGATCACGAGGTCAGGAAATCAAGACCATCCTGGCGAACACGGTGAAACCCCGTCTCTACTAAAAAATACAGGAAAAAAAAAACCTAGCCAGGCGAGGTGGCGGGCGCCTGTAGTCGCAGCTACTCGGGAGGCTGAGGCAGGAGAATGGCGTGAACCTGGGAGGCGGAGCTTGCAGTGAGCTGAGATCCGGCCACTGCACTCCAGCCTGGGCGACAGAGCGAGACTCCGTCTCAAAAAAAAAAATTAAATTAAAAAAAAAAAAAAAAAGAAAGGGAGGAGCTACATTTTCAGGTATGAAAACAAGACCACAAAGCAAATAGCCAGGCTGAGGAAGAAGAGACTAGGAAAGATCCAGACATACAGAAAATCTAGGGCCCTGAAACTCTCTTCCCATAGTAGCATTTCACCAGCTACGAAGAGGCTTCCCTGGCTACAAAGGATATTATGGGAACATAAAACAAATGCTGAAGGCTTGGGTCTCCTTCTCCCCTGTGTGTGACAGGCTGAGACTTCAATGCTGCAGAAAGCAAAATTTTCCTTGTTTCCATTACATCATCCAAGTTGGAGAGGAGGAGGGCGGGGTGGGGGCACAGCTGGTGGCAGCTGCACCACCATCTGCTTTCTCCTTAGCAGTATGTGCTAGTTGAAGCCACAGTCTCCTACAGCTCCTGATAGAGGAAGTGCAGTATTAAAGGTACAACACCCTATTATGAAAAAGACTTCAAATTGTTTAGAAATAATCACTCCCATGATAAGTTAACAACCTCAGGTATACTACTGAGCCAGTTCTCTTTGAGTTTGTTATTTGTGTCTGCATCTTTTTAGACTCAGCTACAGTGCGAACTCTGTCAACTCAACGTGCTCAATTAGACAAGCAGAATGTTCAAGCAGTCACACCTGCCATCTACTTCCCAAAAGGTAAGCAGCCAAAAAGTACAGGTCTGTAGCTGGAAGCATTTATGGAAGGAAGTTAGGGGGTGTCCAAACCCAGCAAGCAAGACCCAGACCGGCAGGTGGATCCTTACTGCTGCCCTTGGCATCCCGAGCCAACTAGTCAACAGGTCTCTCTCTCCTGAGCACTCTTGGTGTTTCCTTCAGAATGCCCTTCAAGGCAACCCCCAAAGCAGGGGAGATGGTGAGAGTGACAGGGGTGCTAATGCCTTGTCTGATCATTCAACTGTAAACTGGCAGCAAAGCAGCAAATTGGTGGTTCAGAGGCTGATCAAGCCCATGCACATGCTTTCTCTGGCCTGTACAGAGTTGCTTTAAAAAAATGCTGGCTTTTTAAAAAGAGTAGACTTCATATAAGCATCTCAAATGCTGGCTCTTCTTCAAGGAGGCTGGGGGGCAATCAATGGATTCGGCAGCACCAGGCTCCCATTCCTAGTGGCATCAGTTATCTAGAGGTAAGCGGCAGTGCTTCCTTGCGATCTGGTCTGCGTTCCAAAGACCTCCTCCCCACCATCTGGTGTCTGTACATGCCACTGCAACTATTTATGTTCCTGCCTGGACCCCTAGAGCTTCTGACGTAATGCCGCTACACATGTAGAGGGAGAAGAAAAGCCCAGGGGGTGATTTCCCAAAGGTCCTTTATTGATTCTCCTTTTTCATTGAGGGTTAGTCCTTTTGGATGACCCACTAAAATTCTACAAATATCATTCAACCCCATACAATGAATGGCTCTTGCTGGAAGACCAGCTACAATCTATCCCCTACCACAACAGCAGGTTGTAGTATTTCAAAGGAGTGTTCCAGGCCACTTACCATACATTTTGCCTTCGTCTGATAAGATGATTTTTCTCCTCCCACAAGGCGGATAGATAGCCAGGGCCTCCTGAAAGCTTTGCTCAATGTCAGGGCTCCAGACCCCTTCTGCATCATTGTCAATTGGCTTATCTGCAGAGTCACTCATCCTTTCCATGTTTTCGGCAGGGCTCTCGCTGCCGCTCCAGCTGCTGGGCTCAATTTTGGCGGTGGGATCTTCCAAGCCGAAGCCTGGAGCCTTTTCAAGAAAATAAACCTAGAAGAGAAAACAAAAAACAGTGTAAGGATGTGGTAACCACAAACATAATGCTCTTGCTAACTCTAGTGCAAGTCTTTTTATTTCATTTTATTATTTCAGTCATTTTGTGGGTACAGGTAGTTTTGTGTTACATGGTTAAGTTCTTTAGTGGTGATTTCTGAGATTTTGGTTCAGTCACCAGCTTTGCTTGGAGAACTCCTAGTGGAGAACATGGAATTTTGAGATCCAAGTGGCTTTATTATCTAAGTATAATGTTAAGCACCCACACAGAAATGCAACAGTGGGCAGAAGCTGGATAATCTTCACAGACGAGAGGAAATTTATACGGAAGAATAGTACTCACTCGGAGTTCCAAGTTTGCAGTGATTCATACAAAAACCATTTACTGAGTGCCCACTATCTACCAGGGGCACTATGCTAAATGATCATCAAATCTGCAAAGCAGAACAAGTTATTTATAAGAAAATAAAGTTTTTAAAATGTCCACTTCACCATGGCAATTGGCATTATAACTTGGAAACTGTTAGTGTCCCTATCCCAATATGAGATCATCAAGATGCAAGATGGTGGCAGGATCAAGGACGGAAGGAGGAAGATTATTTTGGTATCACACATACTCATTCTACTGAGACAGCAACGCCGACTGATCTGGACCTATGTCATTTATCTCTGAGGCTTTTACCTTGTAGAATCAGGCCACTTTGCCTCTCTCAGCTCCTAGACTGCAACCTTGAAGCAGGCACCAAGCTGTCCCCAGTCCTGACTTCCCTGCAACATCTATCACAAGTGCCTAGCAAATCTATGGAAATATTCTCTATTGACATGGAGCACTCCCTGTCGTAGCCTATGCTGAAAACCTGATCACATGAAAACTGTGGGGGAGTATTTCATTTCTTTTTCTGTAGCACTGAAGATTATAGTACCAAAAAAAAAAAAACCCTCTCAAAGATTTATTCCCCTCAAAGTATGCATATAACCTATGGTCATAAAGAGATAAGCTTTCCAAACAAATGTCAAACTGGCACAACACCAATGTGAAAATGATCTAATCCAGTACTCCCTACTGTCTGGCATACTAACATATCAATATTCCTTTGTTGAAAAGGCACAGGATCATTCAATGAAAGGCCTTCCAAAATTGGGGGAGAAAGGCTTGATCGAAAAGAGGAGGCCGAGGGCCTGAGTAGGGAGGGCTTCATGTGGCCACAGTTCCTCCCCTTCTCGCCCCATCAAGTCCAGGCAGTATTACATACGGACACCCAGGAGGGAAGCAGGTGCTGGTGGTCCCACCTGGCACCAGGGACTTCTCCATGTCCCAGGGCCGTTCCCTGACAGCAAGCAACCTGTCTTCTTCCCCGCTCTCTCCCAACTGTATCCTGTGCCCCTGTCCTCCCCGACCTATGTATATCAACAGATGCTAGGTGCAGAAACTCTGAGGCACATGAATATTATACAGTTAATGGTATAACTATAACTAGTGGGCACTTTTGGCTTCTTCCCTTCCAGCTTTGTAGACTTGGCAGCATCTGGATTAAACACACACACACACACACACACACACACACACACAAAACCCTCTGGTTGTCTGCCTTTAAATGCTGCTACTGAGCCATCATTCAAAGAACTTGCCAGCAAAATATTTACTACCTCTTACCAACATATGTACATTTGCACAGGACTTTCAAAATTGCCAAATGTGAAGGTATAAATTATGCCACAAGAAAGCATTTTGTGACTGACCTCCGGATGAACCTGACGATGCCTGCAGTGTGGGCCTTTTGAATTCAAACTATTACCATTTTTGTTAGGATCCAAGAGTCTTACAAAATTCAAACTGAACTATACTCTAGAGTCTGTTCTAGCTCCAAAGTAGTTTATTAGATAAATTATGAGAATAAGAAGGAATTCTTTGAGCAGTGGCTAGCCCACCTTCTTCCTCTCCATCCTACCTGCCAAAAAAACAAACAAAAAGACAAAAACAGACCAAAACAACACACACGTACAAAACCACAGGCCAGTCCTTGAGCTCTGGGCAGTTCACAGCAGTATGAATTTACTCCAAGGAGCCACACTTTAAGATAAATAATAGGTATGCCCAGTGCTCAGTCTGGATGGCAATGGGATCCAGGGGATAGGTGAAGGGACTGAGGGACCTTCGACTGCCTAAAAAGAGAATTCTCATATAACTGTAAGCCTCAGACTCTCCAGACCAAAACACACCAACTACGCCCATTCAGTGCCTGAAGTCCCCTCAAAATCTACTCAACTGGTCACAGTCTACCCTTGAACACCACCAACAGCAGGGAATGCATTACCTTCTCAGTACTACCCCACTTCATACTGACAAGTTGAAATTCGTCCATTTATCAGGCGAAAACCCATCTCCTGGTTAACATCTACACATCCATTCCTTGAGAGTATACCCCATCCTTCGGGGGAGCAAATCTCTCCTAAGAACCCATTTAAGTATGACAGGAGCAGCCCCCAGGATCCTAACTGTCTTTCAGACTAGAAACCATCATCCCTCTGCCCACCACATGAATGCATTTTATGGCCCCCAATAAATGGCACTCAGAGGTGGACTTACTTTCCATTAAACTTCTAAGCTCATGCCCCTCAGAGGTTGCCCCTGAATCCTGTCTTTTGTGCAACTGGTGTCAGAGCTAAAAGCAGGAGTTTATATTTATTCCTATTAAATTCTATCATTTTTAGCCTCAGCCCACAGCCCAAAGATGGGAAGATTCTTCTGATTCATAACTGCACACTTAGTGTCCTAAGACACTAAACAATCTCTGAAGAGCTGTCTGTCACGTGGGAAGGATGTAGATCCACTGTGGGGAAGTTCCAAAGAATATTCTGACTCAACGTAAGAAAAAAATTTCTGCTACTTGAACTGCTCCACAAGAGGCATGCTGTTCTAGTTGACAGGCAGCAGAGTCTTGCAGACAACATCTTCTAATTACTTCTATAGGTATGAATCACAAGTTCCTGGTTATTTGGGGGAACGCAATATTAACTAGCATTAATTGATCTATCCACTTAGTAAGTACAGCCAGTTTTAAATGCTCACATATTTTTATTCATTTACTGCAAAGGAAAAGACCCTCTGTGTCCGGGTCTTGCAATTTATGGTCAACTAGACTTCAGCAGGATGGAATTACCTAATCTAGCAATGGGCCAGCACACAGCCCCAGAAACTACCAGATACACAATCCACAGAGTTATATAGGCCTTTGGCTTTACAACCCCATCGTAAGACGAAGACTTTACATATGGGCGGAGAATTTCCTATCACAATACTGGGGCTGGCTGAGAAAAGCTCCCCATACTGGATACCAAAATAACTATCCTGGCACTCCATCTCTCAGGTTCCTTCCAGTCCAGTCCAAACTGCACCTTATCCTGGAAACTGGCCTTGTATCTACAGACTCTGAGAGTATCAACTACACTTTAGGAGAACCCTAAAAATGTGTGGAGTTGGCTAACTGCCATGCAATCTACCTCGATTCTCAATCTATAGCAACAAGCAACTGATTATAATCAACATTAAAATCTAAACGAGTGAATTATGCACACAAAATTGTACCTGCAGAGCTGATAGCTTTACCTCCCCATACATATAAATCCTTTAAGTGAAGGAGTCAGCTTTCACTAAATTCAGTAAATAAAGAACACAGTGTTGGGGCAAGAGGTGGGAGAGGAAGGGAAGGGAGTTTATGAAGACTCCAACAGATCTGGGTTCCAAACCTACTCGCCCTCAAGCCATGGAGCTCAAACTACCGCAATTACTGTTGCGCCAACCTAATAACTGTCAGAAGCTCAGGTTTTCATTTGTTAAATACAGATAACAAATTCCATCCCGATACAGAAAAATGATTAAGGGATGGAGGGACTCTATTCCACAGGGTTGCCATAAAGATTCAGTAAGATCATGAGTGAAGGCGCTCTGTCATCTGTAAAACCATGAACAGACATTTGCTTATGTCCAAGTCCATCCTCTCTAGACAATGTTGTGCACCTTGTGATGGATGGTGAAGAAATGAGAGAGCTTCCTCTAACGGTTCACTTTGGGAAATTGATTTATAAAGGATCTCTTCTTCAAGGTCTTCAAATGACTGCATAGAAAATGTAAATTGGTGACATCACCTTTATTTCTAACACCCTTCTAAATCTGAATTTATTCACAAGTTCAACAGCTTTCAGATTCTTATGGGCAGTGTGGTTCAGGGTAGTAACCCTTTCCACAGAATGCTTTCAAGGAAAGAGAAGATAAAAGTCTTGTTTGTTGGGGAAAAAAAATGGTTTTTTTTGAGATGGAGTCTCACTCTATTGCCGAGGCTGGAGTGCAGTGGCACAATCTCAGCTCACTGCAACCTCCTCCTCCTGGGTTCAAGCACTTCTCCTGCCTCAGCCTCCTGAGTAACTGGGATTACAGGTGTGCACCACCGCGATCAGCTAATTTTTGTCTTTTTTAGTAGAGACAGGGTTTCACCGTGTTAGCCAGGCTTGTCTCGAACTCCTGACCTCATGATCCACCTGCCTCGGACTCCCAAAGTGCTGGGGTTACACGCGTGAGCCGCCGCGCCCAGCCGGAAATACTTTTAAAAATATGTAGCCCCCATGTGCCTCAGTTTCCATCATAAACACTTTTCTGAAGGATCCTTTATTCCTTAAATTTTTCCCAAATGCACTCTAATAAACTCCAAAAACAGACTCTTACTATTATCCAAATATCCTGGTAACTGCCACACCAACCACATTCCCTAAATGGACAATTCCTTCATCACAACCTACTGAGGCTTCAAAAAGAGTAACATGAGTACACTGGAGATATCACATGTGCATTCAACCAATACACGTTTTATTATAAAAGCCTGGGGGATGACCAGGATAAGACGGTCCAATGCAGGTGCTCTGACACCAACTCTATGCAAACAAGCGATGAGATAGGACACAGGAATTTGCTGCTCCCTTGATCTTAATTCCTGTGGGTCTCTCATAATGTCAGTTTCTCACCCATCTTCAGATTACTTAAAGGTTCTTAAGTAAAAGGTTTGTTTGTTTGTTTGTTTTTTATTATACTTTAAGTTCTAGGGTACATGTGCATAACGTGCAGGTTTGTTACATATGTATACTTGTGCCATGTTAGTGTGCTGCACCCATCAACTCATCAGCACCCATGAATTCGTCATTTATATCAGGTATAACTCCCAATGCAATCCCTCCCCCCTCCCCCCTCCCCATGAATAGGCCCCGATGTGTGATGTTCCCCTTCCCGAGTCCAAGTGATGTCACTGTTCAGTTCCCACCTATGAGTGAGAACATGCAGTGTTTGGTTTTCTGTTCTTGTGATAGTTTGCTAAGAATGATGGTTTCCAGCTGCGTCCATGTCCCTACAAAGGACGCAAACTCATCCTTTTTTATGGCTGCATAATATTCCATGGTGTATATGTGCCACGTTTTCTTAATCCAGTCTGTCACAGATGGACATTTGGGTTGATTCCAAGTCTTTGCTATTGTGAATAGTGCCGCAATAAACATACGTGTGCATGTGTATTTATAGCAGCATGATTTATAATCCTTTGGGTATATACCCAGTAGTGGGACGGCTGGGTCATATGGTACATCTAGTTCTAGATCCCTGAGGAATCGCCATAATGTTTTCCATAATGGTTGAACTAGTTTACAGTCCCAACAGTGTAAAAGTGTTCCTATTTCTCCACATCCTCTCCAGCACCTGTTGTTTCCTGACTTTTTAATGATTGCCATTCTAACTGGTGTGAGATGGTATCTCATTGTGGTTTTGATTTGCATCTCTCTGATGGCCAGTGATGATGAGCATTTTTTCATGTGTCTGTTGGCTGTATGAATGTCTTCTTTTGAGAAATGTCTGTTCATATCCTTTGCCCACTTTTTGATGGGGTTGTTTGTTTTTTTCTTGTAAATTTGTTTGAGTTCTTTGTAGATTCTGGATATTAGCCTTTTGTCAGATGAGTAGATTGCAAAAATTTTCTCCCATTCCGTAGGTTGCCTATTCACTCTGATGGTAGTTTCTTTTGCTGTGCAGAAGCTCTTTAGTTTAATTAGATCCGATTTGTCAATTTTGGCTTTTGCTGCCGTTGCTTTTGGTGTTTTAGACATGAAGTCCTTGCCCATGCCTATGTCCTGAATGGTACTACCTAGGTTTTCTTCTAGGGTTTTTATGGTATTAGATCTAACATTTAAGTCTCTAATCCATCTTGAATTAATTTTCATATAAGGAGTAAGGAAAGGATCCAGTTTCAGCTTTCTACTTATGGCTAGCCAATTTTCCCAGCACCATTTATTAAATAGGGAATCCTTTCCCCATTTCTTGTTTCTCTCAGGTTTGTCAAAGATCAGATAGCTGTAGATGTGTGGTATTATTTCTGAGGACTCTGTTCTGTTCCATTGGTCTATATCTCTCTTTTGGTACCAGTACCATGCTGTTTTGGTTACTGTAGCCTTGTAGTATAGTTTGAAGTCAGGTAGCGTGATGCCTCCAGCTTTGTTCTTATGACTTAAGATTGTCTTGGCAATGTGGGCTCTTTCTTGGTTCCATATGAACTTTAAAGCCGTTGTTTCCAATTCTGTGAAGAAACTCATTGGTAGCTTGATGGGGATGGCATTGAATCTATAAATAACCTTGGGCAGTATGGCCATTTTCACGATATTGATTCTTCCTATCCATGAGCATGGTATGTTCTTCCATTTGTTTGTGTCCTCTTTGATTTCACTGAGCAGTGGTTTGTAGTTCTCCTTGAAGAGGTCCTTTACATCCCTTGTAAGTTGGATTCCTAGGTATTTTATTCTCTTTGAAGCAATTGTGAATGGAAGTTCATTCCTGATTTGGCTCTCTGTTTCTCTGTTACTGGTGTATAAGAATGCTTGTGATTTTTGCACATTAATTTTGTATCCTGAGACTTTGCTGAAGTTGCTTATCAGCTTAAGGAGATTTTGGGCTGAGACAATGGGGTTTTCTAAATATACAATCATGTCATCTGCAAACAGGGACAATTTGACTTCTTCTTTTCCTAACTGGATACCCTTGATTTCTTTCTCTTGCCTGATTGCCCTAGCCAGAACTTCCAACACTATGTTGAATAGGAGTGGTGAGAGAGGGCATCCCTGTCTTGTGCCAGTTTTCAAAGTGAATTGTTCCAGTTTTTGCCCATTCAGTATGATATTGGCTGTGGGTTTGTCATAAATAGCTCTTATTATTTTGAGGTACGTTCCATCAATACCGAATTTATTGAGCGTTTTTAGCATGAAGGGCTGTTGAATTTTGTCAAAAGCCTTTTCTGCATCTATTGAGATAATCATGTGGTTTCTGTCTTTGGTTCTGTTTATATACTGGATTACATTTATTGATTTCCGAATGTTGAACCAGCCTTGCATCCCAGGGATGAAGCCCACTTGATCATGGTGGATAAGCTTTTTGATGGGCTGCTGAATCTGGTTTGCCAGTATTTTATTGAGGATTTTTGCATCGATGTTCATCAGGGATATTGGTCTAAAATTCTCTTTTGTTGTTGTGTCTCTGCCAGGCTTTGGTATCAGGATGATGTTGGCCTCATAAAATGAGTTAGGGAGGATTCCCTCTTTTTCTATTGATTGGAATAGTTTCAGAAGGAATGGTACCAGCTCCTCCTTGTACCTCTGGTAGAATTCAGCTGTGAATCCATCTGGTCCTGGACTTTTTTTGGTTTATAGGCTATTAATTATTGCCTCAATTTCAGAGCCTGCTATTGGTCTATTCAGGAATTCAACTTCTTCCTGGTTTAGTCTTGGAAGAGTGTAAGTGTCCAGGAAATTACCCATTTCTTCTAGATTTTCTAGTTGATTTGCGTAGAGGTGTTTATAGTATTCTCTGATGGTTGTTTGTATTTCTGTGGGGTCGGTGGTGATATCCCCTTTATCATTTTTTATTGCACCTATTTGATTCTTCTCTCTTTTCTTCTTTATTAGTCTTGCTAGCGGTCTGTCAATTTTGTTGATTTTTTCAAAAAACCAACTCCTGGATTCATTGATTTTTTGGAGGGTTTTCTGTGTCTCTATCTCCTTCAGTTCTGCTCTGATCTTAGTTATTTCTTGCCTTCTGCTAGCTTTTGAATGTGTTTCCTCTTGCTTCTCCAGTTCTTTTCATTGTGATGTTAGAGTGTCAATTTTAGATCTTTCCTGCTTTCTCTTGTGGGCATTTAGTGCTATAAATATCCCTCTACACACTGCTTTAAATGTGTCCCAGAGATTCTGGTATGTTGTATCTTTGTTCTCATTGGTTTCAAAGAACATCTTTATTTCTGCCTTCATTTCGTTATGTACCCAGTAGTCATTCAGGAGCAGGTTGTTCAGTTTCCATATAGTTGAGCGGTTTTGATTGAGTTTCTTAGTCCTGAGTTCTAGTTTGATTGCACTGTGGTCTGAGAGACAGTCTGTTATAATTTCTGTTCTTTTACATTTTGCTTTACTTCCAATTATGTGGTCAATTTTGGAATAAGTTCGATGTGGTGCTGAGAAGAATGTATATTCTGTTGATTTGCGGTGGAGAGTTCTATAGATGTCTATTAGGTCCGCTTGGTGCAGAGATGAGTTCAATTCCTGGATATCCTTGTTAACTTTCTGTCTCGTTGATCTGTCTAATGTTGACAGTGGAGTGTTGAAGTCTCCCATTATTATTGTATGGGAGTCTAAGTCTCTTTGTAAGTCTCTAAGGACTTGCTTTATGAATCTGGGTGCTCCTGTATTAGGGTGCATATATATTTAGGATAGTTAGCTCTTCCTGTTGAATTGATCCCTTTACCATTATGTAATGGCCTTCTTTGTCTCTTTTGATCTTTGATGGTTTAAAGTCTATTTTATCAGAGACTAGGATTGCAACCCCTGCTTTTTTTTGTTCTCCATTTGCTTGGTAGATCTTCCTCCATCCCTTTATTTTGAGCCTATGTATGTCTCTGCATGTGAGATGGGTCTCCTGAATATAGCAGACTGATGGGTCTTGACTCTTTATCCAGTTTGCCAGTCTGTGTCTTTTAATTGGAGCATTTAGTCCATTAACATTTAAGGTTAATATTGTTATGTGTGAACTTGATCCTGCCATTATGATATTAACTGGTTATTTTGCTCGTTAGTTGATGCAGTTTCTTCCTAGCCTCGATGGTCTTTACATTTTGGCATGTTTTTGCGATGGCTGGTACCGGTCGTTCCTTTCCATGTTTAGGGCTTCCTTCAGGGTCTCTTGTAAGGCAGGCCTGGTGGTGACAAAATCTCTAAGCATTTGCTTATCTGTAAAGGATTTTATTTCTCCTTCACTTATGAAACTTAGTTTGGCTGGATATGAAATTCTGGGTTGAAAATTCTTTTCTTTAAGAATGTTGAATATTGGCCCCCACTCTCTTCTGGCTTGTAGAGTTTCTGCCGAGAGGTCTGCTGTGAGTCTGATGGGCTTCCCTTTGTGGGTAACCCGACCTTTCTCTCTGGCTGCCCTTAAGATTTTTTCCTTCATTTCAACTTTGGTGAATCTGGCAATTATGTGTCTTGGAGTTGCTCTTCTCGAGGAGTATCTTTGTGGTGTTCTCTGTATTTCCTGAATTTGAATGTTGGCCTGCCCTACTAGGTTGGGGAAGTTCTCCTGGATGATATCCTGAAGAGTGTTTTCCAACTTGGTTCCATTTTCCCCCTCACTTTCAGGCACCCCAATCAGACGTAGATTTGGTCTTTTTACATAATCCCATACTTCTTGCAGGCTTTGTTCATTTCTTTTTCTTCTTTTTTCTTTTGGTTTCTCTTCTCACTTCATTTCATTCATTTGATCCTCAATCGCTGATACTCTTTCTTCCAGTTGATCGAGTCGGTTACTGAAGCTTGTGCATTTGTCACGTATTTCTCGTGTCATGGTTTTCATCTCTGTCATTTCATTTATGAACTTCTCTGCATTAATTATTCTAGCTATCAATTCTTCCACTCTTTTTTCAAGATTTTTAGTTTCTTTGCGCTGGGTACGTAATTCCTCCTTTAGCTCTGAGAAGTTTGATGGACTGAAGCCTTCTTCTCTCATTTCGTCAAAGTCATTCTCTGACCAGCTTTGATCCGTTGCTGGCGATGAGCTGCGCTCCTTTGCAGGGGGAGATGCGCTCTTATTTCTTGAATTTCCAGCTTTTCTGCCCTGCTTCTTCCCCATCTTCGTGGTTTTATCTGCCTCTGGTCTTTGATGATGGTGACGTACTGATGGGGTTTTGGTATAGGTGTTCTTCCTGTTTAATAGTTTTACTTCTAATAGTCAGGACCCTCAGCTGTAGGTCTGCTGGAGATTGCTTGAGGTCCACTCCAGACCCTGTTTGCCTGGATATCAGCAGCAGAGGTTGCAGAAGATAGAATATTGCTGAACAGCGAGTGTACCTGTCTGATTCTTACTTTGGAAGTTTCCTCTCAGGGTGTACTCCACCCTGTGAGGTGTGGGGTGTCAGACTGCCCCTAGTGGGGGATGTCTCCCAGTTAGGCTACTCAGGGGTCAGGGACCCACTTGAGCAGGCAGTCTGTCCGTTCTCAGATCTCAGCCTCCGTGTTGGCAGATCCACTGCTCTCTTCAAAGCTGTCAGACAGAGTCGTTCACGTCTGCACAGGCCTCTGCTGCTTCCTAAAAGGGTTGATTTTAACCAATCCTCATAATTAATGAAACTCCACTGAACACAAGGATCACCAAAAAAAAATCTACATGGCTTGTTTTTGCCAGTGTCTCAACATTCTATGAGGCCACAGAAAGAGCTGGGATGAAGTTAGGGCTCTGTCCCCCTGAGTAACCCAGGACCACACAGCACCTGTAGCTCCAGTATGCCTCAGTTTCCACCATTAACCCTGGAGGAAACCAACTTATTCATTCATCACCATGTGATCCCACAGACTTTACCTATAACAGAACTTGGTGAGTTGGGGCCTGTAATCCCAGCACTTTGGGAGGCTGAGGCGGGTGGATCACTTGAGGTCAGGAGTTTGCGACCAGCCTGGTCAACATGGTGAAACCTTGTCTCTATTTAAAAAACAGCTGGGTGCGGTGGCTCACGCCTATAATCCCAGCATTTTGGGAGGCCAAGGCGGGCAGACCACAAGGTCAGGAGATCAAGACCATCCTGGCTAACACAATGAAACCCATCTCTACTAAAAATACAAAAACAAAATTAGCCAGGCATGGTGGCAGGCGCCTGTAGTCCCAGCTACTCGGGAGGCCGAGGTAGGAGAATGGCATGAACCCAGGAGTTGGAGCTCGCAGTAAGCTGAGATTGCACCACTGCACTCCAGCCTGGGCACAAAGCGAGACTTCATCACAAAAAAAAAAAGTAAAAAAAAAAAAAAAAACTTAGTGAGTCGGTTTGTCATTGCTCCTCCCACTTGCACCCCAGTGTCCCTCCCTGAGGGCCGAGACTATATAACATTTACAGTGTCCCTAGCGCTAGTACCATACCTGACATATAAATAGTCAATGAAAGAAAGAATGAACCTCCGGGCGTGGCAGTTCACACCTGTAATCCCTAGCACTTTGGGAGGCCGAGGTGGGCAGATCACCTGAGGTCAGGAGTTCAAGACCAGCCTGGCCAACATAGTGAAACTCCGTCTCTACTACAAATACAAAAATTAGTCAGGCATGGTGGCAGGCGCCTGTAATCCCAGTTACTTGGGAGGCTGAGACAGGAGAATCGCTTGAACTCGGGAGGCAGAGATAGCAGTGAACCGAGATCAGGCCACTGCCCTCTAGCCTGAGTGACAGACAGAGCAAGACTCTGTATCAAAAAAAGAAAAGAAAGAAAAGAGGAGAGAAGAGGGGAGGGGAGGAGAGGGAGAGGGAGAGGGAGAGGGAAGGAAAGGAAAGGAAAGAAAAAAGAAAGGAAAAGAAAAGGCAAGGCAACAACCAGACGACACAAATATTCTTTGATAACAACATGACTGAGTGTATCACCCAAAGTTTCCACAAGAAAAGGAAGTGTTTCAGCTACTTTCACATTCCTGACTCTAGCCAAGGTTCCAATGAGTAGTAAGAGACCCAGAGGAAATCGCCAAATGAGGAGGACACAAGGAGACAGACTTTAAGCCAGGCACAGTGTAAACAACAAAGAGTTGGCTGGCTGATCCAATTTCTTAATCACAATTATTGGCAACTAATAGTACTTCTGTGTTAGAGGGACAAGTAAGATTTGGGTCCTTTAAGAGGTAATCTTTTATCATGAGCAAATCTCATTTTGAGGAGAATGGTAATTTTTGAGATAATATATAATTTTGCCTTCTCCATTTCTCTTTCCCTTTTGATGACTGGAGAAGAAAATTACCAAAAGGTGACAGCTACAGGGAAAGAGATAAGGGAGGCAGAGTGGCCAGGGTGTAAAAACCAGAAGCCAAGGAGGTGGCCAAGGAAGAAATTCGAAAAGGTGACAAATGGTAAAGCAAATCTGAGTGAGCAGGAGAGCAAAGGGCAGCACACAGACAGTGGCAACGGGACCAGCACTAAGAGAAAAGATTTCTCACAGCCCAGGAGGAGAGAGAAGTCAGTACAAGTGAGGACCACTTCAGGGTTTCTAGAAAGAGAATCACATGGTTGGAATATTTATAGTGGACAACTCAACCAAATATTTGATGGTCCGAAGGTCACTGTAATCTTAGTCAAAGTCCAAATTTCTCTCATAGGAGAAAAGCTGCCCTCCAACAAAAAGACTGGGGGGAAAAATGGTGCTTTACTTCCAAAGTGAACTGGTACCTCAAATCCAAGTTCAGCCTTCTCCCAGAACTAGGTGTCAGGCACAACGCCAGCAGTTTCTGCCTGGAGGATCTTATTTAATTGCTGCACTTCCCCCTTCAGTATTATCCCCACCTTGTGAGGTTCAGAGACCTAAATAAATTGTCCAAAGTCCTATGCTTCACAGAGATTGAATCTAGGAGTAATTTTCCAGACAGAATGCACATTCTGTGGGAATATCAGACACACTGTACCCTCACTAGAAAGCAGGATGTAGGCAGTGCTGAATTCTTAGCTCTGTCCATGAGTGACATCATCAAGGACAGTCTAATTAATTCCTAATGAATAGTGATGATCCTGACTCACCGCTCTGGGCAGCTGAGAGGAATGTCAGACACTAATAATGGTTAATTACTTTTGCATATGTAAAGTGGGTTGTGTTATTATTTTCCTACCATTTAAGACACCAGCCAACCTTGCTAACAAGTGGCCTGAGGAAAATATAGGTGAAGATCAGCAGCCTGGATTTTGTAGGCAACCACAAAAGAGACAGAAGCACAGAAAGTATGTCATTGTCAGAGACAGGGCAGAATTATCAGGGAATGGGAATGCTGATGCTGAGAATTGAGGCAACATCTGCCACGACGACAGTAGCAGCCAGTGAGCCTTGGTGCCAACTGCCAACAGGTTCCCTCTAATTTCAGCAGGGAGGAGTGGATAATTACTCCTTCTCGTTTTCAAAAATCACTTCCGTGTCAACAGAATCCCATCAACAAGCCAATATCTCTTCACCAAGCCCCAATGCTGAGCATCCCATTAGAGGACTTAGCATTACCCTCCTGAGAATCCCTGATTAATTCTCCGCTCCATCAGCCCTAAGTACTTGCCCAGGTGACAGCTCAAGAAAAGCTCTGATTGATTTCATGCCATGCAGCTCTGATGGGACCACTCTGCATTACCAGCCTTTAGGGTAATCGCCCACCCCATCCCCTTAATGAATCTGTTAGCCACTGAGAACAGAAATCCTGCCCCTTCCTTTCTCCCGTCACTACCACCAGTCAAGCTGATCATTGTTGTTCTTCATCAGCAGACTCCTTCAAAAGGACAAGGCCACAGCCCCAGTTTCAGGCAGTCTATCCTATCTGACCATTCCAAAGCAAAGACCTGATACGAAGACAGTGCATGCGCAAAGTGAGCGTGAGCCAGAGAACATGACTCAGAGCCCAAGTCTCGGAGCCCAAGTCGCTCCCACCCTGGGAACTGGACAACTTAACCTCGAGAAACACATTTCAAACCCAGAAACAGAAGCTTCTTTCCTGTTTTAAGAGAGCAAACGTCCCAACTGTTAGCAGTAAGGAGCTGTCGGTATTTCAAAAGGAAAACTCGTAAGCCTTTTCCCAGGAGTAACAGTCAAAAAAAACCTTAAGACTAACTCCCCAATTCCAGTACGCCTGTAGAGTGAACATACACTTGGTGTAGACTAACCTACCATAAAGCTTACTAAAAATAAGGAAAACAATACTCCTTAGCCACTAACCTATGGATCACATCACTTTCTCAGTTGGTAAGATTCACCATCCGATTATTATAGCTCAGTATTTTAAATGACAATGAGCATAAAGTAAAAATCAAAAGCAGAAGTAAAAAGACATCAACATACAAGATAAAATGTAAGTATATACACCATTTCAAGAAGTCCCCTCAGCTGCATGACTGATGGAATGCCTAGAAATGGGTCCTATGCCATTAGAAATGGCTCCCTAAGAGGCAAGTCTGTGGGTAAATGCCTGGGGAGTCATCCCTGCTTACTAAAGGCCAGGCAAGACTCACCCAATGTTACACAGTCTGTTGACAGCCAACTTAAATGGTACGTTGGCACTGGCCTCACTCCAAGTCCCAGCAGCAACCGGCCCAGATGTGACCCCCGTGGCTGATTCAGAATTCTAATTGTGCCGCATCAGAAATGGCCCTCCCTATTTTGCATACAAAAATAGTCCAGGGCCTTCTCCACCAGCTTCTATGACTTTGGATGCTTCTCTCATTCTGGCCATGCCCCATCTATCCTAAATTATTGAAACAGGCATTCTGGGGGTTGGGAAGAGAAGCAATAGGGAAATCCACACTTCACTCCTGATTGAGTCATAAGCCAATCAACAAGGAAAACCTGAATCAAGATGGCATTTTAAAGAGCTGAACTGAGAAGGCCAAGCCCTGCTCTGGTCCTTCAACCACAGCCCCTGACATTCAGTGCTCTCAAGATCTAATGGATCCAAGTGGATCTCATCAGCACTCACATCAGGATCCAAAATCTAGGCTCTAACATGCCCAAAAGGAAAAAACTCTTTCCTGTCAACCTAAGGAACCAAAACCACAATTCATCACATTGTTTTCCTTCCTATCCTCTAGACTATCAGAAATCAGGCTGTCACTTTCTCTTGTGTGGATGTCAGATCTGGTCTATCTGCCTTTACCCATTTCTAATGGATTTGAGCATACAGATCCTCATAGCGTACCCAAATCATACATGGATATTTCTAAGTCCCAAAACATGATCATAAAACTCCTCTGGGGCAGAGGCAGAGCCTGTGTGACCTCTACAACCTAGGACAGTGTCAAATAACATTTGGATGCTGGATAAAAGTGAGACAACATAAAACAACAAACAAAACGAACCTGTTTGAATAAACGCAGCTCTTGTGCAATCCTGAAGAACAAAACCAAAGTTGAACGACTTAAACTGCCCAATAGGAAACCTCAATGCAAAGCTTAGTCATTAATAGTATAGTACTGGCACAAAGATAAAGAAAATAGCCCAAGGGCTCAGAATACAGAGTCTAGAAACAAACTCATACACATACATTCACTTGATTTGTAACAAAAGTGACAATGCATCACCCTGAGTAAAGAAATTTTTTTCCCAATAAATGAGCAAGGTTGATTGATATCTATACAAAAAAAATTAAAATTGACACCACCACACACAATAGTTTACAATCCATCTGAAATAGACTTTAGATCTGAAAGTAAAAAACCAATAAAGAATTCAGAAGAAAACTTAGCAGATTACCTACACGGCCATAAAGCAGTCGAGGATCACTTTAAAGGAACACAAAAGCACTAATCAGGAGGGAAAAACATGATAAACTGGACCACATCACAACTCAGAACTCGCTTTCTTGAAAGAACCATTAAGAAAATCAAAGCAGGCCACAAAGTAGATACTTGCAACACATTTATTCAACAGAGACTCATATCCTTCATCCTACAGGAACTCCAAACAATAAGAAATCAGACAACCCAATAGAAAAAAAAGGAAAAAGCTAATGTTATGAAACCTAAACAAATGGCCCACAAACATAAAGCAATGTAATACGTCTATCCAGCCACTAGAAGAGCTAAAATAAAGAGACTAATACTAAGGGTTTTCAAGGATATGGAGTAAATGGAACTCTCAAAGAACTGGTGAGAGCGTAAATTGGGTACAATCATTCTGGAAAATTCTTTGGTAATATCTACATACCAAAACTGATTATATGCATACCTTCTGACTCAGCAATGCCAAATCCCAGGTACAGATGCTAAAGAAATGCATGCTTATGTTCACCAAAAGGCAGGTATAGGAATGTTTATATTTTCCTTGTTTGTAACAGTCAGAAACAGCCACATTTTTATTAACAATAGGACATATAAACTATAGCATAATCAGGCTGGGCGCTGTGGAACACATCTGTAATCCCAGCATTCTGGGAGGCCGAGGCGGGCGGGTTGCTTGCGCACAGGAGTTAAGAGCAGCCTGGGCAACATAGTGAGACCCCATCTCTACAATAAAAATACAAAAAATTAGCTGGGTGTTGGTGGCACACGCCTGTAGTCCCAGCTACCCCAGAGGCTGAAGTAGGAGGATCACCTGAGCCCAGGCAGTCAAGCCGCAATGAGCTGTGATCACACCACTGCACTCTGGCCTGGGAGAGACACACCTTGTCTTAAAAAAAAAAACAAAAAACTGTAGCATATTCATAAAATATAACGGTATACAGCTGCACTGTCCAACGCAGTAGGCACTAGACACATTTGTGAATTTAAATGTAAATTAATAAGATTAAAAATTCAGTTGTCCAGTCACACTACCCGTATCTCACGAGCTCAATATTCACAAGTGGCTAATGGCTACTGTGTCATACAGCACTGCCAAAAATCATTTCACAGCCACAGAAAGTTCTATGGGACAGCAATAAGAATATAAATAAATGACAACTACAAGTAACAACATGGGTGAATTGTACCAATGCAATATTGAGAAAAAAAAAATAGATACAAAGAAATACATACTACACTGTCTCCTTCCATTCATACTAAATTCAAACACTAACAAAATTCATCTATGTTATTAGAAGTCAGGGTAGTAACCACCCTTTAGGGTTGGGAGTACTGACTGGAAGGCAGCATGGGGAGGCTTAGGAGGTTCTCGTCATGTCAGTGCAGATCGCAGATCAATGGCTCTGGATGCCAATACGTTCAAATGGAAAAACACAAGGGACTCAATACTGATGATGTGTGTGCCCTTTTCTGTAAGTTAGACTTCCGTTAAAAATTATTTTAAAAAGTAAAATAAAGAAATGAAAAAACCAAACTGCCCTGTTTCAGTGCCTTTCTGATTCTACAGTTACCTTAGAGAAAGATTATTCCAGGAGCCCTGAAAACATTTGCTTTTATTGAATTATGCTTTGAAGTGCTGCCATCAGCATATGAAGGGTTATTAGAAGAAACAGCCTATGGGATTTGTCTCTAGATTGACTGCAAGGATGTGGAAGATGCTGCTCATCACATCACACAGACTGATCTTTACAAAGATCCCAAAGGAAAGTTCTACGGCAAACAAAACGCAATGTGTTTTTTACCTCGTGGTCAAGCCATTGGCCTTTCCTTTACTCACGAGCCGCCAAAGTGCACTGAGCCACACTGGCAGGCCCCTCGGAGAGCGCTCAGAGGTGGTTTTGGTCAGCAAGTTTGATTTCATTCCTAAGTCCACTTTCAGTCTTCACCTCTATCCTCTTCTTTTTCTCCCTTCTTTCTCTCACCTTCTATTTATGCTATTTTACAGTCTTGCATGCTGCCTTAAAATGATTCTGAAACATGATGGAAAAACATGTTTTTCATAAACATGAAAAGGAAAGTTTCTGTTTTCTAATTATCTGTTTCAATTTAATGTGGTAAAGCATTTACTGAAAGCCCCTCCCACCTCTGTCTCTTCACCCATATGTGCCAAGCACTGGATATGGAGATAAAGATACCACATTCCCTGTCCTCAACAAGCACCCTCTCCGGCAGGGAGACAAATAAGTACATATACCTGCAAGACTTCAAGCCCCTCCACTGGGAAGCCTGACCTGACCTTTGCCCACTCCTCTGTGTTCCTACAGGTAGCACCTCTGCCAGCCAGTACAAATGAACTGAACTCACTCACCGTATAGGAATGATGTGTCTCTCACCTTAGAGAGTTTGTGAGATCTTTAAGGGTTAGGCCTGTGCCTTTTGTCATTTTTCTTTTTTCTTTTTTTTGAAGTCAGGTTGGAATACATACAGTGGCATAATCACAGCTCACTGCAGCCTCAGCCTCCAGGGCTCAAGCCATCCTCCTGCCTCAGCCTCGCAAGTAGCTGAGATTACAGGCACATGCTACCATGCCCAGCTAATTATTTTGGATTTTTGTAAAGACGGGGCCTCACTATGTTGCCCAGGCTCATTTCAAACTCCGCTTCCCAAAGTGCTGGGACTACAGGCGTGAACCACCTCACCCAGCCTAGTCATTTTTCTATGTTTGGCATTCAGCAGAATGCCTAGCACATGGCAACTGCTTCCCAAAAAAGAAGACTGAATGGTTGCCGGAAATAGTGAGTCAATGGGTGAACACATGAATGAACAGGTGAATAAATATGTCACCTGATGCAATGGAGGAATCAACAGACTGCTGTTGGAGGAGTTTATTCTGTCTCTCGGATCAATGAATTTCTCGGGGGGTGGCATTTAGGCTGGTCTGAAAGGCTGAACCGGACTCATAGGCCAAGTATTAGTGGAGGAAATGTGGGGAAGAGAGAGCCAAGTGAGAAAGTAGAAAGGCTAGAGCAGAGGTTGAAAATGTAAGCTGAGCCAATCACAGGGGGCCTCACAGGCCATGACAGAAGGTGGACTGTTTCATACAAAGAGCAGGAAAACACCAGAACCACCAGGAGCGTGTGAGCAACTCCTGAAGATGTACGTGTGTGTGTATATCTGTCTACTTGGGAAGATAAAGGGTGAAGAACAGAGAATATTATATATCTGGAATCAGCATTTTTAAATCAAAAGTATTTTCAGTATGGTCCAGGGCCAGAACAGTTCTCTAGACAAACTGAAATATTACAATGTGACGTCTCCCTTAAGTGTTCCAAGTTTATAAAGGTGTGTTTGTTTAAACAACCCAGAGCCATGGGATTAACTCTGCTCAGTACCTGATGACTCAGCCCTTCTAATGAATGTTCATCAGACTTTGTCTTCAAGCACTCAACATACTCCCCTCGTCCCTAAAGACAGGCTGTGAGCTGACAGCAGGGTCACACTCAAGCCCAGCATGGGAACCAGGCTGCTACGCTTACACAGAGACACACGTCTGCATTTGGCCAATGTGCAAACACCAATTAATGCCGACACGAGCTAATGCATGAATTTAACCCAAAATACGCAACACTGCTGGCTCACAAATGTCAACTGGGTCCCCAATGATCAACCAACACAAGCAAGTCCCCACCCTTCAAACGAGAAATACAATCTGCCATTTCATGATGACACAGTGATGGCGCAGCTGCAAAACAGGTCTCACATTAAGAGATGCAAATACAGGGGCCAATTAAAGCCCCACCTGCACCCCATCCCAATCCTCAAAATGTAAACCTGGTCCTTGTTTTACATCCAGTTCAAGTTCAGCAAGAGAAAGAATCTTGGCACTTTAGTTGAAGACTGGCTGAGGCAGGATAAGTGAGTAACTACTGTTCCCCTCTCAGACAAACCACTCATTCAAATGAACAAATATTACTGGAGCACCTGCTGTGGGCACAACACCAGCTCTGAGCCGTCCACAAGCACTGCAAGGGTATTCAGTGGGGGCAAGACGCCCAGCCCAAGAGAGGTGCAGACAGAAAGTCTGATGCCCTCACATCTGACATCAGGCCTGCCTTCTCCTGCCTTCACTTCCCCATGGCCCAGGGTGCTGTGAGCCCTCTCCAGCCAGCAGTCTCCTCCCACTCCCCTCTGACAAACCCCAACAAATGAGTCCGCTGAATTCAGTAAAATATGCAAAGGCCACATCTTCATTCAATCCACATTTTCTAAGGCTCCCCAGCACACATGCACAGTTTCTTTAGGGAAAAAGGTGGGCAGGGTGTCCGGTGGGGGAGGGAGAGTATTATATTTCCTTCCAAGACTACATCCTTCTACAGATTCTGTTAACCCTGGCAGAGGAACAAGATGAGCTCTCAGCCCCTTAGATTTAATTAAAATGTAATCCATTTCCGATTACACCTACAAATGGCCACTAAAGCCTTCCTTCTCGGGGAGACTTCCAGGTGCAGATTCCCTCTCAGTCCAACTGCCTAATGGTGACTCTATGTAGGGGATGTGACTTCAGAGGCCAAAAGTCCCCCACAGGCAAAGCAAACCAGTGCAAATCCTCACACACACACACACACACACACACACATACACACACACACACAGTTCTGGCACCCTGGGCCCTGACACCTTCAACGTCACATTGCTGATTAAGGATCTATCTGTAAAAGTCCCCATGAAAATCCAAAAGGACTCCCAAGTCCTGAGAGAAAAAACCCAATCCCACAGCCTCCTCTCAGAGATGATGTTTCTCAGGTAAACTGGCTGGAGCAGCACCCAAAGGAAGGGCCACTATCCTAGGTTCCCCTCCTCCCCTCCTGATCTAGATGATCACCAAGAACATCCACTTGACCCCCAGTTCCCCAGCCTCCCCCGATCCCCTCTGCTCCTCTCTACCCCACTAACTTTGCTCCTGTCTCAAGGAAAGGACCGCACCATTTCTGCCTCAGCACTCTGCCAGAGCTGAGCTGTCCCCCACCTCTCCACACTCTCACCACTGCCAACAACCTGGTCCCCAAGCCTGGTTATACAGGATGATATAGGTGGCTTCTTAAACATAGAGATTCCCAGCTTTATGACAGAAATACTGAATCAGAATCCCAGGAGACATATTTTTAGCAAGTCTCTCCTATGCTATCCTGCAGTCAGAAAGGTTTTCCTAAAATGCAAATAGGACTTTTACCATACATTCACTTGAAGTCATTCAGCAGATTCCCACTCACTCAGGACTCAACTGCATTATGAGACCCCTGGCCTTTCATACCTGTTCTCAGCCTGCTCCTCCAGCCACCCATCCAGGACCCCAACATTCTAGCTACACACGCACTCCAAGATGCCCGGACAGGGATCACCTTGGACATCTGGAGAATCCATACGGCAGAGTAGTTATATATACTAATATATACTAATAGGCCAGGCATGGTGGCTCACGCCTGTAATAAGGTGGAGTTGCAATGAGCCAAGATTGTGCCACTGCACTCCAGCCTGGATGACATAGCGAGACACTGTCTCAAAAAATTTTTAAAAATTTTTCGAATTAAAAAATAATAATTCATAATTACTGCTTATATATCCACCTTCTTCCCTGCTATACTGCAAATTTTCAAAGACAGGCACTATTTCCCATTCAATTCTGTACCGCACTCCAGCCCCCTAGCCCAGCTCAACAAATAACCATTTGCTTTATTTTAACCTAAAATGTTAATACAATTTTGATGATTCTTAAGAAATTCATCCTTGTCTAAGGAATTACAAGGACGGCCTCAGGCATACCTTAGACTAGAACCACAAAGTGAGATAAAAGAGATTCACTGACCTCAAAACCTTCCTCAGGTTTCCAAATACCCTGACTACCTGGTTTGTAGCCTCAACAACCAACTCCATCTTGCTTTTTAACCTCAGGCAGGGCTGAGGTCTTCACTGGTGACCCCCCAGCCCCCTGGTCTGTGGCATCCCGGCCCCTGCTGCAGCCTGCCCACAGCCCTCAGCCCAGCCTGCTTCAGCAGCAGCTCATCCTGGAGAATGCAGCCTGGCTCTCAGCCAGCTCACCTCCCACAGGGGCCAGGGGGCTGCCCTGGGCCCAAAGTGTCAGGTTACCACAAAAATAACAGTGGGCCTGCCTAAACCACGCATGCGGGCCAAGTGTAGGAGGGAAGTGTCCCAGAGGTGAGAAAGAGAAGCTCAGGAGAAGAAAAAACAGGAAGACCTTTGAACATGCGTCAAAGAGGACTTGGTTTTTAAGAAATGAACATTAAATTCATAACTACACTCAATATCGCCACTACAGCCTCTTCAGTAACTCATTTAGTATCTAATCAGGGTAACATATTTATATTGTACTTAACTCTGAATGTGCTTTTAAACATATTATTTTAGGACAAGACGGGGATGAAGTTTTCTTTAGTTTGCTTATTTAATACCATTTATAAAAGTCAGATTTGGGTCAACGAAGGTTTAAACAAGTATTCCCACTCAACAAATTCCTAATATTACTCAGCTTTAATTTTCTCAAAACTAAATCCAAACATGTCGAAGCTAATTAGGTTTATTGTAGAAGAGGCAGGACTTCAAGGGGAGGGAAAAGGCTATTAAAAAGCATTTATTCATTATTTTTTCTTCTTCCCTAAAATGAAATCAAAGTTCACTCCCGTGCTACTCTCGTGCAAGAATGCTGCTAGCTTGATGTGGTCTGGCCCAGCCTGGATATTTCAAATAAAGTTAACTTCAATCACTGTTGGGAGTTAGGAGGGTATTGATTCTCCATCCATTGTTCTTTCATCTTGGTTTACTCCACACACAATGTCTCTTTAATTTGCTCCTAGCAACTGTTTTATGAGTGGGTGGATATAGGCCCAGCTACAAGAAAAGATGCACTTCTTTAAGTCAGGCAGGTAAGCCTCAAGAAGAGGCTATCCACTGGGTGGAATGGGTTTCCCATTGTAATCCCGTACGTGCAAAAGAAGCTATGAATGCCTTGGCAGGAGAAGACAGAGCCAACTCTAATAGGCACATTTAGCTTTCCAACCTGAAGGTGGTGAAAGGTAGACGGACAAAAAAATTCTAAGCAGAAAAATACGGGCTAAGTTTTTCGAAAAAACAATTAATTTTGATGGGGAAAAGGTTCTCAATTGTCACATTATTTTGCAGATATTGATTTATGTTTCATTTTACAATATCAGGGCTGCACGTATTATAAGACACAGTTGTATTCTGAAGAAGACTCTATTGCAAACAGTCAAAAAAAAAAAAAAACTTAAAATCACAATTTTAGAGGCAGCCAGACCAGCAGCTGACATGCAAACAGGCAGTGATTCTGTGTTTTTAAATTTTTTTTAGCTTTTCAGAAATAGCCCTCTCCCAATCAAATCGATCAAAAACTTCATAGAAGAACCTATCACCAATGGAGTCTGAGTCCTGAAAAGTTAAAAGAATACCAAATAAGTAGTGAAATTCACTGTAGTTTCATTCTGTCTTTAAAAGCAGCCAAAGTCTAGTTCCCAGAAGAGAGGATCTCATTCACCTTGCTACTCCTAGTGTGGTCAGAATTAACACAGTTCATGCAGGGCACATCACACCGTGCAATTATCAACCAGCAATGACACTGCTAAAAGATCTTTAATAATCCTGGTTTTTACCATAAAAGCTCTCATTATTATCCCAGCTCTCTCTGCTTGTTCAGCGTGCCTGGTCACTTACATGAGGATGAGAAAAAACCGTAGATTCGACTCATCTTTCCCCAGCAGTGTCTCCCAGGGAGCTGTTCGTGTCTCTGCAGAGCAATGCCACCACACTCCCTGACCAGGTTTAAAATTAGCCGAGCCCTGGAGAGCCGTGGGTAACCTTCTGACAAGGTTAGCCAGCAGAGCAGAGCACTGCTAAGGGAGGGACATTAATAAGAAGCCAAGTAGAGCCTTTCAACAAGCCCATTAGGGCCTCTCAGAACCCGTGCAGTCTGGAAGCCTAGGGGAGCTGGGTGCCTCAACATGAGGAGGCTGATCTAGGCCTCTTATTTTTATCCCACCGAGTCAGCAGTTTTCTTTACATGAGATAAATACAACCTCCAAATGTGCTTCTCCAAGTTTAAATCCAACATGTTCACCCACTCACTAATTATACAATAATTTTTAAAGTTTTAATTGGGTTTTTAAAAATATTTCTGGAACACCTCTAGTTATAAAATACCCACAGATGACCAAAAAAACTGGAACATATCCATAAAGAAAATTAACTTTACCCATATTCCACCACCAAATAATACTCAGTGCTAACCAGGCATTTTGATGTCCTTTCTTACATTAATTATTCCTCATAGCTTTAGGTTTTTATTGCCCACCTAACATTTCACAGTCAGAATTAGTTCCTGAGCCCTGAAAACATCTTCGTATCTGTGATTTTTAGAGGTACATAATATTCTGGGTGGTGGACATGCTATGATTTAGCTCTTTTCCCTTGCTTGGATTTTGCCCCACTTTTCACTGTTGTGGCAAACATCCTTGTAATCATTTCTCAAGGACAGATTCCTAGCCTATAGTCAAAGAGCAGAACAATTTCAAGACCACCAATGGACTGGGGACCTCATGAAGACAGGGGCTGTGTGCCTCTCACACTATATACACAGTGTTTTCTGAATAAAAGGACATGTCCCAGTGCTGTCTAAACAGACAGCCCTAAATCCTAATGTGACACTGCCCAAGCACCTTTGGGGATAATCTGGCCTAACGCAACTAAAGTTTTCTCAGCAATGAATTAAAGATGACAAGTGAAGAATCTATCAACACCTTTGAACACCTGCCAATTTCAGACACTCTCCCACACCACCTCTAGTACTCGACTGGCACAGTTATACTGGTTGTTTAAAATACTGAAATACTTTCATAACAGTGTGTAAAGAGTCAGTGCCCCAAGCTTCCCTGAATGCTCTGTCCCCCTCGTAGTGCCCCAAGGTCTCCTCACTATTCATCAAGGATAGGTGTCTGGTAAATCTAGAGGCCTTCAGTAGTTTCTACTGTGTCAATACCCTTCCAGGCTGGTTGTTAAATATTTTCAATACCACCCCTGTTCATGGGTAACCTTTTCCCCCCACCTTAAATCTATTTCATTTGTCATACAGGCAACTTTTAAAATCTTAATTACCATCACTTCAACACTATTTCTTAAATTCACCAGACTCCCTAATATTTTAGTCATAAAACTAAAAATTAACAGTTATTAGGAAGCAATTACCAAGATGCCTAGCAGGGGGCTGTTTCTGCTAAGTTATTCTCTATAACGCATAGTGAGATGGGTTGGACAAAGATGAACTCCATAATCTTAAGATTCATGAACCTAGTGCTAATACTAATTATATTGGTTCCCCAAGGTTAAAAGCTATCTGCTTAAATCACAGGAGACCTTCAGATCATTAATCAGATTCTCAGCAAAAATACTGAAGTGCTAAAGTCTGGAGACAAGAGAAGAGTTAGGCCTGCCTACCCAATGCCCAGATCACTGTCGTATTGGCTTACCTGTAATACTAATAAAAACAGCATTTATTGAGTGCTGTCAATGAGCTCGACATATATTGCTATGAATTTAGAAGTATGATCTCTACTTGTACCTCTTTTTGCTAAATAGTAAACCCTTTCCTGTGGAGGGAAACAGATAACTAATATGTGGATCAGAATTTCATTTCTTCTAAACGTTTTTATCTATTTTCTATTGAGGATGCCAAGGCAAGAACACCAGCCAAGAAAGAGAAGGACAAACAAGAGGTCTCTGTAATCGGACTTTGAAAACCGAGAAGGTGCTAGCCTGGACATATTACAGCACTGCCCAGTCCCACCACTGGACCACGGCCCACTCTGGAATCAGCTCAAAGACAATACCCTCCCACATCTCCATTACAGAAGAATATACTCCAAATTCCAGGCCACTATAAGAGCTGGAGGCTGAGCTAGGCTTCTTTGCCAAATCACCGAGATTCTAATAGACGGTAAAAGTTTAAGGAAATACACCTTGTAACAGTGAATAAAATTTATATTCACAACTAAATTTATTTGACACTATGTGAGGAATAGGGGTCAAGACTTTCCTTTTTTAAAGTTTTATTTTTGATTGACAAATAATAGTTGTATATGTTTATGGGGTACAATGTGATATTTCCATACATGTATACATTGTGGAATGATCCAATCTGATGAATTAACAAATCTATCACCTCCAACAGGTATCATTTCTTTGTGATAAGAACATTTATTTTTGCTATTTTGAAATATATCACAATTATTATTAACTACAGTCATCATGTTATGCACCAGAATTTATTCCTCCTAAGATAAACTTTTCTCACTTTGATCAAGCTCCCCTTTCCCTACCCACCCTCTCACCCCTAAAACCTCTGGTAACTACCATTCTACTCTCTACTTTTATGAGTTTGACTTCTTTAGAGTCCAGAATTTAACTTTTGTTATTTCACTTAATCCTCATCACAATTATAAGAGGTAGAAATGTAATATTATTATCTCTGTTATTCAGATAAATAAAATGAAGTTTAGAAATATTATTTGTCCAGAATCGTGCCACTAGTCAGTAGTCAAGCTGAAATTCAAACCCAGGTTCATCTCACCTTGAGCTCAAGGTCTAAATATATTTGTGAGAGAGTAAACCTCCCATCACTAGAGGTAATCCAAGAATAGCTTCAAGACCTCTTAAAACAGAGATGCTGTAAAGGGGACAGGAGGCAGATGAAGATATCAAAAATGGTGCATTCCAACCTCGGATCCATGGTGGGTGAAAACAAATTGCCTACTGTGTGCTGGCTCTGTATCAGGTGCTTGTGGGATGTGAAGAGCAGGCCAGGCCCTCTAAACAAAGTGTACACACAGTTAGAGCTGAGATAACAGCCAGCCACATGATTATCCTGCTGAAAAGCAAGGCAGCTGAAAAACAAGGCTGTTGGAGAGCCCAGACTCTGGCCACAGTGATCCCAGGAGCACTGGCATGCGGCAAAAGCTTGTGCTTCTTTCTGTTTTCCCACAACCACAACTGCAAGGATAAGAGCCTTGTTACTGCAAGGCAGGGGAAAAAAAGACTTTTTGACCTCCTCTTTAATATCCTGCACCTGCATTTTTCTCCAACACAGAACCAATAAGGTAAATAAACAATACAGATTTATACTGGAAAATATCAAGAACACAACCAGAAAGGGGAGATGAATAGACAATTACAGAGGAGAATAAGCATATGGGAAAATATGCACGATCACTAGGAGGGAGAAAAATGGCAAATTCAAGCAAACTCAAGGGGTTATTTTAAACCTCTTAATCAGCAAGAATTTAAAGACTATAATCACATCTCTAGTGAATATGACATAGAAAATATGCTGCTGGTGGTGTACATGTGAAGATTCAATTAGGTACCTTTATTGGGAGTCTCAAAAGGCTTAAATCCTTTGACTAGAAATTTATCAAAAAGAGAAAATACATTAGAAGACAAAAATTTTGAGCACAAACATGTAGATTACAAAACTACAAAATGATGAAAAAGAGAATGACTTAAAAAAAGGTACATGAATGCAAATGAAAGTTGAGCATTCATTTATAAGAATAATTAAAATGAACTAAAACATAAGGGAAAATTTATCATAGAATATTAATTTTTAAAAGCAAAGCAAAATTATATAATGACTATAACTAGTTTTATGCATATAGCTACACAAAGTGAAAATAAAAAGGAAATAGTTACTAAGTTAGGACAGTGATATTGCAGTTTTTTGTCTTATACTTTTTTCAATGTTCCTTTGTTTTTTGCAATTTTTAAGAAAGGATTCCAATATTTTTAAAAAGAAAATTTAATAGACTGGATTAAGAAAATGTGGCACATATACACCATGGAATACTATGCAGCCATAAAAAAGAATGGGTTCACGTCCTTTGTAGGGACACGGATGAAGCTGGAAACTATCATTCTCAGCAAACTATCTCAAGAACAAAAAACCAAACACCGCATGTTCTCACTCATAGGTGGGAATTGAATAATGAGATCACTTGGACACAGGAAGGGGAACATCACACACCAGGGCCTGTCATGGGGTCGGGGGAGAGGGGAGGGATAGCATTAGGAGATATATCTAATGTAAATGACAAGTCAATGGGTGCAGCCCACCAACACGGCACATATATACATATGTAACAAACCTGCACGTTGTGCACATGTATTCTAGAACATAACAAGTATAATAAAAAAAATTTTAAGTAAACATCAGACACAAGTTCAGATATTCAAGCACTTTAATACAAGAAGAAAGCTTAGAAGTCACAGATATGGGGATACTTGAATCCTTTATCATCAGGATCTGCCGAGGCAATCTCCAACTGATATGGTTTGGCTGTGTCCCCATCCAAATCTCATCTTGAATTGTAGTTCCCATGATCCCCATGTGTCGTGGGAGGGACCCGGTGGGAGCTAACTGAATCATGGGGCGGGGTGCAGTTACCCTCATGATGTTCTCATGATAGTGAATGAGTTCTCACAAGATCCGATGGTTTTATAAGGGGCTTCCCCCTTTGCTCAGCACTCACTTCTCTCTCCTGCCGCCATGTTAAGACATATCTGTTTTGTCTTCCGCCATGATTATAAGTTTCCTGAGGCCTCCCAAACCATGCAGAACTCTGAGACAATTAAACCTCTCTACTTTATAAATTACCCAGGTTCAGGTATGTCTTCACAGCACTGTGAAAACAGACTAATACACCAACTTTATGTCTAGTGACAATTTGCACATACACACATTATATCCTATTTTAGGTAGACCAAATGACTTGATATTCCCTCAAACATTACACAAGCAATAATCAATCACAGTAGCTACTACTTATAGAGTATATATTCTGTACCTGACCCTGTTCTAAGCACTTTGTATGTCTTGACTCATTTAATATCCATAACAATACTATGAGAAAAGTATAACTGTTATTCCTATTTTAGAGATGAGGAAACTAAGGCACAAAAAGAAAACAAATTGCCTCATCACTCAGAGAAATGGAAGAGCCAGGATTTAAATCTAGACAGTCTGACTCCAGAGTTTAATTGATAACTACCACATAAGATTGCCTATGTGTACAGACGAGACTCCCAAGCCACTGTTATGCTGTTCCTCTTGTCTGAAATGCCTTTCCTCACCACCTACAAAGCTCCCACAAATACTTCAGAGGCTGATTCAATTGCTACCTCTTTGGTAAAGCCTTATTTGGTTTTCCCATGCAGCTTCTGTTTGTGTTACCTGTTAAGTCCCAGAGTACTACATACATACAACTACACTTTCACTAATACTGTTTAATAATTCATTGGGCTTCTCTCCCTGATGGACCAATATTTGGGGTGGGGAGTAGATACAGGTGTTCTTTGTATTTGCAGCAACTAGCCCGATGTCTGGCACCCAACATGTAATCAATAACAGAGGGAGAGAGGGACAAATGCATGAATGACTTATCAGTAAAGGGAATAGAGAGATCATTAATGTGTTGATCAGTGAATATTTCACATATGCTTGAGGTTTTAATAAAATGGCACCTTGAATATTATTCAGCCTTGAAAAGGAAGGCAATTCTGACACCCATGACAAGAATAAACCTTGTGGAGATTATGCTAAGTGAAATAAGCCAGTCACAAAAGGACAAATACAGTAGGATTCCAGTCATATGAGGTACCTAGAGTAGCCAAATTCACAGAGACAGAAAGTAGAATGGTGGCTGACAAGGGCTAGGAGGAGGAGGAAGGAATGGAGAGTTATTGCTTAATAGACATTTTCAGTTTTGCAGATAAGAAGAGTTCTGTGCATGGACGGTGGTGAAGATAGCAAAACAATGTCAAGGTACTTAACACCACTAAACTGTACACTTAAAAATGAAGATGGTAACTTTTATGTGTACTTTATCACAATTAAAAAGATAGATTATAGATAGATGACAGACAGAGACAGATGACTGATTGACAGACAGACAGACAGAAAGACAGATAGAATGAGACCTCAAAGGAAAGCAATCAGACCAAGTCAGATTATACTCACAGTGTAATCTAAATGTAACTCTCAGTGCTGGAGCACTCATATTCCAATAGATGCTTCACACATACACAGAGTCACCCCTTGTATCTTTCCAAGCATCTCCTCACCTCAACAGAGCTATCACTTCCTCCATGGAGCCTTCCTGGATACCTAAGTCAGGCTGAGTGGCCCTGTGCCTGTTTCCACAGCACCATGCCCTTGTATCAGAGCACCTCTGCTGCCCATCAACAAGTCTATCTCCCCAATGTCAAACTCCATGAAGGCAGCAACCTTGTCTTACTGGGGTGTGCCTTTAGGACCTGGCTTGGCACACATCACCTTTAATGAATATAGAATTAATTTATTAATTGATGAAAAGGGAGGGGCTGGAATACTGCTCTGATTTTCAGAGCTCACATGCCAGGCTGTCTTAAGGAGTGGTTAGTAAGGCAAGTAAATACAAAAACTTCAGATTTTTTTCATCTGAAACTGAAATGAAAAGCATCCAACTACAGATGAGTCCCAGGAAGATTCTCGCCACCTCCTCTATTAGAAAAAGAGAGATCTATTTGTGGGCAAGGTGATTTGCAGAATCAACACATCTACAGAGTTAAAGCTCTGTGCCTATCTTCTGATATCCTGGGGCTAAGATTCAGGTGTCAGGCATGGTCCAGGGGCTGAGACATGTCACCTCTTCAAATTCTCTAGATATCAAAGGAGTATTTTCCTCTTTACAGGAACATAAGTTTAAATTGCAATTTGATCAATTTGTCAGACACCTATTCTTTGGGCTAAAATTAGAAAACATTCTTCAAGGCTGCTAAATCTTTATTGACGCTACATTTTTATCAGTACTTAGGGGTCAGCTCAGAAGGTACGGGGTGGTAATTGCTCTTCTTCCCCTACTCCATTTTCCATGCTTTAAGGCAGCTGGTACATGCCTAGGATTTCTTATTCTATGTATTTCTGCCATATAAATTACTTAACCTATCTGATATGGTTTGGCTGTGTCCCCACCCAAATCTCATCTTGAATTGTAGCTCCCATAATTCCCACATGTTGTGGGAGGGACCCAGAGGGGATAAGTGAATCATGGGGGCAGTTCCCCTCCATACTGTTCTTGTGGTAGTGAATGTCTCATGAGATCTGATGGTTTTATATAAGGGGCTTTCCTTTTCACTTAGCTCTCATTCTCTCTTGTCTGCCGCCATTTAAGACATGCCCTTCGTCTTCTGATACGATTGTGAGGCTTCCCCAACCACGTGGAACTTTGAGTTCATTAAGTCTCTTTTTCTTTATAAGTTACCCAGTCTCGGGTATGCCTTTATCAGCAGCGTAAAAATGGACTAATACATCATCCTTACAATGCTTCTCTATATACACCTCCACCTTTACTCTTGGTTTATGTTTCACATAAGAGAAAAGAATTTTTGATTTGCTACTGAGCAAAATGTTTCCTCTTTTTTTCCCTCCAATTACCAAGCAAATGGTAAGAGTGACACTAAAAGGCACACATAAGCTAGGCACATCCAGACTTGAGCACCACAAGCTGTAAGCTGCCAGAGTATAGAGCTGCAACTGAAAAGTACAAATGACTGCCAACATGACTTAAATTTAGCTTTAGGGCAAACCCAATGCAGAACAGCTCCAAACAGGTAATGCTGAAATGACAAGGGATGGTTGTAAGTAGAGGACACACACTTGCTTGTGAGCTGTCTGGGAATTCTCCATCAGTAAGCAAAGTCCTCGCACAAATCTAAGGTCTTGAGTCTTATTAATTCACCAAGAAATATCACAGGTAAAGGATATCTGAGGACCTGAGATAGAGGAGCTAAGACTCAGAGTGCATTTTTAAATTCAGATGATTACTTTTTTTTTTTTTTTTTAGCTTAGTCTTTCACTGATTTTAGTCAAACCATCCTTATTAAGGACTTATGTGAACTGCAAAGATAGGGATGTATAAACACACAGTCTGACTCTGAGGAGTTTAACTTCTGCTAGTTAAGATAAGATACAACAATAATATAACTTTGAGCAATTCCTTTCTTTCCCCCTACCTAGGCCTCCGTCTCCTCATCTGAAAACAAGAGAGCTGAAACATGACTTTTTTAGATAGCTCTCAAAGTGTAATATTCTATTTCTACTCCATTCACCTGTCCAACAGAACAAGTAGATTTCTGGCTTACAGCTGGACTGCCCAAGAGTTAAATTTTTCTTCAAGTCCCATAAAGTATTATTGACTATATTTAATACATACATATAGATACAGATGTTCTAACACCATTTTTGTTTCTAAAGAAGCAGACTATTTCTAACAAAATAATAAAAGACGGTAATTACAATTCTGTCCAACTATTTTAAAAGGCACTTTGCCGGGCATGGTGGCTCACGCCTGTAATCCCAGCACTTTGGGAGGCCGAGGCGGGTGGATCACGAGGTCAGGAGATCAAGACCATCCTGGCTAACACAGTGAAACCCAGTGTCTACCGAAAATACAAAAAATTAGCCGGGCATGGTGGTGGGCACCTGTAGTCCCAGCTACTTGGGAGGCTGAGGCAGGAGAATGGCGTGAACCCGGGAGGTGGAGCTTGCAGTGAGCCGAGATCGTGCTACTGCACTCCAGCCTAGGCAACCGAGCGAGACTCCGTCTCAAAAAAAAAAAAAAAAGGCACTTTTCAAAAGGACATCCTATAAAAAAATTATAGGTAAATTTTTAAAGTAAAAAAGAGAAGATTCATTTGGCCATTTCAAAGAAACATTCTCTGCTTTTTTAATTTCTGCTTTACCTATATTTATTTGTGAATGGGTAAGAATCAAAAGCTTAGGTTCCAGCTGGAGCCTACTGCACTCCATAAGACCATCAAGTTCCATATAAATCCTAAATTTAATTAATATATTCAAGCATCATTCACAAGCATTGAGGATTATGCCTGCATCTGAAACTTAGAATACCATAAATATTTATAGACGCACATTTTTTAGGTTTAAGGACAATCACTAACAAATTGCATCTTCAAAGGAGGAGAGGTGACTATTTCTTTCCCACCTTACAATAACTTTTTGAATTCAGCAAAATATCTAAAAGCTTAAATGCAAATAACATTTTAAATCCCTATTTTTTCTTTAAAAAACTGAATTCATTTTTGTCTTAAGATATACCACTACTGTGCAAACCTATCTTTCCTGAAGTTTGTTCCAGGTAGGGCAATGACAAAAACAAAACAAAACAAAAAGTTAGAAAACGTGAAGTCTTTGGTCTTAAAAGGCTGTACACATGTCCACATATTCCAGTTTTGAACAGAAATAGTAAATGAGAGGAAGAGAAAAGGGCACATTTGGAATTTCAGGACATCATGGGCAGATTCACAGAGAGGAATCCAAGAGGCAAACTACTTGCCAGAGTAAACAATTATCACAATCATATTAACGTTTTAATGAAAGTTTTTCTTCACAATTCACACATATTAATGAAGCACTTGAAGGCTTATTTACTTCTCTAGATGTCTAGCTGGAGGATAAAACATGGCCTATTATATACTAGTTCAGTAGGACCAACTGAGACACAGAAGTGGTACGTACCTGGACTGCTCACAATTGAGTTGTGTCATAAAAGGCATGCAAGCATTCGCTCAATTAGCCTTAAACAAGCATGCAGCCAACTTCAAGCAGGGCTCTGTAATGGGGAGATGAAGAAAAGTAACTAACTCCTCCCTCAAAAGATTTCACGGTCCAGTGAGAGAAGCAGATACACCAAGGATAACTCTAATGCAACCCAGTAACTGTTGTGATAGAAAGAGATATGTACAGAAATCATGGGGAGCAGAGTGGTGGTGGGACCAGGGGATGCATGACTCATGGTTAACATATGTCAAGCATACGTCTGTCTTGGTCACAGCTATAACCCTGGAATCCAGAACAGTACATAGCACACAGTAAGCACTCAAAAAAAACTCGAAGCAGGAAAGGAGACAAGGAGGGCAGGCAGAGATCAGCCCAAAAAGTTGGGAGTTTGGTAGTGAGCATGACACAGAGGTCTGGTTGGAATGCACATTCCACCACTTTGTAGCTGTGTGATTCTGCCAAGGACAGGAACCAGGGATGACAAAGAACCACAGCGGTGGGATAAGATTTTTTTTTTTTCCACTTATTCCTTTCCCTTCTCGAATCCTCCAGGAAGCCCTTCCCCTAACACTTATTCAGATGAGACTCAGAGTGAATGAACCAAAAAGGAACTGTAAGAAAGGAGAGAGGAAGAGAGAATCCACTGGCTAGCTATTGAAAAAGCAGAAGATCCTTTTCATCCTTCTTTCTAACCTGGAAAAACATTTTTAAAGTCCCGGGCCAGACATCTCAAAGGTTTCAACTTCTGCCTGACCATAATGCTTTTCTGGACTGCCCCAGATTCCTGTCAATTAGGCATACTCACATTTTCCTCACATCCCCATTTTAATTTCCTTTACTAAATTAATTACAGCACAGTAACACTTGATCAACACAAAAGTAGACTAAACTACCTTTAATATAATCTTAGATCTTTCAAATTCTTTAAAAATATATATGGTGGTATGTTGGTGTGTTTCTGTATATAAGTGGTTGTGAATGCACAGTTGTTTATGTTACTTAACAAAATGTGTTGTCAGTCAATTTCGTCGTCGTACATCAACATCACAGAGTACAGTTACACAAACCTACGTGGTAGATCCTACTACACATCTAGGCTATTTGGTATAGTTATAGCCTATTGTTTCTAGGATACAGATCTGTACAGCATGTTACTATACTGAATACTGTAGGCAATTGTAACTCAATGGGTAAGTATTTGTATATCTAAACATAGCTACACATAGAAAAGGTACAGTAAAAATATGGTATAAAAGATTAAAATGGTACACTGGCATAGGGCACTTCTCATAAATGAAGCTTGCAGAACTGGAAGCTGCTCTGGGCAAGTCAATGAGTGAGTGGTGAGTGAATGTGAAGGCCTAGGATATTGTACACTACTGTAGACTTCATAAACACTGTATTCTTATGCCACACTAAACTTATTTTTAATTTTTTTCTTTTTTCAATAAAATAATCTTAGCTCACTGCAACTTTACAAACTTTTTAATTTTTAACTTTTGACTCATTTGTAATAACACTTAGCTTAAAAACACAAACATACCGTGCAGCTATACAAAAATATTTTATGTCTTTTTCTATAAGCTTTCTATTTAAAAATTTTTTTCTTTCCTTATTTTTTACTTTTCAAAAACAAAGACATAGCTGGGCACAGTGGCTCACAATGTAATCCCAGCTACTCGGGAAGCCTAGGCAAAAGGATCTCTTGAGTCCAGCAGTTCAAGGCCAGCCTGGGCAACATAGCAAGATCCTATCTCCACAAAAAACTTAAAAATTAGGTATGGTGGTGCATGCCAGTAGTCCCAGCTAGTTGGGAGGTTGAAGCAGGAGCATCACTTGAACCTACGAGTTCAAGGCTGCAATAAGCTATTATCACATGATCACATTCCAGCCTGGTCAACAGAGCAAGACCCTGTTCCTAGAGGGGGCGGCGGGGGGGAACCCACACACACACAAAGACACACGCAAACACATTAGCCTAGGCCTACACAGAGTCAGGATCATTAGATGTCACTAGACAATAGGAATTTTTCACCCCCATTATAAACTGACCACTATTGTATATATGATGTATCATTGACCAAAACATCATTATATGGCACAAGACTATATGTACATACATTCACACATACACGTGTTATTTAAATAAGCATGCACAAGGGCACGCATCTATATAGAAATACAAACTCACCTTCTCATGGCTGAGGGAAATGTGACAGATACCACCATGCACGCACACAGGCAGGAGGCAGGAGAGGTCAACTAAGTGTCTACCTCAGAACCCTGTAAGCTCACTTTTCACAAATAACCAAGGTTCCACCAATGAAGAAGCTGTTAAATTTCCAAGGCCACTGGGACAGGGCTCCAGGTGTTCAAATTCCCTGTGGCTGGACCTGGGCCACTAAGAAACCTTCCTCCCTTCCTCAAGAAAAACCCCTTTCAGTTAATCAGAGAGCTGGAACCGTGGCGGGTAGGAAGCAGGGGCCCCAGAGCTGCTGTATGCTTGGAAATCCACAGCCATACCAGGAAGCTAGAACACTCAGGCTCCTGCTCTTGAACTTCTGAGGCCAGGAAATGCTGCAAAGTTCACTGTCACCCAACTCAACAGGCCTTTACCTATGGGCCGCTGGGTCCAAAGCCTACCCCTCAGACCTTACTTCTCCTAATACTGTCTTATGTGTGTTTCACAACAACCCAAAAAGGTAAGTGGGTAGTACCGCTCTCCTTTTACAGGTGAGGGATCTGAGACTCCAAAGTGCTGATGAAGCCCAAGGCAGGCCCCCATGCGGGTCAATGAAGGTGCTATCCCGCTGCCTTCATACCATGAATCTGGCTTAAAGGTACTCACAGAGTGAGAAGAATCAGAGCTCTTGGGTTCTGGTTTCAGTTCATCCTCTGATCTAAGAGTAATCAGTCCTGAGTAGGTATTAGCTTTGCAAGCCTTAAGTTCAATAAATGTAAAAAGAAAAAGAGAGGGTAATCCTTTTTGTACATCTCACAGAAAAGAAGCAGATAAGACCATTCTATGCAATCATTATTCAACACAATTCTCAAAAGCTGGGTGGCCAGTTTCTGGTCAACTCTCCCAGCAAACATCATCTCCTTTTCCACTCCCCTAGTCCCAACTCTGATTTTTCACAGCCTTGGGCATTCACCAACTGTCCACTGAGGAATCCCTCCACTGTCTGCCTTTCTGGAGGGCATCAAAATGCATCTGAAGAATCAGCTCAAGCCCCCAGTCAACTGAGTACCCTCAGAGGAGTACTGAAATTTCTCTACTACATCTGTTACCCATGGTCTGGTCAGTTTTTTGTCTCTTCATCCTCACTGTAAGCTCCTCAAGAGACCCAAGCCTAGACTTCTCTATATTCTTTATCACTGTGATACCACCACCACCAAGCCCTCACCCCCGGAGTTAAATCAAAACAAATATTCACATGGCAACATTTCCTGAGTACCCGCCTGTGTGACAAAATGGAAGTAGAAACGGGTTTTTAAAGAGAATTAATAGGATATGGTCTTGGCCTCAAAAAATTTATGATCCAGTAAGGAAGACAGAGATAGAAATGATTGCTGGGATTTGCTGAATCATTTGACACTGGAATTTGCCTGTGACTGGGAGTTGGAAGGGATAGTGACTATGAAGGATGATAGAGTTTATTCCTGATACTATCTCAAAGGATATAATGACCAGCTGACTTTAATAAGGTCGAAATTTAATAAGGATAGATGTCAAGTCATGCACTTAGGGCTGAAAAAAAAATCAACTCACAAGTATAGGATGGAGAAGATCATATGAGAGACTTAAGGGATTGGGTTGCCCACAAGCTTAATGACTCAGTGTGACAAGGCCCCATAAGTTAATGCACTATCAGGCTGTTCTGATTAGAAATGTGGCATTCAGGGTAAGGAAAGGATCTCCAATCTGGATCCCAGAGACTACAGAGAGATAAATGGTTTAAAGTCAGCACATTTTAAGACGGCAAATGAGTACAAAGTCACATCCTAAGAGAAACGGGGACAGTGAGGTTAGAGAATGAATAAGAGTGCCATGGAGCTATTTTCAAGCTGGAGTCTAAAGCTTTACTTTTTTATTTCTAGGAATAGGTAACGGAAACAGTTTACCTAGACTTACAGTCTAGGTAAAAAAGTCTAAGGCAGAAATTAACCTATGAGGATATTTATTACAGCATGGTTTATAACTGCCAAAAAATGAGAAGGAACCGACAAAATATCTCACAAGTGGGAATAAATTATATATCCTATTTTAAAATTGTTACTAATTGCAGTATTTATTGATATTAAAAATATTAATAAAATTCCACCTACCAGAAAATTACAAAATATTATCCCCAAATAGTATGGTTTAGTTTTTTAAAAATACATATATACAAAAAAATATACACACCCACATCAAAAACTACTGAAAATAGTTTGGAAGACTAAGTAGTAGTGTGATACTAATAATCCATGAGTGGTGAAATTATGGACAGTGCTAAATTTAAGTTTTTGCTTCTCTGTATTTTGCTTCTCTACATTTCCTCATTGTTTCATATTGGATATATATTGCAAATCTGATAAGAAAAATTATTTTAGATTTTTCAAAAGAAAAAACCTAAATGCGTTAGCATATGAAAAGCAGAATTAGGCTTGTGGTGTATGGTTCCAGCAGAGACAGGGAATTCAGATTAATGGATAAAGATTCTAGGAGACCCTATCTAAGTTCAACATATATATATATGTTGTGTATATATAGAAAAAAAGTATATATATATAGTGAAATAAACTGCCCTTTGCTGTAGTAAGCTCCTCAACAAAAGATCTGTGCTCCCAGGATGCATTAGAACTATGTAGGAAAGCGGCCCGGCACGGTGGCTTATGTCTGTAATCCCAGCACTTTGGGAGGCCAAGGCAGGTGGATCACTTGAGGCCAGGAGTTCGAGACCAGCCTGGCCAACATGGTGAAACCCCATCTCTACTAAAAAATACTAAAATTAGCCGGGCATGGTGGTGCATACCTGTAGTTCCAGCTGCTTGGGAGGCTGAGGCATGAGAATCACTTGAAACTGGAAGGTGGAGGTTGCAGTGAGCCAAGATTGCACCAGTGCACTCCAGCCTGGGCAACAGGGCAAGAATCTATCTAAAAAGAAAGAAAGAGAGAGAGAGAGAGAGAGAGAGAGAGAGAGAGAGAGAGAAAGAGAGAAAGAGAGAAAGAGAGAAAGAGAGAAAGAGAGAAAGAGAGAAAGAGAGAAAGAAAGAAAGAGCTATGTAGAAAAGCACTATAGCGAAGCCTCCATAAAGTCATGGAGTACAGGGTTAGCTCCTCCTGAATGACCTTTAAAGTTCCCTCTAATCTATATACTCCAATTCTTTCAGCACTGCTTGAGCCATCCCTGCTCCAGAAACCACAACACCTCTATTTCTCTCATACAAGTTCAATTTTCCGTCAAGTTTTTAAGACCTACCTCTCTCAGTTCTCTCACCAAATCGGAGTTAAATGGAATACAGTTATTAAAAAAAAAAAATTCAACTGGGAATCAAAAGTTTCAAATACCAATGGTACCACTAGAAAAAATATACCCTTAAACAAGTCACTTTAATCTCTAGAAGTCTCGGTTTCCTCAACTGTGAAATGGCAGTAAAATGTATACAACCTCACAAGGTTCTGCTGACAATTCAAGATAAAGCCTGGGAGAGTGCTTTGTAAACCATAAAGTGCTATACAAGCAAGAGACAATTTACTCCCCTGTGCATACCCCTAAACAGTGACTGGCACATCATGGCTGCTTAATAACTGTTTTATGAGTGATAAATCAGTCCTGTATTAATTTAGTATGATGAACCACCTGATACAGGCTTGCTAACATGTATTAATAAGTACTAATAAAACAGGAGGGAAGTTGTGGTCACCCATGTTGGACCCAGTTACCTTAGACAACACAAAGTTAAACTGGCTGTCTTAGTGTCAGGCATTGCAAAGCCTTTAATATGCTGCACTGTGAATCTGCAGCATGTGGATGGAATAGGCAACACACGTGGGCATTATTCACCCAGGGAAACCCTTTCCTCAGGGCATCCCACAAGATATGAGGAGAGCAACATGCCTTGAGAATTAGGGACCCAGTGCAATCTCTATCATGAGGGCATTTCAGCAGAATTTAGAAAGCCAACCATCAGGGAGGCTTAGAGATCACGCAGGGTTGGAAGCAGACACAACTTTAATTCCAGCATCTCATGATTCTACATCATGGCCCAAGCACCATCTCCACAAGAAGGTCCTTCATTCCTCTCTCTAGCTTTCTCCTGACCATTTATCATATCACACAATATAATGAATGGATTTTCTCCAGTTTATAAGGATGAGTCTTGATTTTTCACCATGATTACGAATTTTTTTAACAAGAGAACCAAGGTCCATCTTTCTCCACAATCCCTAGTGTAACACTGAGCACCTACTAAAGACTTACTAATGATCTCACTGAACCCTAACAGAGCTGTGCTATTTCAAGTGTAGCCCATAGACCAGCATGGTATCGCCTGGGACTTTCCTAGAAATGCAGATTCTTAGACCCTGTCCCAGATCCACTGAATGAGAATCTACATGCTTAACAAGACATCCAGGATTCAACAATAGCCATGGTCCAATGGTTTGGGCACAATCCCTTTATATTTCTGCAGGTGCTACATTCCAAAAAATGTTTTTCCTTATAAAGCATGGCAAGAATTCTACACTTAGGGAAAAAAGGAGGTTAAAGAAGGACCTTATTTTTCCCTGGGGAGAGAAGAGACTAAAACCTCTTTCAGAAAGGTTTACATTTTTAAAATGTATTTATTTTATCAACCACATGCTTGCAAGTCAAACATCTCCTCAAAGACATTTTGCAGACAGAGATATTCTGGGAACACACTGGAGGCAGCTTATTTATCTGCCGCTATTACAAGACTAGCCCGAAGGGATGAGTATCAGATGCTATCTCACACTGAAATGACTGTCTGCCTGCCTGCCAACTCTATGCCAAGTCACAGCTACCTTATACCCCTCAGATACCCCCTGCTCAGTGCTGCCAAACTGTCTCTGCCCCACTGGTCCTCTGAGAGCCTTCCAACTAACCGGGGTCACTCTCTATCAGGGAGGGCTATCTGTGTGCTACACCTTTGAAGTACATAAACCAGCAATGAAAAGCTAACTAATATACAGGTGCAACATTAATGTCGAACATTGCCACAGTGTTAGAGACCCCTGGGGACTGGCAGGATCCTATGCAAACTCAGACCCACAGTCTCACTGACCAAAAGAGAATCACAACAGAGTGCGCTCCAGGCAGCTACAACTGTCCCTTAGCTCCCTCCTTTGCTGTCTTTAACTCAGTCATCCTTTAAGTCACAAAGTTTAGCAGTCAGGAACGCTCTCCAGGTCTCCCACAGTCAACAGGCTCACCTCTACTATGGCCTGGTCACACTGCATTCTGTCTCATTCCCAACAGTGAGCACCTTGAGGGCAGGGGCTGTGTCCTGTCCATCATCGTCCTGCCAGCCCAGCAGATGCTTGACACCCCCAGGTTTTCAGGAAACGGTGGTATAATGGCAATTCATTCAAGCATTTAATGAGTGTGGAGTTTCAGGAATACCACATGAAATACTTGAAGATAAAAAAAAAAGATACGGATATTCCTTGTTGGCCTTTTGAGACTAAACAAAACAAGGAACAAGGACTATGAAAGCCTGGATACAAACTCCCATGTAAGGCTAAGGGAATTCCTGGAGTAGAGCAAGCCAAGTGCAACAGAAAAGGAATTTTCTTATCTACAGCATCTCACACAGATCCACTCCCACTCTGTAATTCATTCTGTGCTGAATGCATTTCCCACACTTCAACCTTCTATTTTATAACTGGCCAGGTTTCTTGTCTGTCTTTTGAACTATTGGTACACAGTATGGAGTATGGTATATGTGGCCTTAATCCCAAATTTTTATTACAAAGAGAACCAGGGCTCACAATGGCTTCATACTTTATATTTTTTAAAAAGCTTTTCCTAGGCATTCTGACTTTATCCTCCATCCCCGCTGTGGGATGGGTGTTAGTTAAGGGGATGTCAGAAACAAGGCAGCGAGGTTCAGAGATGCGAAGCACCTACCACAGACTATGCTCCAGGGCCTGCAGGACCCGATTCACAGCTCTTCACTCTAAAACCCCCTCACACCACCAATGGAGCTTCCTCTCCTGGGTCAGTCTCTCCACCCAGCATCCCCACTCACAGAACTATAATGTGAACCACAGGCATCATTTTACAGTTTCTAGTAGACTCGTTTTTTGTTGTTTTTGTTTTTGTCGCCAGGCTGGGGTGCAATAGCGCAATCTCAGCTCACTGAAACCACCGCCTCCTGGGTTCAAGCAATTCTCCTGCCTCAGCTTCCTGAGTAGCTGGGACTACAGGCATGCAGCACCACACCCAGCTAATTTTTGTATTTTTAGTAGAGACAGGGGTTCACCATGTTGGCCAGGCTGGTCTTGAACTCCTGACCTCAAGTGATCTGCCCACCTTGGCCTCCCAAAGTGCTGGGATTACAGTTGTGAGGCACCACAGCCTACCGACTCATTTTCAAATGCAAAAAGAAACAGGTGAAATTAATTTCAATAAATTCTTTTATTAACACATCCAAAAATTATCCAACTTATAATCAATATAATCAAAATTATATGTTTGTTTTTTAAAACAGTCTCACTCTGTCACCCAGCCCGGAGTGCAGGGGCGCAATCTCAGCTCACTGCAGCCTCGACCTCCCCAGGCTCAGCCTCCCAAGTAGCTGGGACTACAGGCGCTTGCCACCAGGCCTGGCTAATTTTTGTATTTTTTGTAGAGATGAGGTTTCGCCATGTTGCCCCTGCTGGGCTCAAGCAATTGGCCAGCCTCAGCCTCCCAAAGAGCTGGAATTACAGAAATGAGGCCCAGTGCCCAGCCCAAAATTGTTAATGATGTGTTTTACTTTTTTTTTCCCCCATACTAAGACTGTGAAATTCACTGGTCATTGTTTACTTATGACACATCCCAACCCAGATCAGCCACCTTCCTAGTGTTGAATAGCACACAAGGCTGGTGACTCCTCCAACACACAGCACAGGCCTAGAGCAACCACTTCTTACATGCATTTAAGTCTCAGAGCCTAATATCTGTGGTCTCCAAGCACATACAACCTTTCACCAACTTCAGCTGGATTTGAGAATTATGACGTCCCAATTTTCAGCCAACACAGGCTCTCCATTTTTAGAATGACATTCAGCAACATCCTTCAAGTCTCACCAGAGGTACCACCCTCTCAAGGAAACCTTCCCTAACTACCTTCTCCCACTCCAATAGTTATGTGCCCCACCTATGTGCCTCAAGCTACCCTGACTTCACTCATCACAGCCCTTACCACACCATGCTCATTCCTGCTCAGCCATGTCATCTGCTACTGTACGTTCCTTGAAGACGGGACTGTGCCTGTTTCATTCACAGCCTAAGCCTTACCTCCCAGCCCAAAACTGGCTCAATAAGTATTTGTTGGATGCATGGATGGATGGTTGGATAAATGAATGGAATTCTTCCCAACACAAAATATCTCACTCTAGGCCATAGTTTCCTCATTTGTAAAATCTCCATGGTTCCTTCTGGCTCTGAAATTCAATAAGATCATGCACAGTGATTTGTGTTGCTTACACCTGGGTGACAGGACTGACTGGGACATTTGCACTTAGCCTTCCTGTACAACCAGCTCGACGAGGCATCTGACACAGGAAGGAAAACTTCTTAGACTACACTTCAGGGTTTCTTTCTCAGACCACTGCAAACATTTTGCTTTTAAGTCTCCAGAAAGTATCCTGTGAATTTCCTGTTACTCTACTGAACTACAGAAAACTGTATATTCACTCACATATTTTCTAATTTTTTTAACTGATACCTAATACTTTACAAATTTATGAGGTGCATGTGATATTTTGTTTCATGCATGGAATATGTAATGATCAAGTCAGGGAATTTAAGGTATCCATCACATTGAGCATTTATCACTATTATGTGTTGGGAATAATTCAAGTCCTTTCTTCTAGTTACTTTGAAATACACAATACATTGTTGTTTAACCACAGTCACTCTAGTCTGCTGTCAAACACATAACTCTTGAAGAGAATTTATAAATTTCTTATGCAAAAAAAGTTTCCTTTTGTCCTTAATGAATGAATGTTATAAAGAAATTGTAAGGTCAGGTTTTAGACTCTGAAGTCCAAGGTTTTGTCACCACTACCTTTCCACCGGCTAGCTGTTTGATCATGGACATGTTATTTAACCTCTGTGCACCTCGATTTCCTCATCCATAAAGTGGGGTAACAATATATCCAATTCAGAGTTGTTTTAATGCCAGAAAGCCTTACACACTGTAAAGGGCCAAACCAACTTTAGTTACTGTGTAAACTATTTCTTCTGAGGCATATCAACAGAGTGACAACACAGCCACCACCAAGCCTAGGCCTGGGGAACTCAAGCGAAGGCCAGAGGAATCCCATGTATACTCCCAGGCTAAAATCAACCAGGTCCCAGAATCCACAGCCTCATAAAGCAAAGCCCCAGGGCACTGCCCAGGATGGAGGTTAGGGAGCAGCCCGGAAGCACAGGCCTCTTCAGGTGAACCGGGCACCTGCTCTGGCAGGTGGGGAAGGCTGCCTACCGGAGCACAAAAGACCAGCACAAAGGAGCCAGCCTTCCAAGGAAAGGAGGGGCAAGGAAAAGAGGCCAGGGAGAGGATGGGAATTCCCATCCCAGGATAGGGCTCCCACTGAGCAGGAGGTCCCGCCCTCAAGACAGGCCAGGGAGTTGGAGAAACAGCCTCACTTGACTGTTCTTTTCCCTGCTGTGTTTCAGAGGCACCTGAACTTTCCCAAATGGGTTCTGTCTATTTCAAACAGGAACTAGGCTTGCGTGTGCGCACGCATTTTATGATTTCAGAAGAAAGCACTCGCATTCAGAGGATGAGTCATCAGCGCTACTTGTCAATTTGCCAGCGGCCTGCCCCTCTTCATTACAAACATAAAGATAAAAGCTCTCGCACTACATTAGCTGGCACACGCCTCCACAGACAGTACAAATAAATTAATTGAGCCTCATCTCAAACAGCCCAAGAGGTGTGCGGGAAGGGAAAATGTGCTCCATCTTGTTTCATTAACAAATTAAACTGAAATCGAGCCTCGACCATTCTCTTTCATGTACATAGACCCAGCTATTCTGCCAATATCGGATTCTCCTACTATGCACACGGTGGGGCAGCATTACTCACAGAAAGCCCACGAGCTCAATAAATTATGTGCACACCCAAGAGAGTGTGTGTCCTTTAGCCCTTTCTCAGTGTGTGTTGGGGAGGGGACAATGTGGCCGCAGGGGCTGCTGCAAGGCTAGACGTGGGCTTGGCATCACCATGAGGGAGTCTGGGGAATAAGAATCATCTATCAAATGCTGAGTGCCACTGCAAAGGGGAGTGTGTTTCAATCATTTACCCCAGGCAAATAAACAAACCAGTTCAGTGGCCATGGTATGTACAGGAGAGTAAAAGAGTTTGTCATCAAGCGAACTCTGTCATACTGAGGATGGCGAGCATTCCAGAAAGAACAAACTTATTCAAGACCAACTGGAAAAACAAGTTGGGCTCGCTTGCACCACAAGTCAAGATTACACCCTCAAACACACCTTTCTAAGATTTCGTGGGAGACGTTTGCTTTTACAAAGCAGTTGCAGGCAATTTGTTACAATACTGTGATTTTCTTTATCCTCACTTTGTACTACATAATTTAGGCACCTACATTTTATAAGTTGAAGGAGCACGACTAAAAGCTGATCCTTTTATGTTTTATCTCCAAAAAGACAAAAACAGGGCTTACAGGGGAGGAGGGAAACAGGAAATGGGGGGGATGGTAGAGGGAAAGAACAAAGGAGAATATAAGGAGAAGAGGAAAAGCCCCCCTACTCTCCAAATACCGCTCTATTAACTTATGACCTATAAGGAAGTTAAGATCACGAACAGTTAATCCAACCACAAAATATGTCCAAAGTATTTACTTTACAGATGAAATCTGGGTTTGGATTTTGTTAGTTTAGTTTGTTTTCTCGCTGTAAAATTCAAGAGCCTGAAAAGCTCTACACAGAAAATCTGACCTCAATCACAGCTAGGTTCTGACTATAAAAAAAAAAAAAAATACTAAGTAAAATCTCAAAACATAATAAGTAAAGCCATAGTCAACCTTGTCATAATCCAAGAAATACCAATTAAACGATGATGCACCATTGAGCCAAACCTTTGTAAAAATTATACTATCTAGCACAACCCAAGATGTTGAAATTGGTACCTTCATGCACTGCTGGTGGCATTATAAACTGGTACAACCCTTTTGGAAAGCAATTTAGCAATATCCATTGAGAGCCAAAGAAATAATTGCGCCCTTTAACCCAGAAATCCTGCTCCTGGGAATTCGCCCTAAGGAAAAAATCCATTAATAAGCATGAGGCCACATCCCAAAGTATTAATGAAGCACGAGGCCACATCCCAAAGTATTACTTATAACAGCACAGAACTACAGGGAAAAAAAAAATCTAAATTTCCAACAGTAGATGAATGGTTACGTAAATTCAGCCTGTGGGATGATAGATTTTAAGATCATTAAAAATCATCCTGAAGACTACGTAACCATTTGGAAAGCATTTACTTAAGGTTTATTGAAAAGAGCAGAATACAAAATTGAGCCTACATATGATTACAGATATAGAGAAATATGCCTGCATACAGACAAGGCTAAAAGTTAAAATGAAAACAGTTGTGTTAGGGCACTGAGCTAGTTCTGGATGAATTTTTTCCCTCTTTTGACTGTCTTTCGTGTGGTTATAGTATATTTTTGTGGGAAAATAAAAGAGAGAAATCACAGGGTATATACGCAGAGACTCAACTCACATTCAAATAATCCATTAGGAATTTGGGAAACCAATTTGTATGTTATTTTTTAGCATGGACCAAAACCTATCCCTAGAGTCTCTATCTTATACTCTGCCTGGGTCTTTCCAATCATATCTCTCAGCATTACCCACCTAGCAAGGCAGGCTGATGAGGAAAGGGATGCTACCAGATGACCTATCCAAGGTTTCTCGAGGAAGAGCAAGTGTAGAAGCACCTGGCTCAGTGCACGGTGTGCACTCAGGAAGGAGTCTTCCCCTCTTGCATTCTTCTTCCCTCCCATATAGAAACAGCGTCCATTTACTGATGAGATGACCAGGTTCAGGAGATGGTGGAGACAGGAAGAGATCCCAAATCTGTTCTGTTCAAAAGTCCTGGCCCATCTTGCCCACTGTAGCTTCTAATTTCAGAGCCCCTCCGCTCCCTGGGAAATAGTTTCCTCCTTAAAATGAAGAGGTTAAACTTTCTTCCAGCCTGGTGTGAATATGACACTGTTTCATCTATGTGTGGTTCACAGACCACCTGCAACCAATTCACCTGCACTGCAGGCTAAAAGCTCAGACAACTGGCACCAACCCAGACCCAGTGAATCAGAATATTTGGGAGTGAGGCACCCGAATCTGAATTTAACCAGACTCCCAGGCAACTCTTATGCACAGGGATGTTTGAGAAGTACTGGTCTAAGAATCACACAAACATCTGCCAAACACTCAAATTCATACGTCCACTGTCCTATCAACAGGAAAACCTGCTGAAGAGTGGGGCGGGGGGCTTGAGGGGTGGGTATATTTAGAAGCTTGTACTTGGTCAAATGAGTATTTAACCCTAAAGAGTTAGGATGTTCAAAAGGGAAGAACACAAGAGAGTGTTCTGTGTTTTCCAGACTTTTTTTTTCTGGTGAAATTCCTGGGCTAATAGATGTTATCCAATTTCACATGTCCATGCTTAGCATAACGCTGGGAATGTAATGTGTATTTAGAACTATTTGTTGAAATAATGGGTGAATGAATGAATGAGTGAGAGAGCTGATAGAGAGTGTCTACATCCAACTATACATAGCATTTACTTTCTTTGTTTGCTTATTAACCTGCCCCTCTTCTCTTCCCCACTACAGTGTCAGCTCCAGGATGCTGGGGATAGGGGTGTGCGCAGATCATCCTTCTTAATCCACACAGTAACCCCAGCTGCTAAAACAGGGACTGGAGATACTGTGCCCTCATACACAGTGGTTGCAGAAATGAACAGCAGGCACTCGCAAGAGCCAGAAAAAATGCGGTGCTCCTGAATCTGGTCATCTCATTAGTAAATGGATGCTGTTCCTACAGGGGAGGGAACAAGAATGCAAGAAGGGAAGCTTCCTTCCTGAGTGCACACCATGCACTGGGCCAGGTGCTTCTACACTCGCTCATCCTCAAGAAAACCTCACAACTACACTGCGTGGGAGACTAGTAACTGCAACCATTGAATCGTTTGCCCAATACACCAGGCAGTAGGTGGGAGTCTGGACTCAAAACCACATTCTTTTGTTTAAACACAGGGTAGTCAAACATGAAAAATAAAAGAATACAAGAAAGTATAACCCATAAAGAATACATGGTCCAAAGGAAATCCAAGGTACACACAAGACTGAAGGTGCTGGATGAGTTAACATTTGAGAAGTTGCCCAGAGGAAGTGCCGGGGCTGACCTCGGACAAACCATGGTCAGAGAGTCCGATTTCCTGAGGACTGTCTCTTTAGCCTGGGAATGCAGGGAGAAGGTCTCGGCTTGGCACCTTGGGGCCCATATCTGTTCCTTAAAGCAATAATGGCAGTGCGGATGCCACTCTTCAAATTTTCAGCAGCAACAAACACTTCAGAAGCAAATGGGCTTTAAACTCAGACCACTTGCAGAGCTCTGCTGGTTACAATTATTGGAGACCTTCCAAAGCACCTCAATCTAGTCAACAGTTGACTCTGAAATGAAACTGGCTTGGATTCAAATCCTGCCTTCACCATTTTCTGACAATGAGACCTTCACCTCCCAAGCCTCAGTTTCCTTATTTATACAGGGGGATAATAACGCTCACCTCATACAGTTGTTCTGATAATTAAATAATACATTTAAAGTAATGACCAGGGGCCTGGCATGGAGTAAAGCTGCAGTAAATGATATCTGTTGCAGCAGTTACTATAAGCATTGTAAAATTTGATCTGAATACCAGAATTTTCCCCAAATCACAAGCATGCAGACTATCTATGTATCTATATGTTCTGCATTCTCTATTAATTTCTTCCCAGTCCACATAAAAAAACTTCATGTATTAACACAGGGCCTATAATTGTTATTTTTATTTATTTATTTATTTATTTATTTTTTTTTTTTTTTTTTTTTTTTTTTTTTTTTTTTTTTTTTTGAGACGGAGTCTCGCTCTGTCGCCCGGGCTGGAGTGCAGTGGCCGGATCTCAGCTCACTGCAAGCTCCACTTCCCGGGTTTACACCATTCTCCTGCCTCAGCCTCCCGAGTAGCTGGGACTACAGACACCCACCACCTCGCCCGGCTAGTTTTTTTGTATTTTTTAGTAGAGACGGGGTTTCACCGTGTTAGCCAGGATGGTCTCGATCTTCTGACCTTGTGATCTGCCCGTCTTGGCCTCCCAAAGTGCTGGGATTACAGGCTTGAGCCACCGCGCCCGGCCTCATAATTGTTATTTTTAATAGTCAGAGTAAGTGCCTATTCCTCTCTCTAGAGATCCAACTTTTTAATGATTTCCACATTAGATTTAACATTAAATTCAAATTGATCCATAAAGTAATCTAATTGGAAATTAAATATGCCATAGACATTATCCCTGACTTAATTAGCAGAGCAACATTATATAATGAGATATGTCCCTCACTACCAGGAGAGGCCAAGGCTAGAGCTCCACCTTAGCAGATTACTGGTTATGAGATCTACAAAGCACTTAGCCTGGCTGGGTCCCCACCAAAAAAAAAAAAAGTTAGATCTCCAAACACACCCCGATTTGCAAAGTTGAATTTTCATTACAGATCATGCTACCTGGACTATATTCCTCCTACTCAGCCTTCCCCTCTTTCAGAAGGCTATGCCCTCAATGTTTTCTCACAAACCACAATTTTCAAGTCAGAGTTTCATAGCTATTAGCTCAAGATTGTATAGCCGGCCAAGTTCTTCGCAGTTTGAACCAATATCCCAATACCCCTATACCATGTCCAACCCACGGCTTCACCCAGATCAAATTCTGAAAAGGCTGCCAAGATTTACCTCAGCCTTGGTTGTCTTTTTCAATGCAAAACAAATCCCTGCCCCTAGACTGACTTTTTGACATATCCCCCACCAGCTCCCCTTCCCCCCCCCCAAAAAAAAGGACTGGAAGGAGAAAAGGGAGAGTTAGAAATGTGCTAGAAAGTCATCTGGAATTAAGCAAGGAGCACAGCGTAAGAGGTAGAGAGCCACAATGTGTGGTTAGGGACTGCGGCTGGGCTGCCTGCACTCAGCAAGGCATGAGGTGGAGCAAAAGCGGCATCTCTCTCAGGAAGGACAGAATCTCATCCTTGTTAATGTGAGCATATGGAAGCCACTTTCCCTGCTCCCATTGTGAGACAAGAGCATTCCTCCAAAGGATGCAATCACTTCCACAGGATGCAGCCACCACAGTCCCTCATCCACTAGGCAGAGTCAAAGGTCCCCAGGTACTTTCTATCACCTCCCCAAACTGCTCTCATGTTTAACTCTGGTCAGAGTCAGCTAAACACAGGCTGCAGAGGAGGGGGCTTGGGAATGACCCAGGCCAGGACGCGAGTCCTGTCCTGATTCCTGGAAATGTCACCATCAAAGAAACAGCTTCCCAATCCCTGGGAATCCCAGAAACCAACCACATTTGCAAACTCCTTGTTTAGAAGACACTCGGACTCCCAAAAAAAAAAAAAAACCCAGAGCAAAGTTTTCAAGCTTTTAAGTTAGATTTAATTATTATGTCCTTAAAGAATTATGATGATATACATAACGCATCAGAAAGTAAAATTTATACCACTCAACCCAAGTTAGGGTACAGGAAGAGATTTAAGAAGGTAACATTAGGATGAAAGTTGTTAGGATTTGATGAAAAATTTCCTTTTAAAAAAAGCCTGGGTCACAGAAAACCCAATTTTAAAAAGCCATCTGAATACGGCTAGACTGGCCTTGGACTGTACTTGAGAACACTACAGGGATAAGACAAGAGTGTAATTAAAGAAACAAGAAAAGGACGGAACTGGATTCAGAAATAACACCCTTATACAAAATCAGCATATTATTCTTATACAACTTCAAACTTGAATTACATCAATAATTTCACCCAAAAAAAAAAAGCAGGGGTCCATCAAAATGTCTTTATGGAAGAACCAGGATTCTGTGAATATTGTATCAAAACTCCTGCCCCACAGAAGCTGGAGGAAGGAAACCCAGAGACCAGGGGAATGCAAGAACATAATGAAGAAGATGATGCCAACAGCAGCAATCACACCTTCCCTCTGCAGGGGAACTTGAAAGTTTGCAAAGCACTTTCACTTTCATTATCTTGTCATGCTCCCAAGACAATCCTGTGAGGGGTGTGGGGACATCTGATTATCTCTATTTCATGCTCTGAGAGGCTAGAGGCCTGCCAGAGGTCCCACAGCCAGCAAGTGACAGGTGTAGCATAAGAACCTTGGGTTGTGGCTGGTCCAAGCATCCACCATGAACCACTACTCACAAAGAATGCCTGGGGCACGTCCCCATGGATGTTCACGTGTCTCTGTATGACATGGAGGGAGGAGACAGGATTATAAGCAGATTCTGAATGATGACTACCAGAGCTGTGCTTACCCTCACAGCATGAGGTTAGAGGCTAAGAAAACCACTCTTCCTCCTCTACCTTCACCACCATCACCACAACCACAAGAAAGATTCACGTGCTGCTCACTATGAGCCAGACATGGTTCTAAGCCCTTCATATCCATTAACTCATTTCACTCTTACAACAGTCCTATGAGAAAGGTACTCCTATTAATACCCTCATTGTACAACACAGTAAATGGCAAGGTGAAGTAATTTGCCCAAAGGCAGAGGTGAAAAACAGTGGGCCAGGAGCCAGGCAGTCTGAGCCCAGATGCTGTCCTGCAGACAGCTAAGCCATGCTACCTTACCTGAGGACTAGAATTAGTGAACTCAAACCTGCCAGGGGCCTGGGATGAGTGGTGGGGTACAGAGCCCTACTAGCTCCCTGTTAACACCACACAAAGCTTCCTTGACTTCCAGATGCTTCCCACTTTCAGAAATAAGCAGGTCATCACCTTTCCCTCCTCCCTCCCTTCCACTTCCATTATTGGGTTACTGCAGGAGGATCATGTATTAAGGCAAACACTACTTTGACATAACCTAATAACCACCCATCTCCCAGCATGTAGCAAGAATGAATGCTACAGGGCACACATGCAAACTTGATTCTCCATCCAGGAGTGATTTCTGTGGAGTTGTAATTCCACTGTCCACCTTACACAGCACATCTTCTATCCATAAAACATGAAGCCTCCATCAGTCAAGACAAACAGGAATGGAGGGCCCTGCCTCCTGACTCGTGTTTCAGGTGCAGCTAGACCCCACCCACCAGTGACAGAAAGTCAAATCCAATCGATCCTTTCACTTAAAAACACACAATACCAAGCACCCACACAGCTGTACGCAGAAGGTAGCATTATACCAGAGGCATACAACTGCCCCACATTCAATTCTGCTGGCTACTTATTAGTCCCAAATCACTCTGGATATTATAGTCTATGATCATTATAACTACATTCATTACATTCTATGGCCAGACTTGATCGTTCACGGCTCATTCTCTGAAGATCTACAAATCCATGCAGGAACCTTTTTCTGTACAGTAAACTATGGTATGTGAGTTGGTACCCGCATCATGGGCAGCTGAGAGGCCAAGTCCACTACTTCGAATCCTAGCTCAGTCAGTCACCTGGGAGCAGCAGAAGCTGTGACCTCAGGGCAAGAAGCTATTCAGGGTCTACGTGGGGAACACAGAGCCAGGCTTCTGATCTGTAATGTTCTCTGCTGATGACTTAAAAGAGGGCTGGCAAAACATGGCTCACAGGCCAAATCTGGTCTGCCATCTGTTTTTGTATGGCCCATGAAGGAAGAATGGTTTTTACATTTCTTAATGGTTGAAAAACAATAAAAGGAATAATAAACTACATGGAGTTCACATTTGTGTCCATAAATAAGACTTTACTGGAACACAGCCACATCCACTGGCTTTCATGTGGTCTATGGCTGCTTTCAAGCCACAACAGCAGAGCTGAGTGATGGTGGCAGAGACCAGGTGACCTGCAAAGTCAAAAATATTTACCATCTGACCTATACCAGAAAAAGTTTTCTGAGCCCTGACTAAGAAGCAAGTGCCAGGACACTGCTAAAAATGAGACCTCAAAAATCTACACATTGCCTGGGAGGAAAAGAAAAAGGATTACTTCTTGATCACGGTTTCAGGTCCAGGGATTCAGCAAGGATTCAAATCCTGCCTTCACCATTTTCTGACAATGAGACCTTCACCTCCCAAGCCTCAGTTTCCTTATTTATACAGGGGGATAATAATGCTCACCTCATAGAGTTGTTCTGATAATTAAATAATACATTTAAAGTACTTACCTGGGGCCTGGCCATACAGTAAGGTTGCAGTAATTGATATCTGTTGCAGCAGTTACTATAAGCTGCCTCAATGGAGGGGGAACCATTTTCAGCAGAAAATGGGTGCTCTCCAAGGGCTGCAGGAACCCCCAGTGAACTCCTAGTCACACTATCCGCTGCACCCCCTTGCAGACACCTGACTGTTCTAAGATAGATGAGGCTGGATTGGGGCACAGCAATTCTGCTTGTCCAGTGGCTCCAATGCAAAAGAAAAGGAGGGCAGGGAAGAGAGTTGGCCGGAGATTCCACTAGTGTTCAGACTGCTCCCTGCTCACCGCCCCCAACCCTCGGCCGGAAGTAAACAGACAAAGAGCCCGCACAGGACAGGAAGCCCATCCTAAGTCACCAGGCTACGACCTCTCTGTGAGGTCTGTTCATGCAAAGGGGGCAAATGACAGTCTCAGTCTTGGGGAGAGGGTGGGGAGGGTGAGCTAGGAAGTGATTCCTGGGCCAAGCTTTTTATTGTAAAAAAATGAATTATGATTATTGTTGCTGGCCTTTCCCCCATCTTCCATCAGCACCTGTTAATCTGGGAACCCCTAGAGCTGAGATTGCTAGATTCAGGAAATAAAAATGGAATGCCCCCTTAAATGTGAATGTCAGAAAAATGACATTCAAATTAATTTATTAGTATAAATTTTCCCCCAATATTGCACATCTGAAATTTGAATCATGGGACATAGACTGATTATCTGATATTCAAATTTAACTGGACATCTTTTTTTTTTAATCTGGTAAGCCCATCTAGAACCCAAATCATTCAGGAAGTGACTCCCTGGTCCCAACCCCTTCTGGCAAAGCCCCTGAAAGGTAGGTCTCCATGCCAGTAGGCCCGTCTCCAGCAGCCTGGTCTGCATCACATGCAGCTCCCCAGAGAGAGGGCCAGCCTGCTGTCGCTTCCAGAAACAAGTTTCCCCAGGAGCAGAACACCTGGGCCCCACACCCAACTGAAACGAAGGCAACCAGCCCTTGGCTAAAGAAAACTGACCCCAGCCTCTCCTTGCCCAGCCATCACCTGGACCCAAGACCCATACCCTCTCCTCCTCCCCAGTCCCCAGGCTCCATCTGTTTCTCAGATCCCTCAAGGAGTCCCGCTCAACTGGAAAGGATCTCCTGTCCCTGACACCTGTTCTGCTGGTTACACTGGGTCACAAAGCGTTTCCATCCCCGGGTTTTGTCTCTGGTGGAGGAACAGTCTCAGGGCATGGAATTTACAGGAATAAGGAATTTGGAGGAGAGGAGGGTGCTAAAATCATACTAAGTTAGGTGGGTCCCAAACAGAAACTGAAAGCAGTGACTGAGGACCACTAAACTCCCCGACCCCATGGTATGCTCCATCAGGGTAGAGACTTTTGTGTTTTACTCATAGCTACATTCCTAGAGGGCAGTGACTGGCACATATTGACACTCGATAGAGAACCGTTTTGGAATTGTTATGGGCTGAACTGTGCCTCCTCCTCAAAAGAATCATATGCTGAACCCCTAATACCCAGTACCTCAGGATGTGACAGCATTTGGAGACATGGCCTTTTAAAGAGGTGATTGAGAAGGTGGGCCCTAACCCAATGTGACTGGTGTCCTTACAAGAGGAGACTGGGACATAGAGACACCAGGGGCACACACACACAGAGGAGAGGTCACCCAAGGACACAGCAAGAAGACCATTACTGCAGGCCAACAAGAGGGGCCTTCGGAAGAAATCAAACCAAGATCAAGGTCCTTGATCTTGGACCTCTAGCCTCCAGATCCGTGAGCAAATACATTTCTGTTGCTTAAATCCCCAGCCTATGGTGCTTTGTTATAGCAGCCCCGGGAAACTACTATTGGAATGAATGACCAAATAAATGAATGAAAGAGCGATGAGTCCATGCCTATTTGTCCTTCACTATATCTTCAGTGCCTAGGCCAAGACACAGTGGGGTCTCATTTAACAAGGCCAAAAGAACATGGCGATACCCTGTCTCTATAAAAACTACAAAAATTAGCCAGGTGTGGTCCACCACTGCACTCCAGCCTGGGCAACAGAATGAGCCTCTGTCTCAAAAAAAAAAAAAAAAAAAAAGCCAAAAGGAACATTTGCAGTCTCTCCCCGGAGCACTATACAGAGGATGAATGGCCCAGAGCTGCTGGGGACAGGGACAGGGTGCAGATCCTATCATCCCACTCTAACACCTTTCCACTTCTCCTTGCGCCAGGAGACTCCCTGGGGCCGCTGCTTGGGAGGTTTCTGCCTCTTGGCCAAAGAGCAGCCCTGGATGTGACTGCTTGGGAGTCTTCTCCCAGCTACCACCCTGCTTAACTGCCTGGTAGCCTCCTGAGTTGCTGCCTGCCCAGATATTCTTGCCTACCCAAATACTCCACCCCACCTCTCTTGAAGGCAGAATCCAGATTCAATCTACACATTCCTTCTTCCACTGGTATCCCTGACCTGGGTGTGGGAATTCCACTCCCTGGGCCCTGTTTCATCTAGGAATGTGATATTAGGCCATTCATCAAAGTGAGGCATGAGGGAAAGTCTGAAGGCTGGCCAGTAACTGGAAAGCTTTCCTTACTGAGAGAAGCGAGGCCAGGAACAAATATATTGGGGCATTAGTATGGAGACGTAATGCCTGGAGCTGCTGCAGCCATTTGCTGAACATGAGAGCAGGCAGCTGACACGCAAAGGAGAGTAGAGTGGAAAAGGGGAACAACCAGGTCCTATGAGGTCACTGAGCTGCTGATCTCACCAACCCTAGCATCACTGTACCTCTGGACTTTCTGTCCTATGAGATATAAGATCGCCTTATTACACAGCCATTTTAATTAGGTTGTACCCTCCAGCTAGAATCCTGCCAGGATCTGCTTCTGGTTTTATTAGGCAAATTCTGTGGTTTGTGACTTTTTCAAGTTTGGGAACCCCTTCTAACACCAAAATGTTCTACAGGCCACCCACGTAATATAAGTCCTACTTTTAATATCTAATGAGTAAGAGCCAACAAACTAATACAACGTTTAGTAATGTTTTGAATAAATTTGCATTTTAGACATCTGAAAACACTCAGGCATAATCATAAACATGCAGCACATTAAATAAATCTGCAGACAATCCTCAATGTTGGCACGAGTTTGAGGAGCCTCACGTTAAATGCACAGCCCCAGGCCAGGCACAATGGCTCAGGTCTATAATCCCAGCACTTTGGGAGGCTGAGGCAGGAAAACCACTTGAGCCCAAGTGTTTGAGACCAGCCTGGATAACATGATGAGACCCCACCTCTACAAAAAGTAAAAATATTAGCCAGGCATGGTGGCACATGCTTGTAGTTTCAGCTACTTGGGAGGCTGAGGTGGGAGGATCACTTGAGCCCCAAAGATCGAGGCTGCAGCAAGCCATGATCACGCCACTGCACTCCAGCCCGGGTAATGGAGAAAGACTGTCTCAAAATAAACAAACAAACAAACAAACGAATGCACAGGCCCTACCCTGTTCACCTGAGAAGTACCTGGCCACCAACCCAAGAACCCTCCTACTAGACAGAAGGCTAAAGACCTTTCCAACTCAGCTTGGGTCTAAATTTGATGCCTCTTCTTTATCAGTTCAGGCCCAAGTACTATTTAAGACTCACTTATCCCTAATGAAGTCTTCCCACAGCCTCCCCCATGAAATGTCAATTCAAAATTGCCCCATAATGCTTGCACATCAATCCCAAAGATACTGGATTTGATTTATTCTCACCCAGATAAAAGTCTGGTCTCTCATTTTACTCCCTATTACTCTCACATGATTGATATATTTCCCAAGGGCAGAAAGAATGGTAGTGATAGCAGCAATACTAACAGTAGTGATGGTGGTGGTGGTGGTGGTGGTAACAACATTTAAGTATTTAATCTGTTCCAGCCAATGTGCCAAGTACTTCACATGCATTATTTAACTTAATCTGCAAAGCAACTTTTCAAATAAGTACATTATCATTCCCATTTTACCAACTGAGGGCTGCAACAGAGTTTAGGGAACTTGTCTGAGGCCACACAGCAAAATAAATTGCAGAGCTGGGATGGCGGTCATCATGCACAGAGAGCAGCACACAGATAGCAGGTGAAGCTGTGTAGGTGGCACATAAAATGTCAGTGGGTCTCACAGGAAGAGGCAATGCCAGCAAAGTTTCCAGAGGCAACATGGTCAGAGTGGTAGGAAGAAAACTGAGAGTCCCTTAGCACTTTATTTTTATATCCTGAGTACTAAGAACAGTGATTTGCTCTAATAAGAAGCTCAAACTATTGGATGGATGCATGGATGGATGGATGGATGGATGGATGGATGGATGGATGGATGGATGGACGGACAAGTGGGAGATATTTGAGGACAAGGGTGATTCCATGAAGAAATACTTCAAAAAGACTGCCCCATAAGGCTGGGGACTATTATGGAGAATGTCCCTCAAAAGATGCAAATTACCCGAGTGGGCCCAGAAATGGACCCTCCCTGAGTGTCTAGGACTGGAATGAAGAGCTTTCATGAAGAAAGAGGTGCAGAGGACCTGGAGAAGGGGAGTAGAGAAGAGAGAGGCAGGCCCTGCACATTCAACCCTGAAAAATAACAGATGAGATCAGGAAGCTTGATACAGCCTAACCAAGAGTCAGGGACCAGCAATCAGGACAGTGACTTTGCAAGAGGAGCAGAACCTCCTGAGCCACCCCACACTTGCTTCATTGCTACGGCTGTTAACTTGTTACCTTGCTATCTTTGCTACTTGGCCTTATTACATCAGTCACCTTACACCTTACCTTGCTTCTTTAGCCGTTTCCTTTTATTGATTCTTGGTAAAAACCCCCAGAGGGTAAAGGGCCTGTTTACTAGTCTTTAGGGACCAAGAAAGGAGATGGGAAACTGCATCTCACTGCATTCCCAGATGCAGGGGAGGGAACATGAAAGGACTAACTGTTGACAGCAATAAAGAGAGGACTTGGCCCAGTCTTCAGGCCTTCACCAGCCAGGGACCCCTGGGGAAAGGGTCTCTGAGGTTCCAGGGAGGTTTACAGTATGCAAGATCTCAAACAACAGGGAGATGCCGAACTGAGAAAAGACCAGGGTTTTACCTCAGGACATCACTGGTGACTACTAAGAGGACATCTTGAAGTGGCATTAGACAAACCTGGATTCAAATGAACAAATATGAATTATGTTATTATTACCTCAATCTCTTTCAACTCCTGCTCTAGCCAGGATTTCTATGGCTTATAATCCCCTAGTCCTGCACATTCTAGTCCTGCACGTTCTTATTTCTTCATTCCACCTCTCTTCCACGGCCTGATCACCTCTTCCTGAGATGCTGCAGTGGCCTCCCCAGTGACCACTCTGATTCGTCTTTCTCTTTCAATCCAGTCTCAGAGTCAGAGGAAACTTCCTAAACCACCAGTCCAATCATATCTCTTCCCAGTTTAAAGTCCAGCAGGCCAGCCAGTCACCAACAGATCAATCCAGGCTCCTAAACATGGCATTCACGGTACAGTCCTAAAAACACCATCCCCAACTTGCTGTACACCCAAAATGGCAGGGGCCTCCCAGATATCCTATGTCTGTGCCTTTGTACCAGCTGGGTCCTCTGCCTGCAATGCCATTTCCATCTCTTCCATCTCCTTCCAGGAGACGCTAGCACTCACTCTCTCCTCCTTTACATACCATCATTCCTCCTCCCGAAGGGCTACTCTCCCTCATTTGTCACAACCCCTCACCTGGCATTATTCTCCTCTTTCTCTTCACACCGGTCACGCTCTTCATGACATGTCTATTTCTCTTGCTGAACAGAAGCTCCATGAGAACAGGATCTTACCTGCTTGTTCACTGCTGTCCCAGTGCCTACAACAGTGTCTGGCCAGTGCTTGCTCTTGATTAAATAAATGAATTACCAGCACCACTCTATTCTCATTGTGTCTACTGTACCACCCTCCATTTGCACCCACCACCCGGTTTAACCATCAATTACTGGTATAGCTGCACTCCTGACTTCACTGTGAACTCTGAAGAACAGGAGCCATGTCTTATTCATCCTTGCACCCCCGACACACAGTTGATGCCCAATGATATCTGTCACATTATTTTCATAAAGAACACATATACAATTCATGTTTTTTTTTTTTAATTTTGAGACAGGGTCCCATTCTGTCACCCAGGCTTTAGTGCAGTGGTGTGATCATGGCTCACTGCAGTCTTGACCTCTCAGGTTCAAGCAATCCTCCTGCCTCAGTCTCCCAAAGAAGCTGGGACCACCAGTGTGTACCATCACGCCTAGCTAATTTTATTTTTTGTAGAGACAAGAGCTTGCTATGTTGCCCAGGCTGGTCTCAAACTCCTGGGCTCAAATGACCCTCCTACCTCAGCCTTCCAAAGTGCTATGATTACAGGTGTGAGCCATAGTGCCTGGCCTACAATTCCATTTTTTAAAAAAAAAAAGATTTGTTCGGCCGGGCGCGGTGGCTCAAGCCTGTAATCCCAGCACTTTGGGAGGCCGAGACGGGTGGATCACGAGGTCAGGAGATCGAGACCATCCTGGCTAACACGGTGAAACCCCGTCTCTACTAAAAATACAAAAACTAGCCGGGCGAGGTGGCGGGCGCCTGTAGTCCCAGCTACTAGGGAGGCTGAGGCAGGAGAATGGCGTAAACCCAGGAGGCGGAGCTTGTAGTGAGCTGAGATCTGGCCACTGCACTCCAGTCCGGGCGACAGAGCCAGACTCCGCCTCAAAAAAAAAAAAAAAAAAAGATTTGTTAACACTTCATTATTTCTTTTCACATTACTGTTTAGGTAAACAAGAAAAAGATGTTGTAGGACTTTTAAAAGGTAGAAGAGTCCTTTTTAAGAAACGAAATCTGAAAAGTTCCAGTAAGTCAAAGAACTAAAAGACATAAAAAGGGCCCCATGCTGATCAGCTTTCTAAAAAGAAACTATCAGGGCTAGGCACGGTAACTCACAGCTGCAATCCCAGCACTGTGTGAGGCCGAGTCAGGAGGATTACTCGGGTTAAAGACCAGGAGTTCAAGACCACCCTGAGCAACACAGCAAGACCCTATCCCTACGCAACAAACAAAAATTTAAAAACTAGCCAGGCGTGGTGGCATGCACCTGTAGTTCTAGCTACTTGGCGGGCTGAGGACAACTTAAGCCTATGAGTTCAAGGACACAGTGGGCTATGATCACACCACTGCATTCCTACCTGGATGATAAAGCAAGACCCTCATCTCTAAAATAAATAAGTAGAAAAAGAAACTAACAGCTACTCAGGAAGTTGAGACAGGAGAATCACTTGAGCCCAGAAGTTCAAGTGTAGCCTGAGTGACATAGCAAGACCGCATCTTTAAAAAAAATTAAAATTTAAAAAAAGAAACAAAACTATAAAAAGTAAACATCAAATTATTCTGGTTGCTTTTTTATTTTTTTGAGACAGAATCTTGCTCTATCATCTGGAGTACAATGGTGCAACCTCAGCTCACTGCAACCTCCACCTCCTGGGTTCAAGCAATTCTCCCACCTCAGCCTCCCAAGCAGTTAGGACCACAGGCGCACACCATCAAGTCCAACCAATTTTTGTATTTTTAGTAGAGACAGGGTTTCACCATGTTGGTCAGGATGGTCTCAAACACCTGACCTCAAGATATCCACCCCCCTTGGCCTCCCAAAGTGCTGGGATTACAGGCATGAGCCACCACGCCCGGCCCAAATTATTGTGGTTTTACCTTTATAAACAGTTCAAACAATACAGAGAAGTAGGAAGTAGAAAATAAGGGTTTTTACATAATCACTATTAGCATTTGATGATCACTATTAGCACTTGATATTCTTCCTCCCAAAATTAATGCATATAAACCATTACATAACATGCACTCATTAATACACACACATATATATTGAAGATAGGACCACACTGCTCATACTCATCTGTGACTTTTGTACATAATTTCTTTGTCGTCAATCCATAATAGTACAAAGAAATTGACCTCATCTTCTTCAGCAGCTTTATAATATTCCACTGTATGGTTTTACTGGAATTTATGTAACCTCTCCTTTATTAATAAAGCCCCAGGTGATGGCAATACTAAACACTATGGTGAGGAGGAACATCCGTTTGTGTATACTTGTACAATTCTTTCCTTAGGATGAATTCTGTGAAGTGAAAATGTCCAGTCACAGCATATGCACATTTGACACTTTAATCCCGACTGCCAAAATGCCCTCCAGAAAAGCTTAGACTCCTGCCAATCGCATATGAAATTTCCCCCCAGTCCCATCCCAATTAAGGCTGTTTTTGACCAAAAGAGTTAACTCCTGCAGCAGCATAAAGTCTCTGACCCACAAAACTTTCCTCGGCACTAATCCATACTCACCTCACCAACTGTGTCTCTTCATAAGTGGCAGTTATTGTTACATTCTTGCCCACAGTTTGAAAGCCTTACCAGACACCACACTACAGGCATACACAATTGCACAGGCCTCAAGCAGAGATGGCTATTCCACAAAGAGGTCCTCAGCCCTAGCTCCTGGCCATCAAGCAAGGCACTCACAGGCAGCATCTCCCAGCAGTATATAGAGAGAAGCTACAGGCTCAACAAGACCCAATTCTTCCACCAAGACACCTGTGAGTGAGCAGCTGCTAGAACTGAGATTTATATCCCCACTCATCATTCTTGCCCTGTAAGGGACTTTGGGAACCACCAAAGCAGAGCCAGTGCCAACAGCACAGATATTAACAATAGAAAAGAAAGTTCTATGAAATAAAAACCACTGCCACCAGTCAATGTAGCATGAGATTTCATGCTGCAGTATCTGCAGGGAAAAAACTGTTATTCATTCATATACTTTAGTCTGAATACTAATCAGCACTTCAACCATCAAAAATTTTCATTTAATTTTTTAGTATTTCTAACAATCTTCCTGTTTCCTTAAACAGAGTTTACTAGACACAAGGATGATGCTTTGTAAACATCACAATCACACTGTGCCCAGTGTCCTACTGTGCCAGACGATAGTACTGACCTTCCAAAAAAAGAAAGGCAATTAGGGCTAAAGAGCCCAGTTCAATATGCCTTTTAAATGTGCCAACTATAGTGTTTATCTTTTCCTGTCTTAATCAGCTATCACCCTCTCTCTCTCTAGCAGACACCCTCTTCCCTACTTTCTAGCAGTTTACGCTGCAAGAAACAGAAATTAAAAGGTTAGAATTGCAAAGGCATGAAGAATAAATAGGCAGAGCCTTGAGAGAATCACCTAGGAATGATGTCACTAAGTTTCAGAAGGTGGCCTGAGAGTGAGGTAGTTATTTCTGGTGCACAGACTTTGTGAAAACTAATTCAAATGCCACCATTAAACATGAATACGTGCCTTAAAATGGCTTACAGATAGCTCTATCATGTCCTTGGGTGGGGAGATCTTGTTTTTGACACATAGAGACAGGCAGCTGGCTGACCGCCAAAGCAAACAGCATGAGGAGGAGTGGAAGGGTGATCCCAGGTCTCGGGTCTAGTGTTTTTAAAAGAACACATCAACTGCGTTCCTCTATAGAAAGTGAGATAAACACCAGCCGCACAAGTATAGCACCACAAGTAAACAAGTCTTCTGCTGGCATTATGCTTCTGCAAAAAACAAAAAAAAAACAAAAAAGTGCCACAAGTACTATTTCTTTCCCTTACTTAAGACTTCCGAAAAATCTCCAACTGGCTATCAATTTGGAGAGAGTTTTACAAACTGGAACTCCTCCTAGGCACAGCAACTGAGACATACAAGTGTAAAACAGCATGGTGAAAAGAGGTCAAGGTCAGGAGATGCCCTTGGGCCTATCACGTGCCCTTTCTCGGCTTGGTTTTCTCTTCAGTGTAAAATGGGGATAACACCTGCTCTTGCCTGGAAGAAGAGGCCCATTATGGAGATGGTGAAAGGATATGACTATTACCACCACTGCCAAGCTGACCCTCCCGCTCAAGCTTGGAACACTCATGAACCGCAGAAGCACATGTGCATCAGGGCTAGCCCATCTGGCCCGGCCACACCAGACGATCTTGACTCCTAGAAGGAGCCAGGTAAGAAAAGAGCTTAGCGACAAGTTTCCAATTCAACCACAGCAGGTTGCACCTGGGAGCTCCACTGTTAGCTAGAAATATCAAGGGCAATGCCTTTAAACAACTTTAGCAGCAGAAATCACCCTCTGTCAGAGGAAACCTTATATATAACCACAATATACAAAACAGATAATTTATCTGAATTATGTAAATTACAGTATGTTCTCAAGAACATAGTTTAAATCAAAAATGAAGTCTCTAGTACGTTTCTCTTTCATTGTGCGTACACAATATTCAAAAAATTCTGATTCACAGATAAATAGTTGCAAATGGTATCTATTTAACCTTCCACTTGCAGCTTCAGGAATCCATTCAATTAAACTAAACCAGAAACCTGAAGAAGTGCAATAGGACATTTCTCTTTTAAAGTGGAATATTTCTCATCAGGAAATACTTGACTTGAAGGGAATGGAAAAGGGGTTTCTTCAAGCAGTTCAAAAACACTGTTAAAATGTATCTTATAAGTCAATGTTCAGTGAGGTCAGCTCTAAAAATCCCCAGATACTTGGTGCCAGGCTCCGGAACATACTTATGCAATATTTCAAAAGAGTCAAATTTATTTTGTTTTGCATCTCAAGTTCAAACTAAGTTTCAATTTCATCATTGATACTCTAACAGCCCTTGTAAGCATGGTAAGAAAACAGCGTGTACTGCTTAATGGAACTCCCTCTATTTATACTTTAAAATTGAGCAAGACACACAAACGAGGGTACGAGGGTACGCACACTATATTTGAAAGATTTAGAACAATGGAGTTTCTGTGTCAGACAATTAAAAAAACAACAGTAATTTATCACCTCATTTGAAATATTTGTAGTTCAACCTTTCCTTGAGTGGTTAACAAACTGTGATGTGAACTAAGAATTATTATCCACATTACAAAAAACTCATAAAAGTAAAAAGACAACATGGTAATAAAATGTACACTTTGAATACTACACGTATAGCACCAAACTAAAAGGCCACCTACAACAAAGTTTGTATATGCAACACACAACTTTTGTTAATAGCTTGTACACAAACCATCATTCCTGCAATCTTACCTGCCATTGTGTTCACAATGTAAGACAGTATTTTCTTCACCTATGTGTCAAGTGTTTGAAGGAATTGGTTTTACTCATGTTTGCCTGGCATAAACTCACACAAATGCAACCAGAATGGTGACAGGTGCCACACCCACACTCCTATCAAGGTGGATGGTAAGAGCATATGGGATCCAGACTTGGGACTTTCATTCTCCAGGTGAAGCATCCCAGGCCCCTTTCTGCACTGCATCACTCTACAATGACACCGACTATTTTCACAGCAGGTTTTGAGGTGACAACTTGCATGCTACAAGTGTATTTTCCTTTAGGCTGTAACTTGGTGGCAAAATTCTAGGATTCTGAAGAATAAGGTAAAAGCTTGTGGTCTAGAAAAATGGGAGATGGTACCAAAGACCCGTCGGTTCCCTAAACAGAAATCACAAAAGGAAATGCGAATTCCCTGAGTGCTTCTGTCAGCTTAGCTCATGCCTCATCCCTCCTTCCAGCCAAGCAACAAGTTCAGCTTTAAAAGTAGTATGGCTGTCAATCCCATTCCATTCTTCTTTCCTTCCCAGAGGATGGAGTCTCTTTCCATTCAATCAACTACTCACTTATTCATTAATCCAGTCACTCCAGAGATAGCCATTGAATGTGCAAAGCACAGAGTTGGGCATACACATGGCGTATGTTTTCATTAGCATAAATTTCACTGTATTTTATTTTTGACAGTGTAGTAATACCCTTCCAGGTAATCTGAAGATGGCAAAAATGAATAAGCAATACCAGAACCAAGACCCAGTTCTATGAATAAAACATCACAGCACTTGGTAAATGTTATTATCATCCCATCCCAATTCTCTGACTTGTGCAAGCACACTTTGAGAGCTTCTGCATGCCAAGCAGGATACAAAGACAAAATTCAGTTCCTCCCCTCAAGAGGCTCAGAGAGAGACAACAGGGTAAATCCAACACGCAGAAGACTAGATGGTTAATGCCAACACAGAGCAGCAGTATGGAGGACTAAGGGAATAAAAGGAAGGCTTGGTTTTATTATGCTGTTGGAGCTGGGAAGGCTTCTGTAAAATGATGTACATTCCTCTCTTTAGAAAGAAGCAAGAGCTGGACAACAGTTGGGGAATGTCAGGAGTGGCATGCCAGGCAGATGCTGGTGGAAGCAAAGGCACAGAGGCAGAAGAGGCTGCTGCAAGTGGCTGAGACAGAAGAACATGACTGGCCAGGAGGCTGGAAGAGAGAACCAAGACTTTCTCATCTGTACAGTTACTATGACTGGGGTCAACTGGCCTCAGACACTTCAACTCTAACTTCTCAGAAGGAAAACAGTGTCCCCTCCAGGAAATTTCACATACCAAACTGAATGGCTAAGATGCATTCTTCCTGTGCTTGGCAGAAGGCTTGTCTAATATATTTGTCATCTTCCTCTAGTCTAGGTACATGGAGGGGAGCTCCCAACACAAACCAAACACAATGCCAACTCAGCCATAAAAAGAAAATAAACATAACCATAAAAATAAATAAATATAATATGTATCTCTGACTTGGTAGGAGTCGAGTTCTTCTAACATAACTTTTTCCATGTTCTCAAATCCATGCTGGTTTTAAAAGCACACCCAGGGCCATTCTGCTTCTAGGGAATTTAGGGTTTTAGCCAATTTGCTTAGAAGATGGTTGCGCAAATTTACACTACCCCATGAGACTGTGTTTTATAAAAAGAGGTAAGGGGGGATCTCCAACTATAGCAAGGAAGAATTTTAATACAAAGCAGAGCGCAAGAGCACACACAATAGATGGCTACTCCTGCAGGTCAATTCACGCTGGGCACCACTCACCAAGCTTTCCAAGGGATGCAATAACTGAATTCCAGTGGCCCCAAATGCACTCACTCCAATGGATATATCCTGAGGGTCTATTATAAACAAAGCACTGAGAATATAAAGATATGCAAGTCACAGCCTGTATCCTGCAAGGGCTCAGAGTTTAGGAGGAAGGAGGACAACAACGAAGGATGATAAAATATGCTGGATAGTGAAAGTGGCTTTAAGACACTTATGGGCTAAAGAAAGCTAAGACTCCCTCCTGGTAAAAGAGGGAAGAACTCCAAGACACCTTCCTAAAAGAGGTGCTTTAAGAAAAAATAGGGAGGCTTGGGCAGGCAAAACCAATGGAAAAGGTCCTCCCCATTTCTGAGCACTTGCTATGCGTCACTCAAATCTCACAACCAACCAGTGTTATGATAATATTTCCGCATACCAGGCAGGGGAGTCCAGCTAGGGGAGGTGGACTGACTCATCCTATGTTACATGTATTGTCAGTGGCAGAGCCAAGAACCAAAGCCCCCTTCCTCTGCTAAGGGAAGCTTTTTTGGGAGAGAGAGTGCTATGACTAGGGCAGCATATTTGGGAAGTGACAAGGATTCAATTTGTGGGACTGCTATGCTCGACCAATACTGAGACCACACTGCGGGAGGTCTCAAGCACCAGGCTAAGGGGAATGCACTCATTGGTTGGGTGATGAAGCAGGTAGGGAGGAGACTTTGAGAATGGGAGCCCCAGGATAAGATGTAGTGGCTCAGAACAAGCACCCCGGTGCTGGCAGGCCTGGGCTTGAATCTCAGCTGTAGCCCCTAAAACAGCTGTGTAATTTTGGACAAGGTACTTCTTCTCTGTGCCTCTACTTCCTCATTAAATGAGGCTGATATTACTACCTCCTTCCCAGAATTATTGTGAAAATTAAATGAATTGCAAAGCAATAAGAACAGTGCCAGTTCACAAGAATGGCTATGTAAGTACATTATCAGATAATGATGGTGATGATGATGATGCAGCAAATTAATTAACCTGCTGAGACACAATGGCGCTGGAAGATTATCTGAGAGGCTGCCAGAGTAATCCAGACAAGAGAAGGATGGAAGTAGCTTCCAGGGAATGGGAAGGAAGTAACTGATTTGGAAGAACATGGAAGGGAAAGGGAAATGTTTCACGGAGGCCTGCGGCCTGGAGAAAGGCAGTGCTGCTGGAGGAGCTGCTCAGCCACAAATGCACTCAGGGAAGACTGAAATGCACACCCAGATGCATTTCTCTGAGCCTCAATTCTTCTATCTCTAAAATGGGGCTAACGATTCTTACCCTTCTACTCTTGGCATTGTCGTGAGGCTCAACATGAACTTGACTACAGTATATTTAAGACACAAAGCATTCTACAGATGGAAGCCGTGAAGCTATAAAGAGGGAGTGGTGTCGAGGGACTGGTCTGGACAGTAAGCCAGAGAGAAAAACTCCACTTAACCTTGTCCATGATGTTCTCAGATAGTAACACACAGGGTCAATTTCCAACATTCTTACCCTGCACCGCTGCAGCCTGATACCATACCAGCCAGGGACCACTGACTTGCCACGGCACCAAGTGTTGAATGCAGACAGGATCTGGTCCAAGGGGCAGCCCCTGAGTGCTGAGAGGGAAAGTGACCATTTCTGGGCACACCATGGATAAAGGGAATACACAGAAAAGTAACATCAGTTGGCTCTATCTCCTTCAGCTCTCTATTTATACAGTCTGTGAGCAGATCAAAGGGCCCTGGAGCCAGCCAGAGAGGGCTGGGGATGAAACAAGCAGCCTGTGAGTGTTGTAGCAGGCAGCTCTGCATCAGTTTGCCTTCGGCTGTAACCAAATGACTACATTTCCTGCATAATCTTTCCATTCCTTGGATAGAATTTCTTATAGAAAGTCATCTTTTTATGTCCAGTGTAGTCCAGGAGATCATAATGACCAGCAGCTTCTATTCCCTATAAAATTTTTATTTATTTTAGCTTCAAAAGGAACTCAGGACTCCTAGTTCTAAGTATTTATCTTAAAGTCTCTTACCTGGTGGGCCCCACACCTCCTGTACATCACTTACCACTGTAGACTAGAATGGTCCCCTTAACACGACCCTCTTTTCCCACTAGCCTGGAGTTTTTCTTCTCTGAATCCCCACCACCCAACACAGACACTTGCAAACAATGAACTGAAAATTCACAGCATCTTTTGGAACCTAGAGACAGTAAAAACCCACAGGCATGACCCTTCCGATTACTCAACTTTCCCCTTCATTCAGGAAAGACTTCAAGATAACAGCATCTCCTTTAATTAAGCCTACCCTGCTTGGTTTTCCAAAACTCCAATTTCCAAGATCAAAAGAAAGGCGAAACTTAGGCTTGACGTCTAAGTTTTTGTTTTGTTTTGTTTGCTACAGGTTCTAGAAAAGTAAAAGCCCTAATCACCCCCAACACATAGTTACTAAAATTTAAGACATTCCAAAATAGTGCCTTTTCCCTTCAACCAACTTTTCTGGCTGACTTTCAATAGTTTTAAAGCTGATAAACCAGAGGAAGCCTTTATTTAAAGAAAGAAAAAAAAAATCTAAGTAAACAGTTCCCAGTGTTCTCTAAGAAATTAGACTCTAAGAACACAATCTTTCCACACAAGGATAAATGCAGTTTTATTAAAGAAAACATAACGGTCTTAACAAACACTCTCCAAATATTGTACACTGTACACATGAAGAATCAAACACAAAATTCAAAGGGGTCCCAGAGGGGTCTGCTACAGCTTTGCTCAAAATCTAAACTCTAAGGCATGACTGTGCTAGAGCAGAGGAGACTGCTTTGTCTTTCCCCAAAGTAATCTCTCTCACTAACCATCACAGCAAGCTAAGGGGAGGACCATAAAATCTGCAGTGGAGCAACTGTCATCGTTCTCAAAATAATTTTTATTGAAGAAGCAGTCAACTGAACTTATAATCTACAAAATCAAGTCACTTGGCACCAGATGCATTAAAGGCCTCAAATATTAGGAGAGTTTCATTTTATACCAAATATAAAACTCAAATAAATTAGGAAGCAAAAGCAACAGTATTACAAATAGCTGACCAACTCCATCCAAATATCCCGCACGTCTCATACCAGGGTGAGGGAAAATAAATGAGAGTTAAGAAGCATAATTTCTAGAAATCCTCCCACCATAGAAAAAAAAGTTTCTAAGATCAGTGTGGCTTTTAAAAGGGTAGCAGAAACTAAAATACAAGCAAAACTTACTTCCACTACACCCCACAGATATAACATCATTTTTTTAACATCATTTTTTAATTTATAATTTTAGAATGTACTGTATGTTTATGATTTGGTTTCTCTTATTAAACCTTTTTTGAGTACCCGGTTAAGAGTTATAAAAACAAATGAAGAGTCTATTCCTGTCCATAAGGAGCACACAGGTTGGGTATTTGTGCCTAAAACAACAGGGCTTAAATGGGTGATGCTAATTTATCCAAGGGATCTCCAACTAATTATAGAAAAAAAGCTCCAAAGTTCTTTGCAGAAATATTTTATTTTTCCTAATTAAAAGAAAAATTAATACCAGAACGATCTAAAAGGGGGATGCTGCTGAATCAAAGTGGTGAGATTTGATTCACAGCATTATTTTCCAAATAACTTGTGGGTTGACAGCGCCTGTGCTGGGTCATCAGTCTCCACTTTCACAATGAATTCACACCAATTGTCAAGTCTCATGGACCAAAACATTTCCAGGTCCATCCTCAATTCAATGGAAGAGAAGGAACGCTTCCCCCAAAAGACGGCAAAATAATCTCAAAAGGTGCACTGAATTCAAACTGGGATCCAAATCCAAACAATTCGACATGTCATCGATCTTCAACTGTAGGGCCAGAGTCTCTGGTTACCAAAATTTCATTCATTCAACAAATATGTATTGGGCATCCATGTACCAGAGATTTTCTAGACACTGAGCAATTACACTGGTAAACAGAGAGAAATGGAACCCTCCCTTGTGAGGCTTATAATCTAGTGAGTTAATCAGATAATAAACTAGTTTTATTGAGAGAAACAAACAGGATGCAGTGATACAGAATAAGCGGAAAGTCTCTCTGAATATAAAACCCCACAGAAGATGTAAGTTTCAAACTACCCATTGCAAAGGCTGGCATGACTGTTATTGAAAAATGTTCTGAAGTACTACTGGTATATATAATTTAGAAAAGGCAAAACGATTTAAAAAACAGAATGAGGTAAACTATTCCACAAATGTAATACCACTCCAATAAAAACAGCTTCTGGAATTGTTTTAAACCAGACAAGCAGTTTCTACAATTCATTAAATAAACCGATGAGAAAAGCTAGGGAAAAAAAAAAAATCTTTAAAAGAAGTGTAGTAAGAAATAGGTAGGTATACACATTTTAGAGCTACAGTAATTCACTCAACATGTGGATAATAAAACATATATGAATTAGTGTATGGATCCATGAAGAAACCAATGAAAAAAAAAAAAGGTGAAAGAGACAGTGTTGAGACAAGTGACCAGCCACCGGGACTAGATTCCTACCTTGCTCCTTACAGTCCAAATTTGAGACATATCCAGTTATATAAAATATACCATGATTTCATTTTTTTAAAGTGGAAGACTTTTTTCCAGTAATTTTAGAATAGGCAAGTCTTTCGTATGCAAATAAAAAACATAGAAACTATAAAGGAAGTACTGATAAATCTGACTTAGAACTAATTTCTGCATGAAAAAGTTACATAAGTCAAAAGGCAAATAACAAAACTGGAAAGAGTATGTGAAATTACCCCAGCTACAGTCCCTAAAGTTTCCCTGAAGCATCTTATAGCAATGCTTCTCAAAACTTAACGTGCATGCCCTAATCACCTGGAATTTTATTAAAATGCAGATTCTAATTCAGCAGGTCTGGGATGGGATCTTATATTACGCATTTCTAACAAGCTCCCAGGACATACCGAGACCTAAATTCTATAAAACTTTTGTAGTTAAAGAGATACAGGGCTGGCCAGGCACGGTGGCTCACTCCTGTAATCCCAGTACTTTGGGAGGCCAAGGCGAGCAGATCACGAGGTCAGGAGATCAAGACCATCACGGCTAACACGGTGAAACCCCCGTCTCTACCAAAAAAATACAAAAAATTAGCCGGGCGTGGTGGCAGGCGCCTGTAGTCCCAGCTACTCAGGAGGCTGAGGCAGGAGAATAGCATCAACCCGGGAGGCAGAGATTGCAGTGAGCCGAGATCACGCCACTACACTCCAACCTGGGTGACAAAAAAAAAAAAGAGAGACACGGGGCTAGAATTGAGTGGGACTCAGATACCTCCTAAGGATCACCTGGTAAGGTTTCAGAGCACTCAATCACCCAAGCTTCACCATGAGTGATTAAGATTTAGAAGATCCAGGATGAACAGCAGGAATCAATATTAAAAACAAACAAACAAACAAAAAACCTTTTTAAGTGACAAAGATATTCACCGGTCTGAAAACCACATCTGAGTCCCTTCCTGCTCTGCCTGTGCTCTGAATACTGCAGAGAGACCCATCTGCTCTGGTAGTATAAACAATTCCTTTACCATCTCCAGACCCCACCTGCCCTCCCTCCTCCACCCCCACTTCACCTTTCCCCTAGACTTGTCCTAATACATAATCCTCCCACAAAAAAAAAAAAAAAAAAAAAAACTGTGCAGCAAGGAAGGAGCAGGTATGGCAGGAAGCATTTCAGCCATGGCTTCACTGTAAGGCTCCTCACCTCCCGGTCCCCGCTTCCTCACTTGCACAAACCAAGTTGTGAGGGATCAAAGAGTTACCCTACTGAAATAGCTTTGTCAACTCTAAAGCACCATATGAATATGTTATTTTTTATTAGATCTATGATGACCAGAAGAAACACACTTATAAAAGTCTAAACCCCTCAGGTCCCTGTTCTGAGGGTTGTGTGTGGTTTTTTTGGGGTTTTTTTTTTTTTTTTTTTTTTGAGACGGAGTTTCACTCTGTTGCTCAGGTGGAGTGCAGTGGTGTGATCTTGGCCCACTGCAACCTCCACCTCCTGGGTTCAAGTGATTCTCCCACCTCAGCCTCCCAACTAGCTGGGATTACAGGTGCATGCCACCACGCCTGGTTCATTTTTTGTATTTTTAGTAGAGACGGGGTTTCACCATGTTGGTCAGGCTGATCTCGAACTCCACAGCTCAAGTGATCCGCCCACCTCGTCCTCTCAAGTGCTGGATTACAGGAATGAGCCACCACACCCCCGCCCTCTGTTCTGAGAACTTTCTACATCCCCCCCTCCTTCACTGTGCTCCTCTCAATTTAAAGCACAAAGTCTCCATATTTCCACTTCCTAAATATACAAACTAAACTTCACCAACAAAACAGGTAAAACATGTCACATTGAGCCTCAAGTTAAAATGGCTTCAAATTTGTAGAAGGTGCCAACAAACCATATTGCATGTATGTACATCTGCTAATGTGCTTGTAGGGGTTTTCCTCCCCCAAAAAAATCTATCCTCTATCCTCTTAAATAATTTTTACTCTGTTACCTAAAATTCTCAAGTCTCATCTAAATTTGCTCCCTGCTTATTGACACTGCTACCACACTCCCTTCTGGGCAGGCTTTTATTCTGACACCACCCCTATGGGTCCCCAAGCATACTGGTCTCCTTGAGAAAGGCATCTGCTATATAATCCATTTGCTAATAAAATCCTCTGATTTTCGACGATTCCCTGACAGAAGTACTCACCTGTGCACTTTTTATTTTTCAGATTTATCACAGGGAAGCACTTGCCAAAGGCCACTGAGAGCATGCCTTCCACATTGCTCAGGGATGGGAGGGAAAGAAGGGAGGGGTGGTACCACCAGGCAGGACACTCAGGTCTAATGACACACCTGGCTTGCTTTCCACGTGCTCAGCCAACCAGAACTCTTCAGTGCCCCCAGGCACGACTGGGAAAATTCCTCACCTGCCATGCTTGAACCTAGCACCACACAGCCTAAATCCACAGGGCACACCAGGCAGCAGAAAGGACTAAGTCAAGCCTTGAAATGTTCCAGTCTGAGACAGGGTGGAAGTGGGTAACCCTTGTTGTTCCCCAGTTAGCTAGACAGTCCAGGAACCAGAATGATGTTCCCTCAAACCCAATACACAGGAGAGCACAGGGTCCAGGACAGCTCTATCTGCTGAGGGGAGCAGCCCTGCAGGGCAGACAAAGCAGAAGGCACGCACAACCAAATGGAGCTGCCTTTGCTGAACGGAGCCACCCTAGAACACCACACAGGGCGTATTTCCCAACAAACTAGTCGGCCAAACACCATTTGGTTTCAATTAACAGAAACCCACTCCCACTAACCTAAGGTAGGAAAAAAAGGTAAGGGAATACGAGTTCATTATAAGGCCAAGGTGTCCATCAAAAGACCCCTGAATCAGAAACTGCAGCCAACCCTCACGAGAGATGAAAACTGGGAAACAGAAAACCATCAGGAAATGAGACTATTCCCCTGGTCTCTCGTCTCATCCTCAGTACAACTGTGCTTCCTTGTCTCTCTGCAAAGTGGCTTTATTCCACACTTCTCTACACCCATGAGTCCAACATCTACTTCCTAGTTAAGGTCTCCCTGAACTACAGTGTGAGCATCAAAGACAAACTAGGATTGCTATCTCAATCCCAAAATAGAAAGGAGACAGATTTTAACTCAATTTGGCTCAGATATCCCCACTTCGATCCAAACAGAAAAAAGGTGGGTGAGCTGGTCCTACTATAGAAAGTATCTACCTGTCCAACACAATTACAAAACAAAAACAAAACAAAAAAACACACAAATGACAGCCGCTGAATGAACTCCGACCTTTGTTAAATCCACAAAGTTTTTCAAAAAGTATCATCTTGTCTTCTTACCACTCTAAGGAGGCACAGCTGTACAGTCAGAGCCTCAAATAACAAGCAACTGTCTTCTTTGTAGCTTGCTTGGGTTGGAGGAGAAAAGCACTTTCTTGCTATGAAATAGGAATGTATTTCTGGTTCCTCCTTTTTTCTTTAGAGAAGAGTTCTTAGCAGTAATCTCACCTGAAAGGGGGCAGAACCTGGCTAAAATATGGCGAGGTCCTGGACAGCATGAATACCAAGGGCTGGGGAGACGCAGGCACAGTAGAAACTCACACAACACACAAACAGAACTCAAGCCTTCTGGGGCAGGCTCAGAAAATAAAATAATCTGCCATCTATAGGAAATATCTGCTCAGTGTAAAGGTTAAGTGAGGCCCCCTTCCTTACAAAAGCCACTGGGTTTTTCATAAAGTAACCCCAAAGAGTCCATCAGTCTGGGTCCATTTCACCTAAGGCAACAAACATTCCTCACAGATCATGGGCTGTGCTCTGGGTGGCTGCTAATAGGATAATCTGTTACGGGAGGCTTACAAATCCATTTACATTGATTTTAATTAATGAATCAATCCCTGGCCCTGAACAACTCGGTCCAGAGACGATAAGCAATTCACGATTTGGTCTCTAATCCCAGCCTGAAATCTACATGAAAAAGAAGTTAACTCTCAGATCAATGAAGGACAAATAAAAATAATTGGATTTGCATCTCTCTCAACGTAAGGAAAAATCTCTTCCAAGTTTAGACAGTGACTATTAACATGTTAATAAGAGTAATAAATTTTCACAGTGATTTCCAAAGAAACGCACCTAAGACTAAGGAGTTTTTGTACCAGCCTGAAATCTGGAGAACCACAGCCAGAAATTATGACTCCCAGTCAAGCCTCTAAAATCAAAATGAGCCTGACTTTCTCAACAGCTTATCAGAACCTTTCAGTGAGGCCTGAAGTTGAACAGAAAATTACCCAAACACAAAATACAAATGACAAGAAGGAAGTGGCACTCGCCAGCCTGGCTGTGCGCTGAATGAGCCACACTTGATTAAAAAGCCAGGCAAAGTTTTGCATTTGCTTTTATTTTACTCTTTACAAAGGCTGAAACAGAATTTGACCTTTCTGAGCTATTGCCAGCTATGAATTGGAAATAAGCTCAATTTAAAAGGCAGCATCAATATCTAACTGCTCATCATCTCAAATTCTTTTCCATCTTTCTCAGTGTCTTTTCACAGGGTTGGTCTACCCATGCTATTTTTAGACTTCTATCAGAACTTCCAATGACTCCACATAAACCTACAGTAGTGGGGGAAAGGGTCTCATTTCAGTCCCATTTTCTCAAATCCCACAGCTAGCTAACACCAATTAGCGTAGAAAAAGAATGTAAGAATTGATAAATGAGGCCGGGCGCGGTGGCTCAAGCCTGTAATCCCAGCACTTTGGGAGGCCGAGGCGGGCGGATCACGAGGTCAGGAGATCGAGACCATCCTGGCTAACACGGTGAAACCCCGTCTCTACTAAAAACTACAAAAAACTAGCCGGGCGAGGTAGCGGCGCCTGTAGTCCCAGCTACTCGGGAGGCTGAGGCAGGAGAATGGCGTGAACCCAGGAGGCGGAGCTTGCAGTGAGCTGAGATCCGGCCACAGCACTCCAGCCCGGGTGACAGAGCGAGACTCCGTCTCAAAAAAAAAAAAAAAAAAAAAAAAAGAATTGATAAATGAAAATGAGTCACACTCAATTTCAATTTTTTTCAAGATTGAAAAAGCTCATAAATTCACAAGTAAAGCATAAAGCAACAGTGAGTCCCAACCTCACATAGAAACACCAACTCGACTCTGTTCTGACTTGGGTACATACACACAGTAGGCACTGCTCATAAAGGAGAAAAATAAATACGAGTCACAGCAGACCCAATGTTGGGAGACAACTTCGTGTTTCTCCCTTACTCTTTAAAATATTTAATAAAACAGTTATAAAACTGATTCTGAAGTCAGGAAGACTGGCCTGAAACACAGCAAAAGGAACCCCAAAAAAGAAAAAAAAAAAGGACCCTGTATATAAGGAAGTAAATTGCAAGTCAAAGCAAGAGACAGGCCAGGGCTTGGCAGGCTGGCAAATGTGTTAGTTTTTTCTCTCCCTTCTCTCTCCTTTTTCTCTCCTTTCTCTCAAATGGAGAACAAACAAAGAGTTGATACTTCAATTATACATATGGAATCCAGAGCTTTCTGCCTAGCGTCCGTTTGCATGTCCCCAAGTTTTAGGATTCACTGGAACACTAAAGCCCCTTGAAATACTTGCCATGTGTTTGCTGGGGCACTTCCCTGGACGCAGCCTGCCGCTTTTCGTGGCTGAGTTGTGCCGGGCCGCACAGCAGAGCAGGGTGTGCCAATGCAGCCTGACATTCAGATCAAGACCACAAATTATAAACAGTTTCAGTAAATTGACTCAAGTGCCTTTGTTCCTCAGACATACATCTTCCTACCGCTTACAAAGGCAGGCAGCAGAACCTAACCACCAACGCGGCTATAGCCAGGACTGGGAAAGGAAGTTATTGAAGCCTGGATTTCCTGCCTTTGCTTGTAGCCAAGAACTATGAGGCTTGTAGTGGTTTCAGGAACTGACTCATCTCATGATTCATGGATGAGATACTGCTTTTAATATGTTTCTGACCCTAAGATTCAGGAACATCAAAACCAATCTGAACCTATGCTTCACTCTTATTTGCAAATGAATATTCACAGCAAAATAAACAGGAGGACAACAGTTACTGAAACAATGAAAACATCATGCCAACGGCAGGAAAAGTGGAATGCAGGCATCACATGGGAAGCCATCATCAAAGCTTAATCCATGGGCTGCGACTTAACAGCATTTCAACTTCCCAAAAGTGGATAACAGGTGGGATAAGGTTTATTTTTAGATGTCATTCCCCTAGATGTAAAAATAGATTTAGCACAGCAATATTTTAATTCAGGCCCATCTGGGGTTGTGACTCTAAATATCCAGGATGTACAGAAGCATGCAGCTTAAGACTTAACTGTTCCAGTTGCAAACCAGAGTTCAGAGTGAGCTGACCAATGAGTAATGGGTAATAAAGGACTCGCACTGGAACTCATTCTCTTAAATCATCCTCTGCTGGAAGGCTGATATTCTGTATTTCCACCCATGTGCTGACTGGGCTTCTCTCTCCTTTACTGTGCGCATGCACACACGCATGGACACACATGCACACAGCCCAGGACTTAAAAGCAAAGTTCTTTGAAAGTACTAAGCACCAGGGGTCGCACCTCTGGCTGCTTTGCATGATGTTCCCCGTGGATTTATTCATCACAAAGAGGTCCCCACTAGAAAAAAGGTTTAAAGCCTCCCTCATTCATCAATCTTTGGATTCTCCCCACTCTCCCCACACAAGACATTAAACACAGGACCAGTAGGGGTGGTTTTCAAAAGCCTTTATGGGTTTCGACACAGCCCAGTTGCACAGAAGGAAAAGGGGAAAAAGAACACAAAAAACACAGGCTGTTCTGTGGGGTGGGGGTGGAGGAAGCAGTAAGAACAGTTGACCAGGCAAGGCCAAAGTGCAGGGGCCGGCTGGCAGGCGCTGCATGGCTGGGCTCCTCCAGCAGATTTACTGACATGACGTCAGTGGCTCCCGTCCAGCTTTTTCTTTGGTAGCTTTTACCACTTGCCTCCTGAAGCCTCCACTATGTTAGGGAGCCACAGGACCATAATGAAAATTCCCTTTGTGAAACTGACTTTACCGAGGGGCACAGAGGCCTGCCTTGTGAATTACGGGGCTCTTCCCCCTACTCTCAGTGCCCATGGAGGAAGGGGGGGAATAAACCCCTACAATACTGTACTTTCCTTTAATACAGAGGAACCATTAAATTAAGCTTGCGGCTTTAAAAAGAAAAAAAAGCCAGGGTGGTGGGTGAGGGGCATTAAATGTGTATCCAAAATTTCCCAGGCCGGGATGCTGGTTAATTTCTCAGTGGCGTGGAGAATGATGATAATTTCAGGACTATTCACTTGTGCTGTTGTGAGACTGTGTTGGCTGCACTGTGAACGCATACGGCTTTGTTTCACCAACAAAACAAAAAAGTATTACTGAAGCTAAAACTGTAGGTCTGAATGGAACCTCTGAAGAAAGCATTAGAGCTTGTCTTTAAAATGAGCCCTGCTTTGCTGGGACGACTCGGGGGGGCTGGCCTAAGTGCATAGTCTATGATGCACCAACACAGGTATAAAACAATTTCCAAGAAGCAAAGACAGAAATTACAATACTAAAAATAAGTTTAATAGCAGACTTATTAAATAAAAAACACTCATCTTAGACTTACAGGCCTACTGCTGTACGCCCACAGCAGTAAAACAATAGCTATGTTACAACTAGGGGTCCAATGCATAAATATATCTAAAACTACAAATCTTTAACTTATTTAAGCTTATGAAAATAACAGACTAGTGATAAATTCTTCAAATGACTAGGACATTAAATACATTCTATTTTAAACACTTTGGAGAAGAAGTACAAAGTTTAATTCAACCAAAATTTATTGAAACAGATGAGTACAAATGCACCCAACAATATCATCGAAATACAGCTTGCGCCTGAATGGCTCACAGAGGTAATAAGATAAGGAATCTCTCACGTCCTGTTATGTAAACAAGGAATACAACAAACTATCAGGTAGACATGATGAAGGCAATGACTAAAGACTTCTGTGAAGCCTACATTAACATGAGTTTTGGCCTTCAGGAGGCAAGTCAAACCACAAACCATCCATGATAATTCTTCAGCTTGGTCTTTTTCTTAAGGAAGGAAAGGACAAGATGACAAGCACAAGCATGAAAGTGGTAAACGAGAGCCAAAGAGGCCAGGCATGAGCAAGAGTGCAAGGAAAGCTTTTACCACGATTAGAGCTGACAGGGCAGGCAGGATCCATTTCCAAAGGTGAGCAGATTATTCAACTGAAGGAGTGGGAGGAGAAAAAAAGCAGAGAACCTAGCACACACATCATAGCCTGGAAATTCCATTTCTCAAGAAAAGGAACCCAAACTCTGCAGAAATGGTTCATTCTATCTCCCAGAATATACAAGAGACTGGACAGCAAGGAAACTATAAAAGACTATTATTAGGGTCACATCAAAAGGCCACAGGAGCCAACTAAAGAAATTCTCTCTGGCCCAAGACGAAACAATGTGAGCGTCAGTAAGAGGAGGAACTGCAATGGACTGAAACCCATTCGATAATTTAAAATCAGTGATTGCCTAATAATATGCAAACAGAAAAACTATCTTTCCTTTACAAATTATACGCTAGGTTAACCATATAGTTGATAAAAGAAACTTTGTCCATAAAAGAAGGAATGGGTTGGGTGGGATGGCTCATGCCCGTAATCTCAGCAATTTGGGAAGCCGAGGTGAGCAGATCGCTTGAGCCCAGGAATTCCAGACCAGCCTGGGTTATGAAACCCTGTCTCTACAAAAAAACTAAAAAACTAGCCAGGCATGGTGGTGCACCGACAGTCTCAGTTATTTAGGAGGCTGAGGTGAGAGGATCACCTGAGCCCGGGAAGTCAAGGCTACGGCAAGCCGAGATCACACCACTGTACTCTAATCTGGGTGACAGAGTGAGATCTGTCTCCAAAAAGAGAACTAGAGTATCAGAGTACCATCAGTTTGCAAAAACTACATGAAATAATAGATACAGGCAGAGATCATCAATCAATGGCACTAGCATCACAGAAAAAGTGACACTGTACGTTGTGTGCCTCCTGGTAGAATACTAGCTATGAAATATTTGCAAAAAAAAATTTTTTTTTAAAAACCTGAATTAGATCAAATGTCAACATCTAAATTCCCATTTATAGAAAATACACAGGATAAGAGAATAAAATACACAGCACGATGGAGATACAACTACAAAATCCAGAACGAGGAAGTCTAGAAGAGAAATACAGGGGCTTTTGTAACAAATTAATTACAAGAAAGGTGGTGATGAGATTTAAAGAGTTTTAAGAAATACGGCAACCAAATATAACCTGTTGATCTGGTTTTGGACCCTCATTTGAACAAGCAAACTGTGAAAAAACATTTACGAGACAATCAAAGAAATCCAAACAGTGACTAGATAATTGACATTAAGGACTTACTATTTTTTTTATTTTTATTTTTATTTTTTGAAATGAAGTCTCACTCTGTTGCCCAGGCTGGAGTGCAGGGGCACGATCTCAGTTTACTGCAAGTTACGCCTCCCGAGTTCACACCATTCTCCTGCCTCAGCCTCCCAAGTAGCTGGGACTACAGGTGCCCACCACCACGCCTGGTTAATTTTTTTTGTATTTTTTAGTAGAGACGGGGTTTCACCATGTTGACGAGGATGGTCTCGATCTCCTGACCTCGTGATCTGCCCACCTCAGCCTCCCAAAGTGCTGGGATTACAGGCATGAGCTACCGTGCCCGGCCGACATTAAGGAATGGTTAAAGTGCTGGTGTGATCATGGTATCATAGTTGGTTGTTTTTTTAAAAATAGAGTCATATTTTTAAAATACGTACTAATTTACAGACGAAATGGTATGACAACTAGGATAGCTTCCAAATAATCTAGTGGGAGAGGAGCCAGGAGTTTACAAGAATAGCCATGAGGTGATGATTGCTGCTGGGTGATAATGGGTGCACAGGGGTTCATTGCCCTCTACTATACTAAACTTTCCCAAAGCAAAGACATTGAAAATCTAAAATAAAAATAAGATTCTGCTCCTGACCCCCTCCTTCAAAAAGAGAGACAGATGCTACGGAAGAGGTACTTGGCACTCTACTTCACAGATGCTGGATGATGGTGGTCACAATCATAAACAGCAGCGGCAGCTAACATTTATGAGACACTTCTCTGCGAGTCGGCACTGTGCTCACCCTCACTGAACCTGCACTATAACCCATAAGGAAGGCACTACTATGTCCATTTCAGGGGTTAGGAAACTGTGGTTCAGAAGGATAAAGAGGTTGCCCAAGGTCAAACAGATAAGTGAAGGAAACCTGTGTCATTCCACAAGTTCATAAGCCTAATGAGGATGAGAATGAGTTACATTATTCCAAAATAGTAACAACTCTCAAGAGTGCTGGGAACTCTATAAGCCAACAGATTCAATCCAGTGTTAAAGAGAGCAAAAGTGGTGCTTTTCTGATGACCATTTTTGGTGAAATGTAGTAAACTGCAGGGTAGAGTCTCTGAGATCTTAAAGTGGTAAGAGCAGAGAAGAGAGGGTGAAAAGTGGAGGGGGCAAGGGTGGATGGGTGTTTTCCAGGGAGGAGGGAGAGACAACAGAAAATGTGAAAACTAAAGGGAAATAGCCTGACAAACCAAAAATTTAAAAACAAACAAACAAAAAAAAAAAAAACAGAAAAACGACAAAGCAGGAAATCCAGCAAGAGGGGAAGCTGGGGCAAAGCTTAAAACTAAACCCGAAGGAAGAAGATGAAAAGGCAAATAAATGACCCCTAGTCAGACCAGCCCATGTTAGCTGGAAGGAAAACCTCAGGACTCTGAACAGAGAACTAGACAGCGGAAGAAGCAGGAGAATTCGCAGTAGGTTAGGCGAACCAATAGAGAGCCTGGCAGTGGGTCATTTGCTATATTTCATTTAAACTCACATGTGAAGTACTATTATTCTCTCCACTTTGCAGAGGAGGAAACAAGAAGCCCAGAGAGAGTTAATCACTTACTCCAAATCACACAGCCAATAGGCAGAACTGGAGCTGCAACCAAGATCTGACCTCCAAGCCATGCTTTCAGCCTACTTTGCTAAATACACCAAGCACTAGTGAGAACTGCACAGAGTTAGGGCAACACCAAAACAGCCAGCAGAAGTACCTAGGAAGAATTTAAGAAATGCATGAAGACTAAGAAGATACACGCAAGTTTGGAAGGGGGGAAAGACATGAGCACAGATACCTAAAAATTGGCAATCAGTGATCACACACCTTTTGGCTGAGAGACACCAGAAATAGGTAGACAGGAGGAAGAGATTGTATCAACCAGCCCCACTGCCTCCCACCAAAAACCAACCAAGGTGTCAAAGATGGATATCAACCCTGTAAACAACCCCATTTCAAAGTCCCAGTGTCTTTTTCAGAGGCCTGATTATGAAGGGCTCTGGGCAAGCACAGTTAACTCTCTTCTGCCAGCTGCCCCATCACTGCCCATCACCTATCACAGGCTAAGCTGGTCACCTGGGTGGGAGGAGAGAAATTCACCCCATCTCAGCAGGTTCCCAAGCACTCCCGTTATCAAAAAGTGAAGTCAAGGTCATCTACCTAAACTGTATCCCCAGCATGAGGCCATTTCCATATCCAGGCCTTCAGGGTGGTAGAGGGGGCTAACTTATTCTGCCTGCCTGCCAACACAGCACATTCCAAAGCAAAACCAGATATACTGGCAGGTCCAGTTCCAAGCTTCCAAACTACAGCAGTCCCCGCTACCCACTACACCCACCTAGAGAGCAGTCTGGATTAGCCTGGCCCCAAGGAGTCCTGCCCCCTCTCTCTCAATGGTGAGTATAACCAGTCACGGGGGGGTGAGGGGTACTGGTCCCCAAAGTCCTGAAGGACTGAAACCACAGGAGAGAGGTGAACGGGGTAGAATAAGTAACCTCTGAAAGGCTCAACTGAGACACACCCAACTTTTCAAGACCTTAGGCATAAGTTTGTATTGAAGAGGGAGTAAAATGGGCCACCAAGAAAACAAAAGTATTGTGTCCTCATTTTTCTGGGCAAATACAGTAAATGAGAAGACTACCTTTGTTTCAATGTCACAATCTATCTTAACTCCCTTCAAATGTCACAAGAAAACCTGACAGGTGACTTGATGTGCAGTTCTTTGTTAGCCTGACAACTGTGGAGTCACACAGATAAAGAACTGGTTTCAGAGTGTAGCTGTGTGATGCTGGGGAGGTCATTCAACCTGCCCTGAGCTTCAGCTTCTTCAACTACAACTGGAACTCGTATGGGCTTAAGACAGAACCCGGCCTGTCAGCCTTCCCTTCCCATCCGAGAAGCCCAGGAATTAGCACAACTAAAAGTGAACTCAGCAGTACTGCTCCTCCTCCACAAAACCTGTCTACCACCCTGAAGGCCTGGATATGGAAATGGCCTCATGCTGGGGATACAGTTTAGGTAGATGACCTTGACTTCACTTTTTGATAACAGGAGTGCTTAGGAACCTGCTGAGATGGGGTGAATTTCTCTCCTCCCACCCAGGTGACCAGCTCAGCCTGTGATAGGTGATGGGCAGTGATGGGGCAGCTGGCAGAAGCTGGATGGTATGATAACAGTTCTCCAGGACTTTTCTGCCTAAGGGCTCACACATTTTCTCTCTTTAATCAAAAGCCCAGCACAAAAATAGCTAGAGGGGCAAGAGGCAGTACAGCATCATCTTCCCAGAAAAATAAACCAAAGATTTTCAAGTGACTTACCTAAGGTCACAGGAAGAGTCATAGCAGAGCATTCCCAACCAAGACTTTCTTCCACACCAGCTAGAAGTGGAGAGACCAAGATCCAGCACTTGCAGGACCCTCAAATGCCTTCTCTCAAGTGAACCACCCCAACAAGGTAACAATTCTCTAGCAGAGTTCTCAACAGCAAAGTCTAGATGCCATTGTTTTGGCCAGAGCTGAACACTGGCCTGAACACCTCCACTCCTGCCCGAAGTCACTGCCTAAGGCACATCACAAAATAACTAAACAGTGGTGTCAAAAGAATCACCAGGAACTGAGCAGTGTCATTCCAATTACTTTTGGTTTTAGGCAAAGTTGTAAAAGTACAAAAATTTATTTTAAAATTTCTAAAATTCCACTCAGTGTGCTCTGGCTTATCTATTTAGGTGCATCATAGAACATCATCACACAGTCTCCCAAAGAACAAAGGTAAGTGAGTTTGAAACCTAAGAATGTCAAGAGTGCCAAGACCACAGGTTCTAAACTATAATCTGAAATCCCCCATTTTCATACAGTACAAACCAACCTTTCAGAATACCACTGAAAAAAAACTTCTTTCTAAATTAAACTTTGTTGGTCTAAAAGGAAATGAACCAATGCTGAATCATTCCTATGAATGATGAGAATTATTTTTTAAAAAATACTTACGAATGCATCCACAGAAAAGAACAAGGTTTGAAACAATTTGGTTGAAATAGCACAGATTTGAAGGGAAAGTTGTTTCCTGAAATTCCCCTCTATTGTAGCTCTGGCCTCAGAAATGGCCTGGGACAATCCTTCAAGAGTAATACTGTTATGAGCTCAATACCAAGACACCACAAAGCCCTCCTGCCCGGGATTTTCTCTCCATTTTAGAGAAGTCTAGTCTACCAGTTTCCCTGACAGTTTCCTGTTAGTACAACAAGCATATAATTTATCATCCAAACTGGGACATTCTGATAGTAAAAGAGGGTTCTTTAAGGATTATGCCAAGACAAGCAACATAAACCAGGACTATACCAGGCAAACAGGTACACAGCCATGGGGAACCATAAAGGGTAGCCCTGTAGAAAATACAAACAGGCAAAACTGCCACAACAGTAACCACGAGGAAGGCAGCCAAGATCTGGTGGGTGGACACAGGAACAAGGAAGACCAAGTTAAAATTAAGAAAAAAGCTAGGTAGAGCAGAGCCTGAAACTTGAGGTACACATTAACCTGATTCTGGGTCCGTTTTTTTCCCATTCTTAAGTCAATCTGTAAATCAGATTCAATGACTGATTTGTGGCCTCCCATGCCTTCCAGGTGTTTCCTCTTCATGATCTCCCACTTTATCCTTTATGACTTAGTTCCTGGATTGTTTAAAAGTATAATCCATAAGGATGGGTTAACATGGTAAACATTTATCATTAGGGAGCACATCATTCCACATTATTGAAACTGAATCTTCCTGAAGTAAAAAATCTTTTATTTTAAATATTACTACTGTTTATCTTTGAAAGGAACTGTATGTTTTTTCCTGGCTCCCCTCTAAAACAAACAAACTGGCAGAAATGTAAACTCTTCTTATTAGGTCTGATTATCAATTTTTAATCACTTGACCACCTAAAAACAGGACAGCCACAGTGCTGGGGGTATGACAAGATGCTATTCTGTGTGGTGACTAGATCCAGGGTTTTATTTCTTTATGAGATATGATTCACATACTATAAAGTTCACCCTTTTAAAGTATGTAATTCAGTACTTTTAGTAGACTCCCAGGGTTGTGAATAAGTGCTCTTAAACCTATTTTTCTCCCCTTATCCACTATCAGCCTGCTTGAATCTAAGTCTCTCTCCTTAACCAGACTATTCTCCTCCCTCAATAATTGTTAAATTTTTTTAAAGACTGGGAAACCAGATTAATTAACACACACGTCTATACACTGCTTAAGAGGCAATAGGAAAAGATGTCAGGCCGGGCGCGGTGGCCCGAGGCTGTAATCCCAGCACTTTGGGAGGCCGAGACGGGCGGATCACGAGGTCAGGAGATCGAGACCATCCTGGCTAATACGGTGTAAACCCCGTCTCTACTAAAAAATACAAAAAAAACTAGCCGGGCGAGGTGGCCGGCGCCTGTGGTCCCAGCTACTTGGGAGGCTGAGGCAGGAGAATGGCGTAAACCCGGGAGGCAGAGCTTGCAGTGAGCCGAGATCCGGCCACCGCACTCCAGCCTGGGCGACAGAGAGAGACTCCGTCTCAAAAAAAAAAAAAAAAAAAAAAAGATGTCAATAAAATGCAGGTGGTCCCTGGCCCAGATTCACACAAAGCAATCTTAACTGCTCAGACCAGTCACCGGGAGTGGCCCACATCTAAAAACACAGGGACACTGACACACCCAGAAGTGTAGCTGGGAATGTGAGCAGAGCAAGACCAGCTTAAAGCAGCTGACTTTGAAAACACAAGGTTCTATCAACAGCTTCCAGAAGGAACTCAGCTCATCCACCCAGGAAGTACCTGGAGTTAGGCACTGGAATTCACAAACATCATTGGCTAAAGAGATGGGCAACCATTCATTCACATGAGTGTGAATAATTTGAGTCATATTTAAGTCCCAGAGGAAGCGAGTCTTAGGAGAGCGGCAAATATTTATCTCTGGAGCCTGGAGTACTGGGAGAAACGAATGGCCTGGGTTTTAACAGCAGCCACACTTGCAGCTCCAGCCTACTGAGCCAGCAGTTACCTAACCTAAACTTTACTCCAACTCTTCCAAGTAGATAACATCATTCCCATTTTCCAGATGGGGAAACTGCGGGCACAGAGAAGCTAAGCCCTAAGCAGGTATTAAGAGGTGTAATGAGGGCAGCAAAAGTACCTTTCTTCTCAGCACCTGAAGCTGGATGCCCTCTGCACCCCAGTGGGGATTATGCAATGGTTTTACAAGAAGGCCGGAGACCCTAAGCATTGTTTCGCTATGAAAAGATGAGTTCCATTCAACCACTTATAAAAGAACTTTTACAACCCAACCCTTGCAATGTTACGAGTGTGACTTTCAAGCAAGAAGCTAAAGAAGAGGTTTTCTTTTAGACAGATGAAGTTGCACCATGCCATCAGTTTTTGAAGCATTTCCATTTAATTCATACTGGGTAAGGAATGACCTCAAATATTATGTATTTACTGATGGATTTCCTTCACTTTATGAATAAGGGAAGTGTGGTTCAAAGTGATTAATGGTCAAGGGCTTTATGGGTTTGCCTCAGCCTCTCCTAGATTTCTATCTGTTTGCCTGAGACCAGGAATCCAGCTCTTCTAAGTAAATGCCTCAGCCTTGGGTGTTCCTCAAGGTTCACTGTCCAGGGTGACTTGGCAGAAAATCCTTCAAGATCTGTTATGCAACATAACATTTTAAGTTGCTATTTACTGAGCATTTACCATACCATGTGTCTGGTATATAATGGGCACAATCAAAATTTATAGACAGGAACACCGAGGCTTGCAGAGAACAAGTAAATTGTCCAAGGCCATACTAGCAAGTAGCTGAGCCAAGGTATGTCCAACTCCAAATCTGTAATTTTGAACCCACATTATCCTGTCTTTTTCCAAACCAAAATCAGGAAACAGCCCACTGTTCATGTCAATCAGTTCCCCACTCCTACTCCTTTCTATTAATTCCTCACAGCCAAGTTTCAAATCTGTAGTAGCCCATTATCAGCAACAAACCTATCAATATGTGACAGTTAAGTTCATTACTCAGGAGAATATTTCACAAGGTTTGTTTATTTTCTAACAACCTACTCCCAACTCACCCCACAAAACGGCATCTGGAAAAAAATTCCCCCTGTTCCTTCAAAGCCCAACTCCAACATCACTTCCTCCAAAAGCCCTCCTCAGTTCCTACCACAAGAAACACAGCTCTTTGGATATATAATGAGGGCTTACCCCAGTGAGTGTGTTTCCCCTTTATTCTGATGTTACATAAGGAAATCCATGCTCCTAAAAAATATAAACATGTAAAAAACCCCACTCCCTCAAAGCAACTCTCAAGGCAACAACCATCGATAATGTATAACCTCCCAGATCCTTAGGACTAGAGATGCAAACGTGTTCTTTCAACATTTCACTAACCCTAAGACACCACTGCCAGTAAGATGTAGCAGGATTTTATTTCAGACGTACTACTGTGAAACAAATTATGTCACAATGCTTATCACTTGGAATTATTTTATACATGTTGAAACTTTTTACTATCAATCTTGTGCATACATAAAAAGGAAAATAAAAGCTAAATAAATCAGGTTAACATAAGCTAAAGTAACTTCTCAGAGAGATCAGTGTCCACACAATATCACCCTCCGTAACAAGGGTATTCTTAGGAATGCTCACCACTGACTCTGGGATTTCCTTCCTGTCCACTGCATTCACTCCACAGGCTTTGGTGAGCGTATCCAACATCAAGGGTCATTACCACCACCTGGCCAGCCATGATTGTCAAACACATCCCAATTTCAAAAATGTTCAAGCAAGTTAAAAATGTGCACCTTGGAACTCACAAAATACCATACACACGACTTTCCTACTGGATTACCATGACCTCTTTACATGCCTGCTTTCCTTGCTAAACTGTAAACTCTGCCAGGCAGGGGAGTTTTACTGATCGCTGTTCATTAGCCACCTCTTCCTAATCACTAAATCCCTGGCACACAGTAGCACCCATAAATGTTTAAACGCTCAGTGGCAAGTAGTAGCTGCATGAAAACCAGGAGCATTTGGATTTCAAAGTGCCCAAGGTGAAGGCAAGAGACACGGAAGGAAAGAATGAAAAGCATGGTGGTTTATCCACAGTTCATCTCCAGAAAGCCATCAGGATCACCCTTCCTGTCCCCTCATTTTCCAAAACCAGGCATACCACCCAAAGACCTCTAGGAGCATCCCTGCTACTCAAAAAGCAAAACCTCTACAAGCAGCCAGACAGAACTCCATTCTCAAGCCCCTCACCAGTAAGCATGACACACACCTCTACAATCACATCTGGAAACAAGTGCTACACTCCCAAGAAGTAACAGATGAATGCCGAGCACAGAGAAGGTAGTTCTGGTTCATTTTATTGCTTCCCCTGAATAGAAAAGTAAGACCTCAGTTTTGTGCAGGCTTATCTTTAAAACCAATGATGAACATCTTAGTCAATTCCATAAAGATTCAGCCTATGTTCCTAGGTACACCGTCTCACAAATATAGAGGGAAGAAAATCACATTCAGAATCGGAGGTGGTCAAATTTAACCTGATTCTATCTGCAGATAAAAATTAGAATATCTAGATCAATGGTTCCCAGCCCGGAGCGGATACTATGATGGGGCCTTTCAGAAATACAGACACACTGCACCTACCACAACCCTCCTAAGCCTTCACAGGTGGTGCCCAGGCTGTAAAAGCTCCATGGAGGCTGCAGTGCACATGCTAAGGTGGGAACCACTGATGTGGCAGAAGCTTCCTGGAGCAGGAACAGAAAGAGGCTGAGCTGGGTTTCAGTCAAAACCATCCTCAATTAGCCATGTAAATGGATCCATGTGCCCTGAATTGCAAACCCAAAAGGCAAAATGTGAGAAAAGGTGCAGGGCCTGGAAAGGTGAGTGAGAACATGCAGGCAGCCTAGCCCTAGCTGCCCCCATGCCTGCCACATATCAGGGACACAAGTTTGTGGTGAATGAGGGTCACACAGGTAATGAGCACATGGTCATGCACACCCTCACACTTCCACTGAGCCAGCTACTAAGTGCAGATTCCCTGAGCTGGCTCCAGCTGAGACACGAGCTCCCCTACCAATTCATGAGTAGGGGAGATTTTAGTTTTGCTTCAGCTTCACTGGACACTTGAGTGGTGTTCTGGAAGCATTTTCCACTTTCACAATTTCTAGGCATGAAGGAAGCCGCTTCTTGCCTCCAAATTACAAACGGCACATTCCCTGATTTCAAGTTATATAAATGGTAATAATGTTTGTATTTTACAGCTAAGGTAAAATCTAAAGGTGAAAAGAAATTAGGGAGTATTCTGAATGCATAACAAAAGTAGAAACCTTTCATCAAAATTAGAAAACAGTATCAAACTTACTCCAAAATTTAAAGCAAAAGCAACTTTGAATTAAGAGAATTTCTTGGCTCGGACAATATGAAACGTTATTAAGTATCTGTTTTCTGTTTTTCTCTCAATGACAATACATGACAAGGTCTTCTAAGTGCCCAGCATTTCAAGATGGGGCCGATGGTTTCTTCAGCTAATGGAGCTCTAACTCTAACCAGCACTGTCTCTCAAAGGCTTTGAGATGAAAAGGCAGCCAGGGAGAAAGGATTGGAAGAGATTCCACCAAAGGAAGCATCCACTCACAATGATTTCACAATCAGTTAGCCCCCAAGACACCCCCAGCCACAGTAATGGGTGATCTGAAAATGAAGCATATCAAAATGCTATTGATAAGCTAAATTACCAGACAGCTTATCTGAGGCCCACATCCGCCATATGGTGCCCCAAGTTCTGCCGCCTGTTGCTGCCATAACAATAGGCACGCCTACCCACAAAGCACCATCGGACAGAAACCCAGCAGCGGCGGCATGTGGGGTAGCTACTGTGTTTACATTTTATTTTGTGCCATTAGCTTTGTTCCTCCCCCTATCCCAGTAGGGATTTGAAAGACACACATACTTAATGTCACAAATCCCTGTTACCTGCAGAATGCATGCGTGCACACTGCATGTGAGCGCGTGTACGGGGATAGATCAGGTGAACAGAGAGAAAACCAGATGTCAACTTCAGAAATGGAGCTGCCCGGTGGGGAAGGGCAAACCAGGCAGGCTCCCAGCTAGAGCTGTAAGCAGACAATGCGCTTTTCTCAACAGGCTCGGGCGGGCGGGCCTCGGGGAGTGGCTATTTAAAACACTTGGCTCCTTTTATTTCACCACCACGGAAGTGAATTCGGTTCTTAAGTGCCAGAGCAAATGAAGTCATTTGGTTTCCATGGGCTCTCTGCATTTCAGCAGAAGGTGTCAGGCTGGACGAAAGTCAGAAGGCCCATCTAAGTTGTTCTTTCTTACAATTAAAATTGATTCCCGGAGGATTTGGCGCTTGGGCTTCATTTAGTTTTTTTTCTTTGAAAAGCTATTAAAGTTGGAGAAAAATTAAAGGATACCGACACTGGGATGAACGCTGTCAAAGATGACTCCCTTCACAAAATGCCATCAAGTCACAGAGTAAAGAAGGAGCAGAAAAAGCAATTACCTTCTAAAGGCTTGGCTGGTATAAAAGATTAACAGTGATTTCTGTCAAATAAATTCATAACAATTTTGTATTTCTACTCTCTTAAAAGACTTTCCCATTTTTGCAGATGGTAATAAAATATTCATTTATTTAGTTTACTATCTATTAGAAAAACACTGGTTTTCAAAGAGAACTCAGCAGTGTGTAGCATCAGTTTATACAAAAATGCTTGGATAGAAAGCAAAGCCAAAAAAATCTCTTTCTTAATATTCAGATCTATTGAACTATTACAGAAAGGCACTCATTTCATTCCCCTAGATTTACTCACACCTAAGCAGACAACATTCTTGGATGAACTTTTCAAATTTTCTTCAACATTCCAAGTTTAAAAAAAAAATCCCCTTTCAAGTTAAATTGAGATTGCACTTGAACACCATCCAAGAGCAGAGCTGAACTGAATTATGATAATTAGAAAGCTGTGCCTATTAAAAAAAAAAAAAGCAGCACAGTCGATGCATTTTTTTTAAAAAGTTCATGCCAGAGAATATAAGTTCAATATGTTCTCACATAATTAACATTTCCCACCATTAGCGGCAGTTTTTCAGTTTACGTATCAGTAAGAACAACAGTGTTGTATATTCCCAGTCAAGGGTGTTTCAGTCACTTTACACATACATCTAAACTTGTAAGATGCCTAAAAGCAACCAGAATTTCCCACTAGAGATGACGGATGCTTAACTTACTCATCAATAAGCCAGCTTTTTCTTTTAAACCCATTTTCCAGGGTCCCATGCCTGCAAATTAAAACTACTAATGAAATCCTAGAACAGAGCCTTCAAAACAAATGTGAATCACGAAAAAGGATAAAAAGCATTGCATTTGGGTGGTAAAGACCAGTTTTAAAGAAGGAGTGGGGTGGCCGTAGCGCGTGCAACACACCCTTCCCTTGGCCACAAACACAGAAAAAAGATAGCTTTTTATGAGGACCTTCCCCCTACTCACCACCACCACCACCACCACCACCACCACCACCACCACCACCATTGTCCAATCAAGAGGAGGAAACAAGTGAGTTTCACAGTTAGCCAAGACTCCTGGACTATTAGAAACTATTTTTTTGAGAATCCTCTCAACTATGCAAAAAGTCAGTGGACCCAAGGAGAATTTAAAAGCTAAGAGTAACCTACCCTTGTAAGAAACATCATCCTGAAAATCCACCCACCAGGGCAACCCATTTTTACTTTGACTAAAATAAAATACATATTTCAAAGCTACCCTATTCTGTACCACTACAAAACTGGAATGTATTTGAAAAAACGGTCAAATTTCAACTCCAAATTCAAATATGAACCACGAAGCTCATAATGAGAATCTTACAGACTGAGGACACTCAAGAGTTCACAGTTTTGAAACAAAAAATAAAAACCCACAGAAAAACACTCCAAATATTTAGATCCAAATACACTAGCATTCCACAAACTATCCCAAGAAGAGGGAAGCCCTAGAACTTCCGATTTCAGAGGTATACATTAATTGCAATACAACAATGTCTAAATAAGGTGTCTGAAAAGATTTATTTAAAGTTGGATAGTGCTGAAATATGAAGTGCTTAGGATAGACTTGAATTACCTCATTTCATCACTTTTATGAATATGAAAGAATAAAATATATCACTGATGTGGTTTAAACACAACTCTAGATGCAACTTAAATATTAATACCACAAGGTAATCTATGCCTTATTATAAAATAAAAAGCACCATGTAGCTATAAAAGATTATGCCAGCCATCAATCAGTCCCCAAGCAGCCCAGCAGCAGCACAGCCTAGGTTTGTCAAAGGGCAATAAGCTTACAATGTATTTTTCTGGCTGAGTTCAAAAGTTGGACATTAGCAGTTTGCAGTTCCAGTCACTGAACTCCAAAGGGGAAGCTGTAATGCTCACATTTAAAAACAGCAAGGTTGGCTTGGATTTTCTTGCAGTTCTACAGAGAAATCTGGACACTTGTTTTGGCCACATTCTTCACTCTTTGGAGAAAACAGAACCTAAAGTTTTACCACTAAACAGATTCAGCCTCTAAACACAGCTTTCATATTTATTTATTTATTTTTCCTTTCACAATCTCTTTACTGGGTACAAGAAAAAGTGCCTCAAATGGAGCTTAAAAGTGTTATCCAACTACTGTATGTGAATATGGTAATTTTTAAGTCCACCAGATCATACATACAGTTATTTGCACCAACCCTGAGTGATAAGACACCACAATTTCCATTTGCAGGCAGCATAATTATGCTCATAATTAACACATAACACATGGGATTACAGAGAAAAGTAATCCTACAAATGCCCAGGCTCTTGTATGACCACCATGTATGACAGATCAATCCATTTCTGAAGCAACCAACCTTAACCAACCTTAAAATATTGTTAATGTTATAGTTCATTTCTTCAAAAGTCTATTTAACATTTGGGATCTACATGCTTTAAACTGTTCGTATTACATACTCTTCTGTTGAATATGTAACAACAAATACAATCTAAACCCCAATGATAAAAGTATATTCTTCCCAAATGTTCCCATTAAGAAATGCCCTCATAATCGCTGCTCTGTATTCTAAGAACCAACAAAACACAAAATTCTTTATAAACTGCTGAAGCTCAAGCAGGGAAAAAAAACTCGAACATTTGTTTCCTTATGACTTATTTGTTCTTTTTCTAAATAAAAGGGGACTCCAATCTCCCAAGTGAGTATACCAATATATAATTCCTGCTGTATCAAGTAAGTGGGGGGAGAGAGGAAATGGGAAAGGGAGGAGGAAGCCGACTCCCCCAAGGCTGCCCTCCCAATCCCGCCCTTATGTGTAATTAGTTTGCTGCTGGGGCCTGGGCACACATTGTACCACAAGGCAAGAAAAAGCCTCTCGGTGAGAAATTCCTATCAGTCTGGCTCAAACTAAATTGGGATGTCCTCCCCCTTTAAATTAAATGTCATTAAGTGTATGTCATGGTGAGTCCTGGTTTTTGTTTTGGGAAAAGAAAAGAAAAAAAAACCCTCCAACCTTCCAATAATCTCTCTCATGCATGTTCCCCGGAGTTCATTACTTTATAAAGGATCACACAGAGGAGGAATTTACACAAAGATTCTTTCCTATAATTTTCTTTACCCCTATTGTCAAGGTAAAGTATCATACTGGTTTTGTTTCAAGCTTGTTTTTAAAAAAAAGTTCTAATATTCCCCTAAAACTGCAGATCAAATAATATTTACCATTAAAGTAAAAATAAAATAGTCTACCTTGGCACTTTGATACCATCAGCAAGAACCCGTAATGGATATAGCTTATCAGTTCATTTTTTTATACCAACAATAAATAAAAGAATTGTTAACTGTTTAAAACCTGAAACCTGAGAGTTCAACACAGAGTTGCACATACAAAGAAACACTAAACAAAAATATCTGTGCCCATTTATGGAAACAGTGAGATTAGAAAAATAAGCCTTTCCCCAAAAATACAATTCAAAACCTCACCACTGACAAAGGTTCAACGAATCCATTTGTCTTTCCTGAGTCACTCTGTAATTAGTTCTACTATTTCCTTCTAAAAAGGAAAAGATTCGTAAAGAAGTTGGATTTAAGTCTAGTCCTTATAAGCATTCAGATATGCTTGGGCCCAAAGACCCTGCTGTTTACAGAAGGGGGGCACAAACCCAACAGTGAAAGGGTGAAGCACCGGGCATAGCCTGAAGACTGTTCCCCAGTCTGTGCCTCAGAGAAGCCCCTATCCCTAGGAGACCAGCAAGATTCACTGCAGCCTGAAGAAAAAGGAGCCCACTCGCGGCTGTGACTACACAGTGGATTACATCTCCCTGAAGGGAGGGATGTGTCTACTCAGGTAACCACTGCAGGCACCCAGCGCACCCCAAGCCATCAGACCACCCGAACTTCCAAAAACAATCAAGGTGGAAAGCGGGGAGAAAGAAACCTGTGGTTGTTGTGAATTGATAATGTTCTGCTCCTTTGCATTACGTGTAGTAATATTTCTTTTTACTATTTTGAAATGTGGCAGGCTTAACAGACCTTTCTGTCCCAAGACCTGGGCTCCTTCCAAGGCACTGTTTTTAAACATGGCCTTTTTATATTCCCTGCTCCTGGAACATCATCTGTCTCTAAGTTTCCAGGGCTCACTGAGGTCAATTTTCATTTCTGCAAATCACAGGAAGCCACTTGCTTCTGAGAAGTTAACAAGCCTCCTGAGAAACGCTGGTGGCTGGTATTTCATTGTTTTATAAATATTTTTATATAGTGACACTATCCAACTTTAAATAAATCTTTTAAAAAAGGCAAAGAAAATTCTGATCTGGATTTCATTTATTTTCATGAGAGGGGAGGTGTGAGCCCCCATTGTTTTCAACTCATTAAAAACATTGCTTTTTAAAAAAAATACAAACGTTATTTTTTTAAAAAAGAAAAGTCACAGAAGTTGAACTTTATTTAAAGCGGGACTCTAGACTTTTGAAAACAAGTGTTGATGTTACGAACAAAGACTAGAAGTGTACCCAGATTTTCTCCCCTCCTGGGGATCATTTCTCTTCCAATAAACAAACAAATCCCCCAGTATTTCCTACCGAAAGGGAAGGGAAGTTTTCCAGGGAGAGTCTCCTCCTGGGTTTGGTGGTAACTGCGACTCAGTCTTTTTTGGACACAATGTTTCTGCTGACTCCTGAAAATTTTCCACTTGAATGTGCAATGAAGCAGCGGCGGCGGCGGCGGCGGCGGCGGCAGCACCAGTCCTGGAGAAGCGGCAAAGACGACCGTGCCCTTTTTCATCTTTGAGAACGAGCGAACCCCCGGCCAGCGGCACAAGTCGGCGCAGACCCGGGCCGGCCTCAGGGGTCCCCGGCGCCGGGGGAAGGCGGCGAAAGCAGGGGGGTCCGGGCCGGCTCCTGGCTCCGAGGCGGCGCCGGCGGCGGCGGCGGCTCTGCCCGCCCGCGCTCGCTCCGAACTTCTGGCTCCCCAGCGCACCCCGTGCAAGGCGCCCAAGGGTGTGTTCGTGTGTGCGCGTGCAGGCGGCAGGAGAGGGGGCGCGCGGGGGGCGCGGCGCGGCCGGCCGGGCGCCTCCAGGACCGCCGCCGGGGGCCGCCTGTTGCAGCGCGGGATCCCAGCCGCGCGGCCCAACTTGGCGTCCTGGCAAGTCGCGCGGCGGCGCCCCGCCGCTCACCTCGGAGGGGGCGCGGGGAGGCGGGTGTGGGGGCCCGGCCGCGGCCCTCCGCGTGCCCGCCCGCCGTCGCACACAAAGCAGAGCCCGCAAAGAAAGAGCGGCCCGCGAAGGACGCGCCGCCTGCCCCCCGCCGCCCCGTGCGCCCCCAGCACCCCAGCACCCCAGCATCCGCCCCGCGCGCCAACTTACCTCGGCCCAGGGAGCCGCCGCAGCGCCCGGCGAGTCCGAGGCAAACTTCGGCGCCGCTTCCCCCGCCCTCTGCTCGGTGTCCGGCTCCCTCCCCGGCTCCCGGTCCCCGGGCCCGGCCACCCCACCCCTGCCTAGCACCGCTCCTGCCCCGGGGCCGGCTGGGCGCGCTGGGCTGCTGCCCGCGCTCCGGGCAAAGGTGGAGGGGTGGGGGGGCGTCACTGCATGGCCTGTCCCTGGACGCGGCCGCCCCGGGCCCGGGCCCCGCCGCGCGGAATGGCCCGCGGGGTGGAAGCGAGTCTGCAAAGTGCTTGGTGGGCGCCCGCGGCGGGCGGCGGGGCCGCGGCGGCGGCAGCAGAGGCTCGGCTCGGCTCGGGCGGCGCAGCGCGGCGCGAGCGATGCTAAGAATGTTCGGAATGAGGACAGGAATGAAATGAACGCCAGGACCGAACTCGCTCCGGAGGGGTGGGGCCTCGGTGACGTCATGCGGCCTGCGGCCCGGGGCCGGAGGCGGGGCTTGCCGCCGCCGGTGACGTCATGGGGAATCGGGGCGGGCTGGCGCGGTCGCTTCGCCGTTGGAGCGCGGGCTCTCCGCAGCTGGGCGGAGTCTCGCGCCCACGGAGGAGCGTGGCTCGCGCGGGAACCGCCCTCCGTCTCCCGGCGCGGGCTCCGGGCTTTGTCCCGAGCCGGGGTGGGGCGGGGCGGACGGGAGTAGCGCGGCTTGCAAGTGCCTGCGCTCGCGCGAGGGACTCTGGAAGCCTGGGTTCCTTTAAGGGGACAGGCGCCGAGGCCGGAGTTGCGCGCGGCGTGCCTGCCGTGCCTCAGTTTCCCTAATCCGGGACGCGGAAACGCGGGTTGCTGCGTTGAGTGCTCCCGGACTCACTGAAGTCTGCAAGTGTGGGGAAGAGAAGTTTCCTTACTGGTGATTCAGATTGTTGCTCTGGAGCGCGGTGGACGCCGTCTCGTCTCCGGGCCAGATTCCCAGCCTGCCATTTCTTCTCCTCTTCCCTTTCACTTTTATAAAAGTTCACAGATCTCACTCAAGTGAAATCTGTCTTACTGTTGGGAAAGGAAAACCTTTAGCCTAGCAAAGAGCGATAATTACAGAGTTGATAATAAACCTGCCCTGCCAGCACGGTCTTCTGCAAGTCACTTAAAAAACTAAGTTCACTCGTCTCTGCCGGTTGTACTTTTCAAAAGTAACTTCCTAAACTTTAAAACGCTGCATCCGGCGACTTTAAGTTAGCCCTTTCTTTATTGAGAAACTTCATTTCAATAATAAAAGAATAATTTTAACCCTGCCATTGGAGGTAGTGACGCAAAAGTGACAGAGACCCAGTCGGTAAGTCAGAAAAGGGGTGAAGTCGACCCACTGGGGACAGAAACCGTCTAAAGTTTCGGGTGGTTGTTATAATTATTTATCAATAAACTGCAAAGCAATTCCTGTACAGTGGCCTCATTCCTTCTAGGCACTTGGTTCTCTCTTCCAGCTGAGGCCTCCGGATTAAATAACAACGTATTTTGTGCCCGAGGAATCCCTGTATCCCTATATATGGGTAACTGAGGAGACTGAACTGTGACTTACTGCAACGCATTTCTACAAAACATAACTTTTACTAATACATTGTTTTCCTTCTTTTTCTTTTTTTTCTTTATTTTTATTTTTATCATTTATTTAATTTTATTTTTGGAGACAGGATCTTGCTCTGTCGCCCAGGCTGGAGTGCATGCTGGGCTCACTGAAGCCTCGACTCCCTGGAATCAAGCCATCCTCCCTTCTCAGCCTCCCAAGTAGCTGGAACTACAGGCACGCACCACCACGCCTAGCTAATTTTTAAAATTTTTTTGTAGAGATGGAGTTTCACCATGCTGCCCAGGCTGGTCTTAGACTCCCGGGCTCAAGCTATCCTCCTGCCTCAGCTTCCTGAAGTGCTGGGATTACAAAAGCGAGCCACAGAACCCAGTCTTATAAATACATTTTTAATTGCAACTCTTGAAGTAATCTGAGTAAGAGGCAGTTGTAAAAAATAATGATAATAATAAATCATTTGTTCACTTTGCCCAATTCTCCCCACTGGTAATGTCTTCCAAAACTCTAATACAGTATCATAATTGGGATATTGACATTGATACAATCCACCCATCTTATTCAGATTTCGCCGGTCTTACCTGTACGTATTTGTACATGCCTGTATTTAGGTCTATGCAATTTGCTGACTTGTGTAGGTACCACCACAGTCAAGTACAAGTGCATTTTATTTCTAATTCATAGGCAATGATAAGGTAATACAGTGAGGTTCACAATAATGAACCCAACTACCTTGGCACTGGTTTTTGGAAATGTGTTAGAAAACACATAAATAATTTGGCATTAAAACTGTACTAGGCATATCTCTCTCCAAATCTCATCTTCTAAAAGCACCAGATAAATTTCGATGGCAGTGCCAACCAGTTAGTAGGGTTTCTAAACCACTCTTTGTTGGCCCAGTATGCCTGAGCACCTTTCAGATTAGTTCATGTCTTATAGCCACTTTGCAATACAGTATCTCCCCGTTCCATACTGAATTAAGGAAAAATTCCTTGGTCTAGGATCCAAAGTACTTTATGACATGATGTGACTTTTTGACCAGATTTTCTCCAACTTCTGTGTGTATATTTTTTTAGACTCACCTTAAAAACCTCTTCCTCCGGGAAGACTGCTAAACTGAATATTTCCTCTCTAGGACCCTTGAAGCTACTTGCCCCAGATATGCTTCTTGTATTCTGTTGGTTACCAGCATATGTGTATTACTGGTGATGCCTACCTATCTGAGCCCCTGGAAAATGGTCTGGGTCTCATGCAGCTAAGTATGCCCTGCCCGGGACATACACACAAATGGGAAGTGACTCTCGTTGTTATTATCATCTCTCCACTCTTCCAAATGTTTTCACTCTTCTCAGCCACCTTGATCAATGCATAGGACCAGTGCATGGATTTAGGGCCCCAGCATCTAAGGGCAGGAACATTAACTGCAACCTGCTAAAATGACAACAGATACCATATACTACATCCATGCTTAGCACTTGGCATTTTACATTGACCATCTCAATTAGTTTTCACAGCACCTGTGTAAAGTAGTAATTAGTACCCCCAGTTTACACAAGGGAAAAACTGAGATGTTAGGGAGGTTATATGACTTGTCCATGGTCACATAGCCAGAAGAGAGTAGAGTCAGAACCTGAATTCATTCTGACTCATGTTTATAACCTGTATTCATAACCCCTGACCTCTACTGTCACCAAAGCTGAAATGAATATAAATCAAAGCAGTGGAATGCCACGCACTGATCTAAGTACTTTCCGGGTATTACCTCATTTGATCCCCACAGCCACCCTATGAGGTAGGTACTGTTATTAGTCTCATTTTATAGATGAACGAGCCAAGGACTAGAGAGAGGAAATAACTAGATCAGGGTCACATATTTAATAAGTGCAAAGCAAAGATTCAAACTTGGGCAATCCAGCTCCAGATTTCATGCTCTTAGCCTCCCACTGAGCTGCCCACTACAATGAAGGCGGAAGATCCACGTCCACAGGGGTGACCTACCTGGAGATGTAACAATCATGTCTATCACTAATGATACAAAAGGCTTTGTTTCCCCCACTAGTTCTTACCAAGAAAGAAACTGAAACAGTGGTCCACTTAGTGGTTACAAATCATGCTGAGACAAACTCCAAGTCAGCCTGAAGCTAGAAAGGAGAGCCAGAGCCAATGGGTTAGAATTTACCCTGAAGGGCCGGGCGCGGTGGCTCAAGCCTGTAATCCCAGCACTTTGGGAGGCCGAGACGGGCGGATCACGAGGTCAGGAGATCGAGACCATCCTGGCTAATACGGTGAAACCCCCGTCTCTACTAAAGAATACAAAAAACTAGCCGGGCGACGAGGCGGGCGCCTGTAGTCCCAGCTACTTGGGAGGCGGAGGCAGGAGAATGGCGTGAACCTGGGAGGCGGAGCTTGCAGTGAGCTGAGATCCGGCCACTGCACTCCAGCCTGGGCGACCGAGCCAGACTCCGTCTCAAAAAAAAAAAAAAAAAAAAAAAAAAGAAAAGAATTTACCCTGAAGTTGTACCTGGCTCCAGAAGATACTGCTTTGGAAGACAAGGAGAGATGTATTAATGATGATACAAGTCACCTCATTTCTAATTAGATTGAGCATCTTTTCCTGTAGAGGTATAAATTGGTAAAATCACTCATTCTGTGACTCAGAAGTTCCACTCTTAATAATATACCAAAGAGAGACTCAGATGCATGTGCACCAGGACACATGTGCAAGAATATTCTTTGGACATTTTTGTAATAACCTCAAACAGGAAACAACTGCTATGTCCACTAGTGCTAGAAAGGATAAACGAATTGTTATATAATCATACAATGGAATTCTATACAGTGATGAAAATGAATGAACAACAGCTACATGCAATGACATGGGTGAATCCTTAAAATATACTGAGTAAAGAGTATGAATAAAAGAACCCATATAGTATAATTGTTTTTATATAAAGATCAAAAACAAGGAAAATTTAACAGCATTGTTTAGAGATACATATTTAGAAAGAATAAAGAAGTTCAATAGAAGAACAAGAAGAATGACCAACAAATCTGAGGTAGTGGTTATCACTAGAAGAAAGGTGTTGTGATGAAGAAGGAAGACACAGGAAGGGGGCTTCTGGACTGCCGGCAAAGTTTATTTTTGCCTGGTTGCATCACGAATGCTCACTGTAATGATTCATGAAGCTATGTATTTATTTTAAACACTCTTTTCTACTATTGTATTAATATTTCACAATTTTGGGGGGGAGACAGGGTCTCACTGTGTCAACCAGGATGAAGTGCAGTGGCGCCATCTTGGCTCGCTGCAGCCTCCACCTCCCAGGCTCAAGTGAGCCTCCCACCTTACCCTCCTGATTAGCTGGGCCTACAGGCATGCACCACCAATTTCGTGTGTGTGTGTGTTCCCCTACTGGTTTTGAACTTCTAGGCTCGAATGATCCTTTCATCTCAGCCTCCCATAGTACCGGGATTACAGACATCAGCCCCTGTGCACAACCACCATTTTTCTTCAAAGTTAAAAATACGTGCTAAAGAGAACTATCAATAGTCACATACCTCCCATGCACCAAGGACTTCACTTCGTTGTGAGTCCTACCCCTTTCACATTTTCATAGTCCTTTCTTTACACATTATTCCTCTCTCTTCCAGATCTTCAGCTTCACTCTATACTGGATCCTTTTCATCAGCATTTAAACAAATCTCTTTCCCCTTTTAAATACAAAAAAAAAAAAAACCTCTATTTTTCTAGCCTCATGCCCAGCTACTGTCCTCTCTCTTCCCTTTCATAGCAAAACCTCTGAGAGGAATTGTCTGGCCTCATTGCCTCCATTTATTTTCCTCCTACTTATTTCTCAGCCCTCTCCAATTGAGCTTCTGCACCCATCAAGAATTGCATTCAAACAGCGGTCATTCTAGTTTTTCATGAGTGTAGCTAGTTAAGTAGGCCTTTCATCTACCATCTTACTTGGATTATTTGACATTATTAACCACCACCTCCCTGAGACAATCTGTTCATTTAATTCGTACTTCTCTGGCTGCTCTCTCTCATTTTGCTTAGCTGACCTGGTCTCCTCTAGCAAGCCATGAATTTTGTGGTCCTGGATCTTAGGCTTTCTTCTAGTTTCACTTTATATCCTGTCTCCAGCTGAGCTCATTCATTCCATTGGTTTCAATTATTATTTTTTCGCTGTTGTCTTCCAAACATGCATATGTGATCCATCTCTCTCTCTGGAACTCTAATTGTATATATCTGATCGCTTACATGATACCACCATCTGGGTATCTCAAAAGTATCTCAAGCAACCTATCCAAAACCATGATCTTCCACTATAAACTTGGTCCTCATCCAGTGTTTCCGTCTCTGGGAAATCAGCAGAAACCTAGAATGTAAGGCTTGATACCTCCCTACCTGATGAATACCCTTCAAGAGTGTTCTGTCATGTTTAGAAAAAAAGTCCTTTCTAAGGCCCGTAATGATCTAACTCTCCCCTACCTCTGACACCTTTTCAAGCATCTTGCACCTCTCCCTCCCAACCCTATGTTCTTCCCAAACTAGATAACTCCTAATTTCTCAAGTTTATCAATTGCCCACAGGGCCGTTGTTTGTGTTGATATAGCTCCTTAGAATACTTCTCCCTCTTCTTGAGCTAATTAATTCCTCTCCTCCTGTTATAAGTTCAAAGGTTATTTCATCAAGAAAGTCTTTACTGATCCCTCAGACTTTATCTCCTGGTTTTCTATCGTGTTGTCTAATGCTGGGTAACAAATCTCTTTAAAACTTAATGACTTAAAACAGTAATAATCATGTATTATTTCTCACAGTTTCTGCATTTGGGAATGGCATGGCTTAGTGGTTCTGGCTTGTAGTCTCTCCTGAGATTGCAGAGGTCAGCCAGGAATGCATTATCTGAAGGTCTGATTGAGACTGGAGTTTCCACTTAAAGACTGCTCACTCATGTGACTGGCACGTTGGTGTTGGCTGTTGTCGAGAAGCCTCAGTTCTTCTCTACATAGGACTCTCCTTATTTCCTAGGCTTCCTCATAACATGTTGACTTGATCTCAAAGTTAAGCATTGAGAGAGAGAGAGCAAGTGAGTGCACAGAGGAAAGCTGTATCCTTCTGTATGAATTAGCCTCAGAAGCCACATAGCACCACTTCTGCCACATTCTGTTTTTCACAAGTGAGTCACTAAGACTGGTTCATATTTAATCAGAGAGGACTTAGATTCTACCTAATTCTAAAAAGAGGGAGAGGAAGAGCATCAAAAAATATGCAGGTATACTTTAAAAATCACCTCACCTTTACTCTCCTTTCCTGAACTTATCACAGTCTGTAATTTTACATAGCATATCATTGTATTATAAAGATATAGTATATACTCATGTGATTATTTGATGAATGTTTATCTTCCTGCTATGGTTTGAATGTGATTTGTCCCCGCCAAAACTCATGCTGAAATTTAATTGCAAAGGTAACAATGTTGGGAGGTGAAACTTTAAAGAGGTAGGGCTTAATGGGAGGTGTTTAGGTAATGGGGACAGATCGCTCATAAATGGCTTGCTGCTGTTCTCGCAATAATGAGTTCTTGCTCTCATTAGACTTGATCCATTCCTGCAAGAGCAACTTGTTTATAAAGGGAGGACACCTTGCATGTTGGGCCCCTTCAAATTTGACTCACCCTTTGAACTGCTACTATTATGACACAGTGGGAAAGCCTTCACCAGAATCCGGCACCATGCTCTTGAACTTCCCAGCCCACAGAACTGTGAGCCAAATGAACCTCTTTCCTTTATAAATTACCCAGCCACAGGTATTCTGTTATAGCAACACAAAATGAACGAAGAAACTTCCCATACTAGAACATATGCTTTTTTGGAGCAAGACTCCTATCTGCTTTGCCCACAATTTTATCCCCAATATTTAACATATTACCTGGTATTAATACATTCATGTGTAATAAATACAAATAAGTTATTAATTATGTATAACACCCAGAACAGTCGTTTTAGGTAGGTATTGTTCTTTCCATTTTACACATGTCAAATGCAAAGCCAAAATGGTTAGATAACTTGTTTCTGGGCCAAAATTTGAATCCAAGTCTCTCTGATTCTAAGCCAGGATAATTTCAGTGACTCCAGACTTCCTCTCTAAGACCACAAAAGAAGAACTGGAGCTGCTTTGGCCTTGGTGAAATGGTCTCCTGTGTTTCCACATTTCCTCATCAAGCATCCCTGGGAGCTAATTCTGCTTTGCAGATGTGTGGATTTAAGGACAGGAGTGTCCTTAAGATGAGAGAATACTCAGAATCTAGTTATGAAAAAAAAATTCTCCAAAACCGTCCCTCGTGAACAAACTCACAAAGATGGCAAAGAGAAGAGAGTGTGGAGTTTCTGAAACTACAAACTTACTCTTCTAAAGGTTCACCAGAGTAGTCACTGGGAAAGCTAGTGCCTCTCCACAGCAAAATTTTCTGTGTGGCCTCATACATCCTTCACTCCTGTAGAGGTTCTTATGTCCTTTCTCACTAAAGAGAAAGAGATCATTCAAGAGCTATTCTACTATTGAATGTGGCCATTAGTCTCTTGTGGATATTTAAATTTAAAATAATTAAAATTAAATAAAACTTAAAGATTCATGTCCTCAGTTACACTAGCCGCACTTAAAGTGCTCAAAAGCCACATGTAGCTAGTAGCTACCATATTGGAAAGTGCAAATACAGAACATTTCTATCATCACAGAAAATTCTACTGGATGGTACTGCCAAATAACCGAGGTAATTCTAGCCCCTGAAAATTTCAGTGTCATGAAGGAAGGCAAAACAAAGAACTGGAGAGTCACTGTCTTCTCTATGAATGTAAAGGACTTATCCACCCCACCCCACCCCACCCCACCCCCACACACACACACAAAAACCCAGCTCACTTGTTAAAAATGGTCCCTTAGGGGTTCTGGATATGAATTCACTTCTGCAAGTATGTGCTGTCTCATCAAGATTTCTGCCTCTTTTCCATCTGTCCTCTGAGCAATCAGTCACACTTTATTTATTTATGAGACAGAGTCTCACTCTGTTGCCCAGGCTGGAATGCAATGGCGTGATCTCGGCTCACTATAATCTCTTGAACCGCCTCATGGGTTAAAGTGATTCTCCTGCCTCAGCCTCCCAAGTAGCTAGGACTACAGGCACGTGCCACCATGCCTGGCTAATTTTTGTACTTTTAGTAGGGAGGGTTTCACCATGTTGGCCAGGCTGGTCTCGAACTCCTGACCTCAAGTGATCCTCTAGCCTCAGCCTCCTAAAGTGCTGGGATTACAGATGTGAGCCACCACACCCGGTCAATCAATCTCACTTTAAATAATCACCATCATTCTCTAAACCAGACTATTCATCACCTCCTGTCCTGAACTCACTGAGCCTTGCCTAGCCCAGAACCAGGACAACACATCATCTACCCTCCTCTCTACTTCTGACCAGTCCATCCCTACCCTTAGGCTAGGCTCCATTCCTCTTGTCTCAGAGTATGTGATTTCCTTCCTTCTCAAAGGAATTATCCTCCCAACTTCTCCATCAACGTATGTGTTCTGGATTCTATGCCCTCTTCACTTCATTGGAAAATGCTTCACTATTCTCTCTCTCCCTGTCTATGGTCTTCCATCTTTCTCTCTCCATTAGGACTGTCTCTTCAGCCTTCAAGTATGCATAACTTTGTTGCACAACATAACTCCCCATTATTGTTTGTAACTTTAATTTACCATTTCTTCTTCTTTTCCCTTCAATTGGCTCTGGGGAGTTATCTATAAAAAGACTCTAAATCCTCATCTCCCACCTAGAACCTGGCTCTCCTCCGACTAAGTTTCATCCCATTTAATAAAATTTGTTCTGGATGTACACTCAGGGTTCTTCACAACATGTCCTGGGTCTGACGTCGTCCTCCTCCTCCTCCTCCTCCTTTTTCTTCTTCTCCTCCTCCTCCTCCTCTTCCTCCTCCTCCTTCTCCTCCTTTCTTCTCCTCCTCCTCCTTCTTTCTTCTTCTTCTTTCTTCCTCTTCCTCTTCTTCTTCTTTTTTTTTTTTTTTTGAGACAGAGTCTTGCTCTGTCACCCAGGCCTCTTCCTCTTCTTATTCCTCTTCTTCTTATTCTTATTCTCGTCCTCCTTCTTCTCTTTCTCCTTCTCCTTATTTCTTCCCCTTCTTTCTTCTTCTTCTTTTTTTTTTTTTTTTTTTTTTTTTTTTTGATAAAGGATCTTTCTCTGTTGCCCAGAGTGGTGTGCATTCACATGATCGTTGCTCACTACAACTTCAATCTCCTGGGCTCAAGCATTCCTCCTACCTCAACCTGAGTAGCTAGGACTACAGGCATGCACCTCCACTCCTTATTATTATTATTATTTTTATAGAGACTGTGTCTCACTGTGTTGTCCAGGCTGGTCTCAAACTCCTGGTCTCAAGTAATTCTCCTGTGTCAACCTACCAAAGCACTGAGATTACAAATGTGAGCCATCATGCCCAACCTGGTGAAACTTCTTATCCATGTTTCTCTTTGTCACCTTCTATCTACCTCATCTCTTCACTTTCTACCACACAAATCTGAAGCATTCTGGTCCTGGCATCTTTATTAAAATTATTGACCAGGCGCGGTGGCTCAAGCCTGTAATCCCAGCACTTTGGGATGCCGAGACGGGCAGATCACGAGGTCAGGAGATCGAGACCATCCTGGCTAACACGGTGAAACCCCGTCTCTACTAAAAAAAACACAAAAAAACTAGCCGGGCGAGGTGTCGGGCGCCTGTAGTCCCAGCTACTCCGGAGGCTGAGGCAGGAGAATGGCGTGAACCCGGGAGGCGGAGCTTGCAGTGAGCTGAGATCCGGCCACTGCACTCCAGCCTGGGCAACAGAGTGAGACTCTGTCTCTAAAAAAAAATAAAATAAATACAAAATAAAAATAAAATAAAATTATTTATTTTGCCAGAAATCTTTGCTCCATGTACATTCCATCCATCATTGCAGAATGAGCTCGAGTCCCTACTTCTCAATGAAGTCTTTCTAATGATAAAGCCCATCATGCTCTCTGCTTCCCATGGCTACCACCACTGAGTACAGACTGCCTGCTGCTACTGTGTGTTGCTAAATGTATAATTATATTCTCTCCCTAGTTGAATTTCAGAGTGCTTCCTGCAAGAAATTAGCATTCACATCTCTGCACTCCCAAGAGATTTGAGATGCAGAATTTTGTGCAGAGTGGATATTCAAATATTGAATGATTGAATATCCCAACATCTGACATGAAGTTTGACATATCCCAACATCACTTCCATATCCCAACATCACTGACATATCCCAACATCACTTCCAAAGGGGCCAGTGGTAAACTATGTAGCACTATTTTAAATAACCTCTTAAATAAATGCTATAAAATAGAGACTGCCACCACCATTAGCTATGTAAGTGCCCTATGGATGAAGGTGGTGCATTAAAAACAGTACACCTCTGGCTGGGCACGGTGGTTCACATCTGTAATCCCAGCCCTTTGGGAGGCTGATGGGGGTGGTTCACCTGAGGTGAGGAGTTCAAGACCAGCCTGGCCAAACACAGTGCAACGCCATCTCTACTAAAAATACAAAAAGTAGCCAGACGTGGTGGCACATGCCTGTAATCCCAACTACTCAGGAGGTTGAGGCAGGAGAATTGCTTGAACCCAGAAGGCGGAGGTTGCAATGAGCTGAGATTGCCCCATTGCACTGCAGCCTGGACAACAGAGCAAGACTCCATCTCGGGATTTAAAAAAAAAAAAAAAGTACACTTCTTTGGAAGATCCTGAGACAACCAGTGTGAATGGGTGCTGGGAACTGCAAAGAGCTGCACAGGTGGCAAGCATCATTGCTGTTATTTATACATTTTGATGGGTGAGGGGGAAAAAATCTGTGCTTTTTTTTTTTTTTTTTTTTCCTGCTTTAGGAGGAAGAGAAGGGCAGGGAGCAAGAGTAAAGGCTTTGGAGCTCAGCAAGATAGAGTTGAATCTCAGCCTCATTGTTTACTTGATGTGTAAAAGCAGGTAAATAATTTATTTTTATATTGTAGAAAAATATTGCTGGTCTGTTTATGGGCATTTAAAATAAAAATATGACTAATAGTCTGTTTATATATATATTTTAAGTATGTGTCAATATACAGTATATGTATGTGTGTGTGTATATATGTGTGTGTGTGTGTGTGTATATGCACAGAAAAAGGACCAGAAAGCTATATGCCAACATATTGAAAGGTAATTAGATAATAGGTGATTTTTAATTTTTTCTTTGTCCTTTTCTATGTTTCTCAAGTTTAAAGCATCATGAGCCAAGTGTGGTGGCACATGCCTGTAATCCCAACATTTTGGGAAGCCAAGGCAGGTGGATCACTTGAGGTCAGGAGTGGCAACATGGGAAAACCCGTATCTACTGAAAATACAAAAAATTATCTGGGCATGGTGGCATGTGCCTGTGGTCCCAGCCACTTGAGAGGCTGAGGTGGGAGAATCACCTGAGCCCAGGAAGTCAAGGCTGCAGTGAGCCATTGTCACGCGGCTGCACTCCAGCCTGGGTGACAGAGGAGACCTTCTCTAAAATAAATAAATAAATAAATATAAAGCTTTTTTTTTTTTTTTTTTTTTTTTTTTTGAGACGGAGTCTCCCTCTGTCGCCCAGGCTGGAGTGCGGTGGCCAGATCTCAGCTCACTGCAAGCTCCATCTCCCGGGTTCACGCCATTCTCCTGCCTCAGCCTCCCGAGTAGCTGGGACTACAGGCGCCCGCCACCATGCCCGGCTAGTTTTTTTTGTATTTTTTTAGTAGAGACGGGGTTTCACCATGTTAGCCAGGATGGTCTCGATCTCCTGACCTCGTGATCCGCCCGTCTCAGCCTCCCAAAGTGCTGGGATTACAGGCTTGAGCCACGGCGCCCGGCCAGCACTGTGACTTTTATAGGGAAGATCAGCTAAGAAATGATCTGCATTAAATAACTGCACTGTAAAACCCCTAAGTATCTATGCTTTAAGCAAGTTTTTTGTTTGTTTGTTTGCTTGGTTGTTTAGTTTGGTTTGATTTGGGTTTTTTTGAGACAGAATCTCGCTCTGTCACCCAGGCTGGAGTGCAGTGGCGCTATCTCGGCTCACTGCAAACTCCACCTTCCAGGCTCAAGTCATTCTCCCACGTCAGCCTCTCCAGTAGCTGGGACTGTAGGCACGTGCCACCATGCCCAGCTAATTTTTTTTTGGTATTTTGGTAGAGATGGGGTTTCACCATGTTGCCCAGACTGCTCTCAAACTCCTGAGCTCAGGCAATCCACCCACCTAAGCCTTCCAAAGTGGTGGGATTACAGACGTGAGCCACCGTGCTCAGCCTGTTTTAAGCAACATCAAAAGCAGAATTCTGGGGGAAGCCAGGCATTATATCATGACACTCAGATAGCTCTGTGGAGAAGCCCACCTGGAGATAAACTAGAGCCTCCCATCCTCCGTCAGCATTGACTTGCAAGCCATGTGACAGCTGCCTTGGAAGTGGATCCAGCAACCTCAAGAGAGGTTGCACCCCACCCTCCAGCTCATGTACTCCCAGATTCCTGACCCATAGAAACTGTGAAAGAGAATAAATATTGGTTTAATCCATGAAGTTCTGAGGTCATTTTACTTGGCAATTGCTAACAAATACAGGCTTGTCTTCTTCCCACTGACTGCATTCAACTTCCTCATGTTTGCCAGGCATGTTGCTGTAATGATACTGTGTTCTTCTGATCACTTTTATCATGTCCTGCATGATTCCAACTTGTCACAGTATTGGTGATGTTAAATTTGATCACTTGATTAAAGTGATATGTGTCATGCTGTGGAGTTGGAAAGTTACTCTATTTCTATGTATGTAATTAATAAGCAATTCATGAGGAAATACATTGACACTGTATAACTGTTCTGTATCTTATCAAATTTTTGCTATATTCACTTTTTTTGAGACAGGGCCTCACTCTGTCACCCAGGCTGGAGTAAAGTGGTGTGATCGCATCTCCCTGTAACCTTGAACTCCTGGGTTCAAGCAATCCTCCTGCCTCAGCCTCCCAAGTAGCTAGGACCACAGGTATGCAACACCATGCCCAGGTAATTTTTAAATTTTTTATAGAGGCAGGGTTTCACTATGTTGCCCTGGCTGGTCTTGAACTCCTGTACTCAAGTGATCCTCCTGCCTCAGCCTTCCAAAGTGCTGGAATTAAAGGCACGAGCCACCTTGCCCGACCTATTCTTTGTTTTATATCTGTATAAATGTTTGGACTCGTATTTTATTCAATGGGTTATAATCCATCAATATCACTATTTATTTTTATAATCAAATCATGCCATATTTGGCCACTTTTTTCTCTATACATCCATATATATCAACAGCCTTAAATTTATATTGGTACGTCCAATTCGGCCAAACCTTGGATTCATTCTAGTTGTCTCTAATTCTCTTCTCCAACAGTGAACAAACTGGCTTCCAATGTTCTTTTTTTTCTCATAAGTTATCAGAAGAGTACAGGTGGTATTTGGTTACATGAGTGAGCTCTTTAGTGTTGATTTGTGAGATTTTGGTGCACTCATCACCTGAGCAGTATACACTGCACCCTATTTGCAATCTTTTATCCCAGCACCCTTCACCCCAATTCCCCAAAGTCCACTGTATTATTCTTATGCCTTTGTGTCCTCATAGCTTAGCTCCCACATATCAGTGAGAACACATGATATTTGGTTTTCCATTCCTGAGTTATTTCACTTAGAATAATAGTCTCCAGTCTCATCCAGGTCACTGCAAATGCCATTAATTAATTTCTTTTTATGGCTGAGTAGTATTCCATCATATAAATATACCACAGTTTCTTTATCCACTCGTTGATTGATGGGTATTTGGGTTGATTCCATGATTTTGCCATTAGCAAGATTAACCAAGAAAAGAGAGAAAATCCAAATAATCTCATTAAGAAACAAAACAGGAGATATTACAACTGAGACCACTGAAATACAAAAGATCATTCAAGGTTACTATGAACACCTTTATTAACATAAGCTAGAAAACCTAGAAGAAATGGATAAATTCCTGGAAAAATACAACCCTCCTAGCTCAAATCAGGAAGAATTAGATACTCTGAATGGACCTATTAATAACAAGCAGAGAGATTGAAATGGTAATTTAAAAACTACCAACAAAAAAAGTCCAGGACCAAATGGATTCACAGCAGAATTCTACTAGACATTCAAAGAAGAATTGGTACCAATCATTTTGACACTCTTCCACAAGATAGAAAAAGAAGGAACTCTCCCTAATTCCTTCTATGAAGCCAGCATCACCTTAATACCAAAACCAGGAAAGAACATAACCAAAAAAGAAAACTACAGACCAATATCCTTGATGAACATAGATGCTAAAATCCTTAACAAAATGCTAGCAAACCAAATCCAACAACATATCAAAAAGATCATCTACCATGATCAAGTGGGTTTCCTACCAGGGATGAAGGGATGGTTTAACATACGCAAGTCAATAATGTAATACACCACATAAACAGAATTAAAAGCAAAATCATGTGATCATCTCAATAGATGCAGAAAAAGCATTCGACAAAATCCAGCATTCCTTTATGATTAAAACTTCCATTATTCTTTTTTTGTTTGTTTTGTTTTGAGACAGAGTCTAGCTCTGCTGCCCAGGCTGGAGTGCAGTGGCGCGATCTCAGCTCACAGCAACCTCTGCCTCCTGGGCTCAAGCCATCTTCCCACCTCAGCCTCCCAAATAACTAGGACTACAGGCATATGCTACCACAACTGGCTAATTTTTGTATTTTTTTGTACAGATGAGGTTTCACCATGATGCCCAGGCTGGTCTTGAACTCCTGAGCTCAATGATCTGCCCGCCTTAGCCTCTCAAAATGCTAGGACTACAGGCATGAGCCACTGTGCCAGCCTCATTATTCTTAATGTGTATTTTATAAATTTCTTTATCACAAGCAATTTCTCTTCACCACACCCTGTCCTGTTTCTACTACAAGGATGCCATCATTACCCCTCTTCAGTTCTGATATCCACACTGGGGACATCCGTTTCCAGCAATATGGTAGGATACATATGGCAATGACCCTTTGTATCAGCTTCCATTGATATGTGACCAACTACCCCAAAACTTAGTGGCTTAAAACAATAGTGATTTATTATTTCTCACGATTCTGTGAGTTGGCTGGGAGGTTCTGCTTCTCTCACTTGAGTTCCTTCATGGAGCTACATTCAGTTAATAGATTACAGGGAGAATGGCCGTTTTCAGATGTCCTCACTCCCATGTCTGAGCTCTCAGCTGGGATGGCTGGGATGGCTCAGCCTTGCTCCTCTAGACTGTGGTCTTTCATCTAGGACTTGTTCATATGATGTTGGAAGTTTTCAAGAGAAGCAAAAACAAAGTGGAAAGGCTTCTTAAGTCATACGGTGTCTCTTATACCACATTCTACTGGTCAAAACAAGTCAAAGGTCAGCCCTGATTCAAGGTGTGGAGAAAATTGTCCACACCTCTGGATGATAAGAGCTGTAACATCCAAGTCACATTACAAAGGAGCACTGACATAGGGAAACATAATTCACTGGGGACTATTAGTGTAATAATTTACCATATTTCCCAGCTGAGCAATAAAAATGCAACTTTACACATATTTTTTAAAAACACATATCGTTTTAATTATTTCTCTGAACTAGAATAACTATAAGGAATCTACAGAGCCATAAATGATGTGAAAGCATGAACCCTGAGAGATGAGCAGCTCCTAGAAAACCTTGCCAAATACTAGAGAACTGGGGCTCCTGCCTTCATAGCCATGTGATGCACGGAGAATAGAAAGCAAAGCTGAAGGCCGCTAAAAGCAAGAAATCAAACCTGAGACCCTTATATAAAGCTGGGACCCCACTCTAAGGGCAAGGTGAATGAGAAAAACAAACTCTTGCAGAAAAAAGGAGACAACATTAGCTGCGTGTAGTGGCGCGTGCCTGTAATCCCACCTACTCAGAGGCTGAGGCAGGAGAATCGATTCAACCTGGGAGGCAGAGGTTGCAGTGAGCTGAGATCGTGCCACTGCACTCCAGCCTGGGTGACAAAGTGGGACCCTGTCTCAACAAAAAGGAGACAAAAAGAGAAACAAAAACTTGTATACATGTCTTGACCTTGGTGTTGGGTGTCAGGGAAAATACTCATCTGAAAATTTGTAACCACAAACTGATCATCAAATGATTTTACAATGGTTCCACAAAAAAAAAAGAAAAAAAAAAAAGCAAGCTGATGATACTGTTGAAAGTGGTTGCTTGTTAGGCTGCTAATTGACTGAGAGACATAAATATAAATCCTCTCTGGAATAATGCATATTCAATCCAGGCCTCAAAGAACTCCCACAGATCAAGTTCCAACAAAAATGAGTAACTCACTGTAAAACAAAATCACAAAACATACTAAGAAGCGAGGCATCATTCACAGGAACCAGCAGAAAAAAACAGAAGACAGAAATGGGAACTTTACAGCTACAGGTACTGGAATATAAGACATGGACACTGAAGTAATTAAATTTAATATGTGCTATGGACTGAATTGCATCTCTCCAAAACTTACATGTCGAAGCCCCCATCCTTAACCTGACTGTTTTTGGAGTGAGGAAGTAATTGAGGTTAAATGAGGTTATAAGGATAGAGCCCTGGTCTGAAAGGATTAGTGTCCTTCTAAGAAGAGACACTAGAGAACTCACTCTGTCCCTCTGCCAGATGAAGACAGAGTGAGAAGGTTTCTCCTGCAAGCCAGGAAGAGAGGCCTCATCACAAACCCAGCAATGCTGGCACCCTGATCTTAGAATTCCAGCCTTCGGGCTGTGAGAAAATATATGTATGTTGTTTTAAGCCACCCAGTCTATGGTGTTTGTTACGGCAGTCTGAACTGACTAATACAATATAATTAAATAAATACAAGACTAGCTTAAAGTATGAGCATGGAATAACCAGGCAGAATTGAGAAAAGTTCACATAGAAATTCTTTTTTTTCTTCTTTTCTTTTTTTTTTTTTTTGGGGGACGGAGTCTCGCTCTGTCGCCCAGGCTGGAGTGCAGTGGCCAGATCTCAGCTCACTGCAAGCTCCGCCTCCCAGGTTTATGCCATTCTCCTGCCTCAGCCTCCCAAGTAGCTGGGATTACAGGCGCCCACCACCTCGCCCGGCTAGTTTTTTGTATTTTTTAGTAGAGACGGGGTTTCACCGTGTTAGCCAGAATGGTCTCGATCTCCTGACCTCATGATCCGCCCATCTTGGCCTCCCAGAGTGCTGGGATTACAGGCTTGAGCCACCGTGCCCGGCCAGAAATTCTTAAAAATAAAAATTTAATTATTGAAAATACAAAACCCATTTGAAGAAAGTCAGGTTATACCACTGAAGATATAATTAGTGAACTGGATGATAGATTGAATTTTTGAAGGAATGATGAACAAATATATTTGTAAATATGTCACAAACTCTAAACAAACATGGTATAAAATTTAAAAAATAATGTCCAGTTTGTGGAGGAATCCTGGTCTAGAGTTAAAATACTAGACAACAACATTACACAAGGTAGGGGATGAGTCCATGGAGCCTAGGGTCCTTTATTGCTGGTCTTCCAACAGCCAATTCACCCCTTCTGGTATCCACTCCAATTAAATCATGCTGTTATTTTGCACTAATGTAATCAGATCCATTCTACCCTTCTCCCTTTAACTTCTGTATTCCAAACCCCCAGCCCAGCACCCCCAGCGTCACACTTTCCTCCGTAACCCAGTTGCTACTGGTGGATATCTGTGAATGACTAACAAGGCCTATTTGGTCAGTTTTTTCTTTAAGTATTAAAAAGCTTAAACAGGCTCCTGCAAGGATCAGGTTCTTAAAATCATCCTCATTCCAAACAGTTATTTTTAATTTTAGAATGCTATTTTCCTTTTTGATTATAAAATGAAATGTGTTAATTATATTAAAATTTAGGAAAGTAAGAGTATAAGGAAGAAAATTATTAGCACCCATTGTGCTATATCATAAAACTAACCACTCAATATTTTTTAAAATGTTAAACTGTCTGCAAAATACAACTAGATTAATAAAACAGTTGTATTTCCACTATAAAATACAACAACTAGATTAACAAAACAGTTATATTTCCACTACTCAGAACTGAAAATTGCTAACATTTTGTCATAGTTATTTCTAGACTGTTGCTTACATTTTCAGAGCTTAAGATATCTTTCTGTTTGTATGAAAAATAATCATTATCACAAAATGTATTATAACATTTTTCAAGTTCATCATATTAATTACTGCTGTCACTTACAAATGATGATTCTCTCTGTCCCATAAAATATTATTATCATATAATCATGTAATGGTAAATGAAAAGAGTCATGCACATTTTAAAAATGCACTTGAGAGCTTTATTCTTATTTTATTATTTTTAAAATAAAATATTGGTGAGAATTTGTGATTATGTAAAAAGTTTAAAGTTCAGGGCTGACGAGAGACGACTGTTTCCTAGATCTAGATCTAAGGGTGATACTGTTTTCTTGTTTATCTTCTAAATGAAGGAAACAAAAGATTACTGACCAATTCAGAACTCTCTTTGACCCCTCCTTACAATTTTACTCTCCCTTCTACTTCCTCAAAAGTCACCACAATCATGAATTTCGAATGTATAGTTGCAGTTATTTTTATACTTTTATTATATATATGATCTATTAATATATAAAGGTCATATATATATATATATCTGATCTATTTCACTATTGATGTACATTAGTGTGCCTTCCAATTTGGGAATATAATGAATAAATCTGTTTTGAATATTCTTGGCCAGATTTTTGATAAATATAAGCAATCATTTCTGTTTGGTATATTCTCAGGGATTCAAGGTCATAAAGCATAAATTTGTTCAGATTTTATAGATACTTTCAAACAGTTTTTATAGTAATTATACAAATGAAATCTCCTCTATAATAATATATAAGCATTCCGATGAGCATTCCAGTTGCTCCACATTAGCATCAACACTTGATATTGTCAGTCCTTTCAGAGAGCAGTATAGGTGCAGTCCTATCTGATTGTGGCTTTACTTTGCATTTGCCAGACTTTCTATAATACTGTGCAAATTTTCATTCAGTTATTGGTGATCCTTTTTTTGATGTGTTTGTTTACATCTTTAGCCCATTTTTGTGAAGGTCATCTAACTTTTCTTTAGTGTTTTGCCAAAACATTTTATGTTCTGTATAGGGTTCCACTGATGGATACGTACACCAAAAATATATTTTCCATGCCCGTGGCTTACATTTTCACTCTCTTAATTGAACATATTTAATGTTAATGAATTCCAGTTTATTAAATTTTCCTTGTGAGTGATTATAGTTAACATTATGTTTTTCATTTCAGTTTCTACTTGTTCATTTCTAGTGTATAGAAATAAAAATGATTTTTGTGTATTGATTTTCTGTCCTGGGGCTTTGCTGAAATCATTGATTAATTTTAGGAGACTAGTTTTGTTGTTGGTTTGTTTTTTGTTTTTTTTTGAGATGGAGTTTCACTCTTGTTGCCCAGGTACCCAGGCTCAAGTGCAATGGTGTAATCTCGGCTCACCACAACCTCCAACTCCCAGATTCAAGTGATTCTCCTGCCTCAGCCTCCCTCCCAAGTAACTGGGATTACAGGCATGCACCACCACGCCTGGCTAATTTTGTATTTTTAGTAGAGACGGGGTTTCTCCATGTTAGTCAGGCTGGTCTCGAACTCCCAACCTCATGTGATTTGCCCGCCTTGGCCTCCCAAAGTACTGGAATTACAGGCATGAGCCACTGCGCCCAGTCTGTTTGTTTGTTTTTTAAAGATTTCATAGCCTGGGCAACAGGGTGAAACCCCATCTCTACAAAAAAATAGTAAGTACAAAAATTAGCCACATGTAATGGTGTGTGCCTGTAGGCCTAGCTACTTAGGGGGCTAAGGTAGAAGGATTGCTTGAGCTCAGGAGATCAAGGCTACAGTGAGCCATGTTTGTACTATTGCACTCCATCCTGGGTAACAAATTGAGACCTTGTCTCAAAATAAAAAATAAAAAAGATTCCTTGAGATTATTATTATTATTATTATTATTATTATTATTATTATTATTATTTTGAGATGGAGTCTTGCTCTGTCGCCCAGGCTGGAGTGCAGTGGCGCAATCTTGGCTCACTGCAAGCTCTGCCTTCCGGGTTCATGCCATTCTCCTGCCTCAGCCTCCCAAGTAGCTGGGACTACAGGCGCCCACCACCTTGCCTGGCTAATTTTTTTGTATTTTTAGTAGAGATGGGGTTTCACAGTGTTAGCCAGGATGGTCTCGATCTCCTGACCTTGTGATCCACCCGCCTCAGCCTCCCAAAGTGCTGGGATTACAGGCCTGAGCCACTGCGCCTGGCCGAGATTATTTAATAAGTAGATAGTTATGTCATTTGTAAATAGGAACAGTTATTTTTTTTCCCCTCAATTTATATGCCTTTTATTTCATTTTCTTATTTTATCATGCTGGCTAGGCCTTCCAGTGCTATGTCAAACCAAAGTGATGACAGCTAATATCCTTGTCTTGTTCTGGAATTTAGAGGGAACACATTCAGTCTTTAATCATTAAGTGGGATATTAGCTTTATGGTATTTTTGCAGATGCTCTTCATCAAGGTAAGTAAGGGCCCCCATTTTCCAGTTTTCTAAGTGTTTTTATCACAAACAGAAAATAAATTTTGTCAAGCGCATTTTTTTTCTATCAGTGGATATGGTCATATAGCTTTTCTTCTTTGGCCTATTAATATGGTGGATCACATTGATTTTTGAATACTGACTCTTTGTTTGTGTCTTCCTAAATTTCTCTAAGAAATATTTGGTAGTTTTCAATTTAAAGATCTTAAACATTTTTCATTAGATTTATTCTCATGTATTTCATACTTTTTGTTTGTAAATGAAATTATTTCCTTAATTTTATTTTATAAGTCTTATTAGTATATAGAAATAAAATTGCTTATGTGTTGACTTTGTATCCAACAAACTTGCTAAATTACTTAAGTATTTCAATAGTCATTTTTATTTCTTATGTACTTAATCATATTCCTGCAAATAAGGACAGTTTTAGTTCTTTCATCTTTTCTATTCTTTATTTTTATTTATTTTTCTTGCCATGTTGTATGAGCTAAGATCTCCAGCACAAAACATAGTAAAACTGTCTTAATAACTTATGTGGGGCTAAAGCAGTGGTCCCCAACCTTTTTGGCACCAGGGACCTGTTTTGTGGAAAACATTTTTTCCACAGACCGAGGTAGAGGGATGGTTTTGGGATAATTCAAACACATTACATTTATTATGCACTGTCCTATCTTATATGAAATCAGTGGGAATATTCAATACTTTGCCTTTGTGTAGGATTTCAGCTATAGAATACTGTAGGCTTTTAATTTGTTTTACATGTGCAAAATTCAGAACTAATATTTTAAAAAACATCCTTTAGCCCAGGGGTCTCCAACCCCCAGGCGACCGACAGGTACATGGCCTATTAGGAACAAGCTGCACAGCAGGAGATGAGCAGTGAGCCAGTGAGTGAAGCTTCATCTGTATTTACAGCCGTTTCCCATCACTTGCATGACTGCATGAGCTCCACCTCCTGTCAGATCAGTGGCGGCATTAGATTCTCATAGGAGTGCAAACCCTATTGTGAACTGTGTATGTGAAGGATCTAGGTTCCATGCTTCTTATGAGAATCTAATGCCTGATGATCTGTCACTGTCTCCCATCACCCCCGGATGGGACCATCTAGTTTCAAGAAAACAAGTTCAGGGCTCCCACTGATTCTACATTACGATGTTTATAATTATTTTATTATATATTGCAATGTAAAATAATAGAAATAAAGTGCATAATAAATGTAATGTGTTTGAATTATCCCAAAATCATCCCTCTACCTCCGTCTGTGGAAAAAATGTTTTCCACAAAACAGGTCCCTGGTGCCAAAAAGGTTGGGGACCACTGCTTTAGCCCCACATAAGTTATTAAGACTTGGTACTGTGAACTCAGAGGCAGGTTGTAAAGTATAATTAACAAAGAACAAACAAAGTAACCTACTTTTGAATAAGGAATTGAGAAGGTAGCAAATGTTTAAATAAAATTTTTGAAGAGTTTTAAATCTAGGTAAAATTTACATATGTAAAAATGAACAGATCTCATGAACTTTAATATATCCTTGTAACCAGTAACTCAATCAACATACAAAACATTTCTACATTCTCCCAAATTTTATCTTGCTTCCTTCCAGTCACTACTCACACCACATACACAAACATTATTCTGGTTTCTGTTAATGTTTTTGTTTTGCTGTTCTAAAATTTCACATACATGGAATCATAAAGCATGAATTCTTTTGTGTTTGGCTCCTTTGCTGAGCAAAATATTTTTAGCATGACATAAATTTTTATTCACTCTCCTATGTGATGAACATTTAAGCTGTTTCTAGTTTGGGGCTATTATAAATAAAGCTGTTATAAATATTTCCATCCAAGTCCTTTTGTGAACTTAAGTTTTAATTTCTCTTGGGTTGATCCTTAGGATAGGAACTGTCGGGTCATAGATTAAGTCTCTTTGACTTTTAAGAAACTTCAAAAGTTTATTATAATGATAGTGCTGTTTTCTATTACTACAAGCAATATATGAATACCAAATGTTTTATATTCTCCATAACATTTGTTGTTAGCCTTTTTAAATTTTAGCTTTTTTTTTTTTTTTTTGGTAACAACCTTTTCAGAAGATTAAGAAAGTTCTCTTCTATTTCTAATCTGCTGTAAGACTTTACTGTTTATGAGAGTTAAATGTTATCAAATACTTTTTCTGCATCTTGTAAGACACTTGTAAGACTTTCATTTATTTTGTTCATGTGGTGAATTATACTGATTGATGTTTTAACAAATTTATTGAGGCATGTTTTACACATCTTAAATTCACCAATTTCAAGTGTACAGTTTGATGAGTTTTTGTAAATTTATCCTGTTGTGCAATCACTATCACAAGCTACACCCCAAAACTTTCCTCATTATTCCCCTTTGCAGTTCATTGCTCTTATTTTTCCAATCCCCAGGCAATCTCTGAAATGTTTTCTGTTTGTTCTGTTTGTATAATTTTGTCATTTCTAGAAATTCTATGTAAATAAAATCATAAAATATACATCCTTTCCCACATGTCAAGCAACTGAAGCCTCCTGCCAACAGCCATGTAAGTAAGCCATCTTGGGAGCAAAACTATCTGGTTCTCCTCAGACCTTCAGATGACTGCTGCCTCAGCTGACATCTTAACTGCAACCTCATGAGACACCCTGAGAGCCAAATCTACCTTTCTGAGCAACTCTCAAACTTCTGACCCACAGGAACTATGAGATAATAAATATTTTTTGTTTAAACCATGAAAAATTGAAGTGCTGGGCGTGGTGGATCATGCCTGTAATCCCAGCACTTTGGGAGGGTGAGGCAGGCAGATCACGAGGTCAAGAGATCGAGACCATCCTGGCCAATATGGTGAAACTTCATGTCTACTAAAACTACAAAAGTTTAGCTGGGCATGGTGATGCGTGCCTGTAGTCTCAGCTACTAGGGAGGCTGAGGCAAGAGAATCACTTGAACCCAGGAGGCAGAGGTTGCAGTGAGCTGAGATGGCGCCACCGCACTGTAGCCTGGGTGACAGAGTGAGCCTCCATCTCAAAAAAAAAAAAGGAAAAAAAAAAGAAGTAATTTATTATGCAGTGATAGATAATGAATATACTTGCATTAGTGGAAAAAGTCCACTGGCCATTATATATTACTCTTTTTACATAACCCTAGATTTTTAAATATAGAATTACTGTGTTTAGGTTCATGAGGATGGTAATCGGTAATTTTCCTTTCTTAGAATGTCCTCTTTGAGTTTTGGTATCAAGATTAGGCTAGCTAATAAAATGAATTGGGAAATACTGTCAAATTTTTATGATTTCAAAGAGCTTCTGTAAAATTAAGAATTTTTAAATTATGTATTTAGAAGAGCTCAAGAGTGAGAACATTTAAGTTTGAGGGTTTCTCTAGAGAAAGTTTATAAATGACAAATGTAACTTATTTTATAGATAAGGAACTATTGAGAATTTGTATTTTTTATTTCAATATTGTTAACTTTTATTTGTGCAATAATTTGTTTTATTTTAGCACAATTGTCAAAATCATTACCCAAATTATTTAATAATATCATTTTATCTTTTTATCTGTAGAATTCTTGAAATTCATAATTTGTACTCTCTCCCTTATTTTCATCAATTTTTCTATGTATTTATTGATTTTAATAATATTTTCAAAGAACCATTCTAGGCTTTGTTTGCTAAGTTTCTGTATTGTATATTCGCTTTCTCTTTCATTGTTTTCAGATCTTATCTATCCTACTTTATTTGAGTTGTTTCCTGTTGTGTTTTTAGCCTAAATTGGAGACTTTCATAATTTATTTTCAATCATTCTCTTTTTTCTCAGACATACATTTAACATTTTACATTTCTCTCTTGGCACTGCTGTAACTGCTTCTTACACATTTTTATATGTAGTAAATTTTTTGCTCTTTGTTCAGTTTAAAATATTTTCTGATATTCATTGTGATTAACTCTTTTTTTTTTTGAGACAGAGTCTCGCTCTGTTGCCCAGGCTGGAGTGCAGTGGCGTGATCTCAGCTCACTGCAAGCTCCACCTTCTGGGTTCACGCCATTCTCCTACCTCAACGTCCTGAGTAGCTGGGACTACAGGTGCCTGCCACCATGCCTGGCTAATTGTTTGTAGAGATGGAATTTCACCATGTTTGCCAAGATGGTCTTGATCTGCTGACCTCATGATCTGCCTGCCTCGGCCTCCCAAAGTGCTGGGATTACAGGCATGAGCCACTGTGCTCGGCCTTCATTGTGATTAATTCTATGACCCATGGGCTATTCAAAAATAAGTGTCCAATCTCAAAATATCTAAGGATTCTAGGAATCTTTTAAAAATTTATAGTTGAAATCTACTATGTTCAACAAATATAGTCTATATTTTTGCTATTCAAAGTACTTGTTAAAATTTCCATGTTTAAAAGTTGTTTAATCTTCCAATTTCTTTTTATTATATGAAATCTCTTTAACTGTAGTAATATTTCTTTCATTAGTATCTTATGTTGTTTTTTATATATGTATGAACATATATATACACACTTATGTATATATGCACATTTATGCACTTAATGACAGTATCAAAATATACAAGCAAAAATTAATAAAACTAAAAAGAGAACTGTGTAAATCAGCAATTACAGTGGAAAACTTTGGTATCAGCTCTTATAGGAAACGATAGAACAAGCAGATTAAAAACTCACTAAGGATATAAAAGATTTGAAAAGTACAATTAATCAACTTGACTTAATAGACATTTATAGAACAGTACAGCCAACCACTGCATAATGCATATTATTTTCAAGTGTATAGGGAACATACACCAAAATACGATGTTTCTTCTTTCTTTTTTCTCTCAATATATCTTAACTTTATACTTAAAAGGGTTTTTTCCCCCTGGGGTATATAAACAGTTTTTCTTTTCTTTTCTTTCTTTCTTTTTTTTTTTTTTTTGAGATGGGTCTCACTCTGTTGCCCAGGCTGGAGTGCAGTGGCACGATCTTGGCTCACTGCAACCTCCACCTCCCAAGTTCAAGCTTCAAGCAATTCTCCTGACTCAGCCTTCTGAGTAGCTGGGATTACAGGTGCCCACCACCTTGCCCAGCTAATTTTTTGTATTTTTAGTTGAAATAGGGTTTCACCATTTTGGCTGGGCTGGTCTCAAACTCCTGACCTCAGGCAATCTGTCCCTCTCAGCCTCCCAAAGTGCTGGGATTACAGGCATGAGCCACCATGCCAGGTCCATATAAACAGCTTATAGTTGACCTTTAAAAAATTATAAATATATATTTTTTGAGACAGGGTCTGGCTCTGTCACCCAGGTTAGAGTGCAGTGGCTGGATCATGGCTCACTGCAGCCTTGACCTCCTTGGCTCTGACTATCCTTCTGCCTTAGCTTTCCAAATAGCTGGGACTACAGGCATGTGCCACCACACCCAGCTAATTTTTTTTTTCCATGTTTTAAGAGACAGGGTCTTGCTGTGCTGCCCAGGCTGGTCTTGAATTCCTGACCTCCAGTAATCTTCCCACCTCAGAGTATTTATCTTTTAATTGCAGCAATTCACCCATTTATATTTAATGTTTATACTCAATGATACAATTGAGTTTGGGTCTACTGTCCTGTTTATTTTCTATTTGTTCATTCTATTCCTTTGTTTCTTCCTTGCTCCTTCCTTACTCTTTTTTGGATTAACAAAATATTTTTCTTATAACCTTCTTCTGTTTTGATCTTTGAGTAATGTATACTTTTATTAATCATTTAGTGGTTACTAAATTACAACATATTCCTTGATTTATTAAAGCCTACCTTAAATGAATACTTTTGCCACTTTTGAACCATGCCAAAAATTTGCAAGTTGGCCTGGCACAGTGCCTCGCGCCTGTAATCCCAGCACTTTGGGAGGCCGAGTCAGGCAGATCGCCTGAGGTCAGGAGTTTGAGACCAGCCTGGCCAACATGGTGAAACCCTGTCTCTGCTAGAAATACAAAAATTAGCTGGGCGTGGTGGCAGGCACCTGTAATCCCAGCTACTCAGGAGGCTGAGCCAGGAGAATTGCTTGAACCTGGGAGACGGAGGTTGCAGTGAGCCAACATCGTGCCACTGCACCCCAACCTGGGTGACAGAGCGAGACTCCATCTCAAAAAAAAAATAATTTACAAGTTTGGTTTCATTTATATCCCTCTCACACTTTATGTTACTGTCACATTTTATTACTACCTATGTTTTAATCTCTGCATGGCATTGTTACTAGTGTTTTTAAACAGTAAAAATTTATTTATTTTATCTACATATTTATAGTTCAATGCTTCTGACTGGGGTCATTTCCATTTAGTATGAAGTATTCCCTTGAGTATTTCTTACAGTACAAGGCTTCTGGTGACATATTTTCTCAGCTTTTGTCTGAAAAGTTTTTACTTTAATTTTAAAATATAAAATTCTAGGCCGGGTGTGGTGGCTCACGCCTGTAATCCCAGCACTTTGGGAGGCCGAGGCGGGTGGATCATGAGGTTTCACTGTGGTCTCGATCTCCTGACCTCGTGATCTGCCCGCCTCGGCCTCCCAAAGTGCTGGGAATACAGGCGTGAGCCACCGCGCCCGACCTATTTCATTTTATTTTTTAAAATTGTTTAATTTCTCTAGGTCATTGGGGAACAGGTGGTATTTGGTTACATGAGTAAGTTCTTTAGTGGTGATTTGTGAGAATTTTGGTGCACCCATCACCCAAGCACCCAATTTGTAGCAAGCTTTTAGTACAAGCTTTTAGCATGCATCAAACTAGAAGGTAATAAAATGTTTTTGTTTTGTTTTGTTTTGTTTTGTTTTTGAGACAGAGCCTCGCTCTGTGGCCTAGGCTGGAGTGCAGTGGCTTGATCTCGGCTCACTGCAAGCTCTGCCTCCCGAGTTCACGCCATTCTCCTGCCTCAGCCTCTAGAGTAGCTGGTCTCCATCTCCTGACCTCATGATCCACCCACCTCGGCCTCCCAAAGTGCTGGGATTATAGGCGTGAGCCACCACGCCCGGCCAATAAAATGGTTTTTAAAATATATTAATATGGTACATTAACTGACAGGCATTTTAATATAAAAACTATCCATATATCCTTGGATAAGTCAAAATTAAGCATAATATTGTCTTTTTAATACATTTCTTTATTCAATTTACCAATATTTTGTTTAGGACTTTTGGTCCTAGATTTTTTGAAGAGATGTGTCTGTAATTTTCTTTTCCTGTACCCTCCTTGCCTAGTTTAGCCATCGATATTTTGTTAAGTTCATAAAAGAAATTTATCATCTTTTCTCTTTTTCTGAAAAGTTCATATAAAAGAAAGTTGTCGGCCGGGCACGGTGGCTCACGTCTGTAATCCCAGCACTTTGGGAGGCTGAGGTGAGCGGAACACGAGGTCAGGAGATGGAGACAATCCTGGCTAACACGGTGAAACCCCGACTCTACTAAAAACACAAAAAATTAGCCGGGGATGGTGGCGGGCGCCTGTAGTCCCAGTTACTCAGGAGGCTGAGGCAGAATGTCGTGAACCTGGGAGGTGGAGCTTGCAGGGAGCCGAGATCGCGCCACTGCACTCCAACCTGGGTGACAGAGGGAAACTCTGTCTTAAAAAAAAAAAAAAAAAAAAGTTGTCCCTTTTTTTAAGATTTAGCAAACCCCACTCATAAAACTGTTCCCAGTTCCTTTCTGTGTGGGTGGGGGGATGGGGGGGTACAGATACTAGACTATTAATACAAGTAGTTATTAGCCTGTTTCAGTTTTCTGCTTCTTTTGGAGTCAATCTTAGTATTAGGGTTTGCAAAAACCATATTACAACATTACCAAGAAATAATAGAGGAAATGGTAATACGAATTGCAAATGTGATTTAAATTTTATTCACACAACCTTGTTTATCATTTTCTCCTATGATTAAAACATTTCTACTGAAAATAATACTTTATTTGTTTCTAGTTTCTGCTGATAAATAGTATACAATAAGTAATATACATCAGTCCTATTGCTGTTTTGTGTAACTTGTCTTTTCTTACTGATTGCCTTTGCAATTTTTTTCTGTCTTTGGTTTTGTTCTATTTCATTACAATGTGTCTAAGTGTACACTTATATTTACTTTTTCACTCATTAAGGTTATTTAATATGAGAATTCATGTTATTCATTAATTCTGAAAAATTATCTACCATTATTCCATTGAATATTGCCTCCCTTGCATTCTCTGTATTTTTTCATCTGGAATATATATTGAACATGTTGGAGCCCCTCATTGTGTCCTCTTTATCTCTATCCTCCCGCTAATATTTTCTCTACTTTTTTTTTTTTTTTTTTTTTTTTTTTGAGGCAAGGTCTCGTTCTGTCACCCAGGCTGGAGTGCAGTGGTGTGATCATGGTGCACTGCAGCCTTGACCTCTAAGGCTCAATTGATCCTCCCACCTCAGCCTCCCAAGTAGCTGGGACTACAGGCATGAGCCACCATGCCCAGCTACCTTTCTTTTGTATTTTATGTAGCGATGGGGTTTTGTCATGTTGCCCAGGCTGGTCTCAGGTGTTTGAGACAGTCTACCTACTCAGGCCTCTCAAAGTGCTGGAATTACAGGTCTGAGCCGCTGCCCCAGGACCAATTTTTCTTTTTAATACTTCATTCCTTTTACAATCTTAGCCTTGTCTTTCAGCTTGGTGGTATCTAATATTATCTTTAGGCAGCACACTGTATTTTGTGTTTTTAATTTCAGGGACTGTTTTGTATTTTTAGAAATTCTATAAAGGTATTTTTTGAATTTGAATTAAAAATAGTATCTTGCTATTATTTGATTCCTTTTCACAATGTCTCTATTAATATAATTGAATCTTCCTATTCATGAACATGAAATCTCTCTCCATTTATTTACCTTCTTTCATCAGAGTTTTGTAACTTTTCTCATATCATACACAACATGTATATGAAAGAACTTGCAGTTTTTTTTGGCCGGGCACTGTGACTTATACCTGTAATCCCAGCACTTTGGGAGGCTGAGGCGGGTGGATCACTTGAGGTCAGGAGTTCGAGACCAGCCTGGCCAACATGGAGAAACCCCATCTCTACAAAAATACAAAAAATTTAGCTGGGCGTGGTGGCACATGCCTGTAATCCCAGCTACTTGGGAGGCTGAGACAGGAGAATCACTTGAACCCAGGAGGCAGAGGTAGAAAAAGCCAAGATCGTGCCATTGCACTCCAGCCTGGGTGACAGATGGAGACTTCATCTCAAAAGAAAAAAAAAAAAAAGAAAGAAAGGAAAAGAAAAAAAAATTGCCATTAAAAGTAATTGCAAAAACCACAATTACCTTTGCACCATCCTAAATACATATTTTGTTAGATTTATGCCTCAGTACTTCATTGCTTTGGTTCTAAGGTAAATGGTATTGTATTTGTACTTTCAAATCCCGCTTGTTTATTGCCGGTATATATAAAAAGTGATTAACTTTTGTGTATTAACCTTGTATCCTATAACACTGCTATGTTCACTTATTATTTCCAGTTATTAAATGAATTTTTCAGATTTTCTACATAGATAATCATGTCCTCTGTTTTCTTTCTTTCTTCCCTATCTGTAAACCTTTTATTCTGTTTTTGTTTTTTTTTAAATCTTGTATTGACTGAAACTTCCTGTGCAATATTCAAAATTAATGATGAGAGGAGACATTCTTGCCATGTTTCTGATCTTATTCAGAAAATTTTAAGTTACTTACCATTAAGTATGCTGTTGACTACAGTAATTGTTTGTAAATACTCTTCAGTAAGGTGGGAAGTTTCCTTCTTAGTCCATTTAATGTTGCTATAAAGGAATACCTGAGGCTGGGTGACTTATAAAGAAATGAGGTTTATTTGCATCACAGTTCTTCATGCTGTAAAATAAGCATAGCATCAGCACCGGATTCTGGTGAGGGATTCAGGCTCTTCAACTCATGGCAGAAGGTGAAGGAAAGCCAATGTGTTCAGCGGTCATATGGTGAGAGAGGAAGCAAGAGAAAGAGGGAAAAGGCCAGTTTTGTTTTGTTTAAATAATCAGTTCTTATGGCAACTAATAGTGCAAGAACTCACTCACTGATTCCATTCCTTCCCTCACCAAAGGAGGGCATTAATCTGTTCATTACAGGCCCACCCCCATGACCCATCCACCTCCTATTAGGCTCTACCTGTCAACACCACCAGACTGGGGATCAAATTTGAACATAAGATTTGAAGGGGACAAACATCCAAACTGTAGCACCCTCTATTCCTAGTTAACTGAGAGTATTTATTATGAATGGGTGTTGGATTTTGTCAGATGGTTTTTCTGCATCTCTTGATACAATCATATAATTTTTCTTCTTTAACCTAACAATATGATGGATTATATTAATTGATTTTTGAATACTGAATCTGTCTTAAATACCTTTAATAAATCCCACTAGGTCTTGAGGTATAATTCTTTTTATAAGTTTTTAAATTTAATTTGCTAATATTTTGTTGAAATTTTTTGCTTTTATAGTCATGAGAAGCATTGATCTATGAGTTTTTTAATTTTAGTAATGTCTTTGTCTGTTTTTGGAATTGAGCAATACTGGCCTCATAGAATGAGCTAGGGAATATTCCCTCTGCTTCTATCTTCTGAATGAGATTGTAGAGAGTTGGAAGGATTTCTTCCTTAAATGTTTGGTAGAATTAACCAGTGAACCCATCTCAGCCTGGTCCTTTCTGTTTTGGAAAGCTATTGATTCCATTTATTTAATAGATACAGGCCTATTGAGATTGTCAATTTACTCTTGTATGAGTTTGGAATATTGTATTTCAAGAAATTGGTCTATTTCATCTAGGTTATCAAATTTGTTAGCATAGAGTTGTTTATAGTATTTTAAAAATTATTCTTTTAATGTTTATAGTGATGCTGCCTCTTCTGTTTCTGATATTAGCAATTTGTATTTTCTCTCTCTCTCTTTTTTTTAAATTAGCTTGCATGGCTAGAGACTTATTGGTTTTGTGCATCTTTTCAAAGAAACAGTTTTTGATTTTATCAGTTTTCTCTATTGATTTCTAATTTCAATTTCATTGATTTCTGGTCTAATTTTTTTTTGAAATGAAGTTTCACTCTGTTGCCCAGGCTGGAGTGCAATGGCACAAACTCAGTTCACTGCAAACTCCGCCTCCCAGGTTCAAGCGATTCTCCTGCCTCAGCCTTCAGAGTAACTGGGATTACAGGTGCCTGCCCCCTGCCCAACTAATTTTTGTATTTTTAGTAGAGACAGGGTTTCACCATGTTGGTCATGGCTGGTCTTGAACTCCTGACCTCTGGTGATCCACCTGCCTCGGCCTCCCAAAGTGCTGGGATTAAAGGCGTGAGCTATTGCGCCCAGCCAATATCTATCATTTAAAAAACTGTTTTCCATTGTTGCCCTTGTTCTATGTTCTATTTTTGTCTTTTTTCTTCCTTTTGTGGTTTTAAGAGAGCATTTTCTATAATTTCATTTTCTCTCCTTTCTTACAGTATCAATTATACTTCTTTTTATTTTCTTGCCTTTTTTTTCTGCTTTATTTCTTTCTTTATTTTCTGCTTCTTTTCTAGTGCTTGTAATTTACATTCACAACTATTCCATGTTCGCTTTCAAACAACACTATACCACTTCACGGGTAATGTGAGTATCTTATAACAAAATAATCCCAATTCCTTCCTCCTGTACCTTGTATCATTGCTGTCATTCATTCACTTATACATAAGCATATTGGTGAAAAAATATATATAATTAAATACATTGTTGCTATTATTAAACAAACTTATCTATTAGATCAATTAAGAATTAGAAAAATAAAAGTTTTTTTATCTTCACGTATGCCTTCTCTTCTTTCTTTGTTTATATAGATTCACGTTTCTCACCTATACCATTTCCCTTCTCTCTAAAGAAATTCTTGTAATAGTTTTGAAACTCAGGTCTACTGGTAACGAATTCCTTCAATATATATATATATATTTTTTTGTCTGCAAGCCTTTATTTCTCCTTCATTTTTGAAAGATAATTTTGCCGGGCGCGGTGGCTCAAGCCTGTAATCCCAGCACTTTGGGAGGCCGAGACGGGCGGATCACGAGGTCAGGAGATCGAGACTATTCTGGCTAACACGGTGAAACCCCGTCTCTACTAAAATACAAAAAACTAGCCGGGCGAGGTGGCGGACACCTGTAGTCCCAGCTACTGGTGAGGCTGAGGCAGGAGAATGGTGTGAACCCGGGAGGCGGAGCTTGCAATGAGCTGAGATCCAGCCACTGCACTCCAGCCTGGGCGACAAAGCGAGACTCCGTCTCAAAAAAAAAAAAAAAAAAAGAAAGATAATTTTTCAGGGTGCAGCATTCTAGGTTGATGGTATTTTACTTTCAGCACTTTAAGTATTTCACTCCACTCTCTTTTTGCTTGCATGTTTTCTGAGAAGTTGGATGTAATTCTTATCTTCGCTTCTATGTAGATAAGGTGTTCATTTTCTCTACCTTTTTTTTTTTTTTTGGATCAGGTTTCTCTGTTGCCCAGGCTGAAGTGCAGTGGCACGATCTCGGCTCATTGAAACCTCTGTCTCCCAGTTTTAAGTGATTCTCCTGCCTCAGCCTCCCAAGCAGCTGGGATTACAGGCGCATGCCACCATGCCTGGCTAATTATTTTTGTATTTTTTGTAGAGATGAAGTTTCTCCATGTTGGCCAGGCTGGTCTTGAACTCCTGGCCTCAAGTGAGCCACCGGTCTCGGCCTCCCAAAGTGCTGGGATTACAGGAATGAGCCACCATGCCTGGCCATTTTCTCTCTTTCTTTCAGGATCTTTTTCTTTATCTTCAATTTTCTTTGGTTTAAATATGATATTCCTAGGTGTAGGCTTTTGGCATTTATGATGCTTGTTCTCTGAGTTTCCTGTATCTGTGGTTTGATGTGAGACATTAATTTGAAGAAATTCTCAGTCATTATTTTTTCAAATATTTAAAATAATTACTCTTTTAAAAATAATTTTTTATTCCTTTTTTCTTCTCCTTCTGGTATTCTCATTATGTGTATTTACACCTTTTGTAATTGTCTCAGTTTTTAGATATTCTGTTCTGTTTTTTTCTAGTCTTTTTTTCCTATTTGATTTCAACTTTGGAGGTTTCTACTGAGATATCGTTAAGCACAGTGACTCCTCACCTGTGTCCAGTCTACTAATAACCCCACCAAAGCAGTCTCCATTTCTCTTCTGTTGTTTTTGATCTCTAGCATTTTTTTCTTTGAATTTCCACCTCTCTACTTACATTGCCCATCTGTTACTGTGTTCTGCCAACGTTATCCATTAGAGCCCTTAGCATATTAATGATATTTGTTTTAAATTCCTAGTCTGATGTCTCCTGGCTCTGATGCTTGCTTTGTTTCTTTGAACTGTGTTCTTTGTTTTATAGTATGCCTCATAATTTCTTCATGATGGCTGGATATGGTGTTCTGGGTAAAAGGAACCGCCCTAAACAGGCCTTCAGTAATGTGGTGGTAAGGTATTGTGGGGCGGAGAAGTGTTCTACAGGCCCATAGGGAGCCTGTGCCTCTGGACTGTGAACTTCACATGTGCTTCTCAGCACCTCGCAGCCCAGGCGGAGCAGAATAGCAAGAGTGGGCTGGAGTTAGGCATTTCCCTTCTCTCACGTGGAAATCTAGAAGGGGCTAGAGTTAGGTAGTTTTCTTCCTTCACGTGGAAAGCTGGAACCAGTTGTAATAGATTTCAGTATTTCCCTTCCTCCATGTTAGTTAGGTGCTGATAAAACTCCAGCTGGTTAGGCTCCAGTTAACTACTTTCTCCTGAGGGCAGACTTTATTAAGAAGAATAAAATGCACTGGTGTACCTCAAAATGGTTCCCTTTTCTCCTCTCTTCTGCTAGAAGCACAAGGAGATTTTTCCCCCCAAATCACCGTGAGACTCTGTGGATTCTAGCAGGCAGAACTCACAAAAGTGTAGGGTCCCTAATGACTGGGACCCCATGGAATTTTTATCTCCAGCAATTTATCGGCTACAGTTCAGATTTCTGTACCACAGCATTGGTTCCGAGGAAGTTTCCGCATGTGGTTTCTGCTGTGGTAAGTTGTGATTCTCTGTACTCACCGGTGGGTCTCTCCAATTTTGGGGGCAGAGGTTTGCATCTTAACCTCACTTCTTTCTTGGATCTAAGAAGAGCAGGTTTTTCAGTGTGCTTAGTTACAACGAAATGGTGACTTCCAAGCTTCTTATATGCCAGACTGGAAACTGGAAATCACCAGTGAAATTTTTACCTTTTACTGTTGGATGTATGTGTGGTGTGCAGTCAGCTATCACAGGGCAGGAAGTTTACATTTTTGTTCCAGATTCAGCCGAGGACTAGTAACTTGGAAGTTTCCTCTCTGATTGCTCCTGAGAGAGGAAGCAGCCTTGTGGACGCACACAGTCTTCTAGGCTGCCAGGGCTGAGTGTGATTTTATTTTTAAGCTTGGCTTCTTAGGAGATGCCTCTTGGGGCAGAGTAGCTTATTGTTCACTTAGTGTTTTGTCAGATGTTCTGTTTAAGCTCCTTTTTCCAGTAAAGCTTCACCTTGTATTGATGAGTCTGTGAGGCTTGGGGAATGCTTTCAAGTCGTCCCCCATGTCTGCTCCAATTGCTCCTGTGCACAGGCACACAACCCTTTTGACCGCTAGGGTTGACTGTGATCCTACGAGGCCTCTTTTTGGCTGTCTCTTTCCCTCGTTAAACTTCTGTTCTGCTATTTTGCTTGTATAACAGAGCTACCAGCCTCCTCTTAATTATTCTCCACCTGATCTTTATGGTTTTCCACAGTGTTGTTTTTTTTTTACACAGGGGTTTGCTGTGTTGCCTTGGCTGGAGTGCAGTGTGCAGGAGCATGATCACTGCTCGCTGCAGCCTTGACCTCCCAGACTCAGGTGATCCTCCCACCTCAGTCTCCTGAGTAGCTGGGATTGCAGGCATGCACCACCACACAGGTTAATTTTTTAAAAATTTTTTTGTAGAGCTAGGGTTTCCCCATGTTGTCCATGATCCACAGCATTCTTAGGCCTGGAGTTCTCCACTCTGTGTTCCGAATAGCTGGTACCCTCAGGCAGAGCCACAGAACTCTTCATGTCATGGCCTGCCTCTCCCCTGGGCAGAGACCCTGTGCTACGCACCAGAGTTGGAGGTCGAGACCCACTTCTCGATGTGACACCCATGCTCTATGAATAGGGTTGGGGTGGGTGGATGGCAATCCCTTGTCTACTTGGCTTGACCTTCCTGGCATGAAAACTCTCCTAAGAACACATGGAATGTGGGCAGAGGGCTATTGGACTTACCAGTGTTTGCAGCTTGCCATCTTGAGGTAGTTTCTATCCTATGAGGGCTGAGTGGAGAAAGAGTACCCTGGTCATCTCGGATGTGCCTGCCTAGAATACAGCTTCCACGATCCAGGGATGGTGGTGGTAGGGGGGATGTGGAGGTGGTGGCGGGGGATGTGGAGGTGGTGGTGGGGGATGTGGAGGTGGTAGAGGGGGATGTGGTGGTGGGGGGGATGTGGTGGTGGCAGGGGGGATGTGGGGGGATGTGGTGGTGGGAAGATGTGGTGGTGTGGGGGATGTGCTGGTGGTGATGGGGGATGTGGTGGGGGGATATGGAAGTGGTGGGGGGGATGCGGTGGTGGTGGGGCGGGGATGCGGTGCTGGGGGTGATGCGGTGGTGGTGGTGGGGGATGTGGTGGTGGGGGGATGTGGTGGTGGGGGGATGTGGTGAGGGGATGCGGAGGTGGTGGGGGGATGCGGTGGTGGTGGGGGGATGCAGTGGTGGTGGTGCGGGATGCAGTGGTGGTGATGGGGGGATGCAGTGGTGGTGGTGGGGTATGTGGTGGTGGTAGGGGATGTAGTGGTGGGGGGTGATGTGGTGGTGGTGGTGGGGGGGATGTGGTGGTGGGGATGTGATGGGGGGGATGTGGTGGGGGGGATGTGGTGGTGGTGGGATGTGTTGGTGGGGGGATGTGGAGGTGGTAGGGGGATGTGGTGGGGGTATGTGGGGGGATGTGGTGGTGGGGGGATGTGGTAGGAGGATGTGGTGGTGGGGGGATGTGGTGGTGGGGGGGATGTGGTAGTGGGGGGATGTGGTGGGGGGGATGTGGTGGTGGGGGGATGTGGTGGAGGTGGTGGGGGGATGTGGTGGTGGGGGGGATGTGGTGGTGGGGGGGATGTGGTGGTGGGGGGGATGTGGTGGTGGGGGGGATGTGGTGGTGGGGGGGATGTGGAGGTGGTGGGGGGGATGTGGAGGTGGTGAGGGGATGTGGTGGGGGGGATGTGGTGGTGGTGGGGGGATGTGGTGGTTGTGGTGGGGGGCGCGGTGGGGGGTTTGTGGTGGGGGGGCATGTGTTGGGGGCATGTGGTGGTAGCAGGGGGATGTGGTAATGTGGGGGGGAAGGTAGGGGGATGGTGGGGGGAGATGGCGGTGGGGGGGGCGTGTGGTGATGGCGGGGAGATGGTGGTGGCTATTCTGGAAGTTTTACCCCAAAAATAATCTTTAAAAAATGGAAGTTTGCTCTGAAGCTATTCTTCCTCTCTAACTAAAAGCAATTTAATGATTCCCTATTGATTTTTAGAATGAAATCTAAAATTCCTACTCTGGCCAACCTGTATAATCTAAGCCTGCATCTGCAGCCTCATTTTGAGCCAATTTCATTCTTAGTCTTCTACTGGGCACGAAAGGTATCTCACAGTTCCTCAAACACGGCAAGCTCTGTTTTTCCTCAGGACCTACTCTCTTCCTTTTCTCTACATGGCTCATTGCTACTCATTGCCCAGAACTCAGCTTTAGCATCAGTATTCAGCAAAGCCCACTCTTTGCCTCTTGACTTGAGTAGATCCAATGCTCCATTGAAACCGAGATCTTCCCCTTCCACACCTGTAATAATTTAATTATTTCAAGTTCCTTATTATTATTATTATTATTTTGGAGACTGGGTCTTGCTCTGTTGCCCAGGCTGGGCAAGAGAGTGAGCAAGATGACAGCTCACTGCAGCCTTGACTTCTCAAGCTCAAGTGATTCTTCTAACTCAGCCTCCCTATTAGCTGAAACCACAGGTGCACGCCATGGTGCCCAACTAATTTTTAAATCATTTGTAAACAGTCTCCCTATGTCGCTTAGGCTGGTCTTGAATTCCTGGGCTCAGGTGATCCTTCTACTCAAGTGATCACTTTGAGATCAAGTGATCTCAAAGTGTTGGGATTACAGGCGTGAGCCACTGTGCCCTGCCTTGTTTCTTATTTAGTAACACCTACTTCCCTATTTGATTGTAAGCTCCCTGAGGGATAGTTTTCTACTGTGCATTTCCAAGGAGCTCAACAAAGACTTGACTGACAGCCTGATGGATTCACCATAGAGCCTTTACATTGGGTGAGCAATGCCGGATTATCCTGCAGTATAAAGTGGGGAAGAACACAATGGTTGTTAATAATTATTTTTTATTTTTCTTTTGAGAATTTATGCAATGATTCTAAAACAATTATGTTTTGGTCAAGGTGTACACATTATTTTGGCTCTACATTTGGAGGTATATATAGTTTGGCTGCCCAGATCAGGCATCCTTAACTCACAGAGGCAGTGGTAGGTGTTGCTTCTGGTACCTCTGACACCAATAGGGAAGGTCACTCTTTCCTCCCTTACCTAGATCTTTCTCTGAGATCAAACGAGACATCCTAGATGACAGGAACTTATGGAGGCCAACACAGAATATGCTGACTCAGATCTCCTCCCTATTACCTCCTTTCTTTTGTCTCTTGTAGAATTATGAAAATATCTGTCTTGTTTATTGGCACAAGTAGATACTTAATAAATTCATCTTTTCTTTTCCAGTACACAGTTAATTGTTTCAGTTCAGTTACACACCTGTGAGCTTCTAAAGTTCCTTCCATTGTTTTGTAGCTCTTGTCTAGTTATCTCTGGAAAACTCCTCAATAACAATATCACAGCCCCTCAGATGGCCATACTCATGCCTTCAGTGTGTAAATATTGTTGGTATTAGGCCTGTATTGAGGAAGAGAGAACAGTGCATTCAGAAGAGAAATCACATGTAATTTAGTTGCATTACTCTGTGAGTACCTTGAGATGTCCAGAAGACCCTTTTAGAATCCCTGCAGATATTGTCAACTAGTTTTTCCTTCTTTTCTAAATGAACCCAATACATGGTTTTTGAATGAATGAATAAATGAACAATATCTGCTTATCCTCAAGGACCAGCAAAATAAGTAACAATTTCCTTATTAACTTGTGTTGCTTTCCTGTGTTGTTTAATCATTGCAACTGTGGCCATAGAATACCTCATAATATTCAGTGGCAAATGTACAGCATGTTAGCTTCAGTATGGATTTCTCTCTTTGCTGGATTTTCAGGGTGTCGGGAGGAGTCACCTCTGTATGTACCATTGTTTCTGACTATGGGAAAGAAGATCTGTGTTCCAAGCAGATCAGATCATATAAAGTGGGATGTAACTTTGAATTTCAAAACTACCTACACAACACTCAGACATCAGAGAGGGGTAATTCTAGGGGACTTTCTGAGTTTTACTTGACTTTCCTGTTCTATTTCCATTTTAAATTATACATTTAATGAAATGTAAAAACCAACTCCACTATTATGAGTCTAGTTTTCTGTCACCCGTGGTTCACACTGAACCTGTTATTTGAATCACATTGTTAAAGTGATTACCCTAGAGCATGCAATTACTAAATGAATGAGTGAATGAATGCCACACAGAGTACAGTTGAAGGGGTTGGAAATTTTACGCTGGAGAATATTCAGATAAAACTTGATGGTTTCTTTAAATATTTGAAAGACAGTATTTTGAAAGATTCAAAAGGTTCATGAGGCAGGACTAGGCAGAAGCAAGACCAATGCACAAAGTTTAGTTCAGTCCAACAAACACAGCATGCCTACTGGGCACCATGTTTGCCCTGTGGGATATGGAATCGTTAAACAGTATAATCCTGCTCTGAGGCTTTGGGGTGGGTAGGGGCCTGTGGTAGGAATGGATTTCTATAGAAGGAACAATCTTATTGGAAATCAGGGGCTGGGAATTTGGGAATTAGTTTAATTGTAACTTAAGTTGTATGTTGATGTGGAGAGACTGCTGTGGGTAACTGGTGGTGTTTAATGGGGGTGTGGGGGAAATCATTTCAGTGGAACCACCTCTTGGCACCATCACTTGTGTGGGTTAGTATCTAATCGTCTGTGAACTCACTCCCTGAAGGCCCTCACTTCTTTTTTTTTTTTTTTTTTGAAACAGAGTCTCACTCTGTCACCCAGGCTGGAGTACGGTGGCACAATCTCAGATCTCGGCTCACTGCAACCTCTGCCCCTTGGGTTCAAGTGATTCTCCTGCCTCAGCCTCCCGAGTAGCTGGGATTACAGGTACCTGTCACTGCCCCCAACTAATTTTTTGTATTTTTAGTAGAGATAGGGTTTCATCATCTTGGCCAGGCTGATCTTGAACTCCTGATCTCGTGATCTAGCCACCTCGGCTTCCCAAAGTGCTGGGATTACAGGCGTGAGCCACTGCACCTGGCCAAGGCCTTCACTTCTTAAGGCAACATGGATGACTTTGCTTATTAGGTGAAAGTCAGGAAGTTTCAGGAAAGAAAAAGATTAATATTGGGGGGTATTTTCCTTATATCTTATTTGTAAATGATCTTCCCTACATAAAAGCAGTCTGTTAAATAATTCCTTACCTTTATGAGAATTTTCTAAAGTAGTACAATCAGAGATACCCCTATTTTGTTAGACATTTTGATTGGGTTGGTTTAGACAATGTGGTCACTACTGTATGTGTGGATTTGGAAGGGGTTGCCTTATAGCCATCGTCTTGAGAAAAGCCTTTGCTAAGGGGCTCTGGTGTACCTTGGCCCTCAAATGTTCAAATTAACTAGAGGCATAGGAAACAGGCTCTTTTCCTTCTTCTGTTAATTCCCCAAGGTCCCAGGGAAGGTCTGTGATCCGTAGCTCTGAGTAGGAAAGGGAGGCTAGAGGCTGTCATGGGGCTGGAAGCAGGGCGGGCAAGACAAGGGCCATAGGAAGGCTGTGAGAATGTCCAGGGCAGGACTGGAAGGGGAATGTCAGAGAAGAGGGCAGGATCCTGACTGCTTAGCAGCACGAGACTGGGACTGGGCAGAAAGGAGGCCTGAAGCTTAAATAATATCACATGAACTCTCTTGGTTTGAGGTTTTATCGAAGAGGCTTTTGAGACCTGGAGAATTCCAAACCTCCTGGAAGGGGAAGTTCACAGGCCTGTGATCTTGCTTCAGGAGACTTTCACCCCTCCCAGTCAAGGCCCTGGGCTCTTGCCACTCTTCCATTCATAGGCCCATCCCGATTATACCTCACAGTGTGCCTGGGGCATGTGAGCCAAGGAAATGCATGTGTAATAAGATTTGCACCCACATTTTCCACACCCTGTCTGGGGCCACCAGGTCTGACAACCATGCATGTGCTTTTGGGGTTATGACCAGAATATGTATGATCAGAGCTATCCCAGAAATTTGGCATCCATGTGGCCAAAGCTTTGAGCATTGGATCCCAGCTTCTGTGGTTCTCACAAGCTTAGCAGCTACCTTTTCTTAAGTTATTGTCTAAGCTAGGTTCATTTCAGGTGACAGGCAGGTGACAATGGGAATCTGTGATGATGCTGGAGGCCCTAAGGAATCTCTATTGAATAATCATGTCTTGGTGCAATCCCAACATCAGGTAGCTAAGTTGGGATTGAGAAAATTCCCAAGTTGGGATTGGGAAGAATCTCTCCATTCTTGACGAGAATGCTCCTCCAAAGCAATGTTGCTAGTATAAGGCCATTTTTGTCTTTTGGCAACTTTTTTTTTCTTTTTCTTTTTTGCAACAGGGTCTTGCTTGGTTGGTCAGGCTGGAGTACTGTGGCACTATCAAGGCTCACTGAAGCCTCAACCTCCTGGGCTTAAGTATGCTCCCTCCTCAGCCTCCCTATTAGCTGGGACTACAAGTACTCGCCACCATGACTGGCTAATATTTTTTAGTTTGTGAAGATGGGATCTTGCTTTGTTGCCCAGCCAGGTCTTGAATTCCTGGCCTCAAGTATTCCTCCTACCTTGGCCTCCCAAAGTGCTGGGATTGTAGGTGTAAGCTACCATACTCAGCACAACATTTTTTTTTTTAAATGATAATATTCACTTTGGTGAAGGGTGGGGTTGAGATAGATACTACAAGTAGGAATATACGTTAATGAAAGTTTTTTGTAAAATACATTTGTGGCTGCAAACGGTGGCTCACACCAGCACTTTGGGAAGCCAAGGTGGGCAAATCACCTGAAGTCAGGAGTTTGAGACCAGTCTGGCCAACATGGTGAAATGCTGTCTCTACTACAAATGCAAAAAATTAGCCGGGCATGGTGGCGGGCACCTGTAGTCTCAGCTACTTGGGAGGCAGAGGCAGGAGAATTGCTTGAAACTGGAAGGCGGAGGCTGCAGTGAGCCGAGATCACGCGACTGCACTCCAGCCTTGGCAACAAGAGTGAAACTCTATCTCAAAACAAAACAAAAAACAAAAGACATTTACTAGTCTGTACAAAGAGCCTTAAGAAATTAGACAGATTTCAAGACAGCTCTGATTACACATATTCTGTTTTATAATGCACTTTTGCTTAATAATTCTCTTTATAGTAATCCCTTTTCAGGAAATGATCAGATATATGGAGAAAGAATTGTGATGTTTATGCCAGTATTGCTCATATCAAAATGTGGAAATTTACTTCAGTGTCTGATAATAAGAGAATAGTTAAATTAGTCACATTAAACTTCTTTGGTGAAATATTAGGCCTCTGTGAAAAAATGACACTTAGAGAAAATACATAACACAGTTTACAGAAAATACTAATTTGCTTTTTTTTTTTTTTGAGATGGAGTCTCTCTCTGTCACCCAGGCTAGAGTGCAGTGGCGTGATCTCGGCTCAGTGCAACCTCTGCCTCACAGGTTCAAGTGATTCTCCTGCTTCAGCCTCCCGAGTAGCTGGATTACAGGTGCATGCCACCATGCCTGGCTAAATTTTGTATTTTTAGTAGAGACGGGGTTTCACCATGTTGGTCAGGCTGGTCTTGAACTCCTGATCTCATGATCTGCTCGCCTCAGCTTCCCAAAGTGTTGGGATTACAGGTATGAGCTAACCGTGCCAGGCTAATTTTCTTAAATATATGAAAAAGTGCTCAACCTCACTCCAAATAAGAGAGATGCAAATTAAAGCAACATGAGATAACCATTATCACTAGTGAAAGAGTAAAATGGTTGGTAACTTGTGTTTTTGAGGGAGAGAGAGAACTGGAACTCTCATACACTGTATTAGTTACCTATTGCAATATCACAAACTCTTAAACTTAGTGGTTTATGACAACAATAAACATCTGTCATGTCCCCTAGTTTCTGTGTGTAAGTGATTTTGGAGCATCTTAGTGGGGTCTTTCCACTTAGTTGGGGTGTTTCACGAGATTGCCCTCAGCTGAAAGCTCGACTGCATTGCCCAGTTCCCTTCCAAAATACCTCACTCACATGGCTGGCAAGGCGATTCTAGTTGGTGTTGGGAGGTCTCAGTTTCTCCCCACAGGGACCCCTCCTCAGGGCTTTCTCTTGACATGTGTTGTCATGACATGGTGGCTCTTTCCTGAATAATCTAAGGGAACAGATTTTAGGTGCAAGACCTTTTATAATCGAGCCCCAGAAGTCACACACTATCTCCACCACACTCTATGCATCACATAGACAAGCTCTGATTCAGTGTGGGAGGAGAGCACTTGGGGACATGAACCAGATGAAGATTATCTGGGCCATCTTGGAGTCCCACATACTCTGGAAGTGGGAAGATATTTGGCAATATATATTGAAATTTAATATGTGCAAACCCTTTGACCCAGGAATTTAACTTTTAGGAATTTATACTGCAGGATTTGCATTTGTGTCTAATGATATCTATAAATATATACAAGGAGAGTTATTACAATATTACTTTAATGCAAAAGCTGGAAATGCCCTAAATGTCTACCAATAGGGCATTGGGTAAATAGTATTGGACAACTTTCAGTGTAACATACTATACAGTTGTTCGAAACAATGAGATCGTTCATTCCACTCATGTACTTCTGTGGAACTATATCCTAAATATATTAAATGGAATGTGGGTGTGTGTGTAAATTGATAAGCTATATTAGGAAGGACATACAAAACCCTATTAACACTGGTGGCCCATTAGGGGAGCAGGAATAAAGGGAAAAATTATTCACTTTATGTTCTTTCATGTTTTTCAAATTTTGTACCATGTGGACATATTACCTATTCATAAATTAATAAGTGAAATGATTTTAAAAGTAAAGAAGTAGAAATACATCTTAAAATGATTGGAAATGCTCATACTATACAAATAATTTAAAAATACCATAGCAAGCCATATTTGTGATATAATTTAATTTGTTTTAAAAACATTGTACATAGGCCGGGCACAGTCACTCACATCTGTAATACTAGCACTTTGGGAGGCCAAGGTGGGAGGATTGCTTGAGCTCAGGAGAGTGAGACCAGCCCAGGCAACATGGCAAACCCCATCTCCACCAAAAAATACAAAAATCAGCCCAGCACGGTGGCACGTGCCTATAGTCCCAGCTACTTGGGAGGCTGGTGTAGGAGGATTGCTTGAGCCCTGGAGGTAGAGGTTGTAGTGAGCCAAGATCACACCTTGCACTCCAACCTGGGCAATAGAGCCAGACCCTGTTTCAGAACAAAAATGTACATAAGAAAAGACTGAAAAGATCATACCAAAAGTGACAGTCAGTGATAGATAAAGTGTTTCCCTTAATTTTATCTTCTAGATTTTCTACAATGACTATCTTATTTCTGTAATCAGAACAAAAAACAGACAACTTACTTCTGGTTAATGAGATGAAGGGAAACTTATTTTCTTCTTCATTCTTTTTAGTATTTTTCTCAAATGATTTTGCATTACTCGTAAACGTGAAATAAAAAAGATTTAAAACCTGCAATCCAGGGTTCTGGATCAGAGTTTCCAGATCTATGCTTGGGGGATCTGAGCAGTGCCCTGAAGAGTGAGAAGCATGTGTTCCTGGACTTGCTCTGACCAGGCTGGGCTCGACCCCACGGTGCCCATCTGCTGGCCCTGGAGAGCAGGGGAGAGAGCTGCTTTTCTTTCCCGGGGATGGTTAGCACTGTTCACAACCAAAGACTTCAGATTGTTGAAGCAGCCACATTTGCTGCTGCAGAGGCACCCTAGGATGGAGGAGAAGTAGAATGGGAAGTTGGGAGCAGCCAGAAAGACAGAGGCCAAGGGAGAAATCCAAGCACAGAGTGGGTTTAGGCTGCAACCATTTGGGAAACAGTGTTCTAGATTGCTTGGAACACTTTCTGAGTCTAAGCTCTTTTACTCTCCAAGGCCACCACATGAGTATCTCCCATGCAGGAAGTCTTTGCCTCTTCTTTCTCCCCAGGACTTTGCTTGACCGTGAGTGCCTACATCTGTGAAATTCCTGCCAGAGGCCCCTGGTCCCTTGGTTCCACACACACACAAAAAGCACTCACATAAATGTAGTCTGTTAAATTCAATAGTGTAAAAAAGGCAGAGGAAAGACAATTCCTGGATGTTGAGCTGAGATGGCTGCCATATACTGCTGAGACAGCTACCATGGACTGTTGCCTAGGTTGTATACTGCCACATCTAATAGGACATCCTTCATGAAATAGACATTAATTTGTATATTTATTATAACATTTCTGGATGATGGTTGTAAATTGTTTTAACAAAATTACTATATTATGATTTTCAGACATATAGAAGAAAGGTGTTTTGAGAAGGGACACCTTTTTCTAGTTGGTTAATATGGGTCAGTAGCATCTGTGGATTTTAATTCAGTACTTAATTTAGTATTGAATTTTAATCTTAGTTCAGATTTAATTTTAATACCTTGCCCTTGTGTACAAACCTAGCCTAGTCTGTCATGAGACTCCTGGAGGTGGGCAGAAACACTGGACAGTACTGAAAAGACAGTTTCAGGTAAGAACGAAAAGTAGAACGGGAAGTTGGGAGCAGCCAGGAAGATGGAGGCCAAGGGGGAAATTCAAGCACAGAGAAGGTTCCAGGCTGCAGGCATTTGGGAAACAGTGTTCTGGATGCTGGAAATGAGGCAGATAATGGAAAGCAGGCAGAACCATGGACCTTCCTTGCATCTCAGATGTGCATAAGAGATGCTGTCAGTTCTGACCTCACACTTGGATTTTTGGCTTCTCCAGTTATGAAAAACTGTATGCTGCTGTGTGTGGATTTTGAAGCAATTATTGAGACCTAGGGGCTCTATTAAGGGCAGAAACTGCTGCCCCATGAGGCAGGCTTCAGTGACTTTGTCACCATGGTGTTTAATCCTGACTCATGGGCCCACATGGTCTTTCTCAGGTTGTGGAGTGTAGATTCTGTGATTCATTGCATCTGACTGCTCATATCCTTTGCACTGTGTGTGTGTGTGTGTGTGTGTATAAGTGTGCGTGCAAGCTTGCTCGTGTATAATTGCACACTGGCTTCCCTCCAAAATTCTTGCTGCTACAAATTACTTTTGGCTATGTTCAGGTTCAAAGTGGGAAAATCCAAGAGACAAATATAGTTGAAATGTGTCAGCAGCCTCAGGCTGCCATATTTGGGGAAGTATTATAGTAATAAGAGTCCTCAAGTCTGAGAATGGCCCCATGGTCTACCACAAAGTGCCTCTTTCTCTCTTTCTTCCCTCTTTGCTCTCTATCTCCTCAACCAAGCTATTTGGGCAGAAAGAGCAGGGAGTCACTGAAATGCCTGGAGCCCCTGAATGTTCCTTTTTGGAGATACCTGAGACTCCCTTTTCCCATAAGGCCCTTCTAGAAGTCACTCCTAATGTTCTGTCTGAGCAACCCAGATCCCCTTGTTGAATTCTAGACCTGTGTATTTGGCTGGACATGGAATATCTAGGAGGAAAAGATGTATCAAACTCAATATATGCCCAAAGTCAACACATCAATCACCTTCCCTGTTTACCACTACTGTCTCCTCCTCCCATATTCCCTATCTTGGTGTGTTGCCTCCGAGAGTGTGCCTAGCAGAACTCCAGCCACAGGGAGTATCATTAACCAAGGACACATCTTCTGTGCCCCAAAATCTATTACTGTGTTTGCCCTGGGGCCGTGCTTTCCACAGGCTGCTCCCAGCAATAATTAAGTCTAGCACAAGATACCAAGGCAGATCTGTTGCTGAGAGGCATGGGACAATTTCGACAACTGACTTTGGCTCAAGGACTTCCTGATGGCCTTGCAGAATCTTCTATAGGCTGCACAGCAGTCTAGGATGTTTTTATTCAACCTTTCTTCTGTCACTCCAGTACTTGGGATCTCCTAGACTTATAGTCTGATGCCTCTCCCAGATTTTTGCAACTCTTTACCCATTTTCTTAAAATCTTTGCACATTTAGTTCCATCTTGGCATGTGTCTCAAGGACCCAGACTAACAAAAGTAGCATTGAGAATGGGACAGTAATGCTACTGGTCCTATTCCATCTTGAAAGGACCAGCAGTTTGTCCTCACAAGGAGAGAGACCTCTTCTGAGTACAAGTTTGCCTTTCCTGTGTTTAGATGGCATGGTATGGGATATCATCAGGGACTCACTCTTGCCAGGGGACACAGCAGTAGTCCTACTGAACTACAGGACATTGTCATTAAGACCCTCTTTCATCAAAAGATACCATTGAGAGACTGAAAAATCAAGTTTATACAAGAGGAAAAAACATTTCCGATACACACATCTAATATGACTTGTGTACAGAACATACGAATTCTTCCAAGGCAGATAGCCTAATAGACAAATGGGCAAAGGACGTAAACAGACACTTCAAAAAAAAAATACCCACATGTCCAATAAACATTTTAAAAGTGTTAAATTCTGCTAGTTACTTGGGAAATGTAAATTAAGACCTCAATGTGATGCCACGAGAAATGGCTAAAGTGAAAGCACAAGACAATACCAAATGTTGACAAGTAATTGGAATCAAGCAACCAGAATTCTAACATTGACACTGGAAGTATGTATGGGAATAACTATTTTGGAAAACTGATAGTATCTACTAACCTGTACATATATATTTCCTATAGTCAGCAATTTCACATGTACATATGTTCAACAAAAAACAGGACAAGAATATATCTAGCAGCCTTATTCATAATGTCAAAAATGAATAATGACAAATGTACATTTATAGAAGAATGGATAAATGTTCATACACTAGAAGATAATAAGGACGAATGAACCTATGATTACATACAATAACATTGATAACTCTCACAGACAATGGTGAATGAAGAAAGATAGACACAGAGCATATGAGGTGATTAATTTGTGAAATGCTTAAAAATAAACAAAACTCGTCCAGGCTGTTAGAAACCAGAATGGTGGTTATCTTTAGGCTGTGAGTAGTGACTGGAACTGGGCAAAAGGGTGGCTTGTGGAGTGCTGGTAAGGGTTCTGTTTCATCATCTGGGTACTAATCACTCGTGTGTTCACTTTATCAAAATATGTGAAGCTATTCTAGAATTCTTGACTTTTCTGCATGTATGTTTTTCATTAATAAAATTTACCCAAAAGTTTACTTTTTTCTCAATATTTTCATTATCAAAAATTTAGAAAATGCAGAACAGAAAAATTGAAACAAGGCTAACCTACTTTTAATATTTTAATGATTATCCTTTTGATTTTTTCTCTATGAACTCAAATGTTGTCCTCTGCAACAGTCTCCTTCAAATAAAATCGGGGACCATGTTCTAGATGCCATTTTGTAAGTATCTTTTAACACGTTAACTGTGTATTCACCTATACACATTGTAAACGCTTTTCCACATCATGAACATTTGTTTACCACATTTAAAAGGGCTGCAAGTCATCCACTGAATTGGGAGTTCCACTGTCTGTATAAGAACTCATTTTTCATGTCTAGTTTGTTTCCAGTTTTTCAGTATTGTAAACAATGTGATCATCAGTCTTGTAGCTAAATCTTTGCCCTACATCTTTGGTTATTTCTTCTTTCTACTAAGTCTTAGAAGTTGTGTTTGGGTATAAAGAATGTGTATACTCTTGAAGTTTATACATCCCATAGTTACTTTTTTAACAAGTAACAATTTCAAAGAGGGCGTGATTTGAACTTGGTTCCTATCTGGTTGTTCGTGGCAATCTAAGAGCAACAACGATGACAATGCTAATAGGTACAATGGTGCCTATTATTTATTTCCCACTAACAACCTGGTTAGGTGAATTTCAGTAGATACTTTTACACATGAGAAAAGAGGTTCAGATATGTGAAGGACCTCATTTAAGTTCTTTCAGAATAAAGCTGGATCCAAAGCCAGGCCTGTCCAAAACCAAAGCCCATAGCTACCATGATGTCTCCCCAGAGAATGGGAAATCCTATTGTCAAATTGTCCCAGGAAGCCCAACTGAATTAGTGATTCCTATATGTTATATCGAAAGTTCATAATTATAGTGAGAGTTAATGCTCAGTTAATACTAATAGAGATCCAAAAAGAAGGATTGAGACAGGAGAAGAGAATTCATCTGGAAGGGTGGGTGCTTACGGAGTCTGCTGGAACTTAGCAGAAGATAAGAAATTGAAATCCTGTATCAGCCCACTTGCTGATGGCATGTCACAAACTGTACGAGCATTTTTAGCCATCAGGGTACCAGGTTGTTTGGCCTCATTCCCAAGATCGATAAGCACATTCCTTTGAGACCAGATGTAGCTGGGAAAGGCAAAAGCCAAATAGTTTCCAAGAAAACCCAGAGAGGGTAAAGAGGTTTTTGCAAGCTTTTTGGATATGTCTTGGAGTTTTTGTGAAAAGCCAATGAAGTGAGATTGGGGGATGTTTCAGTGAAACTCTGGATCAAGCTGCATCCATTTTTTCCATGAGGGTATGAGTGCCAGTTACTCAGGAAGTGGCAAGAACACTGTGTGTGTGTGCACATGTGAGCGTGGGTAGCATCCATGAAGAAAAGGCTGAGATTGACAAGTGTTCAGGGAAACTGGATAGGTATGTCTATCAGTAATTTGCCTCAGTCCCTCTCCTTGCTGACTTAACATTTCAATTGATAGGGTGAGTAGCTCAGACAGGTATAGAGAAGAAAGAGGCAACATGGAGAAGTAGACGAGAAGGCTTTGGTAGGCCATGGATCTAGCCTCTAATTTCAATTTAGCCAGTGGTTAGTTCTTCATAAGACTAACACTAGCTAATATTTATTGAGCATCATATGTATTTTAGAATCTGTGCTAAGTGTATATTCTCTATCCCATTTAATCTTCAAAACCACTCCATAATTCCATTTAGTCTCCTATTGTCCCATCTCACAGATGAAGAACTGATATTCAGAAGCTTAGGGCACTTACTGGAGATCTCACAGGATTTGTTGAGAGTCAGATTTGAACTCGGGTCCATCAAAGTCCAATATCCCTACCTTCAAAGGCATGACTTGGAGGGAAATTTTAAAACTGAGGGTTCAGTTTCCTTTCCTTTAAAATAGAAATAAACAGGCCAGCCATGGTGGCTCGTGCCTGTAATTCCAGCACTTTGGGAGGCTGAGGTGGGCAGATCACTTGAGGCCAGGAGTTTGAGACCAGCCTGGCCAACATGGTGAAACACCATCTCTACTAAAAATACAAAAAAATTAGCTGGGCATGGTGGCATGTGCCTGTAGTCCCAGCTACTCAGGAGGCTGAGGCAGGAGAATCGCTTGCACCCAGGAGGCAGGAGGCAGAAGTTGCAGTGACCTGAGATCCCACCACTGTACTCCAGCTTGGGCAACAGAGCGAGACTCCATCTCCAAAAAAAAAAAAAAAAAAAATATTAGTTTATGGCATTGTCTGGAGGCCTAAATTAACATGGTATTCTAGACCACAGTCTGACACATAACGGGTCCTGAATGAATGTTACTTTGTCTCCCTCCCCAGGACTTTCAGAAAGAGAGAGAGCATGTAAAAAAACCACACCACACTAAAGAACCAGAAAAACATCTGGTGGCCTGGGTAAGGCTGGATTAGAGAGGGCAATACTACAAACAAGAAGTAGTTCAGATTCAACTAGGAATACTAACAGTATGAAGGACATGGGGCTCAGAACTTCACGTATACTGACTTCATCACAAGTTTGTGGGAATGATGGTGTATTAGTACATTTTCGCACTGCTATAAAGAGATACCTGAGACTAGGTAATTTATAAAGAAAAGAGGTTTAATTGGCTCATGGTTCCATGGGGCTAACAGGAAGCATCTGCTTCTGGGGAGGCCTCAGAGAGCTTTCATGGCTGAAGGCAAAGTGAGAGCAGGCGTCTTGCATGACAAGAGCAGGACCAAGAAAGAGAGTGGGGAGGTGCTACACACTTTTAAAAAATGGTATATTGTAAGAACTCACTCACTATATAGCACCAAGAGGGGATGATGCTAAACCATTTATGAGAAACCACCCTCATGATGCGGTCACCTCCCACCAGGCCCCACCTCCAACATTGGAGATTATAATTTGATATGAGATTTGAGTGGGGACAGAGATCCAAACCATATCAGATGGTATATGTCTAATTGGCAAATGAAGAAATGATGCCCTAAAAGACTAGTCCGTAAGTTATGTTGCTGGGATTCCATCTGATGGGTGGGAATGTCTTTCATGTTTTTATTATTTTTCAAATGGAGATAGAATTCACAAACCACAAAATTCACTTTTAAAGTATACAATTTAGTGGTTTTTAGTATATTCATAAAGAAGTGTAACCATTACCACTGTATAACTATCTAATTCCATAGTATTTTCATCACCCCAAAGAGAATCTTCATACTCATTAACAGTCATTCCCCATTCCCCCATCTCCCAGCCCCTGGCAACCACTAATCTGCTTTATGTTTTTATGGATTTGCCTTGTCTGAACATTTCATATAAACAGAATCATAAAATAAGTGAACTTTTGTGTCTAGCTTCTTTCACTTACCATAATGTTTCAAAGTTCACCCATTGTAGCATGAATCAGAATTTTATTCCATTTTATGGATCAGTAACATTCCATTATATGAATATATCACATTTTATGTCTCCGTTTATCACCTGATAGAAGTTTTGGTTGTTCTCATGTTTTAGCTATTATGCGTAAAGCTGCTATGAACATTTGTGTACATATTTTCGTGTGGATGCTTTTAATGTTTGTATACACATTAAGTGAAAGAAGTTAGACATATATACTTGGTAGAATTGCTGAGTCATATGGTAATTATATAGTTAACTTTTTGAGGAATTGCCAAAATGTTTTCCAAAGTGACCACTACATTTTTACGTCAGCAGCAAATATATGGGGGCCCCAATTTCCCTACATCCTCATCAGCACTTGTTGTTATTTGTTTTTTTAATGAAAGCCATCCTAGTGAATGTGAAGTGGTAGCTTGTTGAGATTTTTATTTGCCATAATTTGACAAATTATGTTGAATGTGTATTTAGAGAAATGTCTTCTGTTCATTTTTAAATTGGATTACTTGTCTTTTTGTTATTGAGATGTAAGAATTCTTTGCATAGTCTAGATACTAAATGCTTATTAGATATATGACTTATGATATTTTCTCCCATTCTTTGGGTTGTCTTCTCACTTTCTTGATAGTATCTTCTGACACACAAAAATTTTAAATTTCGATAAAGTCAAATTTATTTACTTTTGTTACTTAAGATTTTGGTGTCATTATCTAATAATCTTTTGCCAAATCCAAGATTATGAAGACTTAACCCAGGTTTTCTTCAAGAGTTATAGTTTTAGCATTTTACATTTAGTCTTTCACCTATTTTGAGTTAATTTATATATGGTTTGAGGAAAGAAGCCAACTTAATTCTTTTGCATTTGGATGCCTAGTTGTCCCAGCATCATAAACTAAAGAGACTATTCTACATCAAACAGTCTTAGCACCCTTGTCAGTAATTAATTGGCCACATATATGGATTTATCTGGACTCTCAATTCTATTTCATTAATCTATTTGTCTTTTCTTATGCCAGTACCACACCATTTTGATTATTGTAGTTTTGTGGTAAGTTTTGAAATCAGGAACTGTGAGTCCTCCTTTGTTCTACTTTTTCAAGATTTGTTTGGCTATTTTCAAGATTGTTTACATTTTCATATGAACTTTAGGGTGTTTGTTAATTAAAATACCAGCTGGGATTTTGATAAAGCTTGTGTTGAAGCTGTAAACCATTTTGAGTAGTGTTAGCATATTAACAATATTATATCTTCTTATCCATGAGCATGAGATTTCTTTCATTTATTTACTTCTTTTATTTTCATTAACAATGTTTTGTACTTTTCAGTGTACAAGACTTCTTTTTTTAAATTTATTCCTAAGTGTGCTATCCAAGAATAGAAATAGTTTTACTTCTTCCTTTTCAATCTGATAATTTTTATTTCTTTTTCTTGCCTAGTGCCTTGACTAGATTCTCCACTACAATGCTGATTAGATAGAAGGGATGAGATAAACATTCTGGTCTTGTTCCTGACCTTAGGGGCAAAGCTATTAGCTTTCACCATTAAGTATGATGATAGTTCTGGGTTTTTCTTAAATGCCCTTTATCAGATCGAAGAAGTTCCCTTCTATTACTGCCTTCTTCAGTGTTCTTATCATGAAAGGTTGTTAGATTTTGTCAATGCTTTCTCTGCATCTATTGGCAAAATAATGTGGATTTGTCCTTTAATCTATTAATATGATTTAGTACATTGACTTTTTTTCATGAGTTGAACCAACCTTGCATTCCTGGGATGAATCACACTTTGTCATGGTGTGTGATCCTTTTTATATGCTGCTGGATTTGATTTGCTAGTTGAAGATATTTCTATATATATTCATAAGGGATATAGCTTTCTGCAGTTTTCTTGTGAGTTGTCTGGCTTTGGTATCAGGGTAATTCTGGCTTCAAAGAATGAGTTAGGAAGTGTTTCCTTCTATTACTGATGAATTGCCTATTAATACCTTCAAGTGTGTCAGGTTCTGCTTCATGCATTTCTGGGCTCTGTTGTTAAGTACATATATGTTTATAATTATTTTGATGGAGTGACCCTTTTATCATTATAAAATGTCCTCTTTTTCTCTAGTAACAATTTTTAACTTGAAGTCTCTTTTGTCAATACTGCAACCACTCTAGTTCTTTTGTTTGCTGTTTTCATGGTACACATATTTCCATCCTTTAAACCTATTTGTGACTTTGATTCTAAAATGTACCTTTTGTAGACAACATATATTTGAATCATGCACCCTCCCATCATAATTCTAGTCTTTGTCTTTTAATTAGTGTTTAATCCATTTGTATTTTATATAATAACTGATAAGTTTTACATCTGCTATTTTGTTACTTGTTTTCTATATGTATTGTATCTTGTTTGTTTCTTCATTCCTCCATTACTGCCTTCTTTTGTGTAAAATGGATATTATTTAGTGGGACATTTTAATTGACCTATTTTACTCTTTTTTTTTTTTTTGCAGTTTTTTTTTTTTTTTTTTGAGATGGAGTCTCACTCTGACCCCCAGGCTGGAGTGCAGTGGCGCAATCTCGGCTCACTGCAAGCTCCACCTCCCGGGTTCATGCCATTCTCCTGCCTTAGCCCCCCGAGTAGCTGGGACTACAGGCGCACACCACCATGCCTGGCTAATTTTTTGTATTTTTAGTAGAGCTGGGGTTTCACCATGTTAGCCAGGATGGTCTTGATCTCCTGACCTCGTGATCCGCTCACCTCGGCCTCCCAAAATGGTGGGATTACAGGCATGAGTCACCGCACCTGGCCACAATTAATATCTTAACTTATAACAATCTAATTTGCATTAATACAAAGTTGATTACAGCCATATATAAAACTTTTCCTCTTATATAGCTCTAGTACCTACCCCCTTATTTGTACTGTTATTTTCATATAAATTACCTCATTATACATTGCATGGTCTGATACATGACTGGTACACAGATTCATAATTATTGCTTTATGTAGTTGTCTCTTAAATAATATAGTAGAAAAGAGTTATAAATAAAAGATACATTTACATTGTCTTTTATATTTAGTTATGTAGTTATCTTTATCAGAGACCTGTATTTCTTCATGTAGACTCAAGTTATTGTCTAGGATCCTTACATTTAGGCTGGAAGAACTCCATTCTCTGTTTTTGTTTATATTGGAATTACTTAATTTCTCTTTCATTTTTGAAGAACAATTTTGCTAGATAAAGAATTCTTGAGTCTTTCTTTCAGCTCTTTGAATATGCCATCCACTGCCTCCCAGACTGCATAGTTCCTGATGAGAAATAAGTTAATCTTAATGAAGAACACTTGTGCTGTATTGCTTCTCTCTTGCTGTTTTTAAGATTCTCTGTGTTTGTCTTTCAACAGTTTGATTATGATGTTTCTAGGTATGAAACTCTTTGAGTTTACCCTATTAGAATTTGTTGAGCTTCTTGGAAGTACAGATTCATGTTTTTTTAAATCAAATTTGGGAAGTTTTTGGCCATGGTTTCTTCAAATATTATTTTTCCCCTTTTGTTTCTCTCTTTCTAGGACTCTCATTATGAATATATGGATACACTTGGTGTCCCTAGGTCTCTGAGGCTCTTTTTCTTCTTTTTTTTTTTTTTTTGTTGGTTCTTCAGTCTGAATAGACAGTCAAGTATATAAAAATGACAGAATGGGAGTGAAACAATCTGGAGGGAGGTTTGTAGAAATTGGTTGCAAAATTGTTGTTTCATTGTTTGTGAAAATTCTTTCTCTAGAGAATGTGTCCACAGCCAGGCAAGGCCCTCATAATGCCTGCTTTGAACATGGGGGGTTCAAAGCAAACACATGCAGAAACAGTTCGCTCTTTTTTCACTTTCCCTGAGCCATCTCCTTAAATTCCTTTGCTCCCTAGGACCTAAGGGACTCAACATTTCTATTTTCAGCTTGGTCCTTTCTCTTGAACCATAGACTTTTGTGTCCAACATCTGAAATTCAGATCCAGATCACTCTGACTGCAAGGTCTATGAAGTTGGTCTGATTCCTATGTTCCTTTTCTATCACTTTCCTAAACCCTCAACAGGGCCTCTTTCAAAGTGACTTAACTCCTTGATGGAGAGGTTTGTGGTAGGGTAAGGTGGGAAATGGGGCAGGTGAGGAGAGCTGCCTGTCTGGAACTGGATCTGGATGAGAAACCAAAGTCAGCTTCATGTCATTGACAATTTGGTTTATGACTATCCTGGCTCTACTCTTTTGCCTTATGTACTCCTGATTGCCAAACCCAGTCCTAGAACAATGAAGAATGGGTATGAAATATTTACTCTGCTGAAGGGATAATTTGAGACCAACCTAACAGGATAATATGGGGGAGGAAGGTCTCTCCTTTCCTGCTGCCCACTTAGGCAGCTCTGCAAACTGGGAGTATGGGGAAATAGGAGGACTCTTCTAAAAATCTTAGGATTCAGACAGTTTTGTAGCCAGGAGGCTGGGAATCATCTTCAGCCTCTCCTTTCCTCTTTCCTTCCTTCTCCCTTCCTTCTTCTTTCATTTCCTTTCTTCTTCCTTCCCTCTCTCCTTCTCCATCCCTTTATACATGCAATAAGCCTAATACCTCTTTATTCTCTTTCACCTCCATGCTTTAGTCAAAATCTCATTGCTTTTTCCACCTGGAGAAAACTGAAACTTGTTCTGAATTGGTCTTTAACTCCAATCTTTAATTTCCATCAACCTTCCACACCAAATCAGAGATAGATTTTTAAAACCCAGATCTAAGTGGATTGGATACCCTCATAATGTAGAGGAGGCACACTGACTACACAGCCAATCCCACACAGTCAATGCGTGTTCATTCTGGTTTAAACAGAAAAACCCATCTTGTAGCAACTACTTATAAGGAAATCCCAACATAACCCCCTTTTGTTTGTAGACTAGCTTCTGAACTTCCAGTTGAAACTGCATATCACTCCTTGTTTGAGCTTCATGGATTTTTGTGGGTAAGGATCACACAACTTGTTCTCCCATTTCTTCCTCTTGGGGTTAACACATTTATTTCTTGTTTATGACTGTTTCCAGACAGATTTTGTCTCAGTTTCAGCAATGCATATCAAAATGGTTCAAGAACCTCACCTTCTACTTAACTCTTGTCCTACAAATGCTGTTTGTCAAGAGACTTTTCTCTGGGATCTAATTCTAAAATGCATGGGCCAGGCATAGTGGCTCATGCCTGTCATCCAAGCACTTTGGGAGGCTGAGGTGGGTGGATCACCTGAGCCCAGGAGTTCGAGACCAGCCTTGCCAACATGTTGAAATCCCATCTCTACTAAAAATACAAAAATTAGCCAGGCTGGTGGTGCATGCCTGTAGTCCCAGCTACTTGGAAGGGTGAGGCAGGGGAATCGCCGGAACCCTGGAGGCAGAGGTTGCAGTGAGCAGAGATTGTGCTACTGCACTCCAGCCTGGGAGACAGTGAGAGTCCGTCTCATAAATGAATGAATGAATTAATTAATGAACACTTGTGGAGAGTCCAGGCAGTTTAATGTGTTTTGAGTGAGAGAGATGTAAGGTGTGTGCTAGATCACACTGTGAGGTCTTCTTAGACCAGAGTTGAGCTGGACCTTGAGGTATTGGCAAGACTAGGAATGGTGCAAAAGAGAGGAAATGTTATTCCAGATTCAGGAAGCAAGGTGAGAGGTTCCCAGCCCTAAGTGGAGATACATGCTGCACATATGTAGCAATAAAGAGGTAACCTGATTAGAGCTGCATTTGGGAAATGTGGAAAGGTAGGAAATCACGGCACAGCAGTTGTAGTACTGGGAATAGTTTCTGAATTCATCTAATTAATCATTCCCCAAACTACATTTTTTGGACACTCATATCTCTCTAAGTATTAATAAATATCTCCCAATTAAAAAAATTAGGAGGTCCTATGGTCAAATTCATCTGGTGAATACTGTGTTAAAGTCCTCAGGGAAGGATGTCACAAATGTGCATTATGAGTCTCCAAAACGGATGTATTATCCAGAATTTTCCTACCTTATTCGTCCATGGAGTGTTGTTTGCAAGAAGGTTCAAGCAAATATATTAAAAGGAGAATGTCCTATGAAATACAGGCTGTAAAATGTTGATCAATCCAACCTTCTTATTTTTTAAATGTTGCCCTGAGGGAAGAAGTGCTTGCTTAAGGTCATTCCTTAAGCTGGAGACTATGCTTGGGCTAGAACCAGGCCTCCTGATTCCAGACATAGATCAATTACAGTGGTCTTGGTTGCCATGGATATTAGTAAGAAAAAACACTAGATGCTGTAACAAACGACGCCCAAATTTCAGTGCTTTGGCTCAACAGAATTTTATTTTTCATTAATGTGGCAGTCCAGTGTGGGAGTTCCTGGCCAGTGGGCAGCTTGCTTCCTGTGGTTAATCAGAAACCCAGGCCCCTACAATTGTGTGGATCTGCAGTCCACTGCGGCCACAGAGTAGACAGAAGAGAACATAAAGAAGCCCCACTTGCTTTTTAAGGGCTCTGGCCCTGGAATTAGATCTTACCCCGGTCACTTCTTAGCTGTGCTTCTCCATCACTGAACTGCTTTTACCCTCAGTTTCTTCATCTATAAAGTGGGGGCAATTATAGAACTAACTCACAGGATTGTTATGCACAGTAACTGAGTTAATATTTGTCAAATACTTATCTATACCTGGTACATAGTATGGGCTTTATAAGTACTTTTTAGATAAAATAATAAAAACATTAAAAAAAAAAAAACTTCTGCTCATTTCATTAGCTATACCAGGCCGCCAGGGGAGCTGTTTCCCAGTGTCAACTCCACATTATGGAACTGGGAAGTTCTGAATTTTTGGCAAATAGCTAACTATGTTTGCCAAACATTAGAATTTGTGTCTAAACAGGTGGGTGATGGAAATTTTTGAAGGTTTTGAGAAGAGAAATAAAATATGAATAAGCCACTGCAGATATTTCTCTCCTATCTCAAATCTTTTCTTGTAAAGTTTGAGTTATTGAAGATAAAATTACATTATTTTAGACTGTGAACATGTGTGACAGAGAATATGTGATTTTTTTTTTTTCTCCACTCACTACAACCTCTGCCTCCTAGGTTCAAGCGATTCTCCTGCCTCAACCTCCCAAGTAGCTGGGATTGCAGGCACCTGGCACCATGCCCAGCTAATTTTTGAATTTTTGGTAGAGACGGGGTTCCACTATGTTGGTCTTGAACTCCTGATCTCAAGTGATCCACCTACCTCGGCCTCCCAAAGTGCTGAGATTACAGGCATGAGCCACGGCACCTGGCCTGGAGTATGTGATTTTTTATTTGTCATAAGGGTTTAAAAATAAAACGGGACATTTGGTGGAATACCAGATAGTAGAAAAATGTCTTATCACATATATTGTATCTGCTTCTAAGCAAAATGAATATATGGCTACTGCCAAAATCATTGAGGAGAAAAAACTTAAATTTTCCAGAGACAAAAACCATAATAACAGGAAATTAATTGAATAGAGTCTTTATTGCTAATTTAATGTTTTTAAAAACTAATGCTATCTGATGTGCTGAAGTAATTTATTTTCTTTGAAAATTAAAAAATATTTATAAGAGATGTTAATGGTCCTCAACTTTCCCATAAGGTGGTATGTTTCTCATCTTTAAATTCTCCTGTCATAGAAGCAGGAGCTATTTGGATTGTTCACACATACTCCACTTCAGGCACATGGTAAGAGAGCATCTCCCTGCCCATTTTTGAAGATAGGCATGGGTCATATGACTTGTCTTGGCCAAAGAAATGTGAGTGGTCATCATGGATCTCACTTTCAGGCAGAAGATTTAAGTATCATTGTGTGATTTGTCACGTTCCTTCCTTCAACTGTGGGGCTTATGACCCATTATAGCCTTCTTCCATGCAGGTCTCAGTGTCTGAAAAGAATATAGTCCCACTGCCAATCAGAATTGAATATGCAGCGTAAGAAAGAAATAAACTTTTGTTAAGCCAATAAGACCTATATTTTTTGCCTCACCATAATGTAACCAATACCAGCTGACCCAAATAATTTCAGGTTGGGAAAGCGTAACTCTTAACTTTTTCTTTTTTTAAGGAAATTGGATTATGGTGTGTAGCACAGATGGCTGGAGGGACAGCCTGGAGATTGGAACATAGGTTAAGTGACAAGGGCCTGAACAAGGCTTAGTCCAGTGGAGACAGAGGGCAATAGAAAAGACAAAACATGGCCGGGCGCGGTGGCTCAAGCCTGTAATCCCAGCACTTTGGGAGGCCGAGACGGGTGGATCACGAGGTCAGGAGATCGAGACCATCCTGGCTAACACGGTGAAACCCCGTCTCTACTAAAAAATACATAAAATTAGCCGGGCGAGATGGCGGGCGCCTGTAGTCCCAGCTACTCGGGAGGCTGAGGCAGGAGAATGGCGTAAACCCGGGAGGCGGAGCTTGCAGTGAGCTGAGATCGCGCCACTGCACTCCAGCCTGGGTGACAGAGCGAGACTCCGTCTCAAAAAAAAAAAAAAAAAAAAAAAAAAAGACAAAACATTACCCAGCCCTTGTTCTTAAACATCATGCTCTCCTCTGAGCCTCAGTCTGCCTCAGATACAGGGATGACTAAAGCTGCAGTTGACAATCACTATATCTTCTCAGGAAATGACTTAACTTTGCCTTTTGAAGTATTTTTGAAACTCTAAGGCTAATTATGTTTAATGCATTAGTACTGTTTGGTTATTGGTTTATTGGATATTGTCTCTAATTGACAGTATTTCTTCCTATCTTGCAGACTAAAATCTCCTTAACATGATAATTATTACTGGACAATACTGTATTCAATTTATTCTGAAAGTAATCATGCTATAATATTAGGCATTGCTTTTCGCAATCAATGGAGATCTTTTTTTCATTGTAACAGAAAGAAATAGTAATTTTAGGAGTCACAATAGAAAGATAAGGTCCAATGGAGTCATTATTGGTATAGGCAGCTGATTTCAGATCACTAACCAGTACTGTTTGCTGAGTTACAATAGAGTGAGGTTCTGGGGTCATTTGTGTAGATAAAGGTACTGATGTAAAATACACACCTAACCGGAAGGAATTACTGAGTGAGCCAGGTGTTTCCTAGATATCAGCTGAAGTACAGAATTAGTCCCCCTGTCTTGGTCTGTAGATCACAGATGGGACAAAAACCTTTATAGAAAACTAACTCATCTAACATCTACTAAATTTAGTATGTCCTCACTTATTCCCCTGAATCACTAATGGACATGGGAAGGTTTTTGTTCTTTTGATATTTATTATTTTAAAAATTACAAACAGAACTGAGTTACCAAAGTCAATGTAACAAATATTTCCTAAGTACCTACTGATCTCTCCACTGAACTAAAGCCCTCACTGCAATGGATGTGGCTACTCTGGAAAGTCAGGGGTAGAAAGTGGGAAATATGATTTGAGTGATATTCCTATCTAGTCCCCCTGTGTACATTAACATTATTAAAATGCTATTTTAAAATTCAATTGCCATATGACTTCATTTATATTTTAAACTATTGATATCTGGGTCTTTAATTTTTCTTTTTTCTCTTTTTTTATTCAATCATATTTGGGGAACAGGTAGTTTTTGGTTACATGGATAAGTTCTTTAGCAGTAATTTCTGAGAGCTTGGTGTACCCATCACCTGAGCAGTATACACACTACCATTGTGTAGTCTTTTATCCCTTACCCCCACCCCATGCTTTTCCCCAAGTACCCAAAGTCCATTGTATCATTCTTATGCATTTGCATCCTCAGAGCTTAACTCCCACTTGTATTAATAAGTGAGAACATACTATGTTTGGTTTTCCATTCCTGAGTTACTTCACTTAGAATAATGGTCTCCAACTCCATTCAGGTTGCTGCGAATGCCATTATATCATTCCTTTTTATGGCTGAGTAGTATTCCATGGTGTATATATACATACCACATTTTCTTTTTTATTATTATTATTATTATACTTTAAGTTCTAGGGTACATGTGCATAACGTGCAGGTTTGTTACATATGTATACTTGTGCCATGTTGGTGTGCTGCACCCATCAACTCATCAGCACCCATCAACTCGTCATTTACATTAGGTATAACTCCCAATGCAATCCCTCCCCCCTCCCCCCTCCCCATGATAGGCCCTGGTGTGTGATGTTCCCCTTCCCGAGTCCAAGTGATCTCATTGTTCAGTTCCCGCCTATGAGTGAGAACATGCGGTCTTTGGTTTTCTGTTCTTGTGATAGTTTGCTAAGAATGATGGTTTCCAGCTGCATCCATGTCCCTACAAAGGACACAAACTCATCCTTTTTTATGGCTGCATAGTATTCCATGGTGTATATGTGCCACATTTTCTTAATCCAGTCTGTCACTGATGGACATTTGGGTTGATTCCAAGTATTTGCTATTGTGAATAGTGCTGCAATAAACATACGTGTGCATGTGTCTTTATAGCAGCATGATTTATGATCCTTTGGGTATATACCCAGTAATGGGATGGCTGGGTCATATGGTACATCTAGTTCTAGATCCTTGAGGAATCGCCATACTGTTTTCCATAATGGTTGAACTAGTTTACAATCCCACCAACAGTGTAAAAGTGTTCCTATTTCTCCACATCCTCTCCAGCACCTGTTGTTTCCTGACTTTTTAATGATTGCCATTCTAACTGGTATGAGATGGTATCTCATTGTGGTTTTGATTTGCATTTTTCTGATGGCAAGTGATGATGAGCATTTTTTCATGTGTCTGTTGGCTGTATGAATGTCTTCTTTTGAGAAGTGTCTGTTCATATCCTTGGCCCACTTTTTGATGGGGTTGTTTGTTTTTTCCTTGTAAATTTGTTTGAGTTCTTTGTAGATTCTGGATATTAGCCCTTTCTTTGTCAGATGAGTAGATTGCAAAAATTTTCTCCCATTCTGTAGGTTGCCTGTTCACTCTGATGGTAGTTTCTTTTGCTGTGCAGAAGCTCTTTAGTTTAATTAGATCCCATTTGTCAATTTTGGCTTTTGCTGCCGTTGCTTTTGGTGTTTTAGACATGAAGTCCTTGCCCATGCCTATGTCTTGAATGGTACTACCTAGGTTTTCTTCTAGGGTTTTTATGGTATTAGGTCTAACATTTAAGTCTCTAATCCATCTTGAATTAATTTTCATATAAGGAGTAAGGAAAGGATCCAGTTTCAGCTTTCTACTTATGGCTAGCCAATTTTCCCAGCACTATTTATTAAATAGGGAATCCTTTCCCCATTTCTTGTTTCTCTCAGGTTTGTCAAAGATCAGATGGCTGTAGATGTGTGGTATTATTTCTGAGGACTCTGTTCTGTTCCATTGGTCTATATCTCTGTTTTGGTACCAGTACCATGCTGTTTTGGTTACTGTAGCCTTGTAGTATAGTTTGAAGTCAGGTAGCATGATGCCTCCAGCTTTGTTCTTTTGACTTAGGATTGTCTTGGCAATGCGGGGTCTTTTTTGGTTCCATATGAACTTTAAAGCCGTTGTTTCCAATTCTGTGAAGAAAGTCATTGGTAGCTTGATGGGGATGGCATTGAATCTATAAATAACCTTGGGCAGTATGGCCATTTTCACGATATTGATTCTTCCTATCCATGAGCATGGTATGTTCTTCCATTTGTTTGTGTCCTCTTTGATTTCACTGAGCAGTGGTTTGTAGTTCTCCTTGAAGAGGTTCCTTTACATCCCTTGTAAGTTGGATTCCTAGGTATTTTATTCTCTTTGAAGCAATTGTGAATGGAAGTTCATTCCTGATTTGGCTCTCTGTTTGTCTGTTACTGGTATATAAGAATGCTTATGATTTTTGCACATTAATTTTGTATCCTGAGACTTTGCTGAAGTTGCTTATCAGCTTAAGGAGATTTTGGGCTGAGACAATGGGGTTTTCTAAATATACAATCATGTCATCTGCAAACAGGAACAATTTGACTTCTTCTTTTCCTAATTGAATACCCTTGATTTCTTTCTCTTGCCTGATTGCCCTAGCCAGAACTTCCAACACTACGTTGAATAGGAGTGGTGAGAGAGGGCATCCCTGTCTTGTGCCAGATTTCAAAGGGAATTGTTCCAGTTTTTGCCCATTCAGTATGATATTGGCTGTGGGTTTGTCATAAATAGCTTATTATTTTGAGGTACGTTCCATCAATACGGAATTTATTGAGCATTTGTAGCATGAAGGGCTGTTGAATTTTGTCAAAGGCCTTTTCTGCATCTATTGAGATAATCATGTGGTTTTTGTCTTTGGTTCTGTTTATATGCTGGATTACGTTTATTGATTTGCGAATGTTGAACCAGCCTTGCATCCCAGGGATGAAGCCCACTTGATCACGGTGGATAAGCTTTTTGATGGGCTGCTGAAGCTGGTTTGCCAGTATTTTATTGAGGATTTTTGCATCGATGTTCATCAGGAATATTGGTCTAAAATTCTATTTTTTTGTTGTGTCTCTGCCAGGCTTTGGTATCAGGATGATGTTGGCCTCATAAAATGAGTTAGGGAGGATTCCCTCTTTTCTATTGATTGGAATAGTTTCAGAAGGAATGGTACCAGCTCCTCCTTGTATTTCTGTTAGAATTCAGCTGTGAATCCATCTGGTCCTGGACTTTTATTGGTTGGTAGGCTATTAATTATTGCCTCAATTTCAGAGCCTGCTGTTGGTCTATTCAGGGATTCAACTTCTTCCTGGTTTAGTCTTGGAAGAGTGTAAGTGTCCAGGAAATTATCCATTTCTTCTAGATTTTCTAGTTTATTTGCGTAGAGGCGTTTATAGTATTCTCTGATGGTAGTTTGTATTTCTGTGGGGTTGGTGGTGATATCCCCTTTATCATTTTTTATTGCAGTCTATTTGATTCTTCTCTCTTTTCTTCTTTATTAGTCTTGCTAGCGGTCTGTCAATTTTGTTGATCTTTTCAAAAAACCAACTCCTGGATTCATTGATTTTTTGGAGGGATTTTGTGTCTCTATCTCCTTCAGTTCTGCTCTGATCTTAGTTATTTCTTGCCTTCTGCTAGCTTTTGAATGTATTTGCTCTTGCTTCTCTAGTTCTTTTAATTGTGATGTTAGAGTGTCAATTTTAGATCTTTCTAGCTTTCTCTTGTGGGCATTTAGTGCTATAAATTTCCCTCTACACACTGCTTTAAATGTGTCCCAGAGATTCTGGTATGTTGTATCTTTGTTCTCATTGGTTTCAAAGAATATCTTTATTTCTGCCTTCATTTCGTTATGTACCCAGTAGTCATTCAGGAGCAGGTTGTTCAGTTTCCATGTAGTTGAGCGGTTCTGATTGAGTTTCTTAGTCCTGAGTTCTAGTTTGATTGCACTGTGGTCTGAGAGACAGTTTGTTATAATTTCTGTTCTTGCACATTTGCTGAGGAGTGCTTTACTTCCAATTATGTGGTCAATTTTGGAATAAGTGCAATGTGGTGCTGAGAAGAATGTATATTCTGTTGATTTGGGGTGGAGAGTTCTACAGATGTCTATTAGGTCCGCTTGGTGCAGAGATGAGTTCAATTCCTGGATATCCTTGTTAACTTTCTGTCTCGTTGATCTGTCTAAAGTTGACAGTGGAGTGTTGAAGTCTCCCATTATTATTGTATGGGAGTCTAAGTCTCTTTGTAAGTCTCTAAGGACTTGCTTTATGAATCTGGGTGCTCCTGTATTGGGTGCATATATATTTAGGATAGTTAGCTCTTCCTGTTGAATTGATCCCTTTACCATTATGTAATGGCCTTCTTTGTCTCTTTTGATCTTTGATGGTTTAAAGTCTATTTTATCAGAGACTAGGATTGCAACCCCTGCTTTTTTTTGTTCTCCATTTGCTTGGTAGATCTTTCTCCATCCCTTTATTTTGAGCCTGTGTATGTCTCTGCATGTGAGATGGGTCTCCTGAATACAGCAGACTGATGGGTCTTGACTCTTTATCCAGTTTGCCAGTCTGTGTCTTTTAATTGGAGCATTTAGTCCATTTACATTTAAAGTTAATATTGTTATGTGTGAACTTGATCCTGCCATTATGATATTAACTGGTTATTTTGCTCGTTAGTTGATGCAGTTTCTTCCTAGCCTCGATGGTCTTTACATTTTGGCATGTTTTTGCAATGGCTGGTACTGGTCATTCCTTTCCATGTTTAGGGCTTCCTTCAGGGTCTCTTGTAAGGCAGGCCTGGTGGTGACAAAATCTCTAAGCATTTGCTTATCTGTAAAGGATTTTATTTCTCCTTCACTTATGAAACTTAGTTTGGCTGGATATGAAATTCTGGGTTGAAAATTCTTTTCTTTAAGAATGTTGAATATTGGCCACCACTCTCTTCTGGCTTGTAGAGTTTCTGCCGAGAGATCTGCTATTAGTCTGATGGGCTTCCCTTTGTGGGTAACCCGACCTTTCTCTCTGGCTGCCCTTAAGATTTTTTCCTTCATTTCAACTTTGGTGAATCTGGCAATTATGTGTCTTGGAGTTGCTCTTCTGGAGGAGTATCTTTGTGCCGTTCTCTGTATTTCCTGAATTTGAATGTTGGCCTGCCCTACTAGGTTGGGGAAGTTCTCCTGGATGATATCCTGAAGAGTGTTTTCCAACTTGGTTCCATTTTCCCCCTCACTTTCAGGCACCCCAATCAGATGTAGATTTGGTCTTTTTACATAATCCCATACTTCTTGCAGGCTTTGTTCATTTCTTTTTCTTCTTTTTTCTTTTGGTTTCTCTTCTCACTTCATTTCATTCATTTGATCCTCAATCGCTAATACTCTTTCTTCCAGTTGATCGAGTCGGTTACTGAAGCTTGTGCATTTGTCACGTATTTCTTGTGTCATGGTTTTCATCTCTGTCATTTCATTTATGAACTTCTCTGCATTAATTATTCTAGCTATCAATTCTTCCACTCTTTTTTTTCAAGATTTTTAGTTTCTTTGCGCTGGGTACGTAATTCCTCCTTTAGCTCTGAGAAGTTTGATGGACTGAAGCCTTCTTCTCTCATCTCGTCAAAGTCATTCTCCGTCCAGCTTTGATCCGTTGCTGGCGATGGGCTGCGCTCCTTTGCAGGGGGAGATGCGCTCTTATTTTTTGAATTTCCAGCTTTTCTGCCCTGCTTTTTCCCCATCTTTGTGGTTTATCTGCCTCTGGTCTTTGATGATGGTGACGTACTGTGGGGTTTTGGTATAGGTGTCCTTCCTGTTTGATAGTTTTCCTTCTAAGACTCAAGACCCTCAGCTGTAGGTCTGTTGGAGATTGCTTGAGGTCCACTCCAGACCCTGTTTGCCTGGGTATCAGCAGCAGAGGCTGCAGAAGATAGAATATTGGTGAACAGCAAGTGTACCTGTCTGATTCTTACTTTGGAAGCTTCCTCTCAGGGGTGTACTCCACCGTGTGAGGTGTGGGGTGTCAGTCTGCCCCTAGTGGGGGATGTCTCCCAGTTAGGCTACTCAGGGGTCAGGGACCCACTTGAGCAGGCAGTCTGTCCGTTCTCAGATCTCAACCTCCGTGTTGGGAGATCCACCGCTCTCTTCAAAGCTGTCAGACAGAGTCGTTCGCGTCTGCAGAGGTTTCTGCTGCTTTTTATTGTTGTTGTTGTTGTTGTTGTTTAGCTGTGCCCTGTCCCCAGAGGTGGAGTCTACAGAGACAGGCAGGCTTCCTTGAGCTGCTTGTGAGCTCCACCCAGTTCAAGCTTCCCAGCGGCTTTGTTTACCTACTTAAGCCTCAGCAATGTTGGGCACCCCTCCCCCAGCCTCACTGCTGCCTTGCCATTAGATTGCAGACTGCTGTGCTAGCAATGAGTGAGGCTCCATGGGCGTGGGACCCTCCCGGCCGGGTGTGGGATATAATCTCCTGGTGTGCCCGTTTGCTTAAAGCACAGTATTGGGGTGGGAGTTACCCGATTTTCCAGGTGTTGTGTGTCTCAGTTCCCCTGGCTAGGAAAAGGGATTCCCTTCCCCCTTGTGCTTCCCAGGTGAGGCGATGCCCCGCCCTGCTTCAGGTCTCGCTGGTCGGGCTGCAGCGGCTGACCAGCACTGATTATCTGGCACTCCCTAGTGAGATGAACCCAGTACCTCAGTTGAAAATGCAGAAATCACTGGTCTTCTGTGTTGCTCGGGCTGGGAGTTGGAGACTGGAACTGTTCCTATTCAGCCATCTTGCTCCGCCCTCCCCATTTTCTTTATCCACTCATTGGTTGATGGGCATTTAGGCTGGTTTCATATTTTTGTAATTGTGAATTGTGCTGCTATAAACATGCATGTACAAGTGTCTTTTTCATATAATGACTTCTTTCCTTATGGGTAAATACCCAGGAGTAGGATTGTTGGATCAAAGGGTAGTTCTACTTTCAGTTCTTTAAGGAATCTCCACACTGTTTTCCATAGTGGTTGTACTAGTTTACATTCCCACCAACAGTGTAAGTGTTCCCTTTTCACTACATCCACACCAACGTCTGTTATTTTTGATTTTTTTATTATGGCCATTCTTGCAGGAGTAAGGTGGTATCACATTGTGGTTTTGATTTGTATTTCCCTGATCATTAGTGATGTTGAACATTTTTTTGTATGTTTGTTGGCCATTTGTGTATATTCTTTTAAGAATTGTCTATTCATGTCGTTAGCCCACTTATGGATGGGATTATTTGTTTTTTCTTGCTGATTTGTTTTAGTTCCTTGTAGATTCTGGATATTAGTACTTTGTTGGATGTATAGATTGCAAAGATTTTCTACCACTCTGTGGGCTGTTTGCTCTGCTGATTATATCTTTTGCTGTGCAGAAGCTGTTTTGTTTAAGTCCCATCAATTTATCTTTGTTTTTGTTGCATTGCTTTTGGGTTCTTGGTCATGAAGCCATTGCCTAGCCAATGTCTAGAAGGGTTTTTCCAATGCTGTCTTCTAGAATTTTTATGGTTTTCCAGACTAAGATTTAAGTATTTGATACATCTTGAGTTGATTTTGTATAAAATGAGAGATGAGGATCCAGTTTCATTCTTCTACATGTGACTTGGCAATTTCCCAGCACCATTTGTTGAATAGAGTATCCTTTCCCTACTTTGTTTTTGTTTGCTTTGTCAAAGATCAGTTGACTGTAAGTTTTTGGCTTTACTTCTGAGTTCTCTGTTCTGTTCCATTGGCCTACATGCCTGTTTTTATACCAGTACTATGCTGTTTTGGTGACTATGGCCTTATAGTATAGTTTGAAGTCAGGTAATGTGATGCCTCCAGACTTGTTCTTTCTGCTTAGTCTCAAATTGACTATGCGAACTTTTATTTTTTGGTTCCATATGAATTTTAGTATTGTTTTTTCTAGTTCTGTGAAGAATGATGTGGTATTTTGATGGGAATTGCATTGAATTTGTAGATTGCTTTTGGCAGTATGGTCATTTTCACAATATTGATTCTACCCATCCATGAGCATGGTATGTGTTTCCATTTGTTTGTGTTGTTTATGATTTCTTTCAGCAGTGTTTTGTAGTTTTCCTGTCAAGATCTTTCACCTCCTTGGTTATGTGTATTTCTAAGTATTTTATTTTTATTTTTTGCAGCTGTTGTAAAAGGTGTTGAGTTCTTGATTTGATTCTCAGCTTGGTGGTGGTTGTTGTACAGCAGTGCTATGACTTTTGTACATTGATTTTATATCCTGAAACTTTACTGAATTGATTTATCAGATCTAGGAGCTTTTTGAATAAGTCTTTAGGGTTTTCTAGGTATATGATCACATCAGCAGTGAATAGCAACATTTTGACTTCCTCTTTACTGATTTGGATGCCTTTTATTTGTTTCTCTTGTCAGATTGCTCTGGCTGGGACTTCCAGTACTGTGTTGAATAGAAGTGGTGAAAGTGGGCATCCTTCTCCTGTTTCATTTCTCAGGGGAAATGCTTTCAACTTTTCCCTGTTCAGTATAACATTGGGTGTGGGTTTATCATAGATGGCTTTTGGTACCTTGAGATATGTCTCTTCTGTGCTGATTTTGCTGAAGGTTTTAATGATAAAAGGATGATGGATTTTGTCAAATGCTTTTTCTGTGTCTATTGAGATAATCATATGATTTTTGTTTTTGATTCTGTTTATGTGATGTATCACATTTATTGACTTGTATATGTTAAACCATCCCTGCATATGATATGAAACCCATATCTTTTTGAGATGCTGTTAGATTCAGTTAGCTAGTATTTTGTTGAAGATTTTTGCATGTATGTTCATCAGGGATATTGATTTGTAGTGTTTTGTTGTTGTTATGTCTTTCCCTGGTTTGGGTGTTAGAGTGATACTGGCTTCATAGAATGATTTAGGGAACATTCCCTCTTTCTCTATTTTTTTGAATAATTTCAGTAGGATTGGTGCTAATTCTTCTAATGTCTTATATAATTCATCTGTGAATCCATCTGGTCCTGGATTATTTTTGCTGTTGGCAATTTTTAAATTACTGTTTAATCTCGCTCCTTGTTATTGGTCTGTTCAGTTTCTATTTCTTCCTGATTTAATCTAGGAGGGTTGGATATTTCCAGGTATTTATCCATCTCCTCTAGGTTTTCTAGTTTGTGTTCATAGTAGCCTTGGATGGTCTTTTGTATTTCTGTGTTATTGGTTGTAATATCTGCCATTTTGTTTCTAATTGAGCTTATTAGCATCTTCTCTCTTCTTTTCTTGGTTAATCTTGCTAATGGCCTATCAATTTTGTTTATCTTTTCAAAGAACCAGCTTTTTAATTTATCTTTTGCTTTTTTTTTTTTTTTGTTTCAATTTCATTTAGTTCTGCTCTGATCTTTGTTATTTCATTTCTTCTGCTAGGTTTGGGTTTGGTTTGTTCTTGTTTCTCTAGTTCCTTGAGGTGCGACCTTAGATTGTCTATTTGTGCTGTTTCAGATTTTTGATGTAGGCATTTATTACTATGAACTTTTCTCTTAGCACCACTTTTGTTGTAACACAGAAATTTTGATAGGTTGTGTCACTATTATCATTCAGTTCAAATAATTTTTTAATGTGCGTCTTGATTTAATTGTTGACCCAAAGATCATTCAGGGGCAGATTATTTAATTTCCATGTATTTGTATCATTTTGAAGGTTCTTTTTAGAGTTAATTTCCAGTTTTATTCCACTGTGGTCCAAGAGCGTATTTGATATAATTCTGATTTTTAAAAATTTATTGAGACTTGTTTTGTGGCCTATCATATGGTCTATCTTAGAGAATGTTCCATGTGTTGATGAAAAAAAAGTATATTCTGCAGTTGTTCCATAGAATGTTATGTAAATATCTGTTCATTCCATTTGTTTTAGGTTATAGTTTTAAGTCCATTATTTCTTTGTTGGCTTTTTGTTTTGATGATCTGTCCAGTGCTGTAAGCGGAGTACTGAAGTCCCCCACTATTATTGTGTTGCCATCTATCTCATTTCTTAGGTCTAGTAGTAATTGCTTAGTAAATTTGGGAGCTCCAGTGTTAGGCACATAAATATGTAGAATTATGATATTTTCCTGTTGGACTAATCCTTTTGTAATTATATAATGTTCCTCTTTGTCTTGCTTTAAAATCTGTTTTTTTGTCTGATATAAGAATAGCTACTCCTGTTCCCTGTTGGTTTCCATTTGCATGGAATATCTTTTTCCACTTTTTAACTTAAATTTATGTGAATCCTAATGTGTTAGATGAGTCTCTTGAAGATAGCAACTACTTGGTTGATGGATTTTTATCCATTCTGCCATTCTGTATCTTTTAAGTGGAGTATTTAGGCCATTTACATTCAATGTTAATATTGCAATGCAAGGTACTGTTCAATTCATCAAGCTAATTATTGCCTGAATACCTCTTTTTTTTCATTGTGTTATTGTTTTATATGCCCTGTGAGATTTTTGCTTTAAAGAGGTTCCATTTTGCTATATCTTGAGGTTTCATTTCAAGATTTAGAACTCCTTTTAGCGTTTCTTGTGGTGCTGGCTTGGTAGTGGTGACTTCTCTCAGCATTTGTTTATTTGAAAAAGACTTTATTTCTCCTTCAATTATGAAGCTTAGTTTTGCTGGATACAAAATTCTTCTATGATAATTTTATTTGAGGAGGCTAAAGATAGGACCCCAATACCTTCTGGCATTTAGGGTTTCTGCTGAGAAATCTACTGTTAATCTCTTAGGTTTTCCTTTATAGGTTACATGATGCTTTTGCATCACAGTTCTTAAAATTCTTTCCTTCACCTTGCTTTTAGATAACCTGATGACTACGTGCCTAGGTGATAACCTTTTTGTGATGAATTTCCAAGGTATTCTTTGAGCTTCTTGTATTTGGATGTCTAGATATCTAGCAAGGCCAGGGAAGTTTTCCTTGATTATTTTCTCAAGTAAGTTTTCCAAACTTTTAGATTCCTCTTCTTTCTCAGGAACACTAATTATTCTTAGGTTTGGTCATTTAACATAATCCCAAATTTCTTGGAAGCTTTGTTCACTTTTTTAAAATTCCTTTTTTCTTTGTCTTTGTCAGATTGGGTTAATTCAACAGCCTTGTCTTAGAGCTCTGAAGTTCTTTCTTCTACTTGTTCTACCATTGAAACTTTCTAGTGTATTTTATATTTCTCTGAGTTTGTCTTTCATTTCCAGAAGTTGTGATTGTTTTTTCCTTATGGTATCTATTTCTCTGGAAAATTTTTCATCCATATCCTTAATTTTTTTTTTAGTTTCTTTACATTGGTTTTCACCTTTCTCTGATACCTCCTTGAGTAGCTTAATGATCAACCTTCTGAATTTTTTATCTTACAATTCAGGGATTTCTTCTTGGTTTGGATCCATTGCTGGGGAGGTAATCTTTTGGGGATATGATAGAACCTTATTTTGTCATATCACCAGAATTTTCTGGTTACTTCTCATTTGGGTAGACTATTTCAGTAGAAAGATCTGGAACTCAAGGGCTGCTGTTTAGATTCTTTTGTCCCATGGGGTGATCACTTGACGTGGTACTCTTCCCCTTCCTCTAGGGATAGAGCTTCCCAAGAACCAGACTGTAGTGATTGGTATTGCTCTTCTGGGTCTAACTACCCAGTGGGGCTACCAGGCTCTGGGCTGGTACTGGGGAGTGTCTGCAAAGAATCCTGTGATGTGATCTGTCTTCAGGTCTCATGGCCATGGATACAAGCACCTGCTCTGGAGGAGGTGGCAGGGGAGTGAGGTAGACTCTGTGAGAGTCCTTGGTTATAGTCTTGTTGAGTGTGCTGGTTTTCTTGAATGCTGGTTATGCTAGCAGTGAAGTTGTCGTGTAGGTAGGCTCAGGACCTCTGGTTAGCCACGATGTTACAGGTGGTGGAATTAGCTGTTGTTTTCTCTTTTCTTGGAGCAGGATTATTCTGTCATGAGTTGCTGTAATGGCTTGAGTTGGTTGACCTCCAGCCAGGAGGTGGTACTTTCAAGAGAACACCAGCTGTGGTAGTAGAAGGGGGATATAAACATGCCCTAAGTTGACCAGCACAATTATTTGGGTTTCTCAGGTGATGGGCAGGGCTATAAAGCTCCCAGGATTTTATGTCTTTTGTGTTCAGCTACCAGGGTGGGTAGAGGGATACCATCAGGTGGGGGCAGGGTTAGGCAGGTCTGAGCTCAGACTCTCCTTGGGCAGGGCTTGCTGCGGCCACTTTGGGGGATGGGGTTCCAAGGGAGACTTTGGCTGCCTCTGCTGCATCATACAGGTTGCCAAGGAAGTGGGGGAACCTGGCAAGTGGCAGGCATAACCCAACTTCCATGCAACCAGCAAGGCCAGTCTCACTCCTGTCATGCTCTGCTAACAGCACCGAGTTTCTATCCAGGCATCCCGTGCATGGGGTTCAGATGTTGTCCCAGGTTACAAGTTTCCCCACTGAGAAAGCAAGCTTTCAGACCTCACACCTCCCACCTGCTCACACCATTGGCTGCAACTCCTGCAGCAATTCCTGTTTGCTGCCCCTGATTCTGCTCAAGAGAATTTGTTCTTGGTTAAAATTTTTACAAAGTTCAGTTGGAAGCTTCTTTCACCCTGTGACCCCTCTCTAGTTCTGCTGGCTGCCTTCACCGAGGACCCCAGTGAGATAAAGTCAGGGATAGCTTCCCTGGGCTTGAGCTGGGGACTGGGAGTGCCTACAGGGCTCTTCCTGCTGCTTCTTCTACTTTAATATTTCACTGAGCTCCTTAAACCTGTTTCAACTCTAGGTAAGATTAAATCCTCTCCCATGACCTGGATTTTCAGGTTCTCCCATGGGGATGTGTATTCAGAGGCAGGTTCCCCCCATCACACTTTGGGAACTCACAGTTTTCCAGCTGTCTTGTGGAGTTTCCAGCAGCAAGCCACTTATTCCACAAGATCTATGAACTCTTTCAATTTTCCTGGCACGTACCTGTGGTGGTTCTTGGAGCAGAAGTTCACAATGTGAGTCTCCATGTGCTGTTCTGTCTGTCCAAGTGGGAGCTGCACGTTAGTCCTGTCTCCTATCTGCTATTTTCCCTAGCTAGGTTATTCCTAATTCCTCTTTTTTCTTGTTTTTCTAGTTTCTTTTGGCTCTTCTCAGATTTGCATTTTTATATAAATTTGAGAATCAGCTTGTCAATTTCCATTAATAAGCTATTGACATTTTGGTTAGGTTTGCATGTAACTTATATGAGGATTTGGAGAGAATTGGTATCTTAAAATATTAAGTCTTAACATACATGAAAATGGTCTCTCCTTCCATTTATTGAAGTTTCTTATTTCTCTCAATACTGTTTTGTGGTTTTCAGTGTAGAGGCCTTAACCATAGTTAAACCAATTTATTGCTAGATGCTTGATGTTTTTTGATCCTACTTGTGGTAGGTTGAAAAATGGCCTGTAACAACGTTGGGTCCTAGTTCCCAAAAACCTATAAATGTTATCTTATTTGGAAAAATGGTCTCTGCAGATGTGATTACGTTAAGGATCTTGAAATGAGGAAATTGTCCTGAATTATTTGGGTGGGCCCTAAATGCTATCACAGGTATTCTGTTTTTTCTTAAAAAAAATTTTTTTTATTATACTTGAAGTTCTGGGATACATGTGCATAACGTGCAGGTTTGTTACATAGGTCTACACGTGTCATGGTGGTTTGCTGCACCTATCAACCCATCATCTACATTAGGTATTTCTCTTAATGCTATCCCTCCCCTGTATCTCCACCTCCTGACTGACAGGCCCCGGTGTATGATGTTCCCTTTCCTGTATCCATGTGTTTTTGGTGCAGTGTCTAGTTTTCTGTTCTTGTGTTAGTTTGCTGAGAATGATGGTTTCCAGCTTCATCCATGTGCCTGCAAAGGACATGAACTCATCCTTTTTTATGGCTGCATAGTATTCCATGGTGTATATGTGCCACCTTTTTTTTTATCCAGCCTATCATTGATGGGCATTTCGGTTGGTTCCAAGACTTTGCTATTGTGAACAGTGCTGCAATAAACATACATGGCATGTGTCTTTATAGCAAAGTGATTTATAATCCTTTGGATATATAACCAGTAATGGGATTGCTGGGTCAAATAGTATTTCTGCTTCTAGATCCTTGAGGAATCGCCGCCCTGTCTTCCACAATGATTGAACTAATTTACACTTCCACCACCAGTGTAAAAGCATTCCTATTTCTCCACATCCTCTCCAGCATCTGTTGTTTCCTGAGTTTTTAATGGTCATCATCATTCTAACTGGTGTGAGATGGTATCTCTTTGTGGTTTTGATTTGCATTTCTCTAATGACCAGTGATGATGAGCTTTTTTTCATATGTTTGTTGGCAACATGAATGTCTTCTTGTGAGAAGTGTCTGTTCATATCCTTTGGGCACTTTTTGATGGGGTTGTTTTTTTCTTGTAAATTTCTTTAAGTGCTTTGTAGATTCTGGATATTAAACCTTTGTCAGATGGATGGATTGCAAAAACTTTCTCCCATTCTGTAGGTTGCTTGTTCCGTCTGATGACAGTTTCTTTTGCTGTGCAGAAGATCTGTAGTTTAATTCGATCCCAGTTGTCAATTTTGACTTTGTTGCCATTGCTTTTGATGTTTTAGTCATGAAGTCTTTGCCCATGCCTATGTCCTGAATGGTATTGCCTAGATTTTCTTCTAGGAGTTTTATGGTTTTAGGTCTTACATTTAAGTCTCTTTTTTTTTTTTGAGACAAAGTCTCACTCTGTCGCCCACACTGGAGTGCAGTGGCATGATCTCAGCTCACTGCGAGCTCCACCTCTCAGGTTCATGCTGTTCTCCGGCCTCAGTCTCCTGAGCAGCTGGGACTACAGGCTCCTGCCACCATGCCTGGCTAATTTTTTTGTATTTTTTGTAGAGACTGGGGTTTCACCATGCTCTCTAGGATGGTCTTGATCTCCTGACCTTGTGATCCGCCCACCTTGGCCTCTCAAAGTGCTGGGATTACAGGCCTGAGCCACATTTAAATCTTTAATTCATCTTGAGTTAATTTTTGTGTAAGGTGTAAGGAAGGGGTCCAGTTTCAGTTTTCTGCATATGGCTAGCCAGTTTTCCCAACACCATTTATTAAATAGAGAATCCTTTCCCCATTGTTTGTTTTTGTCAGGTTTGTCAAATATCAGATGGTTGTAGATGTGTGGTGTTATTTTTGAGGCCTCTGGTATGTTCCATTAGTCTATATATCTGTTTTGGTACCAGTACCATGCTATTTTGGTTACTGTAGCCTTGCAGTATAGTTTGAAATCAGGTAGCATGATGCCTCCAGCTTTGTTCTCTTTGCTTAGGATTGTCTTGGCTATGCAGGCTCTTTTTTGGTTCCATATGAAATTTAAAGTAGTTTTTTCTAATTCTGTGAAAAATGTCAATGGTAGCTTGATGGGGATAGCATTGAATCTATAAATGAACTTGGGCAGTATGGCCATTTTCATGATATTGATTCTTCCTATCCATGCACATGGAATGTTTTTCCATTTGTTTGTGTCCTCTCTTATTTCCTTGAGCAGTGGTTTGTAGTTCTCCTTGAAGAGGTCCTTCAAATCCCTTGTAAGTTGTATTTCTAGGTATTTTATTCTCTTTGTGGCAATTGTGAATGGGAGTTCACTCATGATTTGGTTGTTTGTCTATTATTGGCATATAGGAATGCTTGTGATTTTTTTCACATTGATTTTGAATCCTGAGACTTTGCAGAAGTTGCTTATCAGCTTAAGGAGATTTTGGGCTGAGATGATGGGGTTTTCTAAATATACAATTGTGTCACAGGCATTCTTATAAGAGAGACAGAGAGATATTTGACATAGACACACAGGGGAGAAAACCATCTGGAAATAGAGCAGAAAGAGATTTGAAAATGCTGGCCTTGAAGACTGGAGAGAGATGACTATTAATTCAAGAATGCTAACAGCCTCCAGAAGCTGGAAGGAGCAACGAACAGATTCTCTCCTAGATCCTCTGGAAAGTGCCTTTGATTTTCTTGTTTTTCCCCAGTGAAACTGATTTTGGACTTCTGGCCTCCAGAACTATGAAAAAATACGTTTTTGTTGTTTTGAGTCATCATGTTTGTAGTAATTTGTTATAGCAGCCTCAAGAAACTGACACTATTGTAAGTGGTATTGTTTTTAAAATTCAGGCTAATTCAGGCATAATTTACATTCAGTAAAACTCTAAGTTTTTAGATATAAATTCAACGATATATGACAAATATATATAGTAATATAACTACCACTACAAGAGAGATATAGAACATTTTCATCACCACAAAAAAGTTCTCTTGTGCTTGTTTCAAATCAATCTTCTTTTCCCACCTAAGCTCCAAGTAATTACTGATATGGTTTCTGCCTCTGGAGTTTGGCAGATGTCATGTAAATGGAATATACCAATTCTAAAGGTTATATACAATATATAGCCTTTAGATTTTGACTACTATTTTGTTGAAGAGTTTTGTGTCTGTTTATAAGAGAACTTTTATGCAGTTCTTTTGTATTTTTTTTTTTCTGGTTTCAATATTAGGAAAACTCTGGCTTTACAAAATATGTTGGGAAGTGTTTCTCTTCTTCTGTATTCTGGAAGATTGTGAATAGAATTGATATTATTTCTTCTTAAAATGCTTGGTATTATTTACCAGTAATGCCATCAGGGCCTAGAGTTTTTGTTGAGGGAGTGTTTTAAACAACACATTCAATGTAATTAATAGATATAGGACCATTCATCTATTTCTTCTTGAGTGAGCTATGATAGTTCAGAATTTTCAGGAATCTATTTTATCAATGTTATCAAGCACATTGGCATAAAGTTGATCATAGTATTCCCTTATTATCCTCTTATGTCTGTAGAATCTATGGTGATGTCCACATCTTTCCTGCCTCTGCAATCTTGTTGGTAACGTGTATCTTTAAAAATTTTTTTTCTTCATCAGTCTGACTGGAGATTTATCAACTATATTAATATTTTCAACTAGCTTTAGATTTCATTACTTTTTTCTCCATTTTTTTTTGTTTTCAATTCTATTGATTTATATTATTTTGCTATAAGGAATTTTGTTTCTTGAACTCCTAATCTCAAGCAATCCTTTTGCCTCAGCCTCCCAAGTTGCTGGGGTTGCAGGTGCAAGCCACTGCACCCAGCCTAAGAATTTTGCTTCTGTTTCTATGAAAATTTAGTGTCCTTTGGCACTTTAAACATGTCATCCCATTGATTTCTTGCTTTTAGAGCTTCTGTTGAGAAGTTAGCTGTGATTGTTGTGGGGTTTTTTTTTGTATGGATAATATATTCTCTTTCTCTACCCTGCTTTCACATTTTTCTTTTTCATTTTTGAAGCAAATGCTTCAGAGGAAAAATCCATGCCCAGTTATGAGATTCCCACCTCTGGGCTCACATCCCTTCATCGCCTGGCCAAGTTGGGAGCTCTTTGTCTCCCACTTTTTCTAGTTATTTATGGCAAAATATTGGTCTGATATAAGATAGTTTCTCATAAATGGCAGAAGTCCTTTTATGAGTTTTAAAAGTATATATTTTTAGGTCTTTACTGAAACTGTTAATCTTATCTTTGATCATATTGACACAAATTATGTTAAAGACTGTTTAATTATGCAATCTTTGGATCTCTGTGAGTCTGTTTCTATTATCTGTTATTTCTGCTGGGTGTCTTTTCTGTTGCCTTGCCTTATGGTATGCCAAGTTATTTTAAGATTGTGTGCCAGACCTTATATGTGAAAATTATTTTAGAAATTATGTGAGGACTTGGAAGTTATGTTCCTCCTCTGGAAAGGATTTTACTTTGCTTCTGTGAAGTTTCTGGAGCCACTACCAATTTGGGATAAACTTAATGTAATTTCAGCAAGTGAGATGATTTAAAACATGGCTTCAGTTCCTACAAGGGAGTCACCTTCTGATTTGCCTTTACTTCTAAGTTACAGCCCTTTAGGATCCTAACCCAAACATAGCAAGTTTATCATCTTCTATTCCTTGGCAGGCCCTGGATATCTCCTGTTGGCCCCCAGGCCTGCAAGGTTATCAAAGGCTGCTAAACATCTCAGATACTTTTTCTGGAATTGATAAGTGTCTCTAAAAGAAGCTCCTAATTCCATGTTAGCTCTGTTGTCTTAGGCATCTTAGTCCACCAGTTCTTCACTATCTTTTGGGCCCTTCAGTACTCTAGGCAGTTTTAAACTTTTTAAAAACGCAGTTTTTATAGATGTTTCCAACAGAAGAATGGTTCTCTTATCTAGTCCCACATTAATAACCTCATTTGCCATTTCTTTGAGTGTATTATAATTTTTTTTTTCAAGACAGAGTCTTGCTCTGTCACCAGGATGGAGTGCAGAGGCACGATCTTGGCTCACTGCAACCTTTGCCTCCCGGGTTCAAGCAATTCTCCTGCCTCAGCCTCCTGAGTAGCTAGGACTACAGGTGCATGCCACCATGCCCGGCTAATTTTTGTATTTTTAGTAGAGACGGCGTTTCACCATGTTGGCCAGGATGGTCTCGATCTCTTGACCTCGTGATCTACCTGCCTCAACCTTCCTGGGATTACAGGTGTGAGCCACTGCTCCCGGCCATAATTTTTAAGTCTGTTCATTTCCTGAATTGTTTCTAATTTGTCCGTATCTCTCTCTCCTCTCCCTTTTTTCCTCCTGTTTTTTGTTTTGTTTTGTTTTGTTTTGTTTTTTTATTCATCTGTTATAGTAAAAGGCTTTTCTCAAATGTCTGGTAAGCCTTGTGTGGGTGTGTCTTTTTAATGTTTTAAAAACAGGGACTACATGCTGATTGGAGAGGGGTGTGTGTGTGTGAGAGAGATCAAGAGAGAGGGAGGTGAGGGGAGAAAAGATGTTAGTGCACTTCACTGATCAGGGCTAACCTTGCTGTTTCCTTAGCCTGGAGGGGTCATTAAAATGTCAGTATATGTGTGTCTTTTCTCTTGAGCAGGGTTATATTCCTAGCTGCCAATGTCCTAGGAAGTCTCACTATTCAGTTTTATGACGTTTATTCAATGCTTTACCACTTCTTTGAGTTGTTCCCTGAGTTCAAATTATCTCCACCAGGGAATAGAATGTAACTACCTAAATTTCCGGTGTTCATCTCAGGCCCAATCAGCTGTGATCAGGGGACTTGGTCACATGGTATAGAGTTGCCACTTTGGCACTGAGGTGCATATATTTTCCCAAGAGGATTTGAATGGGAGGAAATTATGGGCATATTCTTCATAAGGCACATTTTTATATCTTATTTTACTTGAAGCACTTCTGAAAGTTCTGAAATCCTTATATTTTCAAGGAAATCACTCCTCTTGATTTGGGAGAGTGGAAAAATAATCAAGCTATTTTGAGTAGTCAGCTTCCTCTTGTCAGGGACTTAAAAATTGTCATAAGGCCCACTTGGGACACATTCCAGATGATGGGATATCCATTTCTGCTCAGAGATGGTTGGTACCTTGGCTATTTCAAAACAACATTATCTATGAGATGTGCAGAGGACATAAAACCAGATTAGAAGCTTCCTTCATTCTTTAGATAGAGTCTGTTCTTAATTTACAGGAGGGAAATTTGGGGATAACCAAGGTCCTACTCTCACCTCATATTCCCCATTGCCAACTGGTGTAGTTAAAAAACAAAGAATAAATTTTATATTCAGACAGACTTCTGTTTGCGCCAGAGCCACTTACTAGCTGTGTGATTTAGGGCATGTTCTTCAAACTTGGAGGTTCAATCTCCCCCTCTATTTAAAATGAGAATAATAAAGCTTGTTCTGGAGCTTGTTCTCGTCATACTCAATGAAAATAGTAACGCTTATGTGTTAAACACATGTTAAACGTGGTAGTTTTTCTCATGCTCTTATGTCTCACATGATTCAAATTACTCAAAGTCCTATCGCAAATGTTTTACCCTATTGAGAAAGCCAGGTTGATTGCTCACTTGTTCTGCCGAGGACATTGCTGGGGCAGGACATAGTATGTAGGGAGCTTAGATTAATGACAGGTTGGCATATCATTCATTTAACAGCTGAAATGGGCGGGACTGAGGAAATGACTAGAGAGGTAGCATCCTGGAGAAAAGGCAAATTAAGAGCTAGACGTCAATTTGTCAAGTGTAAGAAGCTCAGTTTTACACAAACTAGACTAAAACTTGAAAAAATCAATCATGTATGAAACTTTAAAGTGGGGTTGGGAGGCAGGATCTGGAGAAATTCCCAGAACCACAAGATATGGCTCCTCTACTCCAGGCAGGGGTGTGATCTGAGGGCTTAAGATAGCATGATGATTTTTATTATCTTTTATTTTCTACTTATTTTTATATAAATTAAACATCTACATAAGTAAAAGGGGGTAAAAAACAAAAGCCCACCTTTCTGTTACCCCTTCTAATCTGTTTCTATGCATTTACACACATACACAAAATACTTTTTAAAAACATAAATGGGATCAATCTGTACATCTTTTTTTTTTTGGAGATGGAGTCTCGCTCTGTCGCCCAGGCTGGAGTGCTGTGGCCGGATCTCAGCTCACTGCAAGCTCCGCCTCCCGGGTTCACGCCATTCTCCTGCCTCAGCCTCCCGAGTAGCTGGGACTACAGGCGCCGCCACCTCGCCCGGCTAATTTTTTGTAGTTTTTAGTAGAGACAGGGTTTCACCGTGTTAGCCAGGATGGTCTCGATCTCCTGACCTCGTGATCCGCCCATCTCAGCCTCCCAAAGTGCTGGGATTACAGGCTTGAGCCACCGCGCCCAGCCTGTACATCTTTTAAATTTAATAATATATTTTGAAGATTCATTCAATAAATATTATGAACTACTTTAGGTAATAGAGATTTCTGTTTTATTCACTTATTCACTATATCTCTAGCTTTTCAATGATTTTTTCATACTGACACACATATATTCATATATTTATTAACAGCGGCAGAACTATTTTATAGCATAAGAGACATTGTTTTCTCTCAGTCTGAGTCTTGCCTTTCCATTTTCAAATGATACCTGTCAAACAACAGCTTTTAACTTTGGTTAAGTTCAATGTATCATTCTTTTCCTTTATAAGTAGTGCTTTTTTGTGTCTTATCTAAGAAAATCTTTGCCTATCCCTAGGTTGTGAAGATTTTCTCATGTCTTCTTTTAGAAGTTTAATGGTCTAATCTTTATGTTATATCAATCCCTTAATTAAGGTTTGACCTGGTCTGAATCACCAAGATTGGTCCAGAAACGGACGGTCCCAGGATTTTTGCTTGAAAGTTTCTGGGGCGGTCTATTTTGTGAGATAAAAACCTAGAGCTGCTGTTAGCCATTTTTGCTGCCTGAGAATGAAGCTGATGCAGAAGAAAGAGAAAAGAGATGGAAAGAGGCAGGCTCCTGACAACATTATTTGAACACCTGGTTCCTCCCAGACCTGCAGTCAGATGTCCCAGGCCCTTTCAGTTACAAGAGCCAATAAACCCCTATTTTGGCTTTAGGCAGTTTGAGTTGTATTTATTTCAACTACAATAACATTTTAGGTAAGTAATGAACATTGTTAAGGATGTGGCATCACTTATTTAATCTGTCCTCTATGGATGGGCATTTAAGTTGCTCAAAGTTTTAGCTATTGTAAGTCAATCAATCCCTGGAGCTGGTGGAAGGAGGAGATTGGAGGAAGATGTTGGGTAAATTAAAGGGCCAATGTTTTGTGAGAGACACAGAGAATTTCATAAGAATAAAGCAGCAAGAGGCTACCTTGAGCCTGCATAGTTAAACCAAAGGAGAGGTTATTGTTTCATCAGACTTTTCATTAGAGGACTGGGAGCTTCTGTTCCATGGGCAAAGGAGTGGCCAGGAGGGAGATAGGGCTGGTCTATAACAGCATCAGCACCAGGCAAGGGGAGAAGGCAGAGGGACAAGGCTGCTGCCCGCCCGAGCCTCCTGAGATGGGCTCTGCTCAGGCCCTTGTCATGCTTGTGATCACAGTCTTGCTTCAGCTCTTTCACAGACCTTTTCTCTGTATTCATATACCATGACATAGCCCTTTGCAAAGTGACCTTTAGACCTTGTGTTAATCAGTTTTGGCTCCTACAATAAAGTAACAGACTGGGTGACTTATAAATGATGGACATTTATTTCTCACAGTTCTGGAGGGTGGAAGTCTGAGATCAAGGTGCCTACGTGGTCAGGTTCTGATGAGGGCCCTCTTCTGTGTTGCAGACTACTTGTCTCTCATTGTGTCTTCACACAGTGAAAAAAAAAATAGGTGGTGGGGTTGCCTAGAGAGCTCTCTGAGGTCCCTTTTATAAGGGCACTAATCCCATCCATGAGGGCTCCACTCTTATGACCTAATCACCTCCCAAAGGCCCCATTTCCTAATACCATTATATTGGGGATTGAGATTTCAACATACAAATTTTGAGACATTCATTCATATGTCATTCAGCTCATTGCAGATCCCAAAACACATAAAACAAGAAACTTTGAATATAATCATTTGAATAACTTTCAAGTTTGCAAGTAAAAATCTGTTACAAAGGCATTATTATTATTATTACTATTGCTCATTTGAAAACGAGAGTATAGTGGAAATAGAAGAGGGCTTCAGCTTACTCTTTGAAGTCAGAAAGATCTGAACAACTAGTAGATTAAAAACCTAGGGTAAGCTACTTTTTATGCCTCAGTTCTTAATCTATAAACTGTACATAGCAAACACTTTGTTCATGTAATTATTGCAAGGATTGAATGAGATAATTTTTGGCAGCATGGCATATGGAAAATAACTGATGAATGGTTACAGACCTTATTAAGAAACAAAGGCTCAGGGAAATAGACATGGCCAAGCTCTCATAACTAGGGAGGGTCCAGAACAGTCTTGGATCCATCCATGACTTCTGATTCTTGCTCTTTCCACTACACAGTTTTTTTTTTTTTTTTTTTTTTTTTTTTTTTTTTTAAAGATAGGGTCTTGCTCTGTTGTCCAGGCTGGATGGAGTACAGTGGTATGATCACAGCTCACTGCAGCCTTGAACTCCTGGGCTCAAGTGATTCTCCTGCATCAGCCTCCCAAGTTGCTGGGATTACAGGCATGACCCACGGCATCTAGCTCCACTGCACAGCATCTGACTGCAAATTGGGCAGTCGGGAAGGCCCAGACTAGTCTCTCAGCCAGTGAAGGAAGAGTATGGAGATCATATATTTTCCAGCTCTTTTTACTTAACTGTTGGACAATTTCCCTTTCTCAAACATCCTCCAAATACTGGTGTATTTAGAATGAGACCCTCCCAGGTGGTGACCTAACACTACCTCAAGGTTTTCTACCACAACTAAGACCTCAACAAGTTGTTCAATTTCCCAGAGCTCCCGGCCCAGGCTCCCCCTGGCGGCCGCTGCGGAGAAGCACCCAGTACCAACTGGGCCAGGGAGCCTCCGCGCTCGTGGAGCAGAGAGGTCAAGAGCACATGGTGGCTGCCATTTGTATTTACTAAGCCCAAGCAGGGCAAACACTTCACGGGACGCACCCAGCTTGTGACACAATCCTTCCCCAGATGGAGGACACACTCACATTCTGCTCCGGGGATTCCAGCACCAAGAGGATACACAGTGGCAGAAGACAGAGCTTAGGTCCTCTGGGAGGAACGTGGCTGAGGAATGGGGTGGAGGAGGCTGAAGCCTTTCATGGCCTCTTTAATGCTTAAGTAGTTGGCTCACATCCCTCAGGGCTGGCGTTATAATGGTACCTGTGGTGCTTAGCCAACTTGGTCTAGGGAACTTTCTCGTCCAATCTGGACTGGGCCCTGAGTTCTGTGCAGCCTGTGTCTACTCTTGGTCACACACTTGAAAACTCCAGTTTTTGACTACCCAGTTTCTAATAGATTTCGATGGAAGCCTGTGCCGTTTAATCCCCAGGACGCCCCTGTGAGCTAGATTCTTTTATTATCCTCATCTTGAAGGTGAGGAGACTGCAGTACGGAGATCCTGTGTCTCCTGCCAAGGATCACACAGCCGTGCAATAGAAAAGTTGGCATTGAAGCCTAGATCTGAGAGCTTCAAGGGCTGTTTTCCTTCCACCAGGCTATCCTGCACTGAACACTGTAATTATTTGTTATCTATAGACATGACCAATCATAGAACTGAACAGAAAACCTGGAGTCAAAGTCGAAGGGAGAGATCTAATTATTCACAGCTCTACTTGTATCTTCCTTCCTTACTTCCTATCCATCTCCCTCCCTCCCTTCCTACCTAATTATTCACAGTTCTACTTGTGTCTTCCTTCCTTACTTCCTATCCATCTCCCTCCCTCCCTTCCTACCTAATTATTCACAGTTCTACTTGTGTCTTCCTTCCTTACTTCCTATCCATCTCCCTCCCTCCCTCCCTATAGTTTGTTCTGCAAGCTTTCCTTTTATCACAGAATCACTGCCAAGCCACAACTTCCTGTGTTTTGTCTATTACCCAGGGAAGAAAGCAGTGTCTGCTGGCTTGATCTGTAATTGGGGCCATAATTACTTCTGAACTGTTAGGGTTCAGAGGGCTGGCTAAAGATCTCCAAGAAATATCAGAACCTCCTGATTCTGTCATCTCTTGGGTGGAACTTAGAGACGAGTAACGTTATTGGAGTACTATTAAGTATCATATTCTGATTTATAGATAGATATTCTAAGGAGTATGTGTCTCTGTGTATATATACACACACACTGTGTGTACACTTTGGGTCTGGGCTCTTTTGCTCAGCATAACACTTTTGAGATTTATCCATACTCTTGCATACATCAGGGATTTCTTTTTATTGCTGAGTAGTACTCCATTGTATTGATATACAATAATTTATTCACCATTCCTCCTGATAGACATTTGTGTGGTTTCCAGTTTTAAGCTATTATGAAGAATGCTGCTGTGAACATTTGTGTACGACTCTTTGTTTAGACATATACTTTTATTTTTCTTTCAAATGTTTTTATTTCCTGTGAATGAAATTTCTGGGTTTTATGCAAAGCATATGTTTAACTTTTTAAGAAATTGCCAAACTGTTTTACCAAGTGGTACTATTTTATATTCCCACTATCACTGTTGGAGTTTCAGTTGTTCTACATCCTCATTAACACTATTATCAGTGTTTCAAATTTTAACCATTACACATAAGTTTTAGTTCATGTTGTCTCATAATTTTAATTTACATTTCCCTGAAGATTGGTTATGTTGAACATATTGTCATGTATTTATTAGCTGCCCATAATCCTCTTTTGTGAAATGGATGTTTAAATATTTTGCCTGTTTATCTGTTTCTGAATGAGGTATAGGAGTTCTTTATATATTCTGGATATAAATTCCTTGTCAGGGCTGGGTGCAGTGGCTTACGCCTGTAATCCCAGCACTTTGGGAGGCTGAGGCTGGTGGATTACTTGAGGTCAGGAGTTTGAAACCAGCCACGCCAACGTGGTGAAACCCGGTCTCTACCAAAAATACAAAATTTAGCCAGGCATGGTGACACACACCTGCAATCCCAGCTACTTGGGAGGCTGAGACAGGAGAATTGCTTGAACCCAGGAAGCGGAGGTTGCAGTCAGCCAAGATCACACCATTGCACTGGGTGGCAGAGTTAGACTCTGTCTCAAAAAAAAAAGAAAAAAATTCCTTGTCAGATGTGTGTATCCATGTGTATATATGTATTTACACACATATGTTTGTGTGTATATATATAAGAATGACTATGTAACTATATGTTATATACATATGTCTGAAGCTTGCCTTTTTAATATTTAAAAATGGTGTCTTTCACAGAGCAGAGGTTTTCAGTTTTGATTAAGTCCAATTTATTAATTTTGTTCTTTTGTGCTTAATGCTTTTTTGTGTCTTTCAGAAAAGAAAATAACAAAAAGGAAAATCACACATGCAAAATCTTTAACCTTAAGTTTGCAAAAATGTTCTCAATGTTTAGAAGTTTAATAGTTTTAGCCTCTTTGTTATACTTATGGTAATTTTAGAGTTAATTTTTGTGTATGTTTGAGGTAAGGTTATTAGTCTGCTTTCATACTGCTATAAAGAACTACCCAAGACTGGGTAATTTATAAAGGAAAGAGGTTTAGTTGATTCACAGTTCCACATGACTGGGGAGGTCTCAGAAACTTACAGTCATGGTGGAAGGTGAAGGGAAAGCAAGGCATGCCTTACATGGTGGCAGGAGACAGAGCTAAGGGGGAACTGCTAAACACTTTTAAACCATCAGGTCTCGTGAAAACTCACTCACTATCATGAGAACAGCATGGGTGATACTGCCCCCATGATCCAATCACCTCCTACCAGGTCCTTCCTTTGAAACATGGGAATTACAATTCGAGGTGAGATTTGGGTGGCGACAGAGAGCCAAACCATATCATAAGGGATGAGGTCAAGTTTTTCCAAATGAGTATACAAAGTTGTTTCATCACCATTTGTTAAAAAGACGGAGTTTGTGGTGAACTGAGATCGCGCCACTGCACTCCAGCCTGGGCAACAGAATGAGACTCTGCCTCAAAAAATAAATAATAGATCACATATAGTAGATCTATTTCTGGATTGTCGATACTGTTCCTTTGATTTATATATCTGCCCTTGTAACATCACACTGTCCTGATTGTCGCTTTTTTTTTTTTTTTTTTTTTTTGAGACAGAGTCTTGCTCTGTCACCCAGGCTGGAGTGCAGTGGCACGATCTTGGCTCATTGCAACTTCTGCCTCCTGGGTTCAAGCGATTCTCTTGCCTCAGCCTCCTGAGTAGCTGGGATTACAGGCACCCACCACCATGTCTGGCTAATTTTTGTATTTTTTTTTAGTAGAGACTGGGTTTTGCCATGTTGGCCAGGCTGGTCTCGAACTCCTGACCTCATGATCTGCCCGCCTCAGCCTCGCAAAGTGCTAGAGTTAGAGGCGTGAATCACTGCGCCTGGCCCTGATTGTTGTAGCTTTATAATCAGGTAATATAAGTCCTCCAACTTAGTTCTTTTTCAAATTGTTTTGGGTATTTGATATCCTTTGTAAATTTTGGAATAAGTTTATCAATATCTAAAAATAATCTGCTGAAATTTTCATAGGAATTGAGTTAAAGATATAAATTAATTTGGAAAGTATTGATAAATTAACAATATTGAGTTTCCAATCTATGAACATAATATATCCCTCTGTTCATTTAAATTTTCTTTAATTTCTCTTAGCAGTGTTTTAGTTTCCATTTTGCAGATCTTGAATACTTTTTTAAAAATTATACTTTAAGTTCTAGGGTACATGTGCACAATGTGTGCAGGTTTGTTACATAGGTATACATGTGCCATGTTGGTTTGCTGCACCCATTAACTCGTCATTTACATTAGGTATTTTTCCTAATGCTTTCCCTCCCCCACCACCCACGACAGGCCCCCGTGTGTGATGTTCCACACCCTGTGTCCAAGTGATCTCATTGCTCAATTCCCACCTATGAGTGAGAACATGCAGTATTTGGTTTTCTGTCCCTGTGATAGTTTGCTCAGAATGATGGTTTCCAGTTTCATCCATGTCCCTGCAAAGGACATGAACTCATCCTTTTTTATGGCTGCATAGTATTCCATGGTATATATGTACCAAATTTTCTTAATCCAGCCTATCATTGATGGACATTTGGGTTGGTTCCAAGTATTTGCTATTGTGAACAGTGCTGCAGTAAACATGTGTGTGCATGTGTCTTTATAGTATCATGATTTATAATCCTTTGGGTATATACCCAGTAATGGGATGGCTGGGTCAAATGGTATTTCTAGTTCTAGATCCTTGAGGAGTCGCCACACTGTCTTCCACAATGGTTGAACTGGTTTGCACTCCCACCAACAGTGTAAAAGCGTTCCTATTTCTCCACATCCTCTCCAGCACCTGTTGTTTCCTGACTTTTTAATGATTGCCATTCTAACTGGTGTGAGATGGTATCTCATTGTGGTTTTGATTTGCATTTCTCTGATGACCAGTGTTGATGAACATTTTTTCATGTGTCTGTTGGCTGCATAAATGCTTCTTTTGAGAAGTGTCTGTTCATATCCTTTGCCCACTTTTTGATGGGGTTGTTTTTTTCTTGTCAGTTTGTTTAAGTTCTTTGTAGATTCTGAATATTAGCCCTTTGTCAGATGGGTAGATTGCAAAAATTTTCTCCCATTCTGTAGATTGCCTTTTCACTATGATGGTAGTTTCTTTTGCTGTGCAGAAGCTCTTTAGTTTAATTAAGATCTTGAATAACTTTTGAAAATTTATACCTAAGTAGTTCATCTTTTTGAATGCTCTTATAAATTATATTTTAGTTACTTTTCCCATTGTTTGTTGCTAATATATACAGATGCAATTGATTTTTACAGGTTAATCTTGTATGCTGAAACAAGGTTAATCTCATTTATTAATTCTAGTAGGAAGACTTTTTAGGATTTTCTAGGTTTACAGTCATGTCACCTGTAATTACAAATAGTTTTATTTCTTTCTTTCCAAATGGTATGTCCATACTTTTTTGTTTTGCCTTTTTACATTAGCTAGGACCTCCAGCATTATATTTCCTTGTTCCAAATTTTATGTAGAAAAATATTCAGTTTTACACCATTCAGTATGATGTTAAATGTAAGTTTTTTGTAGATACCTTTAATCATGTTGAAGAAGTTCTATTCCTAGTGTGCAGAGTTTAGCTCATGAATGGATATTAACTGTTATTAAATACTCTTCCTACATCTATTGAAATGCACCATATTCTGTTACCATGATAATATGATAAACTAACAAATTATAAATTAACATTAAATTCTGTTAATAGCTTAATATGATAAATTGCATTAATTGATTTATAAATGTAAAGCCAAGATTGTATTCCAGGAATAAACCCCACTTGGTTATGAATTGCTATCCTTTAAAAATATTACTAGATACAATTTGCTAATTGTCTTTGAAGGATTTTTTTAATCCATGTTTATAAAGGACAGTGATCTATAATTTTCTTTTTGTATAAGTTTTTGTCAGGTTTTGTTAACAGGGAATATGGCCTCATCTTCTATTTTCTGAAAGAGCTTGTGTATAATTTGTATTTTTTTTTTCTTGAAATGTTTGAATGTTGAATGTAGAGTTCATTAGGAAACATCTGGCCCCAGAGATTTTTTGTGTGTAAAGGCGATTAATTACAAATTTAATTTATTTAATAGGACATAGGTTTATTCAGATTTTCTATTTCTTCTTGAGTCAGTTTTGGTAAGTTGCATTCTTTTAGGAAATTTGTCCATTTCATCTAAGTTGCCAATTTTTTGGCATTATATTATTGATAATATTTTATCCTTTCAATATCTGAAATATCTATAGTGATGTTCTCTCTTTCATTCCTGATATTAGCAATTTATATCTATTCTTATATTCTTTTTTTTTTTTTTTTTTTTTTCTGTGACAGATCTGTCTTTTTTTTCTGAGACAGGCTGGAGTGCAGTGGTGTGATCATAACTCACTGTAACCTGAAACTGCTGGGTTCAACCAATCCTCCTGCCTCAGCCTCCCTAGAAGCTGGAACCACAGGTGTGCACTATCATGCCCAGCTAATTTCTTTTTTTATTTTTTGTAGATTATGTCTTACCATGTTGTCCAGACTGTGTTTGTTTGTTTGTTTGTTTGTTTGTTTTGAGAGGGACACTTGCTCTGTCGTCCAGGCTGGAGTGCAGTGGCGTGATCTCTGATCACTGCAACCTCTGCCTCCCTGGTTCAAGTGATTCTTCTGCCTCAGCCTCCTGAGTAGCTAGGATCACAGGTGTGTGCCACCACACCTGGCTGATTTTTGTATTTTTGGTAAAGATGGGGTTTCACCATGTTGGTTAGGCTGGTCTCAAACTCCTGACCTCATGATCTGCCCGCCTCAGCCTCCTAAAGTGCTGAGATTATAGGCATGAGTCACTGCACCCAGCCCCAGGCTATATTCTTTTATTTTTGAGAAGCTGATGTAGGGTTTTATTATATTGATTATTTAAGGGAAACAACTTTTGCTTTTGCCCTAACCCTAACCCTAATATCTTTTTTAAAATTTTATTGTTTTCTGTTCTTGGTTATACTATTTCTTTCTACATGTGTTTGGGATATAATTTGCTCTTCTTTTTCTAGCTTCTTAAGGTTACATTATTGACCCATTATCTGCCTATCGATTCAGGGTTTGCATTTTCCCTGCTTGATCTTTTAGAGCCAGTGTTATGTTAAATGCTTTCCTCATTCTTATTCATTCTTTTATTATTTTGGATCATGCCTTGTTTTCTCTAATCTTTTTTTACAAGGAAGACAGATAGAATCATACCTTGTTCTTTGACTTGTGCACAGGTACTAACTTAGTGTTCTGTATATGTTACATGCTTAATAATTATTTAAAAAATATTTTAGTGTGTTTTCAAGCACCAGATCTATATGAAGAGTGGGGAACAATGCACATAAGAGGAGTAGAGCTTAACATTCCTATTTGGTCATCAAAAGTCAGCTCAGACATCATCTCTTCTTGGAAGGAGTCTCTATAGGCAGAAAGTATTGCTCTCTTTCATTCTATTTTCTTTATCTTGTATACACTCCTCTTGTTGTACTAATGTTGTATTGTAATATTTTAAAAATTAGCTTATAGGTCAGCCTCTCCTACTGTAGTCTTAGTTTTTTGACAACAGGGACGCTGTCTTGTTCCTTGGTGCCTACCACAATGCCCGACGTACAGAAATTATCCATTAAATGTTTGAGTGAATGAAAGAACAAAAAGCCTTTCTGTGCCTCTGAAGTCTGGTGAAACATTCAGAACATATGTAACAATCTGTGCTCTGTTGTTCTATATTTCAGAGAATAAACATGCAGGTCTATTGTGTTTTTGAAATGCATTTGAAATGGAAAAAGTTTCAGCATGTGTTGTAAGTTACTGGCTGTCCCTCAGAATAGGGTCCGGAATCAATCAATGTGTAGGACTCAAAAGCAAGTGGACACCACTGCTATTCACCCCTAACCCTTAAATCTGTCTCAAGAGAAAATGACTGGTTTAAGCCAAACTAACCTCTCCTGCCTTTGTTCTCAGACATGGGGACTGGTTCACAAAGAAAGAGGGTCTGCAGCTCCACTATTTCAGAAATACTGAATTCAGAGCACTTAGATCATGGGAAATGTCCTGAAACTCCAGCCAGATCAATTTGTTCCCCCTCCCTAGGGCTATTGTGACAGTGCCTTTGCCAAAGCTCTCCACAAGTCTTCATAATCTCTTACATGCTTGGTTCTCTGTGGAGTTTTCCAGGCACTTTCCTACCCATTATCTTTTCTAATCGCCACAACAGCTGCTAATACAGTATTCCAGAGGGCACTGAATGAAGGAAAGGGATCCAGCTCTGAAGCTAGACAGCACTCATTCAATTCCTGCTCTGCCACTTACTGATGTGGCAGGGGGAAAATATCTTTTTCTCACTAAGCCTCAGTTTTCGCATTTGTAAAATGGGGATGATAATACCTCTCAGAGGCTTCTTGTGTAACTCAGAGCTAATATGTCTAAGCCATTTAGCACAGGGTTTGGTACCTGGTGGGTGCTGATAAATGGTGGCTATAATTGTTATTATTTTCATGTTGTGTTAATGTAATTACTTTGGTTTCCTGTAGCAATTCAGGGTAAGATTAAGCCAGGTGCCATTGTGCAGCGAAATAGTGCTAATGGCTAATGGACATCATATATATTGTCAATTAACTGACTTATCACACAGTATTTTCTAAAAGCAAGGGTACAGGGAACTTTAAAAACCTAAAAAAAAAAAAAAAAAAGTACCAAACCAAACCAAATGGAATAAAGGCAAGCCCTGTAGCTTAAATATTGCTAGAGTGCAATTATGTCTGTCCTGTAATCAGTGTGGACCTTGTGCTTAAAGTGGCTGTTTTGGATAATTTGGTATTAGTTTATGTGTTTCTATGAACAATTTAACAAAAAATTGAGCTAGCATCTATGCAGTGCTGAATGCTAAGTTTAGAGAGAGAAATGAATATATAAACCTTTTATTTGCTGAACAAACCTTTGCTCTTCAGCAAAAGACTGTACAAAGAACACAGAGCATGGAGCCTCTAACTCTACCTGAGAGAACTGGGCAGAGGAGAGTTGAAGGATAGGTTGGCTTTTCCTCAGATGGTGTTAACGCTAATGCCATCTTCAAGCTGTGATGAGGTTTTGTGAAGATCGCTGTGGGAAGTGGTGAAGTGATGATTTGCTTGGTGTGATAATCAAATATTTGCTCTATATCTAGGCAGAACTCTGAGTGAGAATCCATGCTCTGTCATTGATGAGCTGGATAAACCTTGGATAAGTTGGTTCAGGTGCTTGTGTTTACCCAACTTAAAATGGAGATGCTAGTAATATCTACTTTGGAAACTTTAAGGGACCAACAAAAAATTTCCTATCTTCCTCATTTAGACTTGGAACTAATTGAAAGGGTAGAAATTGGATAGATGGGTATAAAAATGTCATGTTGCTACTTATAAAATTGTATTGAAAAACTTGGATACTTAGAAATGATGGGTTTCCTAATTCCACACCCCAACAATGAACATAGTCACTAGGCACTGGCAGAAATGGAAACTACAGGCCCCTTTTAGGAGGTAAATCTTCTCCACTAAGCTTACTCAGTAAGCAGATTTGAATGCATTCAGGCCAAAGAGTGGTTTTAGACGTGGCTGAGCCAAGTGAGTCTACTTTCTTCTTCCCAACTAACCAATGGATTGGCGACTCTCCCAGGGAGAATGAGGGGTAAACAAGAGGCCAAGAGTTTGCTGTAGTGAAGATCTTCTTTTTTTTTTTTTAATTAATTTATTTATTTTATTATACTTTAAGTTCTAGGGTACATGTGCATAACGTGCAGGTTTGTTACATATGTATACTTGTGCCATGTTGGTGTGCTGCACCCATCAACTCGTCAGCACCCATCAATTCATCATTTATATCATGTATAACTCCCAGTGGAATCCCTCCCCCCTTCCCCCTCCCCATGATAGGCCCCGGTATGTGATGTTCCCCTTCCCGAGTCCAAGTGATCTCATTGTTCAGTTCCCACCTATGAGTGAGAACATGCGGTGTTTGGTTTTCTGTTCTTGTGATAGTTTGCTAAGAATGATGGTTTCCAGCTGCATCCATGTCCCTACAAAGGACGCAAACTCATCCTTTTTTATGGCTGCATAGTATTCCATGGTGTATATGTGCCACATGTTCTTAATCCAGTCTGTCACAGATGGACATTTGGGTTGATTCCAAGTCTTTGCTATTGTGAATAGTGCCGCAATAAACATACGTGTGCATGTGTCTTTGTAGTAGAATAATTTATAATCCTTTGGGTATATACCCAGTAGTGGGATGGCTGGGTCATATGGTACATCTAGTTCTAGATCCTTGAGGAATTGCCATACTGTTTTCCATAATGGTTGAACTAGTTTACAATCCCACCAACAGTGTAAAAGTATTCCTATTTCTCCACATCCTCTCCAACATCTGTTGTTTCCTGACTTTTTAATGATTGCCATTCTACCTGGTGTGAGATGGTATCTCATTGTGGTTTTGATTTGCATTTCTCTGATGGCGAGTGATGATGAGCATTTTTTCATGTGTCTGTTGGCTGTATGAATGTCTTCTTTTGAGAAATGTCTGTTCATATCCTTTGCCCACTTTTTGATGGGGTTGTTTGTTTTTTTCTTGTATATTTGTTTGAGTTCTTTGTAGATTCTGGATATTAGCCCTTTGTCAGATGAGTAGATTGCAAAAATTTTCTCCCATTCTGTAGGTTGCCTGTTCACTCTGGTGGTAGTTTCTTTTGCTGTGCAGAAGCTCTTAGTTTAATTAGATCCCATTTGTCAATTTTGGCTTTTGCTGCCGTTGCTTTAGGTGTTTTAGACATGAAGTCCTTGCCCATGCCTATGTCCTGAATGGTACTACCTAGATTTTCTTCTAGGGTTTTTATGGCATTAGGTCTAACATTTAAGTCTCTAATCCACCTTGAATTAATCTTCATATAAGGAGTAAGGAAAGAATCCAGTTTCAGCTTTCTACTTATGGCTAGCCAATTTTCCCAGCACCATTTATTAAATAGGGAATCCTTTCCCCATTTCTTGTTTCTCTCAGGTTTGTCACAGATCAGAAGGCTGTAGATGTGTGGTATTATTTCTGAGGACTCTGTTCTGTTCCATTGGTCTATATCTCTCTTTTGGTACCAGTACCATGCTGTTTTGGTTACTGTAGCCTTGTAGTATAGTTTGAAGTCAGGTAGCATGACGCCTCCAGCTTTGTCCTTTTGACTTAGGATTGTCTTGGCAATGCAGGGTCTTTTTTGGTTCCATATGAACTTTAAAGCAGTTTTTTCCAATTCTGTGAAGAAACTCATTGGTAACGTGATGGGGATGGCATTGAATCTAGAAATAACCTTGGGCAGTATGGCCATTTTCACGATATTGATTCTTCCTATCCATGAGCATGGTATGTTCTTCCATTTGTTTGTGTCCTCTTTGATTTCACTGAGCAGTGGTTTGTAGTTCTCCTTGAAGAGGTCCTTTACATCCCTTGTAAGTTGGATTCCTAGGTGTTTTATTCTCTTTGAAGCAATTGTGAATGGAAGTTCATTCATGATTTGGCTCTCTGTTTGTCTGTTACTGGTGTATAAGAATGCTTGTGATTTTTGCACATTAATTTTGTATCCTGAGACTTTGCTGAAGTTGCTTATCAGCTTAAGGAGATTTTGGGCTGAGACAATGGGGTTTTCTAAATATACAATCATGTCATCTGCAAATAGGGACAATTTGACTTCTTCTTTTCCTAACTGAATACCCTTGATTTCTTTCTCTTGCCTGATTGCCCTAGCCAGAACTTCCAACACTATGTTGAATAGGAGTGGTGAGAGAGGGCATCCCTGTCTTGTACCAGTTTTCAAAGGGAATTTTTCCAGTTTTTGCCCATTCAGTATGATATTAGCTGTGGGTTTGTCATAAATAGCTCTTATTATTTTGAGATACGTTCCATCAATACCGAATTTATTGAGCATTTTTAGCACGAAGGGCTGTTGAATTTTGTCAAAAGCCTTTTCTGCATCTATTGAGATAATCATGTGGTTTTTGTCTTTGGTTCTGTTTATATGCTGGATTACGTTTATTGATTTGCGAATGTTGAACCAGCCTTGCATCCCAGGGATGAAGCCCACTTGATCATGGTGGATAAGCTTTTTGATGTGCTGCTGAATCCAGTTTGCCAGTATTTTATTGAGGATTTTTGCATCGATGTTCATCAGGGATATTGGTCTAAAATTCTATTTTTTTGTTGTGTCTCTGCCAGGCTTTGGTATCAGGATGATGTTGGCCTCATAAAATGAGTTAGGGAGGATTCCCTCTTTTTCTATTGATTGGAATAGTTTCAGAAGGAATGGTACCAGCTCCTCCTTGTACCTCTGGTAGAATTCAGCTGTGAATCCATCTGGTCCTGGACTTTTTTTGGTGGGTAGGCCTCAATTTCAGAGCCTGCTATTGGTCTATTCAGGGATTCAACTTCTTCCTGGTTTAGTCTTGGGAGAGTGTAAGTGTCCAGGAAATTATCCATTTCTTCTAGATTTTCTAGTTGATTTGCGTAGAGGTGTTTATAGTATTCTCTGATGGTAGTTTGTATTTCTGTGGGGTCAGTGGTGATATCCCCTTTATCAATTTTTATTGCGTCTATTTGATTCCTCTCTCTTTTCTTCTTTATTAGTCTTGCTAGCGGTCTGTCAATTTTGTTGATCTTTTCAAAAAACCAACTCCTGGATTCATTGATTTTTTGGAGGGATTTTTGTGTCTCTATCTCCTTCAGTTCTGCTCTGATCTTAGTTATTTCTTGCCTTCTGCTAGCTTTTGAATGTGTTTGCTCTTGCCTCTCTAGTTCTTTTAATTGTGATGTTAGAGTGTCAATTTTAGATATTTCCTGCTTTCTCTTGTGGGCATTTAGTGCTATAAATTTCCCTCTACACACTGCTTTAAATGTGTCCCAGAGATTCTGGTATGTTGTATCTTTGTTCTCATTGGTTTCAAAGAACATCTTTGTTTCTGCCTTCATTTCGTTATGTACCCAGTAGTCATTCAGGAGCAGGTTGTTCAGTTTCCATGTAGTTGAGCGGTTCTGATTGAGTTTCTTAGTCCTGAGTTCTAGTTTGATTGCACTGTGGTCTGAGAGACAGTTTGTTATAATTTCTGTTCTTGTATATTTGCTGAGGAGTGCTTTACTTCCAATTATGTGGTCAATTTTGGAATAAGTGCGATGTGTGCTGAGAAGAATGTATATTCTGTTGATTTGGGGTGGAGAGTTCTACAGATGTCTATTAGGTCCGCTTGGTGCAGAGATGAGTTCAATTCCTGGATATCCTTGTTAACTTTCTGTCTCGTTGATCTGTCTAAAGTTGACAGTGGAGTGTTGAAGTCTCCCATTATTATTGTATGGGAGTCTAAGTCTCTTTGTAAGTCTCTAAGGACTTGCTTTATGAATCTGGGTGCTCCTGTATTGGGTGCATATATATTTAGGATAGTTAGCTCTTCCTGTTGAATTGATCCCTTTACCATTATGTAATGGCCTTCTTTGTCTCTTTTGATCTTTGATGGTTTAAAGTCTGTTTTATCAGAGACTAGGATTGCAACCCCTGCTTTTTTTTGTTCTCCATTTGCTTGGTAGATCTTTCTCCATCCCTTTATTTTGAGCCTATGTATGTCTCTGCATGTGAGATGGGTCTCCTGAATACAGCAGACTGATGGGTCTTGACTCTTTATCCAGTTTGCCAGTCTGTGTCTTTTAATTGGAGCATTTAGTCCATTTACATTTAAGGTTAATATTGTTACGTGTGAACTTGATCCTGCCATTATGATATTAACTGGTTATTTTGCTCGTTAGTTGATGCAGTTTCTTCCTAGCCTCGATGCTCTTTACATTTTGGCATGTTTTTGCAATGGCTGGTACCGGTCGTTCCTTTCCATGTTTAGTGCTTCCTTCAGGGTCTCTTGTAAGGCAGGCCTGGTGGTGACAAAATCTCTAAGCATTTGCTTATCTGTAAAGGATTTTATTTCTCTTTCACTTATGAAACTTAGTTTGGCTGGATATGAAATTCTGGGTTGAAAATTCTTTTCTTTAAGAATGTTGAATATTGGCCCCCCCTCTCTTCTGGCTTGTAGAGTTTCTGCCAAGAGATCTGCTATTAGTCTGATGGGCTTCCCTTTGTGGGTAACTCGACCTTTCTCTCTGGCTGCCCTTAAGATTTTTTCCTTCATTTCAACTTTGGTGAATCTGGCAATTATGTGTCTTGGAGTTGCTCTTCTCGAGGAGTATCTTTGTGGCGTTCTCTGTATTTCCTGAATCTGAATGTTGGCCTGCCCTACTAGGTTGGGGAAGTTCTCCTGGATGATATCCTGAAGAGTGTTTTCCAACTTGGTTCCATTTTCCCCCTCACTTTCAGGCACCCCAATCAGACGTAGATTTGGTCTTTTTACATAATCCCGTACTTCTTGCAGGCTTTGTTCATTTCTTTTTCTTCTTTTTTCTTTTGGTTTCTCTTCTCGCCTCATTTCATTCCTTTGATCCTCAATCGCTGATACTCTTTCTTCCAGTTGATCGAGTCGGTTACTGAAGCTTGTGCATTTGTCACGTATTTCTCATGTCATGATTTTCATCTCTGTCATTTCGTTTATGACCTTCTCTGCATTAATTAGTCTAGCTGTCAATTCTTCCACTCTTTTTTCAAGATTTTTAGTTTCTTTGCGCTGGGTACGTAATTCCTCCTTTAGCTCTGAGAAGTTTGATGGACTGAAGCCTTCTTCTCTCATCTCGTCAAAGTCATTCTCCGTCCAGCTTTGATCCGTTGCTGGCGATGGGCTGCGCTCCTTTGCAGGGGGAGATGCGCTCTTATTTTTTGAATTTCCAGCTTTTCTGCCCTGCTTTTTCCCCATCTTTGTGGTTTTATCTGTCTGTGGTCTTTGATGATGGTGACGTACTGATGGGGTTTTGGTATAGGTGTCCTTCCTGTTTGATAGTTTTCCTTCTGACAGTCAGGACCCTCAGCTGTAGGTCTGTTAGAGATTGCTTGAGGTCCATTCCAGACCCTGTTTGCCTGGATATCAGCAGCAGAGGTTGCAGAAGATAGCATATTGGTGAACAGCAAGTGTACCTGCCTGATTCTTACTTTGGAAGCTTCCTCTCAGGGATGTACTCCACCCTGTGAGGTGTGGGGTGTCAGAGTGCCCCTAGTGGGGGATGTCTCCCAGTTAGGCTACTCAGGGGTCAGGGACCCACTTGAGCAGGCAGTCTGTCCCTTCTCAGATCTCAACCTCCGTGTTGGGAGATCCACTGCTCTCTTCAAAGCTGTCAGACAGAGTCGTTTGCGTCTGCAGAGGTTCTGCTGCCTTTTTGTTGTTGTTTTTTTTTTTAGCTGTGCCCTGTCCCCAGAGGTGGAGTCTACAGAGACAGGGAGGTTTCCTTGAGCTGCTGTGAGCTCCACCCAGTTTGAGCTTCCCAGCGGCTTTGTTTACCTACTTAAGCCTCAGCAATGGTGGGCGCCCCTCCCCCAGCCTCGCTGCTGCCTTGCGGTTAGATCGCAGACTGCTGTGTTAGCAATGAGGGAGGCTCCGTGGGCGTGGGACCCTCCCCTCCAGGTGTGGGATATATTCTCCTGGTGTGCCCGTTTGCTTAAAGCGCAATATTGGGGTGGGAGTTACCCGATTTTCCAGGTGTTGTGTGTCTCAGTTCCCCTGGCTAGGAAAAGGGATTCCCTTCCCCCTTGCGCTTCCCAGGTGAGGCGATGCCTCGCCCTGCTTCAGCTCTCGCTGGTCGGGCTGCAGCAGCTGACCAGCACCGATTGTCCGGCACTCCCTAGTGAGATGACCCCAGTACCTCAGTTGAAAATGCAGAAATCACCGGTCTTCCATGTCGCTCGTGCTGGGAGTTGGAGACTTGAGCTGTTCCTATTCAGCCATCTTGCTCCGCCCCGTTTTTTTTTTTTTTTTTTTTTTTTTTTTGAGATGGAGTCTCGCTCTGTTGCCCAGGCTGGAGTGCAGTGGCCGGATCTCAGCTCACTGCAAGCTCCGCCTCTTGGGTTCACGCCATTCTCCTGCCTCAGCCTCCCGAGTAGCTGGGACTACAGGCGCCCGCCACCACGCCTGGCTAATTTTTTGTATTTTTTAGTAGAGACGGGGTTTCACCGTGTTAACCAGGATGGTCTCGATCTCCTGACCTCGTGATCCGCCCGTCTCGGCCTCCCAAAGTGCTGGGACTACAGGCTTGAGCCACCGCACCCAGCCGAAGATCCTTAATTCTACAGGAAAACCTGAAGCCTGAGAAAGGGAGGGTGCCCCCAACATCCATATTAGCAAAGAACTGGATTAAATATGAGGTAAAATATACAGAGAGCCCTCTAAGCACAGTGTTTGGCATGCAGTGAACACTGAACAAATGTTAGCTTTTATTGTTGTTACTATGGCAGTAGATTAACAGGGCCCAAAATATTCTCTGATAGTCTCCGCTTAATGTATCCGTGAAGATATGCAAAAACTCAAACACTGTATGCTACAGAAAGGACCATTCGCCAAAGTCTGAAGGGGAATGTTTTCCAGCTCTACTGTTGATAAATATGTCCATCCTGGATAATACAGTTATTTAGAAACGATGGAACTCCCTTTTGGGAAGCAGGGATGTAAATTGATCCAAAATATTGACAAACCTTATGCAGCAACGTCTCTTCTGCATTTGGATACTTTTTAGCTTGATAGAAGTCCTAGCCTCTCATTTTCATATTTTTTTTCCACACATAATCAGAAGCTACAACTCACAGAACATGTGAGGCATTGCATCTGGAAAGTAGCTATACAAGGAAAAGCATTCTGGTAGAAACGGTAGAGTTCTGGGAATAGTGCAGTAGGTAGAGATGGGGTAGTGATGAAGGAAGAGGAAGGAGAAAAAGGATGGGGTCTTTATGCTCTATATAATAAAAGAACTAACAAATGCATCTAGCCTCAAAGTCAGTGAGTTCACCTCAGCCCTGATCAGTCAAGAAGGATAATTGCCTACCCAGCCTAGGACTGGGGGCAATGCCTAAACACTCCTACTTGAAGTCTAAATCTTATAAAAGAATACTTCAGCACCCAAAGGGACAGAGAGAGAAACCAAGGAGATGCCATGGCCTCTACCTGTTGGCAAAAAGTGGTCCTTGTACAAGGATAAGTCAATAAGTTTTTTTAAAGTGCCCTATAAAAATTACTATAGCATAAAGGAAATGGAAAATTATTCTCTAGGCTCAAAGGGAAATCATAACTCTAAAAATTACTTGCTACAGGAGTCAGAAAATATTTTGGAAAACATTTGCTTGTTATTTTCAATAAAATGCAAAAAGTCATGGTATCTCTGAAAAAGGACAGGTGAGCCTGAGACAGAAATGATGTGAGATGAAAAGAGTTTGATAAATCAATTCCAAAAACAAGACTAACATTCATGTCAATTTTGGACATGATTTTATAAAATGAAATTTCCTGAAGAAAAGATTGGAATGAAACAAAAATATCTAAGTTTTAATTTTTTTAAAAAAACTTGTTCTTTAGTAGAAGAAAAGGCCAGTGTTTGGAGATTAACATGATTTGGTATTTTCCAGGTGACTTTTATATATTGCTGATGACATTTTTTTTTAATTTTAAGGAAGACAAAAAAAATCATGTAAAAATTCATGCAAAAAAAAAAAAATCATAAAACACAACCAAAACCAACAGCAACATATTATCAAGAAACAAAAATCATTTCTCATTGGCAACACTGAATAACTTAAGAAAAAAGAACAAGTATTGGTCAGAGAAACCAGGTGAGGGATCTGGAAATGAATAGCTGTTCAAGGAAAAACATTCTGGTAGAAATGGTAGAGTTCTGTGAACACTAATCTAGAATCTAGATCACTAGATTGAGCAGTAGAATCTAAATTAATTCAAGAATGTTAAAATTGTAGTACAATACAACAGGTGATATGCATTGAAAATAAGTGAACAGTGTGAACATAAAAACTGTCAGGATCCTGTCAGAAGACAGAAATCATCTAGGTATTTCAAATAGAGGGACTTTAATATAGGCTATTTGTTACTTAGAGGATAGTCTTCCTGAAGACACAAATAGGACATTACTTCTCAAACTTTAATGTCATCTGGGATCTTTTAAAAATGCAGATTCAGGCTAAGCGTGGTGGCTTGCACCTGTAATCACAGCACTTTGGGAGGCTGAGGCCAGTGGATTGCCTGAGGTCAGAAGTTTGAGACCAGCCTGGCCAACATGGTGAAACCCCATCTCTACTAAAAATACAAAAATTAGCCAGGCGTGATGGTGCGTGCCTGTAATCCAGCTGCTTGGCAGGCTGAGGTAGGAGAACTGCTTGAACCCAGGAGACGGAGGTTGCAGTGAGCCAGGGTTGTGCCACTGCACTCCAGCCTGGGCAACAGAGCAAAACTCCGTCTCAAAACAAACAAACAAACACAGATTCAAATTTAATAGATTTGGGATGAGCCCTGAGAGTCAGCATTTTAAAGATGCTCCTAGATAAAGCCAATGCTGCTGGTTCCTGAAACACTTTTTGAATAGTAAGGAAATAGGAAAAGTTGAGGAAACCAGAGATTAGCAGTAACAGGAAGACACAACTTTCTTTAGGGTTGAAGAAACACAGGGAGAAGATGGTATTTCAGTGCCACTGAGTGGTAGCTAGCACTGTGGCCAGGGTTTCCTGATGGGAGCTGAGACCAAGGTGGGAGGGGCTGGTAGGATCTGAAATCACAGTGGAGATGCAGCTGCTGCTGGAGACCTAGCTGGAGGCAGAGTGACAGGGAGTTAAATACCTCCACTAGCCTCTAATCTTCAGCAAGTATTTCCTGTTTGCTGCAACTACCTTCCCCAGTGCAGTATGCAGCCTTACTGGCTCTCAGCTTTTCCTCTGAGTCAACCTTTAATATGCTGAGCAATTAATTAAACTTGATCCCAGCCACTACCTCTAAACGTAAACAATCAAATGAATCACAAGGGGCTCTCTAGGTATAGGATCCACCTCTTAGAGCTAGAGAGATGCAGTAGGGGAGAGTAATGGGGGAATAACAAGTTGAGTTTACATTAATAGCAAACATAGTTTTCTTCTTACGCTTATTGCCCTATGTAGCTTCTTCTCTCAGTATGTCAACCACACCATGTTCTCTCCCACTTCAAGGCCTAAACAAAGGCTGAGGCCTTACCATGAAATGCGTTCCGCCATACTCTGTGTCTGGTTAACTCCTCATCGTTTAGCTCTTAGCTTAAATGTCTCTTACTAACAGAAAACTCCCTAACACCCTAGACTAGATAAGATCTGCCTGAAATAATTTCCTTTTTTTTTTTTTGAGATGGAGTCTCACTCTGTGGCCCAGGCTGCAGTGCAGTGGCGCGATCTCGGCTCAGGGCAAGCTCTGCCTCCCGGGTTTATGCCATTCTCCCGTCTCAGCCTCCCAAGTAGCTGGGACTACAGGCACCCACCACCACGCCCAGCTAATTTTTTTGTATTTTTAGTGGAGATGGGGTTTCACCGTGTTAGCCAGGATGGTCTCAATCTCCTGACCTCATGATCCGCCCGTCTCAGCCTCCTGAAGTGCTGGGATTACAGGCGTGAGCCCCCATGCCCAGCCGAAATAATTTCTTATAACATCTCTTCCTTGTTCTTCCTGGCACTTATAACAATGTGAACTTATATTTCTGTGATTATGTTCTATGTCCCTGTCCCCAACTAGGCTCTGAGTTCCATGAGGGTGAAAATGGTGTCCACTTTGTTAAATATGGTGTTTCCCGTGCCTGGATGCACCTCTCCAGGTCATTAGCATAAAGAAGCAGATTGGGTGTTTTGGTGGTCAGAGAACATATTCCTGATGTTAACATTTGAGTATGAGTATAGAAATGTGATTTCTGGAAGGCATTTTGCTGTGATAACGAGCTGGTCAGTCAGGAGTTGATATTATTCTAAACTTTCAAAAGTTGCATCACATTTGTAACCCGTAAAAGTGGCATTTAAAAACAGATAATAACAGCCGCCATTTGTTGAATACTATCCCATGCCAAACACTGTGCTGTTTTACAGATATTAGTTATTTAATCCTCACAACCACCTATAAGGTTATTCCCATTTTACTGATGAAGACACTGAAACTCAGATGGTGAATGATGTCCTATAGTTTGTAAGTAGTGGAGCAAAGATTAGGATTGATGTCTTTCTGTCTTTATTAAGCAATGTAACTATTAAAACTTCTAAATAACTAGTTTTAAGTTTAATTCAATAGGCTTTTTTTTTTTCTTTTTTCTAACTCAAGGGTGAAGACCTAAGCTGTGAATAGCACAAAGTCTTCAGGGAATGTTCCTTCCTGGGCAAAAGGTAAGTAAAGTAGGCACCTGTTTGTGCAGGGGTGTGGCAGCCCCCAAGGAAGCCCAAAGTGGAATATATATCTCTCAGCTGCAAAGAGCCAAGAGAGGTCTTTATGGGAAGTTAAATCCGAATTGGAACCAGGAAGACATTTGGCAGGTCAGAGCCACTGGTGTGCCAGCTCATAAGAGCTGATTGTTAAATTTTCAGGAATTTTGCAAGCTGGTTATTAGATATAGTCATTATTAAACTTTAAATTTTATAAACCTGTAATTTAAAAGTATATTAAAAGCAAAGGTAACAAATACTTAAAACTTATTACTTCCTAATGATTTTATTACATTTTACTATTATTTGTGCTCTTGAGTTATGTCTACTGAAACTGAATGGTAGAAATACCATATAGTGGTATGCTACCGTGCATCTCTTCCCACTGATGTGTTGGGAAGGTAGCTTGAAATTGTCTATTGTCAAATGTTTACACCGTGGAAATTGGCAAGTGCTACATATCAGTCCCCCCATTTCTGAAAGCTGGTTGTTAGACATTTGTCAGCACACTACTACTGCTTTAATCCCTGGGAAGGGGACCAAGTTCAGAGCCAAATGTCAAAAGCCAAAGAACAGTACAGATTAAAGCTGTAGTTGCCTTTGGTTGCTGCCCTCTATTATTTGGGGTAGTTAGCGTTCAGGGAGCTGGAGAATGGTGTTTTGGGATTTTGTAAATAGAAATGTTTGGTATAGAAAAAAAATGGTTTGAATGCTTATGAGAATAAAATTGTGAAATGGAAATTAGATATTATTAATATAAACTCAATTGGTAAACATTTTTTGAGGTCTAAAAAAACCCCATTAGTATATAAAGTAGTTAAAGGTGAGATACTGGGATTCTTTTTTCTTTTAAACTTGGAGGCGTTGTGTGAGGTGTAATGTGTGTTACAAATTAGACACTCGTCACACCCTGCCACTGCGCCGCTGATACATGACTACTGCCTTCTCCCTACAAGACAGTTGTGTACATTTTGGAATGTTTTTGACTCTTGTTGTATTTGGAAGAGGCTCTGGGATGTTGTCTAAAGAAGCTGAGAATTATTTATAAGAGGCAAAGGTGAACTGTGAAATGATCTGATGGTGCGACTGTAGTTAGAATTACTGTCAACACCTTACAATTTTGGTGGTGCTTGTAGAATCGGTTTTCCTTCAAGGCTTTAATTATCTTTGAAATCTGATTCTTAGCAACCCAGGCAGTAGGGCAAGGAATATAAAATTTTATAGAAGTGTCCAATTCAAATTATTTGGGTGAAGTTGGCCGTCTCAATACCTGGTGTGTTTTACCTGGCATGCTTTTCCTAGTTGATTAAATGTCTTACTTGTTTTAATTATTACAACGTCATATGTGCTTGTTGTAAAAATTCACATACCACAGACTACAAATCTCTTACAGACTCACAACCCCACACCCCAGAGGTAATATCCCATAAGTAAAACAGCTGAGAGTTTTTCTACCTATATGTACTTAACATATAAATATGAAAATTAAATAAGATCATATTGCTCTGCAACTCTTTTCATTTAAAAAATGTGATATGCTATACCTACAGAAGATTATATAAATGGATGCATATAAATTATAATTAAATGAACACTGGTGCAATCTCTACTTAGGATATGAAACAGAAAATTGCCTGCACCTTTGAAAGTTGCTGTGCCCCTTCATAATCATAAGTACTTACTAGTAGAACATGGGAAACCATGACCTTGACTTTTGTGACAACTGTTGTCTTGCTTTTCTTCATACTTACTTGCACTGCATATCTATGTATTCCTAAATAATTTTTTGTTCGGTTTTGACTATTTTGAACTTTATATGAAAGAAATCATTCTGAATGCATTTTTGTAACTTCTTTCTTTCATTCAGCATTGAGAATGAGATACATTAATTTTGCTGCATGTAGTTCATGTAGTTCATTCATTTTTATTGATGTGTAATATTCCATTGCAGAGATAGAAATCAATTTGTTTAGCCAGTGGATTGTTGATGAACATTTGTGTCATTTTTAGTTTTTTGATGTTTTTAATGATGCTATTTTAAATACATACACACACATACATGTATCTGGTGTAAGTATATTAAAGTTTTCTTATGATGTATACTTAGGAGAAGGGTTATAGAATTATAGGGTTTGGACATGTTAATCTTTACTAGGTAATGCAAATTGTACTCCAAAGTGGTTTACCAATTTACTTTCTGATCCATGGTGGATGAGAGGGTCCTATTTCTTTAAATGTTTGCTAATACTTGGTATTGCCAGACTTAAAAATGTTTCACTACGTGTATCATTATAGCTTTAATTTGCATTTATGTGATTCCTAATGAGGCTATTTTTTTCACATAATTATTGACCATTTTGGTTTTCTCTCTCATGAAGTTCCTGTTAAGTCATTTGTCCATTTTTGGTCTTGAATTGTTTTTTACGTAAGGTGTCTTCAGCATTCTTTATATGCAGTTTTTCATCAAATCTAATGTGCTATCTATAAAAATGTGCCACTGTATTACATTAAAAAAAAATTTTTTTTTTCAATTACGTTGTAACCTGCCAGCGATCATAAAATGCACCCCATTGTCCATGATGGTAAAATGTGGAAAATTGTTTGTCTTAGATACAAAAACTATGGTGTTCTAAGTAGAAGACCTTTGCCAGTTATATGTGTTGCAAATAGCTTCTCCTGATTTGTTGCTTGGTTTTTCCCTCTTTTTATAGTTCTCTTTGATTAACTGCAGTTCTAACTTTTAAGGAAGTCGAATTTATCTACCTTTTTCTGTTTTTTTTTTCTTTTTGCACTTTTTTAAAGAAATCATTTCCAGCTGTGAGAAAATGAAGATATATTAATTTCTAAAAGTTACATAGTTTTCTCCTTCTCATTTTACCTTTAATCTACCTAGAGTTGATTTTAGTTATGGTATAAAGTAAAATCCAAGTGGCATCCTTTACCTTATTGCCTGTGTCTTTCTTTTTCATTTTTGTCAACCTTTGTACCAATACTATACTGAGTTTCCTGTAGCTTAACATCTGTTAAAACAACTTCCTCTCCATTTCTTCTTCTTCAAGGACATTTTTGGTTGTTCTTGGCCCTTGGCACACATTTCACACACTCAAAATCCACTTCCTCCAAACAAAAACTTGCTAGGACTTTGATTAGGATTGCTTTGAATCTATAGATCAATTTGAGAAATGACATAATAAAATTGAATCTTACAATCTATTAATGTGATTTCTATCTCCATTTTTGGAATCTTTATTGATTTCTCTTGATAATGTTGTATAGTTTTGTAACTGTCTTGCAGAGTTACTGTAAGATATATTCCTGGGTATTTTAAATGCAATTACAAGCAGTATTTGTGGTTTTGTGTTTTGTTGCGATGTATGAAACTATAATTGAGATTTGTATATTGCCTTGTATTCAGCAACATTTTATATTTCAAGTTGATTCTAATAATTCATTTATGGATTAAAAATCACCTATATATATAATCAAAACGTCTGTGAGTAATACCAGCTCTGTTTCTTTTGTTTGCCATTATGCTAGGATTTCTAGTATCATAGTATAATAGTATAACAATCTAATACTGAAGAGAGATAATAATAGTGAGCAGTTTTGTCTTACTTTTTTTTTTTTTTTTTTTTGAGACAGAGTCTTGCTCTGTTGCCCAGGCTGGAGTGCAGTAGCGTAATCTCAGCTCACGACAACCTCCGCCTCCCCAGGTTCAAGCGATTCTTCTGCCTCAGCCTCCCAAGTAGCTGGGACTACAGGCATGTGCCACCACACCTAGCTAATTTTTTGTATTTTTTAGTAGAAACAGGGTTTCACCATGTTGGCCAGGATGGTCTGGATCTCCTGACCTCATGATCCACCTGCCTCGGCCTCCCAAAGCTCTGGGATTACAGGTTTGAGCCACTGTGCCTGCCCCTGTCTTGTCTTACTCTTGATCCCAAAAATAGCATTCCATAGTTCACAGTTTGCTGTTGGATTTTTATTTCTGAGTTACACAGTATAAGATTAATGAGTTTCCTTGTGTTCAAAACCAAGCTTAATGGCTGAATGATCTTTAATAAGTTTCTTTACTTGTCTGTGAATTAGTTGCCTTATCAGAAAAATTGAATGTCCTACTGTAGATTCTCTAAAATACAAACACTGGGACAAGGATTAAGTGCTAATGCTTTAGGTGAGAGATGTGATCCCAGGGCAGCAAGAATGGATGAAAAGAAAAGGGAGGTAGTAAAGTGTGGGACGAAACATAGGGTAAAGCCTTTCTGCACTGGCTACTGTCATGACTACAAATACATAACTGCGTCTCAGCAGGTGAGTCAGTCACTCAGCCATGCATGAAGCCTCCAGACAGGCTACATGGCCATCTATGTCTCAGCACAGTCAGTGGGCAGGAGGAAGGAGAGATTTTATCCTTCTGCTTCCTGTCTTTTTTTTTTTTTTGAGTCAAATTTTTCCCCACTAGGAGTTAACTTTTTCACACTGTGGGTTGCATTATCAGGCTTTTTGGCAGCTATGGGTAGCCACTTCTGTGGAGTGGCATTTCATCTGGGTCTGGAGATTGCAGTAGCGGCCAAAGACTCCAGGTAAGTGGCTGCTCAGCCTCAAGCAGCAGAAAGGTGTGTCCTTTGGCTGAGATGCTGAGTGAAGCAGAGCAAATGGCTGAGTCCAGGAGACAGGTGAGGCTGAGAGACTATGAGGAGGAACAGAAGATAGGTCAAGTTGGTTATGTGGATTAAATACGTTACTTGCTTTTAATCTTAGGTTAAAGAAAATGCTCAGAAAAGTGCCTGGTATAAAGTGAGCTCCCAAATACTTTTAACTAAAATGCAATCCAATTCATAATCCTTTTCTCTATAGGCATTAATCTTTGTGAAATGCTTAAAATAACCTTTCCCATTCAGCTATTATAAAAGTATCATCCATCTGGGTTTTATTTCGGTGTAAGAAGTGAGGTCAGAATCATGCTTTATGTTTTTCCAAATAACTTGACACGGGTCCAAACACCACACATTGAGTATTTCATATTTTCCCCTTCCTTTGAAATTTGCTTTATAAGATATTAAACTTGCATATTTATTTGCTAATTTATTAGCTTTTCATTTTGTTCCATTGATACATCTATAAATTCTATTGTACTGTTGTAAGGATTGTAGCTTTATGATAATATAATACTGTAGGGTGTGTTCCCAGTTCTCACTCTTCTTTTTAAAGATTTTCCTGATTATTTTCATATGTTTATACTTTTAGATAAAGTTAATCATTTTTAGGGTTTCTTCTCTTTTAAAAATCCTGTTGGGATTTTGCTTGCAAGTATATTAAATTTACAGTGTAAATTAGGAAATACTTATGATGGTGCAGTATACTTTTAAAAACAAGCTCTCTCCTTTTATTCAAGATTTAACGTTTATTAGTAAAATTTTGTAGTTTCCTATAAGTACCAAACATTTCTGGTTATATTATTTCTAGATACTTTATGACTTTGTGAATGGAATGCTTTCTTCTATATTTTACTTGATTATTGTTTGTATATTAGGAATCTACTGGCTAATTTTTAACAATCTTATTGAGTTATATTTTGTAGTATTATAAACACATCAAGTGTTCAGTTATGTCTAGTAACATTTAGTGTGTGGTCCAACTACTACCATAAATTAGTTTTAGAATATTTGCATTCTCCAAAGATATATTTTATATTTATAGTCAATCCCAGCGCCTACCCCGAGGGCAGCACCAGTCTACTTTCTGTCCCTATAGATTTTCTGAACAATTCATGTAAACGAAATCTTGCTATATGTAGTTTCTTGTGTCTGGCTTGCTTTCACTTAGCATAAAGTTTTTCAAGGTTCATCTATGATGTAGCGTGTGTCAGTATTTTGTTTTTTACTGCTGGATAACATTTCACTGTATGGTTAAACCACATTTCCTCTATTCATTTACCAGTGATGGACATTTTAGGTTCTTTCCAGTTTTGGAGCATTATGAATAATGTTACTGTGAACAGTCACATGAAGTCTTTGTGTGGACATGTTTTCATTTCTCTGGGGTAGATACATAGGAGTGGAATTGTTGGGTTATATGGTAATATTATGTTTAACTTTTTGAGAAACTACCAAACTGTTTTCCAAAAGGGTTATACTGTTTTACATTCCTACTAACAACGTATGATGGTTTTCTACTGACTTTAAAATATTTATGCTGTACGTGACTACGGAAAATTGTTTTTATTAACTATTTTTTCTGTTGATACTTGTATTAATATACATTCTTTCTGTTGTTGTTGTTTTTTTTTGTTTGTTTGTTTTTTAATGGTAGGGTCTTGCTCCTGTAGTCATGGCTGTAGTGCAGTGGCGCAATTATAGCTCATTGCATCCTCGAACTCCTGGGCTCAACTGACTCCCCTGCCTCAGCCTCCTAAATAGCTAGGACTACAGGCATGTGCCACTATGCCTGGCTAATTTTTATTCTAAACATTTTCTTGTGGGAATGATATCTTGTTATGCTTTCCTAGGCTGGTCTCAAGTAATCCTTCCTCCTTGGCCTTCCAAAGTCTTGTGGTTACAGGTGTAAGCCACTGCACCTAGCAGAAAATATACTTAGTTGCAAGTGACAGCATTCCAACCCAAACTAGTTTAAGAAACAAAAAAACCAAAATGTATTGGTTTATGTAATGAAGAAGAACAAATGAAGTGTTGATCGTAAGCAACTAGAATTCAGGCAGTTAAAAGACAATCAGGTGGGGTCCCTCTCAGCTATACTTCTTAATCTTGAACATCTTGACAGATGATGCTTAATGGTACAGTTTTTCCTTTGATTTCTTTGTGTAATATGTTTATCAATCTCTTGCTATTATACCATCCTTGGATCTCAAAATATACCCCATTTGGTCACATTGTATTATTTTACATCCTGCAGTATTTTTTGCTAATACTTTGATTAAAACTTTTTCTAGATACATGGGTGAGTTTGATCTTCTTTGTTTCATACTATCTTTAAGCAATTTGGTTATTAAAATGCTTTACTAGTAAAATAAGTTCAAGAGGTTTCTATATTTTTATGTGGTCTGGAATAACTTAAACAGTATTATAATAATTTGTCCCATAGCTTAGATAAAGCTCAATTCTAAAATCATTTGGACTTAGTATTACTTTTAAAGGTAGATTTCTTATCATTTTCTAACAGCTTTTGTAATTGATGTATTCAATTTTTTTTTTTTTTTGCTGCTTCTTGCATTAATGTTGGTAATTTTTATTTTGTTAGGAAATGATATATTTCCTGTAGGTTTCCAAATGTGTAGCTGTAGAGTTGCATATGATAGTCTCTTGTAATTATTTTAACCTGTATGATGACTTTGGTTAGGAATTGGTTATACTAATTTATAATTCTACTTAAAATATAAAATGATTCCATTCCTGTTTTCTTACATCATCTTCTACTCTGGATGTTATCACATGACAAAATTTTGCCAAACTGCTGTGTGTATATTTTATCAAACTGACTTCCATTTTCTTGATTATAAATGAAGGTCAATGTACTTTCGTGAGTTTATCAGACATTATGGTTCTCTGCCACTGTCAAATGTATGTTTATAACCTTTGCCTGCCTTAATAATTTATTTGAGACTTCTGGTGCTAGCCAAAATGGACTCACTCCACTATGGCCTATCTTCCCTACAGATTACAACTAATAACTCTGGATAGAATTAAAAAAAAAAAAAAAAAAAAAAAAAAAAACTACATGAAGACAAAAATAAACACTAGTTGTCAGATTGGGGAAGAATGTCAAATCTTAAAGAACAAGCAGTATGGGAAGGAGTTTTCTGGGTTTTTTCCTTTGTCTTCAGGGTTTGATGCAAGGGTAGCCCCAGTGGCAGAACTGTGTAACATGTATGGACAGCAAAACTCAGAGAAGGCCTTCCCCATCTGACCAGAAGACCAAAGGAGGAGACTCCTGCATGCCAGAGAGTCAGGGGGAAAATCCCAGTTGTTTTTCTTTTATCTTTTTTTCAGCAACCCCATTTGTGAAGCTCCCTGCTGTAGTGGTGGTGGTAATAGCATAGACACTGAAAACCTTGAGAGAAAACTTATATCTCTGGTCAGAGAAACTGAAATAAGGGATTCCTGTGGTGTGAGATTCTGGAGCACTCCCTCTGTTTTATCTCATCATTTTACTCTGGGTGTGGCTCCAGCCATGCAAAACTGTGAAAGCACAGAGGCTAATACTCAGAGAGAGAAACATGTATTTCTAGTCAAAGAAACGAAAACATGTGGGACCTCAGGACCTGGAAAGTTGGGAGAAATCCTGGGCAGAAGACAGCTAGAGAAGGGAATCCCCTGATTCTGTATAAACCAATACAAGTCATTCCTCAGCTGCACATGTGTGAAACAGGCCCAGAGAAGCATAGCATAGGATTTGAGGACTGAACTAGAATATAATCCACAGCTAAGTCCTGGACTAATGGTGCACGCATGGGGCAAACTCACTAGAGCATAGCAAAGGCTTTTAAAATTCGCATTAGAAGTACAGCCCCTAGATAAATGAAACGGAATTTACAGTCTGGATCTAAACAGGTTCACTGCCAAAATCAGTCTTCTTCAGGGGTTTTAACAAAACCCAAGGTTTCACACACAACATTCAAATTGCCCAGATGAATCCAAAATTAGCGTGTAAAACGCTGGTAATATGTGATAAATTCTCAAGAGAAGACAAACAGATGCTAATCCCAAGGTGATCCAGATGCTGAAATTATCAATGGCTTTAAGCAGCTATTACAACTTACAATTTGAAGTTAATAGAGAAATAAAAGCCTTAGATATGGAAACAGAAGCTGCAAAAAGACCCAATTGGGACTTTTAAAACCGAGAAATGTACTATGTGAAATAAAAACTTCACTGAATGAACTGAATAACAAAATGGAAATGACATTTGAAAGTGGAGCAATAGGAATGATCTGATTTGGAAAAAGAGAAAAAGGATTGACAAATCTGTGAGCTCTTATCAAAAAATCTAATATTTATATCATTGGAGTCCCAGAAACAGAAGACAAAGAGATGGATTCAGAAAAAATATTTTCAAGAAATACTAGCAAAAAACTTCCTAAATTTGGTGAAAGACATAAGTTTATATTTCAAGAAGATCATTGAACCCCAAACAAGAAAAACTGAAGAACAACAACAAACAAAACCCATCTATTCATCAGAGAAGAACTTCTGAATACCAAAGAAAAAGAAAAAAAACTTGAAAGCATCCAGAAAAAAAATGATATATTATGTAGAGGAGGATAATGATTTTTATGACTGTGGATTTCTTATTAGTATCCTTGGAGGCCAAAGAACAGTAGAATAAATTCTTTAAGGAAAGAGAACTGTGAATCCAGAATTCTATATCCAGTAAAAATATTAATTGAGAATGAAGGAGAAATAAGGCACTTGCAGATGAAGAAAAACTAAGAGGATTCACCAAGCTGAACAGGTCTTAAAAAATGCTAAAGGAAGCTCTTCCGTTTAAAGGGAAATGATACCAGAGGGATCCTTGAAACTTCAGTATGAAGGAAGAGTAACAGAAATGGTAAATATCTGGGTATATGTAATAGATAATTTTTCTTCTCATAAGTTCTTTAAAATATGTCTGACTGTTGAAAACAAATATAAGATTGTTTGGTAGGGTTTTCAGCGTATCTAGATGTAATACCTATGACAACTATAACAAGAAGTGGGAGAGTGAAGAGGACAATGTGGTTGTAAGACCTCTATATATTTTTTTTTTTTTTTTTTTTTTTTGAGGCGGAGTCTTGCTCTGTCGCCCAGGCTGGAGTGCAGTGGCCGGATCTCAGCTCACTGCAAGCTCCGCCTCCCGGGTTCCCGCCATTCTCCTGCCTCAGCCTCCCAAGTAGCTGGGACTACAGGCGCCCACCACCTCGCCCGGCTAGATTTTTGTATTTTTAGTAGAGACGGGGTTTCACTGTGTTCGCCAGGATGGTCTCGATCTCCTGACCTTGTGATCCGCCCGTCTCGGCCTCCCAAAGTGCTGGGATTAAGACATCTACATTTTAATTCATATGATAAAATATTCTAGGGAGCCCATGAATGGTTAGTCGTGTGTATTGTAATCCCTAGAGCAACTATTTAAAATGACCTTATTTATTCCTGGAAATAGACATTGGCCTGAAATCTACCCAGTCTAATGATACAGTCACTCCAACTATCTGACTTTGAATTAATGTTTGCATGCTGTATATTTTTCTATCTGCCTACTTTTTAACTTATTTGTGTCTATATTTGAGGTACTTTTCTTTTTTTCTTTTCTTTTCTTTTCTTTTTTTTTTTTTTTGATACAGAATCTAGCTCTGTTGCCCAGGCTAGACTGTAGTGGTGCATTCTCCACTCACTGCAATCTCTGCCTCCCACGTTCAAGCAATTCTCCTGCCTCAGCCTCCCGAGTAGCTGGGATTATAGGCACCCACCACACCTGGCTAATTTTTTTGTATTTTTAGTAGAGACATGTTTAGTTCACCATGTTGGCCAGGCTGGTCTTTAATTCCTGATCTCAAGTGATCCATCCACTTTGGCCTCCCAAAGTGCTGGGATTACAGGTGTGAGCCACCGCACCCAGCCTTGAAGTACATCTTTAATAGGCAGCATATAATGGCGCTTCACAATTTTAAAATCTAATCTGACAAAATTTGCCTTTTAATTAGAATACTTAGACAATTTACATTGAATATGATTATGAACATGGTAAGGTTTAAATCATCTTGCTATTTTAAAATACGTGTCCCATCTAGTCTTTGTTCCTTTTTTCCTCTCTTTCTAATTCTTTAAAAATTAATTGAATATTTTTATGATTTCATTTTATTTCTAATATTGAATTATTAAGTATAACATTTTGTTTTATTATTTTAGAAGGAGGTGAAGGTTTATTATACACATCTTTAATTTATCACATTCCACCTTCCAGGGACATTATACCACTTTACATGTAGTATAAGAAACGTTCAATAGTGTGCTTTTACTTACTTCTTCCTAAACTTTGTGCTATTGTCATATAGTTTACTTTTGTATATTATAAATCTCATATTAGTTATTGCTTTAAAGAATCAGGGACCTTCATAGGCATTTATGTAACAGTGTCTTGTATATTTACCTGTGTAGTTATTATTTCGAGTGTGCTTTCTTTGTGTAGATTCATATTTTTATCTGATATTTCTTTGCTTCTGTCTGAAAGACTTCTTTCAATATTTCTTGTAGTGTGGGTCTGCTCTTGGTGAAATCTTTCAGCTCTTGAATATCTGGAAAACCAATATTACCTTCTCTTTTTGCTTCTTCCTGCCAGCTCCTTGATCTTGAATCACCTCTGTTTTTGAAAGATATTTTTGCTGAATATGAAGATTGAGGCTGACAGTTCATTTTTTTCAGCATTTTGAAGATGTTGTCTGTCTGTTGTCTTTCCACTGACATCATTTCTGTTGAGTTATCTTTGTTCCCCCATATGTTACATATTGGTGATTTTTATTTTTTTTTTAACTTGGCTGCTTTAAAATTTTTTTTTTTTGTAATCATCACTGGTTTTGGACAATTTGATTATGGTGGGCCTTGGGATGGTTTTCTTCCTATTTCTTTGGCTTAGAGTTTTAGATTCTTAGATTTTGTAGGAGTAAGATTTTTATCAAATTTATAAAAATTATGGCCATTATTTCTTCAAAAATTTGTTTCTGCTCGTATGTTTTCTCTTCTTTACTGATTCCATTACAAGTATGTTAAGCCACTTGAAGTTTTCCCATAGCTCACCGATGCTGTCTGTGCTCATTTTTTTAAATTCCCTTTTCTCTCTGGGGTTTTTTTTTTTTTTTTTTTTGCATAGTTTCTATTGTTACATCTTCAGGTTCACTAATTTTTTCTTCTGCAAAATCTAATGTGTCATTAATCCTATCCAATGTATTTGCCATCACACATTGCAGTTTTCTTCTCCAGAAATTTTACTTGGTTCTTTTTTATATCTTCCATATCTCTACTTAACTTTTTAAACATGTGGCATATACTTGTAGTAACTTTTAATGGCTATGCTTGCTATTTCTAATATCTATTATCAGTTACGGTTTGTTTTCAATTTATTTTTTTTTCATTACAAGTGATATTTTCCTCCTTTTGTGTATCAAGGAATTTTTTATTGGATGCCAGATACTGTGAATTTTTCCATTATGGTTACTGCATATTTTTGTGTTTCCATAAAATGTTCTTACTCTTTGTTCTGGGACACAGTTAAGTTACTGGAAGCATTTGATCTTTTCAGGTTTTGCTTTTAAGATTATTATGTAAAGCTGGAGCAGTACTCAGTAGAGGACTAATTCTTTTCCACTATCGAGGCAAGACTGTTCTGTGTACTCTGTCTTACACTCTGAGGATCATAAAGTTTTTCAGTCTGGCTGAAGGGGAAAGGCATCATGTCCAGCTGTATGTGAGCACTGGACAATGTTACTTCTAAATCTTTGGTGGTTCTTTCCCCAGCCTTGTCTAGCTTCCCCACATGCACGTGCTTATTATATTCGCTGAATACTCAAGGGTACTGTTCCACAGTGAGCAAGTATACGCACACCTACCTGCAAAGGCTAGGGAGCTGATAGGCTGAAGAAAGAGACTGACAAATTCAGTTTCTCAGAATGAAACTTTTAATAGGAGCTTGCAAAAAAAAGTGGTCTCAGGCAACTGAGAGATGGTGGATTCCCCACACCTGCCCTCCAGAAATTGTCCTTTATGTAGCAAATTTTTAAGGTACAGACATGTGCAGCTGGTTATGCCTCAAATGTTCCTGCAAAACTTGCAACCACTGGGGAGATTAGATAAGCATCTTTATGAGGGATTATCTATGCTAGAGGCATTGCTAAAGATCTTACTGCAGAACACCGTGGTATGTGGGGGTCAAACATGGGTCATCATGGCAGTTTCACTTCAAGATGGCCTCAGTCTTAGGGTACAACAGGCTGTCTTCCTATAGGTACCCTCTGCAGAGTCTCCTTTTCTGTGATACTGTCTCTTCTCTGATACTCTGTCCTGCAAATGCTAGCTGCCTTGGCTTCTCTAGACTCTCAGCTACATCTTCTCAACTTGTCATCCTTTTGTTGAATTGATCCCTTCATCATAATCATCATCATCATCATCATCATCATCATCATTCTTATTACATATCTCTCTTTATCCATGGCAAATTTCTTTGTTCTAAATCTTGATACCACTAATGAGATTATATCCTTTTAAGTACTTTACTCAATGCCCTTGAATTATGAGGGTTTCCATGCTGGCTGGTAGGAATATAAAGTATTCTCGGCTCTGTGTAAGCTTTGGAGATTTTTCCTTCGATTCTTTTTGGTTGATTCTTTCCTCGTCCTTTGGTAGCTTCCTCACATGCTTTCTCTGATCTGTCCTCAGCTGAAGACTCAAGGCTTTGAAGATTCTGGAGCTCTCTCCTAATGTGCCCCTCTTTTCTCTGGTGCTCTGTCCTGTGAGGCCTAGCCACTTTAGCCTCCCTATCTTCCAGCTGTTTCTCCTCAGCTCAAGGAGATTGCTAGCCTCTGCTTAGATTCTCTCTTCTCATGCAGCAACTTGGAAACTCCCTCTAGGCAGTAAGCTAAAATGTTCTGTGTTTTCCCTCTGTGAGATGACACTGTCCGGAACTGTCTGTTCAGCGTCTGAAAATAATTGTTTCATGTGTTTTGTCCTTTTCTCAATTGCTTCAGATGGGAGGGAGCATCCAATCTCTATTACTCCACATTGACCACATGTAGAAGTCCTTATTTTTTTATTTCTTTTTTATTTTTGGCTATAGTCACTCTGTTGTGCTATCAAATAGTAGATTGTATTCATTCTATCCAACTGTACTTTTATACCCATTAACCATACTCACTTCCACCTCCCACCATCACCATTCTCAGCGTCTGATAACTATCATTCTACTTTCTGAGTTCAATTGTTTTAATTTTTAGCTTCCATAAATGAGTGAGAACATACAAAGTTGTTTTCTTCTGTGCCTGACTTATTTCACTTAACATGCTATCATCCAGTTCCATCCATGTTGTTGCAAATGACAAGATTTCATTCTTTTTATAAGGCTGAATAGCACTCCATTGTGCATATGTATCATATTTTCTTTATCTCTTAGTCTGCTGATGGACACTTAGGTTGAATTCAGATCTTGGTTATTGTGAATAGTGCTGCAATAAACATGGGAATGCAGATATCTCTTCACAATTCTGTTTTCCTTTCTTTTGGGTATATACTTAGCAGTGGGATTGCTAGTTTATACGGTAGTTTTATTTTTAGTTTTTTGAAGAACCTCCATATTGTTGTCCATAGTGGTTGTAGTAATTTACATTCCCACCAACAAGTACAAGGGTTCCCTTTCCTCCACATCCTCGCTATCATTCCTTATTGCCTGACTTTTGGATAAAGCCATTTTTACTGGGGTGAGATAATATCTCATTGTAGTTTTAATTTGCGTTTCTCTGATCAATAATGTTAATCAGCTTTTCGTATAGCTGTTTGCCATTGATATGTATCCTTTTGAGAAAAGTCTATTCAGACCTTTTGCCAATTTTTAAATTAGATTATTAGATTTTTTTCCTATGAGTTGTTTGAGCTCCTTATATATTCTCATTATTAATCTGTGTCAGATGGATAGTTTGAAAATGTTTTCTCTCATTCTGTGGGTTGTCTCTTCACTTTGTTGATTGTTTTCTTTGCTGTGCAGAAGCTTTCTAACTTGATGTGATCTCATTTGTACATTTTTGCTTTGGTTGCCTGTGCTTGTGGCACAGAAACTTTGGTTGCCTGTGCTTGTGGCACAAGAAACTTTGGCCCAGACCAATGTCCTGAAAAGTTTCTCCAATGTTTTCTTTCAGTAGTTTCTTAGTTTGAGGTCTTAGATTTAAGTCTTTAATTCATTTTGATTTGATTCTTGTATATGGTGAGAGATAGGGATCTAGCTTCATTCTTCTGAATATGGTATATCCAGTTTTCCCAGCAGCATTTATGTGTCCCTTCTCCAATGTATGTTCTTGACACCTTTGTTAAAAATGAGTTCACTATAGATGTATGGATTTATTTCTGGGTTCTCTATAGATGTCCTCATCTTTAATAACTTTAAAAGTACTTTTAAAGTACTTATTTTATGGATGCAGACTATATCTATGATTCCTGTTGATTACATTTTTTTTTTTTTTTTCCTTTCAGAATCCTATGTAGCCTGTGTTGATGGAATGTTCCTCAAGGGTAGTTTTGTGTTTCCTTCTACCAGATTATGTTAATTTCTCAACTTTGCAGAATTTCCACAGATGAAAATCCACTGAAAACAAGCTAACAAACGTATATGAAATCATTGTTTTTAGACATTGGACATCTTTGGTATCCTCAGATCACATGGAGAATGTAAATTCAAAGTTGAAACCAATGTATGGTGTTGGTCCACATTTTTAAGTTGTTGAGAGTTTTCCTTTTTCAACCTAGAGCCCAAGCAAAGACTAATGAACTTTCTCATAATCCTTGTGATATGGTTTGGCTCCGTGTCCCCATCCAAATCTCATCTCAAATTGTAATCCCCATGTGTTGAGGAAGGAACCTGGTGGGAGGTGACTGGATTATGAGGGTAGTTCCTCTGTGTAATTCTCATGATAGTGAGTGAGTTCTCACAAGATCTGATGGTTTAAAAGTATGGCAGTTCCCCTTTGTGCTCTCTATCTCCTGCCACCATGTAAGACGTGCCTTGCTTCCCCTTCACCTTCTGCCATGATTTTAAGTTTACTGAGGCTTCCCCAGCCATATGAAATTGTGAGTCAATTAATCCTCTTTCTTTTTTTTTTTTGTTTTTTTTTTTTTCTTGTTTAATAAATTGCCCAGTCACAGGTAGTTCTTTATAGCAGTGTGAAAATGAACTAATATAACTTGCATGCTGATGGATAGTTTTTTCTTCCCTGGAAGATGTCAAGCTTTGTGTAGATATCTCAGTTCCAGCTCCCAGTATCACATGGGGCGTTTCTGTCCTCACATGGGTATAGAAACACAAATCCTTACATTATTGAAACAAGCATTTCTTCCTTATTTTCTAGGAATTTCAGAATCAGTTCCCATATTTATTCTGATTTTTTGATTCCTCTTCATGTGTAGGATGTGAAGATTTCTCTGTATTTCTGATAGTATTAGTTATTAATTTTAAAGTATGCATATATATAAAACTACATGTGTATATTTTTATACATAAAAATTATAAAGATATCTGAAAGATTATATATATTTACATAAATAAAATATTTCAGATAACTACATATTTTCTGTGATTACTAGTTAGTGGCAACTTACTGAAGCTTCCAGCCCTCAATAATTTGAAGTTAAAAAAATAAGTACCTGGCCAGGCAAAGTGGCTCATGACTGTAATCTCAACACTTTTGGAAGCCAAGATGGGAGACTTGCTTGAGCCCAGGAGTTTGAGATCAGCCTAGGCAAGACTGCAAGACCTTGTCTCTACAACAAATAAAAAAAATTCCAGGCGTGGTGGCGCACACCTATAGTTCTGTCCCTTAAATGATGCTGCCTCCCTTAGGTATGTGAAATATACTGGATTTTTGTGAGAAAGCAGAATAAGGATAAGATTATTATAGTCTCTTTGAATGAACATTTTGTTAGTAATCTTATTGTTATTTTTTAGTAAGAGCGTGCCACCATACATTTATATGTATGTGTATATGTACACTCACAGGGACATAGCTAAACAGTTTTTAGTGATGATGATTCAGACTACATGTGTTATAACTGTCTGATTTTGTTAGTGAGAATTGGCTGGATACCGGTTCAGGACACTCTTGAGCAGGGTTCAGCAAACTTTTTCAGTAAAGGACTAGATAAAGTCTAGTTTTGGCTTTGCAGGCCATATGGCCTCTGTCACAATTACTCAACTCTGCAGTTACAGTGGGAAAGGACCATAAACAATATGTAAATGACTAGGTGTGGCTGTGTCCCAATTAAATTGTATTTATAAAAACAGATTTGGTCCATGGGTTGTGGTTTGCTGGCCCCTGCTCTTGAGTCTATTCCATGATAAAATGCTATAATCACATACATGTATCCATAAACTAAGGCTTTCATTGTGCGCATGGAATTCCCAGATGCTGTCTGAGTCAGGTGGAGAGAATCTGGGTGGCTCCTCTTGGAACTCCAGTAGAGTAGTGAAAATGAGATGGAACCCTCTGGCATGTACCTCCTCTTCTCTTATCACAGACTGACTGCAGTAAGAAGGTAAACAATGTTGATCTTGGCCAAGGAGCTTTTCATAAGATGAATATACTATTCACTGACTTTTTGAATCATTCTTGTCTTCCCAGAGCCTTGTAGGGCTGCTAGAATGACCAAAGCGAGGTTGAGTTTTTAGATTATGACAATATCAGATGGAGAAGTGTGGAACTTTTAAAGAAAAAATTCAACAGTTGGGTTTAGTTTTAATAGTTTAGTGATTTTTAAAAATTTATTTATAAAAAAGGAGATAGAGTCTTGCCGTGCTGCCCAAGCTAGTCTTGAACTTCTAGGCTCAGGCAATCCTCCTTTCTCAGCCTCCCAAAGTGCTGGGATTATAGGCATGAGCCATCACGCCTGGCCTAGTTTAGTAATTTTACAGAAAGACAAGGTGGCTGGTCCAAATAGTGATTTTTCCCATTGGTTATCTTCCCTATGGAATGCTATTGATGTTAGTTTCATCAAGTGTGTAACAGGCTGGGCTGGATTTAAATAGGCACCCACTGATGTGACTGTATACTGCTCAATAATCTGGAAATCAGGGAATAGGTGGGTTCTGAATGCTATCCCAAGCATCAAGGTTAAATAGATTGCCTTTGCATATAGTGTGCCATTTACACAAATCATGATGAAGTTTAGTTTGCTTCCAGTTTGGACAAGGACTTTAGGTATAGCTTTTTATTTATTTTTTCCTCCTTTTCTAGACCTTGTAATTGCCTTTCTGTGTTTGTGTTGATAAAAGGATAATGTGCTTTCATCTTATAATCAAATCTATCAAGCTTCCATTTTAAAATAAAACTTTCTATTTATTTTTTTTAATGTGTAATACATTCCCGAGGGTCAACTATCAGGAATTATAAGACAATATCCTTTCCACCTCATTTCTGTATTTGCTCAGTTTCCACTATGGGTGATTACTGGTATAAGTTTCTTAATAATCATTTCATCGAATTTTTAAGCATATGCAAGCCAGTACACATAACTATTTTTCTTTTCACCTTGATATACAGGTGATAGCAAAGATATTATTCTGCATCTTGCTTTTTTGCTTAATAATTTATCTTAGTGATCTTTTTGTGTTAATCCAGTTTTTTCATGCATTTTGCAACTGCATAGCTTTTCATTGCATAAATAGCCATAGTTTTAAACTCTGTATTTTATCCATAGACTTTCTAATCTCTGGCTATTGCCAACACCATCGCAATGAATAAGCCTGTCTGTTCATTATTTTGCATGTGCCTAAGTATAGGCATACCTCATTTTACTGCACTTTGATTTATTGTGCTTTGCAGATGTTGCAATTTTTACAAACTGAAGGTTCATGGCAACCTTGTGTGGAGCAAATTTATCAGCATCATTTTTCCAACAGCATGTGCTCACTTTGTGTATCTGTGTCACATTTTGGTAATTCTAGCAATATTTAAAACTTGTTCATTATTATATCTGTTATGGTGATGTGTGATCAGTGATGTTTGATGTTACTATTGTATTTGTTTTGAGGCACTGTGAATCACTGTGCCCGTGTAAGACAGCAAGCTTGATAAATGTGTTTGTTCTGACTGCTCCACTGACCTGCTATTCCCTCATCTCTACCCTGTCCTTGGGCCTCCCTATTCCCTGAGACAAAACAATAGCAAAATGAGGTCAGTTAATAATCTAACAATGGCCTCTAAGTGTTCAAGTGAAAGGAATAGTTGCACATCTCTCACTTCAAATCAAAAGCTAGAAACTATTAAGCTTAATGAGGAAGACATATTGAAAGCTGAGATAAACTGAAAGCAAGTCCTCTTGCACCCAACAGTTAAGTTGTGAATGCGATGGAAAAGTTATATTGGAGGAAATTAAAAGAACCACTTCAGTGAACACACAGTAAGAAAACAAAACAGCCTTATTGCTGATGTGGAGCAAGTTTGAGAAGTCTGGATAGAAGATGAAACCAACCACAACATTCCCTTAAACTGAAGCCTAGTCCAGAGGAGACCCTAACTCTCTTCAATTCTGTGAAGGTTGAGAGAGGCAAGGGAGCTGCAGAAGAAAAGCTGGAAGATAGCAGAAGTTGGTTCATGAGGTTTAAGGAAAGAAGTCATCTCCATAACATAAGAGTGCAAGATGAAGCAGCAAGTGCTGATGATGATAAAGCTGTACCAAGTTATACAGAAGATTTAGCTAAGATAATTGATGATGGTGGCTACATTAAACAATATATTTTCAATGCAAATAAAACTGTTTTCTATGGAAGAAGATGCCAACTAGGACTTCTGTAGCTAGAGAGGAGAGAAGTCAATGCCTAGCTTCAAAGGACAGGCTGATTCTCTTGTTAGGGGCTAATGCAGTTGGTAACTTTCAGTTGAAGCCTATGCTCATTTACCATTTCAAAATCCTAGAGACCTTAAGAATTATGCTGCACTTCATAAATGGAACAATAAAGCCTAGATAATAACACATCTGTTTAGAGCATGGTTTACTAAATGTTTTAAGCCCACTGTTGAGACCTACTGCTCAGAAAAATTCCTTTCAAAATAGTACTGCTCTGCCAGGTGTGGTGTCTTATACCTGTAATCCCAGCACTTTGGGGAGGCCAAGATGGGCAGATCCCTTGAGTCCAGGAGTTTGAGACCAACCTGGGAAACATGGTGAAACACATCTCTACAAAAAATACAAAAACTAGCTTGGCGTGGTGGTGTGTGCCTGTAGCCCCGGTTACTTGAGAGGCTGTAAAGGGAGGATTGCTTGAGCCCAGGAGGTGGAGGTTTCAGTGAGCTGAGATTGCACTGTAGCACTCCATCTTGGGTGACAAAGCGAGACTCCATTTTGGGGGAAAAGAAAGTACTGCTCATTGCCAATGCACCTGGTCACCTCAGAGTTCTGATGGAGATGTGCAGGAGATTAATACTGTTTTCATGACTGTTAGCACAACATTCATTCTACATTCTAGATCAAGGAGTAATTTTGACTTTCAAGACTTAATTTAAGAAATACATTTTGTAAGGCTATAGCTACCATAGAGAATGATTCCTCTGATAGAGCTGGGCAAAGTAAATGGAAAATCTTCAGGAAAGAATTCACCATTCTAGATGCTATTAAGAATATTCATGATTTGTGGGAGGGGGTAAAAATACCACATGAATAGGAATTTGGAAGAAGTTGATTCCAGTCCTGGTGGATGAGTTTGAGGAGTTCAAGACTTTAGTAGAAGTAACTGCAGATGTGGTAGAGCTAGCAAAGGAACTAGAATTAGGAATGGAGCCTGAAAATATGACTGAATTGCTACAATATCATGATAAAACTTGAATGAATGGGGAGTTGCTTCTTTCTTATGGATGAGCAAAGAAAGTAGTTTCTTGAGATGGGATCTACTCCTGGTGAAGATACTGTGAACATTGTTGAAATGATATCAAAGGATATAGAATATTACATAATTTAGTTGATAAAACAGTGGTAGGATTTGAGAGGATTGACTCCAATTCTGAAAGAAGTTCTGTGGGTAAAATGCTATCAAACAGCATTGCATGCTACAGAGAAATCTTTCATGGAAGAAAGAGTCCATTGAGCAGCAAATTTTATTGTCTTATTTTCAGAAATTGCCACAGCCACCTCAATTCAGTAAACCCCGCCCACCCTGATCAGTCAGCAGCCATCAACATGGAGGCAAGATCCTTCACCAGCAAAAAGATTACAAATTGCTGAAGGCTCAGATGATCATTAGCATTGTTTGGCAATAAAATATTTTAAAATTAACTGTATATTTTTAGACATAATGCTATTGCACACTTAGACTACAGTATAGTGCAAACATACTTTTTATTTTATTTTGTTTTTTGAAAGACAAGATCTTGCTCTGTTGCCCAGGCTGGAGTGTAGTGGCGTAATCATAGCTCACATAGCCTTGAATTCCTGAGCTCAAGCAATCCTTCCACCTCAGTCTCTTGAATAACTAGGATTACAGGCATGCACTACCACACCCAGCTAATTTTTAAATTTTTTGTCACAATGAGGTCTCACTATGTTTCCCAGGCTGGTCTTGAACTCCTGGCTTCAAGGAATCCTGCCCCCTCAGCCTCCCAAAATGCTGGGATTACAGGCATGAGCCACTGTGCCTCCCCTAAACATAACTTGTATGTGCAGTAGGAAACCAAAAAAATGGATTCACTTTATTGCAATGTTCGCTTTATTGTGGTATCTGGAACAGAACCCATAGCATCTTTGAGGTATGCCTGTATAGGATAAATCCTTAAGATAAATTTCTGGGTAAAAGTTTATACTCCTAAGAGGCCGAGAAGAGTTAGGGAGTTGGGGGGTGGGGGAATGAAGAGATGTTGATTAATGGGTCCAAATATATAATTGGATAGAAGAAATAAGGCCTACTGTTCAATAGATTAGTAGGGTAACTACAGTTGACAATATTCTATTGTATATTTCCAAATAGCTAGAAGAGAATAATTCAGATGCTCCTAGTATAAAGAAAAGATAAATATTTAAGGTGATAGATATCTCAGTTACCCTGACTTGATCTTTACACATTATATGAGTGTATCAAAATAGCATATATACCCTGAAAATATTTACATCTATTATGTATCAGTAAATAATTTTAAAATTGAAATGTATTTCACAGAAAAAGGCTATATGTGTTTGAATTCTGATAATTATTGACAATTTGTCATCTATAGGGATGGCACCAATTAAAACTCATGATAGAAATGTATGAAAGGAACCAGGCACGGTGGCTCATGCCTGTAATCACAGCACTTTGGGAGGCTGAGGCAGGCAGATTACCTGAGGTTGGCAGTTCAAGACCAGCCTGCCCAACATGATGAAACACCATCTCTATTAAAAATACAAAAATTAGCTGAGCATGGTGGTGGGTGCCTGTAATCCCAGCTACTTGGGAGGCAGAGGTGGGAGAATCACTTGAACCTGGGAGGCAGAGGTTGCAGTGAGCCGAGATCACGCCGCTGCACTCCAGCCTGAGTGACAAAGCAAGACTCCGTCTCAAAAAAAAAAAGAAAAGGATGAGAGAATATACTGCTTCATACCAGCATTATTACATCATTCTGAAATCTTTTGGATTTTTGCCATTATGACTGAGAAATAATATCTAAATATAGCTTTAGTCTGCATTACTCTTATTAAGAATAAAGTTGAGCCTTTTATATGTTTTGTGAACTGTTTATATATTTTCTTCTGTGAATTCGTCATATCTTTTGTTCAGTTTTTCTACTGAGTTTTTTACGTGTTTCTTGTCTATGTCCAGGACATTTAACATTCTAGGGAGATTATCCCTCTGCTGTCACACAAATTGCAAATATTTTCCTGCCTCGTCATTTATCTTTTGCTATTTTAATTATTTGATGAGTGAAATTTGACCTTGGTTGTTGTACTTTTTTTTGCCTTGAAAACATTTTTTTGTTTTTGTTTTTTCACTGCAGTTAGATTTAACAATCTTTATTTGTGGCCTTTAGATTTTATGTTTTAATAAAAGTTCTACCCTCATTCCAAGGTCATAAAGGTCTCCACTATTTTCTCTACTACTTTATGGTTATTTTATTTTGTACTTAAAGATTTGATCTTTTGGAATTTATTCTAGTATATAGTGTGAAATTTGGGCCTAACTACAGTCTGTTCTCATTATTCACAGATTCTGTATTTATGAATTCACCTACTCACTAAAATGTATTTATAACCCCAGAATCTATACTCATACTATTTTTGCAGTCATTCTTGATACAAGTAGTGGCAATGAATTTCAGTTGTGTGACATGTGCGTGTTCCCAGCTGAGGTCGAGCAACCGATGCTCTACCTTCTCTAATACTATAAACAAGTGGGCTTCTTCCAGCCTATTTAGTATGACATTTTCGTATTTTTTGTGCTGTTTGTTGGTGCCTAAGTATGGTGCTGAAGTGTTATCTAGTATTCCCAACTGCCTTACAGAGCAAATATATGTGTTAGATTAGCTTTGTTCAGGCATGAGTTCCAGTGCTGTTGGCCGTGAGTTCAACGTTAATGAATCAACAATATATATTAACTAAGGTGTCATTAACAGAAACACATAAACAAGGTTATGGATTTATCAGTTGATAAAAAATGTTGTGACCGGAGGGAGGCTTGAAGAAACCAAACCCAGCATTTCCACTATGAGCAATGGTTCAGTATTCACTAATTCTTGTTTGCAGCATCTTTACAGGACTACTGCTAATCATGAGAATCAACGGTATATGTTTTTTCAGGATAACTACATAGCTCCTCCAATACAGTCACCTGAATGGTCTATCTCTTGCCACTGATTTGAGGTGTCACTTCAAAATTACCAAAGTGAGAGGATCGCTTAAGCCCAGGAATTGAAGACCAGCCTGTGCAACATAGTGAGACCTTGTCTCTACAAAAAATTTAAAAAATAGCCAGGTGTGGTGGCCGCCTGTAGTCCTAGCTACTTGGGGGGCTAAGGCAGGAGCATCTCTTGAGCCCAGGAGGTTCGAGGCTGCAGTGATTGTGCCGCTGCACTCCAGCCTGGGTGACAGAGTCTCAAATAATAATAATAATAATTTTTAAAAATCTGCTAATCTTAGTTCCCTCCACATTTTTCCTTTTAAGAGTTTTCCTGGATTTTTTTTGCTTTTGTCTTTCACACAAACTTTAGAATTACCTTGTTTAGTCCTAAGAAAACTTAATGGTATTTCTACTGAGTTAATATAAAAATAAACTCAAGGACAACTGGCATCCTTATGAGTCTTCCTACTCAGGAATGTGGTTTGCCTTGCCATAGAGGCAAGTCGTCTTTTTTTATCCTTCAGGAGAGTTAAAACGTTCTCTTCACATAGACCTTCAAATTTCTTTCTTTAATAATATTGTTACTTCAGCTGCTATTATTTCTATGAGATTATCCATCTTATCAAAGTCTGCAGGACATCTATGGAGGATGAAAAAACCATGTTCTGAGCCTAGTTGATATATTTAAAGACTATCTTCACCTGAAAATTTAAGGTGGGAGAAACAAACCAATTGTTACGTAGAGTAGAAGGAATGACGTGGGGAGATTAATGAAAATGTAGAAAAGGCTTGATGTGTCATCCTATTTATTTCATCCAACATTTCAAGCTTTTTACGGTGTGTCAGCAGTGTTGTAAGTACTTTACAATTATTCATTTATTTTTACAACAACCCTATAGGATGGGTATATTATCATTGCCACCTTGACTTTGTAAATGAGGAAACTGAGGTTGACAGAGGCTTGAAGTTGCACAGCTGGTTTCTTGAGGGAGCTGGAATTCAGACCCAGCAGATTGGATTCAGGGGCCATGCTCTTAACCACAGGTGTTATACCGAGGAACAATTAGGACAGGAGTTGAAGAGAGTGCAGCAGATCCTTGAATAATGTCATTTCTTTCAACTCATTTCCTTATAATGTTGATGAGAAAAAAAAATTACTGTCTTGCTGGGACTACTGTCTGTGTGGAGTTTGCACATTCTTCCCATATCTGTATGGGCTTTTTCTGGGGACTCTGGTTTCCTCCCACATCCCAGAGTTGTGCCTGTTAGGTGAACTGGCATGTCTAAATGGTCCTGGTTTTAAGAATGTGAGTGTGTGTGAGTGAGCTCTGTGATGGGATGATGTCACCTCCAGGGTTGGCTCCTGTCTTCCACACTAAGCTGCTGGGATAGGCTCTGGCCACCTGTGACCCTGAACTGCAATAAATGGGTTGGAAAAGGAATGAATAAATGAATACCAATTACTGTCAAATAAATATTCGTCAAGTCTACCATAATCATACAAATGTATAACAATAAACAACGCAGCACAAAAAAGCTCTGCGAGCCTGCCATATTTGTGATTGTTGGTTTCGAACTATGTGGTGAGAGGAGGTGTTCCTGACAATTTTTGCTTTGCAAGCACTTATTTCTTGATTTAACTCATCACCACTACAACCACTGTCATTCGCTAATTTACCAAAAATTGGGTAAACAATTACCTTACTTGTTTTTATTAATCTTTCTTAAGGTATGTATAGCTCACACTTACTTCAATGTTTACTATTAGAAGTGTTTGGGTCTTTGTTTAGGAGTTTGGTAATGTTTTGGGGACCACAAATATGCTGTAGGAACTGACCTCTTGTTTATATGTGGTAAAATTGGTTTTGTTACATGTTGTTTCAGTTAAACTTGCAGTTTCCAAGAACCTATTGATGATGTTAAGTGAGGACTTACTGTATTATGGCCCTAAATATTAAAACATCAATACGTGAAAATTTGGTAACTTGCAGAACAGATCTGAGACTACTGTGTATTACTTGAGAAGGATTTTATAGTGTTATTGGCTCTGTGGAGACCAGAACTGGGTTGGAATATGGTGACAGAAGAGTCACCTTTATGTAAAGAGAGAAAGGGCAAGGGCAGCAGACCACATGGCCTTGAGGAGACCAAAGGATGCATCCTGACCCAGCTGATGGAAAGGACACAGATGGCGCACACAGCTGGGATGGGAGGCTATTTCTCTGAGGTTCCCAAAACCTCAGACCTCTGCCAACAGCAGAATGATTGACAAGCAGCTTTGTAAGTGATTTCACCTCTGGGAACCCTCAGAAGCAACCTGAAGAAATTCAGCCTTGTTTCTTATCCTGATCAATAAGGAAAGATTAGCTGGTTTAATAGGATTGGGAGGAAGCCATATTATACGTAGCTGTAAAGCTATAAAAATGATTTGGCCAAGTGACCCCACCATCTCATTTCATTAGACACAAGAATAGTCAGATGACTACCCTAGAATTCAGGGTGAGAGATTTTAAATAGGTGAAAAATAACATAGGTATGATTCTATAGGTTGAAACTGTGGAAAGGAAAAGAATATAGAAAGGTTAAGAAGAGGTGAGGGAGATAACTGACATTAATTATGTGCTGACTGTGTTCCTGGTGCTTTACATAAATGTCATGGCACAGGAATAGACAATTAGGACAATGAAGCTTGATAGAAAGTCTGGAAATAGACTCTTGCATTTATGGGAATGTAAAATGCGATAAGCATAGCACATCAGAGAATAGTGATGAGAACACTCGGTCTCCATTTAAAAAGTTAGAGCCCAAGTTACATCTCTAGACAGGTTCCAGATGGAATATGGAGTTTAACATAAAAATAAAATGTTAGAAGGAAAAATGGAATACTTTATCATTGTAGGTGAAAAAGGACACAAAATTCAGAAGCCATGTGTAGAAACTGATGAATTTGACTGTATCTTTTTTTCAACTTTTGAATGACAAAATATATCAAAGAAACCTAGATAAAACTTTTGTCACATTTATAATAATGTTCAGTGTTCCAAAAAATAATTAAAAGACAACCCAAAAGAAAAATAATGAGCAAGGAAAATGAGCTGGCAACTCATAGGAAAAATACAAATGGCCAAGAATCAATGGAAAAAAGCTCAATGTCCCAGTTAACCAGGAAATACAAATTAAGTGAACAATAAAATAATTTTTTACCTATGTTTTTAAATTATTTAAAAACTGATAATATATGTTATTGGCAAGGGTGTTTGAGAAGCTGGTGCTGTCAAATACGAATAGAGTGAATTTGAATTGATGTAGCATTTTTTTGGAGTGAAATGTTCTTTCCTTCTAACATAATAAGTCAATTTCATGATACTCATCCAGATAAAGGAGCACAGTGGTAAGAACCTGGCCTTATGAGCAAGGTTACTTGCTTGTTGAATCCTGCTTGTTAACTTATTCCCTGCTGCTGCAAGTTATTTAGCCTCTTTGAGAAAGAGGTTTGTTTTTGAGCTGAGAGCTTTGTCATCTGAAAAGTGGGAATGATCACCTCAGATGGGTGTTGAGAATATTTCAAAAGTTACTACACGTAAAACACTTAGATTAACGACTGTAACATAGTAAGCACTCAATGAGAATTATTTTGGTCATAGAAACACAATGGAGCTGGGATGTTCACAACAGCATTATTTATAAAGATTAAAAAGAAGTAAGTAACCAAAATGATTATTTTAATGGGGAAAAGTTAAATAAATATTATTGAAGACCATGTAGGCATTAGAAGAATTAAGGAGACTGGTCATTTGATTAGCTGAGCCTTTCTTTATTGAGTTCCTATAATGTGAGAGGCCCTATCCTGGCACTGGAGATATAGTGGTAGATAGAACACAATCCTTTATCAAAAAGCAAAATGCTCCAAGAAATGTTAAGAAGGCAATTGCAAAATAGTGTTCTTAGAATGAGTCTACGAATGACAAAAATGAATAGCTTTACCCAAAACTATGGACATGTGAAATGCCAAGAAAAATATTTGAAAGGATACTCAACATACTACTGTACCTCATTTTACCTTTTAACATTTCCAAAACTGGAATGTGTGTTACAAGTGATGGCATCTAAGATTGGATAAAGTATGACATTAGCAAAGGTTATCTTGGAGGTAGGATTGATGATTGGGTAAGGATGATAAGGGACTTTTTACTTTATTATTCTTTAGTTACACTTGGACTTCCACCTAAGGCACTTCTGTATTTACTTCTTATTATGTGAAACTTTGCTATGAGAAATATGTGTATGACTGACTTGTGTAAGATGGCAACAACAACTAACCCTTCGGGCTTTGTGGAGGAGGGAGGTCCAGACCAGATGTGTACAGTTGCAGTCCCACCCTGATGCCCAGGTAGACAACTTGAGCATACAAACCTTGCCTACCTTGGCCTGTGGATCTTCCTGCACTGCATTAGCCAATATTTTTTTAGTTACAAGTAACAGAAACCCACTTGTATTAGCTTAACTTTAAAAAGTGTGTATGTGTGTGTGTAGGGGGGATTTATTATAAGAATAAATGAGTATTGCAGAATCCAGGGGCTGATCCTGTGACCAGACCTGAGCAAGGATGCCCTCCGGAGCCAGGCTTGGGGTCTTTCAGCCGCTCTCTGGCCCTGTGTGATGTCTCCCTCTGTTTCTGTTCACCTGGTTAGTTCATTCCTCTCCTCTCTCTGCAGAGGGGCTTTCAGACTTCTCTCTCCACAGGACAGAAGGTGGCCACTCCATGGCTGCCAGATTACATCTTTTCAATTCAAGTAGCCAACAGGGACAACTAGCATATCTGGATCCCAAATCTGAACTCGCAGGAGACAGAATCTGATTTGGTCTGTTTGGGTCGGTCAGGCATCCATGAGTGATCAATCCTTCAGGGGCAGGGAGTGGGGCATATGTACAGATATTGCTGCCAGGAGCTACTTTTGTGACCAAGGGAACACAGCTACTGAGGAAGGTGAATTATGGGCCAGGCAGATAACTTCAACTGAATAGCTAAGAAATGTTATTCCCATGACATCTTATTCCCTTTATTCTTTTTGCTCTGGTCCTAAGGGTGTCTAGGATTTTGGTGCCCTGCAGGACCAATAAAACTAAAATCCCCTATTCTTCCCTAAGAAACTACTGCTTCTCCCCAAAATGGTCCCTTCCTTATAGCCTTCTCAGCCTAGCTTGCTGGCCTTAGGAGAGACTGCTAGTTTTGCCTTTAAGGGCATTTATTAGGCAGGGCTTCACTAACAAAACTAGTGACTTGTCCATTTATCTTTGCATTTGTAGATGGAATAGAAATGTATCTTTTTGCAAAAACTAGGGATACCAGGAAACAGAGAACTCCATAGCTTCAAATGGCCCTCTTTCCTCCATATTCTAGTCTAATGGCGCTAAAGAAAGCAGTCTTCATAGCCAGAATCACCACAGGGAATGCTTCTAAAATGCCTGTGACTCCCATGTACCATAGTCACCTTAGTGGGAAGATAAAACAGAACTCAGGGCTCCCTCCTCTGAGTAGGAAGCATGACTTAGCACGATTAGCACAAGAGATGTTTAGGGGAGACCCAAAGGCTTCTGGTTGGTTGGACAACTCTAGACTTGAGCTTCTTTTTTAATGTGGTGACAAAAAAACTCTTATGAACTGCTCTTTGGGGGAAAATATGTGAGGATCATGGTTTCTAATTTTAAATGAAAAGTCCACCTTCCACCATATCACCATCATTATTGATCAGATGTAGCCTCTTCTAAAAGCTGGAGGGAGTTGTAATGCAGAATTCAAGTGAGCTCACCTGGTCTCTAGCGGGCGTTTTAAAGGACACAAGGGAAACAGTTGAAGAAAATGAGAATGCTATTGGGTTCGAGCCCTCCTTAATGGGGAAGGACAAAGACAGGGGTGGGGAAGGTAAAAAGAAGAGTGGGGAGAGAAATTCTTCAAGGTAATTTCCTTGAGTATGGGAGAAAAAGGAATGAGTATAAAGATCAGCTGGAGAAATGGAACTCCTTGTTGAGCTTCTTTTAATGGACTCACATCTACAGTAGTCCTGGAAAGTGGCCTGTGTGATTCAAGGCCTTGGCAACAGTAAGAAAGAACAGGGCAGTGCTGAGTCCTGCCTCTATCATCGATTTGAGCAAGGGCAGGGTCTTTGATGGTGTTCTGCAGAGCATCCTTGGGCCAAAGAGGCTCCATGCATTTTTCCAGGACTTTGGATCGTTTGCAGTTTGCCCCATAACTCCCACACATTTGCTTTTTCATGTCCCAAAGCTCTGGCTGCTGCAGCGTTCCCATAGGAATGTGGATGCCTGCCAAGCGACCTCATGTGCATTCCATTCATCTCCTTGGCTGGGAGGCAGCAGGGAAGGAAGCAAATTGGCTGCTTGCTTAACTGTTTGGGTCCCACATTCACCCTGAAAGGAATCACCAAAGTTGTTGGACTTTTCCAATAATCATGAAGAAAAAACAGAAGTAAAACAAAAGAGATATTTATTTATTCATATGATCCCATCTGGAAAACAGCTATTTTTAAGGGTAGCCTAATGAAAATCACATCCTTTGGCTTGTTTGAAATCATCTTCCACCAGAAAGCCATTTTGAAGCAATGAGGCTTTGTGAGGTGTGACTCGAAACAATGTGAGTAATTTTTTTTAAGCAATCACACCAAACTGTTAGCCATTCAATTTCAGGTTGTTGCCTTCCAAGTAATCTCAGTGGGCTGTGACCTTGCAATTCCAAGATGCTCCAACCTGTGTAAAATTCCTTTAAGGCAATCACTACACTCTTGCTCTGTTCTGCTTTTAGTTTATCATTCAGTCAGCACATACAGGCAACTCCTGTGTGCCAAGCACTCTGCAAAGCTCTGGGGATAGAATAATGGGGGAGGTGAAATCTTATTGAATGTTTGACCATACGAAGCCCCCAGGGGCCAGTGGAAAAAGTTAGCCCGACGAGGGTTTGAATCTCGGTTTAGCCTCGTGCAGATTGTGTAATCTCAGCCAACTTTCCTAAACTCTTTGAGTCACAGTGCTGCAGTTCCAAAAAGAAGACGGTAAAATCTACTTGATGGGATGTCTTTGAGGAGAAAATCAGAGGAAAATATGTAGTAAGCAGTCTTAGCACACAAGCTGATATAGAGTAATTGCTCAGAAAATGAGAGCACTTATGATTTTAATTGTCTGAATTACACAGCTAGTTCAACTGCCTTTTTTTTTGGACTAGACTCTTACTGTTTGAAAAATTATTGTGTGCATAAGTAATATGCACAAGGTACCAAATTTAAAGTGTACAAAAATTAGACGATGAAAAGGATATCTTTTCCCTGTCCTTACCCCTGTGCCATTAGTTCTCCTCACTAGAAAGAATACAGCCAAGATCTTGTATATTTCCAGATTTAACTGTATTTCTCAGAGGTTGGTCCATGGCAACGCTTGGTGTTCATTCTTTTTTTTCTTTTTTCCAGCTAATTGAGGTATAATTGACAAATATTGTTGTATATATTTAAGGGGAACAATGTGATGATTTGACATACATATATATTGTAAAATGATTACCACAATCAAGTTAGTTAATGCATCATCATCTCACATAGTTACCATTTGTGTGTATGTGGTAAGAACACTTATGGCCTACTCTACTTGCAAATTTCAAGTGTACAATACAATAGTATTAACTGTAGTCACCGTATTGTACATTAGACCTCCATGATGTATTCATCTAATAACTGAAAGTTCGTACTCTTTGACCAACATCTCCCCATTTCCCCCAACCCCCAGCCTTTGGCAACCATCCTTCTACTCTGTATGAGTTTGACCTTTTTAGATTTCACATATAAGTGGAATCATACAGTGTTTGTCTTTCTGTTTCTGACTTATTTCACTTAACATAATGCCCTCCAGGTTAATCCACATTGTCATGAATGGCAGAATTTTCTTCTTTATGGCTGGATAATATTTCATTGTCTATATATACCACCTTTTCTTTATCCATTTGTTTCCATGTCTTGGCAATTTGAATAATGCTGCAATGAAAATAGGAGTGCAGAGAGGCACTGATCTAATTTCCTTCAGATATGTACCCAGAAATGGAATTGCTGGATCATATGGTAGTTCTAGTTTTAGTTTTTTGAGGAACCTTCATATTGTTTTCCATAATGGCTGTACTAGTTTACATTCCCACCTACCGTATACAAGGATTCCTTTTCCTCCACATCCTCACGAACACTTACTTCATCTTTTTGATAATAGCCATCCTAACAGGTGTGAGGTGATGTCTCACTGTGGTTTTGATTTGCACGTCCCTGATGATTAGTGATACTGAGTACCTTTTCATGTACCTGTTAGCCATTTGTATGTCTCCTTTGGAAAACTATCAATTCAAGTTCTTTGTAACACTTTTTAGAAGAGATTATTTGGGATTTCTTTGCTATTGAGTTGTATGAATATTTTGTATATTTTGAGTATTTACCCCTTATCAGATAAATGACTCGAAAATATTTTTTGCTCATTCCCTAGGTTGCCTTTTCATTTTGTTGTTTCCTTTGCTGTGCAGAAACTTTTTTGTTTGATGTAGTCCCACTTATTTGTTTTTGCTTTTGTTGCCTTGACTTTTGGTGTCATCTGTAAAAATATCATTACTAAGGCCAATGTCAAGAAGCTTTTTCTCTGTTTTTTTTTTTTTTCTAGGAGTTTTATGATTTCAGGTCTTATATTTAAGTCTTTAATCCATGTTGAGTTAATTTTTGTGCTGGTGTAAGATAAAGATTCTATTTCTTTCTCTTTTTTTTTGCATGTCAGTATCTAGCTTTCCTCTTTATTTATGGAAGAGACTTTCCTTTCCCTATTTTGTAATCTTGGTACCCTTGTCAAATAATAGTTGACCATATATGCATGAGTTTCTAGTCTCTCTATTCTGTTTCATTAGTCTGTGTCTGCTTTTATGCCAGAACCACACTGATTTGATTGCTATAGCTTTGTTATACAGTTTGAAATCAGGAAGTATGATGCCTCTGATTTTATTCTTCTTTCTTAAGATTACTTTGGCTATTTGGGGTCTTTTGTGGTTCTATGTGAATATTCGTGTTTGTTTCCTTTTTTTTCTATTTCTGTAAACACCACCATCGGAATTTTGATTAAGGACTGCTTTGAATCTATAAATCACTTTGGGCAGTTGATCATTCTTATTGCCTCATGCTTTTTAAATGATTATGTGGTATTCCATTAACTGAATGTATCATAATTGATTTTAGCCACTTCCCTATCAATGAATATTTAAGTTTTTTCTAATCTTTCACCATGACAACAATAAAGCAAAGCCCATTCCTGTGCTTAGCTTTGACTACTTCTAGTAAAAGAATGGCAAACCAAAGAAATACAATGCGCTCCTTAAGGCAGCTCCTGGCAATGTCATTGGAATTGGGTGACTGCTTGGAGCAGAAAATGCTGATCTGATTGGATACATTCTGAAAGTTTTCTCAAAAAACATCTCATTCTGTTCCTAGAATATTGATACCACCCTCAACTGCTACCTATTTGAAAAGTGAGCCAGGCATAGTGGCTCATTCCTATGATCCCAGCACTTTGAGAGTCGAAGGCAGGAGGATCACTTGAGGTCAGGAGTTCGAGACCAGCTTGGGTACATACTGAGGCCCTGTCTCTACCAAAAAAAGAAAAAGAAAAAGAAAAAAGAAAGAGGAAAGTGCAGAATCTATGTAATAATAATACAAAATGGTGACATTTTAGTCCAGATAGGACTGCCGTGAAACCCTTCCAGGACATATAATACATGGACAAATCTTTCTTTGGCTGGCAGAAAAGAGTCAAGATGCAGAGATTTCATACAGCCACTCTAGAAGCAGCTGTTAAGAAGATTCACACTCTAATTTGCTGCCACAGCTTGAAACAGTGAAATGTATTAAAATGTGCCACATCAGTTAACATGGGTTCAATTAGATGGAGGTTGCCAATTTGGAAGGAGGGCAAATGTTCCTTGGTGGCCATCTTTGCTGATGCCCAGGCCTGCATAGGCTGTGTGTGGAGCTGAATCAGAGAGATCTTATACATGAGGTTCTGGCACAATCCAAGCACAAATAAGACCCAGGGATTAGCTTTCCTGGATGAATAATTATTTCTGAATCATGGGAAAGGCACACGTGGAAACGAGGCAGGGGGATGGAAGATGGAAGTCTTTCTAAGAGGTCTCTGCTGTCAGAAGCAGCAGTCCTCAAATGAGCTCCATGCAAATGAAAACCGGTCCCAACAGCATCTTGAGCCAAAGAAAATTCTTGGTTGGGGTTGAAAAAAATGTCAGATAAATAGTTTCTTCTTGCTTCTCAGCAGGCCCCAGCTATCACTGCAATCCAGATCTGGCCTCTAAGCAGTTCTGGCAGGTTTAGCTTGGACCAGCTGCTGTGATGAAATTGCAATAATTCCAGGTTTCCCTCAAATCTGGACTGAGCCAAAGGCAATCTAGGCTTCTAGCATCCGCTTACTTCATTGCCTTCTCTCCTGTCCCTCCTCAACTTTCAAGCTTCTGGTTTTTAAATTTTAACTTAGATAGAGGTGATAGAGGAAACCTGTTCAATGCAACACAGAAGTCTGGAAAATGTTTCTTTCAGGTCAATTTAAGAAACCTATATTGAGTACTCAGTGAGTCTATTTAGGTGAGCTGCGTGGTGTAACTACTTGCTAACATGGATTGTGTATCCAGTGATAATGCCAGGCTTTGTTACGAGCTTCCTACACAGAAGATCTCATTTAATCAACCAACAGCCTATGAGGTAGGAATGATTATTCCTATATACAATACAAAAAAGATAGGTTAAGTCTCTTACCTTCAGATAAACAGCTGGCAAATGGAAGTATCTGGATCCGAACCCAGTATAACCTGAATCTCAGGCCTCTACTTGTGCTTGCTATGGCACTGGCCATAAGCAAATGAGTCCTTAATTAGTGGTCAGTAAAAGAGACTCGAACAAGAAAAACTAAAGTGAACAAAGGCAGAAAACTGAGACCCAGGTGGGAGAAGGTAGAAGTAGGCAGATAAAGAGTGTGGAAAAAACAGTAGAAGCTAGATTCATGCTCATTCTGAGCCCAACCTCTGAAGACCTCGTGGGTCCTGGGAGCCTAGTGGGGAGGTTTCCCCAGAAATCACTTATTTATAAAGAACTTCCAGTAATTAACACAAAGGTTGAAGCATTCTGAGAAGTTGCCCAAAACTCTTTGCTCCCAAGAGAAAGGAGAAACCTCTCTGGGTACAGTCAACATAGAAGTTTTAATGTACTCAGAGGTTCAGTATTTCAGACACTAAGTCCCAGGGCACTAAGAGACTTGCAGTGTGACGCACTGAAGTTTAGGGAGGGATGTTTATTGTATTTCTTTTAATTAAAACAGGCTTCCTAGACCAGATAGGTGGCTCACTGCCCCTACTCCTGACCCCTGCCCCATTATGGGCACCGAGGAGAATGGAAGTAGATCTGTTTCTAGGGAATCAAGCATCTTTAACCCAGAGAGGGAAAAGAACTCTGGGTAGAGTACACCTCAGCAACATCCAGCAGTCTGTGTTGGTGAAGAACAGGGGTATGGGTTCATAGTGGAGCCATGGGATCCGGAACCACATGGCATGTCCAGAAGCACACTTTTGAGCAAAGCTGGCCAACAAATGTCTTTCATTTTTCCCTGTGGCATCTGAGGCCATGTTCTTCGGCTCATCCCAAGGCAGAGGCCCAAAGATACCAGAGGCTGGTGGTAACAAAGGTTGATATTCAAAATTGTGGAAATGATTCCAGGAATGACTCACCAATGTTTCTGACCTGAGGAGGACTTATTATCAAAAAAGTAAAGAGGGCCGGGCACGGTGGCTCATGCCTGTAATCCCAGCACTTTGGGAGGCCGAGGCAGGTAGATCACAAGGTCAGGAGATCAGGACCATCCTGGCTAACACAATGATAATAAGAAATTAGCCAGGCGTAGTGGCGGGTGCCTGCAGTCCCAGCTACTCCAGAGGCTGAGGCAGGAGAATGGCATGAATCCAGGAGGCAGAGCTTGCAGTGAGCCAAGATTTTGCCACTGTGACACAATCCAGCCTGGGCAACAGCCTGGGTGACAGAGCAAGACTCTGTTGCAAAAAAATAAATAAAAAAGTAAAGAGAGAAGCAGCATCCCACACCCTCTTCCCTGACTGTGGGTTCTCCCTGGTAGCAGGTTCCATCAGGGAAGGGGAGACATAGGATTACTGAATACAATTGGGGTCTGTCAACAAGGAAAATAGGGAAAACTGTTTTGAGGGAGCTTACCGATTATCTCTGGTCCCAGTAGATGCTATTTTCTCTGTCTTACAAATAAACTAATCTTCAGAAGAACTAAATAACTCAAATGCTTATCTGTTAGACTAAGCAGCACTGAAATAATTTCTACACATAGGTGATACTCAACAAATCAGCTCAGTTTAATGCAAAAAACATTCAGGGGGCTGCCTACTATATGCCAAGAAGTCTGTAGTGTGCTAGGGGTGAAAATTTAAATGAGACAGAGTCTCTGCCCTTGAGCTTACAACCTGGTACTTTTTGATTATTTTTATATGTTTTTGTCTACATTTTTCTCATTATTACTGAAGTAACTAGCATTTAATTAGCACACATAATGTGCTTGGGATTTTGGAAATATATAACATTCATATCAAGATTCAGGATAATTATTTGCACTCCATTTGGCAGACAAGAAACTGAGGTACAGCGGCTCACGCCTGTAATCCCAGCATTTGGGAGGCCAAGTGGGCAGATCGCTTGAGTTCAGAAGTTCAAGACCAGCCTGGGCAACATGGTGAAACCCTGTCTCTAAAAAAGATACAAAAATTGGCAAGGCATGATGGTGCACGCCTGCAGTCCCAGGTACTTGGGAGGCTGAGGTGGAAGGATCACTTGATCTCTGTCTCAGGGGTAAATCTTCATTCTTTCAGATGAAACATCCTGATGACCTCATTGCCTTTGCCTGTGATTAGTTTAGGGGTGGCCATGAGGCTCTCCTGGCCAAGGAGACCTGAGAGGATGTCACTGAAGGCTACCAAGAAAGGTCTTGTTGCTTCAAAGAAGAGGAAGAATACACATGGGGGGAAATAGCCCCCAAAACATTCTTCTCTTTTCCACTGGCTATTGTTTGTCTGTGATGGCTGGAACTGAGCAGCCATCTTGAGCCCATGTGGAGAACCACACCAATCCCCTGAGGATGGCGGAGCTGAAAGCTGGGAGAACCTGGGTCCTTGATAGCATCTGAGCCACTGATCTAATCAGCCCTGGGATTCTTGTTACATAGATGAATTTTCCTTATGGTTTAGGTCAGTTAAGTCAGAGAAGGCAACCTAGATGAGATACTCCTTCATGAGGTTGTTAAATTTGGCTCCCCTCATCTCCCCTTCTGGAAGACCATCTGCCAGGAATATTGTAGGAAGGATTCCTGCCTTGTGTGGGAAATGTGGTGGCTCCTTTCAAACTTTGAAATTCTCCACTTCTGTGTTATTCACAAAGCAACTCTGAAAAGCCATTAGTTGGAGCTTCTTAGGGGAATGAAAGGCAGCATGGAGCCCTGGGAAGCATACAGGATGTGGAGACAGAAATCCTGAGCTTGATCCTGGAGATTCCATTTTCAGCTCTGCAGCTTGGTCAAATCACATAAGCTGTCATAGCCTCAGTTTTCTTGTCTGTAAAATAGGGATAAAAGTAGTCCCTATCTCAGGATAAGGATTAAATGAGAAAGTGTTGACATGCTTTACAATGTGCGCTCCTATTTACAGACAGTGATGCAGAAGAAAACCCCATGTAACCAAACAAGGAGCAGAAAAGTAAGGCTTTTATTTATTGTGCTGGAAACACAGAGACGAAATGGATGGATGTGTGTTGGAAAACACACAATTTGGGGAAAGTGGTGATCTTCTCTAGAAAGGATTTCATGCCCTCTCCTTACCAGCTTTGCAAATAACACAATCCTTTCTCAGTGGTTCTACAGGGCTGTTGCAGCTGAGAGCAGAGGGGAAAAGCCATGGAGTCCCTTGGACAATGACCTATAACTCTGATGTTACCAACTATTTATAGCTTTTAAGTCCTTGGAGTGCAGCCCAAGCCCCTCCCACCTCAGGGACATCAGAGGGTCACAAGGCTGCCTGATATGGTCTACAGAAAACTGGTGGTCCCCGGAATTCTCCCAGTTAGGAATTTTTTCTCGCCCGATGGGTTGGACCTGCCTGGGCCTCTTTCCGCAGAAACCCCAGCCTGAACTGTCAGGTTCACATTCAGCAAGCAGTAGTGACTGTGTTGGCTCTTCAGGCTACTCACTAGCTGTCTTGACACATCTTATCTCATTGCACCATCACAGTAGTGAGCAGAGCCATTGGACTGAAATAGAACCCAGCTCAGAGAGGGGGTGTGGCCTGTTCAAGGTCACACAGAAAGGACCTTTGGTTTTAAGTTTCAATCCGCCTGTCTCCAAGGCCTGTGCTCTAATATTTGTATTCCATTTTGAACTCTGGGAGTCTTCTGGGCCTTCAACAAGGCCATTTAAACCCCTCAATCATGCTGGAAAGAACAGTAAGGAGACTGTGGGATGGGGTAAGGGAGCAAAGACACAGCTGGCCTCACACTTGCACTCGGGGTCAGAAGGCATTGATGTGTGCATTGGTACAACTCTGGTGCTAGGGCGTTGCTGAGCATGTCAGTGTGGGCTCGGGGAGCAGGCAGGGCCCTTGGCCCCTTATTGCATGGTCACACCTGATCGTATCACCTCCGTGCTTTGTAAAAGCCTTAGAGACCCTCTGTGATTTCCTCTGTGCAGGACAAAGTCAGGTCCCATAGCTTGATACTCGATGTCCTTCATGACCCAACTCCTGTCCTCCTTTCAAAACTCACTCCCACTCTGAGCCTTCTATTCACACACAGATCTAGTTACAATTCCCAGGATAACCATTTTGAAGGCAAGGATCGTGTCTTATGACTTCTCAGACTCCTGGAGCTCAGCACAGCATCTGGAGCAGCCATGACGTTCAGGGGCTGCAGGAAAAGCTATCACCCTTGTCAATAGGGCCCAGCAAGTGAAATAGGAGGGATGAGGAGTGGGGTGTGAGGGAGGGCTGTCTACAGGAGAGGAGGCTACAGCAGAGGAAGGCCCAGTCTACAAGGCTGAGTTCTGGAGATCCTGGGCCTTGGGTTGCTTGGCTTTTAAAATGGGCCTGGGACCTGGGTGCTGTCTTGGGCATTGGGTCTAGGCTGCTCCAAGAAGAAACCCTTTTACAGTGGGCTTAGCACAAACATTTGACAGTGAGCGTCAGTTGTCCTGGGCCTGGATGGCAGTGCACCCCATGGAGGAGTGGCAGCATGAACATTTACAGAGGGCTGAGAAGGGGCCAGGAATCAGGCTGGGATCTGGCGTCCCAGGAAGCACATCCAGAAAGCAGCAAGTCTACCTGAGATGCCATCTTTTCAGACAAACAAAGGAAGCAGAGAGGGAACCTCTTTGATTGACCCACTCTGAGTAGGATGGTTATAGTTAGTGTCCACCCAGATATCTGGAGTGCTCTTACGAGGATAAGATTTGCTGGGAATGACTGCTCCCACACTCTGCAATGACAAGCTTACGCAGTTTACGCTGCATTCTAGCACACGGTGTGCGGGGAAAGAGGAGAATTATGAGGGGAGCCAGCTCCTCCCTGGCTCAGGCAGGATTCTCCTCCTTCCAACTCCTGTCATTCCCAGCCTTGGATCTCACTGCTCACCTTTCCCTGGTGCTCCTTCCGTGAGTCTGCAGTGGCTCAGTTTGCTCTGAGTGTAATCTTGGTGAATTCATCACCATGGAGGTCACTTCTGTCAAATCTGTCTGCCCTACTAGTTCCACCACACATCCCCAGATGATTTCTTTCCCAGAATTTTGGGCCCGGATGCCTGTGTTCTCAATCCCAATGAGCATAAGTTCCCACCTGTTCAGGGTTTGGGGACCATATTAGTCAGGGTTCTCCAGAGAGACAGAAGTAATAGGATATATGTAAAATGAAAGGAGCTTTTTAGGAAGAATTGATTCACATGATCACAAGGCAAAGTCCAACGATAGGCCGTCTGCAAGCTGGGAAAGAAGGTGGCTCAGTCCTAATTCAAAAGAAGGAAAGTCAACAGTGCAGCTTTTAGTCTGTGGCCAAAGGCCTGAGAGCCCCCAGCAAACCACTGGTGTAAGTCCAAGAGTCCAAAGGACCAAGAAGCTGGAGTCTGATGTCCAAGGGCAGGAGGAACGGGAGAAAGATGAAAGCCAAAGACTCAGCAAGCCAAGTGATCCCACCTTCTTCCGCCTGCTTTGTTCTAGCCACGCCGGCAGCAGATTGGCTGGTGCCCTCCCACACTGAGGGTGGGGCTTCCTCTCCCAGTCCATTGACTCAAACGTCAGTCTCCTCTGGGAACCCCTCACAGACACACCCAGAAACAATACTTTACCAGCTACCTAGGCTGGATCCTTCAATACAATCAAGTTGACACCCAGTGTTAACCATCACAGGGATGATTAGCTTCTTCTCGGCCTTTAATGGAAAGAGGCATTTCCCCATTGTGGCTTCCCTACAGACAGCAGCAGCATCAGAAGGGAAGTGTGGGGCATTCCTGTTTGATCACACCACACTTGTACATACATCTTTTTTTTTTTTTTTTTTTTGAGACAGAGTCTCGCTGTGGCTGGAGTGCACCTGGGCTGGAGTGCAGTAGCGCAGTCTCAGCTCGCTGCAACCTCTGTCTCCTAGGTTCAAGTGATTATCATGCCTCAGCCTCCTGAGTAGCTGGGATAACAGGTATGCACCACCACGCCAGGCTAATTTTTGTGTTTTTAGTAGAGACGGGGTTTCACCATGTTGGCCAGGCTGGTCTGGAACTCCTGACCTCAAGTGATCCACCTGCCTCCGTCTCCCAAAGTGCTGGGATTACAGGCGTGAGCCACCATGTCCAGCCCACTTTTACATGTTCTTCTATGTGTCCTTTCTGAATCCTCGGGGGCTCTGAAGTGAGGGTAATGTCATCCCTATTCTGTAGATGAAAGGAGGAGACCCAAGGAGAAGCCGTAACCAGTGGCAGAGCTGGAATGGAATCCAGAACTGCTGGCTCTGCATCCAGGCTCTTTCCTCAGTACCCGATTCACATCCCTCATTGAATGAACAAGGCGCGTGGCCCCTGACTCAGAGGACAGCATGTGCCCGAGGGTTTCCCTACCTGCCTGTCCTAACCACCAGGGCACCTAGAAGCCACTGGATGCCTGTTGAAGTACGTGTTCATTGAGACATGATGGACCAGCCGCTATGGGGACCTGGGGCTTTGGCTGGTTCATGCTTTGGAACACGGAGAGTCCTGGTCTGCCCTGACTGTGAGTCATGCCTGGACGTTCACAGCAGGTCACTCTGTAGTCCCATGTACTTATCTTACAGCCTGTCTGAGATTCTTGCAGGTCTTCCCCAGTCCTCCTTTAGGGGGATAGGTTTCCTCTCCAGAGTCACATAGAATTCACTTGCTTTTTCACTTTGACTTTCACCACTTCATGTTAAGTTTGTGCGATTTCCTTCCATGACCTGTGTCCCTAAGCAAGGAAAGTAAGGAATTCACATGGAATGAGAACCTGCTGTCTGCCAGTACTGGGGTTCATCTTCTCTTTGAATTTGATCTTTATAACAAGTCTGCATATGTGTTAGGAGGGCATTATTCCCATTTATACAGTTCAGGATGTTAAGGCTCAGAAGGATTTAGTACCTTTCCTGGAGGTACACCAAGAATAATAAGTGGCAGAGCCAGAATTTGAATCTGGGTCTTTTAACCACTCCTTTCCAATATGCCCCACTGTCTCCTAAGGACGTTTGTTCCAACTGTGGTGGCCACTTAAACTTGAACTCAAACTTGAACTCTGCTGTCTCTCTGGAATAGGTCTACTGAGCTTCTCCAGGTGTTTCTCTCCTGTCCAGTTTTTCTTTCAGTGATTTTATTTACTGAGAATCCTGGGCACTGAGAGCTGAGAGGAACTTTAAGTCATCCAGTTTCCCTTCCCCTGAAGCTTGAACTTCCTGCCCATCCTTATAGCCCCCTAAGAGGTAAGAAGGACAGATACTGTTCCCTCCTTTTGTGGGTAAGGAAATGTTTTCAGAGAGGGCATGCTGGGTATTCTGTTTGCCCCTGCAGGCCCACTTGGAAACTCTCTCTACCTTCCCTGTGTCCCAGGAGCATCACCTATGGACAGCACAGCTGGGCTGCCCTGGCCTCTGGCCTCCTTCTGGTAGGTGCTGGCAGGAGACTGGAAGGCTGGAGGAGGAGGGCGATGTTTACCCTTCTGCTCCCTCCCTGCCTGGCCTCAGTCTCATAGCAGTGAGTGGATTCCTCTACCTAAAGCCATGGCTCCTGTCCAGTTTTCTCACAGTTATAGATTTTGCTGGGTTCCAGTAATAGCCTCTGTCCCTGGCATGGCACCAACTGCCCACTGCTGCCAGCCCTAGGGCTTTATCAGCCCTTGTTGCTTCCCTTAATCCTACCCCTACCTTTGAAAATGGCTCCTTCTTTACATTCTCATCAATTGTCTCATTGTTAATTTTTTCTCACTCCATTTGAGTGGTCCATGCATTTCCTTAAGTGACTCGTTCAAAGTCTCTCAGCAACTCAGGAGCGGAGCTGGTTTTCAAACACAGATCTCAGAACTGTTTTTCTAATGATTCACCTCATGGTGCTACCTGGGGCTGGCTGTGTTCCCTAGTCTGCATATTTGTGTCTGAATCTTGTCTCGTTGTGCCCCAGGTCCTCTCCAAGACGGAGCACCTTTACTTTTGTCTCTTGCAGCATCCCTGGACATTCCATTGCCTACCCAGATCACTTTTTTGGGATCGCTCACTCTTGGCATTCCTCAGCCACACATTATGGAATGTGAACATCCCAGGGTCAAGAGCCCTCAGTTTTTGCCCTGGTTGGCTTTGCCATCTCCAGGACTGTCGCTGCTGGTCCAGATGCAGTTCCATCCTTCAACCTAAGACTCAGAGTCCAGCCCTTGAGGCCTCTTCTGTCCTGGGGCTCAGTCTTTCATGCTTCTCTGGAGCTTTGAATCTGTCAAGCACCTGGTTGCTAGCCAGAACTGCCACTTTCTTCCTGACGTTGGATATTGGACCCCATGTCTGCCTATGGGATTGTTTCTTCCCAGGTCCGTCCCATCCAAACCTTGCCTGAGCTTCAGGAGCTCCGAAGGAGCATCACAGGAATCCTATGGTACTGTGCCCACGTCTGACCACCCTCTCTCTGTGTTTGGGCTACTGATCCCCAGATCTGTGCTGTCCCCAGCACGGCACAGTTCTGGGAACTCGATCCCTTTGAGAAGGAACACCAATGGCCAGATTCTGGAGTATAGATACTGACATCCTTCACTCTGACACCCAGAAAAGAAAGCCAGGGGCTGGGTGTGATGTGAAAACCTCAGTCAAGCAGGTTGGCTCCACAAGCAGCAATAATTCCTTTGAGAAACAAGAGTGCCAGGCAAGGAGACCGAGGCAGAGACTCAGGTGTGTTGGGGACTGGGGAGAGGCCACTGCTTAGGGCCACAGCCCCTTGGGCCTTGGCCACTAGGCTTGAGTAAAATAATGTCATTGGGGCACTAAGGGTCCACAAGTGTGTTCAGAAACTGGATGAGGTGGAAGTTGCAGGTAGAGGCTTTATTAGCTGAGGTACATGGGGTCCAGGGATGTGTGCGTGTGGGCGTGGTACAGCAGCCCACAGGGATGGCAGGTCGGCCCACCTGGTTTCCCGCCCATTTCCCTTTCTCACTTATGCGGAGGGAATGCCTCCTTTCCTGTTCTGGCTGCTATGCAATGAGGCTTTTATATTCATAGCTCCCTCATTGTATGTAATCCTGAGAGGTTCCTCCTGCCTCCTCAATGAGCCACATCTTGCATCACAACACTGCTGAGTCTTGTGTACAGAGTATGAATGTGACACATTTCTACCACCTTTGGGGACATCCCTGGGGAGCGGCAGGACATTTGGTTTAAATCCTGGCCCTAAAGCTGCGGCATCCCTGAGTTGGAATGTAGAGTAACAGGGCTGCCCTGAGGAATGAGTGGGAACTTGATCTGCCAAAGGAGATGCTCCACACAGGGGCCACACCTGGGCCGCGGCCCGCCAAGGCCTGGGAGTATGTGCCACCTCCACAGAGGACCTCCCCGGGGCTCTCTCAGGGGAGGGAACTATGCCCTATGCCCTGCTACCTCTGGTTCTATGCTCAGAGTAGCAGGGCACAGGATCCACGCAGGTCTGGGAAGCTTCATAACCATCCAGAGACCCCTTCTTTCCCAAGAGCCAGAGGAAATGTGCCATCATGCAAAGAATGTGGGCTCGGGAATCACACAGACCTGGGTTGGATCTCACCTCCGCCATGTGCAAGCAGTGCAACCTTGAGCAACTCACTTACAACTTCTTGGAGTCTGTTTTATCATCTGTAAAAACATGAAGTGAATCACACCTACCTCACAGGGTGCTGTGATGATTAGGGAAAATGCTTACATGCAAATAACATTCAAACATGTCAGCAGTTTTAATATCAGCCCCAAGAATGGAGGGAACGAGGGTCAGAGGTCCCTGGAGCCAGCTTTGCCATCGATGGGCTCTGTGACTCTGGGCAAACTCTCTCCCCTCTGCAGTGGTGGGGCTAGATGCGATTATTTGTAGGTACACTGAGCGTCCCACCTCCCGGATTCTTCTTTCTCTTTTCTTTTCAAGCAGCCCCCATTCTGGTCCCTGGGTGGCAGGCTCTGAGATGGAGATTTATGAGCAGGTGGCTTACTGGGAAGTGAGCACAGGAACAACATCTGTGAGGGAGCGGGAGCATGTGGGGAGAGGAGCTAGGCTGTGATATGCTGTGAGGGTGGCCTCAGCTGCTCCCACCTGGAGCTTTGGGGCTGGAGGGAGGATCTTGAAAGAGCCTCTTCTCTTCAGAGATGTCCAGATGGAAGAAAGCGTGTACACGGACTGTGTGCACCAACCAGTCCTTGAGTGCCCATGTGAGGGAGTGTCATCTTGCAGACAGGCTCACATCTTTCTTCAGCAGGGCCTGTAGTGCAGTGGGAGGCAGCTGGGGGTGTGGAGGGTAGGGAGAGAGGGAATAATGAGTGCCTTGGCCCTCAGGAGCGCCTGGGCAGGGGGCACCACAGCATCTACTGCACAAACCCTTCCTGCCTCTAGACTTCTCTAGAGCAGAGATTCAGTCTGCTGGCTTCTCAGTCTTGGACCTGGCCTGCCCTGACCTTCCCCAGCCTGGGAGAAATCAGTGTCTATCCACGAATACTCATCTACTGCCTGCAGCTGCCAGGAATTCTGAAGGCAAAAGCTGAGGAATTCAAAGTATCTATGACTTAGCAGGATTGTTCCCAAACTGCAGACTTCTCCAACGAGCCTTCTGGATTTAATTGTGACTGCTTCTCACAGTTCTTACAACATAGCCAAGGGCTCCCGGGCCTCGTTTTCAGGGCTGTCCTCTGGCTGCTGGGGTCACTGGGCCTTGGTGAGGTTGCCTGGGGAATGTGTGGGTGTTTGGAACTCTTGCCTTCCTGCCTAAAGGTAAGATGCTTGGAAGCTGGAGTCAGACAATTCTACCCCTTTCTGCAGGGTCATTTTGGCCACTCCACTTAACCTATCTGGGCTTGTTTGCTCATCCCTAGCATGGAGTTGGTACTACCCTCAGAACCTAGGGACATGGCTTTTCTGGAGGCTAAAAACAGAACATCTTGAGCAGATCCAACATGCTGCCTTCTGGTAAATATTTCTTCTCTAAATATGTGGTTTGAGTGGTAGCTACTATCTTCCTATAGATTTTACCTCCTGCCCCATCTGCAGTCAAGGCTGATTGGTCCAGGAGTGGGCATTAAGAATTTATTTGGAGCCCTGTATTGGCATCCTAAGCTATAAAATTTGTACAAGGCTACAATGGCAAACAGCTTTCCTTATAATATTCCTGCCTCTCTCCCACTCCACCACAGACATCACTAGTCAAAAGGTGATGGGGAGAGTGCTGGGTTGATGCTCACATGATGCTCACATGTCTCCCATAGATATGTGAGGAGCAGAGGAAGCATGGTACTATTTGCCAACCCTGGCCTAAGGCTTGCAGGAATAACAATACCACTAAGAACCCCTACTGCTATGGAGCTTTCGGGTTTACAGAGTGTCCATAGCCACACTGTTGTTGGGCCTCTCCACCAGCACTGGGTTGTGGAGTGGTCCTCCTCGGTGTGGGATGATTACTCTCAGAGTTGGAGCATAGGTTCAGGAGAGAGTCCTGAAGATGGTGGGGTGGGAGACACTTCTGAGCCAGGCAAAATCAAACCAGGACTCAACAAGTGACAAGCCCCCCTCACATCCTCACTACTGACGGAGAGGCTCAGAGATACAGTGACTTGCCCAGTATCACACAGCTAACAAATGCCAGGCTTGAACATAGGCCCTTTGCCCCTAAATCAAGTTTTCAGGGGTTCTGGCTCTCCTTATAAAATGTGCTTGTGCTGTCTCCACTGGGCCTCCCCTGAGTGGAGTCGCAAGCAGTGTAACTTGACTGTAGATTTTCACATTGGGAAAATTCAAGAGAGGAAACTTGCTGCATGTGACTTGTTTTCTCTAAGCCCTTGGAATTCGATTTTGTAAAATGATCTCATAGGCTTATTATAAACATACATTGATGTACATCTTTAAGTATTGAAACAGCCAGTGTGAGTAAACCTGAGTCACGAATGGAGGAAGCAGAGCCTTTCAGTAAAGTCTATTCACATACGGGCACACGCTGTGCCAGGGGAGCCATGTGCTTCCAGGCAGGGCTCTGGGCTCAGTTAGACCGTAAGTCAGGACTGCCGTCACCTTACTTTTTCAGCCCCCTGTCTCTGGGTCTCCTAGTGTTCCCAGCCGCAGCCTTAGGAACCAATCTGCTGATGTGCGGTGTGTGGAGGTAGAGGTTCACAGGCAGGCAATAACTCAGCAGCCCCGGAAAAGTTCTGTTATTGAAGACCTAGAGTCTACCTGGAGCACCTGGACATTGTTTGATGACAGCACCCTCCTGCCTGCCTCTCTCATCCCTCTCATGGGCCTAAGCTCCTGCCTTCACCTGCCCTGCACAGCAATTGCCCAATGGGACTCAAAAGGCCCACTACTAATTCCAGCTGGTCCCCTGCCTGAGGCTGGCAGACTAGGCCGCCCCTTCTGTGTGGTGCCATCTCCCCTGATCTCAAGCCCTGTTTGCTGCCTGTCACTTAGCCCTACCTGCTGGAATCCTCCTCTCCATGTATACTTGCCTGAACTGTGATCAGCTTGTGTGTTCCTGCCTATGAGACCTCAGCAAGCCTGGCTATTTCCCTGGGCCCAGCATTGGTCAGCTGGGGTGGTGCTGCAGACTCCAGCCTCTGTACCACCCATGACCTTCCCTCTCCCCACAACTCCAGTCCAGAAGCTGGGAGCTTACCTTACCTCTCTAGCTTTCTACCCAGAGGAGGACAGCCCCCCAAGTCCCCACAAGGGCAGAGACAGGCCACTTGTTTGTTGGAGAGGAAATGAGGCTTCCTCAGGCATTCATACCTGTGCCTCTTCCCAGAGTACTCCAAATAACCAAGTATTTGGCAGAAAAAGACACAGAGCATACCCTTGAAAGAATACTTCAAGGCTGGGCACAATGGCTTGCACTTGCAATTCTAGCACTTCGGGAGGCTTAGGCCAGGAGTTCAAGACCAGCCTAGCAACACAGACCCTGACTCTAGAAAATAAAAATAAAAAAGAATTAGCCAAGTGGGGTGGCATGTGCCTCTAGTCCCAGCTGTTTGGGAGGCTGAGGCAGGAGGATTGCTTGAGGCCAAGAATTTGAGGCTGCAGTGAGCTACGTTGTACTACTGCACTCTAGCTTGGGTGATAGAGCAAGACCCTGTCTCTAAAAACAAACAAACAAACAAAAGGAATAGCTTCAGAGTTCTGATAAACCTCTCTTTCAGAGTTTCCTGCAATCAGTTAAGAAAGGCCCCACCACTCCCCCTCTGTCAACTAACTAGATAAATACATAAAGTCAAGATGAAACACAGTATCTGTGATGGTAAAAGGAATTTTGATTCACAGTTGGAATCAAACCTCATTGACATTGATCATGACCTCACCTCTAGCCTGTGTGGTGTTGGGGAACCAGGGTTAAAGGAATATGGAGGCAGCAGGACATCCTGGAGAGAACGAAAACTTCAGAGTCAGACAGAGCTAGATTTGAACCCAGCTGGTGAATCTCTGTTTTCTCTTCTGTAAAATGGGTAACTATAGCACCTACCTGACAGGTTGTATCTACATGATAGACAGGTTGCTATGCGTGGCACATGGCTGGAGTCCAACAATAATTTATTTCAAGTCTTTCTTTTTCCACTGGAGATCATCACTGAGTTGCGGTCTCCTGAGCAGAAAGGGGGTTGGCAGTTATCTTTCCCAAGAGGGAGCATGTATCTGTCTTGGAACACCCTAGGAACACCCTAGGCTCTGGCAGCCTAGGTTATGCAAGGCACAACCAGAGGAGGAAGTAACAGGATCCTAGCAGGGACTGTGGTTGGAGAGGGTCAAACTGAGCTAAAGCTCAGAAGGAGATGCAGCCTGGTTCCATCCGGGGTCTGAATCAAGGGTCAGAGGGAAGTGGCAAGGCTTGGAAGTCACTAGAGCATAAGCGCATGAGGCTGAGAGCATGTCTGTTTTGTTTGCTGTGGATTCTCCTATGCCTAGCGCAGCATCTGGCATCATAGGTAGTGTTTAAATATTTATTGAACAAATGAAGAATAAATGAATTAGTGACAGCCTTATCAGTTCAGAGCCTGGTTGTTTCGGGAATTCCATTTGAAAACAAGGCAAAAGAGAACAGCTGCTGTCAGGAAACAAAGGTGGGAACCACTAAAGATTCTGAAGATACACCATGTTTAAATGGCTAGGACCTCAACTCTGGAGCCACATGGCCAGGACTCAAAGTTCTGTCATTTACAAGACGTGGAACCTGGATCATATCACTAAAATCTTTTTTTTTTTTTTCTTTTGTCTATAACATGGGGATAATAGAACCTACCTCACAGGATTGTTGAAAGGACCAAAGGAGATTATTTATGTAAAGTGTACACTGTAAGTGCTCAATAAACACAACTGTTAGCATTAGTTGAGAGGGGTGTGAAATTAGCTGTGTTTCCAGAAGTTTTCACAGGGAATATACACAGAATGGATTAACTTAAAGAGAAACTTCTCAATATAGTGATAGATGTTAGGACATAGGAAGAAAAAAATATGGGGAAAAAACCCCAGAAACTAGTTAAGAGTCATTGCAATATCTGGGCATGAGAGGATGAGCCCTAGATTAGGGGACTAGTTGGGGGACCACAGAGGGAGAGGACCAACGCAAAACAGATGGTTCATGAAGGAGCAATTGGTAGAACTGATGGGATGTGTTGGGGGAGCAGAAAATGTATAACTCCTTTGTGGGTCTGTAAGGAGATGGTAGCTTTTGAAGAGATGAGGGATGTCTAAGAAGGAGCAGGGCCGGTGAAGGATAAAAATCCAGTTTAGAATGTGCCAAGGGGGACATGGGGTAGCCCACTTGAAAGATGCTGTGAAGCTGAACATGCCCATGTGGATGGGTGAGATCTCGGGGCTGGAGGGAGGGCAAGCAGGGGTGGAAGCCGGGGGACATGTAGGAAGAGATGTGTGGAGGGCACTTCCAGAGAACACCCATGTTCGGGGGCAGGGAGAGGAAAGACCTCCACCTAGGAGCACACAGAGCTATAGCCAGAGGGCGGGTGAGAAGGGAACAAACGCAGTGCCCCTGAGGCTGTGACAGTTGAGTTCCTGGAGGAGTGGAGCAGGGGAGTAGGGTCAGGGTCAGGGTCAGCCAGTGGGTTCAGTGCTGACAACTCAGAGGGCAACTTTAGCTTCTGGAAAATTAAAGGCAGAATCTAGGGGTTCATAAAAGAAGGGAGAAAGGAAAGAAATGGAATTAGCATGGGTCCGTATAAGACCAGGAAAGTGCCTTAAGAAAAAACTAAAACAGGGCAGAAGATGGAACTGTAGTGAGAACGGAAACTGTATGTGTTAGGAGTGAAAGTCAAGATGCTGGAGAAGGAGGGAGTCAGTCCTGGAGCAGGCAGGTGGAGGAAGTGGTAGCCTCAGAATTGAGGCAGGAGGTAGTGAGAGAGGCAGTGAGAAAAGATGTTGAGATGCTATGGAAAGAACATAAAGCAAATAGCTTTGACTTTCTTGCTGAAGGAAGAGATGAAGACATAAGCAGGGAAAAAGTGGAAGGACATGGGGAATAGGTAGGGCATAGGTGTATGGAAGATGAAGGCAATCCGTGAGAATGAGAGGACTCTCAAAAGCCAGGGAGCACTCAATGGCAATTGAAAAATGACAAAGCAATTGGCTGATGCATGTCCATTCTGGAATTTTCTGCAGTAATTCTATGCTGTGGGACAAGAGTAGAGATGCCTGCCAATGGGGGTGACCAAACGGTGAGTTTAGAGAGGCAAGGAAGCTGTGTGTGAAGACAAAGTCGAAACGGCTGGCAGTAGAGCCCAGGCTGGACTTTGGGTCGTTGCTGGTCATCTGGAATCTGTAGCATAAAGACAGTGATTTCCTAGCAACAAGTAATACTTTAGAAGAATGACCCCAAGTCTACATTTGGCTTTAGGGTGAGTTGTGTGATTTTTGTAGCAGCAAATCTGTATGGAAAATGAAGTTGTTGATCCTGGAAGGAAATGCTCCCAAAGATTCCATGGCAGCTATAGCTGGGGTATTTTCTGGGAGAATCTAACTAGGGAACCTCAGTGATACCTGATGCTATCTCATCATGCCATTGAATTACCTCAAATGAGCTGCACCTGTCATCCCCACTAAGCTGGGAGAGTCATTTGGGAAGAGACCCTGGACTTTCCTATCCCATTTGGTGCAGAGAGTGGGGCTGAAGACAGAACAGACATTCCACAAATATTCCCTGACTTGACTGCATTCTGATTGTGAGAGGTTGGGGCCCAGCCCAGGGCAGTGACCAGAATTCTCGTCCCATGGTGTTTGGAGTTCCACTTCATCAATGTTAGGGCGGGACTGTGCTGCCATGTGGGAATTGGAGTCACATGAAAAGAACAGGAGAGAAAGCTCTGTATTTTATTGACAAAGAGCACCAAAGGGATGCCGGTCAGAAAGCCTTTTAATCTGTAAACAAAGACACATGAATGGGCAAATTTTGTAAGTGAAAGCAACGTGGCAAAAGCCCTTGGTGGTGAACTTGGTCTCTCCCACAGGCAATGACAGCCTTGGTCATGGGTCTGGACAACACGCAATTCCAGTGCAGGCTAGGAGGACATTATGGGAGTGAGCTGGGAGAGTCAATGATGCAGAAAGTACAGACTCAGGAGAGGCACAGAGAATGCAACCCTTGTCCCCAAGTGCAGTGGATCAGAGTTCAGAACAGAGATGAGGGGCTCATGGCCTCTTGTACCCTAGCCTAGAGCACACTTACTGCTCACTATCTTATTGTCCATCATTTTAAGTCAAACATCCTCAGTTCAGTGAGAGTGTATATTCTCCAATATTACACACATAAGGAAAGACTGGGTAACCTCTAAAGCCTGAATGAGAAAAAGCTTCCAGGTGCTGTTTTTCAGAAACACCAACATATATTTGCCAAGGGTAGGCACTGTGTTTCTGCAGGCAGGCGGTGAGGCCTTTGACAGGGTTTCCAGGAAGACACATAGCAGCCAGAGAGTTGTGCAGCCCCAACCCTGGCTCCATACAGAGCAAACATGTAACAGATTAAATATTTATCTATTGTCCTGTCTACCTCAATAAAATATCACACTCCTTTAAGCGGTTGCCTTAATGACATTTGTGTGTCTTGGAATGCCGGCCTGTGCTAACAAATTGCATCTGAAGATGTGAAAACATGAAGATCAATAAAAAGAAATGAAAAGTCTGCTTCATTGATAAAACATCATTTATCTTAATAATGGGTACTTCTCTGAATTTCCTAAGTGCGCTTCCAAATGCCAGTATCAAAGCCAGTGCCCACATGTGTGTAGAAAGTTCAGGAGGGTTCAGGGGAGTTGAGGCAGGAACACAGGCTGCTCAGCTCAGGGGGGGCCACTGAGGAGAAGCATCATTCTGGGCCAGCCACCCACTGGACTGGTTTCCAATCAAGGAGCTTTCAAGAGGGGATTTCCAAGCATATTTCTGGAATTTCAAAACTTCCAGTGAAAATAATATACAGTTGACCCTTGAACAACAAAGATTTGAACTGAGTGGGTCCACTTGTTCTTGGATTTTGTTTTGTTTTTTTGAGATGGAGTCTTGATCTGTTGCCCAGGCTGGAGTGCAGTGATGCGATCTCAGCTCACTGCAACCTCCACCTCCCGGGTTCAAGCGATTCTCCTGCCTCAGCCTCCTGAGTAGCTGGGATTACAGGCACGCAGCACTACGCCTGGCTAATTTTTTGTATTTTTAGTAGAGACGGGGTTTCACCATATGAGCCAGGATAGTCTCCATCTCCTGACCTCATGATCCGCCCGTCTCAGCCTCTCAAAGTGCTGGGATTACAGGTGAGAGGCACCATGCCCAGCCCATGGATTTTTTTTCTGCATCTACCACCCCTCAGACAGCAAGACCAACCCATCCTCCTCCTCCTCCTCCTCAGCCTCCTCCTCAGCCTACTCAATGTGATGACCTTGAGGATGAGGACCTTTATGATGACCTGCTTTCCCTTAATGAATAGTAAATATATTTTCTCTTGCTTATGTTTTTCTTAGTAACATTTTTTCTCTAGCTTACTTTATGGTAAGGCTATAGTATACGATGCACATAACATACAAGATATGTGTTAATTGACTGTGTTCAGTAAGGCTATTAGTATTATAGTTACGTTTTGGGGGAGTCAAGTTATATGCAAATTTTCAGCTGCTCAGGGATCGGTGCCCATATCATTCAAGGATAACTGTACTTTCATATGAAAGTTGTTTCACCAAACATTGTGAAACATTAAGTGACCCCCTTTTGGTAGACTGTATATAATGTGGTGGGCATAGTAGCAGGTATAGTTCATGCTGAATAGTATGAATTTGGAAAATGTATTATTCCACATCCAGGAAGCTTGCTTATAGTTTGTCAAGCCCACAGGCTGGATGGTGGGATTCCTGCTCCTGCCATTGGTAAAACAGGAGTCCTCCTCTGAGGTGAGAGGGCTGGAAGTGCTGGTCTCCATGGATCAGTGTTCTGGCCTGGTAGGCCCCTTATTTCCTTCCCTCCACACATGCAGCCTTGTCCACTCTGTCCAGTTCCCCTAGCTCTTCTCAGGACACATTGTGGAGAGGCTGGGAGTAGTCCAGGAGCTCCTGTCCATCAGCAGCAGCAGGTTAGGAGGAGCTATGGGATGCCCAGAGGTTGCTGAGACCAGATTGGTGTTGGGGTGGGCAGAGGTTTGATCATCTCTCCTGGTCTCCTCCGTTCCCCAGCCAGAACCATGGTATGACATGAGAAGGGCAGTCCCAGACTCCCTATTACTGACGTAGCTTTCCCCAGAGTTTTCCTACACAGTGGGACATTTTAATAGGTAAATGGCAACCTAGTTTTCAAATGAGAAAAATCAGCACTCCCGATGCCTGCGATCGGATCCTTCTTCTCCCTCACTCTGTGTCCTCTAGTCATGCTGGCTTTCTGCAGCTCCTCTGGGAGCCAGGTCTTCTTGTCTGGGGATCCTCCTCCGTGCTGCGCCCTGGAGTGGCAGGCTCCTCACTGGAGTAGCTCCATGACTGAGGGGTTACTTTAAAACGTCGCTTTGCCAGAGACTCCTCATGACCTCAAATCTCCATGAGACCTCTTTCACAGATTTTAGTACTTCTCTATCGCGGTCGTCACAATTTGTAACTAACATCGATTCAGAGTTATTTTTCATCTGTCTCCCCTGCTAGACTATAAGCTCTCACTTACCCTTTGACATGCTGCACTCAACACGCACTTGCCGAATACATGACTAAATGAAGGCCTGAGTTCAGAGTACTCATCCTAGAAATTTCTCAGGGGACAGACAGGTCCTGTGACCAAACAAGATTGGGAGCCATTGTATCCCATCTTCCCTCACAGAGTCCTAATATGCATTACGTAGGGGACTCTGAGGTAGGCTCCACCTAGAAAACAAAAAGCCTCAGTAAGCCAACTTTCTTCACCTCATGTTTCCTAAAGATATTTAAATGTGACTTTTTTTTTTTTTTTTATCTAACATTTACTAATATCCTGTAGAATTTATTTTTAAGAGATGCTTTCTGGCAGGATCCTACTGGGACACACATGCACATATTCACATATGCAGCCACCGCTGTAGTAAACATGCTATAAGCACAGTTTGGAGCTAGCCTGGGGTTATAGTTTTCAGGCAGCAGAGAGTAAAAAACAAATGCAACTCTGGTATTTGTAAATATAGCCTTTGTAGTTATGATTGTGAGTAACTCATACTGACGTCTTTTGGTAAGACTCGAATCTGCAAGTATTTGGGAGGCTGATGTGTGAAGGCAGGTCCCATAGGTGGTGAGTCAGTCTACCTACCCTACCCAGCCTTGCAGCTCTGCAGCTCTCTTGTTTTCAGCAGTTGCAGCAGTTCTCTTGGATTTTCTAATAGAGTTAAACAAATTTTTTTGGGGGGGGAAATGACATGCCATCTTGGAGTTAGTGAAGATTTCAGGACATATCCCTCTTGCATATCTAGGATGTATTATAAAGGTAAGATTCCTAAGGTGGAGCTGTGTTAAAGGCAGGGGACCTCAAATTAGTTTTGATCAGCCTCCACTTAGGCAGGGCAAAACTGCTTCCTTCACCCACCGACTCCATCTAGTCTTATCTTCCAGTGGAAAAATAAATGAGTGATAATTTGTGGGGAGTGGATTATGTATCCATTTGTTCTAGCACTGGACTATGGATGATTCCTATTTGAACCACAATGTATACATGTCTTAGAGTCTAGTTATTGAAAAATTACAGCTCCAGAATACTGTTGATGCAAATAAGCTTCAAGTATACTCTGTAGGGTTAACCAAGCAACCCACAACAAAATAAACTGATGATAATGCAAGCTAACAGCAATTCATAATTAAAAAGTACCAATAGCAGCAATTGAAAATTGCAACCAACTCAAGGCAACACTGATGATGTGCTGATAAAGAAACCTTCTCCCAGATCAGGAAATGTCATCTCTGTGCTGCACATGTGAAACTGGAACCTTCTAATATAGCAGGCAAGCACTGCATTGCTGGCAGCTAGACTTTATAGCACAGTATTACAGGGTATGTAGTAACCTTTGTGATGCTTAGTGGATTACAAGTTGGTAGTTCTGGTAATATGTAAAAATGAAGCCTTCCCTAATCTGCATAGAATTCACCATAATGTTCCAAAAGAGGACTTAAAAACGTTCAGCTGAAGGCACATGAGGATGCCTCTGATAATGCGCCCCAGCCTCTGGTCCCGCACCCCATAGGTTTTAGTCTCTACTTTTGAAATCATTGTCTAGGCAGCCTTTCCTCCTTCGGCTCGGGCTTTTTTCCTTTCCTAGCTCAAGCAGACTGGAGATATGCATTTGGATTTATGAAGTGCTCAGACTGTTATTTTAAAATGTGAAAGGAGTTCTTTTTAATATCCAGGGTAATACAATATCCAAGATATAACATTAAGTGGTAAAAAACAATGTGTATGATAGTATGTATGACATCCTACTTATATTTTCAAAAGCCCGCAGATTTTATATGTATGTTTGTGCTTTACATACCTAGAGTATCTCTGGCAGTGTGCGTAAGAAATGGATCAAAAGAGTTGCCTCCAGGGAGAGGTAATGGGTGCTGGAGGAGAGAGGGAGGCTTGGGTTTTCCACTAGGTACCTATTTGCGCTTTTTAAATTTCGCACCATTTATGTATTAACCATTAAAAATAACTGAATTTAAATTAAGAGAAAACAAAACTCAGTGAGCCTATAAAGTGTTGATTCTCATTTTGGTTTCTTTCTTTTTTCTTTTTATTTAAAGATGAAGGTTTGTTTTATTTCTTGTTGATTCCTCTTTTGCCTTTCAAAGTCATGGTCATATATTAAGGAGGAGATTCCAGATTCTAAAGTAAAATATCGAGATGAGATGACCGCGTTAGAAAACCAGGCCCAGGACCTGGGATTCTGGGCTGAGTCAAAGAACTCAATCCCAAAACACAATTTTCTGACAAATTAGAACTGTTATTTAAAAACTTTCCTAGTGTTCCAATGTATTTTCATACTGTGTATATGTGAAATACAAAAGGAGCACTCTTAGTAAGGACACTTGTACGTTTGTAACTTGAATATAAGAAAAAAAGACCAAAAAAGAGACAAAATTCATAAAGCGAAGCATGTTTAAATGAATGCATTCCTCTTATTTCATCCTGCTTCAGTATTGCTCAAGAAAATTAAGCAATTATTTATCTTGATTTGCTACCAGGAATTTTTTAAAAAGCGAAAGAAATATTACACTATTTAGTGTTTCCTAATAAAAAATAAAATTTCATTAATTACATATAAAAGAATTGTATTCTATTACATAGATCAACACAAAACAGTACATTGCCTTTGTATGTTAAATGCTCATTATGCTGAGTGACAATTCTAAGAGCAAAGACATGTAGTTATCTAAATTTTATGGGTCCTGAATTACTGCAGATAGACAGTACAGTAAGAAATAAGGCTGAAAGGAATGTTTTGGACACTATAGGACGCCTAACTTGGAGTGGTGTAAATACAGATCAAAATGAATTTCTCAAACCAGAGATGTGCTTTCTGGAGTGGGCCTAAAGTAGTAACAAGGTAGTCACAGACTTCTGGAGGAGGGCACTTGGGCTGGTGTCTACCTGGCATATTTAGGAACATTCCATAATGAGATGTAATATCAGCACAATTGATGATTTAGCCCACCCTCAGTCAATTGAAGGCTATAAGTGTTGAGTACCACAAGTCCCACCTCTATCTCTATATGTTTAGAGTGCAAATATTTTCCCATGCTTCTCGTACCCTAGTCACTGCCTACCTGCCTCTGCCCCTTTCCTATTCTTACAGGACTTAGCAGGCTGGCACACTAGAGCTCTGTCTTTCAAAGTCAAGTTCACATAGAGGAGATACAAGTAACCACAAGCCCTTGAGTAATCCGCGCAAAGAAACTGCTTAGCTTTGGTCTAAATGACTTACATTTTTCCTCGCCTAAATTAGCCAGTAATTACATGTGGGCAGACTTAGCCAGAATAGTCCAAATAATCAATTAGAAGGCAAAAAGAAGTTCCTTTCTTTAAAGTTCAAGGGTCCCTGTTGAAGAGCCCTACTTCCAAAGCGATGCTCACATGGGCCCATGCCCAGCTCTCTGCGGTGCCTGAGCATATTGTACATTTGCTTAACGATAATGAATTTAGTACTTATTTTGCAGGAAAATATAGGGCATTTCCATTACATGCAATCAAGCAAAAAGGCTGCAAAATGTGCCACTCCATTAATTCTAAACAGAATCCTTCCCAAATGTCACCCTGAAACCAAAGTACAGAGTTATTATAAATCTGATGGAATTAAGAGTAATTTTCATTTGTACAAAGGATTTGAGGGACATGACTCCTGCCACACACACACACTATTAATTGGGTTAAATCCAATTTGCCAATTTCAGTGTGAATCACTAAGCTCTGACCTAGCTTGCCCCAGTGGTGAGATCGGTGGGTTCTCGTCTTTTTGGCTCAGGTGTACATGTGCACGTGCTCGTATGTGCCCACATATACACAACTTTAGAACATGCAAAGAACATATGCAATTGGCTTGTTATAAACATGTACTGTCTACTATTGAGGAATGAATACTTAGGTAATAAAATTATAAAGAAAAGCAAAAACAAAAAAAGCAAAACCTTGATGACTGGGCTCAGAATAGTGGTTACCTTTAGGGAGAAGGGAGAGGTGATGTTCAAAGAGGAAAAAAATGCCAACTTCTGGCAAGTCATTTAACCTCCGAGCCTTAGTTTCCTCATCTGTAAAAGGGGATTATAACACCTACTTCCATGGGAATCCTGAAGATTAATGGCCTTGAGTATATCAGAGCAGAGCACTGAGTGTGATGCCTGACACATAGTTAGCACCCTTGGAAAGGTAACTAGGATCTTTATTTTCATTTCTGGGGACTCTTTTGCCTAAGCTGGTTCCCAAATCATAGAGGGAAATGTGGACCTGGCACCGGGATGGGAACAACCTTCCGAACCTTCATTGCTAGGTTGTCCCTAGGGCCTGGGAGGGATGGGTCAGCCCACTGAGTTATTGATCATTTCCTTCCTAATTTCAATTTCTACTATCTCTGGGTTGCAGCTGGACTTGTGGGAGAGCACAGTGCAAGAGACAGGAACAAGCAGGGTAAGGCAGTTCGGAGGAGGCTCCAGTACACCAACAGCAAGAGCTCCTGGACAGTGGGGGGCCCAGGGCAGCCCCTCACTCCACGTTGCGGTACTTGGTGAAGAGGTTGTACAACACTCGTAGTGTAGATTTCAGGTCACAGTTGACTATGTCTGTGTAGAAAACAAAAAACACGTTGTTTCCGTGGGGCCACGTGTTCCAAAGTTGGCATATACTGCCCCTCCCACCCACCCCTGTGTACCCAGCATGTTCGGGGTGGATGGGTAGAGTGGGCAGCAAGAATTTAGGGCAGGGGGCAGTTAGGGTAGAGGTGCTGGGGCACAGCATCTCCAGATAAGGCCTGACTCTCCCCACAATCCCCACCTGTCCCATGGGCTCTTTGCCCATTGCCTCCAGCCTCTACCACAGAAGCAACCATGTGTGGTGGAAAGGAGGGGAAGGCCTGGGGCTATAGTGGAGGACAAGGGGGTGAGTTAGGACTCAAGCTGCCTCACAGAAGCGTGCCTAGCAGAGAAGGGGGACTTGCAAGGAGTACTCAGGACATAGGCGTCATGGGGACAGACAGCTTCAGATTAATAACAGAGCAAAGCAGAAGGGTTTGAGGTGCTAAAACTTCAGTTGGAGGTTCCTCAGCTTCTATGCCACCATTCCCTCTCTTGCTCACTTCCTCCCTCCCTCTAATCCTCCCATCCTCCCTCCTTTCCTCTGATCCTCCCATCCTCCTTCCCTCCCTCTATTCCTTCCTTCTTTCTTTCCTCCCCCCAGATCTTCCTATCCTCCCTCTTTGCCTTCCTTCCTTTGCAATAGGAGCTTTCCAGGTACAGAAGTGGGCAAAGAATTCCATGTGGAAAGTTTAGTGTATCTTACTAAACCCAGCTATGCTGGAGAATTCCCAATAGGCTAGCATGGCTAGAGAGGTTGGGGTGTGCGGGGCTGGATCCTGAAAGGCCTTGAATTCCAAGTTACGGAGCTTGCATGATTTTGTAGGCTAGAGGCTGGAAACTGGTAGCTGGCAGGCTAGCTATGACTCACTGACACATTTTGCTTAGCCCTTCCTCCCTCCATCCATTTACTGGTCACCACTTTCTCTGTTCGTCTAACCCTCTGCTGACTCCTCTACCTTCCTCCCTCCCCCAAGAAGACCCCCTCTCTGCTCTTGTCCCTTTGCTGTCACTCTCTTAGAGAGCCAACTTTTGAAGAATGGGAGAAGAGAAAACAAAAAAATGGAACTCTGTCTACTATTGAGGAATGCATACTTAGATAATAAAATTATAAAGAAAAAAAAAAGCAAAACCTTGATGATTGGACTCAGAATAGTGGTTACCTTTAGGGAGAAGGGAGAGGTTAGGTTCAAAAAGGATGCAGGGCAAGTTGGAGGGAGCTCTCGGGAGCCAGCATGACTCTTTTCTTTGACGTGGGTGGTGGCTGCGTGGTGGCTCACTTGGTAAAAGTTCACTAACCTGTACGTTTATGTTTCATGCGCCTTTCTGTATATGTGATATTTTTCAAAATAAAAATGATTAAAAAACAATTGTATGGGAGGTCAGATGAAGTAGGTGATTAAGAGAAGGTAATATATGCTCTGGGACTCAAAGATGGGAGAAATTACACTAAATCATTGGGAAAGAAGGTGTGGGGGAAGGTGTCAGGATTCTAGCAATTCTCTGGTCAATACCCACAGGAATCCTGCAAGAGTAGGCAGAGTGGGGAGCCAGGGGCTCCCAGGTCTTAGCCTTGGGACTTTAAAAAAAAAAGATTCTATTTTTTATTTCAATAGCTTTTGGGGTACAGTGGTTTTCTGTTACATGAATGAACTATATAGCAGTGAATTCTGAGATTTCAGTGCACCCATCACCCAAGTACTGCACATTGTACCTAACATGTATTAGTTTCTTTATCCCTGTCCCCGCTCCTGCCTGCACCATTCTTAGTCTCTAAAGTCCATTCTATCACTCTGTATTTAGCCTTGGGATTTTTGCAACTGGGACTGCCACAGCCTGGCATGCTTAGGCCCCAAGCTCCAGGCCTAGAGCCCAGGGCCCAGGGTCCCTCCTGCCTGCTCCTTCCAGGCCTTATCCTGGTTATAGACCAACCCTGCTCCACCCTGGCTGGGCCCAAGGTCTCCTACTGATAGACTAGGGGCTTCCAGAGACCCCTGGCATGGCCTGGAGCTCACAGTGGCCATTTCTGCTCCCATGGTGGTTCATCACATATCTGACCCTCCACCTGGGGCCCTGGCCTGAGGCTGAGCCCTGCTACCCTGCCTTGCTCATGCTGAGCCAGGAGTCCCACCCTGAATCACCTTCTGCCAGATGGAATTCTGTGCCCTCTAGGCTGATTCCTGTCCTCCCCTGACTGCTTGGTGTTGAGTGTTTCTTAAATTCCGCTCAAGTCAAATATTAGGAAGTTACTCCAGGGAGGAACTGCTAGAAAGGCAGAGAGGGGTAAAGTTGAGCTTGCCAAGGGAGTAGGTATAAAGGGGAAGATAAAGTGGGTTTGGAGCCACTGCAACAGGCTCCTAATGAGCTCCCTTTGCCCTCTCCAATCCACTCTACCTACTGGAGCCAGACCTCCAGGTCTCCAGGTATGGCTGTGCCTCCAGGTATGGCCACCAGGTATGGCTGTGCAGGATGTGCACTGCACAACTCCAAGGCACATCATTCACACTTTCAGGTCACCACTGTCATGGACTGCAAGGTAAACAGAGCTCCTTGGAGCTGTGTAGCTCCCAGCTTGTATGGCCATACAACTATTTCACTTAGAAGGTCCAAAATCCTAAATCATGGCTTTGTAAGGCGTAACCTGACCCGACCTGCCTACCTTCCCACTCTCATTTGGTGCCACACTCCCTCCCTCACTATGTATCACGGTCACTGTGGCTTCCTTTCACTACCCTCCCCATGGGCCATGCTGTTACAATATCTAGATCACTCTTCCCAAATAGCTGGCTCTGAGTCCTCCTGCAGACCTCAGCTCAAAGCACAGGTTCCTGAAGGGAGGCCTTCCTGACCCCGGCCTGGGTGCAGGGGTCCCGTTTTATGTTCTCAAAGCTCCCACATGCTTCCTTCATAGCACTCACTCCAGGTGTCAATCAGTGACTTGTATGCTTATTGATTAATATCTGCCTCTGCCCTGGACTGTAGGTTCCTTGAACACAGAGAACACGGACCCTCCAAGGATATTAACAGATCCATGAATGAATGGTTGCCCAGTGTCTTGGAAGCCAAGGAAAAAAATTCTGGAGAGGGCAGACAAGAGGGCCACGTGCTCCCAAGAGGGTGAGGAGGTTAAGGACTGAAAAGAGTTCCCAGGGGACACAGGCCCAGGAGGTGACTTGGGAGAGAGCAAGGCCAAGAGCAGGTGGAGGTAAAGTGTTAACAACAGCATGGGCAGATCAGAAGAGGCATGAGCGTGGGTCACAAAGGAGGAATTTGGGGGCCTGATGAAGGACAGATACCGATGGCAGCAGGGGTATTTGTTTTCCCTTCTGAAAGATGGGTGAGTTCTGAGGTTGCTAGAAAATGTCCAATATGGCAGAATGTTTTAAACTGGCCATTTTAATGGTTACTAAGTGACATTTTTATGTTCACAAAAGTTTGAAGTCCATCTCTACTACAGCTGTGTGATCCTGGCAGTCACTTAAATTCTCTGAATCAGTTTTCTCACTGGTAAAATTGGGCAATACCTTTATGAAAAACACCCAGAATATATTAAGCGTCCCCTAAATGGTAGTTTTCCTTCTGTTTTCCCATCTTTGCCCACTAGCAGAGCTGCTGTGTACAGCCGTGCGGTCTGTGCATTGCACAATGCCTGCACCATTCACATGGACTAAGCCCTGCTCCTTGGAAATGTGAGTTGCTTCTTCACCACCTTCACCACTAACGCCAACAGATGGGCTGGGTGAATAGGGGAGACAGCAGTCAGAGATACTGCTTATCACCTGTTCTTATCAAGAAAGCTAAGACCTGGGCCCCCAGGTAGTCCCAGGCAGACTAGCAAGCCAGCAGGAGACTGGACTATCTCAGTCAGGAGAAGGGCTGTGGATTCCTGGGAATATATTGTAACTCCATGCCATATAAACAGAGCCACTTCAAAGCCCTGATCTCATAAATTGTGTGATTAGCAACTCAGTTCAGTTCTGATAGCCTCTGTGTGCTGGCCCAGGGCCCCTCTCTGGAGGCAGACGGCCAGGACTATGGGGCTCCTGGTCAGATACACCAGAACGGAGGCTGTCTGGCAGCCTGAGGCCAAGGAAGAGGCGGCTGTAGAGATAAAACAGCTTCTGGCCAAGGGGAAAGGGCTCATCGTTTGCTCCTCCCACCCAGAGGTATTGGTAACTCTTTCCATCAGGAGAGGACCATCCAAAATGAGTTCATGATTCTCTAAAGGATGCAGAGGCCAAAGGAAGGAGAGGAACTCTTCCCAGCAGAAACGTTTTGCACAAAGGGACAAGGCCCTCTGTGGCCATTTGTGACACCACAGTTTCCTTCATCCCAAGGCACTGCTGAAGGCCCTTCTCTGAAGCTTTCCCCCGGGGTCTCTGAATCCCTTGACCGAGGTGGGAGGCCCTTGCTGGCTCAGGGCTGGCAGCTGGTGGGGGCTGGAATCAGGTGGCCAGTAGGTGGTTACTTATGCTCTAGCCCCCAGCCAATTTCCCAGCGCCTCTGTCTCATCCTGCCTCACATCTCTGCCTGCTCTCTATTCCCCACTGGGGCAGGATCCGTGCTGTACAGATGCTCCTTTTGGTGCTCCTACTGCCCTATCTAGTGGTAGTTTGCCATTTGCTTTATTTATTTTTAAAAACTTTTAAGTCATTAAATTTTTTTTTTTTTTTCCCCGAGACAGAGTCTCGCTCTGTCGCCCAGGCTGGAGTGCAGTGGCCGGATCTCAGCTCACTGCAAGCTCCGCCTCCCGGGTTTACGCCATTCTCCTGCCTCAGCCTCCCGAGTAGCTGGGACTACAGGCGCCCACCACCTCGTCCGGCTAGTGTTTTGTATTTTTCAGTAGAGACGGGGTTTCACTGTGTTACCCAGGATGGTCTCAATCTCCTGACCTCGTGATCCGCCCGTCTCGGCCTCCCAAAGTGTTGGGATTACAGGCGTGAGCCACCGCGCCCGGCCTAAATTTTTTTTAAAAATATGACATACATCCAGAAAAAAACCCATGCAACACATATGTACTGTTTTAAATATTTGAAAATGAACTCCTGCCCATGTCAAAAATAGAACATTGTCAGTACCCTAGGAGGATCCCGTCCCCTTCTACATTCCCTTTCTCATTCCCCAAATATAACTACTGTGCTGATGCTTACGATTACTTCCTTGCTTTTCTTACCAGTCCTAGCATCAACATATGTGCCCTTGAACAGTAGATTCGAAAGTTGCCTCTTTTTATATTTCATAGGATTCATCTATGCTGTTGCATGAGCTGTCTGTTTTTTAACAGTTTTACTGAGGTATAGCTATAATTATCTAACTATAATTCTATAATTATTCAAGAATAAAGCTTCTTGGCCGGGCAGGGTGGCTCACGTCTGTAATCCCAGCACTTTGGGAGGCAGGAGGATCACCTGAGGTCAGGAGTTCAAGACCAGCCTGGCCAACATGGCAAAACCCCATCTCTAATAAAAATACAAAAATTAGCTGGGTGTGATGGTGGCAGCCTGTAATCCCAGCTACTTGGGAGGCTGAGGTAGGAGAATCTCATGAACCTGGGAGGGGAATTCCAGTGAGCCAAGACTGTGCCATTGCACTCCAGCCTGGAGAGTGAAACTCCGTCTCAAAAAAAAAAAAAAAAAAAAAAAAAGAATAAAGCTCCTTGATTTGTTGTCTACCTCTGGTAGATTTTTGGTGCTTCAAAATCATTGTTTTTGATCATTTTGTCCAGTTTTACACTTACTCTTTAGCAGAGAATAGTCACTGATCTCTTCATGCTACAGTAACTAGAAGTTCCTCCCCTGACTTCTGGGTTCAGTCTTTTTATTGTCATGGTTGTATTATAATCCGTGATATGAATATGTTCCAATTTATGTAGCCAGTCTACTGGGATGTACACTCCAGCCTATGCTATCACAGGTATTCTTGGGCTTGTCTCCTGGTGTATGGACATGCATACCTATGAGTGGAATTGCTAGGTCAAGGAGTATGCTAACTTCCTATTACTGCTGTAGTAAATTAGCACACATTTGGTGGCCTAAAAACAACACAAATTTATTATCTCTGAATTCTAGAAATCAAAAGCCCCAAATCCGTCTCACTGAGATAAAATCACAGTGTCAGCACAGCTGCATTTTTTTCTGGAGGCTCTAATGGAGATCCTTACACTTGTTCTTTCCAAGTGGGGGATGGAATAAGTTAGGTGGCCATAAGGCAGTTACTCGTGTTCTAACCCTCTGGGGTTGCTTGCATTCTCTGGCTTAGGGCCCTCTTCCATCCCCAAAGCCAGCAATGGTTGGGTGAGCCTTTCTTATGCTACATCACCCTCACACTTCTGCCTCCCTCTTCCACTTATAATAAGGATCCCTGTGATGACATTGGGACCACCTAGATAATGTCATCATCTCAAGCCCCTAAATTTAATAACATCTGCAAAGTCCCTTTTGCCACGTAAGATAACACATGAACAGGTACTGAGGATTAGGGCCTGGATGTCCAGGGCTGGGGACCACATTATTTTGGCAGGTGGTGTCTACCACATTATTTTACAGCGTATTACAAATCTTCAACTATGTTAGATGAGAACAAACTGTTTTCTACTTTCAGCTAAATAAGGACTGAATAAAAACAAAATGGTTCTAGCAATTTAGAACACCAGCAGTTTCTGTTGCTCCACATCCTTGCTAACACTTGGTATGATAAGAGTTTTAAATGTTGGCTTCTGTACACTATCTCCTAGGGGAATGGGGGAGTTGAACATTTTCCATATTATCAGCCACTGACCAAGTCTTCCCTGAATGAAGTGATCACCTGGAACTAAGCTGCCATCACCTGCTTGTTTTTTCAGCATTGCTTGCCATCTAGTCCCAGGTATGAGACTCCTTACATTTTATTTTGTTTATTTTATTTTATTTATTTATTTATTTATTTTTGAGACGGAGTCTCGCTCTGTCGCCCAGGCTGGAGTACAGTGGCTGGATCTCAGCTCACTGCAAGCTCCGCCTCCCGGGTTTACGCCATTCTCCTGCCTCAGCCTCCCGAGTAGCTGGGACTACAGGCGCCCACCACCTCGCCTGGCCAGTTTTTGTTTTTGTATTTTTTAGTAGAGACGGGGTTTCACCGTGTTAGCCAGGATGGTCTCGATCTCCTGACCTCGTGATCCACGCGTCTCGGCCTCCCAAAGTGCTGGGATTACAGGCTTGAGCCACCGCGCCCGGCCAGAGACTCCTTACATTTTAGATATTCAGTCCTACAGACTTCAACCCTGCCTGGTACTAGATGTCTTCTGAGTCCCTGCCTGCCTGTTATTCTGGAGTCTTAACCATAATTGATGATGAGTCTACTTGAAGGGTGATAACAGGGTGGACATGTGCATTTGAAGACATGTGGCACAATGCCCTAAATAAAAAGCTGCCAGCTGCATGACAATATTTCTTTTTCTTTCCTTTGAGACAGGGTCTCACTTTGTTGCCCAGGCTGGAGTGCAGTGGTGCCATCTCGGCTCACTGCAACTTCTGCCTCCCAGGCTCAAGCGATCCCTTCCACCTCAGCCTCCTGAGGTGGAAAATTAGTCACCACACCTGGCTAATTTTTTTGTATTTTTTGTACAGATGGGGTCTCACTATGTTGCCCAGGCTGGTCTCAAATTCCTGAGCTCAAGCTATCTGCCCACCTTGGCCTCCCAAAGTGTTAAGATTACAGGTGTGAGCTTCCACACCTGGCCATTATTTCAAGTGCTCCACTGGTTATGAACTTGATGCTAACCCTTGGCTTACACTAACTGAGGTACTAAACGATCATGAAGCCTGGGCAGCAAGTCATCTCAGATACCAACCCAGTTTCTAGGGGATTTCAAGGCACAACAGAGCTTTAAGTGTTAAACAGCACAGTGGAGAATGCATTTTCCTGACCTTAAAAACATTTTGCCATGAAAAATGCCTCCATCACAACCAGTTTGATTTTGAAATGCCCTCAAAGAATTACCCACATTGGCACCCTTTGAAATGTCTACGTTGTTTACTTCCAAATCTCACTTTCCAGGTAGAAGCATAAAAGGCAGAGGGAATGCTGGGATTCACTTCTCACAAAGCATAATTTCATAAAATGCTATCTCCATTCCCCTTTACGTACTGGAAATTTGCAGCATGGGCATAATGCCCTGTGTCATAACGAATAAAACATGTGTTTTTCCATCCACATCGGTCAGTTAGTTTCATATTCAGCAACTTAATAATTGCATAAAAATATCACCTATATTCCAAAATATTCCTATAGATTGATTTATATTGGGAAAATTATCTGTTCCAAGGGAAAGAAATATCCCAATTCTAAAATATCAGAAGTACTTCCAATCTGTAACCAGGAAGTTTCATATTAAGCAGTTCAAGAAAATGGAAGCAAAATGATAGCCGGAACGTTCCCACTGTGTCTGTCCTCCCAGAAGCAGGGCGCTCATCATCTGCCCACAGAACAAGAAGAGTCCATTCCTAATGCCATTAGGAAGGCTGGAGTGGCCTTGCCAAAGAGAGAGCCCCAGGGGTACACCAGCCTTGCCAGAGGTCCTCCCCCGGTTCTCAGTTGACCAGGAGCTTAGGACAAGGTGGTAATAAATGAGAACAGGAGTTGACCTTTGTTGGCCAGAGTCAATAGATAACAAGTCTGGAAGGAGTCATGAGACAGGGTCCTCATTCTTCTGCAGGGGGGACTTTTGCTCACGCTGTCATTCTGTCTGGCATGCACATACTTCTCTCCCAGTCTCCATACACCAAAGCCCTACCTGGTCCTTATGGTTTAGCCCCACTGTCACCATCTCCATCAAAGTGTTCCTCCCCCAAGACAGAAGTGGTATCACCTCCTCAGTCCTCACAGCCTCTTCCTTGTACCTCTTTCGTAACAGTTCCCATGACTATCATTTCATTTTGCTAACTGGCTGCAACTTGTCTCTTCCCTGGTTGGCTGCACATGCCTTGAGGTTCAGGAAAGTCTTACCCCTCTCGTTATATCATGATCTACAGGGTCTCAAGCCCACTAGACCAGGGCATGGCCCCCACTAGGGTTTGGATAGAGGAGTTCAGAGCAGAGGCAGCAAGGGGGCATGAAAGCCCACCATCCCTACTCATCCACTTGCCTGTAAACTACCAGAAAAGTGCAAGCAACCTTTTGCCACAAATGGCATTCTCAATGTTCCCAGGGGACATATGCAGATTATCTGCAACACAGTGGTGACTCGCCAGCTCTGGTGAAATGGAATACTTTAGTCAATAAGGGGCAGAAAGCGAACATCTGTACCAAGAAGACTGCTAAGAGAAGTGTGCCTCCTCTGCTCACGAATGCATGTGTGCACTCCTAGCATGAGTATGCAAGGGCTGCAGGAGCACTTGTTCCTTCTGCATTTCCCCCCAGTCTTATATCTACAACCCAAACCCCACAAATCATGCCCTGTCCTCAGGCAGAGTCTGAGCAGGCAGAGCTCCGCATCTGTCAGATAGAAGTAGTTCTGCTCAGCCCAGAACTGTCTGCACTGCACCTTCACCCCGACTTGCAGAGACACAGCTCTTTGGCAGGTCAGCACCCTGTGCAGGGACAGAAAAACCTGGAAATTGGGCACAGGACAGTTCCTGCAGCAGCTCTTCTGCTCGGGCCCTGATCCCCGCAATCCCATGCATGGCATGTGTGGGATTTTAGATTCTTTTCTTCCCCTGGCTGTGCAGCTGGCAGCTCACAAAGGGTCTCTGGGACTGAGCAGCTGTACCGAGTCCCACCTTCCCCAGCAATGAAGACTTCAGAAAATGCTTCCCTCTGCTACAAAATCTGAGTACCCATGTGCTGGGAGAGGGTCTTTGTTGTCACAAACCCAGGAAAGAGCAAAGTACCTTCTGGTCGCGGTTTTGGCTTTTCCAACCCTCCGTCTTGCATGAGTTCAAAGGCAAAGGAGACATTCAAGACCTGGCAAGAGAGATGCAGACAGCATGTACCATTGCACACCCAGGAGCCCCGGGACCTGGCTCTGGGAAGTAAAGGAGGCCAGCACTGTAGCCAGAGGGGCAGAGGCTGAACTAATTTCAAGAAGAAATATGGCTACCAAAATGGGCAGACCACCTGGAGCGTGAGCTAGCTGATCCTAGCTTGCTGTTGGAGAAGCACTCCTGGAGAAGCACAAAACTCCCTTCATATCCTACTGTGTTCCTGTGTAAACTGCCAGGACTTCAAACTGGGGGTGTCAGTGCACATGTTTGGAAGAATCAGATGGCAGGACACGTTCAACAGGCAGAGCAGGCTTTCTGCTGTGGACAAAATGCCTTTGTATAGTGAGCAGGATGTGGCAGCCTACGAGAGGCCATCAGAACCAGGCTAAGCATGAGCTCAGGTCTGACCAGCTTCACAGTCACTTTCCTTGTCACCTCTGGGGAAACAGGAGGCTGGGCTGGGACACTTGACAGGAACACCGGGCAGGGGACCAGGGCCAGACTTCAGGGGAAGGGAAAGGCAGTCAGGGATGCCCAGTGGTCTGCAGGTAGCTCCTTCCTAGCTCAGCTCTTATAATGGGCCCCACCTCCAGGCACTGAAGACCTTGGGCACAGGGGAGGCTTCTGCCTTTTTTCTGGATAGCCCCAGCGTGGGTGTGGGCAGATGAGTCGGGGGATGTGGGTTAGGGGGCCTCCCTGATGTCCCTTCTCCTTACCTTCTGTTCAAAGCTGTCTGGGGTCAGGAAGAAGCTGTGCAGGGGCACAAAGTAGCCCTCCAGGAGCCCCATGAGCAGCACCAGGTACACCCCATCTGCAAACTGGAGGAAGAGCCTGGTGATGCACTGGCCCCTAAGCCTCCCAGCCAATCCCTATCCAGGAGGCCCATCAATGTCTGTGCTATGCTACCTGAAGCCTACCACCCCAGGCAGGCTGCTAGCTGGGGGGTAGGGGCAGTGGCCCGAGACAAGGAGGTCTGCTCTGCCCCACGTCTGGCTGGCCCAGCAGAGGAGCCACAAGCCCAGGCCCTGATCTCAGCTGACCCAGCATTTACTGAACAGAGGCTGTGTACCAACTCCTGGTCTAGGCATGGGGACCAGAGCGTGGGGGATCAGTGTGGCTCCTGCCCTGGAGGAGTGCACAGTCTAATAGGGAAACTGGTGTGGGGACAAGGCACAGCTGCTCTGATGGAAGGAAGCTCGCTGGCCTGAGTGAGGTTGAAAGGTCGCCCATAAGCACTGAAAGCATCAGAGGAGTCTTCTGGCAGGACGGCGCCTGAGTGGAGAGCTGAGGATGAGCAGGATTGGCTAGAGTGGGGCAGAGGCAGGAGGGAGAGGCGATGTCCAAGGTGAATGGCATGAGGCTCCTGGGGTGATCTATGCTTTCTGAACAGAGAAAGGACTAGTGTCACACAGGCCTGGGCATTCTTCTTTCTCCCATCTCTCTTCAGTATTACAGCAGCAGAGTGCAGCTGTTATGAATGTGGGCTCTGGGGCCAGGTCTCCCCAGTGCAAATTCCAGCTCTCTCACCTACTAGCTATGTGCCTTGGGCAAGTTATGTCACTTCTCTGTACTCATATGTCTTATCTGTGAAATGGGGATGGTAATAGTATAGTATCTACGTCACAGAGTTATCGTGAAGACTAAGCCAGTTAATATGCAGAGAGGGCCTGTAAACTGCTGGGCATGTAGCATTGAATAAATATTAAATATTGCTATTACTGTCTGGGAAAACAACAAAGCAGTCAGGACATGACTTACTGGCTCTTCCTGGCAAAAGCAGAACTATCTGCTGAGGGCCCTGGCAAGAGGCTTGCAGCCCGGTCCCTTCCTAGGCAGAAGAGGCCAGAATGGTTGGGAAACCAGGCCCAAGGGACAGGAGAGTCTCTCGGCTAAGTGTGGAGGCTGCTGGTCTTCTGCTCAGGGCTGGGTGAAGTGAGCATATGCTGAGCACTCAGGACAGGCTTGTGGAGGCCATGGAGGCCAGGGATGATGGACCTTTGGAGGAGCAGTGGTTCCAGGTGTGGGGGATGGGCTAGCAAAGACATAGAGGTCAGATGCACATCCGACATTCTAGAACCCTTTCAAAGGAGGCTGGGCCACCAAATATTTATAAGTGTAAATAGCTACTAGGGTTCACAGAGGCCAAATTTCTTGGAATCACCTTAGGAACCCAGAGTCTGCTCAGAGAGCTTTCCAGGTAACCAGCTGGCTGGCCTGTGGCTCAGCCTTCATTAAGGGCATAAGACCCTGAGCTTGGGCTTGCCTTAAAGGCAGCTCCTGGCCAAGTGTGGTGGCTCATGCCTGTAATCGCAGCACTTTGGGAGGCTGAGGCGGGCGGATCACTTGAGCTCAGGAGTTCAAGACTAGCCTGGGCAACATGGTGAAACCCTGTCTCTACTAAAAATACAAAAAATTTAACCGGTTATGGTGGTACATGTCTTCAGTCCCAGCTGCTCAGAAGACTGGGGTGGGAGGATCACCTGAGCCTGGGAAGTTGAGGATGCAGTAAGCTGTAATCGTGCCACTGTACTTTAGCCTGCACGATGGGAGTAAGACCCTGTCTCAAAAACAAAAGGGTAGTTCCTCCTAGCTTCCATCCATCAGGCCTACAACTCAGGTGGGAACAGCCTGAGCATGACTCCCCCTAGGTGGACATGGGAGAGCAGACCCCAGAGTCTGTCAAAATCAAGGCTCTTCTGGTGGGAGCTGAGCTTTATTCGAGCTGTAGTGAGGAGGAGTTAGGAGTAAAAGAATCCAATCTGTGAGCTCAGGGGTGACCTTGGGTTAGGGTTGGGGTCATTCACAGCTCTGAATGCCAGGCTTAGACTGCTCCTCACCTCCCATGGCTGGTTCCACTAACTTGGTAGGAATAGCAGATAAAACTGCAGAAACCCAAAGTGCTTGGCAGTGACCTCTGTCATAGCACTCCCTGCCCTTTAAAAACGAGCTAATCATTCCAGGGCCCATTCTAGCTCACTAAAGGAAGCGTCACTTTTCCAGAACATTCCTTACTTCCTACAAGAGTATATGAAGCTCATTTCACACAGTCTAGACACACTCAGGTGGAGCTCAGCAACAGACTGGCATTTGCCTTTAAAATAAAAGGAGGTACCCAGATGATTGAAAGAGAAGCACAAGGCAGAAGGTCACCAAGAATGAAAGGAGGTGGGGAAACAGGATTCATCTCACTCAAAGTATCTCCCCAATAAAGATTAGTTAAGTATAAAGAGGGGAAAAATAACTTTATAATAGAGAAATCCGGTGAATACCACCCTAACCAAATAATGGGCTAATGGACAGAGTGCCTCCTCCTGGGATGCGGCAGGAAGAACACAGCCTTCCTTGGGGAGTGCTGTTAATGAAAATGATGACCTGAATCTAATATGCAGGGAAAAGACAGTCTATAAACCAGCTGGCCTGAACGCTTCAACAAGTGTCAACGCCACGACAAGAAAGGCCAAGGAGTTGTTCTATGTTAAAAAGAGACTAAAGAGACGTGACAAGTAAATGCAGCATGTGAGCAAACTGGACAAGTGGCAAAATCTAAAGTGTCTTTTCCAACCACATGATGTTGCCATTTTAGTAGGTTAAAAACAGTCGGTTGGTCGCGATGGCTCATGCGGATAATCCCGGCACTTGGGGAGGCCAAGGTGGGTGGATCACCTGAGGTCAGAAGTTCGAGACCAGCCTGACCAACACGGTGAAATCTCATCTCTACTAAATACAAAAAATTAGCTGAGCATGGTGGCGCATGCCTGTAATCCCAGCTACTTGAGAGGCTGAGGCAGGAGAATCGCTTGAACCTGGGAGGCAGAGGTTGCAGTGAGCCAAGATCTTGCCACTGCACTCCAGCCTGGGCAACAAGAGCAAAACTCTATCTCAAAAAACAAAATAAAACAAAACAAAAAACAAAAAAAAGTCGAATGTCAGCAATTTCATATGATTCAATCTAAACAGATTAATGTATTGTATTATGTTAAAACAGGCCTGTCGTTGATAACCGTATTGTGGCTATCTAAGAGAATGTGCTTGTTCTTGAGAGACGTATGCTCAAGCATTTAGGGGTGCAGAGAAAGGTGTGGCCAAATACTAACAATCGGTGCATCCAGGTGAAGGGTATATGAGTATTCATTCTTGTAACTTTTCACAATAAAAATTGGGAAAAAAATCCACAGAGATTCAGTCCACCCCTCAGAGTAGGACAGATTCCCATGCCCTCATCCCCCGCAGCTGGGAAAGCCCTCCTGGCCATGTGTGGTGGACCACTTGGAACAGGGGCTGTAGGGCAGGGCCCTGCCTCCACCTGTGCTGGGGTCTGTCACCCACCTGGGTTTCCAGTTCTGTGACCTCCAGGTTCAGTTTATTCAGGTGCTTGTTCACGAAAGTGATGAGTGTCTAAAAGAGAAGCAAAGCAGCCCCAGAGCTGGGGATTTGCACTGGTGCAGGAGCCCGCGGCTGCCCCGGAACTCCCATGAGGGTGAGGGCGAGGGTGAGGGTGAGGGTGAAAGCACTGGGATCAGGCCCAGCCAAGAGCCCCGGACCCAGAAGGTCTCTCTGCAAAGGCCCTTGAGTGCACAGGGAGGGCCACAGGCTCTAGGTCTTGCAGTCCCATACAACTCAGGGTGTGTAAGGAACAAGGAGGTCCCAAGAGGCAGAATGACAGGTGGAGTGTCTGAGTGGGGAACTGAGATAAAAGGATTCCACTGGGTCTCTCCATCCTGTCCTTTCTTCGGCACAGGTGCTTAGGCCAGGGAGACAGGGAATTCTGTGAGGAGCGGGGAGGACTGGGATTGCTGGGGTTAGCCTGGGTGGGAAGACAGGCTGCTCATGCTGATGGAGAGGAAAAAGCCTGGGTGCAACATTCAGTAAGGAACAGACAGGTACATGGATGACAAGGGGGAAAGCCGTGTGTGTGCAGAGATTAGGTGATGCCACCAGTTCCGGCAGGAAGCTCCCGAGCTGCAGGGATGGGTTTTCCCAATGCCCTGCTGCATCTCGCTTCCCTCTCTCTGTCCTAGACACCCCTTTCCCACCTTTTTCACCACATTCAGCTTGTCTGGGGCGTGGTCGAACAAGGTGTCAAAGGCATCACGTTCTGAAAAAGAGGGAAACACAACATGGAGCCCAAGAGCCGGTTCCTCGCAGGGAAGCTCACCTCGGGCCCCAGAGCCACATGCCTCTCAAGGTCACAAGGTCAACGACCGATGGGAAGCCTCTGGGGTATAGACTGCTGGGAACTCTGGAATGTGATTTGGGGCTAAGATTTGGGGGGATTCTCACCCTGGGAGCCTGTGTCTGTGTCCATGCACAAGTACATTATTGGGTTGGGGCAGACTCAGGGCTCTCTTAGGCAGTGTGACCCGGGATTACTCATTTCCCTTCACTGTGTTCCATTATACCCTGATTCATTATACCCTGATTCAGCGATTGTTCAGGTGTTTCTGAACCTCAGTAGAGGGGGAATGTTATCCAAATATTAAATCATTTCACCCCCCAATTTTCAAAAACAGGAGACCCATGACAAACAAGCTGGCAGAGGGCACAGAGAAGAGGGCTGGGAGCCAGGGAGCTCCAGGATGGGATATGAGCTCTTCCTCTTAAGTGATCTAGGCCACTTCAACTCTTTGTGCCTTAGTTTCCTCTTCTATAGAATGTTATTTTAAAAATAACCCTCCCTTAGATTTGTCATGAGGATGAAGGGTGAGAACAAGCATGCGCGTGCTCTGTAAACTCTGACATGGTCTCCTGAAGGGAATAATTTTTAGCATGGTTATTTCAAAATATGACCCACAGTAAATATCAGGATCATAGAAAATAGCAAAGCCATGCTCCCTGCAGGGATTCTCCTTGCTGCAGCCTCTATGTTAGGAGCTGCGATGAGGGAAGGAAGAGAAGACAGTCTCTAGAAGGACAGAGTGGGGAGAGGGGACAGTCCCTGTGTTCGTGCATGTCTTCCTTTATTTGCACGAGACAATTAGTGCAAAACTGCCCTGAAAATGCCCAGGACCCATCCAGAAGCCTTGGGCAAGCTAATGAATCTTTCTGGGCTCCAGGTCTCTCATCTCTAAAATGAGGATAATTACAGTAAATATTTCAGTGGGATGTTACAAGCATTAGATGATTTAACATCTAGAAATATTTTAGCATACTTCCTAGGACATAGTAAATGCTCAAAACCTTTTTTTTCTAAGGACACTTTTGGTTCCCTTTATGAATATTATATCGGTTTATCCATCTGCACACCTATCATTCACTAAATAAGCACTTGCAAGTAGTGTACTGGAAAGAAAAATAAACTTGGAGTTAAGTGCTGGATAAATCAAGATCATAATCTCCTCCCTCACCCTTGGGCTGTGGGGTCCCAGGGGGTATAATCGTGGCTTCATATGTTTACTGTGAACAACAATAGCTACAAAAGTGCTTCATAAATGGCAAGGTCAATGGCCTGATAAATTTCAAGACGACTGCGCAGGTGTGGGTAGTCTTCTTCCCACCAGTAAGCTGTCCCTCCCAACCCAACTGGCCATGTCACCCAGGCTGGTGCAGACATATATCCAGGTGGCAAGCTGAGGGCCTGTTCTTCCCAGCTGCTGCAGAATTAACTAAAGCCCCAGTGCAGCCACCAGTGCCAGGGGACATTCTTATGCGACTTACCATGCCTCCCGGAAAGAGCCCTGGAGGAAAAAGAGGAAAAAAATAGTGTGACTGTTTTCTTGTCCCTTATAAGAGGCCAATCCTCTGAAAGGACACTCCATCATTGCTGGAAGCCCACCCCATGCTGCCTGCCACCCACCTGCCCTTGGTTGAGGAACTCAAAAAGCCTCCTTCCATTGACATTTTATTCTGCACGGCCTCCAATTATTGAGACTTTACCACATTACCACCCATTTTTTCCCCGTTACACGGATATAGTGGTGTAATGCAAAATCTGGCACAGTGATGCCCAAAGGATTACTTTTTGCCTTAAATAAAATCATATTATTGCTTGCAGTTAAAGAATATCGGACTCAGGGGGCTGAAGATTTCCAACCAGAAAATCTTAGAATTCTTACGAGTGAGCTCAGGCAACCCCTCAATGTAGAATTTTACTGCCTAGGTTGCTGTGGGCAGGTCAGCTTTGTCTCTCTCCTGTCCATTCTGTAGTACCCACCAAGATGCACCTGCCATTGACCCAGGGTAGGTTTTCTCAAAGAGTGCAGGAACTGGAACCACACTCATAGCAGAGAAGCAGCATAGTATCAAGAGCACAAGCTTTAAAGACAGATCATTGAGGTTCAAATTGCACTGAGTGATTGAGTGACTTTTTTTGCTGTGTGACTGATATGGTTTGGCTGTGTCCCTACCCAAATCTCAACCTGAACTGTATCTCCCAGAATTTCCACGTGTTGTGGGAGGGACCTAGGGGGAAGTGTTGGGGTCCGCGTGTTTGTCTTGTCTTGTGTTGTCCTGTGTGTTCATTCCTTTGTTTAGGAAACACGCGGACCCCAACAGGAAGTAATTGAATCATGAAAAGACTAATTGAAACTGGTCTTTCCCATGCTATTCTCGTGATAATGAATAATTCTCATGAGATCTGATGGGTTTATATCAGGGTTTCCTCTTTTGCTTCTTCCTCATTTTCTCTTGCCACCACCATGTAAGAAGAGCCTTTTGCCTCCTGCCATGTTTCTGAGGCCTCTCCAGCCACGTGGAACTGTAAGTCCAATTAAACCCTTTTTCATTCCCAGTTTCAGGTATGTCTTTATCAGCAGCATGAAAACAAACTCATACAGTGACCTTGGGCAAGCTAATGAACCTTTCTGGGCACCAGGTCTCTCATCTCTAAAAGGAAGATAATTATGGTAAATACTTCAATCGGATGTTGTGATTATTAAATGATTTAATATCTAGAAATATTGTAGCATAATTCCTAGTATGTAGTAAATGTTGAAAACACTTTTTTCCAAATACACTTTTGGTTCTCATAATGATTATTATATTGGTTTATCCATCTGCACACCTGTCACCCACTAAGTGAGCACGTGCAAGCAGTGCACTGGAAAGAAGAATGAACTTGGAGTTAAGTGCTGGATAAACCAAGGGCACAGTCTCCTTCCTCACCCTTGGGCTGTAGGGTTTTAGTGGGTGTAATCATGGCTTCATGTGTTTACTATGAACATCAATAGATAGGAAAGTGCCCCAGAAATTGTACTGTGTTGTCATTATTAGGACATTGCATCCATGTTTATGTCTTTGGGGCAGAGAGAGGGGCCATAGAAAGCATAACATGCATCCGAGAGATTGTTCAATAATCTGAAACTTCACACTCCCTGGTTCCGGAGTTTCTCCCAGGCCATGCTCCTCTCTGCTCTGTCGTCTTCTTTCCCAGAGGTGAAATAGTGGGCACAGGCAAGCCCAGCATGGGGGAGGGGTGGTGGGCGGTGGGACAGTGAGGAATTCTCCTTTCCCAGCAGGCCTGGCTCCTCCCATCCCTCACAGAACCAAGGCCAAGGTATGCCCTATAGATCAGCTGACCCTTCGGCTACCAAGACTGGCCTCTGAGGTGATACGGAGGCTGCTTGATGGGGTCTCCATCGGCCATAAACACGGCATCTTGGGAAAGGCCACCCTACATCTCTTGCCCCTAGTCTTGGCCTGGAATGCCCACGCGTCTTAGTCCTTGTTAAGCCATGTACACAATGTGATCTAGATGGGCAGTGCCCTGGACTCCTGTAGCAGCCATGGCTGTGGAGAGGGCGGAAACCTCCTAGAGACTGGATGGGCTTGGGAGTTAAGGGTCAGTTGTGCTGGAGAAAAGCTGGAACAGCAGCTTCAGAGGGCAAAGGAACGAAGTCACAGCTGTGACCACAATAAATCCTCTCTACCTCTCTGGGTGGGGAAACTGAGGTCAGAGAGGTTAAGGGATTTGAACTCAAGTTGGGTTGGCTTTGCAGCCTCTGCTCTTTGCACTATGCTGCTCTTGTTGAAGGGGGCCTCAGAGAAAAGTCTGGGGAGCAGGGGTGCTGAAAGCTAACTGCCTGGCTTTGCATGGGCCAGGGCTCAGTTCTTGTGATCACAAACTTACCTCACACTATCCATTTTTTTCTGCTTGAGGACAAAACTCCTGTTCCCCAGGGCAAACTTTTGATAGGTTCTAATATCCCAATTTCTAAAAATAAATGGGGAAAAAAACCACCCTAAACCAAAAGACAACTCTAAGGCAGACAGGCTTTCTGGGTCATGGCACGTGACCAAATAAATCGATTCAAAAAAGGAAGAAAAACGTCCTTTTGAAGGTTAACAATTTAAATTCAACCCAGTGTTTATGGCATGACGATTTCATGCTGGGTTGGCTTTTTTTGGGCACACTTTTTCCTGGAGTGGCACAAAATTAGAATTTTTCAATCACTGCTAATTCCCTCTCCCCACTTCCCCACCCAAGTTTGTACCTTAAGCATTGAGAGGCATGTTTTGAATGCATGGAAAAGGCTAAACTATAATCATTGGCTGAAGTCTAATCCCTCCTGCAATCCCAATAAATGAAAACTAAATATCAGCAAATGGATGAATTTCGGAGAAACATCTGTGTTCCATTACAGAATCGCTGGCAACAATGGTGTTGACATACTCTGTGTTACCAGTTATTTCCTCTTGGATTTGCCGAGACTGGAGGATTCCTTCTCGTTTCTGAAATGGGGGTGGGGAAAGGGGTTGGGAGGAGAAGAGAAAACTATGCTTTAGAAAAATACAGAAACACTGATGAGCATTCCTGACATTGAGTAAGTTACTGGTGTTTAAGAAATGTACCCGAGATAAGATAATGCTGGAAGTGAAAGGAGGTCCTGATTTTCTGGGACTGGACTGAACCATTAGGACGCAAGTGCAATTAGTGTTTAGTCCAAACAAGTAGGCTGTTTCTTGGATGGTGAATCTTTCCTTTCTTTATTGGAAGACATTCTGCTGGAAGCAAACTGTTTGCCTCCTGGAGTAATCCACAATAAACCAAATGGAAATGAAGGCCAGGGTGTGTCTGCCCTCCAGCTGGGGCCACAGAGGGAAGCTGAGAAACACATTTAACTGGGGGGCTGGGTGGAGGAACTGAGGCCAACTCAGCGAATTCAGACTAGAGAGAGAGGGTTTTTTTTTTTTCCTTAACTGATAAGTATGGGAGCTTTTAAATAAGGAGTACAGTTGTCACTCAGGTAACTAAGCTTATTCTCTGAGACAAGGTTAAGTATGTTAGAAACTCATCCGTCCATCCATCCATCCGACCATCTGTCCATCCGTCCATCCGTCCATCCATCCATCATCTGTCCACCCTTTTCCCATCAACTTATCCTCTTTCTTGTTTAGTTCATTAATCAGTGCCTTCTGTGTACAAGGTCCTGTGCTGGAGTTAGAACAAATACTATGGAGTATATGATATAGTTTCTGCCCTTGAAGAGCTTAGAGTCAATCGAGGTAGATGAAGCAGACACCTGAATGGTTTCCCCAAAACAGTCCTGGTTTATTCCCCTGATGTCCCAGCATATTAGTAAGATTTGCTTTCATCTCAAAAGTGTCATGAATAATAGATTACGTGGTCACCCTCTGCAGAAAGTCCTGAACGCAGGCCAGGAGCAAGCACTTTTAGCTAGAAATAGTCAGAGAAACCTTCCAAGTGGAGGGGGCGCTGGAGCTGGACACTGAGAAGGGGTTATTTCAATGGGAGGAATGGCCCCAGCCAAGAGGCAGAGGCAGGATGCACAAATGTGTTCCAGAGGCCATCTGGGGGAGGGCAGCCGCCACCAGTTGGGGCAGCTCTGGGTGCCAGTTTGGAGGGTTTAAATAGCACTGTGTGGGCATGGGAGCAGATGAAGGAGGTAATGTTGGGGTGCAGGAAGACTTTCTGATGGGTGTGAGGTGGGAGATTCATCCTACTAGGTCCCTCTACCACCAGCACCAGACACCTGGAGGATGCTGTGACTGAGCAAGCATTGACAAAGCAAATGCACCCTCCTCAAGGCTGAGATGAGTGTGAAGAAGGAAGGAGCCTCTGAACATGGGTGGCTCACCTGAGCCCTGCCTTCTCGAGCCTCCTGCCCAAAGTTCCACAAACAGCCACAGAACCCAGCGTCCTTGCAAAATACTTTTACAGAAGAAAGGAAAAGCTGGATAAGGCCAAGAATCTATCTGGCTTAGATTAAGAATGGACTGATCAAAACAAAAAAAGGAGGTAAAAGAAAAAAAAAATCAATCATTTAAAGAGGACCAGGTGAAGATAAATCAGGACTTCTTTCCACATGCAGTTTCAACACAGGCAATGTTTTCATGTGGGGCTAATGGAATCTGTGTCCTTGTCCTGCACGGCCATTCAGAGATAAAACCTCACCTCCAACTTTATGCAAAATTAAATGCTTCTGCATAGAATGGAAAAGAAATCTGGGTTAAATAACCCCTCACACAGCATCCTGATTCACCTCCACCCATTATTTGTTCCCTAAAGAGTTCTCCCTGTGGTTCAGTCTGTGACTCACCACCAATTCTGAGTCTTGCTTCTGTGCCTGTTCAACTTGATAAAGCAGAAACACCCCATAAAACCTGACGTGCATTAATGCCATTTTATGGAACATGTCCTCTTTTCTCCCTCATGCTAACAAAACAGCCTACAGGAGAAATTAAACCGACAACAGCCTTCTGATGGCCTATAATTGAGCTCAAAATAAGGCAGGAGACAAGGCTTGCAATGACCACTGTTTCAAAACAGAAGCGCCCTCTCTCCTGCTCACATTTTCAGTCGTTGCTCAGTCTGTAGTAATTCCAACAGGCAGATTTTATTATTTCTGTTAGAGGCTGTTTATTTTAGCAGATAAGAAAAGTCTTAAGATGTTCGACAAATTTATGCACAAAGAACTGGACTGGATTTGTCACAAAAGAGAAGATGAAGGGCAATTTAAATAAAAGTATTTATCTCCTCTAGTGATAAGAGCGCTAGTATAAATGAATATAACAACAGTATGTTTACTTATGAAAATAATTTTTAAAAATTTCAATGTTAGTGATATATGGTCACTTTTAAAGTTCTCTTCCATGAACTGTTCCAGGAACCATGATTAAAAAAAAAAAAAAAGACTATATTTTCCAGAGCAGTCTGAGGTTCACAGCAAAATTGAGAGGAAGGTACAGAGATTTCCTATATATTCCCTGCCCTGACATATACATGGCCTCACCCATTTTCAACATCCTACATCAGAATGATACACTTTTAACAACTGATGAGCTTATAATTGATAACGGTTGTCACTATCACCCAAAGTCTATAGTTGACATTAGGGTTCACTCTTGGTGCTGTCCATTCTATCGGTTTTGACAAATGTACAGTGACATGTAACTAAAACTCTCTGTGCTCCCACCTATGGGGACCATGTTCACCTATTCATCCCTGCCTCCCTAATTGTACTTTTTAAAAACATAAAGAATTGTATTCACACATTACTGATTGGTAAAAATAACACGATAGAGATGACCTGGACTCACTTAGGAAGATGCTTGAACCAGAGTACTCTGAGTTGGCCACATATCCATAGCAGACACAAAATGCTTAGTGCCATGTTTGATACAACTGAAGAGCTCAATAACAAGGACAATTAGGATCTTTTGGCCAGTGGCAGTCAGTATCTGAGCCACACACGTTCCCATTTTCTATGAGCCCTCTCTGCTTCTTATTTGTAGTCCTACCTCCTCAGCAGGCAGGGCTGAGGTGTCATATTCCTGTTATACCTTCTTGATGCTTAGTGGAGTTAAGCACTCAGAGGTGTGGAAGAAACAGTCTTTCATTGGGGGATAACTGATCAGTCGATTAGGAGGACCATTTCCTCCTCTCCTCTCGTTGACAGCTGATCCCTGAAAGTTCAACTCAAAGGCCTTTTGTCTTGGAAACTGGCCTGATCTGATTGGGCGAAGTCTACCAGCCCTCAAGGCTTTTTCTCACCAAGGGATGGCAGAGCCACTGTTATCATTCCCTATTCCAGAGCCTGGATGGCCAGGGAGCTGCTTAGATGGAGCACTCTCCCTCGCTGCATGTTTATTTGGAAAAGAACAGAAACAAGCAAACAAAAGGATGACCTTTTGCTAAATGGGTATAAAGTTGGAAAATAAAATTGAATTTGGGTATTTAATGGGGTTAGGAGCAGAGTGAGATAGTCACAGGGAGAGAGCACACCCTCATTGTGGAAATTACACAGCCATATGTGAATGGAAATTCCATCCAACAATCTGGAAAAGATGACTTGAGATCCCAGCTGTGCTTCTGTGGGTGGGTGAAAAGTGGCAGTGCTTTCAATACAGACATGGCCAGTTAGGGTCTCTCTCAAACACATGCATATGTACACACACACTCCCTTATATGCACAGATATCTTTCTCCCCATACCTAAGTATCATTTGTTTAACCAAAATAGTATGGTTCTCCATGATTTGCAGGGCACCTGTACACTCCTGTACACACACACACACACACACACTTTCCTCCTGACCCCATGACACACAGCACACATACATACCACACACCCTCAACTACACGTTACACAGAAAACTTACAGACAAAAACACATAAACCATAGGCACATACCCCACACAAAGCTATCTATACACAAGCACATGCTCTTCCATCTTGTGTACACTTACCAGGGGAAGCCAACACACAACAGAAAGCTCACTCAGTGCCTCCCAATATACTGCACACCCAGGCTCACTCAGCCTTCATGCAGCCATCCTTCTAATGATCTACTCGACGCACCACAGGAACTCCACCTCCACGACTCTTTAAAGACACAGATGTTTGTAGTGTTATCTGTCTTACCTGGACCACAACCACTTGGATGGAAACATGATCTGGGAGTCGAATTGGTGCCCGGAAATACTGAGACAGAGCAACGAGCAGGTGTAAGATGGCCACCAGGCTCTTGGCATGAACAGCTGAAATGAAAGAAGATTGAAAAATTATAGTATCTTCTAGGTTCTAGGCAATATAAGCAGATGTTCAAAGTGTAGCAGTACCCCCACTGACAGAGTTTGGATATTTGTCCCTGCCCAAATCTCATGCTGAAATGTAATCCCCAGTGTTGGAGGTGGAGCCTGGTGGGAGGTATTTGGATGGTGGGGGTGGATCCCTCATGAATGGCTTAGTGCCATCCCCTCGGTGATAAGTACACTCAGTGCTCTCACATGTGATTTGGTGGTTGAAAAGTATATGGCACCTTCCCACCGCCCACTCTCTCTCTTGCTCCTGCTTTTGGCATATTGAAGTGCCTGTTCCCACTTTGCCTTCTGCCATGAGTAACAGGTCCCTGAGGCCTCCCTAGAAGCCACTGTAGATGCTGGCCAATTAAACCTCTTTTATTTATAAATTACCCAGCCTCACGCCTTTCTTAATGGCAATACATGAGCAGCCTAATATATCCACCCAATGTCCCTTTATACCATGCCTGAGGGTCAGGGGACACCTGTGGTCATCACAAGCCTCACTCTGGGCCCCCTCAAATCTTTCTTACTTTTGAAGCAGGGTCTTGCTCTGTTGCTTAGGCTGGAGTACAGTGGCACAATCCTAGCTCACTGCAGCCTTGAACTCCTAGGCTCAAGCAATCCTCCCGCCTTGGCCTTTGTGGAGTAGCTGGGACTACAGGGATGTGCCGCCATGCCTGGCCCCCTCAGTTCTTTGCCAGGTCCCATGGGGCTCCTTCTTGGGTCTATTATTGCCACATTTCCAATGTAGCACCTCTCTAATCCCAGGTTCCCATCAGGACCCTGACAACTGCTGAGTTCTGAGCTCAGATCAGCTCTCGCCCAGTCCCATGTCCCTGCCCACTCCACTCCAATCACCATAAGCATGTCTGCTCTGCACTCCTTCTCCCTTCCCACTTAACCATGAACTTTGGATTATCACTACTACGCTTGTCTCAAGATTGTACACAAAGCATGCCCTTAATAAATAAACTCTGAATCAGGAACACTAGGTCTCTTCCTTGGTTCAGGGTTTTAAGATCCTTGGAAGAAGGCATGAGAGAGACATTCAAAGGGCTATGTTACTTGCGTGAGTGTCACTATGGTCACTGTAGGCAATGCCCTTTAAGGAGCAGCTGGGATGGGATGTTACTGGGCCAGGGCGCTGCCAAAGCTGCTGAGTCATGTTAAAGTCAAGCCATTTACACCAGAGAAGGCTGGGTCACACTGGGTTGTAGTTTTCTCACTAGATGAGGAGAAAAAGACTCAGTGAGGTGCACAGAGGGTCAGGCAGACTGGAGCCTTTATAATCTACCATTTATTTACTGGCTACATGGCCTTGGGTAGGGTAGGCCACCGAAGGCCTCTGAGCCTTAATTTGCTCATATTTACAAATGGAGGTAACAGAACCTACGTGGACGTACAGGTTGTAATGATCTCCCCCCCCCCCCCCCCGCAAAAAATGAAAAGAGTTACACTGGAGTGGATAGTCTTAATTTTTTTCCTATTTCAAAATATTCTTCAGAATAAAAATCTGCCATCTTTTCAATTAAAACAAATTCTAGCCACTGTTGAACATTTGTGCGCCCCTATCATTCCTGCCTCTCAACATGTCTCCTGGGAGTTTTCTCTCTGATGCTCCTGGAACACAGCACGTGCCCAAGGATGGCTGATATTTTTTTATTATGCCTTATGTGAAATTACCTGGCACCTAGGCAACTAAAACATGCCAGCTTTCTTCCCTTTCTTTCTCATCAAAGGGAAGATTCACCAGATATTTTGCCTGCCTTCACAGTCCTACCAGCTTCACGGCTCTTCATTACAGGGGGCATTTAAGGGAATAACAAAAAAATGCCTATTTTGTGTACTTTGCATGCACTAGGCCCATTATTAAGATGTCATTCTGTCTTCCCTGGGATCAGTGAGTCTGCTTTAGCAGAAGCTTTGAGAAATCACCAAGAAAAGAGAATGATTCAGACATTCCTTTGTAACTCATTAGGGTTTCTTGTTATCACTGCTACTTCAAAGAAGGTTTTCTACTGATTATGAACAGCAGCTCACCATCACCACAAACAGAAGCTGAACTGCTCTGAACTCCTAGCCTTCCAGAAGGTTTCCATTTTGGGCTTTCGGGCCTTGTTAGCTAAGTTTTACCCAGACTTACAGCCTCAAACAAAGATCCTGATGTGGCACTGACCCACTGTGACCCACTGACATGGTGTGGTCACCATCAGAGGCCAATCCAGGTTTGCTCTAATGATCAGAACTACCGGCCCACTACCTGGCGTCAGTGAGGGTTGTAAGAACATTTGCTACCCCTCTCCCCTTTAATGGCAAAATATAATGCTAGAAAAGTTGTGATCAAACAAGTTGTTCTTATCCCCTGGTGACATTGTACACCATCTCCACTGTCTTGGTGAGCAACGCAGAGCTATATCGTAAGCATCATATAGACGTCAGACTCTTTAATGAATGCTCTATCCTCCTGGGATTTTTTCAGAAAGAAAGAGTCTATAGTCTCACACACATACATACTACACTACGTGTACTAAGATGTTACTGTGTAATATACTATAATTTTTTAAAACCCTGGAAAACACTATGTCCAATAACAAGAAGATGGTTTAGATCAGCATTTTTCAAACTTTTAAATATTAAGCACAGAAATCCTTTGTTCTAGAAGCGGATAGTTAAAACTCATGAAAAAAGTACAACTGCTCTGGTTGAAGTGAGTATTCTGGAGTCCTAACTGCAGCCTACCCATGACTTCTTGTCTTCTCCTTGGTGATGCTAGAGTTTCTCCTTGCAAATCCCTAGTTTTGGACCAACCATAGTTGAAGAACCACTGCTTTAAGAAGTTATGGTATGTCCACATAATGAATAGTTTGCATGCATTGAAAATCATAGGTAAGACAGTATAGCTATATATATGTGTGTACGTGTATATATGTGTATATATCTATATACACGTGTATATGTGTGTAATATACATAGCTATAAATATACATTTATGGATATATGCATACATAAAAGCATATACAAATGTATGTATATCTACATATACACACACAAACGTGCTTGTGGCCAACATTTGGAAAGGAATGTATTTTAAAAAATGAAAATAGTTACGCTAGAGTGGAAAGATGTTTTTTTTTTTGGCGGGGGGGATGGAGTTTTGCTCGTCGCCCAGGTTGGAGTGCAATGACTGGATCTCACCTTACTGCAACCAACTCCTCCTGGGTTCAAGTGATTCTCCTGACTCAGCCTCCCGAGTAGCTGGGATTATAGGTACGCGCCACCATGCCTGGCTAATTTTTGTGCTTTTAGTAGAGACAGAGTTTCACCATGTTGGCTAGGCTGGTCTCAAACTCCTGACCTCAGGTGATCTACCTACCTTGGCCTCCCAAAGTGCTGGGATTACAGGTGTGAGCCACTGTGCCCAGCCTGATAGTTTTTTTTTTTCCCCCTCTTTTTTCTTTTTTTTGAGATGGAGTCTCATTCTGTCACCCAGGCTGGAGTGCACTGGCACAATCTTGGCTCACTGCAAGCTCCACCTCCTGGGTTCAAGTGAATCTCCTGCCTCGGTCTCCCGAGTAGCTGGGATTACAGATATGTGCCACCATGCTGGGCTAATTTTTGTATTTTTTAGTAGAGATGGGGTTTTGCCATTTGGCCAGGCTGGTCTCAAAGTCCTGACCTCAGGTGATCCACCCACCTTGGCCTTCCAAAGTGCTGGGATTACAGGTGTGAGCCACAGTGCCCAGCCTTTTTTCCTATTTTGAAATATTCTGTAGAATAAAAATATGCCATTTTTTCAATTAAAACAGTCTACCCACTGTTGAACATCTGTGCACCCTCATCATTGCTGCCTCTCAACACATCTCCTGGGAATTTTTTCCCTGGTGCTCAACAGAAGCTGAGGCCAACATGTGCCCGCAGTCAAGTCAGGAGGGCAACATATGGGATAAGAGCAAGCACCTAGGCCTCACTATGCAAGCCAGGAACCGCAGCTGCAAGGCTAAGTGTCACTCTAGGGCGGGAAAGCAGTATTTAAAACAAGGCTGTCGAGTTAGAAATAGTCTTCCAAACATGTCCTGTGGTGGAAACAGAAATTGGTGTAATTTTTCTGGAGGTAATTTAACATTATGTATTATGACCTTAAAAATGCTCCCACCCTTTGGCCCTAAAATACCACTCTTGGGTATTTATCCTAAAGAAGTAATTATGGCTACAAGCAGGGAGAATGCATCCAGCTGTATTAATATCAGTGGGAAAACGGAAAAAACAATCTAAAAATCCATTATCAGTTAAATAAATTGTGGTAGATCCATACAATGTCACATTATATGGTATTAAAAGTGACATATAGAAGAATATTTAATGATTTGTCAATATATACATCTTCCAAACAACATAAACAGGTTGATCTCATTTTTGTTAAAAGTTTTTTATATATACATATATAAAATATTATACACTACTTATTACACATGTACAGACACACACAGAACTTGAACACAGCACAGTGTTCATGGTTCTTATCTCTAGGTGGGCAGTGAAAAGACAAAAGCCCCTGCCCTCATGAAGGTTACCTATGAAACTATGACGTTTCTTAACCTCTCTTTCCCCCGATTTTCCCATCTGTAACATGGGAATAAAAGAATTCTTACTTCAGATGGGTGAGTGAAGATTACAAAGATTAAAATACATAAAGTGTTTAGAAGAGTACAAGACATACAATAAGCATAATAAATGTTAAATGTTAATATTTAAATTTATTTTATCTGCACTTTGTAAATTTTCAATAATGAAAATTACTGTTGTGAATTAGAAAAAAAAAAAAAAAGGAAGAAATCCCTAAAGCCCCAGATCAAGGACCTTGGTAACTCAGCAGCCTGTCCCTATCACCCTCATCCTAAGCGGAGAGGTGCCACAGTGTCCTCAGGTTTACATCCAGGGAAGGTAACTGAGACAGGAGGAGACAGAGCTTTTCCCCCAGGAGCTGTGCCTGCCACATTCCTTATGGAACGAGCCACTGTGACTTTGTAAACAAGCCCAGCTCTTCCAAAGCCCCAAGGCATGAAAGGGAGCTAGCCACCTAGATGAGATAATTATTCCCTCTGACCTAGTAATCCATCTCAGTTCTGGAAATCTATCTAAGGGGAGTAATTCAAGAGAAGCAAAAAGATGCACAAGCTAAGACATTCAGTTTGGTGCTATCTGATATTAGAAATAGTTAGGGGAACATCCTAAAAGGATAGGCATCAACATCAACCTAGGATTTAAGTTAACTATGGGATATCTACCCTATGAAATAGAAACAACTATCAAAAATTTTATCTACAAAGACCACGAGGGAATGTAGAAAATACGTGTGATGTAACATCAAGAGAAAAATAACAAAACACAAAAGTGTATTATGACTTGGGTGGGGCGCAGTGGCTCATGCCTGTAATCCTGGCACTTTGGGAGGCCAAGGCGGGTGGATCACCTGAGGTCAGGACTTTGAGACCAGCCTGACCATGGCGAATTCCAGTCTCTACTAAAAATACAAAAACTAGGTGGACGTACTGGGGTACCCCTGTAATCCCAGCTACTAAGGAGGCCGAGGCAGGAGAATGGCTTGAACCCGGAAGGCAGAGGTTGCAGTGAGCCGAGATCGTGCCACTTCACTTCAGCCTGGGCAACACAGTGAGCCTCTGTCTCAAAAAAAAAAAAAAAAAAAAAAAAAAAAGTGTATATGACCTGACCAAGCAAAATGATGCAGTGATGTAACTAGTAACAAATGAAACAAGTAAAATGAAACAAATGAAAACAGTTAGATTAGCATGGTAATATGAGTGATGATTTTTCTTGTACACATTTCCCTATAAGAAATTAAAGTAATCATAAACCAAACAAATCATTCAAAGCCACTGGAGACAATGTTCTTCATGTGGCTTTAAAAGACGCTGTTCTAGGCCAGGTGTGGTGTGGTGGCTCGTGCCTGTAATTCTGGCACTCTGGGAGGCCGAGGCGGGTGGATTGCCTGAGCTCAGGAGTTCGAGACCTGCCTGGGCAACATGGTGAAATCCCATTGCTAGTAAAATACAAAAGAAATTAGCTGAGCATGGTGGCACACGCCTGTAATCCTAGCTACTTGGGAGGCTGAGGCATGAGAATCACTTGAACCTGGGAGGCGGAGGTTGCAGTGAGCCGAGGTCGCGCCACTGCACTCCAGCCTGGGCGACAGAGAGACTCTCTACAAAAAAAAAAAAAAAAAAAAATATATATATATATATATAATAATAAAAGACTCTGTTCTTCTATCTCAGCCTTTCCCAGATTGGGTGCCATGATAAGTTAAATGATGTTTGACTTATTTTTTTGGAGGGGTACAGGGAGGTGGTCCATATTCAAAGGAGTGAGAGATAGGATCAAACCAAACTAAGCAGCAGTCTTCATTAGAGGACTTCTCTAATGTTTATGACTACTGTGGATTTTTAAAATGCAGACACATTTCTCAAACTAGTCATCAACCTCCCTGCACTGCCTTGTTCTCCCCCATTCACAATACTAGCATTCCTGGAACACAGGAAACAGCCCCCTCCTTGATAGCATCTAGGGCCCAGAGCAGGCCTCCCCTCCTCCTGCCCTCAGGTGTCTCCCTCTGCGGGCAGAGAATGCCCTGTGCCCTGTTCCCAGCATCACACTCCTGTGCAAAGTAGCTCATCACGCTGTGCACAAAAATGTGTAATTATGTTGAGGAGGCACTTGGTGTCTCAGCCCCAATGTCAGATGTTAGAGACCTGCTGGAGAGATTGTGACTGGCAGTTACTGGGTTTCTAACTTTAGAGGTGAAGATTCCTTTTTCTTTCCCAAGTTTGAAAGGTTTTTTCTTTTTTTTTTTTTCGTAGGGGGCTGTTGATTTTAAGTTGTATAAGTTAGACGGAATAAAGCTAGTACTTAACCCCTTAATACCTGAAGGCAAAACACAGTCTAATCTAATCTTTTATTAATCTAAGTTCCTATTCTTATCTATTACAATAAACTTTGGAATCCAGTTGTTATTGCTAGATTCACCTAATCCCCTGATTAATTCTGATAGGGACTCATTAAGTCTGTATTAGACACCAGGCCTTTGAAGCAGCAAATGAACTAATAATTTATAAACTAATAATTATTATAAACTAATAATGTATGCTTTCTGAGGTCTCTGAGCTATGCTAGCTTGTAAAAAGCTGAATTTTAACATCTTGTTCCAGTGCCTATGATCTCAGCCATATCTTTGCTCTTTCTAGAAAATGAAGGGGCGTTAGAAAGGTGTGGGCTTTGCAATAGACAGAGCTGAATCCTTGCTCCCTGCTTCTCAGCTGTGTGGATGTGGGGACCTCAGCTTTCCAAGCCTCTCCAAGCAGCAGACAACAGCTTTCTCAAAAGGCTGTGCTGGGACTTAGAAGAAGTAGCTCAGTGAATGAGTTTCCTTCCCTTTGCCATTTCACATGAGGTTTCTATGGAAAGCCTTTTACAGAAGAGGAACGTGAGATTTTGACATTTTGTTATTTTCCCCCAAGGGTATGTACGGAACTTCTTCCAAGTTCTAAGGAAGCGGGGCATCTTGTTCAAAGATAAATGAGTTTGGCCCCCCTCCCCCGAAGCCTGCCAAGCTTATGGATGGCTTCTTGGGGAAGCCCCATGGCAGGGACCACAGGCATTGTTTAATGGTGCCCCTTTCCTTTGTTCAACTCACAATCCACATTCCACTTGATGCTTCTGGGAGGAAGTTTCAGGGTTTCATTGATCTTCTCCAGGACAGTCTGCAGTTTTTGCTTCTGAGCAATCTCTGACTGGGTGACCTCAGCCACATTTAGCTTCTCGCTCTCCAGTTTCTCTGAGGGTGACAAGGGAAAAGAGAACAGCTGTTATACTGGGCCCCGGACAACCCTACCGCATGCACTTACTCACTTATTCGGTCTCTCATGCACTCATGCATGCATGCACTCTCGCAACAATAGATACTGGATGCCTACCAGCAGAGGGACACTGCTGTCCCCTCATCACCTTATGGTGGCACCAGCAGCATCAGTACTGTAAGAGCCTGGTGATCATGACTTGAATCCCCAGATCCCAGGGGCATTTTACCTAGCCTGTCATATTTGAACTCTATCATTCTGGAGTTTTCTCCTTCTTTTCAATTCTACTTTCTCCAAGGACATCGCTGTGCTCCGACTGGAAAACCTTCTCTGTAGAGTGAGTCAAGGCATTTTGTACATTCCTGTAGTACAGTCTGTGTCACATCCAGTCATATTTATCTGTTTTAAGTACCTTCTTTCCTTTTAAACCCACCTGGAAGGTAACTTCCTTAATGTGTCATATTTAATCAATTCTAAGGCACATATTTTCCACACTTTAACATCCCTAAAGTCAGGTTGTGTCTTACTGGCATCCTACAATGGCTGCCAGCTAGGTGGAAGGTCTAAGAGTTATCATTGTTTCCATAGGCGTGAACTTGCTCATAGCTCTTCATAGTATGATTACTTACATGTCTCAATAAGCCTACATGAGCACCTTCAAAAAGTGTAAAATAAAAATTGTCAGCAACAAGAAAGCATTGAGTAATAGCTTAAAGTGATTTTTCTCTTTCTGAGTGGTACTTATATAATGGTGTGTTTTAAAATCAATGGTTTTTTAACGCAATGATATAACACCTTAATACTTAAAGGAAAAACTCAGTCTAATCATTGTATTAATCTAAATTCATATTTTAATCTATTACAAAGAAAAAACAACTTTGGACTCCTTAACAGGAAATTGGTTGTCTACCACTGGAACTCACTAATCGGTTCTAATTCATTTAAGATTGACAGAACTGCACACATTTAAAATATCTTTTCTAATTTTTAAGGGCTGCTATACAAACAAATTAAATTTTACTATGTATCAATATTTCTCCTAATGCTTACATTATTTATTTTTAAATAACTGTGGTTTATCTAAGCCAAATGCCCCTTGAGTCATTCTTTGAAGATAAAGTTGCCCAATGGAGAATTTATGCAGGTTCTGTGGATTTGTGAATTTTTTTTTAAGCACTTCAGTAGGATAATCTCAAGCTGTTCTTACCTGTGATGGCCTGAAATGTTTTCCTTAGTTGTTTCAAGCCATCTCTATCTCTAAAGTTCAGGGATTTAACAAGAATATATCTAAATGTCTTCTTACATCTTGAAGAGACCTTGTGTGTGCCTTATCCATTTTTAGGCTGAATTCTTATCTTGGATCCTCTCCTACTAAAAAAATGACAAGTTATTTTCTTTCACTTTTTCCCATTATTTTTGGATGATGTAATTGTCTCTATAGAAGCAAATTATTTTAATCTTACTTTGTAACTACAAGCATTGGATAGAGGCTGCCCAAAATGCTAGGTTAAGAACTTTCTGGTCTTGTCTTGGCTCAGAGGAAAAGATTGCAGGCAAAGATTACTGATGACTGTTGCGAGAGAGGGTTGGGTGGGGAGGAGAGGAGTGAGGAGGAGCCACTTATTTGCTAGCTCTGCTGTATTACATCATTGTCTATAAATTTTCATATTTAAAATCTGGCATTGAACAGATTTTCAGCTTAGGTCTCTGAGTCTGTTTTCTAGGTCAATAACTTTTTCTTGCACAGTTGTCTATTTCATCTTTATTTTTTTAAAAATGGTATGACATAAGAAATATACATCTTGTCTCCTTGATCCCCCTTCCTAGCACAGAGCTCCTAAAACCCTTGTAACTTTCTGAAAGATGATAGTGGCATCTTTTGTTATAATATTTGGGTTTTGTCCCCAGTTCCTGAAAAAGCTCTAAAATGATTAAGGTAAAAGGAACATCTTTCGTTTTTCATAACACGTCCCTTTCACCTACATCTGAGTTTATGATAATGAGGCAACTTTTGGAAAGCTCTGAGGATGGGGGAGCTGATTGCCAGGAGAACCAAGCGTATGATTAAAGGATTGGAACATTCAGCCTCATACCCCTGACCCATGAGAAAGGGGAGGGAAGCTGGAGGTCACCTATCAATGGCCAGTGATTTAACCAATTATGCCTACTTAATGACAGTTCATAAAAACTCTGGCCGAAAATGTTCAGAGGACTTCCTGGTTGGTAAATATATGAAGGTGCTGGAGGGTTGTGCACATGAGAAGGCATGGAAGCGCTGTGCTTCTCCCACAAACCATGCCCTATGCATCTCTTCCTCTTGGCTGATTTTGAGTTTTATCTTTTATAATAGACTAGTAAACCTAAGTGCCTTCCTGAGTTCTGTGTGCCATTCTAGCAAATAATCATATCTGAGGAAGGGGTTTTGGAAACCCCTAATCTATTATAGCTAGTTGGTCAGAATTACGGGAGGTCTGAACTTGGCGAATGCCAACTGAAGTGGGGACACTCTTGTGGCACTGAGCCCTTAACCTGTGAGGGCTGTGCTAACTTTGGGCCAGTAGTATCAAAATTAAATTGTAGGACACCCTGTTGGTGTCCATAGAGAACTGGAAAATTGCTTAGTGTGGAAAACCCACACATTTGGTGTCAGAAGTGTTAGGAGTTTAGAGAAATGTGTTTTCCATTATTGGATTTCACACCTTACTTACTGAAGCATCCATTGCTTTTCTGTTTCCACTAATATATTTAACTACTCTATGATACTTGTAGTACATTCTTCCTAAGATTAAATTTTTTCCTTTTTTTTTTTTTTGTTAGCATCTGGTATTTCTTATTTAGGAGAAGCATATTTGTGGCTTTGTTTTGCGTTGCAAATGTTTTATGGAATGTAATTCTGCTTTACTTCTTTCCATTTTAGTCATTATGCTTTGGGTTTATCTTCCTGCTTTTAATTTTGGCTGTTGGATATTTTATTTTAGGCATTGATATTAAGTGGATTTGCATAAAAATATATCTCGAAGTAATTCTTATTGTGTGTATATTAATATTCTTTCTCTCCTTTTTTTTTCTTTTTTGAGATGGAGTCTCATTCTGTTGCCCAAGCTGGAGTGCACTGGCACAATCTCAGCTTACTGCAACCTCTGCCTCCCGGTTTCAAGGTATTCTCCTGTCTCAGCCTCCTGAGTAGCTGGGATTACAGGCATGCACCACCACGCCCAGCTAATTTTTGTATATTTAGTAGAGATGGGGTTTCACTATGTTGGTCAGGCTGGTCTTGAACTCCTGGACTCAAGAGATCCACCCACCTCGGTCTCCCAAAGTCCTGGGATTACAGGCATGAGCCACCACACCCGGACTTCTCTTTCTCTTTTAATAAAAATGAGATTATAGTGTATATATATTTTTGCTATTGGCTTTTTTCCACTCATATATATATCATAAGTCTTTTTAGGTCAATATATGAATATAACTCATTCTTTTTCAAAACTGCATATTGCATTATACGACTTATAACTTGACATACAGCCAGGTTTTAACCCACATTTTCCCTATTTGTAATAAAGTCGCAATAAACATCGTGTGTGTGTGTGTATGTATTACTGATTGATTACTGCTGGTAAACATGAAAGCTATTGCCTTATAGATTTTTTCCTTGTATGTTGTCATCTTACCAAATCCCTTTATTAATCCTATTGTGGTTTGAGTCTTCAGCATTCTCTAGGTATGCAAATAAAACACTGTTATCTCTATTTTGCAGACTTATGTGACATATTTTAATTTTCTGACATTTTAAATAAAAGATTAGTTTGAGAATTTCTGCTATTCCTACCCCTCCTTTATCTTTAAGGTATTCAACCCTTAAAATATAAGAGGCCCACTCAAATATTTCTATAGCTTAATAGTAATTTACTCAACATTACTAAGGATTTAAAGATAATGTTCTTTTGTGGGCTAATTTCAGCTAGTTCCATAAAGTTTTCTGTTGCTGAAGTTTTATTCTTCAAGGAAACTGTTTCTCTCATGTTTCCATAGTTACACAAATTGTTCATAACTAATTTAACTCTTCATAAGTATTAGGCATGATTTTGAAATTGATAGGATGTGATTTAGAAAATTTTCTCAGGTGGATTATTTTGTGAATCTTTGAGTTGTTTTTGAAGGTATTACCCAAATTTGCTTTTGGAGAGATTATACATAGAAAACAATGAAACAGTATTCAAAAGTTCTGATGCATAAAGACAAGGCAGAATAAACTCAATTACCCTGAACGGTGGGAGAACTGAGATGTTCTAACAAACACAGTTGTCATATATACCACACTATATTAATGTAACCACCCTTCAAGAACTAAAATATGTAAAATACTCTTTCCAGTATGAGCAATTCCTGAGTTGTTTAAAAAATACTTCTGTCTCCAAGTATATTAGGAGAGAAACTTGCACTGTAGTCAGAGAATTTGGTCTGTATATTAATTTTTGAGGTTTGCTTTATGGACATACTGAAATTTCGTAAGTGTTCCATGAGCAGCTGAAAAGAATACAGTTTGCAGGGTATCATATGCTACATGCAGATTAGTTACTGCTCAGACATTCTCTATGAACTTTTTTCTTAATATGTTATTAAGAGAAGTACGTTAAAAACTACCACTGTGATAGGTTTGTCAAATTCTTGAAGTAATGATTATCATTTTAAATTTTTAAGTATTTGATATACAAAAGTACATATAAGTTTAAAATTTCTATATTTTCCTAGTGACTTTAATTTCTTATTAATATGTAGTGACTCTCTGCAGTAATGCCTTTTGCCTTAAAGTCTATTTTGTATGATGTAAAATAGTTACCCCAGCTTTAAAAAAATTAGTCCAGTATACATAATTATTTCCACCCTTTTTCTTTCAACCTTTGTGTGTCCCTCATTTATTAAAACTATCTCGGCTGGGCATGGTGGCTCTACCCCTGTAATCCCAGCACTTTGGGAAGCGGAGGCAGGAGGACTGCTTGAGGCCAGGAGTTGGAGACCAGGGTGGGCAACATAGTGAGACCCTGCCTGTACAAAAAATAAGAAACTTAGCTGGGCATGGTGGCACATGCCTGTAGTCCTAGCTACTTGGGGGGCTGAGATGGGAGGATTGCTTTTGAGCATGGGAGGTAGAGGCTACAGTCGGCTGTAATCGTACCACTGCTCTCCAGCCTGGTAAACAGAGCAAGACCCTGTCTCAAAACAAAACTATCTCCTGTATATAGTATTTGGCAAGAATTTGTTTTGTTATTTAGTCTGATATTGAGTGTACCAGTATACTTGGATTCACTTCTATCAACTTATTCTGAACTTTCTATTTAGTGGGTTTTCTGATTCTTCTCCCCCTTCCATCCTTGCCTTCTTTGGATTAATGTTTTTATTCTTTCTCATTCCATTTTCTCCCCATGATTAGTAGGGAGGTTATATACTCTGTTTCTATTACTTCAGTATTTATGATAGAAAATTCATCATTCATATTTAACTTAATAAAGTCTTAAGCTAATTAATATCTTTACCCATATGCTAAACAATACAAAGACCTCAGCATGCTTTGACTTCAATCACATAATTCCTGATTTATGTGCTGTAGTTGTATGGGATTCTGATTCTATCTTGTTTTAATTAACAAATTAGACATTATTGTGATTATTCTATATTCATTTAGTTATGGCTTTGATCTACCCACCATAATAATCTTTGTTCACTATTGCATTGTAGATATTTTTGGGGGGTTCATTTTCCTTCCTATTGTACAATCTTTAGAAATTCCTTTGTGGGAGTCTATTGGTAGCAAACCTTCTCAGTTTGTGTTTATTGAAAATGCCTTTCTCTTTTTTTTTTTTTTTTTTTTAGACATAGTCTCACTCTGTCACCCAGGCTGCAGTGCAGTGGCTTGATCTCGGCTCACTGCAACCTCCACCTCCCGGGTTCAAGCGATTCTCCTGCCTTAGCCTCCCACGTAGCTGGGATTACAGGTGCATGCCACTACTGCCTGGCTAATTTTTGTATTTTTAGTAGAAATGGGATTTCACTATGTTGATCAGGCTATTCTTGAACTCCTGAGCTCAGGGGATCCATTCGCCTCAGCCTCCCAAAGTGCTGGGATTACAGGCATGAGTTACTGAGCCCGGCCTCTCCTAACTTTTTTTTTTTTTAGACTGAGTCCCACTCTGTCACCCAGGCTGGAGTACAGTGGCGCAATCTTGGCTCACTGCAAGCTCTGCCTCCCAGGTTCACGCCATTCTCCTGCCTCAGTCTCCCGAGTAGCTGGGACTACAGGTGCCCGCCACCACGCCCAGCTAATTTTTCGTATTTTTAGTAGAAACAGGGTTTCACCATGTTAGCCAGGATGGTCTTGATCTCCTGACCTCGTGATCCATCCGCCTTGGCCTCCCAAAGTGCTGGATTATAGGTGTGAGCCACCATGGCAGGCAGCCTCTCTTAACTTTTTAAAGCCGCCTCTCTTAACTTTAACAGTTTTTTTTTTGGCTGTGTATGAATTTATAAGTTGATCATTTTTGTCAGCACTTTAAAGACATCAAAGTGTTTTGATATCTTCAATATTAATATATTTTGGCTTTTTTTGTTCCTTGTGAAAGACAGCTTTCAGTCTGTTGTTCCTTTATAAATAATCTATTTTTTTCCTCTATGCTTTTAATCATTTGTCTTCAGTGTTCTTAGGTTTCACTGCAAAGTGTGTAGGTGTAGATTCGTCACTACTTACCCTATTTGGGATTCACTGAGCTTCCTGAATCTGAGGATTCATGTCTTTCATCAATTCTAGAAAATTCTCATTCATTATGTTTTCTTTAAATATTTACTACACTCCATTTTCTTTTCTTCTAGAATTCCAATTAGTTATGTATGTTGGATCTACTTAGAATAACCTCTATGTTTTTGAATTCCCTTTCTCATTTTCTATTCTGTTGTCTCTCTATACTGGATCCTGGGTAATTTCTCCAGTGTTCTCTTCTGGTTCATTACTTCCTTCTTTAGCTGTGTCTAATCCACTGAGGTTTCTAGTTTCATTATTATTCACACTTTTTCATTTCTAGAAGTTCTGTTTGGTTGTTTTTCATGTCTACCTGTCCAGTCTTAATAGTTTCTTGTTCTTTTATCATTTTCAAGCCTTTAAAAACATTTATTTTGGCATATTAAACATACTCATTTTATATTCTATAACTGAACACTTTTTTTTCTTTTTTTTTTAAATAGAGATGGGGTCTCACCATATTGCCCATGCTAGTCTCGAACTCCTGAGCTCAAGCAGTCCTCCCACTCTGGCTTCCCAAAGTGCTGTGGTTACAGGTATGAGCCACCATGTCCAGTCTATAGCTTAACAGTTTCTAATATTTATAGTATTTGTGGGATGAATCTATAGAATATTGTTTCTGTTGACAGTGCTCATGGTGGCTTATATTCATGTCTTTGGTGATTTCTAATTTTGAGGTCATATTCCTTGGAATTTTAACTCTGGGAGTTCTTTGTGGTTTGACCTTAGAGTTCCTTCCTCTTTAAAAGAAGGACATATGTTTGCTTCTGCCTTGGGGCACTAGTGACCTGGGACAACTTGGAACCAAAATTTCAATTTAGATTTTTTAAAGTCACAAAAGTAGTGTGAATCCTGGCCTTAAATCTGTGTGAGTATAGACTTTTGATGAGGAGTTATCTGAAGCAGACTTCTTTTTAGTTGTTCTGTTCACATCCAAGGCTAAGATAATTTATCCTTATTGCCTCTTTCTGTGGGACAAATTTTGTACTCATTGGAAGAGTTGCCTTCCAAGACCTTAGCTCTATTCAGGGGGCTTGATTCCAACCCTTTCTTGCTCAGACTCTACCCAAGATTTGTCTCCTCACCCTGTATGTGTGACCCTTTAAACTTCAGGCTATAGGTCATTAGGAATGATAGGTTATTAGGAATTAGCACTTATCCCATTAGATTTATCCTTCCTTCCTGTTTTTGGAATCAGAAGAATTTCCTTCCTTTTCACACCAGTTTAGCCATCCCATACAAAAATATGTTGTTAAAGGCTTATTCAGATTTTTTAAGTGTGCTGTACCAATAAGATTTATCTGAACATCTAGTCAGCCATAATGCTAAAAATGAAAATTGAATTTCTTACTATATTAACTAAGACCTCTGAAACACTTATAATAGTTGTAATAGCCATTATTTCTCGTTTGTCCCTAATACCACATCTTTGATATTTCACTATTTAATATGTTCAGTTAGGTTTTGTATAGTGGTCTTTATCATATTTAAGTAGTTTCCTCTTTCTATTTTACTTGAAATGGCTGTTGAAGTATATCAAATATTATTTGATATCTACTGATACATTAATTCAGTTTTGCTCTTGAAATTTACATATGCACTCAACCACTTTCAAAAAGACCGATAATATATAAACAGAGAAAATTCAAGCTGTGAAAACTGTCTCCTCTCCATGGCAGTCCCAAGTTCCCTAGTCCCATTCCATAGAGACAGTTTATTATGACTATTACCAGAAATATTCAATGCATACACAAACATTGTATTGTACAATGTTTGTGTATGTGTCCCTTGACACACACAGTCATTCTCTACCATGCTTTTGTCTATGTAGTAAGACATTTTAGAGAGCTTCTCTATTATTTATAAAGAAAAATAATAAAAAACTTTCATCTAACTTTTGAGTTTCTGAGATGAGAAAATGCCTCTTTCAGTTTAAGAATAGCAGCATATGGGCTGCGTCAGGCTGCAGGAGAAGATGGCAGTCTCCACAGGAGTTAAAGTTCCTCGTATTTTTCGCTTGTTGGAAGAACTTGAAGAAGGACAAAAAGGAGTAGGCGATGGTACGGTTAGCTGGGGCCTTGAAGATGATGAAGATATGACACTTACAAGGTGGACAGGCATGATTATTGGGCCACCAAGGACAAATTATGAAAACAGAATATATAGCCTGAAAGTAGAATGTGGACCTAAATACCCAGAAGCTCCTCCGTCAGTTAGATTTGTAACAAAAATTAATATGAATGGAATAAATAATTCCAGTGGGATGGTGGATGCCCGGAGCATACCAGTGTTAGCAAAATGGCAAAATTCATATAGCATTAAAGTTGTACTTCAAGAGCTAAGACGTCTAATGATGCCCAAAGAAAATATGAAGCTTCCACAGCCACCAGAAGGACAAACACACAACAATTAATTTTAGTGGATCTCAAACTTGTCTTAAATCAACAACCTTTTACTCATGTTAATGTCTTGATTAAATATCACAATGAAAAATACCCACACATTAAGTAAAAGAATTCCAGCTGGTAAACATAACCTGGACATCTGTAAGAATATATTTAATACATGTACACCCATTATGTTTTCAGGTAACAGGAGGAAAAATGCAGCACAATTTTTTTTCTCTTGTTAAGGCACTGTCATTTAAACGTAAACCTGGAGTACTCGAAATAGAATTCAGGTTTACAAGATGAAAGCGTGTGGAGAAGTGTCAGATGGCAGTGGAAGCATGTGTGTTTCTAAAAAGTGAAAATCTCAAGAAAGAAAACAGAAATGGCATGCTTTACCCATCTTGCTTAGTGAAAGAGAGCTGCAGTTGAAATTGTTTAAAAAGTAGCAGGTACAACAAATATTGTCACAGATGTGTTAAGTTTTGAAGCGGTGTGGGTGCTCACTACTAGCAGTATCAAAAATATGTTCAGGATTGTTTTGATACCTGTATTTATAATAAAAAATGTTGGGGGGAGTTGATGAATTTCTGTTAAAAGCTGTTCTTGTGTGTTACATGTAACAGACATGGTAAATATTTGTTTACAGTCTTTGTTTAACCATGCATTTAAGTGAAGTCAACAAAAAGGAAATAGGTGTATGGATATGTGATTTTGAGATTAAAGTTAAGTCTTAAAATGTAAATAAAATGTGGAACGTGTCCTCAGAGACTGTGCCATTTCTATTATGTTGATGTAGTATATGTACAGTACCTTGCTAAGGAAGCAAAAATTGGAATTATGTAGCTTTTCCTGTATACACACTTTTATTTACTCTATTTTGTGTACTTCTTGTGAATTATAATTTGCAGACTATTTCAGAAAAGAAATTATCTAGTTTAATTTCTTCTTTGGACAAGAAGGAGTCCTAGGTATTATATTTTGACTTTGATTTCACCAGAAATAATATTATTAAAAAGATCTTTGCATTCTGGCAATTCTTTTAGGATTATAGGTTGCAAATTATCCAAATACATATCCCATTTTTTAAATCATAAAAAAAAAGAATAGCAGCATATATCAACAATCCTAAAATCAGACTATTATAGGAGGAGGATCTTCAAGCAGTGCTATTCAACAGAACTTTCTGCTATGACGGCAATGTTCATTTTTTAATTATCCAATATGGTAGCTACTAGCTACATTTGGCTATTGAGCACTTGATATCTAGCTGGTGTAACTGAGAAAATCAATGTTCCATTTTAATTGCTTTTAACAGCTGTATGTGGCTATTGGTTGCTGAACTGGGTAGTTCAGCCATAGAGGTTTTTAAAGCCACCTTCCTGACTTTACAGGAGAGCGATTGGAGTAGCAGAGGTATGTTTTAGTGGTGAAACCAAGATTGGAACTGAGATCTCCTGTTTCTTCATTCCTGCTTCAATTTTAGCATAGCTGCCACTTCGGCCCAGCATTTTGGGGCATAGAAAAGTGACCCTCAAAGTAAACAAGATCAAACTCTTCAAGATGCACCTCCTCCTGGGGTTCATGGAGTCATCCCCATTCAACATCCACCTGGTTTACTCTGGCTACTCATTCCCTACATCTCTAGGTCCTCTTCAAGCTTTTCCCCATCCAAACTGTCACTCCTCTAGTTTGACACTATCCTTTTCTCATGAGGAGATGCTCTGCTGGAGTTCCTTCCACTGTCTCTGAGCAACCCCCATACTGCTCCTATGTTATTTCCTAAAGTCTCATTTCTGATCGTGTTTTGCTCATAAGCCATCACTAGTTGCCACTACCCAAACAATACAGTCTAAAACTCTTAGTTCACGGTCCTCTAATGTGAGCTTCATCTTCTTCCTTTATTTTATTTATTGTTTTGAGACACAGTCTCACTTTGTCTTCCAGGCCGGAGTGCAGTGGTGCAATCTCAGCTCACTGCAAACTCTGCCTCCTGGGCTCAAGTGATCCTCCTGCCTGAGTCACCTGAGTAGCTGGGATTATAGGCGCCCACCACCATGCCCCACTAATTTTTGTATTTTTAGTAGAAATGAGGTTTCATCGTGTTGGCCAGGCTGATCCTGAATTTCTGGCCTCAAGTGATCTGCCTGCCTTGGCCTCCTGAAGTGCTGGGATTACAGGCATGAGCCACCGCAACCAGCCTCTATTTATTTCATTTTTATTTTTATCTTTGAGACAGTTTCGCTCTTGTTGCCCAGGCTGGAGCACAATGGTGCGATTTTTGGCTCACTGCAATGTCTGCCTCCCGGGTTCAAGCGATTCTCCTGCCTCAGCCTCCCAAGTAGCTGGGATTACAGGTATGCGCCACCATGCCTGGCTAATTTTGTATTTTTAGTAGCGATAAGGTTTCTCCATGTTAGTCAGGCTGGTCCTGAACTCCCGACCTCAGGTGATCCACCCACCTCGGCCTCCCAAAGTGCTGGGATTACAGGTGTGAGCCACAGTGCTGGGCCCTTTATTTTAAATAGACTTTTCATTTTAGAATGGTTTTTAGATTTAAATAAAAGTTACAAACAGTACAGACAGTTCCTATGCACTCCGAACTCAGTTTCCCCTCCTACTGTTAACATCTCACATTACTATGGTACATTATGTATGACATTAGTACATGACTGTTAACTCCATATCTTATCTGGATTCACTAGGTTTTTTCTAATGCCCTTTTTCTGTTTCAGGAAATGGTCTAGGCGATACCACTTCTTTTCTTCATGTCTCCTTAGCCTCCTCTGTTCTGCGATAGTTTTTCACACTTTCCTTGTTTTTACCATGACCTTGACAATTTTGAGAAGTGATGGTGAGGACTGCTTGGTTGTTCCTACATTTTTCCCATGGGTAGGCTGGGGAGGAAGACCACAGAAGTGAAGTAACCTTTCATTACATCCTCCCCCTACCCTATCCCCACTTCCACACCCTCATCATGGGAAGCCAGTCACTAAAATCAGCCACTCGAGGATTGTGGAATTAATTGCCACCTTTTTTGAAGGGGTTGTATCTACATAAAGTATTTGATATTCTATAAGGGAGAGTTATCTTTTTGTTCCCGTTTATTTGTTCAGTTATTTATTTTTATCAGTATCAATTTAAGGATATTTATATTAGACTTTGGATTATAATCCAATACTACTATTATTAATTTTCCCCCCAAATAATTCCAGCTTTGGCCACTGGGAGCTCCCTCGGGTTGGTTTTGGACATTTTCAATGTGTGGCTGTGTATATATATTTTTTCTTAGCACTTCTTTTTGGCACTGCAAGATGCTCTAGGCTCATCTACATTCCCTGCCCCAGGTCTAAAAGAAGGCATTTCTCCAAGAAGTCCTGGTTTATCCTGTTGGAAAATGGTGCTAAAAACCACAACCTGGGAGCTGGGTCTCATTTTCTTTGTTAGCCTCATATCCCAGTCACCCAACCCTGATGGTCACCTACTGACTGGCTCCTGGACGCTACAGCATTTTCCATCCATTAGCACCAAAATTAACAGAGGCTTCCTGGAAACTCTTTTGTTGTCCTGGCTAAAGTGCCCTTTCTCCTTCCTTATATGTTTGAGATCTTTTTCTGTAAGGCCCCATTCAAAATGACCCCCTCTGGCTGGGTGAGGTGGCTCATGCCTTTAATCCCAACACTTTGGGAGGCCAAGGTGGGTGAATCATTTGAGCCCAGTAGTTTGAGACCAACTTGGGCAACATGGTGAAATCCCATCGCTATAAAACATACAAAAATTAGTTGGGTATGGTGGTTCACACCTGTGATCGCAGCTACCTGGGAGGCTGAGATGGGAAGATCTCCCGAGCCCGGGGAGGGCGACGCTGCAGTGAACTATGACTGTGCCACTGCACTCCAGCCTGGGCAACAGAGTGAGGCCCTATCTCAAAAAAAAAAAAAAAAAAAGGTAACAAAAATAAAACACCAAAATACCCCCTCTTCCCTGAAACCTTTCCCAAAACCTTGCCCGAACTCCTACTTGATCTCTTACAGACCTGTATACTACCAGGCTGAGTTTACAGAACTCACAATTTTCAAAATGCCCCCTCTGGCTGGGTGAGGTGGCTCACATCTTTAATCCCAACAGAAGACAGCAATATGACACATTTACTTTTATATCCCTAAACTCAGCAGTTAGCATATAGCACACCAAATGGTTTTTGCCTAGTGGATATTATTATCAGAATAGATTATGATCAGTGTAAAATGCACCCTTTAGTGTCTATCAGGGAAAAAGAAAACCACACACACAAAACAAAACAAAATAAAACCATCCTCCTGTAGAACTTTATTGCCACAGGCAACCTTGTGGTCTCAAGCCTGAAGAATGATATCCTGTTTCAGTCACATGTTATTGTGAAAACCAGAAGGAAGAGCCCTGGAACCTTATGACTCTCATCCCTGAATGTAGGCCTTTTCTGTTCCCAGCACATGTATGTGTTCAAAGATAAGGATCAGTCAAATGAAAACATACCATAAGGAAATTCACATAGACATCCCAAGCCAGGAAACCTCAATAAGAAACAGGCAGTGGGCCATGTTCAAATGAAATGATGAATTATGTTGTGTAGGCATCGTCCTGGAATCGCTTATCCCATCTCTCACTCAGTCATACCTACTGCCTAAGTGTTGTGAATGTAAATATAACCAGGTGACCGTGGACATACCTGCATAACTGAGGCATTGGGAAATGTGTCCCAACTTGGGATGATTCTGTGACTTTCTTATTGATGCCATGGAGTAAGAGAATATTCTGGGAAACCTAAGGCTCTTTCCTCTATCAATCACCCTGGAAGGGGGTAATCCTGGACAATGAGGTGATTTTTTGGCTGGGGTAGGAAGGAACTTCCTCCTCATTCTGGGGTTGGGAAACCTTTGCTCTGAGGTTTGGAAAGGGCTGGGGCTGCTCCCGTGAGAGGACGAAGTGTATGTCATGAAGAAGCAGGCCAGCGTTGCCAGCGGCTAATATTTTCTTGGCAGCAATACCAATAGCGCAGAGAAGTGGCCAGTGTCCCCACAGCAGGGTTGCTGTCCCTGTGGTCTCTCTGGATGCTGGCGATGCCCCTTCCCCAAGCTCCCTGGCCCACCTGCATTCATCTGTAGCTGCAGACAGCTCCTAGCACACTGATGGCCATCTCTGGCCTCTTCTTGTAACCACAGGAGCACAACCTGGAAGTTTTTATTTCCTGCACAGGCAACCCTCAACCACAGGGGGAAAGGAGCCATAGGATAAATGCCCTTGCTACCTTGCACTGGGAAGGGTGATTCTGAGATGTGTTGTTATGTGGTTTCTCAGAGGGCCCAGCTATGAGCCCTGGTTGAAATAGGGCTGCTGTTCTGATTAACATACTCATGTTTGGCACTTCTCTCTTCCCCTTTTACATGCCCTATTCAGTTATTTGTATGTTTTAAGGTCACCTCCCATATAAGCTTCCTCCACCCATGTCCTTGTCTCAGCATCTGCTTTGGGAAAACCTAAACTAAGATCTGATGCCAGGGCAAGTGGGAAGACCCAGGGAATACAGGCAGCAATGGGGCAGCTGGGTTGGGCAGCTAAGAAAAAAGGACTAGGGAGAGGCTGTTCTGATAGAATCTACCAGAAATGCCTGGGGCCTCTAAGAAGGGTGATTTTCCTGCAAGGAAGGCAGACACTGCTGTGAGCAAGGAGCATGTGGCCACACAGAGGTGAGCCAGGTATGCTCTTGCTCCCCATTGAGCTCACAATTGGAGAACACCCAGCCAGTCCTTGCCAGCCAAGGTCACATGGAATCTCAAGGACGCTCACCTGTTCAGGCTTTCACCACAGCAACAAAACACATACAACCCTCTGTCAAGAGGTCCCTGCCTAATATGGTTTGGCTGTTTCCTCACTCAAATCTCACCTTGAATGTTAATAATCTCCATGTATCAAGGGTGGGGCCAGGTGGACATAACTGAATCATGGGGTAGTGAATAAGTCTCACAATATCTGATGGTTTTATAAATGGGAGTTTCCCCTGCACAAGCTTTTTTGCCTGCCGACATGTAAGACATGACTTTGTTCTTCATTTGCCTTCAGCCATGATTGTGAGGCCTCACCAGCCACGTGGAACTCTGAGTCAATTAAACCTCTTTCCTTTTTTTTTTTTTTTTTGAGATGGAGTCTTGCTCTGTCACCCAGGTTGGAGTGCAATGGTGCAATCTCAGCTAACTGCAACCTCTGCCTCCTGGGTTCAAGCGATTCTCCTGCCTCAGCCTCCCGAGTAGCTGGGATTACAGGTGCCTGCTACCATGCCTGGCTAATTTTTGAATTTTTAGTAGAGATGGGGGTTTCACCATGTTGGTCAGGCTGGTCTCGAATTCCTGACCTTGTGATCCTCCTGCCTCGGCCTCCCAAAGTGTTGGGATTACAGGCCTAAGCCACCACACCCAGCCCGCTTTCCTTTTTAAATTACCCAGTCTCGGGTATGTCTTTATGAGCAGCATGAGAACAGACTAATACACTGCCACACCTTCTCACACACTTCTGCCTCTAGGTTCTGGGTCTTTGTTCCACAATGTAATCAACATGGCTTCCTGGATTCCATGTCCTTTTCTTTTTCTTTTTTTTTTTTTGAGACAGTTTCGCTCTTGTTGCCCAGGGTGGAGTGCAATGGCATGATCTCGGCTCACTGCAACCTCTGCCTCCTGGGTTCAAGTGATTCTCCTGCCTCAGCCTCCCAAGTAGCATGCACCACCATGCCTGGCTAATTGTATTTAGAAGAGACAGGGTTTCACCATGTTGGTCAGGCTGGTCTTAAACTCCTGACCTTAGGTGATCCACCCACCTCGGACTCCCAAAGTGCATGGATTACAGGTGTGAGCCACCATGCCTGGCCCCATATCCTTTTCTTGATGTCAGTGTGTGTGCTCCTGGGCTACCAGAGGCCCTTATGCCATTTCCATCATCTTCTAAGTGCTAGTGTTTCATAGTTACTTTACTAATCTCAAACTCAGACCCCTCCAGCTCGCTGCCCAACCAATTCAGTATTAAGGAAGCTCAAGCCCCAGTATGATTAGAAGCTGGATTTCTGGGAACAATCATGCCTGGTTAACACCACCATGTAAGGGTACTGTACCTAGGTACAGATGTTTGGTTATTTATGCTGCAGACAACAAGTTAAAAACATCCACTAATATGCCCAAATCTTGATATCTAAATTCCATTCTCCAATAAAATAAATCAGGGCTTGTTGGAAAAGTGATTGATTTCAGGACTGGAGTAAGAAAAATATAAGATGGTCTTGGAGTGTCTTATGATGTGAGAAACAAAGGAAAGGCTCAAAAAAAAAAAATATATATATATATGTGCAGCTTGTTGAAAGTGTCCAGGAGGCAACCTGAAAGAGCTCCCAATGGCCAAAGCTGGAAGCCAATGAGCAAAAAAGTGAATGATAAAGTAGTACTGGATTAAACCCAAAGTATAAAATAAATATGTCCACAGTGATATAAATAAATAGAAATGACAACTCTTCCTTTTAGAATTCCAGTTAATAAATGCAGAAAGAATACAGAGAAGAGACCATCTCTGCTAGAACACTACCATAGTAATTGCAGCAGATGCATTCTAAATGGATGCTAAAACTAGAGGGAGAAGTTTAAGGAGAACAGGATATTTACACGGTCTCAAAGTATCTCTCCCCACATAAATTAAAAAGAGAAAAACAGTCACTTTATAATGAAGAAATCTGGCAGATACCACCTTGACAATGTGATCGAGGTTAACACGACCAGTGACAGGAAAAATAGCCAGAGGGGAACGTAAGGTCAGAGTGCTCACTTGAAACTCTGCCTCCTTTATATACTCACAGAGTCATTAAAAAAAGAAAACAAACCAAAACATTCCCCCTAATCTCTGCTTTCAGACTGATCCCTCCCAGGAGCTCCTGATGCATGTATATTTTTTTTACTACACACTGGCTCGCTCCACCTGGTTATCCTACCTGTAGGCTTTGAATGTGTATGCCCTGCCTTAGACCTTTGAGATTAGGGTCTAAACTTAAGTTCACAAAAGAAGCATCACCTCCATAGTGAATCACCTTTTCAGCATGAAGGGTGAGATCTGAAATGATCGAATCTGCTTGTATGTAATGCCTGATTTGGGTTGCACAGATGTGATGCTGGATGATTTTGTAACCATTCCTGGAGGCAAGATTCCTTCACGACCATGTTCCATTACTCTGTGGCCATGTTCTACCTTGCTTGCTCTGACAGCCTAGCATAGAACATTCTGGCAGTTTCAGATCCTGACTAGATGTTTGCTGGAGGAGTTAAAAGCTGTAGTCACTGGGAGAGATGCGTAGTGAGGCTCCTGGCTTAGCCATGTCTTCATGTGCCAAAGCTTTTTCATTTCCTCTCTGTATTCAGTTGCAGTTTATATGCCCTTAAATATTAACACCCATTAATACTGATGTCTGAGAACCAAATCAGTTTAACTTCCTAGAAATTGCATTAGCCATTCATTCGTTCATTCAATACACATTTTTTTTTTTTTTTTTTTTTTTTTGAGAGGGAGTCTTGGTCTGTCCCCCATGCTAGAGTGCAATGGCATGATCTAGGCTCTATGCAACCTCCGCCTCCCAGGTTCAAGCGATTCTCCTGACTCAGCCTCCCAAGTAGCTGGGACTACAGGCGCCTGCCACCACACCCGGCTACTTTTTGCATTTTTAGTAGAGACGGGGTTTCACCATGTTGGCCAGGCTGGTCTTGAACTCTTGACCTCAGGTGATCTGCCTGCCTAGGCCTCCCAACGTACAGGGATTACAGGCGTGAGCCACCGTGCCTGGCCTCAATATACATTAAGTGCTAGGCAACACGTGCTAGACAATCTGATGGTGCTGGAGAAGCCTGGATAAATATATAGGACATGGCTCGTGCCTTGGGGAAGCCTATGCACATTTACCTAAACAGCCACAGATGACATGGAAAGTCTTATAATAAGGTATGTCTATATACTCACATGTATGTATATGGATATATGTGTGTACACATTTGTATATATCTACACACATATATGCATATACGTGCAAGTGTATATATAGTTCCTCAGAGAGAGATACATATATGTGTGTGTAGGGGGGGAACATTAAAAAAAAGAGTGTATGACTACCTTTTCTAAATGTGACTATAGGGCTAGGTGTGGTGGCTCCCTACTGTAATTCCAGTAAGTACCTTCAGGAGGCTGAGGCGGGTTGCTTGAGCCCAGGAGTTTGAGACCTGCCTGGGCAACATGGCAAAACCCCGTCTCCACAAAAAACACAAAAATTAGCTGGGCATGATGGTGCATGCCCTGTAGTCCCAGCTATTCAGGAGGCTGAGGCAGGAGGGTCACTCGAACCCTGGAGGTCAAGGCTGCAATGAGCCAAGATCATGCCACTGCATTCCAGCCTGGGTGACAGCGAGAACCTGCCTCAAAAAAAAAAAAAAAAAAAAAAAAAAAAAAAGTGACAGTACTGTAAAGGCTGTAATAGGGAGGCACATTTGATTAATTCTAGAGATCAGAAGGATGAGCAATAATGGTTTGCCCTGGTGGGTAAAGCAGGAAGGCAGGCCTTAGAGGCAGAAGGACTAGTATGAGCAAAAGTATAGGCATGTTAATATGTGTGGCATATGTAAAAATGCAGCAATGGTATAAAAAAATAGTAAAACCAATGATGACATTTATCGAGCATCTGCTATGTGTCAGGCACTATCCTAAGCACTTTACACGTATTACCACATGGATGAGCCACATGTGTGGGAAGGGCCAGAGGTGAGGCCGAGGAGACAGCTGGAGGTCATCGGATGATGGAATGCTTTGAATGTTGTGACAAGGGGTTTGGACTTTGTCCAGCAGGAGAGAGCCACTGAGAGTTATAAATAAGTACTGCAAGACTGGACTTGGGATTTTAAAAGTTTCCTCTGCTAGCTGTGTAGGGAATAGGTTGAAGGAGGTGAGATGGGAAGCAAAGAAGTGAGTGTGGAAGTTTTTTCAATAATTCAGAGAAGTGAAAACGGCAGAGGATGTATTCAGGAGAGGTAGAAATGGGTCTTGCTGATCCCTGTATACATGGGGACAGAGGAGGAAGGGAGGGGATTCTACGAACTCAGAGGGGAAGAAACAGCTTTAGAAAAGTGGATGAATTCAGTCTAAGGTAGATTCAGGTAGAGGTGCCCAGAGGGCAGTGAAGGATTGAAGTCTAGAATCTGAGGGGAAGGTTTGGGCCAGAGTTAGATTAGGAGCAGTGGAGGACACCTTAACTCCATTCAAGCTGAAATTTGTCCTTTCAACACTAAGATTACCCCTGAATTCTCCTTTCTCTCCCCTTTGTCCTTACATTGTCACATGAACAGCTGCAAAGCGACCCAGGGAGGAACACACACATGCACAAGTCCACAGATGACAGAGGAACACATACATGCATCTGAAGGTGACAGAGGTCTAAAAATGCATACTCACGCCCATGCATGTAAATATACCTACAGAGGCCACACAGGAATGCTTTTCTGGAGAGAAGGAGGCGTGCTTTCTAGCTATTAATATATAGTGGGGTCTCTTCATCTAGCTGATGACCCTTGGCTGCTAGAAGGAGCAGGCCCACCTGGTCGTGGAGACTCCCTCTACAATTCATTCATGTAAAACATTGCAAGAGGACATCTAAAACCTTCACTGAGCTGTTATTCCACGTTCCACACATTTGTAATACATTTCCAGGTAAGCCACTGTAAACTGAGAATAACTCCTTCTAGCTACAAGTAGGTGATCCAACCACCTGCAGTTAAACACACATCCACTGCAGCACTGAACTCTCCTACCGAAAAGCTTCTGCAGGACTTGTCCATCATATAAATCTTCAGCCAGGTCTTTCACAATGATTCTTTCTCCAACCAACACATCATTAATCCAGTCAATTAATACCTACATAGAGAGAGAGGGGGAACGAGCAATAATAAGAAAGAGTTATAGTTTATTTTCTTACAGACCAGCTTTCTTATCCTAAACAATTAAAATCTAAATGAACTTTAGATTTTAAGTTTCATTTTATTTGAGATGGGGTCTCACTATGTTGCCTAGGCTAGACTCAAACTCCTGGGCTCAAGTGATCTTCCTGCCTCAGCCACCTGTGTAGCTGAGACTATGTGAGTGTTCCATTGTGCCCTGCTTTGAACTTCAGATTTAAAAGCAGAACTATCCACATGACCCAGTGTGCGCACAGGTAGCTGCAAGTGTGAGCCCTACTGGCCTTCTTAATTTTCAGATGTACATCCTGCTAGCGCTGGTGGCACCAGTGTCCTTGTTAATATCTATGTCCCCTATTATTCCTTACTCTAATGGCAAGCAACATTCACAGTGTATAGCCATGAAAAGGTGGTTCACACCGGTAACCCCAACACTTTGGGAGGTCGAGGCAGGCAGATCACTTGAGGTCAGGAGTTTGAGACCAGCCTGGCCAACATGGTGAAACCCCATCTCTACTAAAACTACAAAGATTAGTCAGGCGTGGTGATAGGTGCCTGTAATCCCAGCTACTGGGGTGGCTGAGGGAGGAGAATTGCTTGAACAGGGAGGTTGAGGCTGTAGTAAGCCGAGATTGTGCCACTGCACTCCAGCCTGGGCAACAGAGTGAGACTCTACCTCAAAAAAAAAAAAAAAAAAAAAAAAAAAAGAGTTAAGTATACAGTGATGAGTTTTGGTCATTGTGCACAGTAGTTTAACCCCCACCACAACTGAGATACAGAACAGTTCCCTCCCCCGTAGGATGCTTCCGTAGGCCCCTTTGTACTCAATCTTCCTCCCTGACCACAGGCCTGGGGGAACCACTACAGTTTTGACATTTCTCCAGTTTTTTATAAGTGGACATCATCCTTTGTGTTGGATGTCTTTGCCTTAGCATAAATATGCTGCCTTTATAACACAGCAATAGCCAGACAGCATTGCCATCCCTGGGTGAGCCTGGAGGCTTTACAGGACATTGTTCCACTGTCCCAAGACAGGAAGATAATAACTGTAACACCTACTGTATACCAGGCACTGCACTGTATCCAGTATAGTAAGTCCCAGCCTCTGTCCTGGAGAGGCTTATGGGGGCAGAAAACCGGTCAACCAAAGGATTATAACATAAAGGGTTCAAATCCTAGGGTGGAAAAGACATGGTGCTATGAGAGAGTAGAGGAGAGGCCCCAACAGGCTGGGAGTGGGCAGGAGAGATCAGGAATGAGGGGAGGCTTCCAGAAAGCCTTGTGTTTGAGGAGACTTTTTTTTTTTTTTGAGGTAGGGTCTTGCTATGTTGCCCAGGCTGGAGTGCAGTGGCTATTCACAGGTACAATCATAGTCCACTATAGCTTCAAACTTCTGTCCTCAAACCTTCATCTGAAAGTAGCTGGAACTACAGGTACATGCCACTGTGCCCAGCTCCTAAGGAGACCCTTAAAAGAATACTAGGAGTTGACCAGAAAGAGTAGGATTTCAAGGTGGTCAAACCAGTCTAGATCTAGAAAATTGAACCTCCCTCTGGAAGTACGGAGGTAGCTATAAAGTGATCTGTGTGTTTGGTCAGCACTCCAGGGCTCATGTCTATGTGCATCTCCAATCCTCCACTCCCTCAAACAGGGCCCGAGTGCAGGTCTAGGTCTGGGAGATCAACACTGAAGACTGAACCATTTGGAGCCCATTCTGTCCTTGTGCTTACCCTCAGGGGTCTCCTGAGCAAGTAGTAGCTTACCCATTCTAGCATGGTGAATGCCCTCTGACAGGAGCAAGCCCAGGGCTAGACCCTTTCCCCCTACCCTTGCCCATACAGGCCCAGCACCCCGGAGAGGTGCAGCAGCAGGCAGAGCCTGCACCTCAACTGTTCCATCTTCTTCCTGCACAGCAAGGCAAGGGCTTAGGGTCTCACTGGGCAGGGGCAGTCACCTGTGGGTGCAGCACAGACTGCATCAGGAAAGGCCAGATACCCAACATGCATAGCCCAACTGCCTGTGGGGCTCTGGTTGTGATCCAGGGGAGTAAGAGGCTGCATGGCGGCCTAGCCAAGGCTGCCTCCTTTCTCTTGAACTCTGGGGTCAGGGCACAGACTCCCTTCAGCAGACAGAAGGGACATTTATACATCTCCTCTGAGATGATTGCCCTCAGTCCTCCAGTCCCTAGTGAGATGGCCCAACCCTCACATGGGTTTGATTTTACTTCTGAATACTCCTGGCTGACTGAAATTCCTACCCATTCATCCACCCACCCTTCCTCCTCCTTCCTTTCCTCCATCCATCCTCCAATGTTTATTAAATACCTGCTATATGTGACATTCTGTGCTGGGTCTTTAGGGTACAATGATAGAAAAAAAAGACAGTTTCTAACCCCAAGAAGTTCACCATTTAGTGAAAGAGACAGATAAGTCTGCTGTAATATTACGTGGAGACGACAACAGAACTAAGGACAGTGCCATAGCAGCCACGGAGGGGCTAAGCCATGGCACTCGAGTTCAGAGCAAGCTTCCTGGAGCAAGTAGCCGTGCTGAGACTTTCAGATGAAGGGCATGAGAGGCAAGTCAGAGTGGAATGCATTAGCCAGGCTTTGGCGGTGGGGAGTTTTGGGAGCATGCATGGGCTGCTGGGAGGAGCAGTTCTGACATCCCTGTGTTGCCGGGTAGTGGTTGACCTGAGGTTGAAGAGGCAGCTAGAGCAAGGACGCTAAACACCACCTCTAGGAGTGGACTGCAACTTGAGGTGGACGGGAAACTCTGACAGATCTTGCACAGAGGAACCGCGTCTTCAGATTTGCATGGGGAATGAATCACTCTGACATCCAGTGCTTTTTTTTTTTTTTTTTTTTTTTTGAGACAGGGCCAGGCTGGAGTGCGGTGGCGTGATCATGGCTCATTGCAACCTCTGCCTCCCAGATTCAAGCCATCCTCCGACCTCAGCCTCCTGAGTAGCTGGGACTACAGGCATGCGCCACCACACTTTGCTTATTTTGTATTTTTAGTAGAGGTGGTGTTTCACCACGTTGCCCAGGCTGGTCTCGAACTCCTGAGCTCAAGTGATCCACCCGCCTTGGCCTCTGCAGAGTGCTGGGATGACAGGTGTGAGTGCCTTTTGTCTTAAGTGCAGCCTGGTTAAGCCGAAGAGGAGGAACACAGGACAGGGAATAAGATGCAGGGGGGAAGTGAACAGTTTTGGAAGGACAAGCACACACCAGCCACTGCGCAGGTACATTATGCACAATATGTCACTTCATTTCCTTCATTTCTGCTTGAATTCCGTCTCCTTGTTTATGACCATAAACAAACCTTTTGGCTTTTCTGAGACTTGGTTTTGTCATCTGGAAAATAGGGATGAGACTAATTCCTACTTTACTGCCTGCTTTTGAAGGTCCTTGAGAAAATAAGCATTTTGTGCACTCTGGAATCCTGGCCATCGTGAGCTTACCTGTACTGAACTGTCTGGTGCTGTGACCAGCACCACTCACTGGGCATTTGTCATGTCCCACGCTTATACAATTGGTTACGTTTTCGATGGCCATCTACTAGACCACCCACTGCCTGAGGCAGGGGCCACCATGACTTTCTACCTTCACTGAGGGGCTCGTGGGGTGCCTGCACAGAGCAGATGGCATATGGACACCTGGTGGGTCTGTGAGGCACCTGAAGCGGCTCCTGATTTCTTCTTACCTTCATCAGTTCTTGAAGCTTGGGGTCACTGCGTGAGTTTGGATCCACCATTGTTCGCACCTCATTCTCCTCTTTAAAAAGAAAAGGAATTCAGTGGGGGTGCTGGCACGAGAAAGCTTAAGTGAATTCAGAGACAAGAGCACAGTTACCCAGCATTGTGTCCTCGGGGTCCAGCTCGAAGGGAATTGGGCTGAGGGGCAGGTTAATGGCATTCATTCCCTCCTCCTGCAGCTCGGACACTGGAAGAAAAGGAAGAACAGGGTCACATTTCAGCTGACGGACGGCAGGGGGTCGGAGCTCTGTAACAAGGGTGTTAGATATTGACATTGAGAAAAAAACCCACTAAGGGTAGATTACAGCTGTTACTCAGCCTACGATCAATTCATGGCCTCGCCTGGCTGAAAGGACCTAATTGTCCCCTTAATCTCACCTCTGCCAGCTGTCACTTCACTTGCCTTCCTCAGGGAAGCTGTGAGGTCTCAAAAGCACAGAAATCTCCCTCCTCTCGGAAAAGATTTCAGAATAAATGGAAGCGAGGTAGGCGCTGACTTCTTTCTGAGTCTCTGCCTCCTGCCTGTCCCTTCTTCCTGTCTGGTGCCCAGTGACTGTTTGCTGACAGGATGAACGGGGTCATGGGTTTGAGGCTATATGTACGTTGTAAGGCATTTCCATCCTCACTTCCACCCTCTTCTGACTTCTCACCTCTCCTGGCTTCCCTGGGGTACTCTCCTGATTATCTGTCTTCCCACCTCCATCCAACCCCAGCCACTGCTCAAAAATACCTCAGTTCTGGCCCTTCCCTGAGCTCTGGTCCTGACCCTTGAGATGGAACCACCTGTGGGACCTGGGGCCAGGCACTTCATCTCTCTTGGCCCATTTCTTCAGCTGAAAATAAGAGTTTGACTGGATGAACAGTAAACTTTTACAGTCTTCGAATCCTAGAAATCTGTAATTCTACCTTCCTCAGAAAGAAAAACAAAAACAGGTAAAAACTACCAAAGATTATCAGCCCACGCTCCTCCAAGTGCCCAGCCCCCACATGGAGCCTTAGTACAGAAAAATTCCTCCCACAAAACCAGTTGTGTGACAGACATTTGGTGAGTGCTGACCTTGGATTACCCCTCCTAAAAGCAGTGACTTAAATCCCCTTGCTTTTCGCCAATTAAGCACAGAAAGGCCATTTTCTCAGAGGCGTTGGTCACCAAGAGGTTCTTAAAGAGCTAATACAGCAGCTGCAATCAACCTTAATAAAAGCAACGTCCCATCTTTCCATTTTATTTTTTTTATTGACTCTGGCCTCACCAACTGCCAGCATAGACTTGCAAGAAATTCTAAGCACAAGGCAGCCACTTACAAAGAGTTCTTTCACATCAGTACACACACTGATAGCTGCAGCTGGACTGAAAGGAGAATGAGGAACAAAGGGAGTGAAACACACTCTATGCCCTAAGAGACACAACTTGGATGGCGAGGCTGGGATTTAGTACCTTTGCAGCGGGCCTTTGACAATCACATAGGGTACCAGCCAGTCACCACCGTGAATCTCCACATTCATAGACACCTACCATTTCATAGAATTCTTCATAAAACATGACAGAAACACAGAAGGGGTACCTTCAAAGCTTAAATCAAGCTTGTCCAACCCACAGCTCACGGGCTGCAATGTGGCCCAGGATGGCTCTGAATGCAGCCCGATGCAAATTCATAAACTGTCTTAAAACATTATGAGATTATCTGGAGTTTTTTTTTTTAATAGTTCATCAGCTATCATTAGTGTTTAGAGCATTTTATGTGTGGCTTAAGACAATCCTCCTTCCAATGTGGCCCAGGGAAGCCAAAAGAAATGATTCTATAGGTACAGATTGTGTTTGTTTTCCAGTTAAGCACAACTGCTTCCTTAGACTTCTATAGTTTCTTCTAATATCTTCCCTAGAACTATGAATTTTCTTTCTTTCCCAGGCTATTTCTCACAAAGAAGCACCGTTTTCATTACCTTGTTAACAAGCATTGCTGTGCATGCAGTGAGCAGTGGAAATAAAGTCATGTTTAAATGTGGCTGCAAGGCTAGGCTTACTGGCCAGTGAAATAACTTGCTCCCGCCTGGGAATTTCTCTCCTGTAGCTACACTGATCTGCACTGTCCAATACAGTAGCTACTAGCCACTTGAGCTATTTAAATTTCAATGAATTAAAAATTCCGCTCCTTAGCTGCACCACCTACATTTCAAGCACTCAATGGCTACAGATGGCTGGTACCTATAATACTGGACAGCATGGATGTAGAAAGTTTCCATCACAAGGTCGTCAAGTGTGTTCTCATGATTTAAGTGAGGACATGCCATATTTGATTTTCTGCTCCTGTGTTAGTTTGCTAAGGATAATGGCCTCCAGCTCCATCCACGTCCCTGCAAAAGACATGATCCTGTTCTTTTTTTTCATGGCTGCATAGTGCTCCATGGTGTATATGTACCACATTTTCTTTATCCAGTCTATAGTTGATGGGAAAATAATCCATACAACAAACCCCCAGGACACAAGTTTGCCTATGTAACAAACATGTACCCCTGAACTTAAAGTTAAAAAATAAAAGTTTTTAAAGAGATTAAGTGGATAATGTTGTCCTACGTCATCCCATTCAACTAATGTCCATGTCCACATTTAAATCTCCAACCCAGGTCTGACTCTGAGCTCCAAGCTTATGAATCTAATTGCTTATTCAATGTATCCTCTTACTTCTATTAGTAGAGATCTCAAATGTACACATCCAAACAGAACTTGTGATTCTCAACACCCTCATAGCCACCATACCAGCACTAAAATGAATGTGTTCTTGATTCTTATCCTCCTCAGTAGATGGCACCACTATTTACACCATGGTTCACACCAAGCTCCGAGGAATCGCTCTTAAGTTCTCATTTTCCTCACTTTTTGCATCCGTCCAAAACACTGGCAAGTTTTGTGGGCTCCACCTCCAAACCAGGACCCAATTCCCCACTTCTCACCATCTCCCCACTCCATCATCCTGACTTGAGTCACTGTTATCTTTCGCCTGGTCTATCAGAACCACCTTCTGATGGCTCTACTGCTTTGCTTGCATTTCCCCCACTCTCACCTACTTCCCACAGTGCAGCCAGAATGTTCTATAAAAATGTAAATAGGATCATACATTCTCCCACTTCAAGCTTTCTTGTGACTTCCCATCATACTCAGGTCATAGGTAGGATTTGACATTTTATTCTATCAGACTCTGATTAGCGCCCCCCACCTCTCTCTCATGTTTTATTTTCTCATCATGATCCGAAATAATAATATATATGTCTGTTAACTCTCTCCCCCACCAGAATGTAAGTTTTGTAAGGACTGGTACTATTTCTCTTTTGTTCACTATTAGATCCTCCATGAGGCCAGAGGGTACAGTGGTGAGAAGCCAGGCTGCCTACGTTTACATCCAGAATCTACCATCCACCAGCTCTGTGGCCTTGGGCAAGTTCCTCAACCTCTCATGCCTTAGATTTCTCATCTGCAAAATGGGAGTGATAGCAATATTGCCGACCTCCAAGGGTTGCTAAGAAGATTAAATGAGTTAATATATGCAAAGTACCCAGAAGCATGTGTGGCAGACGGTAAGAGCTAGGTAAATATATGCAGCTATTATTATTACTTAAAACAACATCTCAAACATTGTAAGCACTCAAGAAATATTTGTTGAATACATAATTCAAACTGTCAAGACTACCCTTCAACTGCACAGGTTATGAGTTGCGACAGAATTTGCCAAAGCAGAGTATGGGATGCAAAGGATTTTACCTTTTTCCCAGAAAAACAAAATACATTTACATTTTAGCCTGTGTGTGTGCACGTGTGCATGCGCACGCACGCACATTTCTGGGGCGGAATTTCCAGCTTACCTTTTGTAAGGGAAGTAAAGTCACATCTGTCCCAAGACTTGTTGTACAGCCAAAGTGAGCCAATTTGTAAATAGAGAGGTATTGAAACATCTCTAAAGTGTGTGTGACTAGCAATGCAATATTTGAAGCCAGGACTCCTAAAGGTGGATCTGAACAGGATCTCTTTTTCTGTGTAGATCACTGTTAAACATGTTTTCAGATGAAAAATCCCCAGTCAGAAACATTCCCCTCTGCCCTGCCTCTTTAATTCACTCACAGAGACATAACAAATCCAAGAAGAAAGGCCAAGATATGTTTGTAATTGGAAATGTTTTTTTCAGGAAACGATTTGGTACAGGAACATCATTCCCATTCCATTAACTGCTGACTCTGAGCCAACTGTTTGTAAAAGTGAATATGCAAACTGCCCAGTGCAGGCCTGGCCCCTGCCCCATGGGGCCCCATTAGTGGCCACTTTCCCAAAACAGCCCTCCTGCTTTGGAGGTTTCATTTCTATTAAACCAAAGCAGGACCCAGCAGAAGCCCCTTGCCAATCCTCAGGCACTGAAAGAGAAAGAACTACAACCAAATTTTCTTGGCACAGAATGGGAATCTGATGTTTATCCCCTGAACTTCCTCTGACAATCTAAAACTAGGTCCGAATGTCTTGCAGCGCCATTAAGTCATAACTTAATAAACAGATCAAATGCCCAGCTGAAGGTCGGGCTAGGGAAAGCAGGGAGATTGCCTGAACCCCTGAAGTGCTCACCATGAGAAAGGGGGTTTTTGTTTCCAGGGATATGTGGTCTGACTCTGGGTCCACATGCACAGAAGAAAGTACCTGGATGGGCTTTGGTATACAGATTTGAACGCTACTTCTGTTTTTGTCAACTGTGGAACCTTATCCAAGTAGGTTAACCTCCCTGAAATTCAGTATAAAACAATTCTGGCCATAACAAGGGTGTAGCTGACACTGGTGGTTTGCTCCCCAACATTTATCCATTTTCCCTGCTGAAAGAACCCTCATTTTGTTCCAGTATACACCCCTCCCTCCTATGCCTCCAGGTAAAGCCACTATTGGTTTAAACAAATCATGATGATCTTGATCCCTGTAGCAGTGGTTGGCTCAAGCATCATCATGTCAATTCTGGTCAATGAACTGTGACAGAAAATTTCTAGAAGCTTCCAGAATCACTTTTCTTCATTCTAAAGAGAGACCCAAGGAAGAGAAGGCAACCTTCTTCTAATCATTATTGTGCCAGGATATTATACCTGGATTTGTTGCAGCCATTTTGTAGCCATGCACTGAGTAAGCTCAAGGAAGAAGCTAGTGTGTTGAGGCTGGCAGAGAAGAAATATAGAAAGATGGGGTTCTTGTTGATACTATTAAGCCACCATCCTTGGAACCACTCAAACTCTATATGTCTTGTTATAGGAGATACAATAAATTCCCTTATTGTTTGAGCCAGTTAGAAGAGGTATTTTTCTTGGCCTCAGAGCCCAAACTCCCTAACTGATAACATGGGGATACCAGGTTTCTAAAGCAATGAGTGAACAGAGTAGGTCTGCAATGAATGGTAATTTCCCCTGATTTTTGTTCATGAAGAAAAGAAACGCTGTGGCATCCCAGAATACATCTAGGGACTGAAAGAATACCAGGGGAAAGCAAACGTGGAGAGAATAGACAGAGGTCTCTAAATATTCAAGGCCAGTAATTTCATTCAACCAATAAGCATTACTGGGCACTGCCTCTGAAGCAGTCCCCATGCCAGCACTGGTGATACAGGTTTGGGGATTTGACATAGGCCTGCCTCAGTCTGCTCAAGGTGGTAGGAAAGGTAGGCCCATAGATGCAGTGCACACGGTGCTACACTCAGAGGTGACAGAGGTGTAAGGAGAGAGCCACAGGGGCTCATGTAGAACAAGGCAAACTTTGGATGGAGAAGATTGGGAAGTAGTCCTAGAAAAGGAAACATTTGAACTGGACCTTGAAAATGTAAATTTTCAACCAACACATGTGCACTACAAAAGGCACATCTTGTGTAAAAATAGCAAGATGTGGAAAAACAGGGCAGGTGTTGAGGGCGTAGTGATTATGTCTGAGCACAGAGAATGCAAGTGTGCACAGGGGAAGGGGGCGAGGAATGGAATAGCAGATAAGTAGGGCGGGGGTCCAGAGTGTTAGGGTCTTGAATTCGTCTATTCTCCACACTCCCAGAACCACGCCCACTGCATCTGTACTTGCAAAAAACCATTCTGAGAGAGGGCAAGAAAAGAACCAGGATATTCTTTCTCCTTCAGGGCCAGTGGGCCCCAGTGAGATGTTTAGGCTGCTCTAGATCCTTATCAGAACTCTGATTATTAATTTCTAGTCCTCTTGAAAGTTACTAAGGCTCCCTTAATTTCTAAATGGTTCAAGGGCGTATACAGAAGCTCCTGGCACCTAAAGACAACTATATTGTCTGGTCAGCAAGTCCCAGCAATGTTTCTCTACATGAAAAATCAATCTGAAAGAACATCTACAACAACAACAACAACAACAACAAATTTTAAAACCCTACAGCCTAACATCATACTTTATGATGAGAAATTGGATGTTTTGCCCCTAAAAATGGGAACAAGTCAAGGATGTCTCCTCTCACCATGCCTACTCAAAATTATACTAGAAATCTTACTACAATAACACAAGAGAAGAAAATAAAAGGTAAAACAAAGACAAAGAAAGTGTCTTTATTTGTAGGTGATATTTGTAAATAATCAACCATAAAACAAACAAACAAACAAAAAACCACCAATGCCCCTCACCCTCAAAACTCCTAGAATAAGCAATTCTAGCAAGGTTGCAGAATGCAAGGCTAATATACAAAAGTCAACTGCTTCCTATATACTACCAATGAATAGTTGACATTTAAAAATTAAAAACACAGTATAACTTATAATAGCACAAAAAATGCAATACTTGGGTATAAATCTAAAAAAATGGGCACACCATATCTTCTGATATGCAGAAGATTATAAAACCCAGATGATTTAAATAAAGGAGGAGATATTCAGTGTTCAAGGACTGGAAAACTTAAGATGTCAATTCTTTCCAACTTCATCTATAGATTCAATGTTAATCTCAGTCAAAATCACAGAAAGCTATTTTGTGAATATTGACAAACTGATTCTAAAGTTTACACAAAAAGGCAAGAGACCTAGAGTAGCCAACAAAATACGGAAGAATAACAAAGTTGGAGGAAGAACACTACCATACTTCAAGACTACTATAAAGATACAATCATCAATTGTTAAAATGATCACAGACCTAAATTAAAGCACAATACTATAAAACTTCTAGAAAAAAAAAAATAGAAAATCTGTGTGACCTATGGTTTGATTATGAGTTTTCAGATACAACACCAAAAGGATAATCAATGAAAGAAAACTTGGTGAGTTGGGCTTTATTAATATTTCTACTGTACAGGTCGGGCACAGTGGCTCACGCCTGTAATCTCAGAACTTTGGGAGGCCAAGAAAGGTGGATCACAAGGTCAGGAGTTTGAGACCAGCCTGGCCAATATAGTGAAATCCTGTCTCTACTAAAAATACAAAAATTAGCCCGGCATGGTGGCGCACACCTGTAGTCCCAGCTACTTGGGAGGCTGAGGCAGGAGAATTGCTTGAACCTGGGAGGCGGAGGTTGCGGTGAGCTGAGATCAGACCACTGCACACTGCACTCCAGCCTGGGCAACAGAGTGAGACTCTGTCTCAATAAATAAATAGATAAATAAATAAATCAGTCAGTCTACTCTACAAAAGATACTGTTAAGAGAATGAAAAGACAAGGCAGAGACTGAGAGAAAATATTTGCAAAATACCTATCTGATAAGACTTGTATGCAAGTCTGACCCAACTACAAAATGGGCAACAGACCTGAATAAGCATGTCACCAGAGAAGATGTACATATAGCAAAGAGGCATATGAGAGGATGTTCATTATCATTTGTGATTAGGGAATGACAAAAACACCAATGAGATATCACTAGACACCAATTAGAATGGCTAAAATCCAAAAAAACTGACAACACTAAACACTGGCAAGGGATGTGGAGCAACAGGAACTTTCATTTATTGCTAGTGGGAATGCAAAATAGTAGAGCCACTTTGGAAGACAGTTTGGTGTTTTCTTACAAAACTATAATTTTACCATATAATCCAGCAGTCAATCTCCTAGGTATTTACCTGACTGATTTGAAAACATGTTCACACAAAGCCCTGAATGTGAATATTTATAGCAGCTTCATTCATCATCACCCAAAACTACAAGCAACCAAGATATCCTCTAATAGGTGAGTAGATTTAACTTACCTATTAGATTTAGAAGAGACATGAAAGAACCTTAAATGCATATTCCTAGACAAAGAGGTTGGTCTAAAAAGGTTATATGCTATACACCTCTAATTATATGACATTCTGGAAAAGGTGAAACTAGAGAGAGTAAAAAGATAAGTGGAAGAAAATGCTGAACAGGCAAAGTACAGAAGATTTTTAAGACAGTGAAAGTGTTCTGTATGATACTGTAACGGCAGACACATGATATTTATAGTGTAAGAAATGTCTTAGTTCATTTTCTGTTGCTTATAACAGAATGTCTGAAACTGAGTAATTATAAAGAAAAAGAAGTTATTTCTTACAGTTATGGAAGCTGAGATGTCCAGGGTTGCGGGGCCACATCTAGTGAGGGCCTTTGTGCTGGTGAGGACTCTCTGCAGGGTCCTGAGGCAGCATATGGCAAAGGGGCTGAGTGTGCCAGCTCACAGCTCTCTTCCTCTTCTTATAAAGCCACCAGTCCCATTCCATAACTCATTAATCCATTAATAGATTAATCCAGGCATCCCCAACCCCCAGGCTATGAACTAGAACGTGGACCAGTACTGGTCCATGGCCTGTTAGGAACTAGGCTGTACAGCAGGAGGTGAGCAGTGGGTGAGTATTACTACCTGAGCTCTGCCTCCTGTCAGATCAGTGGCAGCATTAGATTCTCATAGGAGCGCAAACCCTGTTGTGAATTGTGCATCCAAGTGATCTAGGTTGTGTGCTCCTTATGAGAATTTAATGCTTAATCATCTGAGGTGGAACAGTTTCATCCCAAAACTACCCTCCACCCAACCCCATGTCCATGGAAAAACTGTCTTCCATGAAATTGGTCCCTGGTGCCAAAAAGGCTGGGGACTACTGGATTAGTCCAGGTAGAGCAGTCATGAGTCAATCACCTCTTAAAGGCCCCACCTTTCAATACTGCCACATTGGGGATTAAGTTTTAACATGAGTTTCAGAGGTGACAAATATTCAAACCCTAACAAGGAGTAAACCTTAATGTAAGCAAATTAAAAAATCATTTAGAAGGTTAGAGGACCCAAGGATGTAATGCAGATTGTGACAACAGAATCTAACTGTATTACAAATACATGAGATGACCTCAGTGAAAGGGGTGATGGGAATGGTACTAACTTAAATATCTCTGGAAATGAGATGATTCATTCCAGAGACCAAAGGCAAAAAGAACTGCATCTAGGCACTGCACTCTAGTTGATAAAGTTGTTTCCCATAGGGTGTGGGTTAACAATGCTGATACTGCTATATGTGTATACTGGAATTGAACAATTAAGTAAATGCATGGTGGATGGTAGGAGCCAGGTTTCTCACTGGAGTGGGAGGTTATAGATAAACAATGGGAGAAAGCTAGGATGGTCCATGTGATAATGCATTGGAGTTAGAGACACCAGTAAGAACTTATGTTTACCTTAACATAGATCCAGATGGTTACAAGATATGTGTATATGTCTCTAAGTATTTCTATAAATTCGTGCACACACATATATTTCCTTACTGTGTTAACTGAGAAGGCCTAGATGCATCAATACTCCAGTAGTAATGAATGTACATGGAGCCCAGATGTTCATTTCTAGTCCTGTTCTTCAATAAAAGTAACCAGGGTTCCTTGGAAAAATGGCTGATTCTAGGACTGCAGAGAAAATATATGAGATAAGCTTGGAGCCAGAAAGGAAGTACTCAGAAAAAAAAAAAAAAAAAAAAAGAGGGATGTCAAAGGCCCACAGGAGCTGATTGAAAGAGCTGGCCAAAGTTGGAACAATTTGAATAACAAAATAAAGTAGTATTGGATTATAATAAAATGGATTATCATATAAATTGGGTTACAATAATCTAAAGCCCATAGATACAATAAATGTCTGTGAATCCACATTGATAAATAACTGAATAAATTAATACATGGAAGAGAAAAAACTAATCCGTACAGAATTTCAAATTTACCTAGATCCTCTGTTCTGAAAGAATGGAGCATAACTCCCTCTCTTTATGTGTGGGCTGCGTCTAGTGACTTTCTTCCAAAGAGTACTGTATAGGAAGGAGGAAAAAAGTATGCCTTTACAGTGGAGAAATGTGACAAACACCACCTCAGCTAGGTAAACAAGACCAACATCCACGGTCATAAACCATGTTGATGTTATGTATCCTTGATAGGATGTGATGAAAATGGCACTTTACCTCTGTGACCTTCCTTCCAGAAACCCATAACCATAGCCTAAGCACGAAAAAATGTCAAATTCCAACAGGAGGGCATCCTAAAAAATACTTGACCAGTACTCCTCAAAACTGTCAAAGTCATAAAAAAAAAAAAGTCTGAGAAACTGTCACAGCCAAGAGAAGCCTAAGGAGACATGAAGACAAAACGTAATACGGAACAGATAGAGTACATTAAGCACAAGCTAAAGAAATCTGAATCAACTATGGCTTTAGACATAATATAGTAATATCAATAATAATATAAGTAATATAAAAGTAATATATCAATAACTGTAAGTTAGTAATAATATATCACTGCGGTCCGTTAATTTTAAGAAATGTACCATACTAATGTAAGATGTTAATAAGAGAGAAAACTGGGCATGGGATATATGAAAACCCTGTTCTCCCTTTCCTTTTTTTTTTGTAAATTTTAAACTATTCTAAAAATATATAGTGTTCATGAAATGGGGTGGAAATCCAAGATATTATGAGACAACAAATGTTTCCTCCCATCACCAAGGAGATAGGAGTAATTTATCTGACTAAGCTCTGTAGAAGCATTTGGACAGGAGGCGAAGCCCAAAGATCACTACAGCGCAAGGTGTACTCATTCTCAACTGAGAACTCAAAGTTGTTGGTTGTTTCCAGGGCTGAGATGAGAAAAGTTAGGAAAAGACAGAGCGTCCTCCTAACTTAGGGATGCCTGGCCGGGTCATTTCTACTTTATTAAAAACGGGTCTGTCTCACTAGTACAAGTGTCACTGAAAGTTCGGTAGTCTCTTCAATGACTTTTCCCTGGACTTGCATCTATCCATGGTCCCCTATGGAGGTCTTTATACCACAGGCTTTTGTATTAGTTCTCTATTGCTGTAATAGCAAATCACAAACTTCGTGGCTTAAAACAATACAAATGTATTATCCTTGCAGACCTGCAGGTTAGAAGACGAACATGGGTCTCACTGGGCTAAAGCCAAAGTGTCAGCAGGGCTGTGTTCCTTTCTACCGGCTTAGGGGGTAATCCATTTGTTTTCCTTTTCTAGCATCTAGAGGCTGCCCTCATTCATTCGTCTGTGGTCCCTTTCCTCCATCTCAAAGCCAGCAGTGGTGGCAAGGATCAAATCCCTCTCACTGCATACTCTAAATCTCCTCTTCTACTTTTAAGTTTCCTGTGATTATATTAAGCCCACCTGGATAATCCAGGCCAATCTCCCTATTTTAGGATCAGCTGATTAGCAACTGAAATTCCCCTTTGTCACATAAAGTAACATATTTACAGATTCTAGGGATTAGGGCATGGACAGCTTTGGGAGAGTGATTATTCTGCCTACAATAGCTTTTTCTTTTAAGGGAACAAGTTCTGTTCTTAATACTCACCCTTCCCTACAACATATGGGTTCACTTTTTTTCCCATGTGAGATTGCTAGAAGAAAATGCAAAATCTGCACCCCCCAACCCAGACCCTTAAACAAGAGAAGTTTTATTGTTTTTAACGAAAAGGGTACTTGTTTCAGTGGTTATAATATGTGACTTCAGGTAAACATGGGAGCCAGCTCTTGGTGGCCTCAGCAGACTGTTGGGGTCTCACCACACTCTCTTGTACTTGACACAGCTGTCTAGTCACCAAGGTTGACATACGGCCCTTGGAGCACAGCCAAAAGAGGGAACTTAGAAGCTGGTGTTGTGATGGGAGCTGACAGCAGGACCTATAGTCCCAAGTCCTACAATTTCCACCTATCTTTGTTTTGGTCTGTTTCATAGGCTCTGCAGAGTTGGAAGTCTGCCAAGCAAATGGCCCCTAAGCACTTATTCACTGTTCAGCCAACCATGTGATGCAGCTGCCCTCCAATTGCTTGTGGGCCCGGAAGGAGATGGAAGCATCATTGGCTGGCTTCAGGCAGTCAAAACAATCTGAGTTGAAACATTATTTGAGGTCCCAAGTAAGCCACGGGAGTTAAATTTAAACACAAAACAGGCATAGAGAGCCCAGGGAACAATATTCATCACTGTTCTTTGTCTTTTGCCATGCCATACCCTGTTATCTTTTCAGATTGAGAATGCGAACCATTTCCTTGGTTTGAAAGTCTGCTCCTACTTAGAGCAGCAGTGCCATGCCTTTGTGCATGGGTGCGCATCTGTGCGTGTCCACATGCCCTAAGCGTTTGTAATGGCCTTGGGGAGAACACAGAACTTGACCTGGTAAGCTGGCTAATTACATAGGAAATGTAGACACAATAAGCCACCTAAACCAAGGACAGCCAGGGTGGAGCTGGCATTACTTATCTCACAGATTCATAAGCATGTATGGGCATCTCTAGTGCTAGGAGATGGGCCAGGAGCCATGAATACAAAGACAAGTACCTGCCTTCCAGAGCTTGCTGGTTCCTAAGGCAGCCACCTTGGTGGCCCTCAGAGCCCAGCACAGTGCCAGGCACCTGATAAGCACTTACTAAGTACCTGGAGGATGTTTAAATGTGGGGGGGGGATACTGCATTCCACAAACTGCAATGAAATATGTGGGCCCTCACACAGTACCGAACCAAGTCCTGAGAGCAGCGTACTCTTCCAGGGTGGAGGCAGCAATAGAGGAGCGTTTTGGAGCCACAGGCTCTCAGCAGGACCCTAAGCAAAGGCCACGTGGGCACAAGAGGCACCTGGCGAAGGCTTGTCACCTCACTGGCCTTCATCTTCATGCATCACCTGAGTTAAGTTTCCTCTCTTCATCTCATTCTCTTTGGCTCTTTGACCTTCATGTCTATGTCCTTCTTATTTATGAATCCTGAACAGCTAGTCATTTATTTTTGCAGTGGCTCAGTGCTGCTTAAAAAGTGCCACATCAACTACTAGTCCACTGAATTCCTAAGAGGTAACCTCCTTGGAAACAGCTCTCAGTGGGGCTAGTAAGCAAACAGACATGCTGTGTTCTGGTTGAATCGGATCGCTGGTGGATTAATTCTGGGTTTGTCTGAAGAGTCAGCGGTTTACCCTGAAAAGCACTGTTTGTGGAAACTCTCTCCTGTGACCGATGATCATGATGGTGAGAGCACACAATTGTACGTCCCTTGTATCAGGAGCATCGATATAACACTTTCTTTTTTACATGTATTAACCCATGTAATCTTTGCAACAATCCAATGAGTAGGTACTATTATAATCCTCATTTTACAGATGAGGAAAATGAGGCCCAGAGAGGTTATATAACCTGAGCAAGGCCACACAGCTAGAAAGTGGAGCCAAGATTTGATCCTGAGCCAGCTGGCTGCAGAGCTCTCACATCCTTAACACTATGCTATATGTTGTCCCAGTTTTACGTAGCAACACTTGCTTTTTATATGAAAATGTTTCATCCATTAGGCAGAGGAAATGTTCCCCAAACACAATGCATATCTCTAAAAACGGCCTGAAAATACATATCACGCCATTTTTTGCAAACCACATTTGTTGTGAAGGCATGGGAACACAGTCACTTCTGCATTCCCACGTAAAGCCAGGAGAAAGTTTAATGGAGAATAATCTTGCATAAGCTAAGCCCTAGGGGTTGCCTGGTCATTCTATGGAGGCTCAGCCCCTGCAAGGACAGACTAAAAAGGAGGTAATATTTGAGCAGTATTTTTGTTTTCAATAATGGTTGATTTTTTTCTGACTATAAAAGAACAACATGCTCTTTAAGATAACTTGGAAAATATTTTTAAAAAGATAAAATAATCCTACTGCTTAAACTCTGTTAACATGTTATATTTTCTCACAAGTATGTCTATGTTTTATACATAGTTTCAAAACATACTGGGTTCTATAGCCTGCTTTTTTCATGTCATATAATCTTGTTATATTTCTATATGCCATAAAAATATCACTTTAAGTAGCTTCTCAATCTCTATTGAAGGTATACATCGTACATAACCATTCCGTAACTGTTGAACGTTTAGGTAGTTTCCAGTTTTTGGAAGGGGACAGTTGAGTCATTTCCCAGCTACGAAGGGTGAGTGGGTGCTCACAGGCAGACCAGCAAGGAATTTGGGGCCTCTGGGAACTCGTGCACAGTCCTATATGAGAGTTAGGGCACAGGCTATATATATTCTTTCTTCTTCTTTTTTCTCTTTTTTTTTTTTTTTTTGAGACAGAGTTTCTCTCTGTTACCCAAGCTGGCGTGCAATAACGTGATCACAGCTCACTGCAACCTTGACCTCCTGGCCTTAAGTGATCTTCCCACCTTAACCTCCTGAGTAGCTGGGACTACAGGCATATTCCACCATACTCAGCTAATTTTTGTATTTTTGTATTTTTTTTTTTTTTTGGTGGAGACAGGGTTTCACCATGTTGCCCAGACTGGTCTCGAACTCCTGGGCTCAAAAGTGCTGGGATTATAGGCTCAAGCCACCATGCCCAGCTGGCACACGCTATATTCTTTCTCTTTCATGGAAGCCAACATCCAGAAAACTTCAGTGACTTCCCTGAAAAGATCCCCAGCAGGATGATTCTAACAGTGAGTTGTCTCCTTTCTCCAATGTCTTAGTTTGGAGTTGCTTGAAAGCAGGAAAGAAATCCCAGGAAAGGAAAGAAGAACAAACAGAGTATGACAGGCCCAAGAAGAGACAATAAAGGTGGGTTTCTAAGCTGGTCACCTGTAACTGGGTAAACTGGGTAACTTAATCCCTAGTAGGGCCCTCTGAGAAACTGCAGAAAGTGTCTCAAGGAGATCTGTCCCATTAGTTGAGGTTACCCCCAAGGAGCTCTCTCTCGCCACACTTCCAGGCTGTGCAGAGTGCAGGCTGAGGGGGCTTCAGAAGCCAAAGCCTTGAGACAGAAAAGGGGAGGTATGAGAAGCTGGCACCCTGCTGTGTGCACCACAGTCTCCCACAGCAGGGCTGACACAGAGGGGTTAGGATATGGGGTGTACAAGCATCTGCTGTGCCCACCCAGAGAACTGGGGGCCAGAGTCTTTCTCCTCTTTCCCCAGGAGAGAAATCACAGGAAACTGGCCGGGAGTTAAGAGAGTATATTTTTAGGAGCATATCTGGGAACAGAACATGCTTTTTTCCTCCAAGGAAGAAGCAACCAAGAATGAGCAGGTTGCAGAATCCGGTTCCTTATATATGACGCTAGGCCAATGCCATGCAAAAACAGACATTTCCTCAGTCCCGACTCTATGGCAAGCCCATGCTGAGATGATCAGGACGTCAGTCCTGTCCCTGGCCTGGCTCTGGTCTGAGAAAATGCAGGCCATGCTGGCTGGGCAGCTAATTCTCAGTAGGGTATGACACTGTCCTGAGAAAACTCCTGGGGCCAGGTCCTGCGCACTAGGACTCTCCATTCATTATTTCATGCTTTACAACTTTTCTGGGAACAGACACCTTCCTGGGAACGGGGTTGAAATTGTGGAGCTTGTGCATCATGTTAATACAATCATGATCACAGCACTGGGGAAAGCCAGTGACCCCTTTATCTGATGGAATGAGGATCTGCAAAATGTGCTAATTCGTTTCCTCCCAGTCTTACACAATGATTGAGCACCTACTGTATACCACACACTATTCTAGGAAAGAAGGAACCCTGGCCTGAGGAGCTCACAGTCACACATGCCCCCCGTCTCGGTGGGCTGAGGGCCAACTCTGGCCTCGCTCCAGTGATGAAGGAGTACCTCCAGGTGAGGCTCACACCACCACGGGAGACCAGGGAGGGCTTCATGGCAAAGGCAGTGCCAGATCCTTTTGTGGACAGATCTCTGCTCTTCTATCTCATTCACCACAGTTTGCAATTGTGCATCTGTGTGCATATCTGAAGGACACCTGTCTCCTCCACTATTTTGAGGACTGAGGCCTTGCGCACCACTGTCCTGCCAGCACCTGACACACGATATGTGCTAATACATATTTACTGAATGGATGAGTGGTCTGTCAACGCTGTCCCTGAGCAGTCTTCCCCTTCCAGCAGAGTCCCACATCCAAATACACAGCTCTCCCTTCTACACGAGAGCCAGGACGTTAACCATCTGAAGGTCTGGGCTTTAAGAAGAGAAGCTGGAATGGGGAAGGCTGAGGAACTGAGGCAGCAATGGAGGAAGCAGAGAGGGTGAGCATGTGTTGGTTCTGAGAGGAGGGGTTCAGGACACCGACTGTGAAGCATTTTTGCTTATAACTTAGGCCTTTTCAGCATGAAGGACTAAGCCCTGTCGGCAACTGGAAATCTGTGGACTACTGCATTGGAAACAGCAAAACACTGCCAGTCACTGTGCAGCACAGACCCATTGCAGCACCCTGATTTTTTTTCCCTAAACTAACAATTCATGTTGACAGCAAATCTGTACAGAGAACCTATTAAAAGAAATTGTAGTAAATCGAAGATGCTTTAACTGCCTGTCTGACGTTCTGCTGATTGCATGCCTGACACTTCCACTATAGCTTCCTTTTGTACAACCTTCCATTTGATTCGATTCAATGGATAATTATTCAGTCTTGACTATGTGCAAGGCAATGTGATGGGAGCCTCATTCCAGTTGCATCTTCTAGGCCTAGGGCATAATTTAGCTTGTACACAAAAATAAACATGCACAATATAAGCAGAGAGTGGCAAAGTCCATAAGAAACTATAAAAACCATTTCAAAGAAGATAACATTTTACCTATGTGAGCAAGTGTGGGGTAGCTGGTACAGACTCATTCATTTAAATGTGCATTTGACAGCACTGCTGACCAACGTTCCCAGGTCAGGCCCTGTGCTATGTCCTGGGGTAAAAGGGATGAATAAGAACCAGCCCCAGAGTACAGCATAGTACTCTATGGGAGCCTGGGGGTGTCACTTAAGTCATCTGAAAGTGGAAATCAGCGAGGGCCTCACGAGGAAGGAGATGCTTCAGTTGCTTCTTAAAGGGGATTAGGAGTTCACCAGGTGAAGAGGGAGCAAGACATATAGAAGGGCTGGAGACATGAGAACAGGGAACATTTTGGGCTTGCTGGAGGGTAATGGAACTGCGGAGTGTTGTTAGAGAGTTAAGTCAAGGCCATACAAGCCAGAACATACCAAGTATGAGCTTAACCCTGAAAGCAATGGGGAGCCACAAGATACAAGCAGAGTTTTGGAAGTCTGTAGGATGGCTGGGAATAGGTTCCCTAACACATCCATTCAAGCAGAAGTCTTCATAGGATGTGTACTACCCTGATGATACAGTTTGAATTAGCCTGGGCTCTGGAGAAAGGTAGATTGTGGATTAATCCCAGCTCTGCCTATTACCTAACTTGTTCCCCCTCTAAAATGGGAATCATGATACTTAGCTCACAGGTTTATAATGAAGCTTAGATGACAACGCACATATGAAATGCCCAGCACAGTAGTGCATGCCTCTGTAAGCATCCTCTAACTCTTGGTTTACCCTTTCCATACCTTTTCTCAGTACATGCCAACAACGCATACAAACTGGGAGGGAAGGAAGGACTGCCCAGTGATGACCTAGTGGAATAAGAATGACTTGGCAAGCCAGCAGAGCTCAAAAACAAAGCTGGAGGAGAATTTAAGAAATTATCATCTATCTCCTTGTCTTGGGTTTCAAACAGATGCAAAAAGACAGCAGGGTGAAAAAGGGACTAGAAAAGGCCCACACAATGCTTCATGACATTAAAGGACATTTTGGAACAAGTGGCATGGTGAAAGTACCCAGGCAGATTGGAGAAGGAATATTTTATGGAGTCTGGAAGCTGGTCACTTGAGGAAAGATGAAGATAGTATGGTGATGGCCTGGGGACTGTAATGGGTGGTGGTGCTGATAGTGGAAACTGTGTTGAGATTAAGTTTCAGAGGTGGCAAGAAGCAGAAAAAAAAATAGTGCTCAATTCTCACAGCACTTGGACTGTGGTCTCTAAATAAATATGAATGCTATTACCCACTAAGAGCAATCAGAGCTCCTTGGAGAAATGGCTGATTTTAGATCTAAAAATATACAGAACAAAAAATACATGAGAAGAGCCTGGAACCAGAAACCAGTAAGCAATAGATTTCTACTAGATAGAGTTGTATCAAAGAGGCTTCCACTGGCCAAAGACAGAAAAATTTGAGCATCAATAAGGATATCAGCAATGGACCAAAACACATAAAAAATATTTAAATCCATGAGTTAATAATGACACTAGAAAAACAATATATAACCCATTGCTAGCCACCTCTAGAGGATGCTAGGAAACCCACTCATTTTGAAAACTGGTAAGTAAAGGGAAATAATCTAACATTTATCCTATCTTTCTAAATTGAAATATATCTCTCGCTGGCCAAATACTTAATAAGGAAATGTTTATAAAGTATTTCAGCTAATAAATGATGATGGAATGCATGAATGACAGTATTACCACTTGGAAATCCCTAATGGATTAATTATCTAGTCAATGATCATCAATAGCTCCTAATATCACAAAAAGAGAGACAACCAGAAATAATGCTTCCCTGCCCTCCCTGAAGTGATACACCACCATCAGTCCTATATCTACCCATCAGTTTTTGGGAAACGCAGAGGTCAGAGGAACATGTTAAATGACACCATTAAGGTACAAGTAGCAAAGTCTAGACGTGGAAAACTCTACAGGTTTCTTTAATAAATATATTTTATGACAGGATGTCCACCAGCTGCAATACATGGGCCTTATTTCAATCTTCAGTCTAACCAGAAAAATAATGAATAATAAGTTGGGCATGTGACTCATGCCTGATGAAACAATCAAAATTATGAGACTGAATAGCTGAACATGTTAAGGAATTATTAATGTTTTTTACGTGTAATATAGTGTTTTTAAAAAAGGATCCTTATTTTTAAGAGCTATAAATATATATGCTAAATATATATGCTAAAATGATATATCTGGTAACCACTTCAAAATAATCTTCCAGCAGGGGAAGAGGATCAGATGGGAAGTGTGAATGAAACCAAGATTGGCCATGGATTGATCGTTGTTGGCTGCTGGGTGCATTGGGAGTGTATTACACTATTCTACCTTTGTATTTGTTAGAAGTTTTCCATAGTCAGAAGTTCTTTTTTAATGACACTTTAGAACTGGATTGTGGGGGTAAAGTAGAAGCGACACATAGGCTTGTTTTGTAACACAAGGAGGCAGATCAAGGCAAGAAGCTTTTCAGATTCAGAATAATGTCCATCTGAAAAAAATATTCAACTAACATAGCAAGCACAGATTACCATATTTAATATATAATGGCTTTACTGCCAAAATCCATAATGAAAGTCTATCAAAGCCCCTAAGGAAAGTCAACAAATTACATTAAGTGGCAATTTGTGTAAAGAAAAAAATTATACTATTTCGTCAATATTGGAGAAAATATCCATCTCCATTGGTCTCCACTGAAATGTAGATGAAACAGCTGAAAGGGCTCTTTTCTATGAGTAGCAGCCCAGGGTCCTCTTACCACCTTCTTCCCTTCATATCGGCTCCACACACTTCCTGGATCTAAGGGCAAACACCGGCTCTGCTGAGGAGCCTCCAGGGGTTGCTTGTGACCTCTGGATCGCTCTAAGTCTCCTGCTTTCCCCCCAAGTTACTGTCTTCTCTGGCTATGACCTTCAATACAAATGCCTTCCTGGAGGGGGCAAAGGAGTGGATTTGTGGTTTATACATTCATCCATTAGGAAGGGGCTGCTAATCTGTGATGACAGCACAACGGACCCCAGGGAGATGCTGTGTCTCCCCAGTACGTCTTCAGGGGAACCAAGAGGGCTCGCTCACCATGGGCATCCCTTGGGCTCCACTGTGGCTGAAGGTTGCTTAGAGCCACCACCCTTTTTATTCCTTTATTAATTATGTGTGTTTTCAGAACCCGATCAATGAGCCCAAACCAATGTAACCTTTATTTAACCTGTCAAAATCTACAGGGAGGCGTTTCAGCTCAGCCATCAACCCAAACATACGAATTTTTAAAACCATATTTAACCTATGGGTGGAAGCTGAATGGAAAATCTTGCCAAGAACTTATGTGCATATCAATAAAACCCACCTCAATTTCTGTTTTAATCTATTTATTCCAAACTATATGGGAGAATTGGAAAGGCCTATTAGCCTTTACTGATTAGGAGCTCTTACAGTAAGACACTTGTACTTTTCCTATATCCGTCACTAATCAGAATGACAACACCCTCTCTACTCCAGCTATGGAGTGGAGTTGGCTGTCAGGTCTTAGGGAAAAGCAAGTAGCAGTCTCATAGCTCACAAAGGCCCAAAGCTTCTTTGTAATGTTTCAGAACTCATGATTCTATGTACCATTATGTAAGAGCACAGAACAGCAAGCAGTAATCTTAGGTAGAGCTATTCTTCCATAAGTCCTTTACTCCTTCATTTCTTTGTTCATCTTCACCCCCTTCCCTCCTATCTCTAAATATCAGACCCCCCCACCTACCCCCTATAGCTATCTCTAACAACAGTGCCACAATAAGGCAGGCCAGGATAAAATAAAAACCCTTCAAATGCAAGAGGAGGAGCACTCACCATCTCAGAAACTCAAACCCCAGAGATGAGCTGGGAGCCGGCCAGGGTGCCCCCAACAAAGAATGGCTCCCACCACAGCACATTCAACTTTGTCCAGGCTCTGACCTACCTTGAGGGCAAAGTGCCCCGCAGCCCATGGTCTAGGATTTCATGGCGATCATGGCATCTGCTCAGAGCTGACCCCCTCCCTGTGGTTTCCCACACCCTTCTGCTTTCAGACCAACTGGAGGTCTGTGAAGCTATAGGATCTTCTCAAATGCTTCCCGAAGAGAATGCCTCCTGCTCAGCACAACTCTCAGCTCAGTGCGTCAGTTGCAAACAAGTGGCTGCCTATATAATTTAATACGATGCCACTGGAGACTCACAGACCTGCCGCAAAGCAAGCAGGATTCTGCCTCTGGCCTCTTGGCAACCTGAAATCTGAAGTGCCTGCTTGTTTCTGCTCATTCGGGGTATATACTTCAAGTTACCTGTAGAGCAGGGTAGGGGTGAAGGTTGGGCTGGGTACTCAAATGCTGGGGGCTACTGAGGAATGAGTCTCACCTGGGGGATCTGAAATTTCTTAGCTGACTCACAGACTCAAGCTTATGGGGATCTACAAAGGCAGAGGCAAGTTGTGGGTATAGCTGGATGACCCCAAGGCCACATTGGACACAGAGTGGCTATGCTGTGCTCTTAAAGCTTTTTCTCAATTGTTGTGGGGAGAGCCTGTCCTATCAGATGAGATAACCTAAACCAGATCACAAAGATCTAACTACTAGTTTAGGTTGTCTCACCTGATAGGACAGGCTCTTCCCACAGGAGAGGAGGGTATTTACATACACTTTTCTAAGCACAAGTGTATAATCTTAGGCATGCATTAAGGAAAAGAAGAAAACTTTCTCATTTTTGAATAACTGTCATTCTGGTCCTTTGGGTTTGCTGGTTGGTTGGCTTAATGCTAAGCCCTGCCTGGGAGGCAGGCCCTGGAACCGTACAGCTGTTTCTGCTTGCAGATAAGGCAGGGAGATGAGCAGCACTGGCCCTGGGCTAACTGGATTGCTCAGGTGCTGGGACCAGTTCATCTGCACCCTGTTGCAGGGACTCAGGACTGGTTCCCAGGATGCCGGATCTTGGGGGACTCAGCAAATATGCCAACCACTGTGGTCTGTCCCCCAGGACCCTGTGCCAAAGTCACCTGCCTCAGGGGTGGGGAGAGACTGAGCAAGGGGACAAAAGTGGTCTTGCTGAGATTCAGACCTAGGGAAAGTCACTTTGAAGGAGGCACTGTGGCTAGAATCTAGCAGGGGACTCTTCCTTCCTGCTGTGTCTGACCCTCAAGACCAAGGTGTGAAGTGTTCTCAGAGGGCTGCAGAGGTGCTCAAGGATGCTCAAGAGCCCTGGAGCTACAGGGTGCATATTCCAAGGCAAGGTACTTTGTGCACCCAAGTGAAGGGCAGGGTTAGGTCTGGGTGAACTGACATAGACCTTCCTTGTTTAGTCCTCTCTAGGAGATTGATAGCTTCTGATGATAGAGGAAGGGTTTGTTTTGTTTTGTTGGACTGGGGCAGGAGGGTGGTGACAGCAGGAGACTATCTGGGGTACTTCACCCTTTTGGAAAAGGACAAAACTCGAAGTCTCCACAGATCCCCTAAAAGCCCCAGAAGGAGGAATCCTGGGATGTAATTACTGTGCTCCCCATGATCATTTGAAAAAGGGGCTCTTTCCATAACCGTCAGCTTTATGGTGATCGTCTAAGAAGTACAATATTCTTCAAGGAGCCAAAGGCTAAAAGGCACAGAGTATGCAAATTTAGCTAATATTCTTGGATTAATAACTATTATGTAACTGTTAAGTTGAGCCTCTTGCACACAGTATCTCATTTAATCTATAGGAGGCAGACTTTGTAAAAAAAAAATTATGTCTACCTACTGACTAATGCATTAGAGTATGTAAAAGAGGAATCTAGAAATAGCACTGTAGGACTGAACTAAAAGGTTTTGATTCATGGCAAAGGAAATTTAATTAAAGCATGTAATGTCAATTACTGTCATTCATAATCATATTATGCCTCCCCAGAAATAATACAGATATAAAAGTCTAGAGTTACCTGCATGTTTGATATAAATACGATAAAATTATCTAGGTTCTGAAAATATCCAGATATCAGACAGAAAAAAAAAAAAAGCATCTCTACCTAGCCTCATGTGTCATCAAATTTCATTAGGTAGGGACGTGAGCATCCAGCAGCAGGAAAACCCTTCCCTCCTCCAAGAACAAGTCATAAGGCTTTTGAAGGTGCCTGAAAATCTAGGGTTTAACATAGTCATGAGCTTTTAGCTGCTAGAAATGAGATGCTCTCCTTGTTTTGACAAGCCCCAGAAGAAACCAGAGAACTCTCAATAAACTTCTACCAGTTTGGGGACCCTGTATAGTGATAAGGACCAGATCCTCTCATGGGCAGTTTTCAGGTCCAGTGGAAAGAAGGAGCCACAGGAAAGCAACTGGGCAAGAAAAACGCAGCACACTGACCAGGCCACAGCTAGGCCTCAACTGGTCCATCCAGGGTGTGATGGTTAATACTGAGTGTCAACTTGATTGGACTGAAGGACGCCTAGATCGCTGGTAAAGTATTGTTTCTCGGTGTGTCTCTGAGGGTGTTGCCAGAGGAGATTAACATTTTGAGACAGTGGACTAGGAGAGGCAGACCCGCCCTCATTCTGGGCGGGCACCATCTAAATCAGCTGCCAGCATCCTGCCCTCAAACATCAGACTCCAAGTTCTTCAGCTTTTGGACTCTTGGACTTCCACTAGTGGTTTGCCAGGGGCTCTCAGGCCTTTGGCCACAGACCGAATGCTGTGGGTCTCAGACTGACCCACTACTGGCTTCCTTGCTCCTCAACTTGCAGATGGCCTATCGTGGGACTTTACCTTGTGATCATGTGAGCCAATTCTCCTTAATAAACTCCCTTTCATGTATGCTTATATCCTATTAGTTCCGTCCCTCTAGAGAACCCTGACTAATACACATGGGCATCCAACACCCTGAGGCTTCATTCTCTTTTCCCTTAATCACTTAGCATATGTAGTATTGGCAGACCCAGAGCTGAATACTGGGGTTACCACAAGATCCACCAGATCAGCAAGGTCCTTGCATTCTTTGGATTACAGTGCAGTGAGGAAAACAGACATTAATCTAAGAAATATACAAATTCATAAATACAAGCAAAGTTCTACTGAGGCCTAGTTTCTGCATATCTGAAATAGATTTAGAGAATATCTATTCCATGGGGTCGTGACAAAGATGAAATGAGTCAATATGTACAAAGCTCTTGACTTAATAAAAATTCTACTGGTACTACTACTATTATTCGTATTACTAATGAGTAGCTTCAGCAGTTACCAGATGTGTGACCCTGGGCAAGTTACTCAACTCTCTCAGGTCTCAGTTTCCTCATGTTATGATTTTTCCATAATGATCAGTTTTAGTAAAATAGGATAACAAGAATTCTTCATGAAAAAGATTAAATGAGTAAATATGCAGGAAGGGTTTGGAACAATACCTGGCACATGGTAAGAATCTGATCAATGTTAGTTGCTAGTGGGGATTATTATTTTGCAAGAATCTGGGGAGTAGAATCCTAAGACAATACATCAGCTCATAATATGCTTACAATCTAGCTCAGAGTTTCTCAACAGAGGCATTATTGATCTTTGGACAGGATAATCTCTTGTTGTGGGGGGCTGTTCTGTACACTGTAGAATGTCTAATAGCATCCCTGGCCCCTACCCACTAAATGCCAGTAGCATTCCCCCCACTCCCACAGTTGTGACAACCAAAAATATCTCCAGACATTGCTTAGTGTTCCCCAGAGGAGAGGCTGGTGGGAGCAAAGTCATCCCCACGGAGAACTACTGATCTAGCTGGGAAGTACCACATACAGAGAGGAAGAAAGAAGAATGCGGAGCTAGAACCTGTGGTAAAAGAGCAGCAGTAAGTCCATGAAGGGAGCTCATTGACAGAAACAGGGAGGCTTCCTTAGATGACAGGGCCTTAAATGGTTCTTTGTGACCATTTGAAATGTATGTCCCGCCAGGTGCTGTGGCTCATAGACATGTAACCCCAGCACTTAGGGAGGGTGAGGCAGGCGGATCACTTGAGGTCAGGAGTTTGAAACCAGCCTGGCCAACATGGCAAAACCCCATCTCTACAAAAATACAAAAATTAGCCAGGCATGGTGGTGCACACCTGTAATCCCAGCTACCCCAGAGGGAGGGTGAGGCGGGATAATCGCTTGAGTTGGAGAGGCAGAGGTTGCAGTGAGCTGAGATTGCACCACTGCCCTCCAGCCTGGGCGATGGGGAGACTCTGTCTCCAAAATAAATAAATAAATAAATAAATAAGTAAATGCCCCTTTTGGTAAACATAAAAATCTTTTTATTGAGATTGAAATTTCAAAACAAATTAAACATCATGCCTAAACCCAAATTAAAGCAACTATTGTATAGTGAATATTATTTTCCATTACAAACAGTTCCTTCTTCTCACTAAAATTCTGATAAAGCTTCTTAGCTAAATGTCAACTCACAGTGATTTAAACAAGCTGGGAAGAGATAAAAGAGAGAAGGGAGAGGGGAGAGAGAACCTAGGTCATCCCTGAAGAACTTGAAGAACTTTGGAACAATGTCTGCTGACATCTCTGGAAATGAGTCTAAATTTTACCAAGTGGTAGTGCTTTCAAGATAGACAATGATCCCAGGCTTCCAGTTGTTGTATCCTATTCCATCCCCTCCCCATGACATGGACCAGCTGACCCTCAGCTGTAACTCACTTCTGCCTCATTTTCTAAGATCCATCTTTACCTGAGGCTGACTTGGGCTCAACAGCATCACTGTCTGATCCCAGGGCACTCCTTCATTCCAATAAATGACAGTTCTAATCCATTACCCAGGTTCTTATCACTGAAGTTCTGCCTTGGTCTCTGTTGATGAATCCTTGTCCAAGAATCTGCTGGGCACCCCATCCTAGAGAACTGCCAAGCACCCTTACCCAATGTCTGGAGCTATAACTCCAGGGTGTCCTAAGCCTGCCTTTCTGGACAGCTGAGCATCATCCCATCTAACTGCTGCTGCACTCATCTGCCCATGCAGACGTCCTACTACTTTGTCTTGGATCCTTCTGTGTTGCTGTTGAATCTCAGAAGGATCAGCCACTGCTGCACCCATGCTGGCTAGGCTGCATCTTCACCATTAGCGTGCAGGCCAGCAATCCCAGTGCAATCCTAGCCTGGCGGAAGGGTCAGGTCTCTATGACCCCCTGCCTTCCTCACTCCATCGCAGGTAACTGGCCATGCTGCAACATGACCAAGAACAAATCCCAATCTCTGAGTTTTGGTTATCTCTACTGTAAGGTAGGTTAATCAGACTGCAGCCCTGCACGTGATTCAATTGTAATTTATACACATTATAAACTGAGCACCACCTATATGCAAGATACCCTGACAGGTGAGGGAAAGAGAGGAGAACTAATCATGAAGGTTTATTTTGTACCAGACATTGATTTCTTGCTTTACACAATTATTTTAACTCATAACAAACCCAAGAGGTAGATATATCGTCATTAACATTTTCTGTATGGGAAGATTAAGTTCAAAGAGCCAGCAAGGCATCAGTCAGGGCCCTCAACAGGAGTCCCACCGACTTCAAACCTTATGTTCATTCCCCGACACTGGAAGTGGTCTTTTTGATGGGTGCCTGGAATTCTACGAGGTTTTTATCTGTTTCTTTCTTCCTTTTATAAATTGTGATAATATATTGGGCATCTACCTTCAGGGGTAGTGACTGTACTCAGAGTACTCATAAAAACTGCCCTCAGCATCCTCTCCCAGTTTTTTCTACTATTAAAATTCAGGTCACACAAAAGATGAAATGTGGAGTCCTCCAAACTCTCTCAAGGGAGCTGAGTACAAATAATTATTATAACTTTATGGGAGCTGCTGTCCCAGTGTGCAAGGCATGAGTGAGACTTTAATTTCCCAGAAGGAAGTCAATGTACCCATACTGACTGGGACCATATCTTCAGGGCTCGGGGCTCGGCAAGGCACTCTGGTCCCTCTCTCTCTGCTGAAGACATGAGGTATGCCAGGGATTGCCCAGGGTGAGCTACACACCAGCGCTGATGGGCTGCTGTTTATGAAAGGGACATGGGGCAAGGTATTTGAAAACTTCACATTTGCATAATGAATTATCTCCTCTCCTGACCCCACCCCCACTTTTGAGATTAGCACTTTTAAGGCTTTAAAAATACGGCCAAAAAAAAATACACTAGAGATTATATTGGCTTTTCTTTACAGTGAGGCATGGCAGGGTTGTGTCATTAGATTGATCTTTACATGGATTGACCTGAGCAATTTTATGGTCAAGTATAAACCGCTACATTACAGGGTTTGAGTAACACATAGATGGAACCTCATCACCTGTTACATACAGCCAGGTGCCTGGGCATTCTCATCAGTCACATTTAGGACACAGAGAGGAGACAGAGAGCCAAGCATATAACACAGGTCTGGAAGAAGTTACTCATCCTGTATGGGATTTTTTCTAAAGACACAACCAACATTTACCCTGAGACTTAATCTATAGACTTATAGGAGTCATAGCCATGTTCTTAATTTTCTCTATTTTTATGGAAAACTTGGCTACACTGAGAATGTATGAAACCAACAATCATGAAACAATAGGCCAGAAACCACAGAATACACTTTTACCACATGAAAGCAATGAACTGCAAAATTTAGACTCATCTGATCCTTATAATTGGACAAGGCTAGCTTTCACATGATCACAACCATTACTGCTATATTACTGTATTTTTGTCACTTAATATTTAAAGTGTATCTCTCCACATACTTACAAAGTGAACCTATTTAATATTTTAATGATAACATAATATTCATTTATCCTAGCCTATTTTAATATATTTAAGTCATCACACAATTTGGCCATTGGGTTGTTGCAGTGTAGATAAAACTATATAATTTTTTATTACCTTAGGATATATTTCTAAAAGTAGAATTGTTGGGTCAGAGTGGAGGATTGATTTGGTGATTTTTTTTTTTTGCATATCATCATGCTGTTCTCTAGGAGGGAAAAAAAATTATACCTTCTTGAGTGTATGGGTGTATCTCTGCCCATGTTAGATTTTGTAGGTTTTTAAAACTTTGATAATGTAGTAGGTGGCAGTGGTAACTCACAGTTGTTTTCACTTGAACTTATTAACTTACCTCCCTAGGATTTGTGTACTATTGTGTGAATTGTCTACTCATATCCTTTGACCACCTGTCCAATGAAGTCTTGATTGGGACCTCTCAGATTTTTCTAAAACTCTCCCAAAGTGTTTGGATATTAAGTTTTTAGATGTCATGTTTATTGCAACTATTCCCCAATCTGTTGCTTCTCTTTTTACCTTTTTGTTTTGTTGATTTTCTTTGTACAAAAAAGGTGTGTGTGTGTGTGTGTGTTTAAAGTAATTGAACCCGTCAAACTTGTCACTGATAATTTCTTCAGTTGCTTCAATAGTCAGAAAATTGTCTTTCCTCAACAATTGGGATAAGAATACTATTTAAAAAATTAGCTCTTTAAACCATCTGGCATTTGTTGTGGTATAGGGATAAACTGACCATATTTTCTGAATCAAAAATTGGAACATGTGATCTGACAAATGCCAGTGTTCTTATGGGTAAAATGGGACAGAATATTTGAAATTGAGACTTTCCTGGAAAATTAAGGACATATGGCCCACATATGTATGGAGCAAGCTGTTATTTTAAACGTCCCTCTTTTTTCAGCCCCTGTCAACTCTAAGCAACAGAGCTTTTTAGCCTAAGGTTCAGTGTCACCCAAGTCCTGAGCCCAATCTTACGAGGGCATGATGAATGGCAATACAGCCAGTCCTACCAGAAGGAAGGATCCAGAATTAGTTATATTGCAAAGAGCCTGGTATTTGCCCCTCTAGATCCATCTCTAGATCCATGCCTTCCCACCTTGTTCCCTGCTCCATGTTTCAGTAGGCACACTTGCTGTCTGTCCTCAGCTTCCATTAGATCAATAGGAAGTACCCCAAGAAATCTGGGAGAGAGGGGAGAGACAGTCAGGGTATTTATGTCCTGATTCCCCTGCTGTGAGGCCACCATGATCAAAGGTCATAGGCCTTGTGTGTTGGATGGCCCTCCCCACACCACTTTCTCTATCTCTGGAATTAGTAACCATTCACATCCCTCCCGTTTCAGGCTCAGGAGTGATAACAGCTCCCCATGGTTCCCAGCCCCAGGATAGAGTATACTTAGCCCATTCCTAAGTGAACAAACCCTTTATTAAACTGTACTTATGTTAATCAATTGGAGTGTGCCATGGTGTCCAGTGGGGACCCTGCCTCATACACCCAGTATCCAGGCTGCCTCAGTGAACAAGTACATATACAATCAGAGTTAGTTTTCCCCAGACCCCATCACAGTTGACTGTGTGCACACAAGGGTTAAAAGTGTAGTTCCTCCTAGAACTACAGCCCTCCCCTAGACCACTGTCTACTTTGCCAGCCCCTTCTTCATAGGACAAGCCCTCTCAACTCCACCTACTGACTGCAGAATTGCTACACTCCAGATAGACCACCAAGCACAGCGATCCGGCTGCTCATGCTGACCTGAAATCCTGAATTCCAAACTTGGTTCTACCTTGTCCTAGCTGCTTTCTTTTCCCCTAGGCCAGGGCTGAGGTCTCAGCATGCCTCTGGGTTCATCTATGTAGCAGTAACCAGTGGCTTCTTCCTTCGGGGGCAACAAGAATAGCAGAGATTATATAATGCATTTAAGATAAACTCACTAGGAGGCTGAGGTGGGAGGATCACTTGAGGCCAGGAGTTTGAGACCAGACTGAGCAACAACAAAAAAATTTTTAAAATAGCTGGGTGTGGTGGTGCATGCCTGTAGTTCCAGCTACTCAGGAGGCTGAAGTGAGCAGATCACTTGAACCCAGGAGTTCCAGGCTGCAGTGAGTTTTGATCTTGCCACTGCATTCCAGCCTGGGCAACACAGTAAGATCCTATGTCTCTATTAAAAAGAAGAAAAAAAAAAAGGACAGAAAAGAAAGATATACTGGGCTGAGTATTATACATAAGGATTGGTTCAGTCATTACCATGAATTAGTGAGTATTAATTGTCTGAGCTGCCTGTTCTGGCCCTCATCTTTATGGGCTATCCATTTCTTCTGGGCCCTTGAATTTCGCTTTTGGTGCTCTTTGGAAGACTTTGCAATGCTTCCACTGACCCACCTCTTACCAACAGCACTGCCTGATGCCCTCCTGTGTGTTCCCATTAACAACCTGGATTCCACTTCTGCCAAATCCTTACCACCTGGGGCCAACATCAACACGCCCCTCTCTGTGAGGAAACCATGAGCAAAGGGATGCTGTGGGGGTGGGTAGGAAGCTGCAAACCTGCCTCCCTGAAGCTGCCACATGGTGTCTGAAGTGAGGACCTCAAGATTCAGCTCAAAAAGCATTCATGGAGCCAGGTTCAGTACTACAAAGGCATGTTGAAAATGACAATGTTCTTATACACCAGTAACAGACAAACAGAGAGTCAAATCATGAATGAACTTCCATTCACAATTGCTTCAAAGAGAATAAAATACCTAGGAATCCAACTTACAAGGGATGTAAAGGACCTCTTCAAGGAGAACTACAAACCACTGCTCAGTGAAATAAAAGAGGACACTAACAAATGGAAGAACATACCATGCTCATGGATAGGAAGAATTAATATCGTGAAAATGGCCATACTGCCCAAGGTTATTTATAGATTCAATGCCATCCCCATCAAGCTACCAATGAGTTTCTTCACAGAATTGGAAAAAACTGCTTTAAAGTTCATATGGAACCAAAAAAGAGCCCGCATTGCCAAGACAATCCTAAGTCAAAAGGACAAAGCTGGAGGCGTCACGCTACCTGACTTCAAACTATACTACAAGGCTACAGTAACCAAAACAGCATGGTACTGGTACCAAAACAGAGATATAGACCAATGGAACAGAACAGAGGCCTCAGAAATAATACCACACATCTACAGCCATCTGATATTTGACAAACCTGAGAGAAACAAGAAATGGGGAAAGGATTCCCTATTTAATAATGGTGCTGGGAAAATTGGCTAGCCATAAGTAGAAAGCTGAAACTGGATCCTTTCCTTACTCCTTATATGAAGATTAATTCAAGATGGATTAGACTTAAATGTTAGACCTAATACCATAAAAACCCTAGAAGAAAATCTAGGTAGTACCATTCAAGACATAGGCATGGGCAAGGACTTCATGTCTAAAACACCTAAAGCAACGGCAGCAAAAGCCAAAATTGACAAATGGGATCTAATTAAACTAAAGAGCTTCTGCACAGCAAAAGAAACTACCATCAGAGTGAACAGGCAACCTACAGAATGGGAGAAAATTTTTGCAATCTACTCATCTGACAAAGGGCTAATATCCAGAATCTACAAAGAACTCAAACAAATATACAAGAAAAAAACAAACAACCCCATCAAAAAGTGGGCAAAGGATATGAACAGACATTTCTCAAAAGAAGACATCCATACAGCCAACAGACACATGAAAAAATGCTCATCATCACTCGCCATCAGAGAAATGCAAATCAAAACCACAATGAGATACCATCTCACACCAGTTAGAATGGCAATCATTAAAAAGTCAGGAAACAACAGGTGTTGGAGAGGATGTGGAGAAATAGGAACACTTTTACACTGTTGGTGGGATTGTAAACTAGTTCAACCATTATGGAAAACAGTATGGCAATTCCTCAAGGATCTAGAACTAGATGTACCATATGACCCAGCCATCCCACCACTGGGTATATACCCAAAGGATTATAAATTATTCTACTACAAAGACACATGCACACGTATGTTTATTGTGGCACTATTCACAATAGCAAAGACTTGGAATCAACCCAAATGTCCATCTGTGACAGACTGGATTAAGAACATGTGGCACATATACACCATGGAATACTATGCAGCCATAAAAAAGGATGAGTTTGCATCCTTTGTAGGGACATGGATGCAGCTGGAAACCATCATTCTTAGCAAACTATCACAAGAACAGAAAACCAAACACCGCATGTTCTCACTCATAGGTGGGAACTGAACAATGAGATCACTTGGACTCGGGAAGGGGAACATCACACACCGGGGCCTATCATGGGGAGGGGGGAGGGGGGAGGGATTGCATTGGGAGTTATACATGATATAAATGATGAATTGATGGGTGCTGACGAGTTGATGGGTGCAGCACACCAACATGGCACAAGTATACATATGTAACAAACCTGCACGTTATGCACATGTACCCTAGAACTTAAAGTATAATAAATAAATAAATAAATAAATAAATAAATAAATAAATAAATAGAAAATGACAATGGGATAGTAAGGCAGTAAAATGGGAGCACAGACAACAAGCAAGTGGTGAGAGGACTGGTAAGGCTTTGGAGAAGAAGCAGGGCTCATCCTAGAAGTTGAAGGTAGAGAAGAAGCAGCAAACCCAGAAGCAAAGTCTTCAAAGCAGGAATCAGCAATGGTGGCCATATTGCCTAAGGGTACGGGTAAAGGAAAACAAAAATTATGCTACACCTGCTTCCATCCAAGCACCTCGTGTTCCCATCTGATATCCACTAGGCTGCATTTCTGAATCCCCAGAGCCTAGAACATGGTTGAGCAAGTATCAGTAAAATAAAAGCATGAATGAATATACTTAACTCTGTTATTGCCAAAAGCCAAGAGTTCTGTAGTTCCTTTGAATCCTACATCTGCAGGGGAAACAGGTCACCCAAAAGAAGAATTGGTGTGTGACAGATGCTTTTAAGAAGTCAAGTTGGCTGGGTGCAGTGGCTCATGCCTGTAATCCTAGCACTTTGGGAGGCCAAGGTGAGTGGATCATGAGGTCAGGAGATGGAGACCATCCTGCCCAACATGGTGAAACCCCGTCTCTACTAAAATACAAAAAATTAGCTGGGCGTGGTGGCATGCACCTGTAGTCCCAGCTACTCAGGAGGCTGAGGCAGGGGAATCACTTGAACCCGGGATGCAAAGGTTCCAGTGAGCTGAGATTATACCACTGCACTCCAACCTGGCGACAGGGTGAGACTCCGTCTCAAAAAAAAAAAAAAAAAAAAAAAAAAGAAGCCAAGTCAACAAACATTACAAAACACCTTGATATAGCATCCCAAGTTGCCCCATGGCTTTTGGAAACTGCCCTTATGTCATTTATTTCAGCTGTAGCAGCCTCTGCCTTCTACCTTTCTGAAGCTTCGTGGGGAGGCTCTTTTCCCCTCGGTCCTCATGGTGCCTGGATTCTCAGTGAGCCTGGTGAATAGATCATAGGAGCTTTGCTCTTAGGCTGCACTCCTAAGAGCTTAGTCAATGTACCTGTGGACAGCCAAGCAGTGAGGGCTTTTTGTCTTGTGCCTGAGACTTCTGCCCTATATCTACCCCACCTCTTCCCCTCTTTAAACCAGCCTCAAGCTCCTAGTGTCACAGTTATTGACCTTGAGAATGCAGTGTCTTTTGCTGCATTCCCAACACCTGTCTTGGGCTCCACGTACTTTTCTTCAGGCACTGGCCATCCACCATCCTAGGTTACAGTCTCACTTTCTTCCTATTAATAGTATCAATAACGTACCTTACATTTGCTTAATGGTTCCTAAAGCTTACATATGCATCTTATTTAACTCTATAGCAATCCTGCTAAATAGGTATTGTGATCTCCATTTGACACTGAGGCTCAAAAGAGGTAAGAAGTTTGTTCAGCTGGACAGCAGCAGCATCGGGCACTGCCCAAAGGTCTTCCTTGTCCAGGACTCCTTACTCTCAATCATAGCTGCTGCCTCCCTACTTCTCACTCGCTCTGGAGTATGATTAAGTAGAGCTGATGGCCCCCTGCCTCCATGCTGCTGAACCGGTCCATGTATCAAGTAAGGTTTGGACTGGTAGGCTACAAGGGCAAGGCCCTTTCCAACTCTGAGTCTCTCTGACTCTCTAACCCCACAATCCTTCAACCTGTCGGCAATTTTCGACAAAGCAACCTTCTCCCTTCAACTCCCCCCAACTTAACGCATGCTATTTTTTGACACTTAACTATTACTATACATTTTGTGGAGCTAGGCAGTGAACTGGATAGCAATTCCCTATCTCCAATTTCCTACAGTGTTGTGGAAAATTGTGTTACATTGGGCAAATGAAAGAATTAACAGCAGCAGGGGGAAAAGTCATTAAAATGTAGTCGTTTTTGTTTAATCCTGCCTCCCTCAGCAGATTTGGTTGGTGACCTCTCTCTGAGTCATGAAAAGGCTTTAAAACTTGCTCTGATTTATATCTGTAGGAAATAGGGTTTACATCTTGCATTTTAATTTTTTTTTCATTCTCAAACCATACTTTTTTTTCCGTCTATGTGGAATTTCTTGATGATACCTCAGGACAAAAATATACACACATAATAGCTTTTCGGCTTCATGGTGTGGATTAACCAAAGCCACTCATTTCAACAACAGCCTGGAGGTTTTAAGTCAATTACCCCCGAATGTATTCTGTGAGATTTAGCTGGGCGGTCTTCTCTTGGTCAATTAAGTCATGGGAAAAGGCTCAGGATCACCAATGATCTAACTTGGAGAGTGATCCACAAGGAAAAGCAATTAAAAAAAAAAGTTTTCTAACAGAGTATAGAGGCAAAAATTTTCATTATATTTGGCATCTGAAGCATGGCAGATGGTCTAATCTTTCGCATCTCTATAGTCTGAACTCAATTCCAGAGGAAAAACAAAAAGCACAATTTAGTAGAGGTCAGGAACATAAAGTTTGTAACTTCAGCCCCACCTCCACCCCCAAGGCTGGGGCCTCTGTGGATTATGGGCTGTTACTCTTTAGTTGTAAGAAACAGAATCCCCCTCCCCTAAGCTAATTAATTAAAGGAGATTGTTTAAAAATACAGTGGTAGGCAAAATCCCTTGCCTTAAGATTTCTGGCTCCAATCCTGGGACTGTGAATGTGATGAGATATCATGCCCTACGTTAGGTTACCTGATAGAGGGATTATGTAGATGTAATCAGGGGTACTAGTTTTGATTTGAGTTACCCTAAAGGAGATGATCTGTGTAAACCTAACCTAATCATTCTTACCCTTTAAAAGCAGGTAGCAGAAGAGGAAGTTGGAAAGACTTAGTATGAGAGGGATTTGTTGTGTGGGTGATTCTCTGTTGCTGCCATGGAGGGGCCCTGTGGCAAGGAGCTCAGAGTGGCCTCTTGGAGGTAAGAACAGTCCTGGGCCAAGGCCAGCAAGGGAATAGGGACTCCAGTCCTACAATGCAAGGAAACAAATTTTGCTGAGAACCTGAATGAGCTTAGAAGCAGATTCTTTTCCAGGGCCACCAGATAAAAACCCTGCCCAGCCAACACCTTTACGTCAGCTTTGTGAGATTCTAAACAGACAGCCCAGTTGAAGCCACTGGACTTCTGACCTATAGAACTGGGATACAATATATGGATTGTTTCAAGCTGCTAAGTTTGTGATAATTTGTTATGCAGCATCAGAAAACTAACACAGATTCCCAGCTCATGGGCACAGGAACCCAAATGTGGCCAGGCCCCAGTGGGAAGGAGAGAAGTCCCAAGGAAGCAAAACCTCTCCACCGGTCAGGGGCCACTGGACCCTCCCTCTCAGCTTCTCTTTTGATCTTGACCGGCTTCCTATGCTTACCTGTGATGACACATGACTGCTGGCCCCAACCCTAACTGAACTCACTGGGCCAGCACCAATCACTGACCAAAAAAGCCACTGTGTCCTTAGTCGAAATTCTGAGAATTCTGAATGAATGGCCAGTTGGTTGTTGGCCATTTATTCATCCAACAAATGTTAACTGAGCATATACAGTGTGTTAAGAATTGTTCCAGGTGCTGGGGATACAGCAATAAACAAGATGCCATCCTGCTCACAGGGAGTTTACATTCTAGTGAAGGAGAGAAACAACGGAAAGGCAAACAAGGAAACATGCATGCTACACCAGCAGTGACAGGTTGTAAGAGAAAACAGAACAGGGCGATGGGAATAAAGAGAACCAGGAAGTGCTATTTTTAAACAGGTGGTCATAGGCCTCTCTAAGAAGAGTTGTGCATAAGGAGGATTTGAACAGAGGCTGGAGTGAAGGAGCCAGTTATGCAAATACATAGAGAACATTCAGGAAGAAGAAACAGGAAGTGCAGAAGCTTTGAAATGTTAATGTACTTGGCTCATGTAAGGAACATGAAGGAGGCCAGGGCAGCTGGGGCAGAGAAAGCAGGGGGAGGAGGATAGCAAGTGGGGTGGGAGGAGCAGCATGGGCCAACACAGATAGTGCCAATATGGGAAAACCATCAAGGAGTTTACTGTGAGGTAGTGACATGGATTGCTAGTCTTCGGTCAGAGATCCAAACAAGGTCTCAAACATGTCATCCCAGGCCTGCCCCTTCAGCTGGGCCTCTGGGTGCCATCATTCCCAAAGGATGGGGGTAATGAGTGAGTCAGGCTAGACATCTACTTCATGCTCCCATTATCACAAAGAACAACTTTAGTTAATTCAATAATGTCTCAACCATCTTTGATTCAAGCTGGAGGACTGAATCAAAAGGGCAGAGTCCACAGGAGGTAATGGAAGGTCAGTGGTAAACTAAGGGACAGTGTCTATACCAAAGGCTCCTTTCTACAGAGATAGCTGGGCCCTCTTTCCATCTCTCCTGCCATGTAGTTTGGGGGAAGAATCAGCAGAACAACTGGCCAAGGGGATGTCCCCTTCCCCATTCACCCTCATATTCCTAGAGAGATGCATCCAACCAAAAGAACACAGTCAGCTCAGAAACCATGAGAGGGACTCCAAAAGAATTACTGTTCCTAAAGTGCCCCTGGGGTCAGAACTAGTGGTCCCCTCTGCCACTTTCCCAAACCAGTCTACTGTCCACGCCAAACACAGTCTTATTCCCGTATCATTAGGCCCTTCTGAAGATATGAGCCATCCTGGGCAGTACAGTACCCACCCTAACACCATTCTGCCTCAGTCTTTCTCTGAACTGGCTGGGGCCAATTTTTAATCCCAAAGGGCCTCTTTCTTGCAATCCTGGTTTCCAAATTTTCCTGGAATTGATCCAACAAACATTTATTGAGCACCAACTTTCTGGCATTGTACAAGGCAGGAGGGGTTTAAGCCCTGGGTTCAAAATCTAATGCTGCCACTGACTATCTTAATTTGGGCAAATAACTCCCTGAGTTTCAACTATGAATAGGAACAATAATACCTACTTTAAGGAGGTGTTTAGGGGTTAGGAACAATAAAAGTCAAGTCTCTAGCATGAAGTTGGAGACAAAGTAGCCCTTAGTGGATATTTATTGAATAAATGAAAAAATTAATGAATGCTATGTTTGAATGTCCCCTTCAAAACTCATGTTAAAATTTAAATGCCATTGTAACAGTATTAAGAGGTGGGGCCTTTAAGAGGTGAGTAGGCCACGAGGGCTCAGCCCTCATGATGAAATGAATGCCACTACTGTCGGAGTGGATTAGTTATCCTGGGAGTGGGCTCCTGATAAAAAGGATGAGTTTGGCCTGATTTCCTGTCTCTGGTGTGCTTGCTTGCTCTCTCATCACAGGATCAAGTAACAACAGCCCCTCACCAGATGAAGCCCTTCAATCTTGTACTTCCTAGCCTCCACAACCATGAGCCAAAAACCAGTCTATGTATGGTATTCTTTTATAGAAGCAGAAAACGGACTAAGACAATGAATGACAAGGTTGGAAGTACATTTGATGACTAGATATTGATGAAACTCCATGATGAATGCTTCAGCAGAGGTACAAAGTCACAGGGTGAATGGGAAGCGCCGAACAAGTTTCCACCTTTCCTTTATACTCTCTCCGCCTCCCCTGCACATTCCCCACATGGGCTGCTCAACCTGATTCTATCTTCAGCTCCAGTCTCTTCCCAACACCATCTGACTCCTTCCCCAAGGAGGCTTGGACACTAAGCACAGCCTTGATGCTCTTTCATTCCCACCCCCACCCCAACATAGTGTCATCCCTATATCCACTCTCTAAGTACGCTCTCTCAATTCAATTCATGTGAACAAACCTTCACTGAGCACCTAAGATGTGCAAGACAAAGTGGATATAGAGATGAAGAGGCCATGGTCTTTACTCACAGAGCTCATATTCCAGTGAGAAGACCACCAAGACGGCCAGTTTATACACTGTGATGATGCTAGCAATAGAAATCCAGGGCACAAAGGCTAATTAACTTCTGGTAGGAGGCTTAGGAGGTTGTGGGGGATGTAGGAAAGAGAAGGCTTCCTGGAAGGAGGGACCCAGGAGTTGGGTTTCACAGAATGAATAGGAACATGCCTGGCAAAGGCAAGGAAAGGATATCCTTCTTGTACCTCACTTCTTCTTTCTGCAATCCTTTCTTATTCTTCTAGGAGGGGGTTCCTCAAGCTCACTGAAGTACAGGACCAGTTTCTTCTCTTTTTCTTATTTCCAAATCATTGCAGACTGACACTTTGCAAAAATATAATAAAATAAACTACTATAAAATATTGGATTATAACACAAAATACTAGCATGCCGATCACATGCTCAGATGTTGCAACAATGTCAAATTGCTATAAAAGTTTCTCCCTTGGTGATGATGGTACCACACTGAATTGGGGACTTACAGATGGTGAAAATAGCAAAATTTATTTCATGTATACTTCAACACACAAAAAAAGCTTCCCTTTCATTTTCATAGTATTCTCATATTTCAAGTTTCATCGAAACTTTGGAGTTGTTTTTAAGCCATTTTTGCTGTCATCACCAATATCAAATTTATCATCAACACTTTTAATCATTTTTTTTTAAATAATTTGCATTTCCATCCTTTCCTTCCCAATCTAACCCCACACTTCCTCAGATCAGGGTCTGGTTCCAGCAACAACCTACTGAATACCCTCCCTGCCCCCATCCTCCTAAGCAAAAATGCCTTATATATAAAAGGAAGCTAAACTGATCTTCCCAAAACACTGTTCCTTGGTGTTTTCCCTCAATAATATTTAACGGCTCCCTGTGGCCTCTGGCATCAATTTTAGTTTCCCTAACGTTCATAGAAGCCTTTGTCAATCATTACTCACTTTATACAGGTAGCCAAAGGTCCTCCCAGGCCACTTGTCCCTCTGCTCTGGCCCACACAGATCTCTCTCCATCTCCAGGACTCTACTTCCCAAGGCCACTGAGACCTTGATGGAGACTGTTACTGAATGGGCTCTAATTGTGTTGTGTGTAGTTTCCGTAGCCTGAGACCAGCAACCAATTCTGCTAATTCTCTCCCTATAACTCTGATACTAGTGTATGAGACACGTTAATAAAAAAATTTGGGTGAGTTGTCAGGTGTATAATTAGTCTAAGAGAATTTCACAATATCGGTGCAATCATCCTACCAAATTAAGTCTAGCAAATAATATGTTCCTAATATGCACATTATCCCTAATCCTCAGAAGAGGAAGATATTGCTATCTATTTTACAAATAAAAACAGAAGCTGGGCGCGGTGGCTCATGCCTGTAATCCCAGCACTTTGCGAGGCTGAGGCAGGTGGATCACAAGGTGAGGAGATCGAGAGCATCCTGGCTAACACAGTGAAACCTCATCTCTACTAAAAATACAAAAAATTAGCCAGGTGTGGCGGCGGGGGCCTGTAGTCCCAGCTACTCAGGAGGCTGAGGCAGGTGAATCACTTGAACCCAGAGGCGGAGGTTGCACCGAAGCCGAGATCGTGCCACTGCACACCAGCCTGGGCGACAAAGCGAGACTCCATCACAAAAAACAAAACAACAACCAAAAAAAGAGATATAGCCAGGAGAAGTCACTTGCCCCAAAATCAAACAACTGTTGAGAGGAGAGAGGGATTCTAAATTTAATGTGTAACTCCAAACTGTTTCCACTGCACAGCCCAGCTTTTGAAATGGAAGCTCTTCTCCAGAGTTTAGGAACCACCTATTCATCATTCCTTATGACCTATGAGAGTCTGCACACCCAACATGCAGCTCGAACCCTCCTGTAATTCCATGGGTTTGGCCATTTGGAGCATCAAACACGAGCACTTGCTATCATGACCAAAACAAGAACTCTTCAGTCCTGGGACTTAGAAAGAGACCGGAAGCTCTGTCACCCATCTGCGTGTTTCACCTCTTATCTGTGTTGAATGACAGGGATGTTTTCAGAAGCGGCTTTGGAATGGTCAACCCTCTGTACTTTTCCCCATGTTCTGGAATCAGGATCTTGGCTGGAGTGAGAGGAGAAGGGGAAGAGGATGGAAACTAAGGGAGGAATAATTTTTAAGAAGAAAAGGGAGAGTCAGTGGGGAAAATGGAACAAGTGATCAGAGAGGGGGGAGCCTTGGGCAACACCTGTCACAGCTGAGGAAGAAGAGACCTTCAAGAAGCAGGCAGCTGAAGAGAGATCAAGTAAGACTAGGAAAGAAAGTCTGGAAATTGGGAAGTCCTAGGTAAACTTTGCCAAAACAGTTTCAATGGGTGTGCAAGTCAGACTGCAGTTTGGTGTATGAGTGGAAGCAAAAAAGCAGCAACTTATCTATATGTGAGTTTTCAAGACATTTGGTGAATACAGGCAGGAAAGAAGCTGATTGAGAAGGGACTGGTGTGTGAGGTGGCAGACTGAGGACTGGGGTAATGTAAGAAGCTGGGGGTTTGTAACCAAGTCACTTAGGCAGACTAAGTGATTATCTTCAGACCTGGAGCAGGCTCAGTAAAAATGCCTTCTGGGTTGATTCAAGTTGGGGACTGTTCAGTTTGAGCAGTAAGAACAAAAGGGGTTGGGGATTGGAGGTGGGGGGCACTAAGGATGCTGTGAGTGTGGCTAGAATAATCAACAGACAACCAGGCTGCGTTGGGAGAGTCTGGACGGATAGAGGCCCAGAAGCTAGAGGATGGAGAGCAAGTCTTCATGGGAGTAGAAGAGACCAGGAGGTGGAGGGTAGTGGTCAAGAAGGCGAAGCTCAGAGGGCACTATGTGTTCAGACACAGCATGATCCAAGCCATGAGTCATGAACCATGGGAGCAAAGTCACATGGTTGGGGGCTGTGATAGCCAGAAAAGCTGAGAAGGTGGAGGAACTCCAAGGCTGGGAGACAGGTCAGCAGGCAGGCTGTTAAACTCACCGGGGAAGGAGGCATGTTTGATAGGGACCAAGCGCTAGAGTCCCTGGTAAGCACGAAAAGTACTGGGGGTCCCAGCAGGCGGGACCTGTAGCTGAGACAGCCATCAAAGCAATGGGAATGCAGAATCTATCCACACTTCTCAGGCTGCAAAATGCCATTCACTGCTCTCCCTCAGGGAGCGCAGGGCTGCAAAACGGCTTGGTGTCAGTATGTGGGCCTTGCCCCCCACTGCCTTTCAAAACAGGATGGAAAAACTGCTTACGTAGTACGATATTTTAACCAGAGGGCACTTGGAAAATCAGAATTCGAGCGTAGCCTGCACACAAGTCCTGAGGGCAACCTTGAATTTATGAACACGTAGAACAGAGCGCTCACGGTGCTCAGACCTGAGCCATCGAGGTAAGGCAAGCTCGTTCTCAGCCAGCCTCACATTTTTCTCTTTATTTTTATCTGTGGGATCAGGCGTGTTAGGGAGAAACAGAGAGGCCTGGTAACAGCTTCTCCGTCATTCTTGGTTACTTACATCTGTGGTCAATTTTCCACACTTTATTCCATAAAAGGTAAAGGAGGCACGATACTTGCAACAGGATAATCTAAACAATATGAACCATGTTACTGTTAAAGACCATCTGGCTGATCACGCCCAGGCCCAGAGTTTTAACTCCTTGAGGTAAGAAAGATGCCAAACCCAGAGAGGCCGGGGCCTTTTTCTGGGCTCTTACTCCAAGTCTTTTCCTCCCTCTTCAAGTCAGTTAAAACAACAACCTTTAAGGTCTCTGCCAATCCTAATATTCTCTCTGATTCTAGGCCGGCTGCTGGTGAAACTCTGCGAGCTTTGTGAATGAGCAACTTGCAAAATGCTTCTACCAAATGCCTCTTTTATTTCTCTTTAAAAGGAAACATTACAAGCTTTAAAAAAAAAAAAAAAAAAAAAAAAAAAACCTTCCACACAACCCAAATTGAAATACTCTCAAGTGCTGGGGTTGCTTCCTTCATTGCTGATTCTCTCACTTAAAGTTAAGGTATTATTTACATAATTTTAATTTTAGGAAGCAGCTGATATCAGTGAAGAACCAGTGAAGCCCATGCTTTTCTTTTATTTGGGCTTACACATTTTGTGGCCATCTGTTATCCAAGAAAGTTGCAAAGTCAAATAAGAGATGGGAAAACTAAATCAGATGGTGTTTTTCATCCTTTGGGTGGGGAGCTAATGATAAAAGATTCCGGGAAAGTTTCAGTTGGGTAAGGTCATCGCAAAAATGAAACTTGGCCTCCCTTGTGAGGTGCAGCCTTTCCACCTGCAAAAGGAATTTAGCATTTGACCTAGAGGTTCGGGTGTATTTTAGTCTTCGAATAGGTCATTAAGAACTCTAGCTTTCCCTAGCTTCCTCTAGGGGTATTAAAACGATTCAAAACAATTCAATTGAATATACCTTTTAATTTTTTAAATCGTGTCTGGCAACATTCCATCAAGGAAGCATCTTTCAGTACCACGGCTACGACAGAGCCCTCATTTCTAGCCACCATCTCCTTTGTGTGTAAACACAGGACCTAAGCAATCAGTTTTCTGGGAATGGGTTTTCAGAGGTCATGATAGAAAACAGGTTCAAATACAATGGCTATGTCTGGCTTCAACAATGCAGCAGCACCAACTGTGCTAGCACAGCTCTCCGCTTTTTAAAATATTCTGGAAAATCTCGATGATACAGAAAAAAAACAACACAAGAGCCTAAACAACGTACACATGACAGAATGTGGTTCTTACTTTGTCAAATTACTTTGAATTGCACAGGCCCAGATAAGCAGTTATTTTTTGGTTTAGTTTGGTTCTGTTGACTTACCAAACAAACTTCAACATCCTTCTTTCTTCCTCCATCCACCTTGCAAGTTACCTCTTTGGATTCACAAAGACAAGAGTTGAAGGGGTTAACAGCAGAGCCACTGGGAGACAAAGCATCATATCCCATGATCACAAATCTCTTTCAAGGCAAGTTAAACTCAATTCTACTACAGCTCCCAAATTCAGCATTCATCTTCAATTAGATAAAATGACATTCACATCTATTTGTACTCTCTCCATTTCCCAACACATTTATCTCATGAAATAAAAACTGGAACATACTACTGTCCTAAACATGTACATTATTTTTAAAATGAGTTAATGAATCAGACTAATTTAATAGGCCTTTTATTGGAATTCAGTTTTAATACAAATTCTTTAACATGTATGAGCAATATTTTTCAAGAGACAGGTGAGAAAGAAAATGAGGAAAAAAAGACTTAGTCATCACTCAACTATAGTAGTAATTTCTCAACCCAAAACAAAGTAGGAAAAATTTTATGTTAATTGTAAAAAGAATTTTATTTGGATTGTATGATCAGATACTGGGCATATTATAGCTCCTTTGCAGAACTCTTCTCTTTTGGAGAAACGAGTTTCATTTCTTTTATGATTCTGATTAAACGGACAAGCAACCCCCATGTAAACTAGTATCCTCACCTCTATAAGGACGAAGGTGGCAGCCAGAGTAAGAAAGTTGGGAATTTCCAACAACTGCTGGATTTAAATGGTTGCTTAGATTTAGAAGCCACAGAACAAGATGAGAAAAAAGTCCCAAAGGGCAAGCGAGGCAGTGTGGCTAAGTGTTGATGGTAGCAAAAAGAGTAACGCGAGTGAAGGAAGTTGGCGGGGAGTGGGGGACCCACGGTGGCATTGGCCTCAGGGCCATGCAGATACAGGTATACAGCCCAGCTGAGCACAGGGTCTGCATTTAGGAGGTCTAATAGATGGTCAGGCCCTAGCACGGGACAGGTGGCCTTTCAGGTCAGGTGAGAGCACACAGGTCCTTTAACTCATTTAAATAACCTAGGATGTATGAATGAATGAGTGAAGCCATCTGGGAACATGTCAGGACTGAAAATGTGGGGCAGGAACTTCAGAGAAGGGGCCTTGGGTTCTGCAGACTCTTGCCTGATTCTAAGCTGCTAAGTTCTTCTCTACTGAAAAACCAAAAATCAGATGGGTCCCACAGCCATGTGGTGGGCCTGAGCCTCCTGGTTTGGATTGGAGGCACAGGCTGAATGCACAGGGTGTTAAGTGGCTCAAGGCCACGACTGAAAGGATGGAAGCAGGGGTGACAGACATGTAACAATGCGTAACATCCAGGCACTATCCAGTCTGATACCAGAGCAGGGTCTGGAAGCACTTGCTGATGCTAGATTATGGGAGGGTCTGGCAGGCCCCAGCAGGGACAAGGCTGCCTACACAGGATGGGAAACACTGGCAGGGATATTGGGGGACCAGCTATTTATCAACCACTGCAAAAATAAACTGCTGTGAGTCAGCCCTGGGAGCAGGGGCAGACAGGTTATTCCCGCCTTCCAGTTGGCAGTCTGTCCACATTTGTGTGAAAGGGATATTGCTTAAGAAAGGAAAATAAGGCTGAGGGTGGAGCCAGGAGGAGCTTGTTTTTGTCAAATTTCTCAAACATTTGCTTTGCTGGTTAGCACAAACAAAAGCTTGTGCTTTTGTGATTAGGAATCGTGTCTCTTTGTTCTTGTGGCATGGTTGAGGGAAAAGAAAGTCATAGACTTCTCTGCCCTGTCAAGCAGGTTTGGATTTATTTTAGGAGGTGAGATCAGGAGGGAACTTCTGAATACTTTAGAGTAACTAATTTGACAGCTGCCCAAGTGATATGTCTATAACTATCCTCTATTATAGCCAGGCATGGGACTTCTAACTTTTTTTTTCTTTTAAGATATAAGGAAAATAAGCGTGAGATGGAAAGGTATTAGTAAATGCATTAAACGTCATGATTTGTGTGAGTAATAAGGCTTAGGCAAGATCCACGTCAAACCCCCCACAGCATCTCGGTATGAGATTGAAGAAAGAAAGGAGCCTCTGTGTGTAAGTGTTCTGCTGGAGGCAGCATGAGCAACCAAGACCTGCGTGTCCAGGAGGGGCAAGGTGACGAAAGGTACTCACTCACCCAAAGAGGAGACTTTTACCTTCGTTAGGAAAGAGGGCAATGGGTGTGTTGGAACTGGCTCCTACCAGGTCTCAAATGTTAAATTTTCAGGGATTCAGGGAGCCAGTTGTTAAACACAGTTATTATTAAAATCTAAAATACAAACTTGCAATTAAATAAATTATACTTAGATAATACTCAAAACTCATCACTTATATTGATGATCTATGTTCTTGAGATGATGTTCAGCATCTATATGGCAGAAGCACTACTACACAATGGTGTGCTGCTCTTCCCAATTCCATGTTCGGGGATACTGCAAAATTGGCCCCAGTGGGGGTGTTTACTTCTTGGAAATCAACCAACATTGCAAATCAGGGTTTGATTTCTCATTTTGTTGATTATCTAGACTTAAGAAAATGATGAAGGAACATCAATGATGCAGATTAAACTTAAAAGGGAGTCTGTAAAATTTGAAAGTGTCTGTAGTCATTATATCATGAATAACATTAAAAAAAGGGAAATACTCTTCCAGTATTTAAAACTGTTATACGATCAGCAAAGAAGATGCTCGTGCCATTGGTGAATGAATGAAGTTATACTCAGTACTGAAGCTGAAAGAGGTTTCAGTTTATCCCAGTTATGCCTAGCGTTCCATTATTGGAATGCTAAGTTTGTGGGAGTTATCTATATCCTACTGCTCAAGGTCATCGCCAAGGTCTGATTTTTCACAAAAAAATTTGCAACCACTGGCATAAATGGGTTAATAGGTGCAAAGACGAAAAATAGTTTAGTGATCACATATCAGATTTAATGACAATAAATTTATTGGGAAAAGGTTAGTGGACTGATGAAATTCCACTCATCAAATCATGGCTAACCATAGGTTAGCTATGGCTACAAGAGCTCAAAGAATCAAAAGTATTCTGTGAGAATTGATTGGCTATATGGAATTTACAATAAACAGTGTTGATATTTTATTACTGTAAACTGTGTGCTATACATCCTTTATATCAGTGAAATTGATAATTAACTTATATATGCATTTGTACACACACTTTTTACCGAAAAGCTGGTTGTTAAACATTTACCAACGTGCAACTTACTGAGGGTGTCTGCAAATGCAGGCTTCGGGGAGGGGTTTATTCTCCCTATTTTCACTGCTAAAGGGCTAAAGGGTTAGTACTTCTTTTAAAACTTTGAGCCAGGCATGGTGGCTCATGCCTATAATCCCAGGAAGGCAGAGGCAGGAGGACTGTTTGAGGCCAGGAGTTCAAGACTAGCCTGGGCAATAAAGTGAGACCCTGTCTCTACAAAAAATTTAAAAAGTAACTGGGCATGGTGACACACACCTGTGGTCCCAGCTACTTGGGAAGAAGCTGGGACAGGAGGATCATGTGAGCCCAGGAGGTCGAGGCTGCACTGAGCTAGGATCACACTGCTGCACTCCAACCTAGGCAACAGAGAGAGATTGTGTCTCAAACAAAACAAAACAAAACAAACAAAACAAACAAAAACTCTGAACCTGATTTGATTCTAGATTAATAATATACATCATGCTTTTACCAACCCACACAATTTACCCTTCCCCCAAATTCCTGAAGCTCCTTCTGTTTTTATCTACTTAGCAAAGGATACCCCTGTATTGGCTTTTCAATTTAAAACATTTTAAATTTATGTTCCATCTCGTTTTAGACAAAGGTCAGTCTCGGAAGCTCTCTCCAAGCCTTTTAAAGGTGCCTGCATGGGGTGAGCCCTAAAAAAATGTATTTGCTCAGTTAATTGGTCAACTTACCATCTTGACCTCTGCACCCAACACAGAGCCAAACCAAGGATTCAGACATGCATGAATATCTCATCATGATGGAGATGATAGTAATGCAATGATGGCCAGAGTTTACTGAGGACCAAATGGGTGCCGGATACTATGCCAGGGACTCTGCATACACTATTTAGATAGAATGGTATCTGTGAGCATGTGGCTAAATAGCCAAAAATAGTGACTTGAGACTGGGTCTTGGTCCTCTCAGTCTTCAGGCCCCAGCCGTGTCCTGGCTTAGTAATGTTGAAGCATACACGTCTGCATGAATGACTGATTGAGTGGCCTACTGTTAGCATTTAGTTATCGATCTGCTCTGTGTCTTCTCTTCTTTCCTCTTACCTTCTTTCCTTCCCTCCTTTCATATGAGAGACTCCATATGAAAAAGGAAGCTGAAGTGGCCTGCACATGATACAGAAAAGCCATACTACTTTCCTAAGACTGGTAATCCGGCAATACCTAACACAGCACACGGCTAGAGACCCCACATTTGCCCAACTTCTCTGCTCATCATTTGCCACTGCTCTGTAAATTTCCCAATCCCCTCACAGAAAGCACATGGAACCATTTAAAATGGCTGCTGACTCTCTAAGGGAGGTCCCACAGGCTGACAGCCCTGTTCCAATTGTTAAGCTCTCCACAAACGGGGAGACTTCTTCCAGGATGAGGGGAGGGCTGGAGATGGGCATGCAGTGGGCAATGTCAGCTGTCCTTCAGGTTCTGCTTCCCTTTTCTGCCCTGGTCAGTATACAAGCTTCGGGGACACACACCTGGACCAGAAGCAGTTGTGTTACCTAGAAATCGGGAACAGGCTTCCTCATCTCCCAGTTTGAGAACCTGAGGGCAACTGACTTCTAACCACTGGCATTCACCTTTTCTCAAGAGAGTAAAAGGAACATAACAGCTGTATTCGATGTTTTTACCTAAAGCTTACAACTTCAATTTGCCAACAGAAACTTCATTCTGGCTTTATTCAGCCCTGCTGATGACCCATAAGACAAAAGTTTCAAGATCATTGATTTTTTGTATGCCTTTAAAAGTGTCAAAAGTTGTTTAAAAAAAAAAGTATCCAATGATTGCCTCCACTAATTCAAGGCCATCCTTACTGATGATAACTGTTGATTTGGGCTAAAATAACCATGTATTCATGTCAATGATTTTCATTTTTTGTCCTATGAAGGGATTTGAACAGGGTCATGAAGACTGCTCAGACTTCAACAGGAAGGAAAGGGAGAGGGGAGAAAGTGAAAGGGTAGGCCACATGCAGGGCAGCAGACTGCATATCAGATTTTATGACAATAAATTGTTGACCAATTTCATTATCTCATGCTATTTAAGTATCTGTTTCAGCTGGGTTAGCTAATTCAACAAGAGTTATAAATAATATGCCATACATATGACAGATTTCTTTTATAATTATATTTCCTTTCTCATTCAGTAGCTCTTTCTACTTTATTAATTAAAATTTAAAACCCTGTCTTATTAGGCGATTTTTACTTCATTTCTGTTCATATTTTTATTTTCTTTCTCATGCTGTATGCTTTAGCTTACTACTTGGTTTCTTTTCTAGATTCTAAATTCTTTAAAATGAGACTTCAGAGCCTTTTTTTGATCCAAATAAATCATGTCTACTTATTTCAACACATATTTCCCTTTCTCTCCCCCATTCTCATTCTGCCCCCAGAATATCCATTACTCTGCAGTCACACTGCATCCCCTGGTCCAAGCTACAGCCTCTCACCTGGACTGCTGAAAGAGCCTCCTAATTTTGCCCGCTCCTACACTTACCCAACTCCACCAGCCACACAGTCACCAAGTGATCCTGTGATGGTCAGGCAGTGGTCAGAGCTTGGGCTCTGGAGGCACAAGACAACCTGGTGACACCCTGGCCCCTTCACAAACATATGACGTGACCCTGGGCTAGTTGCTTAACATCTCTGGGCCTTGGTTTCCTCCACTGAAAATGAGCATATTAAAAGCCCATACTTAAAAGCACATACGTAATCTGGATGCTGTTAGTATTAAATGAGAGAATATATGTTTATTGCTTGGAGCAATAAACTGGCTTTAGGCACTTTGAAAAGTCTCTGAAAATGTATATCAAACTGCTTAAAACTCACTTCAACCCAAATACTCGGCCCTGGATCATAAGGGTCTTCAAGATCAGGGCCTGCCTCACCCCATGCCACTCCCCCTCCTTACTCACCATGCTCCAGTCACACACTGGCTCCTGGTCACCTCTCAAGCCCACTAAGCTCTTTCACACCTCAGTGCCTTTGCATATGCTGTTCCCTCAGACAGGCTTCTTTACCCAGCTTCGCACGGCTAGTGACCCATCCTTCAGTTCTCAGCTTAAATGTCACTTCCTAATCTGACAGATGCCCTGCTCAACCACCCAGGCTAACTTTAATGGTCCATGTCATTGTCATTCCTTTATAGTACTCAACAAAATTTGAAGTTATACACTTATTTGTTGGTTGACTTAATATGTCTCCCCCAGTAGACTGTGAACACCATAAACCATGTTTGCTTTGCTTGACCCTGTCTCCCCGACACCTGGCACATGGGAGGTATTCAATCATTATCTGTTGAATGAATGGGAGTAGATGGCTGATTAATGAACCTGGAAGATGAGTGTGATTCCTTGCAGAAACTTTTGCCCTTTTCTCCAAATAGGTTGTAATAGTTTACTAAAGCTAATAAAACCTGCCCTTGGCCACAGATTTTACTGGTTCTGCCTGGTAACGAAGTGAGAATTGTTAATGTCTCAACACACTTACTCAATACGTATTTCTTAACACCTGCCATATATTTAGCACTGTATAGTGGACTCTGCTTGCCAAACAAAAGAAATAGAAGACTTGAGATCTCCCTCCACCCCTATCCCTACAGTGATATTAGACATACGAGATGTACATAATAACACAGGAGGTAACTAGATAACATGACAAGGCTATGAATAATTATTTGCCAAGATGAATGGCACACTTAAGAGAAACATTAAGATGAGACAGAGAGAAATCACTCAGGGAGCATCACAAAGACAGGAACTTTGGTATGAGTGAGAGGTGAAAAGGAAAAGGGCATTCTCTGCAAGAGAACCTTGGGGTTGGAAAGAGGCAATAAGGAGGTCGAGGTATTTTGTGGGTAGGGGCGCAACCAGAAGACTGACGTGGTAAGATCCATGTTGGGGAAACTATGGGGTGAGGGAAGGCCTTGAGGAATCCAATGAAGAGGTGATATGACCATTCTTATTTCTTTCTGATGCCCAAAAGTGTGTTCATCTTATCCTTCAGCATGGTGCCTAGTGTTTCACAGGTGGTTTACATTCAGCAGTGCTTGTTGAACTAATTATGTTGAATAAAAAATTAAAAACACAAACAGACAAATGACAGAGAAACTGTTAGGGAAAGTTCTGTCCTCTCTACACACTTCTAAAAGAAGTCCCTAATGGATTCTCAGAACATCTCGAACTGTTCAAATACCAGTTACATAAATGACTTCAAAATACAGACAAGATTATATGTTATATAAATAAGATCTTGATCTGCAAACACCTGAGGACAACACCACCTGAGAGAGGGGGGAGACAGAGCATGTGGATTTCAGGCCATTTAATTCACAAATATAGTTTAATCACAAATAATATCCTACATACAGAAAAGGGAAATGTTTCAAAAACAAAACAAGTATGAGCTATCCTACAAAGATGGAGCTTGCACATAGTGAAATGATTAGGGTAGTTCAAAACTTTGATAGAAAAAAAAGGGTTTTACTGTCAGAGTTCTTTGGTGGATGCTGAGGCCATCAATAACATTCAACATTAAATCTTCGAAAGAACTCAAAATCAGAAGAGGAGATTTATTCCTTAGGATAAAACAATGATTATAGACATAAATCTGGGCTTGAGTAGAAATTCTAGAGCAATGCTATTAGGACTTTCTGCAATGATGGAAATATTTATTTCTGCACCATCCAGTACAACTGGACAACTAGCATTGGTAGCAACTAGTTATGGGTGACTATTGAGATTTCAATGTGGCTAATGTGACTGAAGGACTGAATTTTTTATTTTATTTTTTAATTTATTTAAATTTGAATAGCCAGAAGTGGCTATTAACTACTGTAATGATGGCACAGTCTTAGAGACTTCACTTTGCAAACACAGGTAGAAGAATAAGATGTTCCCCTCAGCACTCATGTTGGAGGTAATAGGAAATACTGCAGGACAAGATGAAAAATAAATAGAGAATAAATATAGGAAAAATAGAAATAGACATATCACTTGTTGTGCAGATGATATAAAAGTGTAAATAGAAAAAGCAAGATTAACCAAATGCATATCACTGCTATAAAGTTAGAAAAGGCAATGAAAAATGGTGCTATTCACAATATTAAAAAACATCTGAGAATTTATATATCTAGATAAATATCTAGTGAGATAAAAATAATACAATTATAATGGGAAAAATAAAGGAATACCTAAAGAAACAAAGTTATATCCATTGCTCTTGATTTAGAAAATTTAGAGCAATATCAGTAACATTAATCCATAAAACAAAAAATAGATTAACATAATAACAATTATATGCCTGCAAGAATACTCTAGAATGTGATAAATGACTGGCAAAATTAATAAAGAAAAATAAATACACAATAATTCCAAAGAAGATTGCAGGAGGATGTAATAATCAAATTTTAAGACATATTATAAAGTGATCTTCATCAAAACTGAATTTTGCTGAATCAAAGCCAAGACAAAGACTCTACTAAAATAGTGATTCCAGAGATGGATTTGAGCACTTAAAAGTCCTGAGGACATAGCAAACAAAACAAAACTAAGAATCACAATAATAGATGTCGGAATCACCATTTAATAAATGCTGGTGGAACAACCTGGTATCAATATGAAGAAAAGTATATTATATCCATAACTCACCATATACAATAGTACTTTCTAAATTGGTTAATAAACTAATTAAATATGCAAAGCATTTAAAAGAAAAAAAGGAGAGCATATTTATCCCATCTATAGCAGAGAGAGAAATTCATGATTAAAAAACTAAATAGTATTATGAGACTGAGGTAGGTGAACTCGAATATTACAAAGTCTATTTAATGTCTCTTTGCACTTTGGAAGGACAAGGAAGGCAGATTGCCTGAGCCCAGGACTTCAAGGTCAGCCTGGGCAACATGGCAAAACCCTGTCTCTACCAAAAAAAATACAAAAATACAAAAATTAGCCGGGCATGGTGGCACACGCCTGTGGTCCCAACTACTCAGGAGACTGGGGTGGGAAAATGGCTTGAGCCCTGGAGGTCAAGGCTGAAATGAGCTGTGTTCATGCCACTGCACTCTAGCATGGGTGAGCAAGACCCTGTCTCAAAAAAAAAAAAAAAAAAAAAAATCTCCTTAATGAAAAGTAACAAAATATCTAGCTGAGTGCATTGGCTCATGCCTGTAATCCCAGCACTTTGGGAGACCAAGGTGGACAGATAGCTGAAGTCAGGAGTTCGAGGCCAGCCTGGCCAACATGGTGAAAACCCATCTCTACTAGAAATACAAAAATTAGCTGGGCGTGGTGGCAAGCACCTGTAATCCCAGCTACTTGGAGGCTGAGGCATGAGAATTCCTTGAACTGGGAGGTGGAGGTTGCAGTGAGCTGAGATTGTGCCACCACACTCCAGCCTGGGCAACAGAGCGAGACTCAGTATCAAATAATAAATAAATAAGAAAAATAACAAAACAAATAAAAAGAGACCCCCCCCAAAATTTTAAATTATGATAAATGGATATTTGTAATCCAAAATAACAATAAAATCTTATAGTGTGATATAAACATATATTGTCATCAGTAATGAGACATCATTTGACAAATGGCTGAAGAGTAAAGGGGGAAAGCTGGAAAGAGAAGGACACTAGCAGATGGCAGCTCTGTGCCAGGCACTTTATAGGTACATTACACACACTGGGAAATGTACCCTATTAGCTAACACAGGGAAGGTGTTCAGTCTCACAATTAAAGAAACATGAATGAAAATAACTGTTTACCTACTTAAACACAATAAGAGACACAATGGTAAAATACTGGGCAGAGCTGTTGGATGACAAGCCCACTCAACTACTGCCAGGGGCATTGTACATTACTCCAGTGTTTCTGTCAGATGTCTGACAATATGGAACTACAGCTATAAAACCATCCATATTTTTTATCCTTAATTCTTCTTTTGAGACTATATCTTGAAGAAATGCTCAAAAAAGAGATACACAGAAAGAAAGGTAACCAATGTAAGCAATGTTTCTAACAGCATATTTTTAAGAACTAAAATGGGCTCTGTCTAAATATCCAACCACAGAGGTTAAGTAAATTCAATATAGTAATTCAATAGGATTTCTATGACATTATTTAAAACTTTAAGTGATCATGTGAATTGACCTATGGATAGAAATGTAAATACAAAACAATTTTAAGTTAGGAAAAAAACAAGCATAAGAACCCTAAATGCAAAACATTTCAAATGGTACATAGAAGATGATTATTATGAATCAAAGTCCTTTCCTGTCTGGAATACCCTCCAAATGTGGGGAGAAGTGAAGTTAAAGCAGCAATAACTGGCTTAGACAGCTGCCGTGGGGGCTCTGAATTCTACCAAAAGATCTTGAACTACTCAGTCAAGAATATTCTGGGACTTATGTGTTCCATATTTCTAGAACTTAGTTTAACTCCAAAAGAACATAATCAGATAAAGATATGATCAGCCCCAATATTTGTTGAAGGCATCCTTTTGGCCTTTCCTTTTCTTCTGTGGATTAAGGAATGGAGTGTACAAACTATATCTGCACAATTGCAATTCAAGAATTAAAGCCACTGTTTGCCCCTGAAACACATCAATAACTAAAAACACTACAACTAGAGCATTGCTGGTGAGAGCACTCACTGATCTGTCCACAGAGCATGGCCTGGACAGCTGTGACACCACCAGATGGGCAGTTGATAGATGCCCCTCTGGACATCTTAAGACCATGTGAAGTCCACTTTGGCAAAACTGTATTCTGCAATCACTTTAAAGGTGTAAGATTTTAGAAGGCAGATTAAAGAAAAAGAAAAATCTCTTGCTGGGATTTTTCTGGAATTTAGACTTCCAGAGGAAGAATCTGATAAATGGTGTTGAGGTTACCATCCTGCACACCCTCTCTCTAGGAAAGTCCATTCATTCTCATGGCTTAATGGCCACCACCATTGCCCCACACCCTAAAGTCTAGTCTCATGTCTTTACTTGGATTTCATAAGTATATAATGTAACACTTCAGTTTTGGGAAGAGATATTTATAATCCCTCTTGGGTATCATGCTTGGATGGCCTCATCTGTGCGAGTTTTTGTAGCTGGGTCAGATCCTTAGTTGTCCCTCTTACCAGCCCACCACCTTGTCCATCTCATGTCTAGCAATCCATAATGGCAAGCTCCGAGTCCATCAAGACACACCAAGTAGTAAATCATGGTAGGATCACCCTTAGAGCTGGTACAGATTGAAAAGTATAAAAATAAAAAAAAGCCCTAACAGGCTGATATAAACAGATGGCTGACCACTGTTTGAGTGATCATTAAAGGATACAGGAATTTAAGACCACTGGCAGCTAACTCCTTCCATTCTTGCTGGGTGGGGTGGTGTGAAAAGGACAGGCTCTGGAGTCCACCGCCTGGACCTGAATGCTAGTTATGCCATTTACTAGCTGTGTGACCATGGGCAAACAGCTTCACTGGGCATCAGTTTTTTCATCTATAAATTGGGAATAATGATGGTTCTTGCCCCACAAGATTGGTAAGAAGATTAAGTGATTTAAGACCTATAAAGTACTTAGAACAGTGTTCAGCATGTAGTAAGCAATCAATAAATGTTAGCTATTATTACCATTCTCATCATCTACTAAAAACAGGTGTTGGGCTCTGGATCTGAGCCCAAAGGACAATCCTTACTTCCAGGAGCTTACAGAACCATACTCCTTATTATTAGGTGGAAACATCCTCAGTGCGTTTAGGTATAGGTATTTTCCATGTGTCTGCTCTAATCTCTCAAGACACATTAGCTTCATTATCCCTCTGTTCTAGATCTTTTCTCTATATTTAAGAATTTGAGTACACTGTCTACACTTCCAAACAGAACAAAAGGTTTAAACCTACGTTTCCTCAATCTTGCTTGGTGCACTTGGGAGACATCTCACTCATGAAGTTCCTGTTCAAATTAAAAACACCATAATTTGATTTAGTGTTTTTCAAAAAAACCACAAACCTACATTCTTTGCTGAAAGTAGTGCCTCTAAAAGGAATAACAGATGTGTACAATAAATGCCTATTAGGAATTTTTAGCAGGTCCACATTAGAAGGTGAGTCTCCCAGAACTAACCCTTTTTCTCCTAAAGTCTTCCTTCCTGTCCAGAGCCATGAATGTCTGATTTCCTTAGTCTTCTTTATTAGTGGAAACTCAAAGCCTTCAAGGAACGCATTTTGAGAACTAGCTACATATGTATACGGAACATTACTGAACAGAATTTACAATTAATATAGTTGATTTAACATCTGCTAAAAATAATATATTTCTCCCATAATGATGGGAGATATTCTGAACAGCAGTATATATGAATCTTAAAAGTGTTTCCACCAGCATTTACCAGGTTTTGCCACCACATCTTCAGGAACAATGTAAGAAGAATTCAGTTTGACATTAACCACGGTAGGGCTAGACTCTGCTTCATATTCATTAGGATGGTTACTATTAATACCAAAAATAATAATAAGTATTTGTGAGGATGCTGGGAAACTGGAACCCGTGTGCTCTGCTGTGGAATGTAAAATGGTGCAGCTACTGCGGAAAACAGTATGGCCGTTCCTCGAAAAATTAAACATAGAATTACCTGTAAGATCCAGCAATTTAACTTCTGCATACACTCAAAAGAACTGAAAACAGAGTCTTGAAGATATATTTGTACACCCATGTCCATAGCAGCATTACTCACAATAGTCAAAGGATGGAAGCAACCCAAGTGTCCATCAACGGATAAATGGATAAACAAAATGTGGTATATACGTACAATGGAATATCATTTGGCCTCAAACAGCACGAACATTCTGACACATGCTATTACACGGATATAGCTCTGCACGTTATACTGAGTTAAATAAGTCAGTCATAAAAAGGCAAATATGATATGATTCCACTCATAGGAGGTACCCAGAGTACTCAGATTCATCGAGACATAAAGCAGGATATTGGTTGCTGGGGGCTGGGGGGTGGGGAGAATGGGGAGTTGTTTAATGGGTATAGGGTTTCAGTTTTGCAAGATGAAAAGGGTTTAGGAGGTTGGTTACAAAACAGTGTGAATGCACTCTATACTACTGAACTGTATGCTTAAAATGGTTAAGAATTTAAGTTATATGTATTTTACTATAATTTTTTTTTAAGATGGCTGGAAAGATTTTTTTAAAACCAAAAAATTTTAAAAGAGCAACTCCTTGGTCACAGCCTGGTTACTTCATAAATTCAACCACTTAATAACTTCAGCAAGTTATTGAATCTCTCCATGGTTTAACTTACTCATCTGCAAATGGGATTGATCAGTACCTACCTCATAAACCATTGTGAGGATTAAGTAAATTACTACATGTAAAGTGTTTCTAAGAGTTCCTGGTGCAAAGTATTGTTCAATACACGTCAGTTATCACAGCAATAATGGTTATTATTGTTACAGGGTGCAAGGCAGCATTCAAAGTGCTTTCCTATGTTATGGCATTTAGTCTTCAACCCCCCACCTCCACTCTCAACACACCTAAAGTTTACAGATGAGGACACAGAGCTCAGAGGCATTCAGTGATCAGTCTAGGTCACAAAGCCAGTGGCGGGTGGTAGTGGGGAGCAGGATAAAGATGGAATTTGGCTTCAGTGAGGTGCTGTTGCCTGATAGAGAATCAAGCAGTCATCACGCTGGCCCAGACCATGAACTGGGTGGGGGAGGCTGTGGCAGGCATGCTGAGAAGCTGGGCTCTGCTCCAAGCCAACAACCCACCCGCTAAAGAATCCCAACTGTCTTCGTCCTCCTCCCACACCCATCCTGCCCCAGGGATGAGACCAGCTGGATCCAACAAAGAGAACACAAGCCCAAAGTGGGAAGCTGGATCCAGAGGTCACCACTATGGCCCTCAAGCAGATGGAAGGGCAAGACCCAAACAGGAAGCCACAGAGGCCTGTGGGTGGGGCCTGCTGGCCACCATCACCCAGCCCAAACTAAGGGGACAAAACTCACATCACCCACCCAGGGACCAGGAGTGTCTGTCATGGAGTACTAGGCCCAGGTAGGCAGCCTGGGCTCCAATGACTCACTTCCACCTCAGACTCCCATTGGGCCCCTTGGCCCATGCTGACTTCCTTAGAAAATTTCTGAAATGTGGCAGGAATTCGGTTCCTGATTCTTAGTCTGAGCCCAGAGGGGGTGCCAGTAGGAACCTTCCAATGACTTACAGTTTCAGATGTTTTTTGCTTTTTTCTCTTAAGTGACTTCTCTTCCCTACCCCACTCCAAGCCGGCCTTAGGTGGCCTACAGGCACTCTGCATCAGCATCTGGCACTGCCGGGGTCTCTAATCTGGAGGAAAGGGTGCTTTGCAGGAGGTGCTCCCTGGCCAGAGATGCCTCGCCCCTGGGAGCTGCCCAGCTAGAAGGGGCTGGCTGTTGGCTCCAGAAGAAAACTCAGGTCAGGCCATAAGCAAGAAGGAAGGCTTGGCACCAGGGCGCCCTGAGGACAAAAAAGATCCAGAAACAGGATTTTGACATTTGTGAAAGATTTTTCCCTTCCCAATATTGGGAGGGACTCTGTAAATACAAACTTAACTCGGGCCCTTCTCTGTGGAAAAACAGTTAAATAAATCCTCTCTTACTGATTGTTTTTTATATTAGGCAAGTAATACATATTCATGGTAGAAATTAGAAAATGCAGACAGAAAAATTAAAATCACTCCAAATCCTACCTTCCAGACTTAGTCACTGTTAATATTGTAGGTACACATTTCCAGACTTTATTCAATGCAAGTATAAGCATATATATTTTATATATATGCCCTTACAAATAGATATACTCTTTTTTAAGTTTCAGTAAATGTAGCATAAAAATTATTCCAAAAAATAATATAGAACTGTAGTATATTTTTAATGTTATAGTATTTTATTATGATACACCATAATTTATTTAACCAATCTTTTCATATTAGACTTACAGTTTATTTCAAGTTTTTCACAAGTGTGAACAATGCTGTTCTCTACACAGGATTTATAACCTCGTCCAATTATTTCTTAAGAATAAATTCCTGCCGGGCGCGGTGGCTCAAGCCTGTAATCCCAGCACTCTGGGAGGCTGAGATGGGTGGATCACAAGGTCAGGAGATGGAGACCATCCTGGTGAAAACGGTGAAACCCCGTCTCTACTAAAAAAATACAAAAAACTAGCCGGGCGAGGTGGCGGGTGCCTGTAGTCCCAGCTACTCGGGAGGCTGAGGCAGGAGAATGGCGTAAACCCGGGAGGCGGAGCTTGCAGTGAGCTGAGATCCGGCCACTGCACTCTAGCCTGGGCGACAGAGAGCCTCCGTCTCAAAATAAAAAAAAAAAAAAAAATTCCCAAAGGTGGAATTGCTGGATGAAAATGTTTTTGTAATATGCATAAATCTCGCTAATCAGTCGATTTCATTGATTTGCAAGTTTCCTTACAGTGACAGACCTTGGCATTGTGCTTATGGTCTGAACCAGCCCTTGGCCTTCTCAAACACAGTTCTCCATTATAAGTAGTTCCAACAAAGGGACTCAGGGGCATTTAAAAGATACACAATTTTATTTTGACTTTAGTAATCTGCTGAAAGAGACCCACAAGACAGATGTCCCAGGATACTGGCCACACAAAACCCATTAGTGCAAAATTAGACTTAACAACCCACCTTGTGATCAGCTCTCATTCTCTCACCTTCCATCTCTCTGCCCTCCTGCTCTCCCTTCCTTTCTCCCTCCCTCCCTCCTTCTCTTCCCTTCTTTCTTCCTCCATTGTTTTCTTCCTTCCTTCTTTCCCTCCTATGTTTCCTCTCTTCTCCTCTCACTTTCTTTGTAAAATTGCTCTCCTTCTTTCTCTCCATTCCCTTCTTTCTCTTTCTCCCCGGATTTCCTTCCTTCTTTCCTTTTCTCCCTTCCTTCCTGAAGCAGCAGGGACTCTTCATCAGGGCAGACAGCGCTGGAGTCGGCAAAGGTTTCAGCTGTACAGAGAGCCGTATAAGCTGTCTGTGAAATCTTTAGTTTTTGGTACTCATTATTTAAGTTCTGTGGAAATGGGTTTGCTTTGAAGTCTACTGACTCATCCTTCTCTTTAACTTCTTATTTCCTGTAAATGATCCATTAGTTTTTGGCAAGATTCATGTCACACAGCATTTCCACCAGAGGGGCTGTTCTCCCGCTCTGGACAGTTTGAACGCTGTCTGTTGAGGTGGAACTGGATGAAAGATGGGGACGTGTAGACTCTGCTTTCTTAAAAGCTGCCTCAACCAGCCCTAACGTTGCCTCGAATTAATAATGTGAAACACATGCTCCATCTGCCTGCTAACGGGTGACAAAGCCATTTATGTTCATAATGGCCAAAATTATTCTACGGATGAAAATTTTTCTACAACTGGGCTAGTCTAATCAGTTTTACCAAGGGGGAAAATTCCCGCTCAATCATTCCACTTTCAACCTCTTTCCCAAAACAGCCAGTTCACCATAGCATTATGATGTTGAAAGGGAAAACAAATGGAGGTTATAAACAGTTCTAAGTTTTCAAACTTTCTGCCCCTAATAAGGCAAGCACAGATTAGTGCCAACAGTCAAGTAGAGAAGGCACTACGCCTTTTCGCCAAGATCCAGGGGGCTATGCAGGACTCTTGAGGGTTTCAGAGACCAAACAAATCAATTACAAGGCTTCGTCTTTACAAAAAAAAAAAAAAAAATTGGGCTGAAAAAGTGCTCAGCAAAATGCCCACTCTCTCTCTTTCTTTCTCTCTTTCTCTTTTTTCCTGGCTGATGGGAGCATAAAGATATCCCTTTGATATCAGAGCAAATAAAATTTGAATTACTGACTGCTCAAGTTAATGCTGAATTTTACTACCACCATATTTCAAAATGAAATTATTCTAACATGTATGCCTCAAATTAAGATCTGTGATAATATATATTGCAGTCCAGAAAACGTCTTAGTCTCAGATGATGTAAAGGCTGATTCCCCTTAAGAGTAAAGTCTGGCCATTGTTTCTCATAAGACTAAATAAAGCTCTCCTGGTCCCTCCCAATAAATCTAAGTATTGATTACATCAGAGAGTGCTCCCTGGTTATCGAAGCACATGTTGGGGTGGGGGTGGGGAGGGCAAGGCCACGCCACTTCATTGTCAAAGTGGTTGGTATGTCTTAAATGCAGGGTTGTCAAAATATGGCTTTCTCCTCTGATTTACAAAAATGAAAGGCCTATGAGAAAGCTTAGCATATGACACATGAAACTTGGTGTACTCTCACTCTGCCATGCTGGAATCATAGTTTCAAGTTTCTCATGCCATCTTTGCTCCCATGAGCCTTATAATGTCTTTTGGGAGTATTCACAGATTTCCAGTCCCAAAACGCCCATCTGTGTAAGCACAGCCTGCAGCTGACATGTCAGAAATAAACTCTCTCCCTAAGTCATGACATTCTCAATATCGCCTTTCCTGCTGTTAACACATCACTTCATCAAGGTGTTGGGATGGGATGGAAAACAAGGGGTTAAGCCAGCCCACCAGTGCCCAGGCTGGTTCCTGACAACCAATGCTAGGTCTACCTTTACATTCTGCGAAGAACGCTGCCCATGAGTCTGTGGGATGATTCCTCCTTAGGGAGGAAAGACGTCTTCACCTCCCTAAAGCCTTCTTGTCCAAAGGCTTGCCAACTTCCACCAGGCCCACTAATTAGATGTTAGTTCACATCGATCCAGGGCTGGCCGCAACCCACAGAACTCCTGGCCTAGCCCTGCAGATGGCTCCACACAACTAACGCTGTAAGAATCTAATTCCATGTTTTGAGTTACTTTTCACAATTCTTTTCACTTCATATGAAAACAAGATCAAATGTTTATAAGGATTCGTTTGAATACATTTTCACTTTCCAAGCACAAACTTAGAGACAAAAAAAAAACGCAATTTTCAGCAGCTACAAGAATGCATTTCTTCTGCTACCAAGTCAGATCATGATGCAATAAAAACATCTCCAAACACTTTCTGATACACTCTCTCATTTAATCTTACAACTCCTTAATGTTCACATTTTAATTGCAGTTTTAGAGCCTTAAAATCCTCCAGCAGCGCTGAAAGATGAAATAATTTAAAAATTATTTAATACTAACTCAAAGCAAAAGCAAAGGCATTTCAGGCGGCTAACACAAAAGTTTCACATTTAAACCACTCAAACTTCTCAGAATCTGCATAAAACTCAACAAACTAAGTCTGTTGGATCTTTGACTAAGGAAGTGGGCTGTTGTAAAATGTAAACTCCTAACGGGCATCTCTAGCTATTTTGTTTTAATTTAAAAACTGGAGTGTAATTATCTCTTATTTACAAGAGTCACAAACACTGCCGAAGGGAAAATAAACCACTTCTTTTGGGATGAAGTTGCTGACAAAGGTTTGACAGAGGAAAATAATTAATAGCTCTGTGCTGGCATGAGGAGAGTCCCAGAGCTTGGAGAAGTGAACTCGAAGACAGGCCACGCATGGCTGCCGTGTGGCCCTGGAATCCCAGGGGCCTGGCCAAAGGCAGAATACATGTCTGGTCCTGAGAATCTGGGCAGCTTTGAGAAGGACTTAGGCTATGGTGTGGGACAAAAGTCTAAGAGGTTTTTGAATACCCTTCTTAAGTTACTGTTTTGTGCAGAAACTACTTTGTTCTCTGGTTACAAACTTTCTCTTGTTCAAGAAATCTGTCCATGGGTGATTAATGTCTTTCAGCTGGGGGCTCGAGTGTTCTCCAAGTTTGGTTCTGGGCTCTACTGTTTAGAATCCCCATCTTGGGAAATAGAGGCAAGAGAGCTTTCAGGACAGGGAGCCGCCTGTGCCAGCTCCCTGGAGCCTGCCGGGCACCTCACCTGACCACAGTCATACCTGAGGGTTAAAGCAGAGGAGAGGTGCAGGTAAGATCATTTGCAACTGGGTCAAAACCCTTGGAAAGAAGAGTCTGCCTCTTAAAAATGTGTGAGTGTACAGGTTCCATCGTAACACTGCTTTTAGAGTATACTGCAAGAATCTTTTGAACACAAACCATATCACATTCTAGCAGACATCCCTCTGTATTTTCATTTGTCTACACAAATGCTAGGAAGCTCATGGCCCAAAGCAGTAAGATATTATCATCCTTTCATCATTATTATTAACGATGAATGTACTTGTAATGCCTATACATTTCTGCCTCGTGTGATAATGCCTTCCCTTCCCCTGGAGCACAGTCATGTTTTAAGATTGGCAACTATTTCATGTCCTTTTGAGGCATGTTTGGGTGATTGGAAAAGGTTCAGGTCTTGAAGCTGGACAGAATCTGATTTCTAGCCTTAACAAATCATGCAATGTTCCTGGGCCTCAATTTCCTCATCTATGAAACAGAGATAATATCTTTGTGGCAGAATGGGCAGGGATTATGCTGGTCTAATTCCCCTTGTATGCCCAAAGACAAATGCCTGGCAGAGGCAGACACCTGCATCCCAATGCCTGGCATGGAGGTGGCACCCAATGCACAAGAGCTATTATTACGGTTAATAACACAAACAACAACAAAAAAACAAAACAGTGGACGTTACTGACCAGAGCAATTTCTAATTCCAGCTTCATTATTTCAGATTAACTCAGCTGTTTTCCCCTCTTCTTATAGAATTCAAAAAAAGCCCTGAGATTTTGGCTCCAACTGCTCAGTGATACTTTTGGCCTTAGGAATATCTATTAAGAGTTTGCGATCCAAGAACTATTAACACTGGCATGGAAAGGGAAATTAGGAAGTCTGAATGAAGTAAAGGTCTGCTCGTGCATATAACAAGACAATTTTTCCTGCAAATATTATTTATTGGCTCTCAGGATCTTTTGTCCCTTTCTCTGTAGGCTGGGACCTCTGGGGCAAAGGACAGTGCAGGGCACACACATGTTTGAAGAACAGGCTGGTACATCCTGTCCTTGCTATAGAACCTGGCACATCAGTAGCAAAACAGACCTCTCTTTTGACACACTTTCTCTGAAGATTCTGCCAGACCCAGGCTTGCTGCTGAAGCCACCACTGAGCCTTCCTCTTGGCCTGGGCTGGTGAACTGCATCCCAGAGCCCCCTGGTGGTCCTTTCCATACTCACACCTCATTCCCACACCCTCTGGGGCAGGGAGAAAATGACCTTAAAAGATCCACCCAAGGGGTAATCTCTGGTATCCATCAACTACTGGGGCACCCCATTTTCTTAGGACAAAGGCAAGTGTTAAAGCTGTGTGTTCCAGTCAGCTGTGTTAAAGCTGGTATAGAAACAGCACCTTTCTCTAACATCAGAGTCATTCATTAAGCATCTCTTAAGCACCTACTGTGTGCCAGGCTCACACTGGACATGAGGAATAGGGAGGATTATGACTCAGCTCCTGCTCTTAAGAAGCTTCCAGTGTAGAGGAAGAGGCAGACATGGGAGCTGGGAAGGACAATAGAGAGATGTGCCCAGGGAACCCTGGGGACAGTGTCAGTCTCCGTGGGGAAAGTGGGAATGGCATCAGGGAGGAAGGACAAGCTAAACTGGATCTTAGAGTCTTTGCATAGAGACTAGAAAGAAATTAGGCAGGCAGAAAAAGGAGGGAAAGCATTCCTGGGGGATGAGTCGATATGCCTCAATGCCCGGACCAATTAGGGGAATGCTGAGCAGCTGGGGGTGTCTGCAGCAGGAAGGAGTGATAAAGCAGGCTGGTGATGTGGGCAGAGGCCGGAGTGAGAAGGACCTCGTAGCTCACACCAGGGAGTGTAATCTTCATCTCCTCCAGTGGTTTTTCAAACCATGTTTTAGACTCCTCATAAACATTTGATTCTAATTTCATGGATGCTGCGACCAAGGGGAAACTGGAGTGGTCATCCATAATCTGCTAACTTTACATTTCTGTGTTCAATTCTGTCTAACCATGAGAAGAATATCAGATAAATTCTAGTAGAGGGGCATCCTACAAAACACCTGACCAGCACTCCTAAAAAGTGTCAAGGTCATCAAAAACAAGGAAAAGTCTAAAAAGCTACTATAGCCAAGAGGAACCTAGGGAGGTGGGACAACCTAATGTACCATGGTACCTTCCCTGGTGGCACCCTGGAGCAGAAAAAGAAACCTATTAGGTAAAAACTAAGGAGTTTTGAATAAAGTATGAAGTTGATGATTATGTATTATTATTGGTTAATAAATGTACCATACCAATGTACAATGTTGACAATAGGGGAGCTGGGTACAGGGCATGTGGGAACTCTCTGCACTATCCCACAATTTCTTATAAATCTAAAACTGTTCTATTGGTTGGTGCAAAAGTAATTGCGGTTTTTTCTTTCTTTCTTTTTTTTTTTTTTGAGACAGTCTCGCTCTGTTGCCCAGGCTGGAGTGCAGTGGCCGGATCTCAGCTCACTGCAAGCTCTGCCTCCCAGGTTTACACCATTCTCCTGCCTCAGCCTCCCGAGTAGCTGGGACTACAGGCGCCCGCCACCTCGCCCAGCTAGTTTTTTGTATTTTTTAGTAGAGACGGGGTTTCACCGTGTTAGCCAGGATGGTCTCAATCTCCTCACCTCGTGATCCGCCTGTCTTGGCCTCCCAAAGTGCTGGGATTACAGGCTTAAGCCACCGCGCCCAGCCATAATTGCGGTTTTTACCATTAAAATGGCAAAGATTGCAATTACCTTTGCAGCAACCTAACAAACAGTGAAATCTGTTTTTAAAACTCCTTTGTTCATCCAAGCAGTCAAATTATTGTCACTGATGGGCTTTACAACTGTTATAAATTAGAACTTAGAAAATTATGCTCTAGTAACATTAGCTAACATTTATTTGGTCGCTATACCAGGCCAGGCACTCTGCCAAGTACCGTACAGACCTTATCACATTTGATCTCCACAACTGCCTCATGAACTAGGGATCATCAGTGTCACATCCCCATTCTACAGCTGAGAAAAGTAAGGTACAGAGAGGTTAGACAGCTTGCCTGAGGTCATACAGGTAAGTGGCAGAGCCTGCATTTGGACCCTGGTCTGTCTGATGCCAGAGTCCACATGCTTAATGACGAACATTCCATGTGATACTTCATTGAAAAAGAAGGGTCCACACAAGTTTCATTTCTTTCTTTCTTTTTAACACTGAAAGCCATAGCTATAGATAGGGTGGGGAGAAGGGATCCTCAGTAGTTTTCCACTGGAGGAGGAACTAGGTCAGAGTTGGGTTTGGGAATGAACATTCTGGCAGCTACAGTGTGAAAGATGGGCTGGCGTAGGCACTGGGCCCCTGCTGCTGAGATTTTCTAGTGATGTCTCCAAAAGGAGGAGGAGAAGCAACCGGAGAGAATGAACTTCCCTAAAAGGATAAAGCAAAAGCCCTCGCATAGCAACCCTTCGGATCTAGCCCCAGCCAATCAAACCACAGGCATTGCTGAGCCCCTAAATGTATGCCTGGCACAGGCCCGCCTCCACAGACAGGAGCTGACAGTAAAGAGAAAATAACCGCAGCCCAAGAGATGGAGCAGCTGGCCCGGAGTCCCTGCCGGGGGGAAGGGCAGACCTTGGAGGGAATGCTTCCTGTGGCCTGAAGCAGGCAAGGGTGCTTCCTGGAGGAGGCCTGTGGGCTGAGGCCTGTGGGCTGAGCCCTGAAGATGAGGAAAGGGCAGATAGGGGGACTTCAAGCAAAGCCCAGGCCAGCACAAGGCAAACCTGATCCCTGCCCTGCAGTCCCGGGGCCTGGGTGGCCCAGCCCAGAGGGTCCTAGGGCTGAGAGCCTAATCCCTTACCATGAGCTCTGTAGTCTCCTGCCCTCCTGGATCAATTAAAAGTGGGAGTCACTTCACCGGTGTACTTGAGAGGCTACTATGTGCCACCTAGAGGCACATTTGGAATTTGGTACTCCTAGAGTTTACAGAAAACAACAGCAACTAGATAGTCAACTCTGCAAAAGCAAAGATGCTGTCTCAGACAGCCTGGCATGTAGCAGGTACCAATCAATAGACAGTGAACTCAAGAAAGAATTAAAACTGCATGGGCCATGGGTAATGCTGGAATGTACTAAACTGGAGTTGACAATGTTTGGTGCAAAAACTTCATACGTGCTTCCAATTGCAGCTCTAACAAATTATTAAATGCTTAGTGGCTTACAACACTAACTTTTTATTTCACAATTCTGGAGGTTAGAAGTTGAGCTAAAATCAACATGTTGGCAGGGCTGCATTCCGTTCTGAGGGTTCTAGGGGAGAATCCATTTCCTTGCCTTTCCCCCCTTCTAGCAGTCACCCTATTTTTTGGTTTGTGGTCCCTTACTCCATCTTCAAAGCCAGTGATATCACATCTCCATGGCCATTCTTCCATAGTCACATCTCCTTCTGACTCTTTCTTCTGTCCTCTCTTCCACTTTTAAGGACACGTGATCACATTCAGTACACCTGGGTAACTCAGGAAACGCTACCTATTTTAAGGTCAGCTGATTAGCAAACTTAACTCCATCTGCAACTTCAATTCTCCATTACCATGTAAGATAACATACCTACAAGTTCAGGAATCAGGACAGACACTTTTGGGCTGCCACTATTCAGCCTACCACAAACCCCAGATTTTAAGGTCAAACTGTAGGAGCTAACCATTCTGTCTCCAAAATGTGAAAACAATAATGACCTCTTCTGAAGCACCTCTGTATACCAGGCACACCACTACATATTTTATATATATCATCTTACTTAATTGTATGTGATGTTCAATGAAGCAGGCACTGTTGAGAAACCAGAACTGGTCACTCACTTGCTAAAATCCTCTAATGATTTTCCATATGTCCTTGGGAAAATCCACAGCCTTCCAGTGGCCCTTCAAGGCCCTGCGGGACCTACCTTTGGAGCAACATTTAGCACCATCCTCCTCGGCCTCCCCCAGGTCCTCCGTGCTTCAGCCATGGGGGCCTCCTTTTGGTTCCTTGAACTCTCGTGGCTGTACCTACTGATCCCTCTTTCTGGAACATTCATTTCCAAGATCATATAGTTAGTCCCACTTCATTGTTCCAATCTCAGCTGAAATACCCTGTCCTCAGGGAGGCCTTCCTTAGCCATCTGCTCTGAAGTGACCAACCCGCTTCCCACCAAGCCACTATTATCTAAAATTATCATTATTTGTTTTATATTGCCTGTCTGGTCCATGAGATCAGAAACCTAGTCTACCCTATTCACTGCTATATCCTCCAACTCCTAACATAGGGCTTAGTACATAGTAGGCTCTTAAGAAATATTTGTTAAGTGAGCAGTTCTGACTTGGATAAATGAAAAAAAACTAAGTGATACAGCCAACTTCCCAGAACTAGTTAGCTGGGATTCCAACAAAGGATGTACTCTACACCCCCGCCTCCGAAGGAACCATCCCTGACCTCTTCATCACAGGGTCTGGCTGAGAGGCACAGGGATGAAAACACTGGGTCCAGCTCCCAAGCAGTCCCCAGCTTCGTGAAGTGCAGTGAAACCAAGACAGAGGCCTCCTGAGAGGTTGCTGTGGCCCAAGCAATCAGTGTATCACTAGGTATGGTCTGCTCAGCCAACCGAGAGGGCTGAGAACAGGACAGGATGTGGTCACCACAAACCAGGAATGCACAATCAAGTTGGGAAAACCAACCCCAAACGTGAAACGGTCAGCGGCACCAGGAGGCACATGAGCCCAGGTTCACTGCTGCGACAGGAAGGCTGCAGGGCCAGACACGTGAGAGACAATGGGGTCGCAGTGGCTGGATTTAATAAGTAGGGCCAGGCCAGGGTGGGGGCATGTGGTGACAACAGGGGAATGCCAAAGCAAAGGTGCAGATCTTAGAATTGGCAGGACACACGTGAAAAACAGTCAGTAGAAATTGCTATTATAAAGCAAAGGAAAACAAAGCCAAGTAAGAGCCAGACTCTCGAGTCTTTAAACGTGGACTAAGGAATTTACACTTCCTCTTTAAAAGGATGGGGACTCATTGCAGGTTCCTGAACAAGAGACAAGCCTGTGTTTTAGGAAGACTTATTTTAGCCATGGAAGGCAGGATGGATCAGATGGCAGGGAGACCTACTCCTTATGAGGTGCAAAAAGGCCTCCAATCACAAAACACCTCTGCACCTCAAAGCCATCTGTCAGGGCTCTGTCCTCATGTTAAGGTCCTTCAAGAGGGCTGAGCCATGCATACCCTGAGGGTGATGTAGGGAGAACTTAATACTTCCAGGCCTTAGAGCATCAAACTGCTTTCCTCTGTGCTGGTGATCATTTGAGCAGCTGGGGACATTTAGGAGGGTGTGAGAAGAGACCACGAGGAGAAAAAACTGGACACTGTGACATGTAACTGGAGCCTAAGAAATCCCTTTTCCCATGCCCCCAGACTGAATATTTACAGTTTCCTGATTTCAAAAAACACCTTCAAAAGCTGGCTGGAAAGAACTCTTTGTTTAGTGGGCATGTTTTAAGTGAAACATTTAAAAATATCCTTTCACGGTTTATCTCCTCTATGCTTCAGCTCCAAAGAATAGCAGTGTACATGTCTATGGGCTTTCCCTAGCATCAGTTCTATCTATGATGCCTACGGTAGAAAACTAAATTTATCCACTATTTTTTCTGAAGACATGCAAGGTAGAAATGAAACATCAGAAATAAGTCTTAAAAAAGATGGTTCCAGCCTCCCAAGGAATTGATATTTCCATATGCTAATATATCACAGATATACACATTTTAAACATCAAAACAGTCAATCTGCTTTGATACTGATGGTATGGACCAAAGGATCACACTTTGAGTACCAACACCCCAGGGAAATGTTAGCAATGTACATCAAAAGCTTAAAATTTTCATACCTTTTGACCCAGTAATTCCATGCTAGTGAATATATTCTAGGGACTAATAGGACATACATAAGAAGAAGATGCACAAAAAGATGGCAGTAAGAATGTTTATAATAAAAACCAGAAAAAACCTAAATAGCTAACAATGTGGAAATTTTAAATAAATCATGAGAAAGCCATTTGATGAAAAGTCAATATAGTCATTAAATATCAAATTCTTGTAGAATGTTCGGTGTTACGGGAAAATGTTCATGACATGTAAAGTAAAAAAGAAAATCAGCACAAAATTGGGGTATGCAGCATGTTATAGTTTAGTTTTATATGTCACCTTGGCTAGGATACAGTATCCTGTTATTTAATCAACCACTAATCTAGATGTTGCTCTAAAGGTATTTTGTAGATGTGGTTAACATCCACAATCAGTTGACTTTAAGTAAATGAGGTTATCCTACATAACATGGTTGGACCTTATCCAATCAGTCGAAAGCTTTAAGAACAAAATCAGATTTCTCAGAGAAAATGGAATTCTATCATAAAACAATAGAATTAATTCCTGCCTGAGTTTTCAGCCTGTTGGGTTGCTTATGGATTCTGAACTTCCCAGCCTCCACAATCACCTGAGCCAACTTCTTAAACTAAATCTGTGTGTATGTGTGTGTGTATCTTCCCTACTGGTTCTGTTTCTCTGGGTAACCCTAATACACAGTATGATTTCAGAGCTAAAAACATATACATGTATAAATAACACTGAAAAAGCTTGGGTCTCATAACTGAATATACAGTATGATTCCAATTCTTTTTTCTTTTGAGAGAGACTCTCTGTCACCCAGGCTGGAGTGCAGTGGCAGGATCTCAGCTCACTGCAACCTCTGCCTCCCAGGTTCAAGCAATTCTCCTGCTTCAGCCTCCCAAGTAGCTGGGATTACAGGCACCTGCCACTGCACCAGCTAATTTTTGTATTTTTAGTAGAGATGGGGTTTCACCATGTTGGCCAGGTTGGTCTCAAACTCCTGACCTCAAGCGATCCACCCACCTCAACCTCCCAAATTGCTGGGATTACAGGGGTGAGCCACCATGTCTAGCTCTAATTCTATTATTACAATATTAGATATATGAACAATGAAAGAGAAGAAAACATATCCAAATGTTAACAGCAAAAAGACTATGGTTTATTTTAATGTTTGTCTTCATTATTATTTTCTTGAGATAGGGTCTCACTCTGTCACCCAGGCTAGAGTTCAGTGGTGGACTCATGGCTCACTGCAGCCTTGACCTCCAGGGCCCAAGTGATCCTCCCCCTCAGCCTCCCAAAGTGCTTGGATTACAGGCATGAGGCAACACTCCTGGCTTTTCTTTATACTTAATATATTTTTCTAAACTTTTTCCTATAAGCATGTGTTAAATCTGTAATCAGGGAAAACATAATTACAATGTAATTTGAATTCAACGAAGCAATTTCAATGCCCACTCAAAGGTATATGGTGCAATTTTAGGCAATCTGAAGAAGACAGTACACTTCTTTACCATCTCACATCAAAAATCTGATTCCTGGCCTTTCCTCTGGACCTGTTCCAGCCCCACCTTTTTGTTGTTCTTGTTCCTTTCTGCCTTCTGACTCTTTTTTCTTGCCCAGAAGGAAAAAGCCTATTCTCACAAATGAAAAACCCGTTAGATGGGCCAGGCAGAGACTTTTATTATCCGCTTTATAAATGAGGAAACTGAGGCTAAGAGGGTTTGAGTTGCACCTAGATACCCAGCTGGTAGTTGACACAGCCCAGATTCCTCCCTTTGTAAACTGTAAAACTAGACACATGTGAGTGACTTTCACTATTGCTCCCATAGTGGGAGAACCATGTCAATTACATTACAGGGTTTTCTCCTTGGCCTTCCACAGCTTTTTTCAGTGACTTCAGACAATGGGTCATTAGGCTCCAGAAAAGATGAGGATGTAAGGATGGCCAGGGTCAGATGCCAGGACCGAAAGTGCTCTGGGCTATGCCACGTGTCCAAAGCATCTGGTCAGGACCCCTAATGACTCAAGCTCCACAGCTGGAAGCAAACAGGGCCACCCGCACTACCCTAAATGGGGCCAAATTCAACGCTTTCTTTCAGTCTCAGCAGCCTCTCCAGTCTCCATCTAATTATTGGCACATGGCCCTGGCCACCTGCCATCCCATGCCCATGAAGGGGTAGCCCAACTGCAGAAGATTTAGGATACAAAAGCAACTCCTTCTGCCAGCAACTTCAAATTCTGCTTCAGTGGAGGCTCTGATTGGGTCCTAGCACCAAGAGCTTTCTCTCTTCCCTTCTGGGCCCAGTCAGACTGAGTGTACTCTTGAATCCCTTTAGGACTGGACCGTTTTGGGGTCCCTCATGCTCTACTTTGCATCCCCAGGGAACTGGGCCCTGCTCTATCCGCATCCCTGCAACAAATGGACTGATCTCCCCAAATCATGAGCCTTTCATTCCCAAGCACTGGCACCCTGGAATATCCTGCTAAAATCTGCAACTCTAAGACCTGATGGTAATGCAGGCTGGGATAACTTCCAGTGTTTGCTGAAAAAATGAATAAACAGACTACACATAGGCCATACTACTGAGGTCCTGGCAAGCCTCCTATCCAAGCATTTCTCAGTGATTAAAAAAAAAAAAAAGAGCTATATTAAACGGTGAGCCAACTGGGCAGCTGCCTGGGGTGCGAGTTTATAAAAAACGCTGAAATATCCCTAGAATAAATTGGAAATATGGTACCAGTTAACTCAGGTTTCTACATGCTACTTCTTCCATATCTGGTAAAGTGTAAATTGTTTCCATTTCTGTCAAAGAAGAGAATGCATTAGGTGAGAGAGGATTAAAAATCACACTCCCCTCTGAGAGCTACTTTGGATGAACATGTTTACACTGCCAAAAGTGCAAGATGCAAGGTGTAACTAGAGGTGCCACCAACCCCAAAACCAGCTGGCTGACAGAACCTGATGTTGGGAGGTGCAGATCAGCTGAAAGTTTGAAACCAAACTAACCCTAGACATTAGAGCTGTTTGGTGGGAATGAGCAATGTATCTGAGTAGCTACATTTTAACTCCTTTACTATATTTTCTAAGACATTGCCTAGTGCAGAAAATGACATGAAATAAACACATCTAATCTCTTATTTTGAATATAAAGAAACCGGCTTACTGGCTTTGTTAATGTAACGTGAGTTTCTCCTCATAACTAAACATTGAGCACATACCTCAAGTATTTGGCCTGCTACCTTCTGGGTCCCACAACATCACAACCTCCCATGCACACAGTGGAAATGCTCAGAGCACTGGCTGGGTACAGAGAAGGCTGGGGGCTTCCCATCATCATCATGCAAAAGCCTTCAGATTCCCTGAAGGTTGTGTAGGCTTCCATCACCTGCTAGGGGACTAGTCAGGGTACCTGTTGCTCCCCATCCTAGTGACCTCAAAACCAAGGACTCAGGCTGCTCCTGGCAAAACTGGAAAAGCAAGAAGATTCCTTCTCCCCCTCCTCCTATTATGATAAATAGAAATGGTAGAAGGACAAGGCAGAACACAGTATGAGTTTCACAATGAAGCCTTGGGAAAAAGGGAGAGAGAAAGGAGACTGAGAAGAGGGGACAGGCCCTTCAAGCTACCCTGTGCTGGTCCCTGTGAGGAAGGAGGCAGTGAGACATGCGCCAGCAGGGCTGATAGTATGTGCTTTAGTACCAAGATTTAATGGGCAGGGCTAACCACAGGCTATAGAGAGGGAATGAGAACGACATATTCTCAGCCGTGCCAAGCACATTACAGAAAAGTTACCATCAGCATCAGAAAAATGTATTTGGATTTCTGAGACTCAGTTAAGGCCCAGAACGGAGACCCAACCACTCTGAATAACAAAATGAGAAAGGCATTCAGCTTTCTGACAGAAGGCCAGACCTAGGAGGAAAATAAGCTCCTTCTTATGTATGTGTGCATAGTCTCTGAAACAAAGCAGAATGTACATGTCAACATCTCTTTGGAACTGTGAAGAGAACAGCTCATTGCTTCACATTTATTGAGAGCCTACTATGGGTCAGACATTATTTGTCCTATGCACTTGATGTGTATTAACTCATTATCTTACTTACATCATGGGAATATACCAGTAGTATCTCCTTTAGCGAGACAGAAAAAGCTTAGGCACAATGAGGTTAACAAATTTTCAATTTTCCAAAAGTTACACATACAGTAAGAGCAATTCTATAGAACTTCTTGTGACCAAGGAGGAAAAAGGAAATTAATTGCATAGTACCCATCAACCTTAGTTAACATTTACTATGCTAAATATCCACTTGCCCCTCCAGATCCACTCTGTACTGTGGTTGGGTTTGGCCAACGGATGACATCAGGAATAATGGATGTTTATTCCCCTGGTTCCCTCCCTGCTGGGACACATATTTGCAGTAATTGTTTTGCTCTTCTGAGGGCCACAGTTCCTGCTGAGGCCCTCTTCTGTGCCTATAGCTTTCTCCCCAGCTGCTGGTCAATATCCTGACCCCTTACTGCTCCCTGCTGTTGCCTTGGGGTGCTTCACCCTCATCGGTTCCCTTCAAACCCACTCTTTGCAAATGGTCCCTCCACTACTCTCTTCAATCACTCCATGGAGTGTGCAAAGCGTTCCCTCCCAGGGCCTTGACTCATACATGAGGTTATAACACTTTACATGAATTTTTAATCCCTCTATTAACCCTATAAATGGGTGAAATTATCCACATTCTCTAGTTGGGGAACCTGAGAATTCTGACGGGTTGACTAACTGCTTAAAGGTAATTAAGTGGCAAAGTCTAGATTTGACACAAGCAGTCACACTCCCATGTCTATATTACACCTTAGCTACTATGCAGTAAGTATTGCACTGGTACTGTAAATTGTATAAAATATCCTAACATACTAGGCTGTCTTGATTGTTTTATTTTAGTAAAAGGAAAAAACATTTTTTCAGTGTCAACAGAGACTGCCCTGCGATCATGGTTTCCCAATCCTATTGTTCCCTAAATGTTACTGCTCTGTCACTAGACACAAAGGAAAGTTGGGGAATGTGACGGCATTTCAAATCCACCCCTTTCTAAAGTAGGGACCATCATTCCCACTTCACAGATAATTCTATACTTCAGTACAATGTCCTCAACTTCATAGGATTCATGACCAAAGTGAACATCAATGCCGCCGACACTGGGCTGGCACCAGCATGCTCCATTGTCTGTGTGTGCTGCAGAATGGTACTGTGCAAGAGGTTAGTAGGTGCTTTTTGAAAAATAGGATCCCATCGGTAAAAAAAAGTTTTGAAAAAACTGCATATTAAATCCTACCTTTGCCTCTTCTTTGGAAATTGAAATAGTGTGTTAAGCCTTAGCAGGAAAAGAAGCGCCTTTAACCTTGCTTTTTCCAAACTAATTTGAGTATGATACATTTTTTCTGTAGATATTTATTAACATAGCTTTCCTAAATGTAAAACAGATATCCACATATTTTAGCCACTTATAATTATTTGCCTGTGAGGTCGCTGCAGATTCCAAGTATGCTCTTTTGTTTTGCTTAAAAATATCTACCAGCCCAGGGAAAGGACCCAAGACTTGTTAAGGTGGGAATCGACCATGATGGAATACCCTGGTCCCGCTACATGCCGCAGTGGCACACACTTTGAAAGGGTGCACTTTGGTGCACACTGAGAAATCACTATCTTATTGATAAACATCTCCTCATGTTATTAAACAACAAATGAGCCCTCAAAAAGTCTCTTTAAGGGAAATACAGGTCAACATTTATTGCCAGACTCCAGCCCTAACTGCCTACGTTGCTCCTCAGGCCTCACTTTACCCACACTGCTAGTATAGCACAGATCACATGGGAATACAGTTAAATGTTTGTGTTCAGGCATCTAGAAGTTCCTAAAGTCACCCAGATTTCAAATATTCTTCTTGCTTTCCCTATAATTAACAAAAATATGTCAGAAATTCCATTGGATGCAAAACAGTTGCAAAAATTGATTAATTCAAACTGGTATGTTATACTTACAAAACATACAAAACAGGCCCAACTCACAAAAAAGGGAGGGAAAGAAAACTTTGTAATAAGGCTGAAGAAATAATTGGAAATACTCAAGAAAAGTCCCATACACTTGCTACATTATCGATGCATAGTATTTGGTATGAATTCAAGTGCATTTTTCTAAAGACAAGGACCATCAAGGTCATATAAAAGTACTTCCCAATTCTGAGAGCAGAGAAAAGGAGAAGGATCTAGACAGTGGAGATAAGGTATGTCCATATGCACAGACTTTCTGCACACACTGACTTGCCCTCCAATCTGAAGTACTTTGAAATCTACTCAAAGTAATACATTTTTATTCTAGTGTCCAGCTGATTATAAAGCAAAAGGAGAAATATACATGGGTTTATGCATGAAAAACGTTCAACCTCACTGGTAATCATGGAAATTCAAATAAAACCAATTAAAGTTGTTCCCACTAAGCAAATTTAATAAATCATAACAATAAATGCTGAAAAGAATATAGATAAATAGGTACTCTCATAGACTACTGCTGGGAACATATGTTGGCACATCCCTTTTAAAAAGTAATTTGAATTTGGTCAGGCATATATATCAAGTAATTTTTATTTATGTTTTAATTTTTATTTTTTAATAGAGATTGAGTCTCACTATGTTGCCCAGGCTGGTCCCAAACTCCTGGGCTCAAGTGATCCTTCTGCCATCTATCAAGAAATTTAAAAGCCTTCATAATGTTTGACCCAGAAATTCCATTCTGGAAAATCTACCCTAAAGAAGTAACACTAAATATGGAAAAAATATTTATATAAAACTTTATCAATGTATTTTTATGATAGCAAATAACTGAAAACATACCTAAGCTCCAACACTGAGGGAAAAGGTTGGTAATCTATGGTACCTCTTCCAAATGGCATCTATTATTTACATTATAGTCACTAAAGAAGATATACAAGAATTATTTACTGTAACATTGTAATGGGAAATGTAACAAGAAAAAAATCAAAAAGTATACACAAGCTAAAAACAACAACAAAATACACACAAAAAAACTTGGAAATAAGTATGATAAAATACAGTGTTTATCTAGGTCAGTGCTACACAGAGTGTGATCTGCAGACCAGCATCAGCCTGGGAACTGTTTGCTCCCTGTCCATGATAAGACAAGAACTTATAATAAGCATTTAGAAATATTTAGCAATTTGATATTGCTGTTGAACAGGGTATAGACCAGCTTGACTGCTGTCCAACTCCAGTGGAGAATTACAGGTTATACAAGCTGCGTAGCAGTCACACACAGTAGGACATCACAGTCCACAAAGATTAGATATAAAAAAGAACTGCCCCTCTGCTGCAGGTAGTAGCACTGTGGGAAAATATTGTTATACTTCCATATGTTCAAAATTTTTTATAATGCTTTACAGCTATTACAAGAAAAAAAATTTTTTAATGCAAGAAAAAAGAGAAAAGTAAATGTCAGTGGACTGCTATGTTTGGAAAACTTTTCTATAGAAATGTAACATATACTGAGAGGCAGGATGACATCATGGTTAGGAAAATAGATTTTGGAACCGACAATCTTGGTTTGAATCCTGGCGCCACAATTTACTAACTATGGGCTAATTGTTCAACCTCTCTGTGCCTCAGTTTATTCATGCATAAAATGGGGATAAAAACAGAATCTATCTCATAGTTACTTACAAGGCTCAGCAAGATTAAATAATTCAAAAAATACAAGGCACTGGAACACAATAAGCTCTATGTAAGTGCCCACTATTATTATCACAAGTAATGGGCATGGGTGACAGCCGCAGTCAGACCATATCTCCCAATGTCTAATTTGCAACATGGGTCAAGAGGAGTGGTATATGTGGTAATAACAGCAAGTAATATTAAGTGCTTTATATGAGCTCAGTTCCATGCCAAGCACATAACATGAATTAGCTCCTTAATTATTAACACTAGAGATCAGGTATTGAGTTCTTATGCCCATTTTGTAGATGGGAAAATCAAGATTCAGAGAACTGAACTGACATGCCCAAGGTCACCAAGCTATTAGGTCTGTCTCCCTCCAGGACACTGGGCTAGGCACAGGAGGACAGGGGTCCCTAGAGGCTAGACTGTGAATCCCTTATAAAAGTAGAAATGCCCTGTGTCTCACTTCTGCTCTTACAAGGGGTTCAGAGTCTAGCCTCTAGGGACCCCTGTCCTCCTGTGCCTACCCCAGTCAGGGCTCTTACAATAGCCAGGGTCATCAGCCTATTCAAAAGACCAGGCCAAAACAAAAATCCAGAACTTGTTTCCAGCCAGGGCCCTCACCTGGTCCCTGTCACGCAGGCCAGCAAACAGCAGCTGGTCTTCCTCCGCAGCCTGGTTGGGGTGTTGTTCTCAGGGAGTGATCTAAGTCCAAGGAAGGCAGCTCTTGGAATGTAACAGGAGGATGGAGGGGCTTGTGAGTCATTCAGCACTCCCTCCTGACCATGGCTTTGGATGTAATTTATTATCTTCATCATTGGGTGTCTGCTCCTAGTTGGCTGGGGGTTGGTGGAGCAGTCATCCCTAAAAGGAAATCAGCCTGTTAACAAGTCCCATTTCTCCCTGCCAAATGGACTGGAAGCAGAGGGAAGGACACCGGCAGGGCCCAGCTGTTTCTGGGCCTGGAGGAATTCAAGGGGGCAGAGAGGTCCATGCTAGGCTAGTGGAACACTTAGCAACCACTGGCTTCAGACCTCCACATGTGGATGCTCTTCCATGACTTCCTCCTCTAGTCAGAAATCGGCCCTCTGCATCCAGAGGAGTGTGAAATCTCTAAATGTTTATCCTCAAAGTTGAAGGAAAAAAAGAAAAGACCTTCCCCCAGAAAATGGGGGCAGGAGACTTGGGAGTGGAGAGATGGTTAAGAACACACAGGATTTCACCTTGAAATCCAGAACATCCAGTCTGGATCAACACGCTGAAGCTAGGAGCCTGAGAATTTGTTGCCTAAAAATGTGTGGCAAAGAGAAGTATCTCCAATAAGGTTAGAGATCGGGATAACTTTTCGTTTCCACTGTCTCTTTTCAAGACCGAATTCTTAACAAGAATAAGAGTTTTACTAAAATGTGCATAGGTGTTTTTCTTCCCTGGCATTTCCTTTTTGGAGAGCAATGTGGTAAAATCCAGCAAAATCCAAACTTAGAAACGTTTTGCCTCAGCAATTCCACATCTAAGGATTTATTGTGCAGATAAACTGGTGTAGAATGTTGTTTGCAAGCATGTTTAATGCAGCATTGTTCAGAGTAGCAAAACACTAAAAAAAAAATTAAGCTGGGTGCAGTGGCTCATGCTTGTAGTCCCAGCTACTGGAGAGGCTGAGGCAGGAGAATTGCTTGAGCCCAAGAGTTCAAGTCCAGCACAGGCAACATAGCAAGACCCCATCTCTAAAAATAATAATAATAAAAGAAAGGTATGATTAAATACATTATCTTTCAGCCTATAAAAAAACTTAAATGTTCACCAATAGGGAACCTGGTAAACATCTTTATGCACTGAGTGGCACATCCAAGCAAGGCATAAAGCTGTTTATAAAAATGAGGTCAATCCCCATGTGAAACACATCCAGGACAAATAGGTATGTGGAAAAGAATAAACTGCTGAACACTCTTAACAATAGTATTGCAGTTATATATAAACAAAACAAGGACAGGACAGGACAGGAAAGGAAAGGAAAGGAAAGGAGAAAGGAAGAAAGAACAAAACAAGCATTTCTGACAGGCTACACTACTACTGTCAAAGCCTGGAAGTGAAAAAGAGGGGGTCTTTACTTTTCAGTTTATATTTCTACCCTTTAAAAATTCTGTTTTACCATAAACCTAAACAGTTTTAGCTAGGTTAATACACATATAAGTCATAATACCAACTGGTTAAACGTACAGTGAACAAGACGAAGTTCCATGCGAGCAAAGACATAAAGCTTGGGCAATGCCTGGCAGGGGATCCTATTTCTGGAATGCCCACTGAGAGCCAGGCCCTGTTTTAAACACTTCACAAGTATCAATTCCTTTCATCTTCAAGACAACCTTATAAGACAGCTGCTAGTCATGCCATTTTGCAGAGGGGGAAACTGGAGCTCAGAGAGAATGATGAACCTGTCCCAGGTGACACAGTCAGTGTGTGCTAGGACCAGGCACTTTGCTTCCACGGCCCAGACACCTCCCTCCCAGGCTTGCCTCGCAATCAACATTTGTTGAACAAATGGACAAACCTGACAAACTGCCAGCACCTTTAAAAACTAGAGAAATGGTAAATTATTAAACATCTTCTATTGTCACTGTTGATTTATCATTATTAATAATTATTATTGATGTATGAAAAATACTTCAGAAAAGCCAGCTGTGTTATAGTGGGCAAAGAGTTACACTTTGGTATGAAGAAACCAATTGAAATCCCTGTTCTACCAATTAATAGCTGAGAGATCTTGGACAAGTCACTTCTCTGGGTCTCAGTTTCCTCATCTGTAAAATTGGGACCTCCCAGGGTTCCCATAAGGATTAAATGTGATATCATACATGGAGGTCCCTAGGTGCTTGACATATGTTAGATACATATACCAATAAAAGGAAAAGATGCTGAAGATGGAATAAACTATGCTCAGAGCATTGCCAAGAATAATCTTTCTTTTTCAACCTTCTGAGTTTTAAAAGTGAACTGAAAATCTTATATTCCAATGGTCTGAATAGGAAAGCAGGGTTTTAATTGTTCTGATTCTGCCTGCAAAATATTGATTTAGGACATTTAATATCATCTCCAAATGCCAGGCTTAATTTGCATTGGGTCAGAAGCTGGGCTGCCAAGTGTTGGCTGTTGATTTTAGGTGGAGAATTGGGAGGTCCTCCTGGCCAGCCATGAGCAAGCTTCACCTGGGACTCAGGAGAACTAGCCAGTGGAGGACGCCGAGTCTTTGATGGATTTTCACTGTTTAATTAAAGTGCAGCTGGGGTCTGGGCTGCACTGTACCTTTCAAGCAAGGTATGTGTCATGGGTTGAACAACTAACCCAGGCTGAGCCAATCTGGCCAGGGCAGAGCCCAGACTTTGGCCAGGCCTCCCCATTACCCAGGAAGCCTGTGCTTCTAACTTTTAGAGGCTCCAGGGCTCATCTTCAGGAGCCCGATTCTCCAGGCACTGACCACTGCCTCCAGGAGTATCTCAGAATCAGAGTTCAAAAGCTGACTAACGGCTCCCAAACAGAGTCCCTGAAGACCTGTGTAAAGCTGTTCTTCAGTAAACACGTTTGGTGCTTAGTTTACTATCTGGGGACTACAGAAAGTCTACACTCATGATTCATTCAAGTCTTTTTTAAAAATTATACAGTTGACCCTAGAATAACACCAGTTTGAGCTGTGAGACCCACTTATATATGGATTTTTTTCAACTGAACGTGAATCAAAAATAAAGTATTTGCAAGATGCAAAACCCATGGAAAAACTTCCATAGGGCCTTTTCTTTCTTTTTTTTTTTTTTTGAGATGGAGTTTCGTTCTTTTTGCCCAGGCTAGAGTGCAATGGCCTGATCTCGGTTTACTGCAACCTCCACCTCCTGGGTTCAAGTGATTCTCCTGCCTCAGCCTCTCCAGTAGCTGGGATTAAAGGCATGAGCCACCATGCCCGGCTAATTTTGTATTTTTAGTAGACATGGGGTTTCACCATGTTGGTCAGGCTGGTCTCGAATTCCTGACCACAGGTGATCTGCCCCCCTCAGCCTCCCAAAGTGCTGGTATTACAGGCTTGAGCCACCACGCCCAGCCCGTAGGGCCTTTTCATATAGGTGGATCCACAGAGCTGACTGCAGGACTTGAGTGTGCTTGGATCTGGGTATACACAGGGGTCCTGGGACCAATCTCTTGTGTATACAGGGAGATGATTGTAATCATAATGGAAAATTTCAGATATACCCAGAGTAGACAGAATACCACACCACCCTCCACATACCCACCACCTTGTACCTACTCTTGATTCCATCTTTACCTTGACCCCTACACTGCATTATTTGATGCAAATCCTAGACATTTTATTGTGTCATCCACAAACATTTCAGTATGTACCTTGAAAAGATAAGGACATTTTTGGTGAGATAACCACAACATCATTCTTATACCCAGCACGTTTAACAATGATTCCTTAATATCATCAGATCTCCCATGAGTGTTTACATTTTCTTGATAGTCTCATAAGTGACTTGTAGAAGTTGATTTGTTTGAAGCAGGATTCAAACAACTAGCTGGGTTTTGACTTTGAATTGTGGCTCTGGACTTTTCATCTTCTTTCTTCTTCCCTTCAATTCCTTCCTGGCACAGTAGTTGTGTGGGGGCATTCAAAGCCCAGTGATACCTCTTACTAATAATATGGCCTTGGACATGGAACCAAGCTCTCTGCTTCAGTTTCCTCACCTGAAAAATGAAAATCATAATTCCCTATCCCATAGGGTTTTGTAAAAATTCAATAAAATGGAAAGTGTGAAATGCTTAGAACAGTGCCTGGCATAGGGTAAATACTTGATTAATATTGGTTTTTATGTTTCTCTTTTTCTAAAAGGCAATGACTTCAACAGCATCCAGGCAACCAAATATAGTTTTATGTGGGAAGAAAACTGAGTAAAAACCTGTACAACCACACATTTCCCCAGACCTCTGAGCTACTGTTCAGAGGAAGGTAGAGGAGTGTGCCACTCAAGTGCGAGCTTCTGGAGCCAGACTGTCTGGGTTCAAATTCACGTCTTCCACTTGCTACCAGTGCCAAAATGAAACATGTGTTTGCCCAAACCCATTTCCTTTCCCCCAGGGCCAAGAACAAAATTATATCTCTCTTGCACTTAGGTGTGGCCACATAGCTAAGTTCTGGACAGTGCGAAGTGGCAGATGTGACATATACCACATTCAGGCTGGTCCCCCAAGACCTCCCACTGAGTCCCCACTTTCTTTCTCATCCACCAGCTGAGTGATAAGGATTTGAAAAACCTTCAGGAAGGTAGAGCCATAAGATGAAAGGTGCCTGGATCTCTGAATGACCATGTGAAAGACAACTCAATCAAAAACAATGCCACCAGGTTCTGCTGTAAGCAAGAAATAAGCTTATGTTAAGCTTCCAAGAACTTGGGGCTTATCTGTTATAGCAGCTAATGTTATCTTAACTAGTACACTAGTCTTGACTTTGGGCAAGTTACCTGGCCTCTCTGTGCCTCAGTTTCCTCATCTGTAAAGGGGCAAAGATGCTAATAATACTAATACCTATTTTGTGAGTTGTTAGGAAGACCAAATATGTTAACAGATGTAAAGCTACCACATTACCTGGCCCATAATCGCACTTTATAAGTACTTGTCCCTGATGCACTTACATTATTATTAATACTAGTATTATTTGAAAAATAATAGTACATCATCGAGAATGTCTACGTTTCACTTACTTGCAAATTTTGCTACTTTTCTGGTATTTTTTTTCATTTTTTTTTACAATTTGGGGCTAAAATTGTTTCCAGCCAACAATTTCCAACTTAACAATAAAAGCCAGTGATATAATGGGATTGTAACAATTTTCTTCCCAGGAAATAGTTCAGGAGCACAGCCACTCTGCAAGATGAAACACCTAATACAAGATGCAGCATGTCTCTGGTGTCCCAGTGAGGGTTAAAAAATGGGAGAAGGAGATCCAGTGTGCACCTTTTGGGGTTAACAGCCAGACATCTCATAAGGCTCAGGACTGAGGACATGTGCACTGAACTCTGTAAGATTTTAAAATACACTTGAGTGTATACTCCTAGGTATATACCTAAGACAAAGAAAAATATGTGTCCACACCAAAACTTGTACATGAAAATTCATAGTCACATTATTCACAATTGCCAAAAAGTATGAATATCCAAGTGTCCATCAACTGATAAACAAAATGTGGCATATTCAAATAATATTTTTTAGTCATAAAAAGGAATGAAATGGCCAGGTGGCTCACGCCTGTAATCCCAGCACTTTGGGAAGTCGAGGCGGGCAGATCACTTGAGGTCAAAAGTTCGAGACGAGCCTGGCCAACATGGTGAAACCCCGTCTCTACTAAAAATACAAAAATTAGCTGGGCCTGGTGGCAGGTGCCTGTAATCCCAGCCACTTGGGAGGCTGAAGCAAGAGAATTGCTTGAACCCAAGAGGCGGAGGTTGCAGTGAGCTGAGATTACATCACTGCACTCCAGCCTGAGTGACAGAGCAAGACTCTGCCTCCGGAAATTTAAAAAAAAAGGAATGAAGTACAGATACATGCTACAACATAGATGAAACCTTGAAAATATTATGCTAAATGTAAAAGGCCAGTCACAAAACACCATATATTATTCCATTCCATGTATTATTCCATTATTCCATTTATTATATATTATTCCATTATTATGACAATATATATTATTCTATTTACAAGGAATGTCCAGAGTAGGCCAATCCAGAGAAACAGAAAGTAGATTAGTGATGACTTGGGGTTAGGAAATGGAGAGGGGAGGAGGAGTGACTGCTAATGGGTATAGGGTTGCTTTTTGGGATGATGAAAATGCTCTAAAATTGATTGTGGCAATGATTGCACAACTATGAATATACTAAAGACCACTGAATTATGTCATTTAAATGGGTGAATTGTATCTCAATAAAGCAGCTATATTAAAAAAGTTCCCACTCCTCCAAATGGATCAGACCACCTCTCCTCTGGACTTGAGCTTCCATCAGAAGGCAGAGCATGTTCCCAGCTCATAAGAAGTCTTTGGGAATTCCGTGCTCTGTGTGAAAATCCAGGTCCATTTCTGTGTGCAAGTGACAATGACATGACACACACATGCTAATGAGTCTGAAGTGAAGATGAGAGGTCACGGCTGGAAGTGTAGCTTGGGGAGTTAGCAGCATATGCAGGTAGGAGATGAAATTGTCATCCACATTCACGTGAAAACTGATAACCCATTGATACCAACCCTGCACAAACACAACCTTCCAACCCCAGAGATACAAGCGGGGTGCTGTTTTTCTTTTTCACACAAGAGCATAAGCTAAACCATGAATCACACTTCCCAGAACCAGTAATACTGAAAGGGCTAGGTAGCTGGAAGCCCAAATTACTTAAATTGATGTCATATCATCTGAAGAGGCGACATTAGTATCTCACAAACTGAACGACAATTGCCATCTAGCCAATTTATGGTCCTGGACTCCTGTTTCCCACCTGCTCCAACACCAATTTAAGCAATTCCGAACTTTGATCTCCACAGCAGGATGTCTCAGATTTATTGAAGCGTCAGGTCCCAATTGTGCTAACATCCACCCTGGCAGGGCCATTACAAGGTGTGAAATCTGGGTGCCCATCACCCCAGCCACGTTCAGCACAGTGACAATCAGAAAGAACAAATCAATCTGCCTCTCTATAGTCATCATGAGAGCCTTGCAATTTACTGTAATGATGGCCATGGAGGAAATGCAGGTGAAGGGATCATTCTGTTCTCTGGGAACTTGGGCATGTGCTGAAGGAGCTGCTGAGCCCACCAAGAGAAGCCTTGCAACACTCAGCCAAGAGGCAGCTGCTACTCCTTACATGGGACTATTTCAGGACTTGCTTATATCCTGAGAACTGCTTTAAAATGGAATTGTGTTACCCTCCTCCTGTGTTTTGCAAACAGCATCAAAACTGTTGGTTCCTGCTGCCCCAACTTCTCCCAGCTGTCATTATTAATTACCTGTCATCTGCAGGTCTGCCTCACCAGGGCTGGGAGCCAGGGAGAGCTCAGCCTCATAGTAAATAGGAAAACCCCTCCCAACAGAGAGGAAAGTTTATTTTCAAGTCTCAAGTGTGGGAGAATGGGGTGAGGGAGGCAAGAACCAGGGTCCCTTTGTGAGCCTCCCCACTGACCTCTACTTTGTAGGGCCAGGAGTTCTGATTCCACATAGAGACTACAGCAGCCTCTGCCCCTTACCTACTCAGCTAGGGTCGTAACCTGCCTGCTACATTCTGCCAGCTTCTGTCCCCATGTCTCTGAATCTGAGACCTCACCCTGGACTCTGAGGAGTCTCCTTGATTCAGGACTCAGGCACTCGAGAGATGCCAAGAATTCTCTGCTCAGAATCTCTGTACCCTGCCATCTCACTGCTCACTTCAACAGACCTGGTGTGCCCTGCTTCCTAAACATGGTGATTAGAACTACAGACCCCTCCTGAATTCCTCTCTCCTTCCCCATCCCCACCAGGAGCTCCCAACACATCCCACAGCCAAAACCATGCTGGCCAAGACAAAAACTGCTTTCAGAATAATCATTGTGAATTGAAAAGTCAATGTAATACTGCAGACTAACGATTCTGCCTATGAATGTATCCTGAAAAGAAACCAGCACATAGTCTGCTCCACCGGGGTTCGTGTCACCAAGGGAGCAGAAACAGGCCCTCAACCGTGCCCCTTGGTAGTTCATCATCATGCCCAGGAGATGGGCTGCATTTTCATGAAGAGCTTCATTCATGGCTCCTCAGAGCCAGGCTGCTTTTCAGAGTAGAAGAGGTGCATTGCCTCTGGATTTTAAAAGAGATAAGGGAATGAGTGAATGGAAAGGAGTATGATTCAATGATGAAATAAATGCCCTGACACATCCCTCCCAGGGAGAGCATCCACCTCCTCCAGTGATTCCCCAGAAACACTTCCTGAGGTGTCAGGTGTGATAATGACATGCTCCAACTGGCTCAGATCCATTCTTCAGAGATGCAATGAGATACCTGCCTACTGACTTCTAATGCAGGTAGAGGAAACTGAGCCCCTGAGGCATCAGCCCAACCCACTCTGTCAAAACCGAGCTGAAACTCAGGTTCCCAAAGCCCATCCCTTCTCTTGTTGCCCTGGAGGGGAAATGGGTGGGAGGGGATCCCTCTGCTGGCTTCAAGACCCAGCTTGAAATCACCATGTCTCCTAAGGGTTCCACTTAAATGCGTCTACTGCAGCACTCAGCCCACTGTCTTGCAATTACCTCCCATGTGTCTGTAATTGCCAAGTTCGGGGTAAGTCCAAGAACTCAGAAGCTGGGAAGTGGGGAGAAAAGTGTGCAAGAGAAAGAGATTTCTTGACCAGACCTCCACTGGGTCTCACACAGGAGTGGCTAGGGCTCAGAGGGGAAGAGGGGATGATGGCTGTGCTTCCCAGGCAGCTTCAAGGATGGCAATTCCCAAGGCAGCCACACCCTGGGCTCTGTCAGAAGGGAGTAGACATGGGTGATACACAGGGCCATATATGGATGGAAAGATGGCCATAGAGAACGTTCTCAAACAAAGGCCTGCCTCTGAGCACGTTACTGGCCAGGCTGGAAATCTCCTCTCCCTGACCCATCACCCTCCCATCCTGCCCCTTAGGTAACCTGGCCCTTCCAGCCCAAAGCAAATAGAAATTTTCAGCCTCACAATGTTGGTTTTAACTTCCAAGCAACCTATCAGAGGGATCACTCAGACTTAACAGCAATCATTTCTTCTTGGCTATCAGTTCTAACCTACTGATGATGAACAAGCTAATTATCACACTCTGGCCCTGTAATTGCACTTTTAGGACTTTATCCAAAGGAAAGTACTCTTAATTTTTTAAAAAAGCTTTATGTTGCATTATTTACGGAAGAAAAAAAAATGAAGACCAAAGTAAACAAGAAAATCACTCAAAGGACTATTATGTGCCTATAAAATCGTGTTTAATAAGATTTATAAGACAAATATATTTACATTATAATAAATGAAGAAGATAAAAAACTTTACAACATACATAGTATACTCACAATACTAAAAAAGAAAAAAATTATAATAAAGAATAGAAAGAAATGAAGCACAACGCTAATAGCTGTTGCCTTTGGGAGCTGGAACTTTGCACAATGGTTTTATCTATTTTTCCATAAATCCCATAAGCATGGGCTAATTTTATAACGGGGAAGGAAAAACTTTTATTAAAAAAATCAGATGGTAAGTGATTTGGTTCATTCTTCTTTCCCCCAAGAGAGTGTGCAGTCATTAAGAATGTTTCTGTTCAAGCTGATTAAAGTTCACTGCCTCTTCCATCCATGACCTCTCAAAGTTGGTTCGAAGCTAAGACAGTGACACTGGTCACAAGTCGGTTTACTAAGGCTTTGGCAGGCTGGCCTGTTCCAAGCAAACAGAATTATTGAGGAGACCACCCCTCATTTCATCTTATGCCCAATTTCTGCCTCCAAAGAAAGAAAAAGTAAAAACTAAAAGAAATGAAATCCACAAGCAGACAGCCCGGTGCCGCACCCTGGGGCTGGTAATTAAAGATCGACCCCTGACCTAATCCGTTATGTTATCTATAGATTACAGACATTGTATAGAAATGCACTGTGAAAATCCCTATCCTGTTTTGTTCCGATGCAATTACCGGAGCATGCAGCCCCCAGTCACGTACCCCATGCTTGCTCAATCAATCACGACCCTCTCACATGCACCCCCTTAGAGTTGTGAGCCCTTAAAAGGGACAGGAACTATTCATTCGAGGAGCTCGGCTCTTGATACAGCAGTCTTGCTGATGCCCCTGGCCAAATAAACCCCTTCCTTCTTTAACTCAGTGTCTGAGGGGTTTTGTCTGCGGCTCGTCCTGCTACATTTCTTGGTTCCCTGACCAGGAAGTGAGGTGACTGGCAGATGGTCAAGGCAGCTCCTTAGGTGGCTTAAGCCTGCCCTGTGGAACATCCCTGCGGGAGACTCCGACCAGCCCAAGCGACACAGTTCCTGAGAGCACTCCCAGGCAGGCATTTGTCCCGGTGGGATGCCTTGCCCAAGCAGTGTGTGGCTCCCGTGGAGGATCAACACAGTAGCTGAACACCGGGAAGGAATGGGCACTTGGAGTCTGGACATCTAAAACTTAGTAAGACTAGTCTTTGAAACTTGCCCACTCCATTTGAGTGGAAGCGTGGCCTGATCACCCACGGTGTGCCTTTATTGGCACTTTGGTTTTGGTTTTGACTTGGTTTGAAATGCCAGGTTTGACTTGGTTTGAAGTGACAGGACTGGTCTTGGGAGCTTGCCTACTCCATTGGAGTGGAAGCGTGGCCTGATCACCCATGGTGTGCCTGTACCGACACTTTGGTTCTTGTCTTTGACGTGACTTGGATTGCTTGATACTTTGGTTTTAGTTTTGACCTGGCTTAGATTTCTGGATACTCCGATTTTGGTTTTGATTTTGGTTTGGTGTAAACTACAAAAGTGTGTGTGTGCCGTTTTTACCCATTCTTTGTTTTGTAGTGAGCGTAGTGTTTTGTCTCGAGGAAACATGGGTGAGGCACAAAGTAAGCCCACCCCACTAGGAACTATGTTGAAAAATTTCAAAAAAAGGATTTAAAGGAGACTATGGAGTACTATGACACCAGAAAAACTTAAAACTTTGTGCAAGATAGACTGGCCAGCATCAGAGGTAGGTTGACCATTAGAAGGAAGCCTGGACAGGTCCCCTGTTTCAAAGGTATGGCACAAGGTAACCTGTAAGCCAGAGCACTCAGACCAGCTCCCGTACATAGACACTTGGTTACAGGTGGTTTTAGACGCCCCCAACACACAGTGGTTGAGAGAACAGCAGCATAAGAGGCTGGCAGAGGCAAGGAAAGACCAGCAGAGAGAGAGAAAGGAAAGAGATAGAGAAGAAAAGAGGCACAAACAGAGGAAGAGACAAACAAGGAGTCAAGGAGAAAGAGAAAAAAAGAGAGAAGCAGAGAGAGAGAAAAAGAGACAGAGGCAAAAGGAAAGTCAGAGAGAGACAAAGTCAAAGAGAGAAAGAAAGAAAGATGATTTAACATTAACCACTGAAAATTCCCTTAACCCAGCAGGTTTCCAAACAGGGGATCTAAATCTTAATTATCATACGAAGGTCTGACCAGACCTAGGAGGAACTCCCTTCAGGACAGGATGATCAATGGTTCCTCCCAGGTAATAAAAAAAAAAAAGCCATCATACCAATTCTAATTTGGACAAAACAAGGTCTTATTAATAGCAAAGGATAATTAAAATCCCAAACTTACAAGGTTTTCAACAAAAGTAAAGTTTGCTAAAAGTTGACAATGTAACATGTATCACAGTAACTTCTATTCTTGTGGCCTTAGACAGTCTAGTCCACAGACATGAAAAAAGGTTCACTTTGGAAAAGAATGGTTATCATCTTCGGAAAAAAAAGGAAAAAAGGGGGGGTGGAATTTATATAAAAGGAGTGTTATATGGTAAATTCTTGTCCTAAATTAAATTAACCGGTTGTTTAAAGAAAGAAATGTTTGTAATAAGCCAGAAAGTTAAGGCATGAGGAAAAATTGCCTGTAAAAGTCGTGAAAGAAAAAAAAAGTTATAAAAAAAGTGTGTTAAAAAATGTATGCAAAAAATGCTGTATAATTTAAAAGTAGCTAGGCCTTCTGAATGTAAAACTATTGAAAAATAAAACAGTTTATGTGCAAGATGTATAAGAAAAGTAAAATATACCTTTGGTAAAAGGATTATAAGGAGGTATAAGAATGTACATTTTTACCTACATTAAAAAGTTTTAAAAAAATTATTCTTTTGAAGCTTTAAGCAAGTTTTTAAATGTTAATTTTAAAGAAAATTCTGTGTATAAACATATTAGCTATAAAGAAGTATCATCCAGTTTTTCTGTGAACTGGACATTAAAGTAAAAGCATAACAGGTTTTTCTTAAAACACCAACCTGCTTTTTAGCAAAAATTATAAAAGGTTAAAAAGAGTCTATAAAATCTTACCTTATGGTCAAACATTAAAAATTAGATAAATATGTCTACAAGGTTTTATTAAAATTAGGTTTAACAATAACACACCAATATAAAAATAAAATTTAGCTTATCTGGTATAAAAATCATACGAGAAGCATTGTTAAATGTAAAATAGTATTTGGCGTTCTTTGGTTTAAAAACTAATAAAAATAGGTGCTAAAGGAAATTTCTCAGTAAAAAGGCACTAAGGACTATAAAGTCCACAGCCAAGGTCCCCACATTTAAAACAAAAGGTAAATTTCTTAGAAATCATATACTTGGTTTATCTTCCACCTTCCTTTCTCTCAAAAACTAAAAGTCTTTTAGCACATGTACCACCCCTAGAATTTCCGGTAAACCAGCACCAGCCTGAAGATCACATTCTCATCAAAAGATGGAAAGAAGAAAAACTCGAGCCAGCCTAGGAAGGACCCTACCTTGTGCTGCTAACCACCAAGACCGCTGTGCATACAGCAAAAAAAAAAAAAAGATGGACTCATCACACCCGAGTCAAGAAAACGCCACCCCCTCCAGAGTCGTGGGCCATAGTCCCAGAGGAAAACCCTACCAAACTAAAGCTAAGAAAAATCTAACTCTTTTCATCTATTCTATTACTCTTTCTTCTTTCCTAGTTCTATTGCTGACCATCTAGTTATTAACATAACCAAGTCAATTTCGCCTCCAACTATTGCATTTAATGCTCGCCTTGTTATACCCTGTGGGGACTTGCCAAGTCAAAGACAGCTCTCTACTTCAGAAAAGTACTTCTGTCCTCCTGACTCTCCTCAGACTGGGCATTAGTAAACTAAGACCATATAATCCAGGGAGATTTTGATAAAGACCCCAGTGCCAACCAGGAGTCTTGCCCCCCGATGTAGAGCTTTCATGCCATAGTTGGTCCAACGTTCTGTGGATCACTACAGAGCAAGGATGGACTGCCCCAACCGGTTTTTGTAATTTCCTAAAACCATACATTCATTTTACTAGAGGATCACAGAAGTTAAAGATTTCAAACAAACTGTAGTAATTAAGACAGAATACCAAGATGCAAATGCCTGGTTAAAATGGATCAAATATTCTATCTGCACGTTAAACAAAAACAATTGTTACGCTTGTGCACATGGCAGGCCAGAGGCCCAGACTGTCCCCTTTCCACTAAGGTGGTCCTCTAGTTGACAAGGCATAGGCTGCATGGTAGCTCTTTTCCAGGATTCTACAGCCTGGAGTAATAAGTCACGCCAAGCTCTCTCTCTGCTATATCCCAAAGTCCAGCACCCTGCGGGTCAGCCCCCAAAGGCCATCCAGCCTCCGTCTCCCAACACTAAGTTCACTATGTGTCTCTCACGACAGGGAGGAAACTTAGCGTTCCTTGGAGACCTGAAAGGATGCAGTGAGCTTAAGAATTTTCAAGAGCTTATCAATCGGTCAGCCTTTGTTCATCCCCAAGCAGATGGGTGGTGGTATTGTGGTAGACCTTTACTAGGCACTCTGCTGAATAACCGGAGTGGCACTTGTGCTTTATAGCCCAATTGGCTATCCCTTTCACCCTGGCGTTCCACCAACCAGAAGAAAAAAAAAATAAGACATTGTAAAGCGAGAGAAGCCCCTTATAGGTCTTTCGACTCTCATGTCTATTTAGACACAATTGGAGTCCCACGAGGAACACCAGATCAATTTAAAGCTTGAAATCAAACAGCTGCGGGATTTAACTCAGTATTTTGGTGGATGACAGTTAATAAAAATGTACATTAGATAAACTACATATATTACAACCAACAGCAATGAGCTTTTCATAAGTTAAAAGAAAAACTCATGTCAGTCCCAGCCCCGAGGCCACCTGACCTGACAAAACTCTTTACACTCTTATGTGTCAAAAAGTGAAAAAATGACAGTTGGAGTTTTAACCCAGACTGTGGGGCCCTGGCCAAGGCCAGTGGCCTCTCTCTCAAAACAAATAGACAGGATTTCCAAAAGCTGGCCTCCAGGTCTAAGGGCCCTAGCAGCAACGGCCCTGTTAGCACAAGAAGCAGATAAACTAACCCTTAGGCAAAACCTGAATATAAAGGCCCCCCCCCCATGCTGTGGTAACTTTAATGACTACCAAAGGACATCATTAGTTAACAAATGCTAGATTAACCAAGTACCAAAGCTTGCTAGGTGAAAATCCCCACATAACCAATGAAGTTTGCAACACCCTAAACCCTACCACCTTGCTCTCGGTATCAGAGAGCCCAGTTGAACATAACTGTGTAGAGGTGTTGGACTTAGTTTATTCTAGCAGGCCCAACCTCCGAAACCATCCTTAAACATCAACAGACTGTGAGTAGTACGTGGACGGGAGCAGCTGCGCCAACCGCTGCAAAGTGACTCTGAAGAAGATGACAAGCCCTGCTCCAGTCACACCCGGAAGCTGACTGGTCCATGCACAGCCAAAGCATGAGGAAACTCATCGCAGGATTCATGTTCCTTAAAATTTAGACTTTTACAGTAAGGACTTAAACTGACCTTCCTCAGACTGAGGGCTGTTCCCAGGGTATACATCAAGTCACCGAGGTAGGACGAAAGGTTGCTACGGTCCTATTATTTTATAGTTATTGTAAATGTACTGGAACTCTAAAAAGAACTTGTTTGTATAATGTTATTCTATACAAGGTATGTAGCCCAGGAAATGACCAACCTGATGTGTGTTATGCCCCATCTGAGCCTCCCATGACCACAGTTTTTAAAATAAGATTAAGGACTGAGGACTGGTAAAGGTTCATAAATGATATGAGTAAAGTGTTTAGCCAAAACAGAAGAAAAAGAGGTGCCCAAACAAGTCACCTTAAAATTTGATGCCTGTGCTGTCATTAATAGTAATAAGTTAGGAATAAGGTATGGTTCTCTTAATTAAAAAAGAGGCTATATGGCAGAAAATAAGTACATCTGCCATAAATTAGGACTGTGTGGAAATAAATGTAAATACTAGTCTTGTGTCATTTAGGCCACTTAAATAAAAAAAAAAAAATGAAAAGGATCCAGCCCACATTCAGAAAGGAAAAAATGGCCCTTCCTATACTAAAGGACAACGTAACCCCTCAGAGCTAGTAATAACCAATCCCCTTGATCCTCGCTGAAAAAGAAAGGAGCATGTGACCTTAGGAATCGACAGGGCCCGACTGGATCCTCGAATAAATATCTTGGTTTGAGGAGAAGTTTACAAATGCTCTCCTGAGCCAGTATTTCAAACTTTCTATGATGAATTAAATGTGCCAGTACCAGAAATTCCAGGAAAAACAAGAAATTTGTTTTTGCAATTGGCCGAGCATGTAGCATAGTCTCTCAATGTCACTTCATGTCATGTATGTGGAGGAACTGTAATAGGAGATCAATGGCCATAGAAAGCCCGAGAATTAGTACCTACAGACTCAGTTCCTGATGAATTCCCGGCTCAAAAGAATCACCTTAATAATTTCTGGGTCCTAAAAGCCTCAATTATTGGACAATATTCCATAGCTAGAGAAGGAAAAGAATTCACTCACCCCATAGGATGACTTAGTTGTCTGAGACAGAAACTGTATAACAGTACCACAAAAACAGTCACTTAGTGGAGTTCAAATCACACAGAGAGAAATCAATTTAGTAAATTCCCAAAGTTGCAAATCGTGTGGACCCACCCGGAGTCCCACTGGGACTGGACGGCCCCCACTGGATTATACTGGATATGTAGGCATAGAGTTACGCCAAATTACCTGACCAGTAGGCAGGTAGTTGTGTTATTGGCACTATTAAACCATTTTTCTTCCTACTGCCCATAAAAACAGGTGAACTCCTGGGCTTCCTTGTCTATGCTTCCTGCGAAAAGACACGTATAGCTATAGGAAATTGAAGAAAATGATAAATGGCCCCCTCAGAGAATCACACAATATTATAGGCCTGCTACTTAGGCACAAGAAGGCTCGTGAGGATACCATACCCCCATTTAGATGATCAACCAAATCATACAAGTTACAAGCTGTCTTAAAAATAATCACTAATAAAACCGGCAGAGCCTTGACTATTCTGGCCTGGCAAGAAACTCAGATGAGAAATGCTATCTATCAAAATAGATGAGCTTTTGACTACTTGCTAGCAGCTGAAGGAGAGGTCTATATGAAATTTAACTTTACTAATTGCTGCCTACACATAGATAATCAAGGGCAAGTAGTTGAAGACATAGTTAAAGATATGACAAAACTGGCACAAGTGCCCATGCAAGTGTGGCATGGATTTGATCCTAAGGCCATGTTTAGAAAATAGTTCCCAGTGCTAGGAAGATTTAAAACTCTTATAATGAGAGTTATAATAGTAATAGGAACCTACTTACTGCTCCCTTGTTTGCTACCTGTACTTCTTCACATGATAAAAAGCTTTATCACTACCTTAGTTCACCAAGATGCTTCAGCACAAGTGTACAATATGAATCACTATCAATCTGTCTTGCAAGAAGACATAGGTAGTAAAGATGAAAGTGAGAACTCCCACTATTGAGTGAGAGTCTCAAAGTGGGGGAATAAGGGAGGAGACCACCCCTCATATTGTCTTACGCCCAATTTCTGCCTCCAAAGAAAGAAAAAGTAAAAACTAAAAGGCAGAAATGAAATCCACAAGCAGACAGCCCGGTGCCACACCCTGGGACTGGTAGTTAAAGATCAACCCCTGACCTAATTGGTTATGTTATCTATAGATTACAGACATTGTATAGAAAAGCACTGTGAAAATCCCTGTCGTGTTTTGTTCGGATCTAATTACTGGTGCATGCAGCCCCCAGTCATGTACCCTCTGCTTACTCAATCGATCACAACCCTCTCACGTGCACCCCCTTAGAGTTGTGAGCCCTTAAAAGGGACAGGAATTGCTCACTCGAGGGAGCTCGGCTCTTGAGACAGGAGTCTTGCTGATGCCCCTGGCCGAAAAAAACCCTTCTTTAACTCAGTGTCTGAGGAGTTTTGTCTGCAGCTCATCCTGCTACATTATCACTTAGTAAACACTAGTAGAACCAGATTTTAGGTAAGTCCTATGGCGATCCACACACCAAGCTAACATTTGTCCCAGGCCTGAACAAAAATTAAGCAGCTGCAATTAACTGAGGCTAGGTAAAGCTCACCAAAGGTGTGCCCTCCAGCCATCTTCTCCTCTTGGTAAGTTCTGTCTTTCGGGGGAGGGCTGAAGTGAGGAGACCTTTGCTGAGGAGGAATGATAGTGGCTCTGTGTCTGGCTGATTTTCAGTTGCCTTCACTTTGCACTTTAGTGAGGAAATGAAGCTGAGATGGGCAAGAGGGAATGAAATAGGTGTGGGAGGGAGAATGACACAGACTTTGGGGAATTAAGGGAACTCTTGATCTCTCCTATGGAGTTTTGGTCTGTACATCACTTATCTCTCCTAAATCTTGCTATTAATAGGGCTCTTTTACCATAGTCTTCCTTCATATGAATATGTACTAAGCCATTTCTGAAAAGGAAGCTTTTCTGGATGAAAACAAAGAAGTCAACTGGCCTTCACGTTCCATCTGGTCACTCCCCTCCCCCACCCCGACCCCCCAACCAATGCACCTCCTCCAGGCTCACTGCTGCCACTGCAGAATCAGTGCCCATGGACTCTAAGACCCTCTGGTCCTACAGGCCTTTGTCAAATAACAGGATTAACCAACAATATCTTCCCACAAAAGCAAAAGAGATTCCTGGGGGCAGGGATGAGGCATTTTCATAAGCTACACACACACAGACACACACACACACACACACACACACACTCAAAAACAGTGACCTGGATGGAATCTGGGGACCAGAAGAGTCATCCAAGGTTAGAGCAGAGTTTGGGGTAACCTAGGGGACTCCCTCAACAGGAATAAGATGCCCAGTGATGATTCAGACAGTTAGTTAAGAAGTATTTTAGGGAGCATTGGTTAAGTACTAGGTAGTATGCTAGGCACCAAAGATACCACAATGGCTCCCCTCATGGCATCTGCAGAAAAAAACAAAAAAGAAAGGACACTGCCCAGGGCCTGTGCAGGAGGAGGTCTCCTTGTGCTGGTGCTCTGGTCCTTGGGCAAAGCCCTCATTGAATTTCCTACTGATTTCAGGCTGCACAACCTATTGAAAACCTAACAGAATGTGTTTACATCTACTTTTTTAAAGTATTTTATTTTTGAAATGATTGTAGGGCTTACCTCAAATGTTGTTCTTTGTACCATGACAGTGAGTGGAGATTTTAGATGCTTACAAACGTTTACATGAGGATTTCATCTCTTCTCCTGGACTAATGGCTGGAACATAATTATGAACTGTGTTTGTTAACCAAATAGAGATATTCCATGAGACAAGAAGGCTGATTCCTAATATGGAGGTATCCTTGGGCCAGGGCCCACTTATCCTGGTATCCATCTCCTCCTCCCGACACAGAGGTGCCTTCATTAGTAGAGGAAAGAAAGAGGTCTTTGTGATGATGTAATTCCCAGACCACCCTACACAGACAATAAAACTGAATGTGAGAGAAGCCGGGTGAAATAACAGCTCAGAAATCATAGAATACCAGTGCAGCAGGGGCCTAAGAGGTTATTTAGCCTAATCTTCTAATGTTAGAAATGGGCAAATAACACCAAAAAGGGAAGAGACCTGTCTAAGATTACATGGCCAGCTAATGGTGAGCTATTTTCATAAAGGTAAATATGGGGAAATTCATTCCACAGAAATTCTAATAACTATGTGTTTGATGATGATATGCTAAGCAGGAGGGCTCTCACCATAGTGTGTGACAAGTGGCTGCAATGCAACATGACCAGTGCTACCACAGAGTATAGACAAGGCACTGTGGGATCACAGAGGAGGAAGCCTCTCACTCTTCCTGGGGGCACTGTGGAAGGCTTCATGCAAAAGGGGACTTCTGAGTTGGGTCTTTATGAATGAATAGAAGTTGGTTGTATAGGAAAGGAAAAAGGTCTTTCCAGAATATGGAACAGCATGTAAAGGCATAAACATGTGAAAGAACATGATGTGTTTGGGGGATAAAGAGTGGTTTCCCATGGTAAAAATGGAGATTTATTGGAAGGGAAATAGAGGAGACAGCAAAAAAGTAAAGGAAGGAGTAGCTGTGAAGGCTTTGGACAGCATGCTAAGAAGTTTTTCCTGGAGAGAAGTTATCTTTGTGCTTTAAAAAACAATGTAGTAGCAAAAGGATGAAGAATGGGTTGAACAAAAATAGACCCGTGACAGGAAGTCTAGCTGGGTGGATAACACAGTATTTCAGGTGGAAAATAGAGTAAAAATTTTGAAAATGAACAAACAATCCAGAGCACTTGTGAAGGCTGAATTAAAGCAGTGATATTTAGATGGTAGACTCAGCAGGATTTCATAAAAGATGATTAGACATGAGGAATAAAATGGAGAATGGGGCAGCAAACTACTGCCCTTGGGTCATGTGCAGGCTGCCATCTATTTTGTACAGCCCGAGTGCTGAGAATGGTTTTTACATTCTCATGTGCATGTAAATGCTTCCTTCAATAGCTGAGAAGAAACAAAAGAAGCATCTTTCATGTAATTTCACATGAAAATCATGTCAAATTCAAGTTTCAGTGACTATAACTAAAATTTTATGGGAACATAGCCACACTTGTTCATTGACCTATTGTCTATGGCAGCAAAGACAGAGTTGAATAGGACTCATAAAGCCTTAGATATTTACTATTTGACCCTTTCAGAAAAAGTTGCTGACCTCCTGCAGGATTCTCCAACTCAGTTAAAATCAGTTCATCTTTCCAGTTGCCCAGACCAAAACCTTTGGAGTCATCTTAATTCTACTCTTACCCGCCATCTGATCTTTTATCAAGATCTGCTATATTTTAAAAATATATCCAGAATTTGATACTCACTCACTCCTTCCCTTGCTACCACTCTGTTCCTGAACACAGCCATCTCTCAGCTGGGTCATTCTAGTAGCCTTTACTTATTTATTTGTTATTTATTGAGACAGGGTCTTGCTCTGTCACATATACTAGAGTGCAGTGGTGCGATCACGGCTCACTGCAGTCCCACACTCCTGGGATCAAGCGATCCTCCCATGTCAGCCTCCTGAGCAGCTGGGACTACAGGTGTGCACCAACACCCATGGCTACGTAGAGATGGGGTTTCACCATGTTGCCCAGGCTGGTCTTGAACTCCTGAGCTCAAGAAGTCTGCCCACTTGGCCTCCCAAAGAGTTGGGATTACAGGTATGAGCCACCATGCCCAGCCTCATTCTAGAAACCTTTTGCCTCATCTCATCTTTTGCTTCATCTCCGCCTGCTTCAGTCACTTAACACCATCTGAGCAATGATGTTTTAGCACCATCAGTTAAAACAGAATTGAGATCACGCCATTCCTCTGCACAAAGTCTTCCCAAGTCTTCCCATATAACTCTGAGTAAAGGCCCAAGTTTTACAATGGCTTCCAGGGCCCTACACGTCCTGCCTCTCCCCTTTCTCTTGTTATGCCTGGGACCAACCCCCATTCCACAATCATGCTCACTCTCTTCTCCAGTCACATCAACCTCCTTATTGGTCCTCAATAATGTACCATGTCCACACCTGCCTCAAGATTCTTGCATCTGTCATTCCTTCCACCTGTAATGTTCTTTTCCAAGATATACATATGGTTCTCTCTATCACCTCCTTCGGATTGGGACTCAAATCTACCCTTCTCAGTGAGGCCTTCTCTAGCCATCCTACTTAATATTGACAACCATCCTCAGACCACAACCCTCCATTTCTCTTTTTCTTGCTTTATTTTGCTCTCTAGCACTTACTACCACTCAAACAAAAAACATACATTACCAATTTATCTTGTTTATTGCCTGTCTGCCCTACTAGAATGTAAGCTCCAGGAAGGCAGGAGTTTTTGTTTTGTTTTCCTTTCTAGTGCCTAGTACAGTGCATGGTACATGTTAGGCACTCAATAAATAATTGCTGAAAGAATGTGAATAATGGATCAGAAAGTGACTAGGAGATAAAAAAAGAGAAGCAGGTAGAGATAACTCTTTCAAGGCATCTGGTGAGTAGCTAAAGAGGAAACCAGTTATCAGGAGATTTTCTCCAAATGGGAAAGACTCAAGCATATTTACAGAACGTCAGGGCAACAGAGTGGCAAAAAAAAGATGGGATATGATAAATAGCATATCTGGCTATGCCAAGTCTGGGAGGAAGCTGAAAGAAATGGCCTTATGAGCAAGGAGAGAAGGGACCTTCTTGGAAGTGACTAGGGCAGGAGGGGAGCACAAAAAGACATTTGCACATATGGATGGGACTGGCTGGATATGGTAGAAAGGGAACTTGAAGGAGCTCATAGCTGGTCTCAGTTTTCCATTTGAAGATCCACAGAAGGGTTTTAGGAGCTATGGACAACAACTTGGGTGCCATTGTTCAAGGGGTGCCCCTTGAACAATGCAGGTTTGAATTTCAAGAGTCCACTTATATGCAAATTTTTAAAATAAATGTATTAGAAAATTTTGTGAGAATTGCAACAATTTGAAAAAATTGCAGATGAATTTTGTGATCTAGAAGTATCAAAAAAAATTAAGAAAAAGTTAGATATGCCAAGGAGTTCAAGACCCACGAGGGCAACATAGCAAGACCATGTCTATACAAAAAAGATGTACTTTGGAAAAATGAGAATGCACACTGATTAGAAGAAAAGGGAAGCTCTGCAGTGCTAAGGGTTCTACTCACTCTAGAAACCATAAATTTATTGCAAAGTTTGTGGATTTTTCTCCAGCAACACTGGGCAGCCAATGAGAATGAAGTGGTAAGAACCAGTATTATTAGAATAATTATGAAATTAAAGCCTTCATTGGATACTTCAGGTCCTGATCAAAATGTAAAACTCTGGGGGATAAAATCTTAAATGAATGAGTAAACGACAGGAATGACCAGTGCTGCCGGCCTAATTTGGGTGCCTTCAGCAGACAGGTACAATTCAAGTTGGTGTTCCTTGAAAGAACATGTCTTGAGGACAGTTCCAGAGAAAGAAAGTTGAAAAGTGGCCCTCTGGCAAGTAGGCTCTGAAAGGGTAGTGAAAGAATCCACACAGGAGGGCCATGTCCAACAGAAATGGAATTGAAAACCCAAAAGATGAAGAAAAAGATCAACAGAGAAAAACAAAAGTCACTTACGTTACAACTCATAAGAATGGACCCAGATATTTTAAAGTGCTGAAATGTGTCATCTTGGGAAAATGGAGGATCTCACTTGCAAAGAAAGATCCCTCAACTCCTAACATACAGGCTCCATACAGTCATGGGCTACTAGGCTATTTACAGAACCTGAGAAATCCAGTGCAGTCCATAACAAAAAGACTATTTCAAATTTCAAAGACCAATGAAAATTGAGTTGTCAATTTTAATAGCTACCATTACTTGTGCCATGCAATGCATTTTACATTGTCAATCTCGTTTAAACCTCGCAACTTCCATGTAAAGAAGGAATTCTTATTCTCATTTTATAGATGAAGACACAGAGGCTTACAGGGGTTAAGTAACTTGTCTTAAGTCATAGAATAAATAAGGGGTTGAACCAGAAATCAAATTGAAATGTATCTAATCCTAAAGACCATGCTTTTAACTCCTGTTCTCTCTTGGACTCTAACACTGTTTTTTCTTATGAAAACACAGGAATGATGACTAGTTGAGTGCATTCTTATGAAACTCATAGTCATTCTATGATGTAGGTTTCCTTAGGAGGACATTTTTTTTACACGAAATTATTGACTTAGAGTTGATCCTTGAACAACACAGGTTTGAACTGCGAGGGTCCCCTTACACGCAAATTTTTTCAACAACTATATGGGAAAATATTTTTGGAGATCTGTGACAATTAGAAAAACCTTGAGATGAACCATGTAGCCTAGAAATATTTTAAAAAAATAAGAAAAAGTTACTCATGTCACAAATGCGTAAAATATACATCAATACTTGTCTGTCTTCTCATTTACTACCATAAAATGTAAACAAATCTATTATAAAAAGTTAGAACTTATCGAAATGTCAGAATGTGTACATACACACAAAAACTGTGTGATGCCATTTGTAGATGAGAAAAAATGTAAATGTAAAGATTAAATCCTCACTGCACAAAATGAACTGTAGTACATACTGTACTACTGTAATAATTTCACAGCTACCTCCTCTTGCTATTGTGGTGAGCTCAAGTGTTGCAAGTATCTGCTTAAAACACCATGTGACACCAATCATCTCCACGTGAACAGTTCATCTCTCCAGTAAATTGCGTATAGCAGTTAAAAGTGATCTCTTGAGATTCTCGCATATTTTTCATCATGTTTAGTGAAATACCATAAATCTTGAATAACACCATGGGACTCTAACGAAGTGCCACTAAAGATGCTAGAAGTACTCCCAAGTATCAGAGAAAAGTCATGACATTATAAGAAAAGTTGAATTGCTTGATATGTACCATAGGTTGAGGTGTGCAGCTGTGGTTACCTGCCATTTCAGTCAGACGACATAAACTTACAGTATCGATAAATGCAGCACAGTTCTGCAAATGTGTTTTCCCTTCCTTATGATTTTCTTAATAACATTTTCTTTTCTCCAGTTTCTTTGTTGTAAGAATACAGTATATAATACAAAATATGTGTTGATTGACTATTATCAGTAAGGCTTCTGGTCAACAGTAGGCTATTAGTAGTTAAGTTTGGGGGGAGTTAAAAACTAAACACAGATTTTTGACCGTACAGGGGGTCAATGTCCATAACCCCCACATAGTTCAAGGGTCAACTGTATTCTAACCAGTATCATATCTTTCCATTTGTTGTGTCCTACAGTGGGGCACAGCAGGTACCAAATGAATGAATGGGAGTCCTTGGGCCTACGAGAATGCTACACCAAAGCACTGAGATAATTTGTGGACAGACTGATGGCAGTGATCTTGAGGAATGAAGAATGGGAGATTCAAGAACACCAGAGAGAAAGTGGAAGAAGGCAGATTCTACAGAGCACAAAGCTGTGAGCTTATCCAGGATGCAGAGCAAGACCTGGCCTTATTATTACTGAAGTGATGGTTAATGCACCCCACACCTACTAACCATCACTTCAGGACTGATCATTGAGATCCAGCACATACTCACTAAGGACAGTCATTTCAGACCAACCCACTGCCTTCTTTGCCTGGGCTTGCAGAAATACCATAAGCCGCAGCAAGCAGCTGGAGCTGGGTGGTGGCTGACCCTTCAAAAGAGGTTCTATGTCCTTCCATTCACCCATTTACAGCCCCTGGATTAGCTGACAGACTGAATGACGAATCAGGACTTTACAGTGAAATATAACAGGGGTGAAAATAAGATCTTGCACTTGGTTTCAAAAACCCAACTGAGTAAATCCAAGATAGGGAAGGCTGTGATTTAGGAGCAACAAATATAAAAAAGTCTTTGAGTAAGCTGATAACAAGTTCAATGAGAGATCACAGTGCGACGTGGCTGGCAGAATAGTTAGAAGCAACCTTAGCTGCATTAAAGGAACATAGTGTCTGTGCTAGAATAAGGGAGGTGACAGTCCTAATCTGGGGTGGCTGGCCTGCACTACAGCTGTACTATGGTGACTTCTGGAGAGCTCACTTTGAGAAGGTGTGGTAACAGGTCGATCTGCTAGGTATTCTCCATTTCCCCCATCCCCACTGTGATCTATTCTCTGTGCACTATGGAAGCTGCCCCTATATATTCCAGATCCCTTGCTCTGATGGGTTCCCACTGGGTTCAGCCCAAGTAGGTGATGCAATGGCAAGAAGACAGAGAACATGCAGAATGTGCATTTCTTGTGCCACTCTCTCCTTGCTCTGTCTGCACATTTCTGACAGTGGCTGCATCCCTCTATGACTATAGTTCCAGTCCAGCAGCCCCTCGTCCATAGCCCCAGCTTGTAATAGGTTCCAATTTGCTTCCCTTGTCCCTCAGGCCTCCGAGTGATTAAGAGCTTCCCCCTGTTACTAGCCCCTAGGGACCTCAGCATCCCTTCTTAGTTCCCTTAACCCTGCCCACAGCTCTGTCAATAGCCCCTTCACTAAATTATTTTCAAAATCTCAACAAATTGGCCTTCTTTTTCCTGCAGGGACCCTGACTGAAACTAAAGAGAAAGGATGCAAAAGACCTTAAAATTATGTCTGTGAGGAATAGAGGATGTTGGGCCCAGTGGCGAGAAGACTCAAGAAAGCAGGATAGCCTACTTCAGCAAGGTATCAATAAAGGGCCACCCCAGACTCATTCTCTGGCTCCAACAGTAATAGGTACAGAGGGATACATTTGGGGCTAAATATAAAATAAACCTTTCTACAGAGTAGGTAAAGATGGTTCTCCTGGTAGCAGATATTTTTTATTGCATGAGCTTCAGTATTTCTCAATTGCCCCATCTTAAACCGGATGAGACTATGTCAGGAATGCTGTAAGGAATAAGTTAGAAACATGGTCTAGAAAAGAGCTTTCCAAGCCAGGGTTTCATGATTTGTCACCAACTGTACACTACTCAGTGGGTTACCAAAATAACCAATGTGGGGAAACTTCCGTATGTTGTTGCTGCTTCTCGTTTCAATCTAGAGAACAGAAGTCTAGTTCTTCATCAAGTCTGATAATCCTGAACACTGAAGACGTTTTATACTTTAAGATGACTTACAAACATGAAACATTTTACACAGCATCACAGCTTTCAAAAGGTTATTTCCAATTCACGGAGCAATCTATTAAAAACATTTTTTAGGGGGCAAGAGAAGTTGATTAATGGTTACAAATATACCATTTGATAGAAGACCTAGTGTTAGATTGGTAAAGTAACTATATTTTACAATAACCTCTTGTATATTTCAAAATATCTAGAATTCCAGTGGTCTAGCATAGAGAAAAGGCAAATATTTAAGGTGATGGATATCCCAAGTACACTGATTTTGTCAGAGGCATGTGAACCGCAGCAACTCCATCTTGAATGGGGCTAGGTAAAATAAGGCTGAGTGAGACCCACTGGACTGCATTCCCAGAAGGTTAAGGCATTCTAATTTACAGGATGAGATAGGATGTCGGCACAAGATACAGGTCATAAAGACCTTGCTGGTAAAACAGGTTGCAGTAAAGAAGTTGGCTAAAACCCAAAACCAAAATGGCGACCAGTGCAGACACTAGTCTTCTGCATTGATACACTCCCACCAGTACCATGACAGTTTACACATGCCATGGCAACGTTACCCTATATGGTCTAAAAAGAGGAGGCATGAATAATCCACCCCTTGTTTAGCATACCGTCAAGAAATAACCATAAAAATGGACAACCAGCATCCCCAGGCTGCTCTGTCTATGGAGTAGCCATTCTTTTATTCCTCTACTTTCTTAATAAACTTGCTTTCACTTTACTGTGTGGACTCATCCTGAATGCTTTCTTGTGTGAGATCCAAGAACCTTCTCTTGGGGTCTGGATTGGGACCCCTTTCCTGTAACAACTTGATCTTTACAAATTATATGAACGTATTAATCACATGTGCCCCAAAACTATGTACATCATGCATCAATTTAAAAAATGTTTAAAACAAAAGTTTTAACTCAGCAACTTCTATCTACACACCAATCTTCTATCTACACATCAGCACTTCTTGAGAACTGCCACCTCAGTTTTCAAACCAAAAACCAGGATGCAAAATCTGCCCATGGGCAAAAAATATTCTACATGCAAACTACCCTAAAAAAAAAAAAAAAAAAAAAGAATAAGGTCGCCTCAATTCACTCTGGTGGGGGGGTGGGGGTGGGGAGGCCCATGACGATGTTTGTGTCTCACGCAGGTTTTCTCCTTTGGTGGGAGTTTATCGTGTATTACACCGAGGGCACGCTAGATTTGCCAGTTTTTCGCTCATTCATTCAACAAACACTCGATGTCCACCTACTCCATTAACAGGGCCCTTCTCGGCCCTCGGGATGGACAAAAGATCCGAAGAGGCCAACGCCACGACGCTGCTGCCAGAGGACGTCAGCAGGTCCAGGAAACGACCTGATTTTAAGGACCAATGAAGTCAACGAGTGAGAGTGACGGCGCCCAGGAAAGTTGCGGCGGAAACTTGGGAAATGCCAGCCTTCGGGCGCAGAGGGCGGGGCAGGGCCTACCGGATCGCGCTGCCTGCGGTCTGGGGCCCCGCCTGGGCTACGGTCCCGCCGCCTCCGGCCGCCAAGCGGCGCCTGCCCACTGCCCGGCGGGGGCGTCGGCCTGGTCTCCAGCCCAGGAGGGCAACGCCGCGAGCAGGCGGGGCGGCCTCGATGGCCCGCGAGCCCCAGGCTCAGTGTGGGGCGCGAGTCGCTCCTGCCGGACGTGCCCGAGAAGCGCGCGCACTCATCGCGGCGCGCTCCCGAACGGCCCCAGCGCCCCGGCCCCTCCGCCCCTATGGCACCCCCCACCTCCTACCGCCCGACTGGCCTGCCTGGCCGCACTCACCCTCCTTAGCTTTCTTCCTCCGGGCCAGGGTCCCTCCGAGTTTCCCCAAGAAGGAATCATCTTTCTTGCGGGACGGGGGCGACTTAGGAGTGGGGGACTTGGGGACAGAAGGCGACTTCTGCGGGGAGGTGGCCATGGCGCGGCTCAGGCAGCCGCGGGCCGGTCGGGACGCGGAGCTGGCGCTGGGCGGACGCGGCGGGCGGCGGCGGCGGCCGCGGGCTGAGGCTGCGGCTTTCCAAACGGAAGCGGAATTATTCCAAGCATTTGAGGCAGCTCACGCTCGCCTTTCCCTTCCCTCGCTCCCTCCCTCGCTCCCTCCCTCGCACCGCCCTCTGCCCTGGAAGGAGCTGCGCTCCCGGGGCCGCGCCCTGCGCCCCTGGGTTGCCCCAAGCAGGAGGGATGCCCCAAAACTGCTACTTGCAGTACAGGAGGCCGTGTGTGCCCAGGTTGGGAGCGCTCGAGCTGGAAAGCTCCATTTACCCAGGCTCTGCACCCACCACACATCCTGGGGCAAAGCAAATCTGAGAACCAACCCAACCCTGCTACTCTCCCAGGGTCTTCCAGCCGGGGCTGGTGAGCTCGCTCTTCCCCAGCACTACCGCCTGTGGAGTTATCAGGCCCACGTCTTGCGCCCACAAGACTGCAGCTCCTGGAAGAAATTACTAGAGTGAACCAAAATGTGTCCAGGCCCCACCAAAGTGGGCAGAACCAATCACTCCTGAACCTATCCATGATGGTCAACCTCCTCTTATCTACTCCCATCCGAGACTGAGAAGCCTGGAGTGCACGAGGGTAAAGCCGAGGCTGCTTATTGTAAGACATCCGTGTTTCTAGCAGCTTATATAAAGGGAGATCACACATGGTGGTGGAAACATGAATGGGAAAAGCACAACCATGAGCTCCTACAGGACCTCCCCCAAAATTTATCCTGCTAAATAAAAGCAAGAGAGTGACAACCAGACTCATTGAGATAACAGGGGAATCACACAAAGCACAATGTTTGAAGGACTCCCATACTGGAAATGATTAAAAGGCACGTGTTATTGTGCTTGCCCATCTCAAGTTCTCACTCGGGCTGTTTGTCCCTCTGTCTCTCTCACACAGGGACTCACAGCGCCTTGGCAACTGTGTTTCCTCCTTATGGCCCCTTCCCTCTAGGCTGCAGCTGATTGAACCTGGGTGAACAACTAATCCAAAGGGCGGTACTGCTTTACTGAAGAGCAGCTGATTGGCTAGCCCCAGTTAAGACTCTGCACTAAGCTGGAGAGACTGTTGTCAGAAGTTGTGCTCCTGACTGATGATCACTCGCAGTCAAGACTGGGGTAGCTGTTTCTAACCACGTGCTTGCTGACGAGTAGGGAAACAAAAGAAAGGAGCAAAGAAGTGTGCTCAAGAAGCCACTTGGTCTGTGTATTGGAAACCGTGGGGAGTAGCTGCTTGGACCTCAAATGTTTTCCCAGACCCCACTTGCACTTCCTGCCAAGGCCAAATGTGCTTCTTCCCAGGAGCTGTTACTCAGCCTTTTATTAACCCATCCACCTTACCTTAGACTAAATAAACTGACAAGCAACAGTTTCTGAGTAGAACTAAAATTTAACAAACAAGACAGTCAATAGAGTCTCAACACTGTATAGGTTCATTTTATCTTTGCTTGAGAGTCATAATTTTACTTTTTTTTTTTTTTTTTTTTTTGGGAAATTCTACTTTAGTTGGTGCCTCTTACCTAACAGCAGAAAAGTCACGATGCCCACTAGCCTGGGAGGATTACTACAACTCCTCCTCCCAGACAATAAATCTTAAAGGGATGATGAGAACCCAAAATAGAAGTGTGTTTTGCTTACATCATTAATCATTTTCATTCAGGATATCAGATGTAGGACATCTTCAAAAGCGTATCTCCAGCACCTGGAGCTCTTGTCAGGGAATTAAGGGACACATAGCTCAATAGCTGTGTGATCTTGGAAAGGTTTACTCCCTTTTCTGAGTCTCCATTTCCTCATCTACAAAATGAAATGGTTGGTACAGAAGGGTGGTTCTCAAACTTGATTGTACATCACAGTCCCCTAGAAGTTTGTTACATTCACAGGCCCCATCTCCAGAATTCTGATTCAGTAGATCTCAGGTGAAACCAAGGGATAGGTGTTTAAACAGACTCCATCAGGTGATTTCGATGTACTAACAGCTGATTCACACACTGATGTCTTGCCATTTATGGCTACTTTCAGCTCTAACAATTTGTGGTTCTTTATTCTTTCAAAAATTGCTAATTTCTATATGCAAGACTTAGTCTTAAATGTGGCATAATCAAAATTACCCATGGAGATTCCTTCAATTGCCCATGCATGCTTTTACATATATAATACTCCTCAGTAATTGTTATGTTCATTAAACTTTGAAAACCACTGAGCAAGGCTAAAAGGAAGAGTAAAGTCTTGATTGTTGAATGCCAGCTCCCAGAAAATATCAGCAAAATAAGCTGTGGAAGAAGGCAAAGCTGAATTTTTTGTATACCATGATAAGAAGAGCCCTGCCTTGGCAGAGTCTCAGTAGCATCTGGGAGTAGGGGAAGGGATATTTATAAAGTTTTGGAATCTTGATGAAGACAGGTCTTTCAGTGGAATGGTGCTTGATTAAGTTTGACTAAGGATCATGATATGATAGATTAGGACTGGTAGACCCAAGGCAAAGCTTTCCAAGATTCTTGGAGAGTAAATAGTCTTTTTAATGCTATCTATTAAAAAGTGTAATGGGTTTATGTTCATTTCGATGAGATTTGGTGGGAAGTTCTTGAAAAGAACAAGAAAGCTATTCATAGCTTTTATCTTCCTGGGCAAGAAATTTTTGGAAGACAGACAGGGGAATGATAAAGTCCTGTTAATGTATGCAGTAACCTGCATTGGTGGGAATGGTTTCCAAGGTCTCATTATTATGCCGATATCTTGTTATTCAAGCATTTCTACTGGTAAGATCATTATCAATCTTTCTGGAAAGGCCAGTGGGAATGGGTGGTGAATTATAAATCAGTGCTACTCACAGTGTAGTCTGCAAACCAGTATTGATCTGGATACCATTATTAGCTGCCAAGACCAGCTCGGTCGGGGAGACCCTAACCCAGCAGTGCTAGAGGAATTAAAGAGACACACACAGAAATATAGAGGTATGAAGTGGGAAATCAGGGGTCTCACAGCCTTCAGAGCTGAGAGCCTCAAACAAAGATTTACCCACATATTTATTAATAGCAAGCCAGTAATTAGCATTGTTTCTATAGATATTAGATTAACTAAAAGTATCCCTTATGGGAAACAAAGAGATGGGCCGAAATAAAGGGATGGGTCGGGCTAGTTATCTGCAGCAGAAGCATGTCCTTAAGGCACAGATCACTCATGCTATTGTTTGTGGTTTAAGAACGTCTTTAAGAGGTTTTCCACCCTGGGTGGGCCAGGTGTTCCTAGTCCTCATTCTAGTAAACCCACAACCTTCCAGCATGGGTGTTATGGCCATCATGAACATGTCACAGTGCTGCAGAGATTTTGTTTATGGCCAGATTTTGGGGGGCCTGTTCCCAACAATTAGCCAATGACATAAATGTAGAAATTGAGAGTTTTTAGAAACTTTTATAGCAATTTAACAACACTTTATGTCTGTTTAATCTAATAATAAAAATCAGGAGCATATATTTTGAATATCTTTTCATTCTATTTTTCTAGTAAGTTTTATTTTTATTTTATTTACAAAAATATTGCTCTATGATGAATTGGTCCTTTAGCAGATTGTTTGAGAAGCACTGTTCTACATTGCTCCTGTTTGCTTACAGAATTCATCTACTCTCATTTGATATAATGCTTTTAGAATCCTTAAGAATGCAAATTGATCTGTTTTTTGTTTGGAAGATTAAATGAGATAATCTATGAGAAAGCACCATCTACAGGGCCTGGCACTGAAGTAGGCTGAATCTAAATCTTACTTAGAGACATGCTGCATGCTATTCTTTGATAGGATGAGAAGACCTTGTACCAGCTCCCTCCAATCTAAATTGGTATTTACAACTATGTCCCCACTGAACAGCACCCCCTCTCATGCTTGGTCTTTGTTTTCATCTTACACAAGGGGTTTGATTATAAGGACAGATCATCAATTAAATGTATGATGTGTAAGACTCTGCTGAATCTCTAGGCTGCCTCTTCTTGAAATTGGGGCCTAGACAAATGCACTGGAAGAGAATAAAGTCAGGTTCCAATCTTAGCTCAGCAGCCAGGTGATCTTGGATAAATCTCTTCCCTTTCTGCATTTACTTTTCCCATCATCTATAAAATGAAGCCAAGGCAGTACCTACTAAAGCCAACTGTCATACATACCTTATGATCAACAATTTCAATTATGGATTATACCCAACAAAAATGAGTACATGTGTACACACAGATATAGGCTCTAGAAAGTTCACAGCAGCACCATTCAAGTGCCTGCTAACAGTTGAATTGATTGTGATAACCACAGCAATGAGAGTGAACAATTTGCAACTACAAGCAGCAATAGGAATGTATCTTACAATATAATGTTGAGCGAAGGAAACCAGACACAAAAGAGCACATACTGTATAATTCTATTCACATAAAGTTCACAAACAGGCAAAACTATTCTATAATGTTAGTAGTCGGGATATTGATTAGCCTCGGACGGTATAGTGACTAGAATGAGATGGGCGGCATGAGGGAGACCACTGGAGCTGGTAATGTTCTGTTTTCTGATCTGGGTACTGGTTACATAGATAAACTCACTTTTAAAAATCAATGGGACATACAAATAGTACTTTCAGCAAATTTTCTGTATGTATTTTATACTTCAATAAAAATCTACAGCTGGGCATGGTGGCTCACGCCTGTAATCTCAGCACTTTGGGAGGCTGAGCTGGGCGGATTGCTTGAGTTTGGAGTTCAAGGCCAGCCTTGACAACATGGCAAAAACCTGTCTCTACAAAAAATAGAGACATGTTGGTTTGCTGCACCCATCAACTTGTCATTTACATTAGGTATTTCTCCTAATTCTATCCCTCCCCCAGCCCCCACCCCCAAACAGGCCCTGGTGTGTGATGTTCCCTGCCCTGTGTCCATGTGTCTCATTGTTCAACTCCCACCTATGAGTGAGAACATGCGGTGTTTGGTTTTCTGTCCTTGTGATAGTTTCCTTAGAATGATGGTTTCCAGCTTCATCCATGTCCCTTCAAAGGACATGAACTCAACCTTTTTTATGGCTGCATAGTATTCCATGGTGTATATGTGTATATGTGCCACATTTTCTTAATCTGGTTTATCATTGATGGACATTTGGGTTGGTTCCAAGTCTTGGCTATTGTGAATAGTGCCACAATAAACATACATGTGCGTGTGTCTTTATAGTAGGATGATTTATAATCCTTTGGGTATTTATCCAGTAATGGCATAGCTGGGTCAAATGATATTTCTAGCTCTAGATCCTTGAGGAATCACCACACTGTCTTTCACAATGGTTGAACTAATTTATACTCCCACCAACAGTGTAAAAGTGTTCCTATTTCTCCACATCCTCTCCAGCATCTGTTGATTCCTGACTTTTTAATGATTGCCATTCTGACTGACATGAGATGGTATCTCATTGTGGTTTTGATCCGCATTTCTCTGATGACCATTGATGATGAGCATTTTTTCATATGTTTGTTGGCTGTATAAATGTCTTCTTCTGAGAAGTGTCTGTTCATATCCTTTGCCCACTTGTTAATGGGGTTGTTTTTTTCTTGTAAATTTGTTTAAGTTCTTTGTTGATTCTGGATATTAGCCCTTTGTTAAATGGGTAGATTGCAAAGATTCTCTCCCATTCTGTAGGTTGCCTGTTCACTCTGATGATAGTTTCTTTTGCTGTGCAGAAACTCTTTAGTTTAATTAGATCTTATATGTCTATTTTGGCTTTTGTTGCCATTGCTTTTGGTGTTGTAGTCATGAAGTCTTTGCCCATGCCTATGTCCTGAATGGTACTGCCTAGGTTTTCTTCTAGGGTTTTTATGTTGTTAGGTCTTACATTTAAGTCTTTAATCCATCTTGAGTTAATTTTTGTATACAGTATAAGGAAGGGATCCAGTTTCCGCTTTCTACATATGGCTAGCCAATTATCCCGGCACCATTTATTAAATAAGGAATCCTTTTCCCGTTGTTTGTTTTTGTCAGGTTTGTCAAAGCTCAGATGGTTGTAGATGTGTGGTGTTATTTCTGAGGCCTCTTTTCTGTTCCATTGGTCTATATATCTGTTTTGGTTACTGTAGCCTTGTGGTGTAGTTTGAAGTCAGGTAGATGATGCCTCCAGCTTTGCTCTTTTGGCTTAGGATTGTCTTGGCTATGCAGGCTCTTTTTTGGTTCCATATGAACTTTAAAGTAGTTTTTTCCAATTCTGTGAAGAAAGTCAGTGGTAGCTTGATGGGGATAGCATTGAATCTATAAATTACTTTGGGCAGTATGGCCATTTTCACAATATTGATTTTTTCTATCCATGAGCATGGAATGTTCTTTGATTTGTTTGTGTCTTCTTTTATTTCGTTGAGCAGTGGTTTGTAGTTCTCCTTGAAGAGGTCCTTCACATCCCTTGTAAGTTGGATTCCTAGGTATTTTATTCTCTTTGTAGTAATTGTGAATGGGAGTTCACTCATGATTTGGATCTCTGTCTATTATTCGTGTATAGGAATGCTTGTGATTTTTGCACATTGATTTTGTATGCTGAGACTTTGCTGAAGTTGCTTATCAGCTTAAGGAGATTTTGGGCTGAGACGATGGGGTGTTCTAAATATACAATCATGTCATCTGCAAATAGAGACAATTTGACTTCCTCTTTTCCCAATTGAATACCCTTTATTTCTTTCTCTTGCCTGATTGCCCCAGCCAGAACTTCCAACACTACGTTGAATAGGAGTGGTGAGAGAGGGCATCCTTGTCTTGTGCCAGTTTTCAAAGGGAATGCTTCCGGGGTTTGCCCATTCAGTAAGATATTGGCTGTGGGTTTGTCATAAATAGCTCTTATTTTTTGAGATATATTCCATCAATACCTAGTTTATTGAGAGATTTTAGCATGAAAGACTGTTGAATTTTGTCAAAGGCCTTTTCATCTATTGAGATAATCATGTGGTTTTTGTCATTGGTTCTGTTTATGTGATGGATTACCTTTATGGATTTGCATATGTTGAACCAGCCTTGAATCCCAGGGGTGAAGCTGACTTGATCATGGTGGATAAGCTTTTTGATGTGCTGCTGGATTCGGTTTGCCAGTATTTTATTGAGGATTATCACGTCAATGTTTATCAGGGATATTGGCCTAAAATTCTCTTTTTCCGTTGTGTCTCTACCAGGCTAGCCTCATAAAATGAGTTAGAGAGGATTCCCTCTTTTTCTATTGATTGAAATAGTTTCTGAAAGAATGGTACCAGCTCCTCTTTGTACCTCTGATAGAATTCAACTGTGAATCCGTCTGGTCCTGGACTTTTTTTCATCAGTAGGCTATTAATTATTGCCTCAATTTCAGAACCAGTTATTGGTCTATTCAGAGATTCAACTTCTTCCTGGTTTAGTCTTGGGAGGTTGTATGTGTCCAGGAATTTATCCATTTTTTCTAGATTTTCTAGTTTATTTGCATAGAGGTGTTTATAGTATTCTCTGATGGTAGTTTGTATTTTTGTGGGATCGGTAGTGACATCCCCTTTATCATTTTGTATTGCATCTATTTGATTCTTCTCTCTTTTCTTCTTTGTTAGTCTTGCTAATGGTCTATTTTGTTGATCTTTTCAAAAAACCAGCTCCAGGATTCATTGATTTTTTTGAAAGCATTTTTATGTCTCTATCTCCTTCAGTTCTGCTCTGATCTTAGTCATTTCTTGCTTTCTGCTAGCTTTTGAATTTGTTTGCTCTTTCTTCTCTAGTTCTTTTAATTGTGATGTTAGGGTGTCAATTTTAGATCTTTCCTGCTTTCTTTTGTGGGCACTTAGTGGTATAAATTTCCCTCTACACACTACTTTAAATGTGTCCCAGAGGTTCTATACATTGTGTCTTTGTTCTCATTGGTTTCAAAGAACATCTTTATTTCTGCCTTCATTTTGTTATTTACCCAGTACTCACTCAGGAGCAGGTTGTTCAGTTTCCATGTAGTTGTGCAGTTTTGAGTGAGTTTCTTAATCCTGAGTTCTAATTTGATTGCACTGTGGTCTGAGAGATAGTTTGTTGTGATTTCTGTTCTTTTACATTTGCTGAGGAGTGTTTTATTACCAATTATGTGGTAGGTTTTAGCATAAGTGTGATGCAGTGCTGAGAAGAATGTTTATTCTGTTGATTTGGGGTGGAGAGCTCTGTAGATGTCTATTAGATCTGCTTGGTCCACAGCTGAATTCAAGTCCTGGATATCCTTGTGAACCTTCTGTCTCGTTGATCTGTCTAATATTGACAGTGGGGTGTTAAAGTCTCCCATTGTTATTCTGCAGGAGTCTAAGTCTCTTCGTAGGTCTCTAAGGACTTGCTTTATGAATCTGGGTGCTCCTGTATTGGGTGCATATATATTTAGGATAGTTAGCTCTTCTTGGTGAATTGATCCCTTTACCATTATGTAATGGCCTTCTTTGTCTCTTTTGATCTTTGTTTAAAGTCTGTTTTATCAGAGATTAGAATTGCAACCCCTGATGTTTTGTTTTGTTTTGTTTTGCTTTCCATTTGCTTGGTAGATCTTCCTCCATCCCTTTATTTTGATACTATGTGAGATGGGTCTCCTGAATATAGCACACTGATGGGTCTTGACTCTTTATCCAATTTGCCAGTCTGTGTCTTTTAATTGGGGAGTTTAGCCCACTTACATTTAAGGTTAATATTGTTATGTTTGAATTTGATGCTGTCATTATGATATTAGCTGGTTATTTTGCTCATTAATTGATGCAGTTTCTTCATAGTGTCATTGGTCTTTACCATTTGGGGATGTTTTTGCAGTGGCTGGTACTGATTGTTTCTTTAGTGCTTCCTTCAGGAGCCCTTGTAAGGCAGGCCTGGTGGTGAAAAAATCTCTCAGTATTTGCTTGTCTGTAAAGGATTTTATTTCTCCTTCACTTATGAAGCTTACTTTGGCTGGATATGAGATTCTGGGTTGAAAATTCTTTTCTTTAAGAATGTTGAATATTGGCCCTTACTCTCTTCTGGCTTGTAGTGTTCCTGCTGAGAGATCTGCTGTTAATTTGATGAGCTTCCCTTTGTGGGTAACCTGACCTTTCTCTCTGGCTGCCCTTAACATTTTTTTCCTTCAATTCAACCTTGGTGAATCTGACAATTATGTGTCTTGGGGTTGCTCTTCTCAAGGAGTATCTTTGTGGTGTTCTCTATATTTCCTGAATTTGAATATTGGCCTGCCTTGCTAGGTTAGGGATATTCTCCTGGATAACATCCTGAAGAGTGTTTTCTAACTTGGTTCCATTCTCCCCATCACTTTCTGGTGTTACCAGGGGGTCCTTGCTCCCAGAGCTCCCAAGATGGTGGTGGGCCACTTCCAAGATGGTGGCATGCCTCATATTCTCTGACCTGGGGTTCAGGGCCTCACAGATTCCAAGGAATGGAATCTTGGGCCATGCAGTGAGTGTTATATATCTATTAGAAGCTGTGGGTCACGGAAGAGAACTGTGGAACCCAGTGACTAGTGTTCAGCTCGATTAGGACGAACCCAGGCACTTAGCCATGCAGGAACAATGGCAAGCCTTTAGCCTGATCGGCAGTGGCAATGGGTGCCTTGCTGGATCAGGAGCACAGCAGACACCCTGCTGGATCCAAAGGGATGGAAGTCAGTGGCGGGTCTGCAACAGCAGCAAACAGCAGTGGTGGACAGCAAGCGAAAGCTCAGCTCAAGCCATAACAAACACGGGCCAGAAGAGTGCAGTTGCAAGATTCAATAGAGTGAAATAGAGTGAAAACAGAGCTCCGATACAAAGAGAGGGGACCCAAAGGGGGTTGTGGTTGCCGGCTCCAATGCCTGGGTTTATATTCTGATCATTGTCTCTCCTGCTGTGCTCTCAGGCAACAGATGATTGGCTATTTCTTTACCTCCTGTTGTTGCCTAATTAGCATTTTAGTGAGCTCTTCTTATATCTGATTGGTTGAGTGTGAGCTAAGTTGCAAGCTCCTTGTCTAAAGGTGGAAGTGATCACCTTCCCAACTAGGCTTAGGGATTCTTAGTCAGCCTAGGAAATCCAGCTAGTCCTGTCACTCACCAGTATACCAATCAAACATGTATTTGGTCTTTTCACATAGTCCCATATTTCTTGGAGGCTTTGTTTGTTTCTTTTCACTCTTTTCTCTCTAATCTTGTCTTCTTGCTTTATTTCATTAATTTGATATTCAATCACTGATATCCTTCTTCCACTTGATTGAATTGGCTATTGAAGTTTGTGCATGCATCAGGAAGTTCTCGTGCCGTGGTTTTCAGCTCCATCAGGTAATTTAAGGTCTTCTCTACACTGTTTATTCTAGTTAGTCATTTGTCTAACCTTTTTTCAAGGTTTTTAGCTTCCTTGTGATGGGTTAGAACATGCTTCTTTAGCTCGGAGAAGTTTGCTATTAGCGACCTTCTGAGGCCTACTTCTGTCAACTCATCAAACTCATTCTGCATCCAGTTTTGTTCTGTTGCTGGTGAGGAGCTGTGATCTTTTGGAGAAGAGATGCTCTGTTTTTTGGAATTTTCAGTTTTTCTGCTCTGGCTTCTCCCCATCTTTGTGGTTTTTGGTCTTTGATGGTGGTGACCTACCGATGGGTTTTGTTGTGGATGTCCTTTTTGTTGATATTGATGCTATTCCTTTCTGTTTGTTAGTTTTCTTTCTAACAGTCAGACCCCTCAGCTGCAGGTCTGTTGGAGTTTGCTGGAGGTCCACTCCAGATCCTGTTTGCTGGGTATCACCAGTGGAGGCTGCAGAGCAGCAAGTATTGATGCCTGATCTTTCCTCTGGAAGTTTTGTCCCAGAGCGGCACCCACCTGTTTGAGGTGTCTGTTGGCCCCTACTGGGAGGTGTTTCCCAGTCAGGTTACATGGGTCAGGGACCTGCTTGAGGAGGCAATCTGTCCATTCCCTGAGCTCGAACACCATGCAGAGAGAACCATTGCTCTCTTCAGAGCTGTCAGACAGGAATGTTTAAGTCTGCGGAAGCTGTCTGCTGCCTTTTGTTCTACTATGCCCTGCCCCCAGAGGTGGAATCTACAGAGGCAGTAGGCCTTGCTGAGCTGCAGTGGGCTCTGCCCAATTCCTGCTTCCCAGCCTCTTTGTTTACACTGTGAGCTACTAAAGCCTCAGCAATGGCAGACAGCCCTCCCTCCACCAATCTGCAGCGTCGCAGGTCAATCTCAGACTGCTATGGTAGCAGTGAGCAAGGCTCCTGTGGGCATGGGGCCTGCCAAGCCGGGCATGGGAGGTTATCTCCTGGTCTGCCAGTTGCTAATACTGTGGGAAAAGCACAGTATTTGGTCAGCAGTGTACCATTTCTCCAGGTACAGCCTGTCACAGCTTCCCTTGACTAGGAAAGGGAAGTCCCCTGACCCCTTGCGCTTCCTGGGTGAGGTGACGCCCTGCCCTGCTTCAGCTCACACACCATGGGCTGTACGCAGTCCAATCAGTCCCAATGAGATGAACCAGATACCTCAGTTTGAAATGCAAGAATCACCTATCTTCTGTGATGATCTCACTAGGAGCTGCAGACCAGAGCTATTCTTATTTAGCCATCTTAAAAGCACCCTTTTTTTTTTTTTCTTTAGACTGAGTCTCACTCTGTCGCCCAGGTTGGAGAGCAGTGGCATGATCTTGGCTCACTGCAACCTCCGCCTCCTGGGTTCAAGCGATTCTCCTGCTTCAGCCTCCTGAGTAGCTGGAATTACAGGCGCACACCATCATGCCTGGCTAATTTTTGTATTTTTAGTAGAGACAGGGTTTCACCATGTTGGTCAGGCTGGTCTTGAATTCCTGACCTCGTGATCCCCCTGCCTTGGCCTCCCAACGTGCTGGGATTACAGGCATGAGCCATTGGGCCCGGCCAAGCTATTAGTATATCATTTGAGACTCATGCATGATATTACCATCACCACCATTTTATGGACAAGTAATTCAAAACCCAGAATTTAAATCATGGGCTAGAGATCACATGTGGCCAATAACTTAGAGACTAATACTATAGCTTTCAGGATCTGTTCTGTCAAATATCTATAGGATCCATATTTTTTAACTAAGATTATCATCCTTCAGAATAAAGACTATATTTTTCAGCTAGGTGTGATCACATGGCCAAATTCTGACCAACAGGATGTAAACAAGAGTGTCATGTGGCAGCTTCCAGGAACTGTCCTAAAAAGGTAGATGGGAAATGGATATCCAGCTTCTCATATTATCAGACTATATAATCTAGGCCAGCTCTCCCACTGAGAACAAATGGAAAAGCTGGACAACATAAAAAAAAAAAAAAAAAAAAAAAGCACTAGAAAGCAAATGAAACTCACAGGGCTAAGATCTTGGAAAAGAAAAAAATCCCCAGAGAGGAGAGCCTGCTGCTTTGGGCTCACTTTTCCCTTAGGGACATCTGTTAATTTCAGATGAAGCAGTCAGAGACGGGGAGAAGTTGTGCCAACCTAACAAGGACAAGTAGAAAAAAGTTCAGGTGCCACGCAAATGGGGGAACCCCCAGCAAACCCTCCAAAAGAGTCCACTCTCCAGGTGCAATGGCCCATGCTTGTAATCCCTGCACTTTGGGAGGCCAAGGTGGGAGGATCACTTGAGATCAGGAGTTCGAGACCAGCCTGTCAACATACCAAGACCACCCCTGACCCTCTCTACCAGAAAAAAAGAAAAAAAGTTAGCCAGGTGTAGGAGCACATGCCTGTAGTCCCACCTACTCCAAAGGCTGAGGTAGGAGGACCTCTTGAACCCAGGGGCTCGAGGCTGCAGTGAGCTATGATCACACCACTGAGCACCTGGGCAACAGAGCAAGACTGTTTCTAAAAAACAAATGAACAAACCCGGAAGAGCCTACTCGACAAGGAGATCATAAAAATATTTTCAGTTAAAAAAAAAACTGAGAAAAAATATTAATAGTTGATCCAAACAAGAGGAAATACTGAAGTGAATGGCAGAAGGAAAATCATCCCAAGTGAGGGTAAGTATATGGGTAAGCCTAAAAGCCTATTCACTATACAAATAAACAGAAATAATACAGGATTTAAAATATAAATCAAATTAAAATACACAAGAGCAGAAGCATTCAAATTGGGAGGTGAATACATGGAGTTAAGTGTTTTAAGATCCAGGCATTGTCTGGGAAGAAGTAAAAGTAGCAATTTCTACTGGACTCTGATAAATCCAAGATTATGTTATAATCTCTAGGGTAACCATTAAGGGAATAATAAAAGAGTAACTATAAGTACCAAGATAATGGAAAGAAAATTGGAGTCTAGGTGCTCCATTCAGATTTCATAAATTACATGTGATCTATATCTGTCATGTAGAAGGAAGCTTTTCTTTTGTATTCTGTTATCTATTTATTTTACTGGGTTGCTTTTTATTGAATAGATTAAAAACCCAGAAGAGAGGTAAACCAATCATATCAAAGCAAATTAAGGCAAAATTCAAGCGCAAAGTGACTTTCACTAGGAAAAGATATTCTTCCTAAATGTGAAGGCCATCTGTTATGGGTTGAATTGTGTCCTCTAAAAAAGATATGTTGAAGCTCTAACACCCAGTGCTTCAGAATGGGATCCTGGAAGTAGGGTCATTGCCAATGTCATTAGTTGTTAAAAGTTGTATTTAGGTCATACTGGAATATGGTGGGCACCTAATCCAATGAGACTTGTATCTTTATGGGAAGAGGAAAATATGGACACAGACATGCACAGAGGGAATGTGATGCAAAGATACAGGAAGAAGATGGCCATTGGAGTGATGCAGCCACAAGCCAAGGGATGTCTGGGACTTCCAGAATGTGGAGGAGGCGACGAAGAATCCTCCCCTAGAGTCTCAGAGGGAACTCATGGCTCAGCAGACACCTTAACTTTGGATTTCTAGCCTCCAGGACTGGAGGATAATAAATTTCTACTGTTTTAAACCTGCTGTACTTTGTGACAGCAGCCCTAGGAGTCTCTCACTCTTCCAGATCACACTGACCTCAGAAAGGATCAGGGAGAGGAAAATCAAGAACTCAGTGTCATCTCAATGGCCTGGGACATAGACCATACACCATCTAAGGGACAAAATGGCATCCCCTGCAGATCAAGATGAGGGTTTTATAAAAGCTCTGGGTCCCAATCAATAATCAGAGTTATCTGACCACAGCAAAGCAGGATGGGGAAGAGAGAAGCCAGCCAGAGCCTCTTGGGGATCTCTTTGATCACTGCAAGCAAGGTGTGCTCTTAGGATGAAAGGAATGTGTGAGAAATGAAATGCCTGTGGAGTGGGGGTCTTAAGGGACAAACCTCACTGCATGTCCCCCTTGGGAACTCTGGGATATTGGTGGTGGCCTTTGAAGGTCAGCCTGCTGGTGAGCATGTCCTCCAGGAGTTCTACCTGCCTGGGTGAAGGCTGTCTAGGTGGCAGGGATGAAGTGCGAGAATAGGACTTCTCTTGCTGGGCAGGGAAGTCACAGGACAGGAGGAAGTTGGACAACCTCAGCCTTAGTTGGTAACATGGTAGAGTGAGGGCAGGGCTGTTTTTGAGAATCACACAGGATGATGCCACTCAAATAGTCTCTGATTCAGCCAAGGGAGAATGAGTCCAAAGTTCTGTGAGACAGATGATCTGCTCACCTACCCTTCGGAGTAATAATGAACTATAGACGGTGGTGGAGAGATTTTTCTCACCTGAGCATGATAGCTGAGGGCCAGCTGCAGAAGTGAAGCCCTAAAATCAGTAGTTCCTCCTTGGGTAATCTCACAGAGGAATGAAGAACACACAGGTAAACAAGAGCACAGCAATGCTTTTAAGGGCAGAAAGCAGTAGGTATGAGCCACTGCAGACCCAGCCAGGCAAGGGGGAATACCTGGGGCCCCAGTGATTATACTGGTGTGTGGTCCATGTCCCAGGCCACTGAGATTATACCCACGGTCTTGATTTTCCCCTCCCTAATTCTTTCCTAGGTCGGTGTGATCTGGAGGAGTGAGAGACTCCACTTCCATCTTTTTTGGGGGAGATATTATAGCCTATTCAGACGTTTGATGTTTCCTTTTAGGGAGGAAGGTTGGAAGTATTATATCTAACAACGAAATGGAACCAAATCACCAAGGCCAGATGTTGTCTGCTGGAAACACTAAAGGGTATACTTGAAAGAGAATTGGCCAAAGAGCTGTGCGAGGGGCTGGACATCCAGTCAGCAGAGGGCAGTCCAAAGAGATGGTCTCCAAAGAGATTCCACGAGCACTCTAGTGAGTCAGACGAAATCAGAGAGGTGGCAGAGTTCTGAGGAGTGAGTTTCCTGGCCTAGTTCACCTGGTAGGTGAGAAGAGCTGAGTTCACAGTAGCTGTTACCATTATCCGGGTTAGAAGGGCTGGGTGAAGGGCACTGTGATGTTTGGTTTTGCTTTCTTTTATTTCTAAGTGAACTGGGAGAGGGAGAGAGCATGAAATTACCAAGTGTGCCCTGAAGGCTCAGAGATGGTGAGTTGCAGCAGTGGCTGAGAGTCTGCAGCTCTGGGAGCATAAGGAGGTCAGCTGAGCCCCAAGGAAAACTTGCAAAGCGCCATCAGAGGTGGCTGTTGCTTGGAGCTCTTCACTGCACACATTAGTGCTGGTAAAACAGGAGCTTTCATCTGCAGTTATGTGTATTTGCTGTTGATGTTCAATGGAAAAATAAATCATTTCAAATATTTGATCAACAGACAAAAGCTTTCAAACAAAGGGGGCACCTTCATGTGGAATGATGGGAGCTCCTGGGACTGACGGGTTGATTACTGTGATGTGGCAATTCTGGTGTATCCTGCACTCGTAGTTTAAGAATATGCATGTTCTGGGGTTAAGAAAAGAGGTAAAACGAACAAACTAAAAGAGTGTGACTTGAAGGAAGAGGCTAGTTCTGCGTAGAAGGAAACATTCCTGTTGAGTGAATTAAATGCAAAACCAGGTGAGAGAAAGGTGAGAGAAAGGGGGAGCCTGGGGCTACCATAAGCCTCATCCCTCCCCTTCCCCAGCCTTGAAAACAGCTTTCTTTGTTGAAGGAATACACCTGAGGTGAGCCTTCTTCGCTCCTCCCCCCATTCAAATCCAATTTGCTGGTCAGGTAAGTCCTTCCAGATGCCCTGTGGTAATAAAATCTCCTGGGTTAATTAACAGATTCCCACACAAAATCAAAGCCTTGCCCAGGCTCTTTCACTGAGAAGAAATAAATGAAATGGATGCTGCCCTCAGAGGTGCCAAACCAAGCCCACATGAAAATGTTTTGATTTCTGAGACACAAAACCGTTTATTTTTGATTCATTTCAGTATCTATAGCCGTGCACAAATAACACATTTCCATCCACATGAATAGTTCCCAATTGTTGGAGCAAATTAATCTTTTACAAGCTACTCAGCAGTGAGGTTAGAAGATAAACAGTAGATGAAATCGTACACTTTCCCCTGTATGTGAACTTTCTTATTACAATAAACTCCTACATTTGAGCTCACCACATCCAATGACTGCCGCTCTCTGTTCATGTGGCGGCCCCGCCTGCCCCCTGCCACCTCTGCCCTACTGGGGTAGTTCTCTGATCAACCACCAGGGTGGGGCATGCTGCCATTTTCAGTTTGGAAGGAAAAGCCTGTAAATCTGCTTCCTAGGGAAGAGAGACACTGCTGAATTGTCATTTGCCTCCAGAATGCAGAAAACATCAATTTCATTGCAGCTCATCAGGGCTGGAAACACCTGCCACTTCCTTTCTCAGTTGCAACTAACATGGTGCATCTTGGCATTGATTGATTCCAAGCAGCCTAACACTGCCAAAGTCAAGGTTTAAATGAAACAGTACAACCTGATATTATTTTTCAGTTTTAGAAACACAAACTTATTTTTATTGCCAAAGAAGCACTGTGATAGTGGGGGATATTCTTTATGCTTGAGATAAACGTGAGTAGAATAGGTTGATGCTTATAATAAAAAAAGATTTTTCATCTTTGTATTTGGGGATGGTACCTATTTCTTGATCTTTGTATTTATTTGGAGGTGGAGTTAAGGACTAATATTTTTTCTGTATCTCTGCATCTGGCACAGGGCTGCAGAACCCCATGGGCATTCAGAGGATGTTAAATAAATAGATTAATAAATCAATGGTTTGGGACAGCAAGCTTAAGAAATGTCCTCTTGGCCCAACTTAGGTACAATTCTGCCCTTATAACTATCATAAACACTTTGATTTAACAAGAAACTGTGTGAGACTGACTGTGAAATACGACCTGAGGCTGGGCTTTCTGTCCCATTTGGAGTCCTATATAGTTTGGCCTTGATCACATTCACTAGTGCCCTTTTATGGGGCAGTGCAGACTCTGTGCCTTTTCATCATAATCCTACTCATATTGCATACAAAGAAACTGTCTTCAAAATGTACAGTATTTTATACTTTGATAGTCTTAGAACGCTCTCTCTTGCAAATAAGGAATGGAATCATTTTAGATAGTTCAACAGACACAATATTTGTGTCCATTGGAAATGTTGAAATGGTTTTTATGTACTAGTAAAACAGAAAGACCCAGTGTATGTAGAAAACTGTTAAGGATGAAGTTTATGTTTTAACTTGGCCAGATAAAACTGAGCCATAAACCACAGAGCACAGCCTGTGAAAGAAAGTGAACAAATTGTTTCTCTCATCTATTAACAGAATACTAGGGGCCAAACCACCTTCTCTGTTGGCCCTCTTGGGAGACTCATTCTTTGGGATGGAAATATAACAAATTAAAATAAGTGACAATTAATTCTCTTGCACAATAACAACTCAAATATGACACACTTTGAATATAATCTGTTAAATGTATGCAAGCGTCAAAGGATGCACTTTTATGCAACTGACAGAAAAGCCTGAGGTCTGAATATTTCTGCATATTCTAGAATGAAAACTGAAATTATAAATCTTTTTCTTATAATGAGTTGATATTCCTGTGCATCTATAATCTTACCTCTAAATGTCTGATAGCTGAAATCTTTAATACTATACAACTCACTGCCCCAAACATCTGGGTTATTTGTATATTAAATAGCTTATGTACCAATTTCTTAGTGCTAATAGGTCTTCTCCAAATTATAACACCTGGAAACCTGAATTATGAGGAAATGATATTATCAATTATCACCAATACACAAATAAATAAAAATAGATAAATATCCAGAAGTGGTACAGTTTTCATAGGTAGGTAGGTAGTAGGTAGGTGCCTCCTCATATTGCCTAATAATAGAATTCATGCACTGGAAGACCTGATTCTTATTTAAAAAAAAAAAAAAAAGGGAAGGAAGGAAAGAAAAGGAAAAAGAACTGCAACCTTTGGAACTTGGTATAACACAGAAAGGTTGTACTTCAATGTAATCCGAAGCATTGGCTAACTCAGAGGAAATTCAGTTATACATCTAATTTCTGGCTTGTCAGCTGGCCAGATTGGTGTGCGCAGAGAGCGTCTCTGACAGAAGTGGTTCATGGATCGATTTGAGAGAAATCTGGTCTCCAGTCAGAGCCAACTGTTGAAGAGCACCTTTTGTCTAATGACACATTTAAACACTTGCCGAAATGAGGGCAGCCAAATATACAACCAAGAGTTCTTTAGTGTTTCTCTTATCAATAATAGACTAAATCTTCAAAGAATCCCATTGAGCAAAAACAATCAAATGTTTTATGACAACACATTACCATATTAAATCTTCTCTTCTTTGGCCCCCATGGGAACTGTCATAATGCCCCAGGAATTCCAACATGTCAGCACACAAACTCCGTCTTCCAGCTTTCTTTTCAAACTGAAATGTCATTAAAAAAATCCATGACCCAGTTTGGGATTTGGTAAATAGGGTTACTGCATTCAGCCCTCCCTCAAAGTCAGAAATGGTTTTGTCCTTGCTCTATAGAGTTCCTGGGGAGAGGGAGAGATACTTCTCTCTTTGAGTCTAAGAAGACCACCAGCAAGAAGCATTCCTTCTCTTGTACCCTAGTGTGCTCAGTTTCAGTAGCAGCACCAATATCACCAATATTTTATCAACAAATAAAAGAAATCCCCCCCCCTTTTTTTTTGTGCCGTCATCAACACTTACTTAAAAAGTACTTTAAAATCATTCTCTTTCTGAAAATGCTTTTCGTTATTTTCCAGGGTCCATAAAAAGCATAGCATGGGGACAAAAAGCTTTTCTAAGCCAGCAGTGTTTGGTGAACACTAACAATCCCACTGGTATAAAGTTAAAGTTTTATTTCCTTTTTTCTTTTCTTCTTAAAATAAAATTAAGGCTCAAATGTTCTATTAAGCTCTCATTGCTTATGTATATTATATTAAGGCTTATAAATGCACCTGGTAAATGAAATTCACCCTGGATTGAATTAACACCTGCTATATGAGTTATTTGCTTTATGTAATCAGTAATCTCAAGGTTTCTCCTCTTTCTCTGGAAACACAATTTAAATATTAACCTAATCTTTAAACTGCGGCTGCTTCTTTCTGACATTTGGAAACCGGTCATCCATACAAAAAAGGCAAATATGGATATATTAATGAAAAGGCAGCTTCTCAAAAATCTTAAAGTATGTAACTCAATGAATTGGGAAGGAAAATGATAAAAGCAGCAGCAAAGTCAAGTCTTTGTGTCCCTTTCTAGGGAAAACAATGCTGGTCATCTGCCAACAACACCTCCAGTCTGAGAGCCTGGCTGAAGTTGACTGCCAATTGCCAAAGAGTTTTTGGGTTTTCTTCATTATAATCTCTGGAAGGACCTTGGGAAGCTGCCATGCGTGCAAGAGAATTTTAATTTTAAGAAATGCAGTAGGGTATAACTTAAGTTCCAGGGATGATAAATCCTGCAGAAGGACCCACGAGGGTGTGTGGTGAACTTGGCCTGATCCGGTCCCAATGTGCAGCCAGGGAGAGGGACTATGGGCCTCCTCAAGTCCTGCTCAGCTGACAGCCTCTGGAGAATGCGAAGCTTTCAAAGTGCTGGTCCTCGGCTTTTTCTCTGACGCGTTGTTCCTCTAAGGAATCGACGAGTTTATTCCTTTGCTCAATCACTTGCATCAGCGCGGTGAATATTTCTTGCTCTTCATTTAGATCCTTCTCATCTTTCTGGCTCTCTAAAGAAAAAAAAGAAAAACAACATTGGGCTCAGGGAAGATTGGGCCCCAGGAGAGTTCTTGGCATGGACATTCTCAATTGTTATGGACTTGTTCTGCCTTTAATTTTAATGGAGAAAACAAGGAAATGAATTTAACACCAAGGAACTATTACCACCCTTAAAGCGAGAGATGAGAAAGGTGGGTGCGGTGAAGCAGTTCACTCAGTTTTCATCTTGAAGATATGTACAAAGTGACAGGGAAAACCCCTTTGTAACAAAAAGAATTTAATACCAGCCAAACCCTATCAAGTCCCCCAACCTTCCCTCTGTCACAAAGAGAAACTAACAAAACAACAAAAAGGTGGTTCCCATAAACATATCTGAGCCACAGCAAAGAAATCTGTGAGAAGTTTCTAAGTAAACCAGCTGCACCAGTGGCTACTCTTTCAATGATCAGAATTTTTTTTTTTTTTTGAGATGGAGTCTCACTCTGTTGCCCAGGCTCGGTCTCAGCTCACTGCAACCTCCACCTCCCAGATTCTCCTGCCTCAGCCTCCTGAGTAGCTGGGATTACAGGCGCCTCCCACCACGCCTGGTCAATTTTTTGTGTTTTTAGTAGAGACAGTGTTTCACCATGTTGGCCAGGCTGGTCTTGAACTCCTGACCTTGGGAGTAGCCCACCTAAGCCTCCCAAAGTGCTGGGATTACAGGCGTGAGTCACAGCGCCCGGCCAGAATCTTTTTCACGTGTAGTTAATGACAAACTGTAGCCTTTTGTGTAGGGACCACAGGGAAGCAAAGTGAGGCTACAACTGTCTGATAGAAAGGTGTTTCCACACTGACTTTGCTTTTCCCTTTGTCTTCTCGAGTACCTGACCTTCTTGATAATTGGCCTGAGGCATTCAGTTGCCTGGGGGAGATAGGATTGTTAGAAAATGAAAGGAGAGAGTAGGAAACAAGTAGTAATGAGCTTTGGCCACAGAACACAGGATTCTGAAGCCAGATTTAAGTCTTGTCAAGCAGATGATTGCCTTAGGAGAAGTCTTTCTAAATTCCTAGAGCCCTCTGTCTAACCCACGGAGGACTGGGTGAGGAGCCTTATCCCAGAGTAGAGAGGGTGCCACTGTCCCTCATCAGGCTTAGCTCTGAGGTCTGGGCCAGGGAGCAGGTAGGTCTGATGAAAGGGAGACAAAGAAACACCACCCCTTTGTACCTCAAGTTTTAAGCAGAGAGAAGAGAGAAGCAGGAGGGGCAGAGGGTTAGAGCCCCATGCTCAGTCTCTCCATTCTGGGCCTTGGAAGCCCCACAGGGGGCAGGAAATGTCATATGTCATTTGATGGGAACAGTGGGAGTGGGAGATGGATGGGCACAGGACTCTTGCCCTGCCCTTGTTCAGAATTCTGGAAAGAAGCCAGCTTAAAGGGCACCCCTATGTATAAACATAGGACAGTACTTCATGTTTGGGTAGAGAAGAAGGGTCTAAGTGTGGCCCCCCAGATCTTGGTGTGCTGTATGTGGCATGGGTGGAGCCTAGAAGGGTACATTTGCCCCACTGATACCAAAGACAGCTGGCTAGTGGACCTGCCACAGGGCTCCCCCATGGGGCAAAGTGACCCCAGAGAAGAGACTGAATGGGAGATGTGCTGAAGTGAGGCTGGGTGAGCCAGGAATGCCTGTAGGCACCCAGGCATGCTGAGAGAGTGGGCAGGCTACGGATGAGATCAGCATACACCTCAGCTGCAGATGCCACCAGAGAGAGATGCAGCCCAATGATGGGGGATGCCATGTGGGGACTCACTAAGCAGAGCACTCCGCACAGAGTCCTAATGCCACAAGGTCACATAGACCTGCCTCTTCCCATTACCTGCCAGTCACCCTGGGAAGAGACGCAGAAGGGAGGGGTGGCATCTTCAAGACTGCACATTTTCATCCCAAAGAGACCGAGCATCTCCTACAAGGACTGTTTAAGTTATTGCATCAGATTAAGTTTACCATGGAGGGATAAAGAGTTCCTATTTTTTCCCCTTGCTAATTAGCAGGAGGATGCATAGGCGGAAGATGAGCTCAGGTACAGACAGAATAAAGAAACTACATTTTTTGGATACATCTGAGAGGGGTGAGGAAAACATATGACCTTCACTCCTTAGTAAGAATTTTTTAAAAAAGAATCAAAGGTGGCAAATAGTCTTTGGTGGTATTTATTTAGTATCCTGAAACAGAACAAATTAAACTTTTCAAATCTGATATACAAGTTAGACATTAGTTAGACCCTATGGTTTATTAAGTCCAGGATTACTACTCATTTAATAAACAGCACAGAAAAATTAAAAAAAAAAATCCTCTCTCAGTTTAGGCTTGTCGTGGATGGACCCATCTAAGCCCCTCTGACATATGAAAAATGATTTATACCACTTTAGTCTGTACAGTGCTGCTGCATAAGGATTTTGTTAGAATTCTGTTGCTATAAAGAAACAGCCTGCAAATCACTGCCATATGGGAAACAACAGGAGACCCTGATCTGTGATCTATTCCTAAATCTTAGCCCTACCATTCACCTTGAGCATGTTATTTAAATTCTCAGAGACTCGGTTTTCTAATTTGTAAAACTGGGCGCAAAAATACATAAATAAAAATCAGGATAATGATGCCTAATATTTGCTCAGTACTTGCCCTACACTGGGCAACCTCATAAGGTAGGTGCAGTATGATATCCATTAAGTATAGACATTCTTTAAGCTGTTCTTTTAGATCTAGGTCTGCATATAGGAAAGTCATGCGTGGATCTGGTACTGCAAACACACAGGCACAAAACAGTGAATCTGCCTTTCTGGCGGGAACTAATAACTGCATACAGCAGTGTATGGTGTCAGTTGGGTTTATCTCCACTCTCCCTCCTTCCTGGTGGAATCATTTTCTCATGTGTGATGCCCTGGCCCTGCCCACGCTGGGAGGGAATGTTTCCTTTACCAGCTCTAGTGCCTGGCAGCACTAGACCCGCCTTTCTCTTTTTTTTTTTTTTTTTTTTTTTTGAGACGGAGTCTCGCTCTGTCGCCCAGGCTGGAGTACAGTGGCCGGATCTCAGCTCACTGCAAGCTCCGTCTCCCGGGTTTACGCCATTCTCCCGCCTCAGCCTCCCGAGTAGCTGGGACTACAGGCGCCTGCCACCTCGCCCAGCTAGTTTTTTTGTATTTTTTAGTAGAGACGGGGTTTCACCGTGTTAGCCAGGATGGTCTCGATCTCCTGACCTCGTGATCCGCCCGTCTCGGCCTGCCAAAGTGCTGGGATTACAGGCGTGAGCCACCGCGCCCAGCCTAGACCCGCCTTTCTCTGTGATCCCAAAGCCCTTCTGTTGTGGCCTTCATCTCATTGAACTAGCATTACTGGACTGGGGGTGTTAGTCTCCCCAGTGAGACCACAAACTCCTAGAGGGCAGGGGTTGTCCTTCATCATAAACCAGGCCCACAGTTCCCAGTAAATGTATGTTAAATGAATGGGTGGATACGTGAATGAATAAGTGAACATAGGACTTTGTTCCTACTGCCACATGTGATGGGGGAAAGCACTGCCCTCACAGCCCAAGTGAATGAGGCTAAATGGGGCTTGTGGTGCTGCTGGTGGGAGGCAGGCTGGCTTTGCACTTTCCTTTGACTCGCAGGCTGGCAGGCAGAAAGAGCGCCCCACGCTGGGATTTGTGGCACACTCTTGCTCAAGAGCCTTTCAGGGGGAAAGTTCTGAACAAGGACCCAAGACATCAGCATACTCACCCTCCTTGAGCATTTTCTCTCTCAGTTTCTGCTCCAGTCTGCTTTGGTGATCTTCTAATTCTAGTTCCTGGGCCCTGGGTGATAAAATGTTAAACTTTATAAACACTATAGATTTGTGAGGAAACATTGATGAATAAGCCCATTGAGAGTAGCTACAGCATTCTTTTTTCCTTATTAAAACTGGAGTTTTAGCCTATCTTTATTTTTTATTACAATTATTATTTTTTTTTTGAGACCGAGTCTTACTCTGTCATCTGAGCTAGAGTGCAGTGGCACCAGCTCACTGCAACCTTCGCCTCCTGGGTTCAAGTGATTCTCCTGTCTCAGCCTCCCAAGTAGCTGGGATTACAGGCGTGCACCACCATGCCTGGCTAATTTTCTTTTTTTTTTGAGATGGAGTTTGCTTTTTTCACCCAGGCTGGAGTGCAATGGTACAGTATTGGCTCACTGCAACCTCCATCTTCCAGGTTTAAGCGATTCTCCTGCCTCAGCCTCCCGAGTAGCTGGGATTACAGGCATCTGTCACCCAGCTAATTTTTGTCTTTTTAGTAGAGACAGGGTTTCACCCTGTTGTCCAGGCTGGTCTCGAACTCCTGACCTCAGGTGATCTGCCCTCCTCTGCCTCCCAAAGTACTGGGATTACAGGCATGAGCCACTGCACCCGGCCTTAGCCTGTCTTTAAACTGAAGGTTCTGCTGCTGCTGGGATCTCTGTAGGTACCTGGAAAGATTGCTGAGATACACTGAACTCAAGAGACCAGAGGGAGCAGCTGAAGGCTGCAATGTGCTCTCAGTAGGCTTCGGAAGGCCATCCAGACCACCCTTTTGGGATGGGGTGGGGATGAGGAGAATAGTGAAGAAATGACTAGCATAGGCCTGGGGAGAAGCAATGACAATCAAAAGCTTTTCTCTCTTTTAGGAGTAACTTGACTTAGAGCATTATCTCCAATGATGCCCAAGTCTCTGACTGTGGTACATGAGAAAACAAAATGGAGGAAACAAAAGTGACATATTTTGTTTGGGTGGAGTGAGGACGTTAAAACTCAGGCAACTCTCCAGCTGACTGTAGGAGAGGTGGAGTCAGTGATGCTTTGGGGTAGACGAGCTTGGGTGCTGGGGGCTCAGCATTTCCACTGAGAGGAGCAGCAAAGTCAAGACATGAAGTGAGTCCTCGGTGAAGGTGGAACTTAGGTTTTGCATGCCGGGGGATGCCCCATTGATATCACCGTGGGTGTGTGAGCTCCCCACAGGCTAGCCCATGTGGTAATGTGGACGCTCCCGAATGCCACTCTGGAGTTCTCAGGAGAACTGAGGACCACACACAGATGTGGCAGTGGTCAGAGGTGAGAGTTGAAGTTGTGTGACCCCTAAAAGGAAGGCTATAGAGAAAGAAAGTTGGAAGACAGAAGCCTGGAAATACCTACACTTAGAAGCTAAACAAAAAAGGTAGCCAGGGAAGAAGTCATCCAAAGGTTGGAAGAACAAAACAAGAAACGCACCATCACAGAGACAAGCAAGGGATGTTTTGAGAGAAAAGAGAAAGGTCAAGGGTGTTCACTGCAACAGAGACTTGAAGAGGGTGAGGGCTGAGATTAGATCCCTGGGTTTGACCTGGTGGGGTCTTCTCTTCCAGCCTCCACCTGCCATCTGCATGTGTATCATGCATCACCCCTATGAGTGCTGGGGTCACTTTGTTATACCCTGTTACTGGCGTTATTTTTACTACATCTGCTACTACATGGGCCAAGGTCCCTGCTTCTTATCAACCCTGAACTTCTTGTGGCCCACTGTGGTAGTCAATGGAGATGGACCGGTCAGGTCTTCCTTTAAGAGAACTTCTGGGAGAAGCATAGTGAGCTCACTGCTGCAAGATCCACTTCCATGTCATGCAGACCGAGCATAGAGGAGGTGTTGCAGTTGCTCTGTTCCTGCCCTGCATGGAATTCATCGATGGGTGGTTCTTTGGACTGATGTTCCCATTGACCTAGCCAAGAGTTTCTCAGACCTGCGCCGCATCCAGGGCTCCTCCTGCCCAGTTCTTCTCCCTCCCCACTCTCCTTTTACAGGCATAAGAACTGCTGTAGAGTCTGAAGACTTCTCACTTCCTCCTGCTCCCTCTCCCTTCACAGGCATTTTCTCCAATAGACCTCTTGTTCTTCGAAGTGTCTTGGCATCTGGTTCCCAAAAGCACTGAATCAAGATACCAGTAAGATATTTCTCCATGCTCATTCAGGGCTTTCTCCAAACTAAACCCCATCCTTTAGCAGAGCTCCTACCAGCCTTTGTCTAGTTCACATGCCCGTTTTCCTGTTCACCCTCCTTTGGAGAGGAAAGTCCTTCCGACAGCGCGTTGACCAGGGAAGCTGCAGTTATGGGACACAGGCAGCAGCGGTGCCTCCCTGACTCTCAGGCAGACCCTTCTATCACCAGGGAGCTCTTCTGTGTTTTCTTATTACTACTGTGCTATGCATGTGCCTATCTGTTTCCCTCAAAACTACAAGATCCTAGAAGATAGAGTCTATGACCTTATCCATCTTTATTTCCACAGAACCCAGCATAGTTCCTTGTGCATAGAATGTGCTTGATACATTTTTTACACTTTTAAAATAATTTCTACATTTTTATAATTTATCATTTATACCTGGCCTCAATGCAGACACTGTAGCTATATAAAAAGGGCTTTGTAGTCAGGTAGAGTGGACAAATTACTTAGTTGCCCTGAATCTCATTACACGCATCAACTTAAAAAGTTGTAATAAGGCTGGGTGTGGTGATTCAGGCCTATAATTCCAGCACTTTGGGAGGCCAAGGCGGGCGGATCACTTGAGGTCAGGAGTTCGAGATCAGCCTGGTCAACATGGTAAAACCCTGTCTCTACTAAAAATACAAAAATTAGCTGGGTGTGGTGTGCACCTGTAGTCCTAGCTACTTGGGAGGCCGAGGCAGGAGAATCACTTGAAACCAGGAGGTGGAGGCTGCAGTGAGCCGAGATCGCGCCACTGCACTCCAGCCAGGGTGACAGAGCAAGACTCTGTCTCAAAAACAAAACAAAAAACAAAAAAAAAAAAGGTTATAATGAAACAAATCTTCACTAGAGATGACTCCTCTTCTTCCCAATTCCTGGCATTACCTTCCATGTCAATGGAACTCAATGAACGTAACTCCGGGCCACCTCTCCCAACCCTACCCTTTCTTATTCTCACCCCAGGGGAGGTAAATTTGGGAAAAATAGACTATGTGAGCTCAACTCACTCCTCTCTTTCTCTCTCAGGCTCAGTAAGTCTTCAGCAAACATTTGTTCTCAATAAGCCTTGCCATAGTTCTAGGACAAGGTTTCTCAACCTTGACACTTTAGACATTTTAGGCCAAATAATTCTTTTTCGTTGGGAGGGACTGTCTTGTACTTTGTAGGATGTTTAGTAGCATCCTTGGCCTCTGTTCACTGGATATCAGTAGCATCCCTGCCCCTAGATATGACAACAAAAATGTCTTCAGACATTGTCAAATATCCTCTGAGGTTATTGCCCCTCGCTGAACCCCACTGGTCTAGGATAACAGCCTTGCCCCTAAGGAGCAGGTGAGTCTACTACCTTTTGTGATTAGGTAGGTATATGTCTACTTCTGGGGTTGGTTAGTGTAGTGGGTTGAATGGTGACCCCCTAAAAGTCATGTCCACGTCCTAACCTATGGAAACTGAATGTGACCTTTTTTGTAAACGGTCTTTGCAGATGCATTTAAGTTAAGGACCTTAAGATAAGAACATTTTGGATTTTCTCAGTGGGTCCTAAACCCAATGACCCAAGTGTCTTTATAAGAGCAGAAGAGAAGACACAGACACACAGGGAAGGCTGTGTGAAGACAGAGGCAGAGACTAGAGTGATGCAGTCACAAACTCAGGAAAGCGCAGAGCTGGAAAAAGTGGAAAGGGCTAGGACAGGTCCTTCCCTAGGTCCTTCCTCGTGTTTCTGCAGGAAATACAGCTCTCCCAACACCTTGATTTTGAATTTCTGGCTTCCAGACAGTGAGAGAATAAATTTCTGTTGTAAGCCATCCGGTCTGTGGTAATTTGTTATTGCAGCCTAGGAAATGAATACAGGTAGCAAGCCAATCTGGGCTGTGATACTTAGCCATGTACAAGCCATTATCATATCAGCCATTATTGGTAATAAAGATAATATTTTGATGTTCCATCTATTGACTTGGTTGTCTTATTTCTCACCTGGCTCAGAACCCAGGCAGGGAAGAGTGGTAGTATTTATTACACCCCTTCAAAAGTCCTTAAAATTACCTCCTGGGTTGGGGCAAGAATGAAATGATACAGCATAAATGGAAGCACCCAGCACGACTTGTGGCACTTAAATTTATACTACATGTTACTTTTTTCCCTCTAGAATGATGACAGGTACAGTGACCTTCAGCTTTTTCAGAATGTGGTGAGATCCATCTCCACTTTTTGATCTCCCAACGAGGCTGCAACTGCATTCAGAGAGGACAGTCAGCCAGATCTTAGTTCTTCATTCTCTTAAAGCCACAGGAAGTGGTCAGGCATATGTCACTGAGTCCTTCCCAAGATTTACACTCAGAGGCCAGACACAGCCTTCCCATCGCAAGTGTGTGATCACTCTTTTAACATGGGCCCAGGGAACAGAGATGGATTGAAAATGCCTTATCCAAATGACTTTCAGCTCCAGACCCATTACCCGAAATCTATTTTAGCCACAGGACTCTGCAGAGAGAACAGACAGCTAAAGATTCTTTGCACTAATGCCAGCATGATATGCAAGACATAAAATATCAATTTGCCTCAATCACTATTCTGTATGCACAAGGAGAAAAAGTCCCGAGACTTCAGCCTAGGAGGGTAAGCCACCCCCCTTTGCCCCTTTGCTTTTAGGACTCACTGGTATCTGTGTTGCCTTACTTACATGATTAGGAGCTCCGACTCATATCGCATTAATTTATTCTTCTCCAGAACCAGCTTAAACCATTCCTGCAAAAGCTGTGCTTCATCCTGTGTGCCTGAATCTGCTTAAGAAATCAACAGCAAATGGGTTAGATTGGCATTTCTCTTCCCATGATCAAACTGCTTTGAGCCACTTTAGCAGGTTATGTTTGTAGTGAGAAGGGCTCTGCAGGCAGCAGCTGCCTGACACTCTGTAGATGCCTCCAGGTTATGGGCATGACAAATAAAACCCATCTGTGCATGCTCTGGGTACGTGTGTGGGGGGGTCTTCTCGGACACTTAGGGCATGACCACTCCAGTTCCAATGGTCACATAACCATGATAACATCCCACCACAAACGACCTTCCCCTTGTCTACTCGTATATTCTTTGTAAAACTTATACATGTATGTGCATCACATTCTTCACCAAGGACAACCCTAGCTGCTGGTCATCATTTCCTTCTTCTTTTTTTTCCCCCAGATCAAATGCCTACTGAGTGCCCAGGTGGCATGTGGCTCCTTCCATGGGGCAGGGAAGCTCATGCCACATTTGGTCACAGAGGAGTGTTGACTGGCATTTTGATTTTTTGAACAAAGAAAAGTCAAATAATAACAAAAGAAGTTATTAGCTTTGTGTCTCATGGGGGTAAAGTTATATCCATATATTCTTATTACTTAGATTATGACCTTTATTAAACAGAAGAAGAATCATGAGAAAACTGGCACTGCTTCTTAGATATTTAATGTTAGACACTAAACATCTAGGTACTAAAATGTTAAAAGGTGGCTTTCGAATATTTCACCCTGAAGGGAGAACACAAGTTGTATGGCAAAAGCTCATGGCCATCCTAGAAGGATTTATCCTGGAGGGTCCTATACACAGAGGGGAAAACAAGGCAGACAGAAGCTTTGTGTGACCTTGTGCAAGTTGCTTAACTTCTCGGAACCTCTGCTTCTTCACTAGTTAAACTGGAATGAGAAGATACACAGGCAATACGATAATAATGAGCTGCTGTTTATTTTGTAGTGATTACATGACAATTGATGGGCTATGTGCCTTATATGCAGCATCTAATTTAATCCTCATAACAAACTTTTCTGTAGATACACTTATCATCACCACTTGATAGCTGAAGAAATGGAGGTTTAAAAGATTAAATTTGCCCAAGTTCACAGTAAGCAGCAGAGCTAGAGCCTGAACTTAACTGTGTCTGATCCTTAACTGTGTCTTCACTGCTATGTATATTTCTCCCTCCCTCCTGCTAAAGTCGTCTTTTAAGGTAAATAATACGCCTAGTTCATTGCCTTGCACATAGCAAGAAATCCATAAAACTTAGTTCCCTTTTCTCCCTGTCTCCTGGACCACCTTTTTATTGATAATGAAACTGGGGCCCAGAAAGATTTACAGTCATTTCTCAGTATTTATGGAGGACTGTTCTAGGACCCCCTCTTGGATATCAAAAGCCATGAGTGCTCAAGTCCCTTATATATAATGACATAGTATGGTCAGCTCTTCAAATCTGTGGGTTCCTCATCTGTGGATTCAACCAACTGTGGATCAAAAAATATTCAGAAAAAAACATTTCACAAAGTTCCAAAAAACACAAATTTGCTGCACTTCAAGTACTATGTTGAATCTATACAAATGAAGTAATTTGTAGGCATTGTGTTGGGTATTATGAGTAATCCAGACATGATTTTAAAATATGGGAAGATGTGCATAGGTTATATGCAAATACTATGCCTTTTTTTTTTTTTTTTGAGACAGAGTCTCGCTCTCTTGGCCAGTCTAGAGTGCAGTGGCACGATCTTGGCTCACTGCAACCTCTGCCTCCTGGGTTCAAGCAATTCTCCTGCCTCAGCCTCCTGAGTAGCTGGGACTACAGGTGTGCACCACCACACCTAGCTAAGTTTTATATTTTTAGTAGAGATGGGGTTTCACCATGTTGGGCAGGATGGTCTTGAACTCCTGGCCTGAGATGATCCTCTCGCCTTGGCCTCACAAAGTGTTGGGATTACAGGTGTGAGCCACCGCGCCTGGCCTGCTATGTCATTTTATATCAGGGTCTTGTGCATTCATACATTTTAGTATCTGCACAGGAGTTCTGGACCCAGTCCTACATAGATACCAAGAGGTGACTGTATTTGCATGTAACCTATACACATCCTTTAGTATATTTTATATAATTTCTAGATTATTTATAATACTGAATATGATATAAATGCCATGTCAATATTTGCCATATTGTATTGGTTTTTCTATTTGTATTATTTTTCATTGTATTATTTTAATTTTTCTCTAAATATTTTCAATTTGCAGATGCAGAAGGGTGAACTGTATATGCAATATCCCAGATTATTCACTTTATGGGCAAACTGGTGCTAGAATGCAGAGCTTGGCTTCTGTTTCATTCATTCACTTAATAACACCTATCTATCAGACATCTCCTATGTGTTGGTATTACCTTAGGTACTGGAGATATAGTGATATATAATGTTACATTGCATGAGAAATTTGCAGATAGTAAGGCATTGTGCCTACCAAAAAGGATATCATTTCGATGCTCTTTGGATCAGATGGACTCAAAGAGCTAGAATAAAATATAATATTAGAAAACAATCACAATAAAGCAACAAAAAGCACTGTGGGCACACGGGAGAGGGAGGATTTTCCTGATCAGGGTGTGAGGCTGGACTTTTTGAGGGACTGGAACACTTTTGAGAGGAAATAATGAGGGTGGAAGAGGGCATTTTTCAAGAAGAGGGAACAACTTGAGGAAAGAGGAGGGAATGGGGAAGAAGATGGTGGAGACAGAGATTGGGGGGACTGAGGGGCACAGAGGGGTGGGCACGGAGGCCTGGCATTTTTTTGATGGTTTCATCACAGAGAATAGTGCTAAGGCATTTGCACTTCATGCTGTAGAACACAAAGGGACATTAAAGGAGGTGGAGTAGGAGAATGATGTGTGAAGTGTCGTGTGTGAAGGACTAAAGTGAGAGACGGAGGAGGGAGGGAAATAAGGTGTTATTCTTTCTTAGGTTTCTTGAGTGAATGAATGTTTGAGCAAGCAAATGTATAAACATTGAGGGCCAACATCTTCTAAGCATTGTATGTGGTGCCAGATAGGGGCTAGTAAACACTGCTTCCAGCTCTTTAGGTAACTGGTAGCGCATGGTCCATTGGGGAAAACCAACATAGCCAAATAGAATACAACATGTCTCTTGTGGGAACACAGGAGGCAGGCAATTAATTGTGTGTGGAGAAAGCAAGGGAAAGCCTCAGAGAGGGGACAGCAGGTGCACTCAGTCTAAATGGATGAGTGAGTTTGCCAGGGAGAGGAGGGAAAGAACAAGGCATTCACAGACATTTGTTATTGAATGAAAGAATGAAGTATGTATGCCAGAGATCATATAGAACATAGAAGTTAAGAATGTACACTTTAAACTCAGACTTGGGATCAAAATGCCACTCCTCTACTTCCCATTGTGTGGGCCTGAGTGATTATCATAGACTTCCTAAGCCTCAGTCTCTTTATTTGCCATGCAGCTGCAGTGGGATTATGCACACAAAGCCCTTATCCCAGTCCTGGCACATAGTATAAGCTCAATAAATGGGAACTGTCACTACTGAAATCATACAATACACATTGGTAGAAGAACCCTCCGGGGTCATCTGGTCCAGCCATGAGCCAATGCAGGAATTCCCTCCATTCCTCCCTGACAGGTGACTGCTCTATAATTATCCATGGGATGAGGGAGCTCCCTTCTGTTCAGGAAGTCTACTGCAGGGCTGTGTACTTTTAAGTCCTGAAAACTTCTTTCTATTGGCCTTCAGTGGGTTGACAGCTAGCCACTGATTCCAGTTTTTCTCCCTGGAGGAGGATGGAAAACAGTAACTGTATATTTTACATGACAGACCTTTAGATATTTGAGGACACGTCTCACAATTGACTGAAGTTTGCTCTTTTTACAGTGCCTCCAGATCGTCTGTCATTTTGTCATAGGAAGGATGCCCATTCTACTTACCCTCTAATTTTCCAAGATATATCTTAAAGAGAGTCTAGAATTAAACAATATATAAACAACCCAAAATGGAAAGACCCTCTCACACCTTCATCCTATGCCCAGAGATTGAGAAGTCTTTTTAGCAGCATTTTCACTGGGGCTCTTATTTACCAGTAAATGAACTCTGGCTTTTCCACAACGGTGGTAGTTAAGTCTGATACCTTCATCTTCTACTTGTGCAACTGATCTTTTTCATAACCCAATTCAAGACTTTATATGCATCTTGTTAAATATCACCTTATTTATTTGGCCCATTATGGAAACATCTTTTGAATATTTTATCCAGCTGATACATTTCTCCTAACTCTGAGATTTCTGCAGAATTGATAAATGGGCATCCTGTACACTTATGTGATATTAGAAAGCAAAATGTCAGATGGAACTGGACATGGAAGACAGTCATCTGGCCCATCATTAGGGACCTTTCTCAGCCTTTGGATGAAGCCGACTCTATATGCACCAAACGTATCATCCAGCCCACATTGCTATATCTTGTCTATGAGGGTGTTAGAAAGATGATCAAGGTCAAAATAATTTCCTGAACTGAAGTTCCACAATGTCTGTCACGTTCATTGGCACTACAAACCTTGCATCTCCACCCAGAAAAAGAAATGACATTTGTTTTTTACAACTTCTCAGTAAACACTAGTGGTTCCTAGTAATCTCAAATACTCACAATTTCTTTTCTTCTCTTTCTTTTTTTTTTTTTTTTTTTTTTTTGAGATGGAGTCTCGCTCTGTTGCCCAGGCTGGAGTGCAGTGGTGCAATCTTGGCTCACTACAAGCTCCACCTCCCAGGTTCACGCCATTCTCCTGCCTCAGCTTCCCAAGTAGCTGGGACTACAGGTGCCCACAACCACGCCCAGCTAATTTTTTTGTATTTTTTTTTTAGTAGAGATGGGGTTTCACCATGTTAGCCAGGATGGTCTCAATCTCCTGCCTTGTGATCAGACATCGTGCCTGGCCCACAATTTCTTTAATAATTATTTCTAGGCTGGGCGTGGTAGCTCACACCTGTAATCCCAGCACTTTGGGAGGCCAAGGCGAGGGGATCATCTGGGGTCAGGAGTTCAGGACCAGCTTGGCCAACATGGTGAAACTGCGTCTCTACTGAAAATACCAAAAATTAGCTTGGCATGGTGGTAGGCACCTGTAATCCCAGCTACTCAGCGGCTAAGACAGGAGAATCGCTTGAAACTGGGAGGTGGAGGCTGCAGTGAGCCGAGATTGCACCACCGCACTCCAGCCCGGGCAACAGGAGCAAAACTCCATCTCAAAATAATAATAATAATAATAATAATAATAATAATAATTGTTTCTAGAATTTTGACAAGGGTCATAATTCATGTTTCTTTGCCATATGAAAAGTGGAAAATGTGCTCCAAAACCTCTAGTCTTTTGGTTCCAAAATTCTCCATGAGTTTTCAAAGACTGAGGTCATACGTACAAGCTATTCCTTTTGTTTTGTTTTGTTTTGTTTTGTTTTGTTTTGTTTTGTTTTTGAGAACGAATCTCACCCTGTCACCCAGGCTGGAGTGCAGTGGTGTGATCTCTGCTCACTGCAACCCCTGCCTCCCAGGTTTAAAAGAGTCTCCTGTGTTAGCCTCCTGAGTAGCTGGGATTACAGGCAGTGCCACCATGCCTGACTAATTTTTGTGTTTTTAGTAGAGATGGGGTTTCGCCATGTTGCCCAGGCCGGTCTTGAACTTCTGGGCTCAAGTGATTCAGCCTCCCACAGTGCTGGGATTACAGGTGTGAGCAATTGCACCCGGTCAATGTGCAAGATATTTCAAAAGCAGGGGCTTAACTCAGAAACTTCTGATTGAGTAATGCTACATGCAAGACATCATTCTATGTTCCATCTTTCACCTGGGCTTACAGCTCTCTCATTTTTTCCACCTGTCTAGATTCAGTCCCTTTTAGATATTTGTTTAATGTTTCTAGATTGAGGATCGTTTTCCCTTGATAGAGAAAACAGAAAAGCTGAGAGCTGAGAATTCTGCCTTTCCTCGTCATCTAACATTATACCATCTGCCACACACACTGGGCCTATCCTTTCTTGTTCTCAATCCAAAAGAAGCAGCTTTCAAGACACTATTTTGCTGTCTTTAGAGCATTTTTTTGTTGTTTTTCAGATTCAGCCTCTTTGCTGCATTATACCCACAGGTTCTAGCTAGACTTTTATCCAGGATTACATATCCTTTTTTCAATCTTTTGTGTCCTAAAATCTGGCCTGTTAGAGAGTTCTCTGTGCTGCCACAGTGATTCCCCTTAACACTGTACTTGACAAACACAGGTTGAACAGAATCACTGAATTTAATTATTTTTTCAGTGGAATAACTTGTAATTTTGTTGGCTACAGTTCTTTTTTTTTTTTTTTTTTTTTTTTTTTTTTAGTGGAATGAAGCTCTTGTTGCCCAGGCTTGCGTGCAATGGCATGATCTTGGCTCACTGCAACATCTGCCTCCTGGGTTCAAGAATTCTCCTGCCTCAGCCTCCTGAGTAGCTGAGATTACAAGTACCTGCCACCATGCCTGGCTAATTTTTGTATTTTTAGTAGAGATAGAGTTTCATCATATTGGCCAGGCTGGTCTCGAACTCCTGACCTCAGGTGATTCACTCGCCTCGGCCTCCCAAAGTGCTGGGATTACAGGTGTGAGCCACGGTGCCCAGCCTATTTTTCAGCATCTTCCTTTCTTCAGTAGTCAAACACACTTTGGGGGATCTTTGGATGTAGAATCAAGTGCAGGCTTCCAGGAGTCTGCCTTCCCAAAGTGTTGGGTTCAGGGTGACTGTGCCCAGTTCAGCCTTGCCTTGCTCTCCACTCCAACCATGCACCAAGAGGTTCCTCTACGATTTCCATCAGCTCCCTGCCCCTCCCCATCAGATTCCTTCCTGTGGGTCCTGATGAAGGCAGCATTGCCCCTCGCTATAAATGCAATAGAGCAAAGTGAAAGAAGCATGGGCTTTGAAGTCAATTAGACCTTGCTCTGCCACTTAGAAACATGTGACTTTGGGCACATAACCTCACATCTCTCTGCCTGAGTTTCCTCCTGTGGAAAATGGGGATGGTGATGATAGTACTACCTTATAAATTGGATTAAATGAGCCGATGCCTATCAAATGCTTAGCATTGTGCTCGGCACATAGTAAACACTCAGTAAACTATACCGTTGTTACTCCTACCTTGCCATTTCTTCCAACATCTAGTTCTATAGTTCACTATGGATTATTTTCTGTTCACCTTTAGAATTCAGCTAGAGTATAACCCCTGCCTTGATTATACGTGGCTAAACTTTATTTTGTAACTTAACGTGAAGTTAACAGAAACTCATAAATAATAATTTTTTTTTGGCTTCATGTACATGAAAAGGTCACGTGGCTGTGTGGATCATCCGCACTTCTTGGGAAGACACGAACACCTGGTACCTATGCGATGGTTTGCTTATCTACATCTCCATCTGGTCCCATAGCTGCTGGTGCATGGAAAACCCTTTCAGGGGACTCTCATGAGCAGTTAGGAACCAGGATGCAGCTGCAATGGTGCAGCCAAAAGGCAAGCAGCCACTGGCTGTGAACAGAATGGCCCAGTTCTCCAGCCCTTTCTTCCTCTCACCCTCTGCCTGGGTCCACTGTCAACTGGCTCTTCAATTGTTCCTGTGTCCTCATCACATGACTTTTCCTGTGAAAAATGTAAATATCCCACTTGCTGAGGTGAAATGATCAAAACCCAACACAAAATGACTTTTTATTAATAGAGTCATTTATATTGGCTCACTTTTGCCCAACAGTGCTCTCAAAATTGCAAAGCACACTATGTCACTCCCAAACACCAAGACTGATAAATCTTAGTCCCTACCTACCCTAGGGTGACTGGCATGTAAAGGTCAACAACTTTTTTCTTTTCTTTTCTTTTCTTTTTTAAGACAGAGTCTTGCTCTGATGCCCAGGCTAGAGAGCAATGGTGCAATTTTGGCTCACCACAACATCCACCTCCCAGGTTCAAGCCATTCTTTTCTTTAGCCTCCCGAGTAGCTGGGACTACAGGCACGCACCACCAAGCTCAGTTAATTTTTATATTTTTAGTAGAGATAGGGTTTCGCCACCTTGGCCAGGCTGGTCTTGAACTCCTGACCTCAGGCGATCCACCTTGTCTTGGCCTCCCAAAGTGCTGGGATTAGAGGCATGAGCCACTGCGTCCGGCCAATAACATTTTTTGGAATGGATAGTAGTAGAGAAAAAAATGATCTATTTATTCTTTAGACTCATGTCTTTTTTTTGTTTTTTTGTTTGTTTTTAACCTTTTTTTTTTGTAGGTAATGCTGAAGGCTTCTCTGATTATGTATTGGTGTTTTTTTTTCCAAGTTGGGTCCTGTTTTGCTGTGTGGTTCATAACTATCTATCCCTTTTGATGTGCTTTTGCACCTCCTTAGAATCTGTGAGAAGTCCTAATTCAGTGTTCGCTGCAATTTTGTTGATGTACTCTTCATCCTCACTGATGATGTAGGGGCCTTCAAGGGGCTTTAGAGAAAGTGGGGCAGGAACTCTCAATAGCAGTATGCAGGGCCTCTCCCCTGGACTGGCTGGGTTTTGGTCCCTGCCTTTTGTTCTCTGGTCTCTGGTCAGCACTCCACTCTGGAGCTCATGTACAGACCTGTTTCATTCAAGTCTCTACCAACCTTCATACCTGGAGCTCTGGGTATGTCTGTCTCCCACAGGCTCCTTACATAGAATGATGATCATCCAGAAAGCTGTGCTGTGGATCTGGCCTGATTCAGTCTTGACAAGCCCAGGATGCTAGTAGCTAGCTCACAATTCTGTTCTGGGAGTCAGAGCATGCAGCTGAAAAATAAAAATTCTAATCTTTCCCTTTTAAATTACTTTTTTTTGTTTTGTTTTAAACTGCATATTTTTCAGAAACAAAACAATTAATTTTTCTTGACTTTGGGCTTTATTGAAATTGTATTATACTGTATGTATTCTTCCACAACTTGCTTGCTTTAAATTCAAAATTATGTTGTAAAAATGCATCCATGTGACTGATTCATTTTCACTGCTGTATATATAATATTCAGTTGTATGACTATACCACAAATTATTCATTTTCCTGTTAATGGATATCTGAGTTGTTCTTATGAGTTCTGCTATTATGAGCATTCTTCTATGTGTCTTTTTGGCCATGAGGGTAAGAGTTTCTCTGGAATATATATCAGGAATGAAATTCTTAAATTGTAGGGTATGCACATATTCAACTTTACAGCCTAAAGCCAAATTGTTTTCCAAAGTGTTGTGACAATTTATGCTCCCACTAACATTGAATAAGAACACCTCTTGTCCCTCACTCTTGCCAAGTACTTAGTATTATCAGATTTTTTAAGTTCTAATAATTTAATAGTTTTCAATAATTTCTTACTATAGTCTGAATTACTTGTATTTTCCTGTCTTTTTCCTAGGTTTATTAGACATTTAGTATTCTTCTGTGAAAAGTATATTTATGTCATTTGTCTATATTTATATGGTTGTTTGCCTATTTCTTACTGATTCGTAAGAGTGGAAATATTCTAGAATGCTGATTCTTTTTTGGTTATATTTTTTTGCAAACACAGTTGACCGTCTGTATCTGAGCCTTCTACATCCTCAGATTTAGCCAATTGTGGATTGAAAATATTCTGGAGAAAAAAAAGGATGGTTGTGTCTGTACTGAACATACACAGACTTTTTTTTCCTTGTCATTATTCCCTAAACAATATGGTATAAAAACTATTTACACAACATTTACATTGTATTCAGTATTATAAGTAATCTAGAGAAGATTTCAAGTATGCGACAGGACATGCATAGGCTATATGCAGTGACTACGCCATTTTATATCAGGGACTTGAGCATCCTCAAATTTTGGTACCTTCAGGGGTTCTGGAACAAATCCTCTGTGGATAACAGAGTGTGACTGTATATTTTCCAAATGAGTGGCTTTTCATTTCCTTTATAGTATCTATTGACTAACACTTGAGGTAAGAAAAATTCTTCTTAACATCTCAAGTTTCAATTTTCACATTAAAGTCCTTAATCTTTATGGAATCGATTTGTTTGTATGGTACAAAACAAGACTCAATTTCGTTTTTTTCCTCTATGGAAACCAATTGTCTCAGAATCACTTACTTCCTGCGATCTCTAACGCTACTGCTGGCTTATATCAACTTTTCATATATATGAGATTATGTTTGGGTCCTCTGGTGACTTTCAGCAAAGTATTAAAATTGGCTCCATAAGATAGTACATGTTTTTTGCTAGACTAGGTACCTTATATTTTTGATGCTAATATAAGTGATATCTTCGTTACTTCATTTTCTAGGTGTTTGATGCTGAGATACTGAAATGCAATTTTTTCTAGTGTGAGCTTATATCCAGTCACTGTTATTTAGGTCCTTATTATGTTTAACAGTTTACTTGTACATTTTGGGGGTTTTTTCAAATAAACAATCATAGCATCCAGAAATAACAAAAAAATTTTTTCTGTCTTTCCAAACCTCTTGCCTTTCTCTGCCTTGTCTTACCACACTGTTGGGATTTCCTGCACAATGTTAAATAGAAGACTTAAGAGTAGGCAACATTATCTTATTACTGATTTTTGAAGAAATGCTTCTATTTAACAGTGATGTTTGCTGCATGGTTTTGGAAGATATGTTTCAATTAGGAAAGTTCTATTCTGTTCTATCGTGTTTTTTTTTTTTTTTTTTTTTTTTTTTGCTAAAAGTTTTTAGCAAATGGATGTTAAATTGTGTCAAATGATTTTCCTTCTTCTATTGAAAAGACCATAAGATTTTCCTCTTTAATTTTTCAATATGGTAGTTGTAAAATCGCCCTCAGATTGCCAGATTTAAAAATTATTGGGATTAAGTGTTCATTATATTCTTTTATCTTTTTGAATCTTTGCTGTATCTGTGGTTGCATCTGCCCTTTCCATTTCTTCTTTATTTCTGTCTTCTGTTTTGTTTTTAAAAAACAACTTAAGAGGGTCAGCTTTCGTCTCTTATTAGTTTGTTCAATATTTGGCTTGCAATGAGGCCATGGACTTCCTACTGAGTGGTCAGTGAAGCTGGAAACAGAGGCGAATACATAGCAAGTGGACTGTTGGTATTTGTTGAGTGAACCAGTCTTCCATAGACTAGGAGTGTTCCTGTACATCTTTGCTGAGTGAGCCAAACTGCAAGGCCCTACCATCCTCTGAACCTGAGCCATTCCTCTAACTAATCAGGTAGAGAATTCCGAGAAGTGGGTCAGGATACTACCGTGTGACTACTGCACAACTACTTGCTTCCTGGGAAAGGGGAAATGGCTCATTTACTGCTTGCTATAAAAGCTGCTGAGTCTTTTTCCCGGGGCTCCCTAGCTACGGGACAACTCACTGCATGCACAGGTGCCATCTGGGCTCATCATGTCACACCATGGGACTTGGGGACAGGGCAACTTGGGCTACCATGCTGATGCTCCTGCTGTTTGCTATGCTGTGAATAATAAACTCTCTTGCTCTGATGTACTGAATTTTGTTGTTTACTTTTTGCACCTATAACATTGTGGCAAACAACCCAAATTTCTTGCATGCTTAATCATGCACTTCGAAGTCTTATTACTCCTGGCCATTATCTATAAGGTTGGTGTCCTTTTCTGACAATATCTCACTATATTATGTGACAAAATAATATTATCTGTGTTTCTGTGTTCATGGCTACCTGTATTTAGAGAGACTCCTTTAGAATCACAGAAGATCTCAACCCTTCCCCTGCTCTGCTGATTTATGAATACACAGTAACCAGCCATATCTAATGATGGATGAAAGGGTACAACCTTTAACCCACTGCCTTCCAGTACCTTTTGAGAACAAATAGTTATGGAAGGAAACCTAAAGAATATCTATTTCCTAAAACCCATTCCCAAATTGTGGCAGAGTGTCAGAAAGGCATGCCTCAAAACCCATAGTCTGCTATCTTTGTTGAACAGCTTTTATTGCATTGCTGTTGTTTTGGGGGGGCAGTGATGGTGGGGGTGTAGGAGTGATAACAATGAGTCTTCATTGAGATCCTTGTTTGGACCAGGCATGCAAAATTCATGTATTACAAATATTTACAGAAACCAGCTTAAATCTCTTTTAGGGAGTATAGTTAGAAATGAATGTGGATGGATGAACAAATAAATACAATTTGAGTAGTCATTGACCATCCAGCTGTGTTTTATAATAACAGGGATATAAAAGAAAAGAGAAGAAATATTTTTGAATACCTATCTGTATTTCAGGCCCTTTTTTGGGTGCTTTACTAACATTATTTCACTTAATCTTTTCTTCATACCACCCCTGTGAGGTTGGTATTATTCATTCAATTTTACAGATGAGAAAATCTGGCAGAAAAGTAAATAATTGTATAAGGACTACATTGGGATTCAAACTCAGGAGGGTCTGACTCTAATGCCTGTGCTCTGTCCAGGACACCTCACTGTACATTATCCAGGAACTTTTATTCCTCGGGTCCTCAGCAGCAGCGAAAACCATGGAGTCTAAGCCCAACTACTTCCCTGGTTCTAGTGAGGCTTTTGCTGGCATTTCTCACAAAATGTGTGCTCCTGCTGCCACCTGCTGGCACCTTGCGCATCCTAATTTTCCTTGGTAAACCCCTCAGTCTCCGGGAAGTAGAAACCATCTGGCTCCAAAAAAGGCGAGAAATTCCATGCAGACAACTAGCTGGTAAATCTTCCCCAAAGCTGGTAAAGCTATAAGGGAATAATTATTCTTATTCACCTCCCCTGGGGAGAAATCCTTTCTCCTTCGAAGTTACTCAGTTTTCATCAGATTCCAGGTGTTGAAGGGAAGCCCAGATTGTGTTATCCAGACCACTTAAATTTGAATGGTGGTCTCTTGCTAGATTATGGTATTCCATGCCCCTAGTAGGTAACACTGATCATCATATTGACAAGCAACACGCCAGCAGGTAACAAACAGTGCCTCAACCAACAAGAGTCTAAGTGGCTGCAGAGCTGGGCTTGGCCTCTTTCCAGAAGATGGTAGGGCCCCCAGGAATCAGGTTACTGCATATCCTGGTCCTTCACCTGGCCAGCTAGGACCAAGAGGGGACTTTCTTCCCTCTGTCAAAGACATCTCACAGACACACACACACACACACACACACACACACACACACTCACTCACTCCACCACGTCCTGCAAAACATAATGATTTGTCATCTGGGGTGGATTGTTAGATTTTTGTTTTCTTTTGTTTCCCTTTCCTTGACAAAATGGGGAAAAACCCTTCCCGGGGGCGGGAGAGCTTATTTCTGACTGCTGGAAAAAAGAAAGCAGGAATTGTTGTCACGACAATGAGGAGCTCATCAAAGCCTCATTTTGCTCATCAGCCATCATTGCCCTCCATCCCGCACCCCCGCATGTTCCTCTAATTCAATGCCCGCCTAATGAATAACTCCCAGAACAAAAGCCCCTTTCAGGCGGCCTACATAATTATCAGAGGAGCCTTGCATAACTGTCGCAGACTACTCATGGTTTCAGGTCTGTCTCTAAATTTGGTTATTCACAACCTTTATAGCTCAATATTATTGCCTAACTGTGATCATTTTCTAATTATCCTAATAATACCTATTAAATAATTCCCATTAAATCACTTGAACCGGAGCAGCACAGGCCAGCTCAAATACAACTTAACCTAATAAGCATTGGTCATTCATTAAGCAACAGGGCAATCTCTTAGAGAGACTGAATAGAATACTAAACCACCAAGGAATATTATTATTGCACAAATGTTATTACAAGTTAGAGTATATTAATTTTGGTGCCTGGTTTGCAAAACTTCTATTTGGTTTTGAGGCCACTCTCCGTGACTTGACTCTTTTAGTCTCCAGCCCCTTGTTGATCTGCATCTATCACCCACACAAGGACAATCAAGGGAAAAAGGCCCATAAACTTAACAGGGGAATTAAATTACCAAGGATATAAAGGGAATGAATGGAATCCATCTTCTGGCTGGCTTGGCACACCTCTGAAACATCACAAGCTGGCCAGATTTCTTTTGCTATAACTGAAAATAGCTCTCTCTTTTCTTTTCTTTTTTTTTTTAATATTTGGGGATGAGGAAGATTTTTAGAAGATGCTTTACAATTTTGGTTTCTATCATTTAAATTTCAAGCAGTAAAAATTAGACAAATTCTTTAAAAGAAGATGTGTGTGGATACTTAGTAATATTTTGTAAAATGATGTGAGTAGTGTTTACTGAATGCCTACAACGTAGTCAATACTCTGGCAGAGACTTTGCCTATCAACACCCCTAATTCTCAAAATGACCTGGTAATATGGGGATTAGTATCTTCATTTTTCAGATAAGAAATCTAGGGCCAGAGAGGTTAAGTGATTTTCCCAGGACTATTCAGCCTAAGTGAAGTGGAACAGAACTTGAACACAGAACTTGTTGGCACCCGTAGCTCCCCACTTTCCACCATGCCACCTCTTGGCCTATGTTGCTGGCGGCAAACTGAAGCATACTCTGGCTTTTCTGGTTTTTCCTTTCCCTTTCTAACACTCTCACTGAGATCAGCAGATTCTCAAAGACAAGGACCAGAGCCTTCTGGACTGGGAATATGACCAAGCACCAAACAACGTAAGTTCATTCTACCGAAAGCCCCACAGCAGCTGTAGAGATGGACAGTGACTCTCAGTCCAGGCAGCAAGAAACTCTTTATATTTGTAATAAGCCCACTTCTTTTTTTTTTTTTTTTTTTTTTTTTTTTCCGGAGACGGAGTCTCGCTCTGTCGCCCGGGCTGGAGTGCACTGGCGTGATCTCGGCTCACTGCAAGCTCTGTCTCCCGGGTTCATGCCATTCTCTTGCCTCAGCCTCCCAAGTAGCTGGGACTATAGGCTCCCGCCACCATGCCCAGCTAATTTTTTGTATTTTTAGTAGAGACGGGGTTTCACCATGTTAGCCAGGATGGTCTCGATCTCCTGACCTCGTGATCCGCCCGTCTCGGCCTCCCAAAGTGCTGGGATTACAGGCATGAGCCACAGTGCCCAGCCTGTAATAAGCCTACTTCTAATAAGCAAATTTGGGTCATCTTTGCAAGGAAATCCAGTGCATTTTAGTGAAAAAGCAAACGTATTGGTTAATCATCTGCTCCAAGCCAGACACTGGTCTATGAATATTACATAAATTATTTTAGCTAATCCTCACCACAAATACAAGTAACTATTATTATCACTCCCAATTTACCAACAAGAAAACTGAGGCACAGAAGAGGTAAAGTCTGACTCTAGCATTTCCCTGAAATCTAGTCCTAAATTAACCACGTTAATGAAACTGAAACCTCAGGACCCCTCACTTGGATGGGTCTTCGCAAGGTTCTGGAAGCAGCCCTCACAATTTTACATGCATGACTTTGCATGAACTCCAGGCCTCAGGAAATCTGGGTCTGCACCTGCTAGTGTCATCGCTGTCACATAACCGGACTTTTAAATAATTGAAATCCTAATGTTTCACTTGTTAAGTAACAAGTAACCTGTTATTTATATTATTGCACATTATTTCAGTGCTCGGTTTTTCACCTTTTATATCCCAAATGCTGAAGGCTGAAGACATTACATTATAAAATTAAAGAGACAATACCCCCAACAAACTCTTAGAGCCCCCCAATTCATGAGCCACACACCTACTGGAAGATTTCCGAAAATGTAGATTTAAGCCATTCCTTACCTGAAAACCCATTCACTGGCTCATTTGTGAAGATATTTCATGTCTTTTCACATTTGACCTTTGCAGGCGCTGTTCCCTCTGCCAGAACAATCTCCTCTTCACTGGTTAACTCTTGTTCCTCCTCAGGTTCTCATCGTATAGATCACCCCTTCCCAGAAGCCTTGCCCGCTGGCTCCCCTTGCCCCAAGATCACTTAGGCACTTCTTGGTTCTGTTCATATTGTACCTAATGCTTGTTCCTTGCACAGCATTTGTCATACTGTATTGTGGCTTACCTCTTTACCTATGTGTGTCTCTCAATGGACTATAAACTTCTCAAGGTAGGAACTGCTTCATACTCATTGTTACAGACCCAGTGTTTTAATGTCTAATACATAGTAGGTCTTCACCAGATGAATTCTGTTTGAATCTAAGAATCTAAGAATCTGAAACTATTACTGGAATAGTTACCACTTATTGCTTTACCTTGGGCCAGGCAATGTGTTAACTTAAGCATCATATATAATTTCTTCTTTAATCCTTATATCAGTTCTATAAAGGAGAAAAACACTATCATCCCCATTTTAGAGGAGAAAACGAAAAAGTATAAAGGTTTATAATGTGACTGGCCCAAGGTCACACAGGTAGTAAAGGAAAAACCAGGACATTGACTCACTCTGGGCTTTGAATTACTACCAACACTGCTCCAATACCCATATATTTCTCCTGAATTTATTTTAATCCCTGAATTACAAAGAACATTCATGTCAGCCAGTGGAGAGGTAGCGCTGAATAGAAGCACAGTTACAAGGTCCACGGGCTAACCAATGCTCCTGGGAATTTCAAATTGGGCCACTAGTTTGATTTTTACATTTGATCTTGGCCAAAAGGCCGATAAGCAATAGTTTGATGTTTAAAGTGTGCAGCAGTTGTGGATTTAGCACCATATGTCCATGCTAACAGCTCCCCAGCAGGTGACAAGGTCTGTTTTCCTCAGATGGTTAGACTAGTACTATTCTCAGACCACGCCCACTGCTCCGGATCTGCTGGGACGCCATACCTGCTTCTCCTCGCAACGCCTTCTCCAGCCTCACACCCTGGATCTCAGAAGCCCTCTGCAGCTCCTCCACCTCCTCCAGCTGCCTCTGGATGGCCTGCAACACCAGGATCAGATGTCACACAAGGACTTTCCACATAAAGTCCCAAGAGGGGCCGATTCTGTCAATTACTTTCCAAGAGAAAGAGTCCCTTTCACTTGTGATGGTCCTGCCTTGAGTAACTAGGCAAGGACCTCTGAATCCCAGACAACTATACCCTGATGTTTCCCTTCCTTAGCATGCAACATAAAGCAAGGAATCTGTGTGTATGTTCAACTGGCCCCTAAGTAGACATTAAAACAGTCCCCTTAGACAAGGCCAATCACAGATGTCCTCCAAGACAGAGGCTGTTGGGTGAGGTGAGCAGTCATCATGGCTCCTGGACTCCTTGGAGCCAACAGCCCCTGACTATGGCCATGGCATAATGATTGGAGCTGCAGCCACTGTTCAGAGTAAGGTAGGGGGTCCAGGGGCAAACATGGTACTTGCATAATCTATTTTCCCCAAGAAGAACCAGCCTATACCTCCCAAGGAGTCAGTCTGGAGAAAGAGAACTGGGTCAGCTCTTGGGGTTTCGTGCTCCTGTTTTAGATTGTCCTGCTCCTGTCCTTAGCTACAAATTGTACCTGTTCTTTCATTGCACCATGGGCAGATGCCCAGCGTTCTTTCATTGTGGAAGTGTACTGTGGCTTTGTTACTAGCAGGTTGTTAAGGCAAGACACAAGATGTTTAACTTGTTAGGGATGACATCATCCTCTCCTTAGGTTCATTATAGACACCTGTTAAGGTCTGGGGTCATGACTGCATTTGCATTTACATATTTATTTTCTTTACTATTAATCTCTTGTGTATATTACAAAGGAAAGTTAGGGAAAAGCCATTCCTATATAAATTTTGTTCATCCCCATCCATTTTCTCTGCTTTCAAATACCATGCTGTCAAAAGGCATATCCCTTGGCAGAACAGACTTTGTACCTGGCAGAACAGGTATATTCAAGGAACTGTCAGTTGTTTGGGCAGGCAGAATGCCTGTGTTCCTTCTCTGTTTTACTTTACTCTGTCTCACTCCCTTCTTCCTTAACCCCACATCTTTCTAAATCTCCCCTGGAATCACAAGTACAGCAGCCAAGACCCCTCCAACCCCGGAAAGAGACCCAAGCAGGGAGGGGTGGGGCCTGTGCAACCACCTGGCTCTTCTTGTCCCAGCTATGAGTGCTTAAGTCCCAACATAATATCTGAAATAGATGGAAAGTCTACTTAAAACTATTTGTAATTTCATGCCCTCTTCCTGTCTCTCCCTTAAAGACAATTACATCTTTATAAATCCATCTCTTGCTGGCATGCTGTAGAATTGCTAAAGAAAGGAAGCACCTAAATGGCTTTATTAATGATCACTGTGCAGTTACAGCTATCTAGTTCTTAGAGACTAAATTGTGTCCCACCCGAAAGACATATGTTTGTCACATCCCCAGTGTGACTATATTTGGAGATAAGGCCTTTAAGGAGGTAATCAAGGTGAAATGAAGTCATAGGGCTGGGGCCCTAATCCAACACAGCTGTTGTCCTTACAAGAGGAAAAGACACCAGAGATATTTTTCTCTGCTCATGGGAACTCACAGAAAGACCATGTGAGGACATGTGAAGAAAGCAGCTGTCTACAAGCCAGGAAGAGAGGCCTTACCAGGTGTCAAACCTGCCAGCACCTTGATCTTGGACTTCTTGGCTCCAGAACGTGAGGAAAATGAGTTTCTATTGTTTAAGCCACCCGGTCCGTGGTACTTTGTTATGGCAGCCCAAGCAGATGAATACAGTGGTCATTCTTTAGAAACTAAGCATGAGGCTGGATATGGTGGCTCACACCAGTAATCTCAGCATTTTGGGAAGCTGAGGTGGGAGGATCACTTGAGCTCAGGAGTTCGAGACCAGCCTGGCCAACATGGTGAAAACCCGTCTCTACTAAAAATACAAAAATTAGCTGGGCACAGTGGTAGGCATCTGTAATCCCAGCTACTTGGGAGTATGAGGCAAGAGAATCACTTGAACCCAGGAGGCAGAGGTTGCAGTGAGCTGAGATCACACCACTGCACTCCAGCCTGGGCAACAGAGCAAGACTCTGTCTCAAAAAATAAAACAAAAAACAACTAAGGCTGAAAGTCTCAGAGATTCAAAAGGGCTGCTATGGGTGCCAGCAGGGCTCAAAAGGCCACTGTAATTCCTCTCTTACCATAACTTTCTGTGATGAAAATACAAGGAAGAGGCATTGCTTAGTCTGCCAATCAATATCATAAGACTTGTCTTGTTCTTGGAAGGAAAAGTTGCAGTGTTTCAAGGAAACCTGTTTTAGAGGTTGCAAGTGGACAGAAGTGACTTTTCCCCATTCGCTAGGTGAAAGAGGTGACTCCCAAGCCAGCCACGGGGAAGGGGAAAGGAGGGTGGATTGAATGACATCACTCTGGTCAGAAATAGTGTGTAGGATTATTAGCCAGATAAAGGGATTAAATGGAGAAAGGGATGTGAGGGTATACTGGATTAACGTGAGTGGTCATTCTAAGTCTGTGTATCCTAAAACCCAACCCTTGTTCAAGACTAGGCTTGGGTTCCTCAGAGAGATGGAGGATGCCTTGACTTTCTGCTTCATTTTGCCTGTCTGTGATGGAGTTGTGGCTGAGCAACTTGGGCGGAAGTGTTCAAAGTGAGCAATCAGGCCAGGAAATCTGTACTGGAATGCTAGATACTTATGATTTCAACTAATCTTGAAATGGAGACAGCCCTTAATAGCTGCCAGTTTAGTAAAGACACTGTCAGGGAGTTGGTGGAAGGTTTGTGTCCTCACAGAGGACAAAACTAAGGTCACTGCTATGTGGCTGTCAGGGATGACTCCCAAGGCCATGCGTTGGCTCTTGTTCCAGCCTCACATGTCTGCAGATGGAGGGGTGGCTGAGAATAGGCTGGATTAACATGGGGGCTCTCCAGGACCCAGAGTCTTACTGAAACTAAGCCAGAGCCTCTTTAAAACAGCCACAAATCTGGTCCCTCAGAGAACAAGACTGACCTTTCTCCAGCCTGCTTTCCCCAATACAACGCAGACTCTCAAACCTCTTTCCCATCCAGAGTCCCAGGATCCTGGACCCAAGCCCACTCACTCATCTCCAGTTTATTTACTGACCTGAGCCTTATAGAGCCTTTTCAATTCTTCTTGCTTAACCATCTGCTTCATTGCTTTTTCTAGCTTCTTTCTTCTTCTAAGTGTCTTTTTCTCCTATGAAAACCAATAGAAAAAAAAAATTATGTCAGGTAAAAATGGGTTTGAAATTTACAATGTATCATTATAAGCTTCTGCCCTCTCCAACTAATGATTCCTAGCCACTGCTTACCTTCTAAAATAATGACATCTGGTAGAACTCTATGCAATGATAGAAATAACCTATACCTGTGCTGTCTAAAATACAGAAGCGACTAGCCCCATGTGGCTAGTGGACACTTGAAGTGAGCGTGGATTAGAAATTGAATTTTAAATTTTATTCAATTTTAATGAATTTAAATGTAAATTTAAGTAGCCACATGTTGCTAGTAGGTTCTGGACTGGGAAGCTGCTATGTGTGTATTGGGAGGGAGTCTATGTGCAGGTCTGTAGCTGGGAATTGCTATAATAGAACACTGTCTGGGTTCAGCTGAAAGAAGGAATGATACAAGAATTATACTTTACAGGGGTGCTACAATATGGCCTAGGGATGAGGGGCTTGGGAGAGAGAGACAGGCAGGCAAGCAGACAGGTATACACACACATGCTCTCTCTCACTACATGGAAAACCAGTTAACAACTTTAAATAGTGCTTAGGTTGAGTCTACAGTGGCTAATTAAACCTGGAAATGGAGAAATGTATCATTCCAATGAAAGTGTTTTTTGGCTTGAGGGAAGCATGATATTGCTTCTCTTCCCTACCTCTCTTTGTTTATACAATTATAGCATTACTGTCACCGGGTTGTGTGTGTACCTGTGCTTGTTAAAACTTTTTTTTTTTAATTTTTTTATTTATTTTTTTTTTTTCTTGAGACGGAGTCTTGCTCTGTCACCCAGGCTGGAGTGCAGTGGCCGGATCTCAGCTCACTGCAAGCTCCGCCTCCCGGGTTCCCGCCATTCTCCTGCCTCAGCCTCCCGAGTAGCTGGGACTACAGGCGCCACCACCTCGCCCGGCTAGTTTTTTGTATTTTTTAGTAGAGACGGGGTTTCACCGTGTTAGCCAGGATGGTCTCGATCTCCTGACCTCATGATCCGCCCGTCTCGGCCTCCCAAAGTGCTGGGATTACAGGCTTGAGCCACCGCGCCCGGCCAAACTTTTTTTTTTTAATTGATGCATATAAAGTAGAAGTCTAGAGCTTGACAGTGTCACTTCCAAGTTTTAGACAAAAGAGAAAAGAGAAGTGATGGTGTGGCTAATTCCACACACTGGAAAGTTCAGGAGACACTTCTGATGGGAGAAATAGCAGAGACTAATGGTTGAGCACTGGGACCACAAGACAGGCAAAGCTGGCATCCAATCCCAACTGAGATGTGCGAGCTTCAGAATGTCACACAACATTCTGAACTTCAGTGCCCTCTTTAGAGTCATGAGAAGAATTTAGTGCCTACTTTGTGGGGATATACTAAGGACTAAATGAAATAACAAGACTAAGCCTTTTGTAGAGTACCTGAAAGAGGCATGGGATGAACACTCAGTAAATACCAAGAGCATGATTTTTATTATTATTAGCACACCTATATTATTATATTTTAAATTAGCATGATTATCACTTTTTACTAAAATCTATTATGATTTTTGTGTGTAGGAGTATATATTATACATACACACACAGACATTCTGTATCTACAAAATAAATGTTCAAATTGCGCTATTTTTACTCTGTGTGACTTCTCTGAGCATACACATCAACTTTCCGTATACTAGGATGAGGATTAGAGCATGCTAGACATTTCTTTTTAATGCTGGAAGAAATAACTATGAAATTTAAAAATTGTTGCAGCTAGCTTGGTGCCTACAGGCTATTTTTCTGGAATTCTCCTTAGGACCTGAAATCCTAAAGATCTTCTTCATCCTTGGAATAAAATTTTACTCTCAGAACTCAAATTATTCCATATCATATCATCCCTGTTTACAGGAGATGACTACCAGATTGAATGTCAATCACTCTGAATGGGGATTCCAGACCTTTTGCACAGGAGATTCTTCATGCGGCAGCTAGGATCTTTCTGGAAAGGCTCTAGAGGAGAGGTGGTGGGGATCAATGGTAACTGTCATCCAGAGATTGTCTAACTTAGTCTATATGGAGTCAGTTCATTTATTAGCAAGTGCTCCTTGAGCTTCCATTATACTAACCTATGTAATAAATCCTCACATTTACTAAATGCTATATGTCAGACACTGTACTAATTATTTCACATGCATCATCCCATTTATTCCTCAAATTGCACTTACTTTAGAGGTAAGGAAATAAAAACTCAGAGAGGAAATTAACTTATACAAGATGATGCAATTATTAATAGGCAGAGCCAGGAGTTAGGCACAGGTAGCCTGAATCTAGTATCCACATTTCATTAAGTCTATACTGCCTTTCCTTGTGCCACATGCCATTTAGACACAACAAGGACCTACTCTAAAGTGGGACTATAGAAAAGAAATGCCAATGCCTCCCCTAAATGAAGACCACTGAATGCAGTTCCCAGGCGAAAGGTGGGGGGAATTGCCTCAACAGCATCATGTGGTCTTAGTGCTTCCCAGCAGCAAAGCTATCAAACTCTGACTGTTTTATCAAGAGTCAGCAAAACAGAACCTAGAGGAGGAAAGAAAGTCATTTATTGCCTTTTATTAAAAAGTTGCTGATACAGAAAAGAAGGATGCTTCATTAATAAACACTCACATAGTCTTACATATACAAGGCATGGTTCTTATATCCTCACTGATGGTGATGATGCAGAGAGGGAAAGACGCGAAGGGCGATGGAAGAAAAGAAGCAGAAACCCGGCAGAATCAAAGACAAGATGCTGTGTCTCTTCCTGCCTTAGTCTCTTAGATCTGGATGGTGGTGTGGGAGGAAAGGCAGTGGGGAACAAGGGTCAAGCAAAGGGAAGGGGCCGAGAGGACACATTCTACCTCCAGTTTCCTGTGCAAAGGTTCATTTGAGCTGTCATGGGCTCTGTGCCACCTGACTGGGGACACACCTGTATGGGACAGAAGAGACAAAGAAACCAGAGGACGAAAACCTCCTCTCATTCCTTCAGTGTGAGCCCTCGAGAGGTTGGAAAAAAGAAATCTTCTTGCCAGCTTCCCTTCGTGTAAGAGTAGGCCAGGTCAGAAGCCAGGTGAAGCAGGCATGCTTTACCACCTGGCAAGCTGACATGGTGGCAGGCTCTGTTCTGGGCCAGCAGGATGATAAGGAGCTATTTGTGAGACTGGTCCTAGATACCACAGTCTTGCTATTTCAATATGTTTGGGCCATTCTATTCTTTTATTCTCCATGAGTGTCAAGATGGCTGGGGCTGGGATCTCTGCCTAATTGGAATATAGAATTAACTCAGGGTCATTCAAGGGGATGAGAGGGGCAGTAAGAAAACCACAGAAATCAACACAACACACACATAATTCATTTGTGTTGAATACTGAATTAATTAGGGACACCATTGTTAGAAATGAGAAATTCATACATCTTTCTCTCTCAACTCTCTCTCTCTCTCTGTCTGTCTTCTCCCTCCCTCTCTCTTCCCCTCTCCTCCCCTTCCCCCCTACACATCCCAGATCCCTCCTGCCTTGCTTCAAACTGGGCCATGGGGAGTTGGAACCCCAGAGTGACTTGAGATGATGCCAAAGCTCCTAATGCCAGATATGGAAAAGTTGAGAGTAAGTAAATAAATTTGGTTCTCCTCCTCCCTCCCCAGATCCTCACTACTCCAAAAAATAAACACTGCCAGAGCAGTGAACTGCTTCTCTTTCTACCCGGGAAGCATTTTGGGTCCAACCACTCAGTAACCCCTGCCCCCACCTGCCCCACCAAGTACTCTACTGTCTCAGTGAAAATGCTCCAGCTTCAGTGGATAAAGAAAATAATGGCGGGCTTTGGTTAGGGGACGTCTGTCTCTGTGTATGTGACATACAGACATTTACAGACATATACAATGTCTGTGTTTTTTAATCTACAGATATAAGAGTTGTTTAGAGTTCTCCAAAAACATTAATGTTCATTGAGAAAAGAAGTCAATCGTCTCCCCAGCTGGCACGGGGCTTGTCCCTTCCACAGCAGGGATCCTTGGAGTATCCATGTCTAGATGAAACTGCATGGTTCATTTCATATTTCTGATAGAATAAACATAACATTTTCCATGCAATCTGCCTCTAGTGCTTCTTAAATGAAGCTGTGCTTCCCCCAGGGAAATATGCATCTGCTTGTTGTAATGTTTTCGATGGTTTGCTTGTTGGACCACATATTAAACCCACTTTAAGAGTTGCCGTCACCAAATGGTTTCAAGTAAATATGTCTTTTTTTTTTTTTTCTCCAATTTGGGTCTGAGAAAGGCAAACTTCTACAAGCTTTTTTTTTTTTTTAAAGAAGATAATTCTTTGGGTGTTCAAGGTAAAGAAAGCACCCTGTCAGATGCAATGAAACATGATCCTGTTAACGAAACCACTGCAGCTGGAGCCCACATTGGTTCTGAAATCTGGATGGTAAGCAGTCCCCACCAGCCAAGGCCCTCTTTGGCTGGTCAAGTGTTGTTACCTTTGACTGCAAGGAAAGCTGGGGATCAAATTCTTCATCTGCAGAGGAGGAGGAGGTTGAAGAGGCAGAAAAGGAAGCCTCTGTTACCTGTGCTCTGAGGGGAAAGCTCTTGGAGTCTGAAATGGGAACAGAAAAACTCAATGAACTGCTAGCTTCATTTCCTGCTTTATGAACCAAAGCTGCTGCTTCCTCCTCCCCCCTTACTCTCATTCCCTTCCTCCCTGCCCTCCCCTCACTGCACCTGCCGTGAGCATGAGGCAACAGTACCTAAGGGCAACTGAAAATTTGGCCCTCCGCATTAATTACATTTCTGGGTCCCTGCCAAGAGCTTGCAGCTCTCTTTTTCACATTAAAAAAAAAAAAAAAAAGCCAAGGTATTATGCAGAAATCAATTAATTCCTTAAACACCATTTATATGGTGTGTTGCTCAGAATGCATTCAGAGATAAAATCTATTATTAAAATGCATGTCTGAAGTTAGTTGAGTTACCTAAATGCTTGTGTAAGGTTCATTCTGCAGAGTAATTGAATGCAAAAAAGTTGGAGCCAGCTCTTAAACAAACCGCCCTTCTGTGGCTCACAGCATCTGGCACCCATTTTTACTACATGACATCTGCTCAGTGTAAAAGAGCTGGCGTCAGAATGTCTGGTCATAGAAAAAAAAAATCCCAAATGTAATCAGAAGCAAAAGGACTCTAAGCCTAAGGTTTTATCACATAGTCTCATGCAACATAAATATTTCATTAATTATGGCCAAACAAATGCCATTTTTATTTTCCCAACTTGCAGATATTATCACATCATCGAAGTGGTGATTCAAATGCCAGGAAAGGCAGTTTCAGATAGGGATGGCTCAACAATACAGGGCCCAAGGGAGAGCTGAAGTCGAGGAGATATGCCAACCTCTGAACAAGAGGTAAATGGTTAGAGGCAGCAAAGTGCCCAGGTTAACTAGAATCACTCTGTGATGCGGCCAGAGACCATGTGTGATAAGGTGTTCCAGGTGCCACAGGAGGCTTTTATTCTTCTCAGCAAGAACATCTGCCCCTACACATCAACATGATGCAGAGTTGATGAGTAATAGCTGGATTAACTCACTCCGATCACTGAATATCAGGACCAGCTAGGACTCCACGATAGGAAATTGACTAATCTTTACTTTGCTGTGGCTGCTTATGTCTGAATAGAAATAGGTGTTGGGTCGGAGGAAAGGAGAAGCACCTCCGAGTCAACTAACATTCTCTCCAGCCTGTCTTTTCCTCCCTAAAATTTTCAACTATTCACCCTAGTGAGAGAGGCCAAGTTTGACAAAATAAGGGTATTTTAGCCTACAGGAGCACATTTACATATGTTGTTATTCAAAGCAAAATAGTGCAAAACATCTATATAATAATATAATCTCTCCGGGGAGGGGGTTTGCTGTTTTCTAGTTTAATTTGCCAGATGGAAAGCTCAGGTAAAGATAGAATCAGAGAGCAGTATAATATGAGAGGAAGCATTGCTATTGATGAGCTGAGATTGTTTCCCAATTCTAGCCACTAAATGACCACTGAGTAATTTAGTCACTGAGTGTTCACTTCTTAGTGTATGACCTTGAGGAAATAATTTTACCTCTTTGAGTTTCTCAGGATCATGATTTCTAACTTGCAGAATTGTTGTGGAAGGGTGAAGATAATCAGTGGAAAGTGCCTAGCACAATGCCTGGTATATTAGCAGTGCCAAAGTAAATGTTCTTATTGTTGGCAGCAGCAAGAGCAGCAGGAACCACTTGATCATCATCACTGATCTAACATAACAATACTGCAACATTAGAAAACTGCCTAGTTATCCTTTGTTTATGGAAGAAATATAAACCTAAAGTTGAAACTTCTTCTAGCTTTCAAAAAACAAATATTTCCATTGAAATTTCTTTTTGAAATTGAGGAGAAAATGCTTCCAAAGATAATGCATTTCTTAAACTTCTGGCAAGAAAGAAGTTATATAGTTGCCACTGAGTCTTTTTCTTGTTACCCTCTCCATCACAGAACCAAACATTCTAGTACTTTTTTGTTTTTCCTTTTTTGAGATGGAGTCTTGCTCTGTCACCCAGGCTGGAGTGTAGTGGCGTGATCTAGGCTCACTGCAACCTCCACCTCCCAGGTTCAAGTGATTCTCATGCCTCAGCCTCCTGAGCAGCTGGGATTACAGGCGCCCACCAACATGCCCAGCTAATTTTTGTATTTTTAGTAGAGATGAGGTTTCACCATGTTGGCCAGGCTGGTTTCAAACTCCTGATTTCAGTAATCCACTTGCCTTGGCCTCCCAAAGTGCTGGGATTATAGGTGTTAGCCACTGCACCTGGCCTAGTACACTTTTCATTTGTAAAATCTTAAAGACTTTGCAGCATTGTTCCATTCTGGCTGTGTTAGAATGACTGATTCTGGAATTCATCTCCCAACACAAAGCACTGAAAATTAAGACAAAATACATGAAGCATCTATTTTCAGGCATGGGACAACTGTGCAGTGCAGTGCAGAACTGTGATAAAGGCAAGAACAGAAGCAAATGAGGAAAGTCCTACAATCACAGTAGCTTTCTGCTTAGAGGGTCTTTCCAGAACACAGTACAGGTAAGAAGAAGCTAAATAAAGCATAACAGATTCATTGAGTTGAAAAGACAGATGAGAGTTTGGGCAGGCTGAAACAGCTGGAATATGTGGGACAGAGTATTGGAGAAGAGGGATCTATATAAAGAAGAAATTTACACCTAAGCATAGAAATCCCCTCGAGTCTATTGCTTATAGTAAACTATAGATACATAGAGAGAAACTCTATGAGGTTAGGCAAATAGTTGCTGGGAAGTTGTAGGCTAAACAATCTTGAAAGCTTTTACAGGACTGGGAGATGTTCAAGTTCTTCCTAGCCAGGGTAGAACAAAAATTTGAGGCATTGATAGAGACCACAGAAAAATTACAGGGAATGAATTAGCCCTAGAGTAAAGGTTATTATAGATTCACCTGAACAAAGCGTAAAAGCAAGTCTTGAAAGGAAAACAAATCATCTGCAAGTTACTCTACTGCCTGCCAAATATTCTTTATTGCCTATTTAATTCCTTAATTAAAGAAAATATAAACATGCTACAATGTAACATTCAAAGTCTGGCAGCTGGTAAACAATTACTAGATATGTAAAACAGCAGGACAAGTCTGATAATCAAGAGAAAAATTCGTCAATAAAAGCAGACCCAGAAATGACCGATATGATGGAAATAGCAGACGAGAATTTTGAAATAGCTATCATAAATGTGCTCAAGAACTCCACCAAAAAAACTATTATAATAAATCAGTAAAGTTGCAGTATACAAAATTAACATAGGAAAATTAGGAGCATTTCTATACACTAACAACAAACTATCTGAAAAAGAATGAAAAAAATCTCATTTATAATAACTTCAAAAAAAACCCACCTAGGAATAAATTTAACCAAGGAGGTGAAAGACCTATACGTTGAAAATCATAAAACATTAATAAAAGAAATTGAAGAAGACACAAAGAAATCAAAAGATATCTCATGTTCATGGATGGAAACAATTACTGTCAACATTTTCACTAAATATATACAGTTGAAGAATTGCAACTAAAAAGATATTGTCAGATTGGATTTTAAAAAAGCAAGAACATGCTATATATTGTCAATAATAAATTCGTTTTAAATATAAAGAGAAATTAAAGTACAAATTTAGAAAAACTAGAGTGTGATAACTCTATAAGAAAGATCATGTGACTGTATCAAAGTAACTTGGGGACCAGGAATATTAACAAAGATAAAGAGGGACATTCCATAATAAAAGGTAAACCTATTAAGAAAATGAAACAATTTTAAAGATGTGTGCACTTGATTAATTAAAGAAATAAAATATAGACATGCTTAATTAAATATTAATTAATTACAGAGCTCCAAAATACATGAAGCAAAAATGGACCAAACTGAAAAGAAAAATGGGCAATTCAAAAATTATAGCTAAGGGGTATTAACTCTTTTCTCTTGGAAATTGAAAGAATAAGTACACAAAAGTAAAAGTATGTTACTTGGATACACTATTAAACAACTTGACCTATTTCACATCATAGAACACTTCACCAAAGAGCAACAGATGATTTGAAAGGGCACAGGAAACATTTCCTAAGTTAGACTATATCCTGGGCTTTAAAACAATCTTGATAAAGTTCTAAGGAGATTGAAATAATAAAAACCATGTTATCTGACCACAAGACAATTAAAGTAGAAATTAGAAATTAATAACTGAAAGATACTCTAGAATATCCACAAAATATTTGAGAATTAAATAACACACTTCTAAATAACCCATAGGTCAAAAAAAAAATCACAAATAAAATTAAAACAATGTATTTTTGAGACAGAGTCTCACTCTGTCACCCAGACTACAAAGAAAATTAAGAACAACTTGAACAGAATGAAAACACAACGTATTAGAATTTGTAGGATTCAGCTAAAGCAGTGCCCAGAGGCAAATGCATTGCTTTACATTGTTTATATTAGAACAGAAGAAAGGTTTAAAATCAATGATTTAAGCATACTGTAAGAAGCTAACAAATATGAATCAATTTCAAAGAAGTAAAAATAAGACTGACAATTGACTTTGAAGAGAAACAACGGAAGCTACGAACAATGGCATGTATCATCAAATGATGAAAGACAATGCCTACTGTCAACTTGCAGTCCATATTCTAAAGAAATATCCTTTAAAAACAAAGGCAAAAGTGAAATGTTTTCAAACAAAACCTGGCAGAATTATCCTCAGCATACTCACACTTAAAGGAATGCCACGGGGAGTTCTCCAAGCAGAAGAAAACCAATCTAAGATGAAAGTATAGTGATGCAGAAAAAGATGAAGAACCAGTAAAACAGAAAATGTGCATGAATCCATGCACATTCAGGACTGTTTCAAACCATAATCATAATGTCTATGGGTTTAAAAGATGTATTGAATTAAAATATATGACAGCAATCACACAAAAGTTGAAAGAAGGTAAACGGAGTTTAAAGTTTTCTTAAGTCTTAGGTTATCCAGAAGGAGATAAGAGAATTAATTTAATATAGATTCATTTTAGTTATCAATTAACATTATAGTCTCTTGGGTAACCGCCAAAATAATAATGAACAAAGTTTACATAATTACAGGCACTATATACTATGTATTACATAAATAATAAAGAGAAGAAATTGAATTTTAAAATTCCAGAATAGTTAAAAATAAAGCAAGAAAAGAGAAAAAATGAACAAGTCAGATGAGACAAATGAAAAACAAACAGTAAACTGATAGATTTAAACCCAAATATATCAGTAATTATGTTAACTGTAAGTAGACTAAATATTCACAATAAAAGACAGAGACCATCAAATTGCATTTTCAAAAACCCAAACTATAGGTTGCTTATAAGACAGACACTTTAAATATAATAATACAGTAACATTAAAGTAAAAAGAAGGAAAAAGGGATATCATGTGAAAAAACAAAAGAAAGTTTGTATAGCTATCCAAAAAAAAAAAAAAAAAATCAGACCGAGACATTAAGGCCAGAAATATAACAAAAATAAGGGACATTTAATGATTATCAAAGCATCAATTCAAAAGTATACTATAACAATCATAAATGTGTACATACCTAACAGCATAGCCTCAAACTATATAAAGCAAAAACTTACTGAACCAAAAAGAGAAACAGTCAAACCCCTCAACCATTGTTAGCTATTTTAAACAAAGCTCTCTTAGTAAGTGACAAAAAAAAAAGACAAAAGAAAAAAATCAGTAAGGATATAGAAGATATGACTAAACACTATTAATAAATTTGACCTAATTGATAAGCAAATACAGAATATCACATCCAATAACTAGAGAATATATATTAATATCTATGTACATATTCACACATATATATTATTTGAAGTACATAAGAAACATTTATTAAATTGATGATATGTCAAGCTATAAAGCAAGTATCAACAAATCTCAAAGGACTTAAGTCACACACAGTATGTCTTTGGATAAAAGTGGAATTAAGCTAGAAATCAATACAATAATGTAGAAATTGTAGGGTCTCAGAAGCAGCTTTCTCTGACCTCCTGCCCTCCTGGCCTCTCATTCTCTCCCCGCTGCTATCCATAGAAACTAGACTCCCAGAACCCCTTTCCCTCAAAGCCAGACATAAAATCTAAAAATATTACTCTAACTTTCCACCCACATTTCTGTGTAAAAACTGGCCATAAAGAAATGATCTGACTTGCCTTGTTTGACTCTAGATCTTAAGACTCCTATTCCAGAGAAGATCCTGCCCCATACCCAAAATGAAGGAATGCTGTACGGAGAGGCCAAGAAGGATCTGAAGAGACAGGCCTTGCTGGGTTTCCCCAGTCTATTAGCATAAGATTTTACTCTTTTTGTCCAATTATATTTCTTCATGACTATCCATATTTTGTTGAACCCAAGCATAAAAATGAACAGTTTCCCTCTAACTTTGGGTCTGAATTCTGAAAACTCCCATGTCACATAAAACTATGATCAAATAAATTTGTATGCCTTTTCTCTTGTTAAACTGCCTTTTGTTGATTTTCAGCAACCTTTCAGAGGGTGGGGGGAAGTTTTCTCTTGGACTTGACAAAATTAAGTAATATTTTTCTAAACATCCTATGGATCAAAGAAGAAATATAAATAAATTTAAACTGACGATAAAAGTGTGTCATAACAGAATGACTGGGATGTGGTTAAAGTAGTAATTAGAGAGAAATTTAGAGCCTTACATAAAGCACACATCATGCAAAAAAAAGAAAAAAAGTTGAGAAATGTTCTAAGATCCATTTCAAGAAGCTAGAAAAAGAACCACAATTGAACCTAAAGAACATAAAAGGAAGCAAATAATGAAGATAAGAACAGATTATGAAAGACAATAAAGATAAAGCAGAAATAAAATAGAAAATTAACAAAGTGAAAATTTGACTCTAAAAATACAAAATTGATTAAGAATTATTAAGAATAAAATGGGTAGAAACTAAAAATTACCAATATTAGGGACGAAAAGTGCTATAGAGTATTATTAAAGGAAGTTATTACATAAACTATTATATAATAATAAATTTAAAAATTTAGGTTGAATAAATTCATTGAAAAACAAAATTTGCCAAAACAAACACAAGAAGAAATAGAAAATTTGATTAGTTCTCTATTAAAGGGACTAAATTTATAATTAAAAACCTTCCATAAAAACAGTTCTAGGTTATATGACTTCATTTGTTTCCAAATGTTTAGTAAAAATGTCACCAATATTAAAATAAAAAGCTCTTCCAGAGAACAGAAAAAGGACACTCTCAAGCTGTGTTATAAGACTAGCATAAGCTTAATACTAAAACCTGATAAAGATATAAAGAAAAATTTGGCCAGGTGTGGTGCCTCACGCCTGTAATCCCAGCACCTTGGGAGGCTGAGGCAGGTGGATCAGGCTGAGGCAGGTCAGAAGTTTGAGACCAGCCTGGCTAACATGGTGAAACGCTGTCTCTAAGAAAAATACAAAATTAGCCGGATGTGGTGGCATGCATCTGTAATCCCAGCTACTCTGAAGGCTAAGGCAGGAGAATCTCTTGACTCCCAGAGGCGGAGGTTGCAGTGAGTCAAGATCGTGCCACTGCACTCCAGCCTGGGCAACAGAGCAATACTCTGTCTCAATAAATAAACAAATAAATAGAAAAATTTAAGCCAACATCATTTAAAAACACAGGTGTGAAACTCTGAAAAATAATTAGTAAATTCAACACAGTGATACATAAAAAGGTAGTACATTATGACCAAGCTGGGATTATTTCAGGGACACAATAATGATTTAACATTCAAAAACCTAGATAGTCCTAGCCAGTTAGGTAGTTAGATAGTCTAGCAGTTAGGCAAGAGAAAGAAATAGGTGGCATCCAAACTGGAAAAGAAGGAGTCAAATAATCCTTATTTGCAGATGACATGATTTTATATTTAGAAAAACTGAAAGACTCCACACAAAAACCCTATGAGAACTGATAAACTTAGTAAATTTGCAGGATACAAAATCAATATACAAAAATTAGTAGCATTTCTATACACTAAGAGCAATCAAGATTCTTTTCTGAAAAAGAAATCAAGAAAGCAATCCCATTTACAACAGCTACAAACAAATAAAAAAACCACCTAGGAATAAATTTAACCAAAGAAGTGAAAGATCCCTACAAAAAACACTGTAAAACACTGATGAAAGAAATTGAAGAGGACACCCAAGACATGGAAAGAAGTTCCATCCTCATGAATTGGAAGAATATTGTTAAAATGTCTATACTACCCAAAGCCATCTACAGATTCAATGCAACCCCTATCAAAATACCAATGACATTCTTCACAGAAGTAGAAAAAAAAATCCTAAAACTTGTACAGAACCACAAAAGACCCCAAATAGCTAAAGTATTCCTGAATAAAAAGAACAAAGCTGAAGGCATCATATTACTTGATTTCAAATTATATTACAAAGCTATAGTAACCAGAAGCATGATACTGGCATAAAAACAGATACATAGACCGATGGAACAGAACAGAGAACCCAGAAATAAGTCCACACACTTACAGTCAACTCATTTTAACAAAGGTGCCAAGAACATACATTGGGGAATAGATAGTTTCTTCAATAAATAGTGCTGGGAAAACTCAATATTCATGTGCAGAAGAATGAAACTAGATCCTACCATTCACCATACACAAAAATAAACTCAAACTGAATTAAAGACTTGAATTTAAGGCCTGAAACTATGAAGCTACTAGACAAAAACATTGGAGAAGTGCTATAGGACATTGGTCTGGGCAAAGATTTTTCTGGGAAAGACCTCAAAAGCACAATAACAAAAGCAAAAATTGGCAATTGAGATTATATCAAACAAAAGAGCCTATGTACGGCAAAGGAAACAATTAACAAAATGAAGAGACAACCTAGAGAATGAGAAAGAATGTTTGCAAACTATCCATCTGAAAAGGGATTAATAACCAGAATATATAAGAAACTCAAACAACTCAATACAAAAAAACAAAAAAACACAAATAATTCAAATAAAAAATGGGCAAAAGACCTGAATAGATATTTATTAAAAGAAGGCATACAAGTGGCCAACAAGTGTATGAAAAAATACTCAACATCACTAATCATCAGGGAAATGCAAATTCAAACCACAATAAGATATCATCTCACCCCAGTTAGAACGGCTATTATCAAAAAGACCAAAAAATCAAAAATGCTGGCAAGGATGTGGAGAAAGGGGAACTTTTAATTATACACTGTTGGTGGGAATGTAGAGTAGTAAAAGTATTATGAAAAAACAGTATGGCGGTTTCTCAAAAAACTAAAAACAGAACTACGATATGATCTAGCAGGCCCACTGCTGAGTATATAACCCAAAGAAAGGAAATCAGTATATTGAAGAGACATTTACATTCCCATGTTTATTGCAGCAGAATAGCCAAGATACAGCATCAACCTAAGTGTCCATCGATGGATGAATGAATAAAGAAAATGTGGCATATATATCTATACAATGGAATATTATTCAGCCATAAAAAATAAAATCTTGTCATTTGCATCAACATGGATGAAACTGAAGGTCATTATGTTAAGTGAAATAAACCAGGCACAGAAAGACAAATATCACATGTTATCACTTATACAGGAGCTAAAAATGACAAAGTGGATCTCATGGAGATAGAGAGTAGAATAGTGGTTACCAGGGAAGTGGAAGTGGGGAGGGAAGGCTAAAGAGAAGTTGGGTAATGGGTACAAAATACAATTAGTAGAAGAAATAAATTATAATATTTGATAGTACAATAGGAAAATTATAGTTAACAATGATTTATAGTAAATTTCAAAATAGTTAGAAGAGAAGAATTGTAAGTTTCCTAAGACAAAGAAGAGATAAATGTTTGAAGTAATTGATATTTCAATTACTCTGATCTGATCATGACACATTACATGTATGCATCAAAACATCACATGTATCCCAAACACATATAAAACTATGATTTGTTGATTAAAAATACAAAAATGTTACATATAAAATTATGTCATTTAGCACATATTGACTAAAGTAACAAAAGCATATGATTATCCAACAGATGCAGAAAAAGCATTTGCTTACATTTATCATTACTCATGATTAAACCTCATAGCAAGCTAGGAATAGAAGGACATTTTATTGATCTAATAAAGGACTGACAAAAGAAATCTGTAGCAAACATTATACTCAATGGTGAAATACAATCTCTTTCATACTGGAAAAAAGACAATGGTGTTCACTATCACCACTTCTATTCAGCACTGTATAGAAGGTCCTAGGCAGTGCAATAAGGCAAGAGAACGGAAAAAAAGGTATACAAACTGGAAAGGAAAATGTCAGGCTGTCTTTATTGGCAGACAACATGATTATCTTGTTAAATTCTATTCAAAAGCTATTACAATAATAAGTGAGTTTAGTAAGGTCAATATAAAGTTAATTTGCTTCTACATATTAATAACAAACAATTTAAAAGCAAAATTAAGAAAGCAATTTTATTTACAATGGCAACAAAAAGACGAAATACTTAAAAGATACATTTAATATGTGTGAAAAATCCACACACTGAAAACTAAAAAAAAATTCTAAATTAAAGTGAAAGAAACCTAAATAAATTGAGAGATATACCATTTTTATGGATTCAAAGACCAAACAGGTGTCAGTTTATCCCAAATTGATCTATAGATTACAAGCAAAATTCCAATAGGCTTCTTTGGTAGAAATTGATAAACTAATTCTAAAATTTATATGAAAACACAAAAGACCTAGAACAGCCATATTAATTTTTAAGAAAAACAAAGTTGTAAGATTTTCCCTACCTGTTTTCAAGACTTATTCTAGCTGGGCATGGTGGCTTACACCTATAATCCCAGCACTTTGGGAAGCCAAGATAGGAGGATCACTTGAGCTCAAGAGTTCAAGACTAGCCTGGATAACATAGTCAGACCTTGTCTCTACTAAAAAAAAAAAAAAAAAAAAAAAAGTTTTTTAATTAGCCAGGCATGCTGGTGTGTGCCTGCAGTTCCAGCTACTCAGGAGGCTGAGGCAGAAGGATCACTTGAGCCCAGGAATTGGAGGCTGTAGTGAGCTATGATTAAGCCACTTCACTCCAGCTTGGGCAACAGAGTGAGGCTCTGTTTCAAAGACAAGACAAGAAAAAGAAAGGCTTACTCTAAAGCTGCAATAATCAAGAAAGTGTGCTTTTAGTGTAAGGATGATTATATAGATCAATGGAACAGATTAGAGAGTACAGAGATAGACCTACACACATATGGTCAATAGATTATATATAAAGGTGTCAAAGTAACTCAATGGGGAAAGAATAGTCTTTTCAACAAGTGGTACTGAAGCAATTAGATACTATGGGCAAACAACAACAACAACAAAAACCCATGACTTATATTCACTATAAAAAATTAACTAGAATTTTGCATTCGTTGCAATATAAAACATTATCTAGAGTCAGATTACGCTGAAGCCTAAAATCTAGAAACTATAAAACTTTTGGGAGAAAACATATGAGGAATTCTTCGTGACTTCGAGTTTAGCAAAGATATCTTAACTATAACTCAAATTATAAAAGAAAAAATCAATAAATTTGACTTCATCGTAGTAAAAAGTTCTGCTCTTTGAAAGATAGTGTAATGAAAATGAAACAAGAATCCACTAACTAGGAGAAAATGTTGCAAACATATATCTGATACAGGATTTATATGCAGAACTCTTAAATCTCAATACTAAGAAACAACACAATTTAAAAATGGGCAAAAGATTTGAAAGCTACTTTACCAAAAAATATACAAATAAAAAACTCATACATTTAAAGAAGCTCAACATCATTAGTCTCTACGGAAATGCAAATTAAAATTGCAATCAGATACTACTATAGGCATTAGAATGGCTAGAATTTAAGTCTGACAATGTCAAGTGTTAGCATGGATGTACAGTAACTGAAACCTTGTGCATGGTTGTACGGCATGTCACTTTGGAAAACAATTGACAAGTTTAAAATACAATTTAATATGCACTTACCAAATGACCAAACAAGCCCATAGCTAGGAACTTTGCTAAGGCAAATGAAAACATGTCTCTACACAAAGACCTGTACATTAATGTTCATAGAAGCTTTATTTGTGTTCAAAAACTACACCCCATCTCATGTCTATCAATTAGTAAATGGATAAACAAATGATGGCACATCCATACAATGAAATCCTACTAGCAATAAAAATAAATGGATTACTGATATGGGCAACAACATGCACAAATCTCAAAAGCATTATGCTAAGTGAAAGAAACCAGACACAAAATACAACATACTATATGATTCCATTTATATGACATTCTAGGAAAGGCAACACTATTGAGACAGAAAACAAATCAGTGTTTTCCAGGGACTGGGAATATGGAAAGGAGATTGATTCTAAAGAGGCATGAGAAAACCATTCAGGATGGTGAAAATAATGTCTATTTTGATTTTGGAAGCAGTTCCATTACTATACACAATTGCAAAAACACACAGAACTGGACACTTTAAAAGGGTAAATTTTATTGCATGTAAATTATACCTCAATAACAAATTAGAGTTTGGTACAGTAGAATTCAATTGTTTTCCTACCTAAATGACCATATAGTCAATCACAGATGTGACAGATAAATCACAGTATATTCCCACAATGAAATATAGTTTACCAGGAGAATAATATGGCCACAAGAAACAATGAGGATAAATCTCATAAAAACAATGTTGAATCAAATAAACCAGAATACTGTTAGAAATCAGCAGTTATCCTCATGGTAGATGGTAGCCGTGTGGGATTAGCGACTGAAAGAAACACAGGACTTTTGGGGTTCTGGTAATGTTATGCCTTCATCTAGCTCCTATTGCATGTATGTGTTCAATTTTTGAAAAGTTCTATATTTATGAGTATTTTTCTTTTGTGTGTTATAAGCAAGAAAAATGACTATCTAGAAATAAACCTTCAGAAATGCAAAATATCTTTATGAACAATACTATACAATGTAAATAATTTTTAAAAATCTGACTAAATAGAGGGCTATAGGGTGTTCTTAGATGGGAAGACTCAATATTCTAAAGCTATCAAATGTCTTTAATCAATTAAAAACCATATCACTTAAATCCGCATTTAAAAAACCCCACATGCCTGGGAAAACATCTAATGAAAATTGTACAAGGTCTCCACAACTACAAGACATTAAGAAAAATTGAAGACCTCAATAAATTCAGGGATGCATCATGTCCATGGATTTGAAGACTTGCTATAGTAGTACCCCATGTTCACAGTTTCACTTTCCTCAGTTTCAGTTATCCACAGTTGACTGTGGTCAAAAAATAGGCGTGTACACTACAGTAAGATATTTTGTGAGAGCTAGATCACAGGCACATAACTTTTGTTACAGTATATTGTTATAATGATTCTATCATTAGTTGTTAATTTCTTACTGTGGTAATTTATAAGTTAAATTTTATCATAGGCATGTATGTACAATAAAAAAGTGTAGCAAATACAATGATATGGTTTGGCTCTGTGTTCCCACCCAAATCTCATCTCAAATTCTAATCTCCAAGTGTCAAAGGAAGGACCTGTAATCCCATATTGAGAGAAGGAAGTGATTGGATTATGCGAGTGGTCTCCCCTATGCTGTTCTCATGATAGTGAATTCTCACGAGATCTGATAGTTATTTAAGGGGCTCTTCCCACTTTGCTTCTCACACACGCTTTCTCTTGCCTGCCACCATGTAAGATGCGCCTGCCTCCCTTTCTGCCATGATCGTACGTTTCCTGAGGCCTCCCCAGCCACGCGGAACTGTGACTCAATTAAACCTTTTTTCCTTCATAAGTTACCCAGTCTTGGGTAGTATATTTAATAGCAGTGTGAGAATGCACTAATACAGTATTATCCATGGTTTCAGGTATCCACAAGGGTCTTGGAACGTACCCCCTGCAAATAAGGGGGAAACTACTGTATTGCAAAGATGTTAATTCTCCCCAAATTTAGCTATAGATTCAATACAATCCCATTCAAATTCCCAGCAAATGTTGTAGAAATTGATGAAATCATTCCATAAGTCACATGGCAATGCAAAAGGCTAATAATACTAAGGCAATGTTGAAAAAGGACGAAGTGAAGGATTTACTCTAGACTACGATGATTTATTATAAAACCACATAATGAAAACAGTGTGATTCGGGAACAAGGTCAGACAAACCAACCAGCGAAACAGAAAACAAGGCCCCAAAACAGGCTGCCTAATTTATAACAAAACTGTCACTGTAATCAGTGGGAGGAGAATAATTTTTTTTTTCTCTGTGTGTGTGTGTGTGTTTTCTTTTTTTTTTTATTTTTGAGACAGAGTTTCACTCTTGTTGCCCAGGCTGGAGAGCAATGGTGCAATCTTGGCTCACCACAACCTTGGCCTCCCAAATTCAAGTGATTCTCCTGCCTCAGCCTCCTAAGTAGCTGGGATTACAGGCATGCACCACCACGCCCAGCTAATTTGTTTTGTATTTTTAGTAGAGATGGAATTTCTCCACATTGGTCAGGCTGGTCTCAAACTGTCGACCTCAGGTGATCTGCCGGCCTCAGCCTCCCAAAGTGCTGGGATTACAGGTGTGAGCCACATGCCTTGCTTAAGAATGGCCTTTTTAATAAATGCTGCTTAACTGATTGGATAACAACATGGAAGAAAGTAAACCTTAATCTAACCTCACAGAATATCCAAAAATCTATCCTAGTTTCATCATAGATATGACTGTGACAGGAAAAATAATAAGGCTTCTGTAACAGTGTTGTCCAATAGAATTATAATAAAAGTCATGCATATAATTTAAAATTTTCTAATAGCCACATTAAAAATATTTTAAAAATAAAATTAATTTTAATATATTTTATTTACCCCCAATTTCAAAAATCTTATCATTTCTTTTTTTTTTTTTTTTGAGACGGAGTCAGTGGCCGGATCTCAGCTCACTGCAAGCTCCGCCTCCCGGGTTTACGCCATTCTCCTGCCTCAGCCTCCCGAGTAGCTGGGACTACAGGCGCCCGCCACCTCGCCCGGCTAGTTTTTTGTATTTTTTAGTAGAGACGGGGTTTCACGGTGTTAGCCAGGATGGTCTCCATCTCCTGACCTCGTGATCCGCCCGTCTCGGCCTCCCAAAGTGCTGGGATTACTTACAGGCTTGAGCCACCGCGCCCGGCCAAAAATCTTATCATTTCAACTTGTTTTATTTATTTATTTGTTTATTGGTTTGTGACCAGTATTGATCTCTTGCCCAGGCTGGAGTGCAGTGGTGCAATCGTGGTTCACTGAACCTCGACCTCCTGGTCTTAAGTGATCGTCCCACCTGCCGAGTAGGTGGGACTATTAGCATGTGTCAACATGTCTGGCTAATGTTTCAGTTTTTATAGAGACAGGGTTTCCCTATGTTGCCCAGACTGGTCTTGAACTCCTGGACTCAAGCAATCCTCTTCCTCAGCCTCTCAAAGTGCATATACCTGACAAAGGACTTATATCCAGAATCTATACAGATTACAAATCAGTGACGAAAGGGCTAATAACACAATAAAAGCATGGGCAAAAGACTTCAATAGAGACTTCTTACAGAAGAATATCTAAATAAGCATGTGAAAAGTTATGCAACATCATTTGGCATGAGCCACTGCATTGAGCCAAGAATGATTAGTGAGATGTTTTACATTATTTCATTCATACTAAGTCTTCAGAATCTGATGCATATTTTACACTTATAGTATGTCTCTGTTCAGATGACACATTTAAATGGTTAAAGTGAAATGTAACCCTATCAAATAAAGTTGTGTTTAATAGAAAACCATTTTACACTGCTTCAGTTTTTAAATTTAAATTAACATTTTAAAAATTAAAAATTCAGTTCCTCATTCACACTAGCTACAACTCAAGTATGAAATAGTAGCTACTGTATTTGGACAGCACAGTTCTAGAAGGTAAGAGAGAACATCTACATGACCTTGGAGTAGGGAAAGATTTCATAAACAGGATGCAAACGTTAACAGCAATAAAGGAAAGTGATATTGTTTGGCTCCATGTCCCCACCCAAATCTCACCTTGAATTGTAATCTCCATAATCCCCATGTATCAAGGGTGGGACCTGGTGGAGGTAATTGAATCATGGAGGCAGTTTCCCTCATGCTGTTTTTGTGATAATGAGTGAGTCTCACAGACCTGATGGTTTTATAAGCGTCTGGCATTTCCCCTACTTGCACTCACTCTGTCCTGCTGCCTTGTGAAGAGGTGTTTTCCACCATGATTGTAAATTTCCTGAGGCCTCCCTGGCAATGTGGAACTGTGATTCGATTAAATTGCTTTCCTTTATAAATTATCCAGTGTAAGGTATTTCTTCATAGCAGTGTGAGAACTAATACAGAAAGCATTGGTAAGTTTGGCTTTATTTAAATAAATACTTCTGGCCGGGTGCAGTGGCATTGCCTGTAATCCCTGCTACTTGGGAGGTCAAAGTGGGGGATTGCTTGAAGCCAAAAGTTTGAGGCTTCTGTGCATTACGATTGTGCCACTGCATTCCCAGGCTTTTATTAGAGACACTGTCTCTCAAAAAAAAGTACTTCTGTTTATTCAAAGACATCATTAGAGAGTGAAAAAGGGAGCCAAAGAGTAGAAGACAACACAATAAAAGCATGGGCAAAAGACTTCACTAGAGACTTCCTACAGAAGAATATCTAAATAAGCATGTGAAAAGTTATACAAAATCATTATCAGGTAAATGCAAATTAACACCATAATGAGATACCACTGTACACCTGTAAAAATAAAAATATCAGCAAAACAAAACAAAGTGGAGACTATCAAGTGTTGACAAGGATGTGGAGCAAGGGGAGCTCTCATTCCTTGCTGAGAGTATATACATTGGTACAATCACTTTGCAAAACTGTTTTGATAGTATCTACTAAAACTATCATACATACCTACCCTGTGACGTAGCAGTTTCACTTCCAGGTATATGCTAATGTTCTTTTCTTAACCAAACCCAAGCCAGGCTCCTCTGATCCTCTTCTTAACTAGGCCTCACCTTGGCCTATGAAAAGAACACTCTCGACATAAGTGATTTTGTCCATTCCTTTTCTCTCCACATTGAAAGGCTTAAACAAACACTAACATAGTTTCTGAAAGCTCAAGATCCAATCACTAAGATGGCCATAACCTCCCTTGAAGTGCCTCCCTAAGAAAACTTAAGGTTGCCAAAATAATGGACTGCTTGTTTTAGCCAACACGTGATGACAGGCACCACTGTCACTCGTTCTCAGAACATTTATTAAATAAAAAGCTTACAACTGTGAATCCTTCCTCTGTCCCTGTGAGACATATGCATATCTCCTACAACTCAGGAGTGTCTTTCTCAAGGACCTGATAAGCCATTCCTTTGAAATGTAATCATCAGGGGGCCACTGTCTCCCAGTCTCTGTGGAAAGACAGAATTCTGACTCTGTCAACTGCCAGCTAACAGATGCAGCTGGCCTAATCCGCATGGCCACTGACCAGCCCTTCGTGATTTTTCACTTCCCTGACTCTACTGAGCCCCAGCCTGACCACCTCCCTACGCCCTCCTTCTCCCTATAAAACACTCAGTCGCTTCTGTAGAAATTGAAGTTGAGCTCAGTTTACACTGGAACCTCTACCTTATTGCAATAGCATGTTACTGATTAAAATCTGCCCTTACCGTTTTAACCAGTGTCTAGCTTTATTTATCTTTGGCAATACTCAACAGACACAAGTACATACGTGCACCAAAAATACATACGTATAAGAGTGCTCAAAGCAGCATTATTCACAATCAAAACAACTGAAAACAACCTCAATACCCAAAACCAGAAGGCACATAGTCATACAATGGAATAAAATGGAGCAATGGAAAAGAACAAACCACTTCTGCACATAACAACATGGATAAATACCCCCCAAAGAATGTGGTATGGTTTGGCTGTGTACCCACCCAAATCTCAACTTGAATTGTATCTCCCAGAATTCCCATGTGTTGTGGGAAGGACCCAGGGATGGGTAATTGAATCACGGGGGCCAGTCTTTCCTGTGCTATTCTCGTGATAGTGAATAAGTCTTATGAGATGGTTTTATTAGCGGTTTACACTTTTTCATCTTCCTCATTTTCTCTTGCCACTGCCACGTAAGAAGTGCCTTTTGCCTCCTGCCATGATTCTGAGGCCTCCCCAGCCATGTGGAACTGTAAGTCCAATTAAACTTCATTTTCTTCCCAGTCTCAGGTATGTCTTTATCAGCAGTGTGAAAATGGACTAATACAGAATGTTTAATGAAAGAAGCCAGGCACAAAAGAGTATATACTTGTATGGGTTTTTCTATTGTTGTGGAACCAATTCCCACCGTTTGGCAGGTTTACAACACCACCATTTTATTATCTTACAGTTCTGTAGGTTGGAAGTCCAGGCATGGCTCAATGGGGCACTTTGCTCAGGGTCTTACAAGGCTGCAATTAAAGTGTCAGCTGGGCTGCAGGTCTCATCTATAGCTCAGGGTCCTCTTCCAAGCACATTCAGTTTGTTGGCAGAATTCGGTTCCTAGTGGTTGGAGGGCACAGGGTCTGTTTTCTTGCTGCTTGTCAGCTGGAGGTCAGTCTCAGCTCCTAGAGGCCTCTTGTTCATAGGCCCTCCCATACCATGGCAGATTTACTACTTCTTCAAGGCCAGGAGGACCATATCTCTCTCAAGCTTTGAATCCAGTCTCTGACTTCAGCAAGTCCTTGTTAAGGGCTCACCTGATTCAGTTAGGCCTACCCAGGACAATCTCTCTTTTGATTATCTCAAAGTGAATTGTTTTGGGGCTTAATTATATTTGCATAATCCCCTAACTTCCTCATGGGATGAAATGAAATCCATCATATTTATGTTCCCACCATATTCCAGAGGACTAGATTTTTTTTTTTTTTTTTTTTTTTTGAGATGGAGTTTTGCTCTTGTTGCCCAGGCTGGAGTGCAATGGTGTGATCTCAGTTCACTGCAAACTCTGCCTCCTGGGTTCAATCAATTCTCCTGCCTCAGCCTCCTGAGTAGCTGGGATTACAGCGCCTGCCACCATGCCCAGATAATTTTTGTATTTTTAGTAGAGATGGAGTTTCGTCATGTTGGCCAGGCTGGTCTTGAACTCCTGACCTCAGGTGATCCACCTGCCTCAGCCTCCCAAAGTGCTGGGATTAAATTTGTGAGCCACTGTGCCCAGTCCAGATGACTAGATTCTACACAGCAAGCACACTAGGGAGAAGGAAGCATGGGGTCCTTTTAGAATTCTGCCTACCACATTACTGAATGATTCAATTTTTGTAAAGTAAAACAAAACAAAACAAAAACTGCAAGAGTAATCTAAGATGATAAGAGGCAGATGATTTAAGTACCTTTGCTGGGCAAGGCATATAATGGGGAGAAAGCATGAGGGAGTCTTTTGGATGCTAATAACATTGTATAGCTTGATCTCAGAGAAAATTACACAAATGCGCACTTTGCAAAAATTCATCAGCTGTAGGCTTAACATTTGTGGATGTTACTGTATGCGTGTAATACTGCAATAAAAATGTTTATGCAAAAAATTAAAGAAGGTTCTCAGGGCATGTTCTTTAATTATACACAAGAATGATAACTAGCATTAAAATTGTTTCTATAAAATGACCACTGATAAGTACCTGAAATTAGTTTATGACTCCAAGTCATTCAAATACGCCGATAAGTTTATGTACACCATTAATTTAATTGGAAAGTTGTCTTGTAAAAATACAAACAAATTAAATAATTTCAGCCTGGCTCTTATTCAAATGATAATAAACGTTAGGTACTTCAATTTGAATGAGCATGATACTGTTTTCTCTCTCCATTGCATGGAAGTGTGCACTCCCAAGTTCAATGTGGAGGCAACAGTGTCAGTGCATATATGTGAGTGTGTGTTTGGTGAACTGAGAAAGGAAATTTAAAAAAAAGACTGGGCCGGGCGCGGTGGCTCAAGCCTGTAATCCCAGCACTTTGGGAGGCCGAGACGGGCAGATCACGAGGTCAGGAGATCGAGACCATCCTGGCTAATACGGTGAAACCCTGTCTGTACTAAAAAATACAAAAAAACTAGCCGGGCAACGAGGCAGGCACCTGTAGTCCCAGCTACTCGGGAGGCTGAGGCAGCAGAATGGCGTAAACCCGGGAGGCGGAGCTTGCAGTGAGCTGAGATCCGGCCACTGCACTCCAGCCTGGGCAGCAGAGCAAGACTCCGTCTCAAAAAAAAAAAAAAAAAAAAAGAAAAGAAAAAATAAAAAAAAGACTGATGGGTCTAATCTGATAGGTTAGGTAAAATCTTTACTTTCTTAGGATACTGACCTAATAAGACTTGAGAGAAACACAAAACTCTTCTAAGAGAGGTGCAGGCACTACTTCCAGAGCTGACTAACTCCAAGCTAATTCCATTCTGTACATTCCCAGTCTGTTCCAAGGCAAGGCAGTCATACTATTTTCTGATGAATATAAATGAATGTAGCTCTCCATGCTAAGCAAAGCAGGAAAATACATTTACCCTAACTTATTGTAATTAGCACATACAGAAATCATATAAATGTGTATCAGTGAACTGTAGGCCAATATTACCTATGAATTTAATCCAAAATGTTAAATAAATTATCAAACAAAATCAAAAAGTAATAAGACATCATGTAAAGTAATAAGACAAAGTAATAACACATCATGACCAAGTGGTATTTATCTCAGCAGTGCAAGGATGGTTCAATATCCATAAAGCTACTATATAATTCATAATATTAATCAAATTAAGGAGAAAAAATCAGACATCTCAAAAGATGCTGAAAAGACATTTGACAAAATTCAACATCCATCTGTGATTAAAAATACTCTCATTAAAATAGAACTAGATGGCTATTTCCTCAAAATGATAAAATATATCTCAGTCAACCCAGAAGCCAGTTATCATGCTTAAATGGGAAAAATACCAGCAGCATTCTCATTATGAGTAGGAATATATTAAGGAAATAATTATCACTACTTTTATTTAACATTATTCTAGAGATTCTAGAAACAAAAGAAACCAGGGAGACAAGATAAATAAGAGGTATACAATTTAAAAGCAAAAAGTAAAGGTATAATTTGCAGTTGTTATGATTGTATATATGGGGGAACTCAGGGGACTCCATTGAAAAACTTTTACAACAAAGAGAATGTAATAAAATGGATGAGTACAAAATTACTACACAAAAATCAATAACTTTCATATATACAAACAACAGTAGAAAGATAAACTGGAAAATATTGACAATAGCAACAAAAACTAATATATCTATTGATAAAATTAATGATTATGCTAGATCTATATGCTCTAAAGTGTAAAATATTCCTGAGGGTCACAAAAAAGACATGAACAAATGGAAAGATAACTCATACCATAATTTTGTAAGTTCTTGCCAAATTACTTATAAATTTAACTCAATCCCATAAGAGTATTCACAGGACTTTTTATTTGGTAGATAGACAAGCCTATACTAAGTTCATATAGAATATCAAACGAGCAAGAAGAGTCAGGAAATTTTAGAAAAAGAAAATCAATAATGGGAATACTCTTCCTACCAGATAGCAAAATACCTAAAATAAAAAAATATGTAAATACATAAAATTAGATATTTAAAACAGTGTGGTATTGACATATAACAGACAACTAAATTGAATATAATAGATAGTGTGGAAATAAGTCCAAGTTCAGGAATCTTATATGTGATAAATGTGTCATCTCACATAAGAGAGGAAAAGAGAGATTATTCACTAATTTTTTAGGCTAGCCAGGGAAACATCTAAAAAGTAAGGCTGAATCTATAGCTCACATTTTATACTAGGAAAATTTCTTGATGTAAATACTTAAATGTTAAAATATTGAAAACAATCAAGAAGACTAGAAGAAACTGTGAGAAATTTCTTCTACAAACTTGGAAGAAGCTCTTTCTAACTACTGTATAAAACCCAGAAGCCATACAATAAAAATGTTTCAAACTACTATATGAAGTTAGAAATTTTACGTAAGAAAAGCCACTATAAATAAAGTCAAGCACAAACAAGAAACTGGTAAAAAAAAAACTTGTAATTTGCATCATTACAAAAAAGGGCTAAATTTCCCTTTTGATAAAGAATCCCTACATATTATTAAGAAAAACCCAACAAACCATTAGAAAACTGGACAAAGGATGGAATCAACTGGTCACAAAAAAGAAGATGCAAATGGCTCCTCAACATATAAAAAGATGCTCAATCACCTTATTAAACAAAAAATGAAACTCAAACCACTCCGAGATCTATATTTCACCATCAGATCAGTAACACACCAGTTAGTGCAAATGTAGAAATCGATTTCTCATACTTTGCTGCTGGGAATGTGAACAAGCACACTGTGATGAAGGACAAGTTGACAATATCTATCAAAATTCCCTACTCACATATCCTTTGCTCCAGCATTTCCACTTCTAAGAATTTATCCTAGAGATAAATTCACACATATGCTTAATGGCCTAAGTTCTCAGTTAATTGTTGTACCACTGTTTGCAATAGCCAAAGATTTGAAATTACTTAAACTTTGCATCATAGGGGGCTGGCTACATCAATTATGTTACATCTACACAGTGGGATACTGTACAGCTATAAAACAAAGAAGAAAGTGCTTTATGTACTAATATGGAATGAGCTCCAAAATAAAATGAAAAGTTCAAAAAGAGTGCACACAGCATGCTGCCATGCTATCATTTGTGTTAAAAAAAGAAAAAATATAATATGCAAATTTGCTTTTACATTCATAAATTCTGTCTGCAGGAATGCCTAAGAAACTGATGACAATGTCACCAGGATAGGACCTGGATTGCTCAGGGACAAGGAAGGGAAAGAGGACTTTTTATTTTGAACCTTTTGTACCCTTTGATTTTGAACCATGCAAATATATTATCAAAAAATGCATAACACATTAAATTTTATGATGTGTGACATAAGGGTATATTATGTCACACATCATAAAATTTAATGTGTTATGCATTTTTAATAGTTTATTAAATAATCTATTTAATTTATTTAAAAGTTTAATAGTTTATTAATTTGTTATGCATGTGTAAGAGTTATACTTCAGCCTGTCCATGCTTATCATGAACCTGGCTGAAAATAAAATCTCTTGTTAATCCATATAGCTGTTTGATTAAGGTACTACTGAAGAGAAATAATATATTACTTGAAAACTAATGTTTCAAAACAAAAGTTAAATAAGAAAATAAAAAGGCTTTTTAGGAAAAAAGAAAAACAAAGTTGATCAACAATAGGGATGGTAGGATCACAGTTTGTTCAAAGCAGTCAAATAAGTATCAACAACAAAAAGAACTCGTGTGAATGTTTAGCTAAACTGTCTCTAAGGGAATAGACTAAAACTTTGGCAAGGAGGAGAGGGGATGAGATAATACATTTTACTTTTTATTAGATATTTCCATATTGTTGGATTACTCTGATTATTTGACACATTAATTTTAGAATTTAAAAATTTTAATCAGGTTTAAATTATTTAAAAAGCCTACATTTTCATTGGTAAGCAAATATGCATAAGTGTTTAGGTAGGAGTTTAAAGGGAAAAACATATGCATAAAGATGTTCATTCAACACCATATATAAAATATAAATATATGCATATATAACATATATACAAATATAAGTTAAACAATAAGACAATAGTTCATTAAATAACATACCCACCAGACAGGATATTCAATTAAATCACATTAATGTATACTACATGGTAATTGGCATAATATCTATGATATAATGTTGACTTTTAAATGATACAAAAATTTTTGGCTAGGCATGGTGGCTCACACCTGTAACCCAACACTTTGGGAGGTCAAGGTGAGAGGATTGCTTGAGGCCACGAGTTTGAGACCAGCCTGGGCAACATATTGAGACTCCATCTCCACAAAAAATAAAAAATTAGCCGGGTGCTTCAGTCCAGGAGTTTGAGGCTGCAATGAGCCATGATCAGGCCACTGCCCTCCAGCTTGGGTGACAGAGAAAGACCCTTTCTCTCTAAAAACAAACAAACAAACAAACAGAGGCTGGGCATGGTGGCTCATGCCTGTAATCCCAACACTTTGGGAGGCTGAGGCAGGCCGATCACCTGAGGCCGGGAGTTTAAGACCAACCTGGCCAACATGGTAAAACCCCATCTCTACCAAAAATACAAAAATTAGCTGGGCGTGGTGACACACATCTATAATCCCAGCTACTTGGGAGGCTGAGGCACGAGAATCACTTGAACCTGGGAGACAGAGGTTACAGTGAGCTGGGATCATGCCACTGCACTCCAGCCTGGGTGACAGAGTGAGACTCTGTCTCCAAAAAAAAAAAAAAAAAAAAAAGAGCTACAAAATTTTATGTACAACTTACTAAAAAATATTCCTATGGAAAGAAAGAAAATAAGTGAGAAAGTGGTAGTAGGGTTATACTTGATTGGTCTCTTTTCAACACCTTCTACAATATCAAAACTAATTTTTTCAGATTTTTTTTCAAATTTTTCACCTTCAGGGTTTTCCTACTTTTGTTAGTATTTGAGAAGCAAAACGAAGTGAAAGATGCCTGCTTGTCAATGCAATGAAGATAACTAAGTGCCCAGCATGAAGTGCAGACATTTATCAGGACAGAGCCACTTACCTGCATCTCCTGCTGTAAGAGGAGGAGGAGGAGGAGGAGGGGGAGGGGCTGCCTGGCGCAGGGAGGTGCTTTTGAAAGGCTGCAGCAGCTTCTCTGGGGCCTGCGCACTGTCTTCAGGCAGCACCTTCGTCTTGGGGCTGCCAAAGAGGTCCCTGATGTCCTTTCTTTGTCTGCATTCTTGGAGGAAACTCTCAAAAGATTTGTCTTTGAGTCTGAGGGAGGAAAAAAGTGAGATTCTTTTCTTCGGAGGCTTAGAAGCATCTGGGAAGGTCTCTTGCAAACTCACTTTCTCGAGAAGTGTGGGGACATCTTCAACCTTGCTACAGGGTGGGGACCTAAGTGCAGGAAAGATCTTGGATGGCCGATTGGGCAAACTATGGGTGCGGAGGACAGGGTCAGGAGGGCTAAAGGCTGAGGGCCGGTTTCTCCCAGGGGAATGCTGGTCCCTGTCTTTATTGGAATTGGTTTTCCGAAGGCTGGATGAGCGAGTGCAGGCCTGTGTGGGCAACGTTTTGGATTCTTGTTTGGCCCAAGCCTTCTTCCCACCTTCAGAGTTGGAAAGAAGGGGCTCTAGAGACCTTCGGATGGCGTTGGCTATGAGCCGCAGTGGGGACTTGGGTGGAGGCACGCTTCGCTCCCCTTGAGCTTGTTCCGCGGGGGTCCCCATCTTCTCCTGAGCCCCCCTCTGGGTTGGCAGGGGCTCTCTTGTTGCCCTAGGGAGCAGCAAGGGGCGGACTGGTTTTAGCACACGGCCTCCTCTACCATTCTCAGCACTTTTCTGGGAAAGTTGCTCCCTGGTTTTGAGGTGCACACTCTCAGGGATGGAGTCATTCCAATCCAACAACATGGTCTTCTGCTCCTGAGTGAGGACTAACTTCTTTAGGCCCAACTTCTCCTTTGCCAGCGCTGGCACTCCCTCTTCTTCCTTCCCGGCTCCAGTACTCCCTTTTTCCCGGTCTTCTCCAGCCAAGGGAGATAGCTCTTGACCTGGCCAGCTCCTGTCCTTCCCCCAGATGGGGTGTGGGTCTCTGTGGTTGCTTCCAATGTCCCCAAGAGGGGACTCTGCTGGCTGGCACTCATCAGAAGTCATCTCTGTAGGGCCTGAGAGGCCATCTTCACCAGGGCTCACCAGGCAGTACTCTGCCCACTCTGGCTTTGAGTGATGAGGCACATACAGCATAATTTCCCTGGGTGCTCCTTGGGCTATGGCTCGCCTTTGAAAGGTTGGGGTGGGAGGATTTGCATGACCTCTCGAGACCTGTGAGAGGGGCTCAGACGCTGTCATCTAGATGGGATGGGCAAAAATAGCAGTTATTTTAAAAATTTCACCATTTATTTATATGATTAAAGCAAATCTCAATCTACAACCCCTTCCCCTTTTTTCTTCCCATCTCAGATGTCCAAATTCAAAAATAATTTTGCCTAAGATGATTTCAAAGGGATACTCTTTATTCTAAGTAGCTGCCTTGGGTCCTACCAGGATCTGCCCAGAACCCCCAAATCAGCACTGATGAAAGGCTTTTCTGAATCACAGATTACCTGGGTTGGAAGCCAGGGGGAAGGTAAAGGTAGAATCCTGCTGTTGTAAGCTCCTGGGCCCATGAGGGTAGGGCTGGCTGGGCCTCTGTGGGTGGCCAAGTACATAGGGGAAGATAAGCTCCTCATTTTCTTGCTCAGTCATTGTCTCTACTAAAGGGCATGATCCACCCATAGGTATGTTCCTCTAACAACCAAGAAACCAAGGCTTCTTCTTTGGAGGCCGTCAAAGAAAGAAGCGACAGTCACCCGCTGGGCTGAAGCTGTGGTAGCACAAGAATGGCCCTTAAGACCTTCCAATGACCCTTTTTAACCTCCCACCTTGCACCATCGAGAAAGTAGCTATTTCTAGCATGCAGGAACTTGGCCCTTGGCAAAGAAGGAACATGAGTGGACTCTAGGAGCGGCTGTGTCCTCCCAAGAGCTCTGGTGCCCGAAGGGCAGGTAATAGCACAGGGGTTTCACCAGAGCACCCATCTTTTCTGTCTTGTGCACTCTACTTTCCAGAGTCTAGAACAGGCCTGGCAGGTAACAGAGGCTTGATAAATACATACAGAAGGAAAGAGTCCAGCCTGCATATCAATGATGATATTTGATATTCAAGGGAGATGTTGCTTCCAAGGTTCTTGGATGCTACCAAAGGAACCCTCACTTCCGTGCCTGCCATTCTACAGCTGCAAATTCCTCAATGCCCTTTGCAAGTTCTCAAGGGAAAGGTGTCCTAGCAGCTCTGTATCTCATGGAGACCTGGCATGGAGTCTAAGCCCTGTAAAGTTTGCTGAGGGAATGACTGTGTCCTCAGGGATGGCTGTGAAGGAGCAGCAGGAGCTTTTGTGAAAGGTATACATGAAGGCAGCTAGGGTAGACCCTTGACAGAGTATCTTCTGGCCCTGGCTTTGCACTTAGGTTGACCTACGAGCACATGGAATCCAGAGATAAGTGTGGAAGGTGGGAAGAGTACAGGTAGCTCAGCTTCCTGACACCTGGGCAGGAACCTCAAGGACACTCACCTGAGGCGGGGAGGAACCATCTGGAGCATTCTTAGAAACACTGGCTGAAGAAGATGGTGGGGAAGATGAACGAGAAGACAATGAAGGAAGAGGAAGAGAAGGAGAAGGGTCCTTTGGAGGTGACATAGTTCTTTTGTTCACTGGCGTCAAACCTACCAAGGAAAGAACACACTCTTCATTACAAAGGTGTTATTATTTTATCAAGAAAAGAGGAGGCTTTAAGTGAAGCTCCAATTCTATAAACAATCAGAAAGAGCAAGATATCAGAGCCTGACTCAGAGGTTCCTGGTGCCCGAGATGTGGAACTCAGAGGAATGGGTATAGCAGTGTCAGGGTCCCGTGGGGCAAAGGAAGTCCCAGGGTGAGAAGTCTAAGAACCATTGTGTTTCAGACTCACGCGAGGAAGCTCTTGAGAGATGTATCAGGGCATTTCCGGAATGTTTCTTAGAAATGTACATCTGCCTCCAAAGAGCATCCTAAAACCATTGTGGTTGGGAGCTGGGCTGTGTTAAATCACTCAGTCAATAAACCACCTGAGCTTTCTTCCCACAAGATGCTGGACCCTTAGCCATGGGCCCAGACAGGATAGACATCCATGACAAACGAGATGGGCTCTTTCTTCTCACATGTGTGCCAAGAGACTCTCAGACAGGAAGAGCCATTTGAGATTTTAAGAGAACACAAGAGAGGGAGGTTTCAGTGAGTATCAAATCATTTGAAGGATATGGAGTGGGCCCATGCCAAGCTCCTGTTGGTCAGGGAACAAACAGGATACAGTGTGGCTACTCAAGAGATGGAAGTGAAAGGAGTGGGGCAGGGCTCTGAGGACAGGCCTGGTTCTGTGCTGTGGGGGGCTGAGATCATCTAGTCTGCTGACAGTCGTAGCCTACTGCAAGATCAACCAAGCTCACATATGTATACTCTCTTCCTCTCCCCCTCCCCTCCTTCTTACTCTCTTCCCTTCCTTCCCTCAGGCATGGTAACCTTAAATCTAAAATCTCAAACATTTTGTCTCCATATTGGGTCATTTGAGATCACTTGCTCAAACTGATTCAGTAAAATGCCATGCACCCTCTCAGATCTGCCCTCTCAGTACCTACCCTCAGCCCAACCAGCTCTCCCATGAACTGTGGTGGCATACAGGGATGTCCCCCAGAAACTTCCCAGGACTGCCACATGGAACGAGTCCGCTCTCTCGTCCATCTCCCTGCTTCTGGCCGCTCAGCTGACTCATTTTTTCCTCCAGGGTGTCTAGCCTTCAGATTTTCACCCGCTTCTTAGTGCAACACAATCCCCTGGTCTCAGTTTCCCCAAAGCTCCGAGGGATAAGCTCCTCCTCAGGGACCCACGCAGGCCAAGTCCCATCTCAAGGAGAGTTCCATTGAGTCCCCTCCACCCCTGGGGCCCACACTGTTCTTGATATTCTCCCCTGCTTTCCCCCACACATCAATGCGAACATGTGTGACTGCATGTCCCAGGCGTGGGCTCTGAACAGATGGCACCACACGCAAGCTCCCAGAGGGAGGTCTCGCAGAAAGCTTTGAAGGGAAAAGGTAATTCTGGGAACAGATCTGATCTGAGGGTGGCAGGAAGGAGCTGCCAGGGAGGCGGCTGGCCTGCCTCCTGCTACCGCACCCCCATCGCAGCCCACGATTAGAAGGTTCAAGACTAAAAAGGCAAAAGTTGTGAGTCAGTCCTTGCCTTGCTTCCCTTCCTTGTCCTCAGCTTGCCAAATTCCTGCCAAATTCCTTCCTTCCTTCCTCCTTGCACCCTCATTCTCCCTCTCTGCCATCTTCTAAATCAAACTCCTTCACTTGCCTCAATTGCCTCAATTCCTCTCAGCTCAACAGACTGCCTTTTTGTTCCCCTGAGGATCCCTCAGGGACTCCCTGACAGGAAGCCAGGGCCACCTCAGGAACCAAGCCTGACAGAAACGCCTCAGGGCTCACGAGGTCATGACCCAGAAGCTGCTCCCTTCTTTTCCTTTCTCGAATCCCCACTCCCACCCCTGCTAGGGGGTCTCCTTCTCTCTACACGTGGTCCTCATGCACTGCCTTCAAGATGGAACTCCAGCAAGGCTTGAGGAGACGAGGGAAGGAAAGCCCCAGCTCAGGCCGAGCCCCTTGTCCCTGGGCTGCCCTTCAAGCCACTGCTTGGGAGGTGGGCACAGCCTGGGGAGAGAGGTGATGGGAACCCTCCCCTTCCTGATGCCCACTGTGTCTTTGGGTCCTCTCAGAAGATGGTGAAGGGGAGCCTGGAAGTCCACCCCTTCACATGCACACCAGCTCCCCGGCTCTGAGCAAGTTGCTTAACCCCTGTCTCCTCATCCAAAAAGTGGGCTGGCTGGTGCAGTTTCATCGGGTGGTTGAGCAGATAACATGGGCTAAAAAGAGATGCCCAGTTGGCCGGGCGTGGTGCCTCACACATGTAATCACAGCACATTTGGAGGCTGAGGTGGGTGGATCACTTAGCTCAAGAGTTCAAGACCAGTCTGGCCAATATGGTGAAACCCTGTCTTTACCAAAAATACAAAAATTAGCCGGGCATGGTGGTGTGCACCTGTGGTCCCAGCTACTGGAGAAGCTGAGGTGGGAGGATCACTCGAACCTGGGGTGCGGAGATTGCAGCGAACTGAGATCACGCCACTGCACTCCAGTCTGGGTGACAGAGTGAGACCTCATCTCAAAAAAAAAAAAAAAAAAAAAAAAAAAAGGTGCCCAGTGGCGCAGGACACAAAGTAAAAGCTAGTTGTTGGCAAAATATGAACTCCATTAGTTTCCCACCCTCTCACACACTTAAGCCGCATCCAGGTAAAGACATTTGCTGAAGCACATTGCTGAAGCTCTGGCCCATTCCAGAGGGGGCTGCACACTCTCTACACAGCCATGATTTCTCCCACTTTTGGGCCAAGAGCTCCTCATTGACCAACTCACATCCCCCTCCCAGCTGGCCGTTTCCTTGAAACCTTGGTACAGCCCACCTGGGGCTGCCCTGTTCTCTGCCCAGGTCTCAGTCACACGTGCCCCTGGCACCTTAGGGTTGCTTTGTGTGAAGGATGCTGATGCGCACACCAGGGCCTGAGTTTCAGCATCCAGGCTGCCTCTGGGTCAGGCGCTTGCGCTACCTCCTCTCTGGGCCCTCTAGCAGCAGCAACCTTTCCTGTAGATCCTAGAGGTCATCTGGCAGCATGAGCAGCTGGTGAGGGTGCCCAGGGCAGCCACATAGCCCCTCCAGCCCTCCCACCTGGGGCTTGGGGCCAGAACCAGCTGTGATGGGGCAGTAATGCCTCTGGACAGGAGGGATGGTACCACACATTCTGCTTCCAATGGCAAGGCCAGCCCTGCTCCCTGGGATTTTCTTTTAGGCAAAATAAAGACAGTACAAAAGATGGCTATCGTGGCTTTCAGCTGTCGGGATTTTTGTGAGACTGGGACTTCAGGGTGCAGCTTCTCAGAACTTGGGAGGGTTTGCAAGGTTCAAATCCCTCTCGAAGTCTTGGAGCGCCCTCTAGGGGCGGCAGCCTGAGCAGGTCTGAATCCATGTGCTCCCTCTGCGCTCAGTTCAGCTGGCTTGCTCCTTGGTTCCTTACTTCATTCATTGATTCAGCAAACAAGGATTGGGTTCCTCCTCTGGGTCAGACCATGCTAGACACTAGGCTGATTGAAATGATCAAAACTCAAGCCCTGCCCTCAAAGCAGCTTTCGTATACTCTTGAGAAACACTGTACAACACTCTTTGATAACTACAGGCTGAGTTTCCCAGGCCCATTCCAGACACCATGGGGCTATTCAGCAGTCCTCTTGTTCCTGCACCTCCCCCAGCGACCCAGCCCTACTGGGAGGGTCTACCACCAGCCTCCCTGCTCTCACCCCAGGCTGAGAGCTTCCTGAGGACGGACTGAGCCCCCACACTGGCGGCACACAGTAGAGTGGGCTGGATGCCTTGGGATGGACCCTGCACCCATGCATCCGGGGCCCGGGCAGCAGGCTTCCAGGGACTTGGGGAGGGCCAGAGCAGGGCAGTAAAGGCGATGACCCATGTGTGGCAACGCTAGCTCCTCCACCCTCTGCTGTCACTGCTGGGGGCTGTCAGAGGATTCAGGAGTCACTCTAGGCTGTCCCCAGATGAAGTGGCCTGCCCAAGAGTGCAGCCCTGGGTCCTGCTTCCGAGGTGCCCCTGTCCCAGCCTGACCCAGAGCGAGGGTGGTGGGTCTGCGGATGGCGGGGGAATGACTCACTGGCTGGGAGCCTTGACTCAGAAGGAAGGAAGCCCAGGGCTCAGTTCCAACTGCAACATTTCTTGGTAGAAACCCCTGTCTAAGCCAAGGCCTTTCTGGGTCCTCCTCTCCTAGGGTGAGGCCGGAGAGGGAGTGGGTGTGGGGGGAGGTGGAAGGCAGCGATGAGCCTGGAACTGGATGAAGAGTCTCTGCCCCTTGCTCCAGGGCCTGGGGAGGGAACTCTGCGCAGTAAGTGCTGCAGCCCCTGGATCCCAGGCCTGCCTAGACGCTGTGAGTCTGTGTGTGGTCACTGCACCCCCTGGCAGGGCCTGCTGCCTCAGCACCTGCCACAGCCCTGCTCTTCCCCAGGACACTGGGACCAAGTCTGACTCTGAAAAATGAGCAGGTGTGTGTGTGTGTGTGTGTGTGTGTGTGTGTAGGGGTGTGTGTGTGTGTGCATGTGCGTATGTGTGTGTGTAGGGGTGTGTGTGCAGATGCGTGTGTGTCTGTCTGTAGCATCCTGCTTTGCATGAGGTCATTAATCTGATGCTCCAGTCTCACTCCAGTGTACAGAATCAAATCATAGAGTTCCTTCAGTTTACTCGTCTGTATTTCAAAAAGCTTAGAGGTAATGATGGCTAAGGCCCTGTCTGAGTGAAACTGTAGAATCCTAAGGCTCCATAATTCCTAAGCCAGGGGTGGAGGGGAATGGGAAGATCTTGAGTCCCTTGGAAAAGGCTCCCTCTAGTCAGCAGTGGAAATAAAGTCAACCTGATATTTTATTTCTTGCCTCTGACAACTAGGAGGCCACACCAGAGAGATACCATGTAAGGAATGAGAACAGTTGCCCTTGAGAAATAACCAGAGATCTTCTGCCCAGTCCCAGCCTCCCACTCCCAGAGAGCTAGTGACTCACTCCACCGGAATTCTCTCCTCCAGTTCTGGTATTTGCTTGGGGTTGGAGACTGGAAGCTATTGGCGCGTTGCAGAGCTGCTGTGGAAAAAGAAAGGGACAGGGAAGATGGGGTGGGAGAAGAGTCCATTTAATGTGTACAGTAAGTAGGAATTTATCTCCTATAGCTCATTTACCACAAGTTAATAGACTAATGATTATAATAGATTGAACCCTCTCCTTCCCTCACACCATACTCCTGTCCCCACAACATACACTACCAAACTTTTCATTTGTTCACGCATCAAATATTTTTGTGTGGTTTTTTTTTTGTCACCCAGGCTGGAGTGCAGTGGTGGGGTCATGGCTCACTGCAGCCTCCACCTCTTGGGCTCAAATGATCCCCCCACCTCAGCCTCCCAAGTAGCTGGGACTATAGGCACGCACCACCACATGCAGATAGTGTTTTAATTTTAATTTTTAATTTTTTATAGAGACAAGGTCCCACTGTGTTGTCCAGGTTGGTCTCAAACTCCCAGGCTCAAGTGATCCTCCCACCTCAGCCCCCAAAGTGCTGGGGTTACAGGCATGAGCCACCACACCTGGCATCAAATATTTATTGAGACCCTGCTATGGGACAGGTACCACCCTCAGAGAATGCCTCAAATTATGAACTATCATTACTAAGATCATCAGTAAGCATCCATATGCATATGTGCATATGTGTTGACATATTTACACATGTATGTGTATATACATACATGCACATATTCATTCATGTCAGAACAGTTATTTAAAGCTGAGGTCATCATGGAACATCAATGTTCCATATATGTAATACATTAAAAACTGGAGCTGCTCTAACTGAAGCCAGGAAGCTGCAGGAAGTTCTATTCTCTGCCTCCCCTCTCCTGACAAAGCCCCCCAAACCCTTTGGAAACTAGGTTTAACTGAGACTGTGGACCATCATTGCTGTGGCCCTCCCTTGGCGTGGTTCCAAGGGAAACATATTTGCGGGACACTGTACTTCCTATGGAAGACCCCTCTGCCAGCTGGGCCTTGAGGATTAGCTGAGCAAAATGAACATCATATGCAGAAGAAAAACAGGTCTTGGTCACTTAGGGTGTGAGAGTGGGCAGTGGGGTCCACACGTTCCATATTCCCATACAAGGCCTGCAGATGCATTCTCAGGCTTCAGGCCTCTGCACCTCCATCACTGCAGGAGAGAAAGGATGGGGACGGTGAACATCTGAATGTGCACACAGGGAGGGCCAGGAAGCATGAACGGAAAGGAAGCCCAAGGGCATGATGTGGGTGTGGGAGATGGAGGCAGAAAGGGTCTGAATCCAGGACTCTAAATCCAAGGCCCAGCTGGCCCAGCCCTCTGTCTTTCTTTCTGTCTAGAAACAGTCCTAGATATTCCGCTCCCTGCCAGGTCTCACAGTGGAACTCTTTCTTAGCAGCCAGGCTGTGGAGCACATGTGTCAACCACTACCTGGGGGCTTTCCTTCCTCAAGACCAGCTCCTTCAGCTCCTCTCTCCCCCTTACTCCATTTGTGAAAATGCCCTTTGCAAAAATTACAACTGAGAAAATTATGAGTGACAGAGATCTGACCTAACCAATCCATCTTGCTTCTAACCTCCACCCTTTGTTCATTCCTGGGCGTAGGCTGAACTAATTTTGGGAGGAACTTAGTTTATAGTTTAGTTTTGAAACAAAGATGATAACAGCCCTTTCCCCAAACAAATCCCCTTCCTGTCTGGGGACTAGACTGCCTTTGCAGGACTAACAAATTTGCCACAAGATTAGAAATTGTGGTTTAGGAGTCATGCAGCTGGAGGCTGCAAGATTCTGAATCTTCCCAAATTGTATCCTGGGGCTAACATCACTATTATAAAGCTTAAGGTCAGTGCTTGGGATATTTTGCAGACCCTGCACTCAGAGGATGAGCTGGTACCACCCAGATTGATAAACTGGCTCATCTGGACTTTTAGCCCCCACTCAGGAACTGACTCAGTGCAAGAAGATAGCTTCCACTCCCTATGAGTTCATCTCTGACCTGACCAATGAGCACTCCCCATTTTCCAAACCCCTACTCAGCAAGTTATCTTTAAAAACCCTGACCTCCAAGTTTTCAGGGAGACTGATTTAAGTAATAATAAAACTCTGGTCTCCTGTACTCTCCAGCTCTGTGTAAATTAAACTCTTTTTCTATTGCAGTTCCCCTGTCTTGATAAATCAGCTCAGTCTAGGCAGCAGGCAAGGAGAACCCATTGGGTGGTTACATTTGGAGGCGCTTCATGCCTGCTCTGTCTGGCAGGTTCCCAATCCCACAGGCCTACTCTCAAAATCAAGTCCATGGGGTTGAGGAGGAGCCTGTGTGGATGGGCACACAGTCTTCCCAGCTCCCCATGAGGAGATGGATAGCCTACCCTCCCAAGTGCTGGCTGGCTGGGCTTTCCAAGCATGAGGAGCAAGCAGGTCTTAAGCACAGCTACATCCTGCTGGCCAAAGCTGGCCTCTTGATCACTTAATGAAGACATTTCTCAAAAAAAAAAAATAAATAAATAAAAAATAAAAAATAAAAAATTGCATAAAGCTCTAATTGCTTCTTCTTAGCTTGTAACTTTGTGGAATGGAACCTATTGGAAATGGCTAAAATTCAAGAGAGATTTTCCGTCACTGGTGTTAATAGAGCACACATGCACACATTTTGACCACAATGGGAACAATAGGGTGGCTAGTAATGCTGAGCAACATAAAGTGGGCTGATCCCTTCTTCTTAGCTTACATTCTATGTGTGTTTATTTATTTCAAAGGAGCACTTTCAGAGATCTTAGTGCATGACCCACTGTAAAAGGAGTCAGAGGGTATTTTGCCATGTGGTGCTGATGATATCCTTTTATTATTACAAACTGATAAGAGTCCTCCATATTCCATTGGACCATCCTGTTATCAAATTATTGCCAGAAAAAAATGGATAAATACCGATTCCTCTAAGCCAGAATAATTTGGGGCAGGTTGTTCTCCTAAATCTAATTAGTTTATAGCCAAGAGTCCAATGCACTAGATCTATTCATTTAGTTGCTTGGGCGTGGATTTTACAGTGAATTCCTCTAGGCAGGCCTTCCACAAAGCTGCATTTCCAAAATCCCCAAAGTGTAGAACATGGCCCACGGTGCCAAAGCCCCTGGGGATGCTTACACAGAATGTACATACTTGACCCCACGCCAGACCCACTGAATCTGAATTTCTGATGGTGAGAACCTGGGAATCTGCCTTTTAAACAAGATTGTCAAGAATCACTGACCCCGATGTTTTAGGGGGCTTTCTGCAGCCTCCACAACATAGGGTGTGAGCTGTATTTCAGGCCACCCTCTTGGGCATGCTCTGTGAATTTTGAGGATGTAATAGGTGCCTTCATGTGCCAAGGTAGTCCCAGAAGTCTTTTTAAAAATTGTGGAAAAAATATACATGATATAAAAATTGTTACTTATACATTTTTAAGTCTAGATTTCAGTGACATTAAGTGCACTTACCCTGCTGTGCAGCCATCACCACCTCACCACCACCCATCTCCAGAACTCTGCTCTCATCCCAAACTGATGTTTGTCCTTTTGTGACTGGCTTACTTCCCTGAGTAGCATGCTTTGAAGGTTCATCTAAGTTGTAGCGCATGTCAGAGTCCCTTCCTTTTAAAGTCTGAATAACATTTTGCTGTATGGATATACTGTGTTTTGTTTATCCATTTTGTCTGTTGAACATTTGATTTGCTTCCCCCTTTTGGCTAATGGGAATAATGCTTCTATGAGCATGGCTGGACCAACCTGGAGTCTTTTTTTTTTAAAACTCCACACTGCAACCAGGAGTCTTTTCAAAGCAATATCCTGGTCTTGCCTGGCATTCCCTTGGTCTACCTTGGAGGCATTTATCCAGGTGAGGATTGTAGTTAATGAAGCTCCATAAAACCCACACAAGGGGTCAACCCTGCATTATTTGGTAAAGTGATAGGGTTACCATAACCAGCAACACAAAGCACAGCACTTAGAGCTTAACTGTACAATGTGGTTCACCTAGCAATGATCAAACAACGACTGATGAAGACTAACTTGACAAAGAATTGTTTGAGAGTCACACAGTCTACCCACTTATCTACTCTATATTTTATTCTGGAGTTAAACTGGACTGCCAGAAACAAAATGCTTTGATCTCACTACCCAACGCAACCCAACTCGTCTCTCAACCCAACCCCATCCCACTAAGAAAACTGCTATCGCTGAGTCAGGTTTTTCTTTGTTTTGTTTTGTTTGTTTGTTTGTTTTGGTCATGCCCTCACCTTCCAGCAAGGGACGCTGTAAGAAACAGCCTCAAGAATACGAGGGCTGCATTTTCTGAGGAACTGTTAAGACATAATCTAACACATTTCTCAATATCATGTATTCAGTACGAGCTGGAAACTGTCGACAGAGTTAAGCATTAGGAGAAGTTGTGCCTGCTCAGAGACCTGCTGCAAACCAATACATGTTTTTCTCATAAACAATGAGAATAATGATGTTCTGTGTTTCCTTTTGAACGCTGGAAGCCAGAAAGCTCAGAATCAATCTTATGATTCAACGAGAGCAACTGTCTAGGATTATGGTCTGCCTCTCTGGGGTATATCCCTCCTAAACTGGCTTTGTTAGATCTGATTTTGAGGCTTGATCTTTCACATTTATAGTTGTACAATTTTGTTTTATGTTTTTCTTGTAAGTTGCCTAAAACCCTCTGGCAGTTGGAGGGGAAATGGAGGGAAGGGATGAAAGGCAGGCCGACTTCGTATCTGGAAATGGGGAGCTGGAGCCCAGGAGGATGCAAGGGTACACCAAGGCCACGCAGTAACCAGAGGTAGGACCGGACCCAGCTGGGCACAGGAGAGAACTCGATTCAGTGCCAGTGCTGAGCCTCTCTACACAGCCCCACAAATGGTACTTAACAAATGTGTTTGGATGATAATCTGTCCTTTTTTAAAAGTGTCACTTTTTAAAAAATGAGGATAAATTAAACATTTCTAGAGTAAATTCAACATTTCCAGGATTTAAAATTATCTATATGAGTTCTTTCTGCCCCAGCCCTCGTTTTCCTGGGAACACTTCACGGACCAGGTGGCAATTCTACTCCTGACCACCAGGTGGCGGTGCAGGACAAGTTGAGCTCCTGCTCTCCCAGGCTAAGGCTGTGGGGCCACTGGGCAACAAGTTTCTGTCAGGTTAGCCTGTTTCTTCCCAGGCTCGTCCAGATGTTGCCCATAAATCAGACGATTTGGTCCCAAGTTGTTGACTGAATCAAAACACTCAATTCCAGGTCAACTTTGTATTAAACACAAGCTGGGCTGCTAAAGACAGCTACTTCTAAGTAAGCCAGAGCTTGGGTGGCGGTGGCTGGACGATGTCACCAGCACGGGCTGAGACTTCGGGAGACCACTCAGCCTGTTTGCTCCCCTGTGAAACAGGCTTTGTACTACTTACCCCACAGGGTCATCCTGGGATGAAATGGGCCACACGTATGGGAAAAGTCCTGGCTTATTACAGGTACGCAGTAAAAGTGCATTAATTACTGTGTAGAAGTTTGGGTGCAACCCACAAGCTCCAAACACCGCTAATGGCCCCAGTGCTGTGCAGATGGTCCCAGGGAGATGATGCTGTCCAGGGTCGCATGTTGTTCAACAGCAGCCCGGCCCAGCTCCCTTCCCTCAGGGGCTATGGGATGCCAGAGGGGCCCCTAAGGAGGTGCCCACACAGGAGGCAGGAGAGAAATCACTCCAGGCAAAAGGGACCTGCGGGCTCCTGATCCCTGCCGGCCTGTGACCAACCACAGCCGGCCAGGCCCCGTGACATCTTCCCCACTGGGATTCCAGAGCTTCTCATGGAGAGGGAAACCAGGCCTGGGTCCAGTCCCCTCACTGCCACTTGCGTCCCACTCCCCAGAGGTCCTAGTCCCACTGCCTTGGAGCCTAAGGGCGAGGCCTCCTGTCACCTGGTCCCCCATGATGGAAATTCAGCTGTGGGGGTCTCTGTTCCCTCCCCGTGTCCCAGAATCAAGCCCGGTGAGCTCTCTGCTTACCATGCACAGTTTTGGGCTCCTCAGGGCACTGTGGAGAGACCGCCCTGCTCAGGGCCTCCCTCAGGGAGGTGTGCGGTAGACACGGGGATTCTGGCCACCGGGGTTTCTCTTCACAGGGCTCTGTGTGGGAGTCCTCGCCGCCACCATAGTCAGACTCTGTGTCAGAGCTGGAAGGAGGAAGGAGTGGGTGGACGAGTCGGGGCCCCAGAACCCACGCCCCAATACACCCACACTGTGTCCTGCCCAGCACTCCTCCAGCACACTTGGAGGGCCTGGGCTTAGTCCTGGGTGCCCACAGCCCAGCTGCAGACTTTGTTGTGGGTTGAATTGTGTTCCTGAAAACTCATATGCTGAAGTCCTAACCCCAAGTACCTTCAGATGTGACTGCATCTAGAGATAAGGCCTTTAAGGAGGTCATTAAGGTAAAATGCAGCTATTACGCTGGGCCCTTGTCCCATACACCTGATATCTTTCTAAGAAAAGGAAGTATGGACACACACATGCACAGAAGGAAAGCACTATGCAGACAGGAAAAGACGCCATCTACAGGTTAAAGAGAGAGGCCTGGAACAGATCCTTTCCTCCAATCCTCCAGTAGGAACCAAAGCTGCCCACACCTTGATCTCAGACTTCCAGTCTCCCAATCAGTGAGAAAATACATTTCTGTTGTTTAAGCCGCCTAATCTGTGGTGCTTTGTTATGGCAGTCAGAGCAGAACAATACAGGCTTGGCTCAGAGCAGAACAATACAGGCTTGGCTCAGAGCAGAAGGGGCCCAGCAATGCATGAGGAGCTGTTTGAATAAAGCCTGCTCTGCTCACTTGCACCTGTCCCAGAGCATGACTCCCAAGGTCTGTCTGGTCAGATAAGCTCATAATTAGGGACTTGGTCTCGAAACTTCAGGCATTTAAATACTGCTTTCTTCCCCATGGAATGGATAAGGGAATGGAAAATTCTACGTGGGTGGGGGTGAGGGGTGAGTAGTATTTAACATGGGCCTTTAATAACTGGTAGGAATTCAAGTGGCAAAGAAGTAGAGGCAGGGTGTCCTAGAGAGAGGGGCAGTCTAAGCACACAGTTCCAGGATGGGAAAGTACAAAACCGGCCAAGCAGTGACGTGTTAGTGAAACTATATATATGCACACACTCTCTGTACGTGGAAATCTAGCAGGGTTCCTTCCGCAAGGCCCCTGCCACTCATCTACCTGTGTCTATGGCAGACCCCTTAGCCATCATCAGAGTGCCCAAGCCTGGCTGGTCATGGTGCCCCAGTCCTGTTCACCGACTGTTCCCAGAGGGAAGTATGTGATGTGGGAGTAGCAGTTGGGGGCCTGCCTTGAGATCCTGACCTGAGGACATGAATTTATGGATATGGTCTGAGACCCTCAGTAGCCGAGTTCCATGTGTGGAGACAGCCTCTCTGCCAATGGCTGTAAAAGCAGCAGAGAGGCAGGAAGGGAGAGTGGTTATTTGAGACTCTGGTTCCAGCCTTGCCTGAATGAGGACCACCCTTGGACTTCCCAGTCTCATGAGCCAATGCATTTGCCTTTGTTACTGAAGCTAGTTGGAGTTAGGTTTATGCCTGTTATTATGGAAACAGGCTTGCCTATGTTGAGGCTTAGAAGACTCTGAAGGCTGTGTGATCCAGGGCAGGTCATTTCCCTTCTCTGGGGATCAGAATGAATCACCTGTGGGATGCTCAAGCCTATGTTCCCAAGCCCCATTCCAGAGTCTGCATGGTCAAGACTTGAAGAGCCAGTAGTCTACAACTGCAGCCCCTGCTTTCCCCGCATGTTCCCCCCACACCTACCCCTTTACTCCACTGAGGCCACTTTGTCCAAGTTAACAATGAGCCTCCTGTTGGAAAGTCCAAAGGTCATTTCTCTATACATATCCTACTGGGCTCTCCAGCAGCCTCTGATGCAGAGAACCAAACCCTCCCTCTTGAGACACTTTCTTCTCTTGGCTTCCACCACCCGCCATCTCCTGGTTCCCAGTGGGTTTTGCTAGCTCCTTCTCCACTTGCCTACTGAATGTTCAAATGCCCCAGAGCTCTCTTCTGAGCCCAGCTCTTCTTTGTCTACAGGAAGATATTCTTACTCTGGAAGCAATTCATCAGAGCCCTGGGCTTTAATAGCCTCTAAAATCATCTCCAGCCGTGCTTCCCAGAACTTCACACTTACATATTCGACCACTTACCTGACATCCACACAGACACCAGCATCTCAAACCCAACATGTCCAAAACAGAACTCTTGACTTTCTCCACTAACCTGCACCTTCTCTGAAATCTTCCCCACCTCAAGGTAACTTTAGAAATGACCATACCAGCCATTCAGTCACTCTAGAAAAATTCTGGGAGGGACCCTGAAATTCTCTTTCCCTCTCATTCAGTCCATTAGCAAATCCATCTCCACTGCTCCCATCCTGACCCCGAGCTGCAGACTCCCACCTACTCTTCCTGCCTTCATCCTCACACACCCCTGCCTCATCCATTCCCCAAGGCAAGGCCTGCTGATCTGTGAAAACTGTAAATGAGATGTCACTCTTCTACTTAAAACATCTTTGAATTACAGTCATGTCTTTCATAATGATGTTTTAGTCAGCGATATAACCCATATATGATGGTGATCCCATAAAATTATAATGGAGCGGAAAAATTCCTATCAACTATTTACGTCGCAGCCCTTGTTAACATTGTAGGGAAAGGTATCACTCACGTGTTTGCAGTGATGCTGGTTTAAAACCTACAGTGCTGCCAGTCAGTTAGGAAATAAGGAATAAAAAAGCTTATAGAATAAGGGTATAAAGAAAGAAAATATTTTTCCAGCTATTCAATGTGTGTGTGTTTTAAGCTGTGTTACTACAATAGAGTTAAAAAGTTTAGAAAGTAACAAAGTTACAGTAAGCCAATTTATTATTGAAGAAAAAAAATATTTTTCAAATAAATGTAGGGTAGCGTAAGTGCACAGTGTGATAAAGTCTACAGTAGTGTACAGCGATGTCCTAGGCCTTCACCCACTCACTCACCCACTCACTCACCCAGAGCAACTTCCAGTCCTGTGAGCTCCATTTATAGTAAGTGCCCTATGTAGGTGAGCCATTTTTAATATTTTATACCATATTTTTACTGTACCTTTTCTATGTTTATATATGTTTAGATGCACAAATACTTACCATTGTGTTACAGTTGCTGATAGCATTCAGTACAGTAACACAGTGTACAGGTTTGTAGTCTGGGAGCAATAGGTTATACCGTATAGCCCAGGTGTGGAGTGAGCTCACCCATCTAGGTTTGTATAAATGCCCTCTATGATGGTCACACAATGACAGAATCACCTGATAACACGTTTCTTAGAACACATCTTGGCTAATTAAGTGATGCATGACTGGATACCTGGAACACAATTTAAACTCCTTACCTTGTCTTATAAGCCTTGCTCCTGCCTTCCTTCCTGGTGTAATCTCTTATTCTTCTCCCACTCAGGGTGTACCTGCCACACTGACCTTCTCTTACCTCTGAGACACGCTCACTCTCACCCAGGGGCCTTTCACTAGCTGTCGTCACTTCCTGCATTCCCCTTCTCCCATGGTTGTCCCCTCTTGCCAACCAATTCTCAGCTTAAATGTCACCTCCTCAGGGAGGCTGTGGAAATTTGTCGGCAAAGATGGTTGCAATCATTTCCCTTAGATCTATGCCCCTTTGCAATGGGGGCTTTGCAGCTCTTCCCCTAAAGAGAGAAGCCTATTCCCCACTTGTTGAATCTGTTCAGGCCTTGTGACATGCTGTAGCCAATCAGACAGAACTGGAAAAGCACTGTGCATTGTCAAGCCTGGGGTTCGGGAGATCTTGGATGGTTCCCCTCTTTCTCTTAAGGCCATGGAAACAAGCCTGGGCTGCCGGTTGGAGGATGAAAGACCCATGGCCCAATAGCCCTCTGTCACCCCAGCTGACACTCAGGCTCCAGAGCAGAACCCTACTGGCCCAAACACCCAGGTGAGCCCACCAAGACCAGAACTGCCCAGCTGCACCTGGCTTACTTGGTCAGGCTTGGCTTACTCTGGTCTATTTTTTTACACAATCATGGTGTAATGGATGGTGGTTGGTTTAAGTCACTCGCTTTGGGGTTGGTTTGTCACTCAGCATTATTGTGGACATCAATAACTGCTACAGAGGCCTTTTCCTGGCCACCCAATCTAAGGCAGCTGACCAGCCACTCTCTAGCATATGTATCTATTTTATTACTTGACCTGGCACATACGTGATGCTTTTCTTGTTTAACTACTTACTTGCTTCCTAGCTGGCTCCCAATGTGATGAAAGCCATGGGAAAGCAAGGACCTTGTCTTGTGTTGGCCACTGCTATTTCCTCAGAGTCTAGTAAATAATAAGCAACCAATACCTGCTGTTGACTTACCTCTTGAGTGAATTCAGTGAATCTGGAGGAGTCCTGGAGTCTGCATGGCTAATAACCACTCCAGGTGATTCTGATGCAGGTGATGAGGACAGCACTCTGAGAAACAGTCACCTAAGGTACCAGGGCTTCACTCCTCATGTTCCCAACTCTGCATTCTAGCCTGCCCAGCCCCATGCATCACCATCTTGCAGTGGGCAGGCCCTGGGGACAGGTGACACCCATTCTGCACCCCTCACTACAGTCAGCATGACACTGCCTCCTGGGAAGAGCATGGGGCCAGACCCTTTCCCTTCCTGAGAAAATAAAAATTGCTAACACTTACAGTGCTTATGATGTGTGGGCACTGTTCTATACACTTACTACAGATGAATTCTGTGAATCTTACAACTCCCTCTGAGATGGGTACCATGATTGTCACCATTTTACAGATGATGAAATGGAAGCACAGAGAGGCCACACTGCAAGCGAGTAGAGAGAAGACCCAATCCCAAATGCGATTCCCCTCCTCCAACCCTGCTTCTGTCCCTATCCGGCAGCAGCCTGAGCATACCTGCTGTCCTCGCTGGTGACCAGGACACGCACAGCCAGCACATCCTGTCCAGCTGCATCCTCCCCAGGGCTGATCCTCACCGAGGTCCACTCGGAGGGCAAGGGAGAGGTGGCGTCCCCTTCTACATCACTGTGTTGTGGCTCAGAGATGCTCTTCGGCCTCTTGGGGGAGGTGGGCTCATCTGCTGAGAGGAGAGCAGGGTCTAGAGAGATGGTGCAAATGAATGACCCAGCAGGACTCCTCCAGGGGCTCGGGACCCCTCTAGGCCTGGGGTCTACTCAGACACTCCAAAGCTGACCTTCTTGTCCCCTGTGCCACTGCTGGAACCCTCACCCCTGAGCCCGCCAGATGCCCAGGCATTTAGGGCACATCTCCCACATGTAGGGCGCGACACAGATTATCCCATTTAGTCCACAGGGAAGGTTCTGAAATGTTCAGAGGGGCCATTCTGGGCTAACGAGTCTCTGAACTGCTGCTGTCAAGATGGCAACATCCAACATATTGCTAAATCCAGTGGTAACATCTCAGTTCTCATCTTATTTGACTATTTGACACACCAGCAGCATTTGACCCAGCTGGTCACTCCGTCCTAGAAACAGCTCTCTCCGCTTCTAGGATGGCAAGGCCTGCCCAACCCCCAGCCCCTAGTTCACTGGCAATCTCATTTATTTCCTCTGCTGGCTCCACCTTCTTCCCTTGACCTCGTAACACTGAAAGATCCCGGGACTCAGTCTCTGAAACTCTTTTCTTCTCTGTCTACACTCATGCTCTTGATGCCCTCATCTGGTCTCATGGCTTTAAATAACCCTAGACAACAATGACCTCCAGATTTCTATCTCCAGCCTGGACATTCCTGATTCTAGACTTATATAGACCACTGCTCACTTGCATCTCAATCTGGGTGTCTAATAGACACGTCAAACTCAACAAGTCCGAACGGAGTTCTTCATCTTCTCCCCCCACCCAACGTGTCTTGCCTACAGCCTTCCCCCTCTCAGTAAATGGCAACTTCAGCTTCCTGTTGCTCCAGCCAACACCTCGCCAGCACCTTTGACTGCTCTTGTCCTTTCATTCTTCATTCAAGGCATCGGCAAATCCTGATGGGTCTGCCTTCAAAAGACGTCAGGAATCCAGACTCCTCTCACCACCTCTCTGCTTCCCACCCCTGGTCTGGCCACCATTGTCTTTTGCTTGGATCATAGAAACTGCCTCTGCCTGGCCTCTGTCCCTGCCCTCTTGCTGTGCCCCACCCCCACAGTATATTCTCAACACAGTAGCCAGGGTGACTCCATTAAAACCTGAGTGAGATCATGCCACTCCTCTGCTTAAAATCCCCCAATGGCCCCTCATTCACTCAGAGTGAAAGCTGAAGGCTCTACCGAGGCCTGCAAAGTCCAACATAATGTTGTCCCCAGTGCATACCGTGACCTTGTCTCCTAGCACTGGCCCCAGGCTTGCCCTGCCCTCACCATGGCACCTCTGTGATGCTCCTCCAGCACTCTGGGCACATGCCCTTCTCAGACCCCTTGCACTGCTCTTGCTTCTGCCTGGAAGGTGTTAATCCCCAGATATTTCCATGCAGGCCTCACTCACTGGCTGTCTTCAAGTCCTTGGTGGAACGTCACCTGCCCTGACCATCCTATTTAAAATGGCAGCCCATGCCCTCAGTGCTGTCCACTCCCCTTGATTTTTAGTCATAGCGTGTCTCACCCTCCAATAAACTGTACAATTTCCTTTTTCATTTTGTTTATTGTCTCTTTCTTCTATGACTAGAATGTAAGCAGTAATTTTTGTCTTTCATTTGTTGCTAGGGTGGTACCTGGTGAACTATAGGCTTTCAGTGAGTGTCTGCTGAATGAGTTCATGAGCGAATGTGCCCAGCTCTGTCTTGGCCACTAACTAGCTGGGTGACCTCATCTCCAGGGACAGTGCCCAGAGAAGAGGTGTCATTTTTCCTCCCTGAGGTGGAGTCTTCACCTGAACTTGGCTCCCTCTCACTTCCCTCCTCCCTCTCCACAGTGTCATTCTTGTGTTCTCATTTGTCTACTGAATCTTTCCTGTCTGTATTTAAATATGCTGAGTCTCCTGTCTTAAGAAAACTTGTTTTAATCCCAGTCCTCACCCCAAGCCCCCAGCCTACTCTTTCTTCTTCCTTCCCAGCCAAGCTTCCTGGAAGGGTTGGCTACACTCTTCTCTCTCTCTCCTCTTCTTTATGAACCCCCTATTCCTATAATCCTGCCTGTGCCTCCACCACTCCCAGACTGCCCCCAGCACAGTCCACAGTGACCTCCTTGTTGCTAAGTCCAATTCACAGGACTTTGGGGGTCCTCCTACGGTCCTTGAACCTGCCCCATCCCTGCTCTCGGGGACACTTTCTCTCCCTGTCCCTCTGGCTGGCCATCTCAGCCATCCAGTATTCCAGCCAACCCTTAAACAACTGGGTTCTCCATGCATCCACCTGAGCCCTCTCATCTTTTTACCCATGTGTTCTCTCTGGGAGATATAATCTCTTCCCTAACTATATTTACCACCTATGAAGATGACCCAAGAAATTTTGATTTTTATGTGAAATCCTCATCTTAAAATATCAGACAGATCAAAATAAAACATGTCTGCAGCAGACTGAGCAAGTGGGTTGCTAGCTTGTAGCCCCCCTGGTGTGCATGGATGTTTGCTGTGTGCACGTGTCTACACTTCTAAATTAGTGTAACTGGGGATGGAAGGCATTTGAGGAATATAATCGGATGCTTCACTAAATAATAATAATGACATGGCGATGGTGGTGGTGGTGGCAGCATTAGTCATAATAAAAGCAGTAGCAGCTTACTTTTATTGGGTGCTCAACATGTACCAAGAATTGTTTGAGCATTTGACATGTATTAAGTCTATTAAATCTCACCTGATCCTCTCAGAAAAGCATTGTTATTACCCCCATTTTCCTGCTGAGAAAACTCAAGCATAGAGAGGTTAAGACACCAGCACATGGTCATATATTCTGTCAGAGGACGGGGCTCAGTCTGCGTGTCTGTGAGCACAACAGAACCACGAATGGACAGTGTTTCGCGGGACCTTTGTGCTGGGAGTTTTGGCTGGAAAGCGCCCCCAGTTCTTTACTCCCTCCCTATAATAGAGTTGCGCTCTATGCTGTGACTTTGCAGTTCTTCCTGTTGTAGTTGGTGGGGTGTATAGCCCTGCCCCATGGACGTGAGGCTTGGTGGCAAGTCTTGCTTTGACCTGTGGCAACCCGTGGACAGGACGTGAGCAGAGGCTTTAAGTGGGCTTGCTAGTTGGCTGTCGCTCATGCTCCTGCTAGGTTACTATGAAAAGAACTTGTCCTGGGTGGCCACTGCCCCTTCAGTCGGGGTCCCTGATTGAGGGCACATGGAACAGACCTGGGGCCAAGCTATAGCCTGGAGTCAACACTGTCAATCCCTTGGGGCCTCCCTCGCCCTTTAGACCTGCAGCCTGAAGCAGAGCTACCCAGTCAACCCACAGACTCCTAAGAAAATAGGTGCCATATGCCACTGAGACTGGGGAGGCTTGTTACATAGAATGACTGTGGCAAAGACCCAGCTCCATGCCTCGCTTCTTGTGTGCCTGTGAGCTGTGTGCCCAGATGCTTGTATATCCAATAGATGCTGTGTCCTCCTCAGATCCAGGCCTGTGCTAGGGGTTTGGGAATGAACCTGCCACCACAGTCCCTGCCTTCAAGGATCTCTTTCTGTCTCACAAGGGAAATAAGGCATGTTCACAAATATCTACATGATAAGATAAAGCATGTAAGAGTGAGGCATGGAAGAGGCAGAAGGGGAGGGAGATCTGACTTCCATGCAACAGCAGCTTTAGGTTAAAGGCACTGCTATGATTGGGCTTGGGGATGAGGGGAGAGAGTGGTGGAGTCTAGAGTGGCCTAGTGGGATGAGGCGGCTGCAGGTGGCTGAGGTAAGCTCAGCTATGCCAGGCTGTAGAGGTACCAGACCCACAGCCACCACACCTCAGAGTCCAGACCAAACCTGTGAGGAACACCCAGCATCCTGCTTTTCTCTTCACTCCTTCCATGAAGGGATGGAACAGACCAGGGCTCAGCCTGGCTCCCTGGGCTCCAGGAAGGTAGAGTGCACAGCTGACAGATGGCCTCTCAGAGCATAGGGCTAGGGCCAGCGTCTCTCACAGTGAACCCAGACATCAGGGTAGGGGGAGAGGTGTTGAGGTAAAGACTCAGTAAAAAAGAAGCTGGTACTTCTTCTGGACCCCCTTTTGCCAATGTGTGGAGGCAAAAAGCCCCAAAGGAGACTAGACTCCTCCCCTGCTTCTGCTGTTTAAGACTCAGGCCATGGCTACTGCTGGGTTTTATGGGGTTCAGTGCCACCTCCAGGAAGAAATTCCTACAGTCAAGTGGCTACTTCCAGATATCTCTTTTCATTCCCAGACAGCTCCATCTGTGTGTGTATAACAGTAGTAATACTAGTGGTACTAGTACAAATACTGGACATAATACTAATGACAGTAACACTGACTCATCGAGTGCCCATATGCCTTCATCCACCCTAGCATCCCAACAGCCCTAAGAGAATGGTATTAGCATCCTCACTGGATGAGTGGAAAAGAGTGAATGCCCACCAGGCCAGCCAGTGAGCGCACAGTGCTGGTTGTCACCGCAGCTGGGCCTCCGGCTGCTTGGCACAGAGCAGCTGCACTTGTGGCCAGCCCCAGGTGAAGAGCCAGGAGTGCTCACCTGTGCTTCATGCCCATACCATCAGACCTCTTGCTGCCTCCCCGAGGCTGGCTGCTCTTTAAGAATGCCTGAAGTCATCTTTGCTCATTTGGAGAATCAAGGACTCTAATGGGGGTTGGAGGGTAACAGGAGAGGAGGTACATAGGAGTCATGGGTGAGGAGAAGGATCCAGCACCCCGCAGGGCAGCTGTTGCCAGCCTGTGGCACGAAGCAGCTTTGCCCAGAACTGAGCACCTCAGCCTCATCTCAGGTCTGGCCAGATACCTGCTCCCTGACAAAAGATAAGACTCCAAAAATCGTAAGTTCCGGGTCCAAGGCCTACCTACAAGCCTGGGAAAGGCAGAGCCAGGCAGGGTCTGGGGAAATGTCTGTCCTCACACACGGCTCCCAGCAGCCAGGTCCCAAGGCCCTTTCCTGGCCAGGCCCCTGCCGCAGGGTTATGGAGAGGCGCGGGGCTCCCTGGTTCTGCTAGTGAAATTGCTGCTGCTTTCCACTCAAGTCTGAGACTCTTCCACTCACTCCCAGAACCCAGGGAGATGACAACACAACAGGCCTCCTGTGGGCTGCTATTAACCCCACTTTGCAGGAAAGGAAACCAAGTCTTGGAGGAGTTATAACACTTGTCTAAGGTCACATAGCTCCTAATGGCCAGAGCCATCTCTGGCCCCTGTCCACTGTTCTCTCTGCAGAAAAAAGTTGAGAAAGAAAGCAGCAAAACTAAGAGGATCAGGATCCAGTCAGGAAGACAGGGCCAAGCCAGGGAGTTCAACAGAAGCGTCCAGACAGGAAATGAACTGCAACGGTGCTGGAAGAGCTGAAAGCCTAACAGGGATGATGAGGCAACCCAGAGAGGAGCAGCAGCAGGCCACTGTCCCTCAACAGCAGAGGGATGAGGAGAAGAGCTGGTGCCACCGGAGCCCAGAGGCCACAACACTGCTGCAAGGCAGAGAGCTGGGAGGGACACCCTGGCCTCCCCTTGGATTCTGCCCTCCAGCCCCACACCAGCGCATCCAGCGGTCAAAACTAACAGTAAGCCAGTTGCAAGGGAGCTAGAAAATGTAGCTTGCAAGGGATACGCCTTTTCAATACAGAGCCCAGCCAGAGAAGGGTGGGGAAGGCATCTGAGCACACACAGGCAGATACCCGGGATTCTGAGCAGAACGGCCTCTTTGCCCTCTTGTAAGTGGGGACACTACAAGCCCCCAGAGGGATGAAGGAGGGTCCTAGGAAGATGCTTGTGGCAGGCAGTCCTTCTGTCCACTGCCAGGGTATATCACAAATGCTCTGGGAAGGAGACTTGTCAGTGCCACAGCCAAGGTCCTTTACAATGTGTGGCCCTTTAGACAAAAGGCACAGGTGCCAAGATGGGCTAGCTGCCCTCATGGGGGCTTCTGAGAGTGACTCCTCAGAGTGCAGTCATGGGAATAGGTGTCTACGGATCTTCAGGGGGTGAACAAATTGTTGGGCAATCCTGGACCTCTGGTCCCTCTGCCCTGGGGCATGGCTGCCCTGCCTTGCTGTATTCCTTCCAGGAGTGGGCCTGGCCTGTGTGTGTAGGTGTGCAGATACACACGGACACACCCTCTACTGCCCACAAGCCAGGGTGGATAGCATCATTCAAGGGGCCCTGGCTGGCTCTAGCAGTAGCCTTCATGCAGGGAACAATAAATTAAAATGTAAACCTGAAGGAAGATGCAACCTTTGACAGGTAGTGCCAAGCCTCAGCCCCTTCCCCACAGCCCTCAGCAGAGCTGAGCTGCTCCTCCCATGAAGCCCTCATTCTGGATGCTGGGCCAGACACAGGGAAATTCTGCCACAGACGGCCGGCAATCTGGCACCAGCCCTCAGCACATGGCTCCCTCTGGACACCAGGACTCCTCCTTTGAGGTGAGGGGTAGGGGCACACGTTGTATCATCCCAACAGCTCTGCAGCCTCCAGAGTGTCAGGGAAGCTGAATTTCTTTGCTAATGGCAGCAGATCTGGAGCCTTTTTCTTGGACCCTGCCTCTTTTCTTCCCTCTTCTTCCACCACTACAGGCACTGTGTCTGGCCAGCTGTGAGCCTCGAGCTTTGGGCACAGCCAGGACCTATACCCACGTTCCTCTGAATGAGGTGGGCAGGAAGAACTCTAAGTTTCTGTGAAGGCAGCCCAGCAGCAACCCTATAAAGCAGGAACGGAAGTAGCCTGGGGCCCACCGTCCTTCCCTCCTGTTCAGATCCCAGCCAGAGCAGCAGCAAGACCCCAGCACTGAGTATACAATCCCCATCCTGCTGCCACATGTCCCCAAGGGAGTCACAGCCAGGGCCTGGTGTGGATTGGGGTGGGAAAAGAGAAAATCTGATCTGGCACTTCTGGACTCCTACAAATGGAAGAGTTGGCCTGTTTATCTGAGGGTGGGCAGGCAGCCTCTCTTGGTCTCAGTTATAGGTACTTGAGGATAACTGGACTCAGGGGATCAAAGCCATGCTGAGCCACCCACATGCCTTGCCATGGGGGCCGCACCCTCCAGCCCAGGTTATGGTGGGTGGAGTGTTCCCCACCCCGTCCCTTGTCTCACATCTGCCACCTGGATTCCTGTGTCAAGACCCCAGAGCAAGGCACAGTGAACAGGGGACAGAGGATGTGTGTGAGGCCGGTGGCCTGGGCCTTGATGCCCCAAAGGGGATGCTGCTGGAACCTTGGCTGCTGCCAACCTTGGCTTGTCCCTGAGAGGAGGCATCCAAGGCCCACCTGGTTCTGTGCAGACCCAGCTCTCTCAAGAGTTGTACATGAAGATGATGCCCCTCAGAAGGCAACACAGAAGCAAAATCAAAACTCCCTTCTCACAATTGGGAGTCTGCAGTGGCAGCCAGGACACACAATGTCAGACTTCTCTTCCTCCTGGTCTCCCTCCTGAACCACGCTGGATGCCAGCCAGATCTTCCCCAGCCTGAGATGGCTGCATGTTCTGCAGTCTGGGGCCCAGGGCAGAGGGCATATATCCTAAAAACATTTTTTGAGGACCCACTACATGCTAAGTACGGTTCTATCGGGTTATACAAAGCATTCAAAGGCAACCAAGACCCCTGCCCTCATGAAGCTTGCATTCCAGCAAGGTTGGAAAACATAAATAAGCAATACACATAATAAAGGAGTGAATTACACAATATGTTGAAGGCAATAAATGTGTGCAGTGGAAACACTGTCTAGTAGGGTAAGGGGGAGCAGGATTGCCAGGGAGTGCAGGTCTCAGGACTAAAAATAGACCTCACTATGGGTATTGGAGGACACATGGACAAATTTGAATAAAGGACAGACTCAGCCATATGAATGCCAGGGAAGGGCGTTCTTGGCAGAGGAAACAGACAGCACAAACGCTCCAAGAGAGAATGTGGCTGGGTCAGAGTGTGTAAGGGAAAGTAGAAGAGGAGGTCAGAGTAGGGGCCAGATCCCACAGAGCCCTTCGAATCCATCATGCCTTTGGCATTTGCATGCAGTGAGCTGGAGAGCTGCTGGAGTTTTGAGCAGCAGTGAAACATACATTCTAAAAGGATCATCCAGGCCCGGCACGGGGCCCACACCTGTAATCCCAGCACTTTGGGAAGCTGAGGTGGGAGGATCACTTGAGGTCAGGAGTTTGAAAAGAGCCTGGCCAACATGGCAAAACCCTGTCTCTACTAAAAATACAAAAGTTAGCTGGGTGTGGTGGCAGGTGCCTGTCATCTCAGCTACTCGGGTGGCTGACGCATGAGAATCACTTGAATCCGGGAGGTGAAGGTTGCAGTGAGCCAAGATCACTCCAGCCTGGATGACAGAGTAAGACACTGTTTCAAAACAAACAAATAAATAAAAATAAATAAAAGGATAATCCAGCTGTTTTGTTGAGGATGTTGAGGGGTGAAGGGAGAAGCAGGGGCCCTCAGAGGGGTGGCTGCAATAACTTGGACGACAGTGGGTGGAGGTCGGTTAGTGTAGAGGTGGTGAGGAATGGACAGGTTCTGGATGTTCCTCAAATTTGCTAATGGATTTGGTGTGAGGTCAAGAGAAAGAAGAGTCAAGAATGACTCCAGGGCCTTTGGGCCAAGCAACAAGAAAAGGGGAATTACAGTCTCCAGAAATGGGGAAGGCTAAGGATGGAGCCTGTTTTGGGGAAATCAGCAGTTGGAGTGGACATTTGGGCTGGATGTGTGCAATAGACATCAGGTGTGGATGTTAAGCGGGCAGCTGGGCACAAAGTGAGAGCCTGTGCCCCCTCTTTGCACTCACTAAGGCAAAACCAAAGTCTGCTGGCAGGTGGTGGCAGGGAAGGGGAGCTCCAGAGCTGAGGCCTGGGTGTCTGAAGGGAGGTGGCTGTTGCCTTTAAGAAGGCTGGGGAATCAGAAACCTGGAGAAAAACATGGTGCCACCAGTGTGAATTGGGACCGCTGTCTAGTTTCTAACCTGAAGGTATCCTGTCAGGAGTTCTGAGCCCCAGTTAATAGAGAATGCTCGAAAAGTTTTCCTCTAGGCTCTCTGTGCTGTGCAAAATCAGGAAAGTGCTATTTAGAGCATTACAAAGAGATCTTGCTGTCCTGAGAGCCAAACACCTTGGAAAACCCTACGCTAGAGGCATCCTTAGCCCCAGTTCACAGAAGGGACCTGCGCAATGCCACTGAGTCAGTACCAAGTGCTGGAAGCAAATCCTGGTCTTTGGTGGAGCCCAGACCCTCATCATGCACCGAGGTTCCTCTTAGAGCAGGCACCTGACTCCTAGACTGGGCTGTGGGACTCAGTCCCTTCACAGTGGATGATGTGGCTCTAGACTCGCCTCTGCCTCCTCAGTATCAGGAGCTTCTTTAACATCAGTACTGACCTCAAGGCTGACACAAGGAGGTGAAGAGCTAATGAAGTTCTGCACATAAAGTTCTTGGCCCAGTACCTGGCACACAGAAAATGTTCCCTATATAACAGCTGGCTGGGGGGTGGGGGGCAGTAAAAGATGTAGTAACTTCTTTTACTTACTTAAGCCTTTTTTTTTCTTAAGTTGTAAAAATGAATGCATTTACAGAAATAAAGGGGAACAGCCCACCCACTCTGCTTGACTGACTTACACATTCAAGTTTCACAGAGATTTATTTCTTCTGCTGGATTATTTCCTCAGGATAAATTCCCTGCAGTAGAATTATTAGGCCAAGAGGTCAGAGCCCTTTTCTGGATCTCAATCAGGGTTGCCACAATGCTTCCCAGGAAAAGATTCTCCCAGTTTACTTTTTACTCAATACTTGGGATGAAGTTCATATTTTTTTCTTACAGTCAGTTTTACTTTTTTCTTTACTAATTCAGTAGATGCACCATAATTTTTATTTTCTTTTTGAGATGGAGTCTCACTCTGTCATCCAAGCTGGAGTGCAGTGGCATGATCTCAGCTCACTGCAACCTCTGCCTCCCGGGTTTAAGCGATTCTCATGCCTCAGCCTACCAAGTAGTTGGAATTAAAGGCATGTGCCACCATGCCCAGCTAATTTTTTTTTAGTAGAGACAGGGTTTTGTCATGTTGGTCAGGCTGGTCTTGAACTCCTGACCTCAAGTGATCTGCCCGCCTCAGCCTCCCAAAGTGCTGGGATTACAGGTGTGAGCTGCTGCACCTGGCCCATGTACACCATAATTAATTTACTTCCTTTAAAAACCAAGTAGGAATACTTTTGTAAATACTTGCTTTTTCTTTTTAGTGTTTACTTTTAAAATTTGCTTAAGTGTAAACTGCCTATTCATAGCCTTTGCCTATTTATCATTGACTCTTTAATCAACAAATATTAACTGATCATTTACACTGTGAGGAGTGCCCAGGAACATCTGTTTTAAATGAATTTTGAAAATACCATGCAATGAACTTCTTTGTTATTACATTTAGTTCATATTTTTCCCTAGTCTAATGGTCTATTTAATATTTTATTATTCTACATTAAGTTTTAAAAATGTATATAATCAGATTTGTGCCATGTTGTTCCTATGTGTTCTTCCTATTAGAGGATTTATGCTTAGAAAGTTGTCACCCCATATCTAATCAATATTTAATTTCATTTAATATTTAATTCTATGGTTTTACCTCTGAAATTTTAAGTCTTTAATCCATCTCTGAATTAAAGACTAGTCTACCAAAACTATGTATGTAGAATGCAATATTCAAAAAAACCAAACCAAAACCAAAACAAAATGTTCAAATAAGTATGGGACAGCTGACTTTCACAAAGTTGATTAAACTTCTCTACGAGGATGCCACAGAGACTTGACAGGCAAATGAATCTTGTGAGTTTCCAGGGCTTGGGAGGACTGGCAAGATTGGTATGAAATATCCCTCGAATGTCGTGACTATGGACCCCTTTGTTGGTGAAGCACCTCTTGGGGTGTCACGCTTTGACAATAAAGTGAGGATTTTTGTCTGCTTTACTCCCTGCTGTATTCCTAGCACATTGTAGATGCTCAGGAAATACCACCTAGTTGAACAAACAAATAAACACATGCAGTAAAATAGAACAGATCTCATCCAGTACAGCAATACTCAGCCACATCTCTAAGGTGCAAGGAGGTGTGGGGACTTTGCATGGTTCGCTATGTATCTAGGGCTTAGAATAGGCCTAGGACAAACATTTGCTGAATCAATGAATGCATAAAGGAATGAGTCACTTGCATAGCTCAGCACCTGACTTATAGTCCCTAATATCCCTCCTTGAATGGAAGTGGGAATACGTCACCCGGGTAAGAGTACAGAATCCTTCGTCATGACCTGAGGCAGCTCTGAAGGTAGATCCAGGCATCAGAGATCAGATCCTCAGGCACACCCATCTGGAGGTGCCAGGGACCTCATAAAGTCCACAGGTGACTTTTCATACCAGTGTCAGAAGCCCAGCTACACCCAGCCAGGAAATGGCAGGCATCTCACCCAGGGGAGGCTGAGGACCAGATGACTTTGGCACTGCCCAGGCTAGCCAAGTGAGGCTCCAAATCTTTCCCTTAAACACAGCCTGGAGTTGCCCAGGGCCTGCCATGAGTGTTCTACTTAGGGTGGCACTAGGGCAGGGCCTCCCACCATAGGCACTGAATGCCCTGAGCCTTTGGGACAGGAGAGGTCTCTTAGGATGGCAGTGGCTGTCCATCCGATGAGCACACTGCCAACTTCATTGCCATCCTCAGACTGATGCCCAGTCCTTCCTCCTTACCTTCCACTTGCCACTCAGCTGTGGACCAGCATGAAGTGTTCAAGACCAACCTTTACTAAATAGGAGCCTAAATTAGTGTAAGGTTCATAGGGAAAGCTCTCCTGTAGAGCCACGCTTGGGTGTGCGGTGGAAATGGGTGTAGATAGCTGTTAATACAGTCTGTTTCTAATCGCTGAGGGGACACTGACCCTCACTCACTATGCCCAGCATCTAGAACAGCAAAGTACAATGAGTGTTCAAGAAAGAGACCCCAAAGCCTGGCCCAGGAGCATTGATGACAGTTTCCAAATATTACCCCTGGGTAATATTTCCTTTCAGAGCGCCCAGCGCAGCCCCAGAGAGTCCTGTGTCACCTCAAGTGCAAGTCCCGCCAGGAGTTTAGGGAAAATGAACCCCCTACACCAATCCCTGTGTGTGAGGTTTTAGAAGCTTCCACGGCAAAGAAGAGAGGAAACAATAAGCTTTATAAAGAACAATATTTATTTCCATTTACAGCATCAAATACCATAAATAAAGCTAAACATTGTTTTGCTGTGTGCAAAATACAGGGTTCCATGTGGCACTGTAAATGATTACCAAAGGTCACAGACATGCGTTGTGATGAGATGGGGAGGCTAGCTAAAGAGGAGGCTGAGAGGGGAGGAGGGCACTCTTTGGTTGACATTCTATAAAGGGAGGGAGACTCTGTAAGAGAAGATAAGACAAGAGCAACCACTTCGTACTGGCCAGGATCTGCACAAGCGCAGTGAGCGTGCAGCATGCAGGGCCAGGCAGGCAGGCCCAGGAGTCAGGGTGGTCTGGGCCACATGCAGGACAGACGCCCACCACAGCCTGAGACCGGCGAGGGTTGCCTAGGACTGCTCCACTGTGCTTGGTGTGTTTTTTCTCATTAAGAGCACGTTGGTGATTATCCTGCTGCCCCAGGTGCAAGAGTCAGCAGAAATGTGTGCTTTAAGCAGAGTCACAGGGGCCTGGGGCTGAACTGAGTCATTTCTCAAAGATATCCCTGCCTGGGATGATGCTGGCTCTAATTGAAGCTCTGGCATCATCTGGGGCTTTATGAGCCAAGGGACATAAGAAGAACCACAGCAAAACCCTTGCATATACAGTGCAGGCTGCAACCAAGGCAGGATTTGCTAGAATACTTGTGATTATGTGTTCAACCTACAGAGCATGGGTCAAGCTTGGGATGAGGCCTGAGAGTAATTATGTTTTCTAAATCCCTCCAAAGAATCACCTATGGTTTTGATCAATGACATTAACAATCTTTACATTAAAGCCAGTTTAACAAGGGGCTGATATGTATGAGCTTTTTGAGGCTGCTCGATAGGTGTTCTTTTCAAAGGTGACAGAGGCCCCCTCATGGTACTGTCTTATGATCAAGGTCGACCCTCCCAAGAAAGTAGGTGGTTTCGCAGGTGCAACTGGAGAAGCATGCACGCAGGCAGGCCCAAGGGAGAGAGGAGAGGCGGGGCATGCACTTGGGGTAGACCAGGCTGCCGGCTCCATGGGAAATGAACACAGACATGGGTCTCAAGCTGGACACTCCCTCATGCTGTTAGCCAACCATGCCACCGTACGAGTCCATTAGCATGCAAGACACTCACAATTAGCACAACCAGTACCGCTGGCTGGGAGGACGGGGTGTGGAAAGCGGGTTGGGGGTTAGTACCACTCTTTGAAAATTGGCAAGAAAACCAGTCACCTTAGAGCAGAAGTGTGTCAGCCAAGAAGTGGGTGTAGCACTGGAAGGCTGAAATGAACTGATGGCCATGGTGTAAGATTGGAGAGAGAGAGAAACATAGAAAAGAGAACTTAGTGTGGGGAAAAAAGGAAATGATTAACATCACGAGAAGGCACTGGAGTTGAAAATAAGGCAACTATTGAAAGAGGGAAATTTCCTCTGAAAGAGTCACTGTTTGCTTAGACGAGATGAACCTTTCTGGTTGTGACCAGCTACTTGTTTACAAGAGAGGATGCACACAGTTTGCATCTTGCTCCCTGATATCCTCTTGGCCCGCATTTTACTCTAGCGTCTCCTATTCATTCTTGAACATGTTGTGGAGGCCTAGAGGCATTCACCCTCTGGGGTCCACCCCTGGGTGTTGGTGCTGCCCACCAGAAAGGTTCAACATCTCAGAGCATACAAACATCTCAGATTTCCGACAGGCACACCCTGTCTCACCACAGTAATTCAAACCAGTCTCCTCATGGCTGCACATGACAGTCTTAGAGATTCTGACTCTGGCTTCATGGAACACTCCACAAAGCATCTCAGCCTATCCTGAGCTGAAGATAATCACAATAACATGGTCATTCACATCATGACCTCGAGAATTTACTTTCTGTACTCAAAGAAAAGGAATCAATGGTTCCTCCCCCCATGCTGAACACTAAAATCCCAGCAAAAATTGGAGAAAACACAATGCAAGTCATCGGACTGAGAACAGTGCCAACAAGGACAGAGGCGCCAGTTCCCACAGAGTTGGCCATGGCCATGCCTCTGTTTTTCCCAAGGATTTCAGGGAAGTGTTTGTAGAAATGCAACTCCTCCTTTCTTCCCGCCCCACAGAAACCGTCATCTCAAAGCTCTCAAAGGTTCTGGCTCCTCACCCGCACCCAGGCACACCTCTTAGTTAATCCAGAGGCATCTCTAGTGATAACTGCACAGAGCTATCTTGGGCCCAGCAACTCCAGATACACTGAGCCCTATAGATGGCCTTTCTCTGGCAGCCCCTTGATTGTTCAGCCAGACCCTGCAACTGTGTATGTCTAGGCAGCGTGGAGTAGGGAGAGCTGAGGACTCTTCTAGATACCCAGAGTGAAGAATGTAGGTGGGCCTACATGCTCATTTTAACCCTTACTAAGGCATATTTCATTTGGATCAGTCCAAAAACAGCTTCCACTCCCAGCCTTCCCTGCCAGTCAAGATACAGTAGAGCTTCCCCTGGAGGTCAGACCTATTCCTTTCCCAGGGCATTGTGAAAATGGTTTCTGTTTTGATCACATATGCATGGCAGCGGAGCAGCTAAGCCGTCAGGATGTCCACAGGCAACGCTCACTGGGCAGGCCACGCTTCCCAGCAATAGCCTGATGTGCTAACAATCCCCTCAGTCTCAAAGGACACCACATGAGTGGGCGAAGTCTTCCACTCCACTCGGCCTGACCAATATGGACCCTGCAAGGCCTTGGCTCAGCCTGTAGCCTGGGCTGGGGGATCTGCTGGGAGCCACAGGGGCTAAAATGCCATCAGCTAAAAGAGCTCATCTTCAGCACTGCATCAGCTCCATGGTCAATGCCAGTGGGCTTTCACTGTAGTGCCCATTAGTGGAAAGGGAAAATGCATGTTTGTAGAATCTGTTGAAACCCCATGGTTCTTCGTCATTTGGCTGTGAGTTGGTAGCCTTCAAGCTACTATTTAACATCAAAACAAGGGAGCAAAACAGTCCTCCCCACAAGGGGACAGATAACAACCAAACACACACTACTCCCTGCTTTTGTAAGTTGAATTCTATTCTGCCCTTCTACTCTTTTCTTCTAAAATAATTATGCTTTCGTGTTGTAAAAAGTATCCTGCTGCTGACAAGTGGCATCTGGGTACCTAAGTCAAAAGGCACTGGTCAGGAGATGGCACACTCACTTTCATATGTGTAAAATCTTAAATCATCCACTTTGCAGGCAGTGGCTCTGACAACTCACTGCAATGTTCAAGGGGTTTATAAAACTGGTTATAAGCTTCAAACCCATGTTAAGAAAAATTGACACTCATAGAAAAAAATGCTTTCTCTAGGCTTATTAAAATTTAAAAAATTGAAATGTAAACCCAGAAGTATGGCTCACTTTGGTGTGTGTGTATATATATATATAAGTACAAAGCTACAGAAAAGATCCTTCATATCATCCCTGGCCCTAGCACCATGAGTAGATGTTCACCCTGATAAGGCCGGGCAGAGGTGGCCCATGTGAAACTCTTTGGCTTTGAGCTAATTGCTTAGAGAATGCTAGGCTTCCTGGCCAGAGCCTGAGCAAACTGCAAATGCACTGCCATCTGAAGCCTCCCTGGAAATGTGAAGGCACTTTGGGGCAGCCAGGCATGTCAGCGGAGCTTGACTGGGAAGCACCTGAGCACCCAGTTGCAGATGCTCTCGAGGGAGCCCTCAGATTCCCTGTACATGGCTGCCAGGACCTCAGAGAACGCCCAGAGAAGTGGCAGCCCCAGGCTCAGGAGCTCGTACATGTAGCAGTAGTTGTAAGCATTGTCCCTGATATGGAGGCCAACGGCTTGCAGGAGTCCCTGCATCCAGTTACACAGGTCCCTCGGCAGCCTGAGGGGCCAGCCCAGCGCCTTCCTAAAGAAGGAGGTGGAGATACCTGGGGGGCTGCCTTCCAGGGTGCCAATGGCGGCCACTGCGCAAGAACTTTCAGTGGGAGTGTCTCGCAGAGGCGCTTCCTGCTCTTGCCATGTCGCCTCCTCCTGAGAAAGAGACCGAAATGAGGGCATTAGTCTGCAAGTCTTCCAGAGGACTACTTCAACAAAGCAAGCAGGGAGCCAATACAAACCGAACTCGCCAGACCCTGCAACCAGCCCCCACAATAATCTCAGCCCCCCCACTCATGCTGAAGCCAGTGCTGAACACGGGCACTTTTCTAGGGGGCCAACTGACCATAAGAGTCATGAGCCTTCAAAAATATGCATGCCTTTTGATCGGGAATCTGACTCCTAATGATATATATCAAGTAAATAATTTGAAATACGGATAACAATATGCATACCAGGATGTACACTATAAAAACATTTGTAAGATAAAAAATTCAAATGACATAAAGATCCAGTAGTACAGAAGTAGTGAAGTAAATGATTGACCATTTATAGACTAGAATCTTCCAAAGGCATTAAAAATTATGCTCCAACAGGATTTTTAATGTCATGGGAAACTATTCTTGATACACAGTGAAGAAAAGGAAGAATATAAAACTGTAGGCTTAGGATTCCACTTTGGTTAAAATATATTCCCATAGAAAAAAGTCTGGAAAGGGATGTTACAAAATGTGAACCGAGGTTTTCTCAGGGTAGAGTGGTTATAGGTGATTTAACTTTGCTTCTTTATATTCTCTCATTCCCATGTTTTTACATTGAACCTATATATTTGGGTAATTAGAAAAAAGTTTTAAGTTATGGGTTGTTGCTAGTGGTAGATGATTAATCAAGCTCAAGAGAAGATATTTGCTAAGAGATGCCAGAAGAGATGCTTCCACAAACCATCTGTAAATTCAGTGGGCTGGTCACTTGGTTGACTTCGAGAGCCTGGGAGAGGACTTAGAAAATGTAGAAGGGTCGGTCCTATACCAGGCATTCTTGCAAACAGCACCTTGTGGCCAGGTGGGTTCCAGGTACAGAGGGCCACGTGGCTTTTGTGTGGCTAAGCATATCACCCCATCCCTGCCACATGGGCAAGCTCTTCCAGGCTTCTCATGAGAAGTCATCATGGCTACCATCCTGGGAGCTCATCTGGAATGGGACACGCCCCAGAGGCTGTGGAACAGACTGAAGCAAAAGAACCCTCCACACCAGGAAGCAGAGGTTTTCTTCTTTATCTGTGAGTCATCTCAATCCCTCTAGGGCCAGAAAAGCTGGCCTAACTTTGAGGATCACTGGAAACCCTTATCAAGGGGCCCTCCCTGTTTCACCAGCATGTTTGAGACAAACATACCTCTCTTTGTTGCTTCAACTCTGCCCGTCTCTTCCGTTGTTTGCTATTGCTTTTACAGTGAATGAAGTGAGGCTTGCAGTAAAATTTGCCTGTAAAAAGAGGCACACACATACAGAAAAATTTTTCTCCTATAAACTAGAGCCATAGTAGACAAAAGCCAAGGGCACGCCACTGTCCAAGTCAGAAAATAGCAACGATGGAAATAGCCCAGGGTGGCTCAAACTTGGGAAACGGCTTCCATCACCTTCCTTAAAGAAGTAGCACTGAGATGAAGTAGGAGGTGCCTCAGAGACAAGCTCCAGCCAGCAATGGGGGTTCTCCCGGGGATGTGGCTAAGACTTCAAACCATGGAGGCTCCCGTAGGGTGGCATGCCCACACCTGGAGAGGGCATGGGAGCTCTGAGACCCTGCTCCCATACCACACCCCATGCCTCTTTTCCATCTGGCTGCTCCTCTGCCTCCTTTATAATAAATAGGAAAACATTAAAAAAAAAAATCCTCAAAGCAAACTGAGGCCAAGTTTCTTCATAAGACCAGTTGCCAGGCAGCAAAATGGACAGCTTTGAGTATGAACACCCTCAATCTTTCTTTGTGGAGTACCTGGTGGGTGGGAAAGGCTGAGAGCAAATGGCAGCAGTGATGGTGAGGAAAAGACCCAGACGGGGCACACACTGGGAAACTGGCCACTGCCCAGGACCACTGTGCACCTTCCAGAAAAGCCTTCCTTGCTCACTGCTATGCTGGTAACAGTAGCAATAGTAAAAATTGTAACAGGGCACACTTACATAGGAATGACTGTATGCCAGGCACAATGCTACGAGCTTCACATGCATTAACTCGTCAGTCCTCACAACCACCCTGAGAGCTAAGGACTACCATTAACCTCATTTTACAGATGAGGAAACTATTTAAGTAACAGGTCCAAGGTTCTATGGCTAGGAGGTAGTAGTTTAGTTTGAGGGTGTGTATTGAGCGCCATGCTATACTGCCTCTTGTTATAGATGACAGAGCAAATGTCAAGCACTGAAAATTAGAAAATAATCATTTGTTCCAACGAGCACGATTCCTCCATCAATGTCTTTGTTAGGCCACTTATCAGAGGGAATGTCATTTTGATGGTTATTTTTAAGACACATACTATGTAAATAATATTAACATTGCATCATATGGTGAAACTTACTTCATGCCAGGTGTGGTGCTGAGCATGCAATGGAGGGTATTGGGTTGGATTTTCTTGGCCATACAGGGACAATGGAGGGTGGTGAGGCTACATGAGAAGAGGTACATAGAGCCCTGGGCACACAGCAGGTGCCCACCAGGACCTGGTATGCCACACCACAGTGCTGATGCTACCCTTCCCTGGGACCACACGCAGCCTCCCCTTCTAGCAGGAGCTCCCAGTCTCCCTGAACAGCTTTCCTGATGACATCATACTTCCTTTTGGGGGTGTCTTAGGTGTCTTAGAGCCGCCAGAGGGACAGGAACCTGAGTCAAGGTCACACCTGAGGCCAAGGCCAGAGCCCAGTGCTGCCCTGGCCCCTGGGGTTACCTTCATCACAGTCAAAGGTGTAGGCAGCCAGGCGCAAGGTGGTGGCACAGATGCTGCAGCGGAAACACTCCCGGTGGAAGAAGAGTCCCTCGGCGCTCAGCCGCTCCATCACGTACACACGCTTCTTACAGAAGTAACACATGTCACTGCCTCCCAGGTTAAGGGGAAATGACTTTCGCATAGATTCCTGGGGATCGGGAGAGAAGAGTGGTGTATTAGGGCTTATCCCAAGCTTTCAAATGCCAGGCCGAGGCTTTCAGAAATTCCACACTGAATGCTGGGGACCTTGTGGGCTTCTGTTTCCTGCTCCTGCCACTGCAGCAAAGAGGGAGGGGTAGGAAGATACGCCCTCAACCCAGACCCCAACCCTGCAGGGGCTGCTGTTTACTGTACTCCCAGGCAGGCTGGAGACAAGGTGGGCCCAGGAGGGGCTCTCCCTGAGGTTGGCTGCTCTGGTTTTTTGGGGTGGGAGTGATCCTGGTCTGACAGAGTGGGCTTTACTCAAACGTGTCCTCCCCATGATATTCTTTCCAGGATCTGTCCTTGGGATTAAGTGTCACCTGGTTCTGGACAGAGGTCCTGAAACTGGCCTGCTGAGGATGTTTTAGGTGTCCTGTTCCCCTGCAGTGGTGCAGGTTGGGTGAAGAAAGCTTGTGGCATCAAATCTGGTCAGTTATAGCCCTAATTGTGAATTGGGAGGGCATGGGCTTGGGCAGCAGTACCCCTGGGCAATGCCAGGGCAATGTGCCAAAAGGGAACAGAAAGAGTGGTCCACTAAAATTCCTGGTGATGGCAGCGAGCGGCCTAGTTTAGAGAAAGGGAGAATTCAATTCAAAGGGATATTTTCCCCATGACTTTTTTCTCAATCCAATGCAAAGAGTCTGTTCAGGTTGGACACTAAACATTGAAAGTGAGGACCATTCAATTATGCTCATGGCCTCACCTGGGCCTTCCTACCAGGCCGTTCTCCAGAGCCACAGACAGCAGGAAGATCTCTATTTGCAAAAAGACCGCAGGGGACCTGAGTGAGATCCGTCTTTAAGGAAATGTAGGTTCCCTCTAACTTCTGCCCTGATCCAGCTCATTCTCAGTCCCCTCTTGGCCCAAGAGAAGAGGAGCCTCGGAAGGGCTAGAGCATCCTCTCCGCATCCCATGTGCCCGCCTTGGGATACCAGAGCCAGTGTCTGTGGGTGAAGGCTGGGGGTGCATGTCCTTACCAGGTCTGGAGAGGTGGCCTGGACCTTAGGTCTGTGATCATTCATGTACAGATTGACCAGGACTTCAGCTGCAGCCCCTATTCCGCTGGACACTTTCCCTACCGTCAGCTAACCAAGAGTAGAGGCAGAGGAGACAGAGACAAAGGTAGAGGCCAGTTAGCACCCAGGAGGAAAACACAAGCAGGATGGATGGGGAGAGGGCTCCTCACCCACATGCAAATAGCACCCCACGACCCAGGAGAAGCAAAACCAGACAGGAGCCGACCACGGGGATTCTGGAGATGGAGAAAATAAAATAAATAAAACCCTGTGGCCGCAAAAACACAAATGCTGTAGGATTCCACTTACATGTGGTACCTAGAGTAGTCAAAATCATAGAGACAGGCAGTGGAATAGTGGTTGCTGTTGTTTAATGGGTACAGAGTTCCAGTTTGACAATAACTAAGAGTTCTGGAGTGGGAGGATGGTGAGGGTTGCACACGAAGGATGTATTTAATACCATTAAACTATGTCCTTAAAAAATGGTTAAGGCTGGCTGGGCGTGGTGGCTCATGCCTATAATCCCTGCACTTTGGGAGGCTGAGATGGGCGGATTACCTGAGGTCGGGAGTTCAAGACCAGCCTGACCAACATGGAGAAATCACATCTCTACTAAAAATACAAAATTAGCCAGGGTGGTGACGCATGCCTGTAATCCCAGCTAGTTGGGAGACTGAGGCAGGAGAATCACTTGAACCTGGGAGGCAGAGGTTGCGGTGAGCTGAGATCACGCCATTGCACTCCAGCCTGAGCAACAAGAGTAAAACACTGTCTCAAAGAAAAAAAACACAAGGTTAAGGTGGTAATTTTTATGTTATGTATATTTTAACACAATAAAAAAATATGGGGAAAAAAAGATTAAAAACCAAAAGCCTTTTAGTCCTGGGTGGGCCACAGGACTGTTACATCCACTGCGGGGTGCAAGGCCTTCCAAAGTTCCTGAGCCTCTCATTGCACAGATGCGTACATGAATCCCAGAGAAAGGAAGGGTCTATCTGAGGCCACTTAGCAAATAAATCTAAGATTCCAGACTGTACTCTGGTCTCCTGCCCCCCAGCCCTGGGGCATTCACAGCTTTACTCAGCAGGGGGATGGGGTAAATATGGTGCTCAGACCCAATCATTACCCAAAAGCCCCCAAAACCTGCAAGTCAGATAAGCCAAGCAAAGAGAAGAAAATCAGGAGCCAAGTCCCCTCAGACAGAAAGGTAGACTGCCACACTGCGGCCACCCTCTTTCAGAGACCCCTTGCCCCTGGGGGGCCGCAGGCAGCCGCTCAGGGACCAGCAAGACCAGGGGAAGGGTACGGTCCCAGCTCCACCACAGGCCAGTGCTGAGACTTGGCATAAAGCACAGAACTTCTGAGCTCAGTTCCTCATTTAGTAAAATGGGGACAGCTATACCTGTCTCCTGAGTTTGTGGGAAGGGCTGGGCGAGAGAATGTGTGTCCTAGCACCTGGCACTGAGCAGGCTCTTGGCCAGGACTACCTTGTGTGATATTGTGATATCATCGGAAATACATATTTGGACTCTGCCCCCTGGTTCCTGAGGCAGAGCTCCTAAGACCTTTGTACCTTCCTGAGTGACAGCAGCATCTGACGCAGAGCTCCTAAATCCCTTGGGATTTCCTGCGTGACAGGAGTATCCTTTGCTGGAATGAAGTGACTCTTGAGCTCCTGGATAACTTCAGGATGGGGCTGGTTGCCAGGGGAACCAACCCTGTGATTAAAGGGTTGGAACTTTCAGTCCCATACACTGACCTATGAGGTCAGAGGGGCTGAAGGTTGAGTTAATCACCAACAGCCAATGATATAATCGATCATGCCTTCATAACGGAGCCTCCATAGAAACCAAAAAGGATAGGGTTTGGAGCTTCTGGAGGGCGGACCATGTAGAGGATCCTGAAGGGCAGTGCCCCAGAGAGGGCGTGGAGGCGCCCACCCTTTCCCACATGTCCTGCCCTGTGCCCATGTCTCCTCACCTGGCTGTTCCTCTGTATCCTTGATAAGATCCTGTATAATAAACCAGTAACCATGTTTCCCTCCTCAGGTTTAACTAATTTGCAAGGATGGCTCGCAGAACTCAAGGAAAACATTTCCATTTATAGATTTTGTTGGTGGGGAGAAACATCCCCACTCTATTTGGTGACCAAAGGTGAGTGGTGTGAGAGTGGAGAGAAGCAGCTTTGTTTTTTCTTATACCTTGATTCCTCCCTCGCTTCCCTCCTCTAGATTCAGCCTGCCCCAGCCTGCTTTGAAGCTCCTAGGTCCCTCCAAGCAGGACCACAGCCCACCCTGCCAACAGCAGCAGTATGTGGAATGAGCGCATACTGGGCAGGTGGGACAGGTTGGGGACTGCAGCAGGCTCCAGAGCCAGCGCCCGGCAAGGTCAGCTTGGAGACAGGGAGGCAGCAGCTCTGCATGGGCCATGGGGTGCACGGCCCAGTGACAGGCTATGCGTGCCTGTGCTCCTGAGGGCACCTACAAATGCCTAGACCCCCACCAACGTGTCAAAGAGCTGGGGAAGGGGTGGAAGCTGACAGCCTAAAGAGCATGGCACAATTACACATACCAGCTTCTGCAAACCACAGCTTGCTCTCCCCTTCACCCCTCACCCCCAACTCTGGAAGCCCACCCTGGTATTGCTGCAGTCTCTTCTTGGGGGAGGCAAATACATATAGCACGAGCTTCTAGAAACACTGCTCCTGATACCAAGATCGTAGAGGGAGGGAAGCTCTAGGTCCTCCCCAGCTTCTGAACCAAGCCTCTGGGAGTTGTGGCCAGCGAGAGCAGCAATGGAGGCTGCAGGGCCTCTGGGCAAGAGTTGATAGCCATCACCACACCAAATAACAGTAACTTGTATGTGGGTGAAATGATGACCTCCATCAAAACCCAAGACTGCCCTTGGGTGGCCACATCTAAACTGATAAGAGAAAGCCTCAAATATAAAGCAGGGAGTCCAGGGAACTGCAAAGCAGATGACAGGCTCACCACAGCTCCCCTATTCCTGGTAGCAGTGCCCATCCTCGGGGCCTAAGGCTAACTCACTGGCTTCCAGCAAAAGCACAGGCACTATATAGGGCTGAGCAGGAAAAGGAGTGCCTGGCAGGCTGGTGTGAACAAAGCCCAGGAGCCCCTTGCTCCCATTCTCATTAGGAAGCCCAACATTACAGCAACTTTGAAATGGTCACTCCAGACCATGTGTGTGGCTTTGGGGCCTGCAGAGGACCTGGATGCATGCTTGCTGGGAGTGTCTGATCCCTTGAACTTAGACAGATAGGACCTCATCAGAGTTTACCAAGCCTGCCATTTCTTGGGAACAGCTGTCAGGCCTGGCACCCCCTTCTACCCTTGCCTCTAGTGTGGCCCAACCTGGGAGGGATTAGGATTCTGCTTCCAAGCACACTGTCTGCCATTTCCAGGAGGCCACAAATGCCAAGAAATTTAGCCCCTGCTTCCAAGAAAGGTTCAGGTGTATCAGCTCAGGACAATAAGTCATTGTTTGCTTGATGTTCCATCCCCTGCTGGGACCCCCAACTTGACCGCTCAGATAGGGGATACAAAGGACTTCCTGGGCTTTTATCAAAATAAAAAGGGGAGGAAAGGCAGGGAGGTGAGTTATACTCTTAACACCGCCTGCCCAGCCCCTTGTGTGACTGCTTCCATTGGCCCAGTGTGTGAACCGGCTCCACAGTATTCTCCCAGAAAGGCACCACAGTGATGCCAAGATACCCACGCACAATTACTGCCTTCCCTCAATAAGCAGAGACTATACTTTCTGGAGCTTTTAATACAAATCCCTAATGAGATCTTATTAACCACTTAACTAATAAGCACTTTGTGCACTGAGCTTCTGAGCAATCCTGACTTGGGGAGGCATTACTGAAGCATGCAGAGGGCTGCGAGGTTGCTAGGAGGTACTGCCAAAACTGAGCAGTTGCAGAGCTGCTCCATTGTCCTACAGCACAGGGCACAGTCTGGGTCATCTGGGCAGGGGATCCAGGATGAAGACCACACCTGGTTCCACCTATCATTAGGTCCAAAAGCCCTCTTTCTCCCTGTGGCACCCACACATCCACCCCGAGAGGGTGACATTCTTTTTTTTTTTTTTTTTTTTTAAAGTAAAATGAAAGCACCCTTAAGGAAATCAGTATTGGGTCTCCTACTTGCCCTTCCCAACCTGATGAAATGTATTCCAGAATCACCAAGAGGTAGACCAGTACTTCTTTGAGAGGTCACAGGGAAATGAGGTGATGGAGAACTTGTCTCCCGGGATAAGGGGAGAGCCTTTGAAGCCCACCCCAAAGGCCAATGTGAAGGTGAATGTTGCCCTGGGCATCAAGGGTTATCTTCTATTTCCTGACAGCAGGATGGCCTTACCGGCTCTCAGAGTGAGGATATAACTAACTAACTGGCTTTTGCTAGCTCATTGCTCCTCAAACTACCTGCAGCTAATGACAGTTTTTTTTCCTTTTTAAATATTTAATCCATTATGGCTGGTTATTTCCAGATACAAAGAAAATAATCTAGAAATACGATCGCACACTTGAATGTGTGGCAATACCAAATGGTTCTACAAGTTTCCAACACTTAACTCTCTCTCACTTGCTATCATGGGATTATAGCCCAGTCCCTGCCTGTGGACCACACTTTGAGTAGCACTGCTCTAGTCAACTGGGGGAATCACCAGGTTCTCAGGATGCCGAGAAATAAATGCTCAACTCATTGAGAAATCCCAGATAAGTCATCCTGGTGTGGACCTCAGGGTTAGAGCCAGTGGTTCCTACCAAAGAGAAGCACGCATTGATGGCAAGCCACCAGGCTCCTGGGGAGGATGGTCAACAGAAGAGCTTATGATTAGGCTGGGTACAATTCATCTGAATGCAAAGTTGGGCAATCTGATGATCTGGTCAGAGATGATCATGTTCCAGCCACCAGGTTTTTAAGAATTAGTAATTTCAAAGTCTGCTTTTTAGTAATTAGTAATTTAATTTTAGTAATTAGTAATTTAAGAATTAGTAATTTCAAAGGGACTGCTTTTGCAACCCTTTATACATCTCTCAATATTCTTGTAATTTTCAAGAATTTGGGTAATTTCATTACCTTTCCCCCCTTTTGAATTCTAATTACTTTTCAGCAAATTAATTAGAACACTCAGGAGGGCAATCATCTTGCAACATATGCCATTTCCCTTCTGTGAGCCTCAGCTTCCTCATCTGTGAAATGGAGAGACCACCACCAACCTTGCAGGGCTGCAGAAAAGACTCCTGAAAGAACCTGGGCCATGCAGGAGGCACTCGGCAGATAGTGAGTCCAAAGCACAGCCACTGGGAATGTGGTCCATTCCCCAAAGCTTGAGGGAATGGATACCCCATTCTCTGTGATGTGCTTATTTCACATTGAATGCCTGTATTCAAATACCACATACCCCATGCATATATACACCTACTACGTAACCACAAAAATTAAAACAAAGCATGGTCATTTGTGCAGCGTGGCATTTCCATGTTCTAGGACTTCTCTCTTGTCTTAAATCACTTTCTGCTGCACAAGAATGGCATGGCCCACACAGGATGAGCTCCCTGCCTCCTCTCCCCAGAGCCAATCTAGATAGAATCATGGTGACGCAGCTGTTTTTACACGCACCCATGCCAGAGACTGCAGAAGATGGCTAGACCTCTACAAAGAGGCATTTTCCAACCAAGTGATCCTGTGACCCCAGCGGAGAATATGATGGTCCTCGTCTGGATATCAGAGCATTCCTCACACTGCACCAAGCTGGCCCATCTCCCCCTCAGTTTGCACTCCCTGAGTGACCTGTCTTATTCACCTCGACATTCTTGGCACAAGGCAGATACTGTGAATGCAGGAAAAAGCAGGCTCTGGGCCCTGTTTGTGTGAGAACAATGGAAACGGTCCTCCCTGCACCTGGAACTGAGCCAGGATTACCAGGTGTCCCAGCTGTACTTCTCTACTGAGTTTGGCCACCTGCAACCATACAGCCTGCCAGGAGCATCCAGCAAGTCCACGTGGGTAAGGCAGCGGTGAGAGCAGAATGTGCAGGGCCTCAGAACGGAGGGCTCACAGGAAGGGGAGCTTTTGACAGGTAGGGCCAGAGGGGGTCTGCTGGGTCCACTTGGGCAAGGACATCCTCACTGAGGAGTCCCTGGATGAGAAGACATCAGAGGACAGCCTGTTGGACCTGATTCCTCAGCCATATGCCCAGGGCTGGGGGTAGGAGGGCAGGCAAAGAACTGAAATCACTATGTTCAAGGATGTCTGGAAATTATAAGTTCAGAGCTAAGACGCAGGCAGGCCTTAGGGGCTGTGAGCTCCCAGTACAAGCACATGTCTGCCCACCTTCATCCCCTGGTGCCAGGCACTGTGCTGCTGATCATTGCGCTTAACTCCCAGAGCCCTGCAGGTGGGTCTGATAATCCCCCTTTGCAGGTGAGGAAGCTAAAGTTCAGGGAGGCTCTAACTCACCTGAGGATGCACTGTTCTCAAATGGCTGGGATGAAAATGGAACCCTGAAGGTGACTTCTTTTCCTTTAGAAAGAGAGGGATCAACATGCTTTTTAGGTAAATAAGATTTCTTTCAGAATTCTCTTCCACTGGGGAAAGAGAAGCTTTACAGGACACTTCAGGAATTTTGCATAGGTTAGGACATTGCAGTGTTCCAGTTACCCTCAGGAGTAGCTGCTTTCTTCCCCATTTTATAGGTTAAGAAACTAATGCTCAGAGAGGTTCACAAACTTGTCCAAGGCCACACAGTGAGTAATTTGTTCTCTGAACTCAAGTCTGATTTGAAACTCACATCCTTCTTCCATACCAGCACTCGGCAAATTAAAACCCCCCAGGCTAGGATGCACACAGGAGACCTCCAAAAGGTTGCCTAGCTCTATTCCCAGGATAGGAGGAGGAACAGTGAGGTTGGAGGCAGCCTTGAGACCTGTCCCTGAGATTTATCCTCCTACCAGATCAAAGGCAGATTGCCCCAGACAAAACTTCCCAGCATTTCCCTGTTTCCTTCTACTATGCAAATCTCTAGAGTAAACCCTGCAAATCCAGTTTTAAAACAAACACCCCCAAAGGTAGAGAAAGCTCCTTTTAAAATGCTCAGTGCTCTTCTGACCCTGGAGGACTGAGGGGCAATTCCTAGCCCAGTGAAGGCCACCCCCCACCCCCCGCCCCACCCCGATTGCCCAGCTGTGCAAATGCTCAGTGCCTTCTTGTTCTTGCAAGAGCTCACCAGCATGGCAAACAGCCAGCAGCCAATAGCCGTCCCATGGGCCAGATCAGCAAAGTGGCCTCCCTTCTGGAAGAACAAAACTAACTAATGGCTGATAGGGAGCCCAGATCACAGAAGAGGGCTGGTTTGATGGGATGGTGCTGGGGACACAAAACTGGGCATAGGTCTCACAGTCCACAGCCTGGAAAGACAGACTCTGCCAAGGATCTGAGCCCCCCGTGAGAGCCCTCAAGACTCCCTGTGACCATTCAGGCCAAGAAACCCACAGCACCACTCTGAATTTTAAAGTGGAATATCAATCTGAGAGAGTGGGCAAGTGGAGTCTGAAGGCAGAGCCCTGGCTCCCTGTCTTGGAGTCAGCAACTCAAGTTTGCCTCCCTGTGAGTAACAAGTGCTCCTCATAGTAAGTTTGGCTACGTCAGTTCCCATGAGGAGATGATTATTCCTGCATCCTCGGAATTGGTGTGGAAGATCCTAGGGCAGGAACAGAGACATGCTGCCTGTCAGGAAGTTGCCAAGGACTAAGCATCAGTTTCCACGTGCATTTTTCTTCCTCTTGTTCCACTGAATTCAGGCAAACTTGGGTCAATTGAGCAAAAAGAGCGGCCCAAAATCTGTTTGAAAGAAGCATTAAGGCCCCAGGCTCTAGGACAGAAGCTCCCTGAGCTGCACCAGGATAGAATAAATCTGTTTATCACCAAGTCATCACCTACTTTAAGGAACAGCCAGTTGTCTCCCCAGAGAAGATTGTCATTCTGCCAAATTCTGCATGTGCAAAGCCCAGTGCTGAATCAATGGTGGGGCAGAGTTTGGGGAGGGAGGGAAGTCAAGGCAATGGGTGAGGCTGGCAATATCCTTTCTAAGACTGCTTGAAACTAGAAACTCACCACTCCATCCATAGCTGCCTAAAATGGACTCATGGTGTGACCTGCATGAGCCTGCGAGTGTAGGTACTCAGAAAAACTGAGGCACAGAGAGGCTAAGTGACTTGCCCAAGAGTCCATTCTAAGAGTTCCTCCACCATTCCCAGCCATACTGTGAAAGAAACATTAGCCAAAAATTAAGATGTTGGAAGCTGTCAAAATAGTCCAATTACATCATCATCTCACGACCAATGCTGGCTTGGGAGATCGAATTTTTTAAAAGAACAAAAATAGGGCAATTGTTCTACCACAACTGGGGAGAAGCAAGGAACAAAGCTGTAGAGTTGGGGAGAGCAGATCTGGGGTTGGCCACCCCAAAGCCCTCCCTGTCCCTGAGTGTGGCAGTTTACATGGACACAGCCTCTGGGCCTCTGACAAGGCCTCCATGCACACGTGGCTTCTGCAGGACACAGGAGAGCACTGGCCTGGGAGTTGGAACACTGGGCTCCAGTCTCCTCCCTGAGCCTTTGCCTTATCTGTGACTCTGCTCCTGCTCAGTTCTCACGATCACAGGAAGAGCTCTCTAGCCCCCACCCAACCACTCCATTTAAAATCGCCACCCTTCCCTCCCCAGCATTCCAGGTCCCCACCACCAGCTCTCATTTTTTCATAGGAAATAGTGTCTTGCCCTCTAACACATTATATCATTTACTGATATAATATGTTGATTGTTGTAGGCTACTAGGGTGTAAGCCTCATTAGGGCAGGGATTTAATTCTTATTCATTGATGCATATCTTGAGAGCCTGAAGTGCCGAAGATTGGATTTTCACGCAGTAAATATTTGTTTACGGAGGGTGGCAGTTCACGTCTGTAGTCCCAGCTACTCAGGGGTGGAGGGCTGAGGTAGAAGGATCGCTTGAGCCCAGAAGTTTGAGGTTGCAGTGAGCTATGATTGCACCACTGCACTCTGGGCTGGGTGACAGAGAGAGACCCTGTCCCCCGCCCCCCTGCAAAAAAATTAAATCTGTTGAATGAATGAATGAATGTTCACACATTGGCTTTCAGAGTGACATTGGTGGAGAAAGCTCCTTTTGCAATGCTCAGTTCTCCTCCGACCCAGGAGGACTAAAGGGTAGTTCCCAGGGCAGTGAAGGGCGCCCCTGCCCAGCTGCGCAAATGCTCAGTGCCTCCTTGTTCTTGCAAGAGCTCACCAGCATGGCAAATGGCCAGCAGCCACGCCACAGGCCAGATCAGCAGTGGCTTCCCTTCTGGAGGAGCAAAATTAACTAATGGCTGATAGGGAGCCAAGTCTTCAGGAAAGGGCTGCCTGAAGAGCCAGAGACAGCAGCAGGCAGGGCCTCAGCAGGAGTGATGATGATGTGATGGGGACACGCTTAGTGGCTGAAAGCATCTCTGTCTTACCCAGCAGCTGTGCATGCTCCCAGCAGGCTGCTCCCTGCCCTCTTAGAAGGATCTAATGCCCAGTGGAAACCAAGTCAGGGTATTTCAGAGGTGTAGGGGCTTTTTTTGCAGCAGTTCTGGCCCCAACAGTGACCATGCCAGACTTTCCTGGGGATGAGAGAAAGGCAGGGACAAGAGAAGGCCTTTCCTGGTTCTACCCTGAAGGGCCTAGGCAGCTAGAGGGGGCTGGGCCAGAGAGAAGCAAGGTGTGGGCCTGGCTGACCAACTACGGGCACAAGCCACTGCCTGGTCTGTGCCCAAGTGCCTTCTCCCCTCCCACCATCCTGCCAAGGGTGCCATGACCTTTTCCCATAGTAGGCAGTATGTGCCTGGGGAAGGCACCTTTCCCTAAGTGGGCAAAAAGCCTACCCTGCAACCTTGCTGATGGTGATGACAAAAATGCCTGTCTCCACCCATATAGCTCACTGGAACGTGAGCCCAGAACCCCTCTTACTGAGAAGAAAGAGGCCCAGATAGGTCAGGAGACTTAAGGTCAAACAGCCGGCCTGTGGCTGACCTGGAGCAGGTGGCTGGGGATCTTGATATGCTGACCATGGCTATTTTCAGTGGCACTGAAGACCATGTTTGTGTTTCTCTGTGTTACCCGTTTCTGGGGTGCTTCCCATTCACATTGGGGGCCTCAGATGGGGAGGGGCTGGTAAGATTCCTTGTTCCTTTCTTAGGGACTCTACCTACACCGTTCTCCTCACAGAGGCGGAGGCCAACAGGGGTGGGACCCCTAATTACACACCAAGAGGCAGTTTCTAATTTTTCACTAATGCAATAGCATGGAGCTGGTTTGTGCATCAGTTTAACAGCACAGAAACAGACCAGCACTCCTTCTGGCAGCGGCACATTCAGCATGACACACAGAGCCTCGGTGGGAGCCAGACACACTGGCTGTGAACAGAGAAGCACAGTTGGCGGGGTGGAGTGGGGGAGACTCCAAACCTACTCCATGAGCAACAGCTCATGAGGTAGGCTTCACACCCATTTCTAGATTCATTCATTCCAGAGGCCAGGCTTCCCAGAAGACAGACTGTCTCCCACCCCAGCCTGGTATTGTTCTCCACACAGGAGGTAACAGGAGGACAAGTGAAACACGAAAAGCACCCCCAAACCCAGTCTTAATCATTGTTCTTGAGTGCATTTCATTAACTGCTTAATCAAAGTTAGCTCCCTACTCTTCTCATCCTCCATGCCGATATCTGCACTACTGAGTTGTCCTTCTAGAACACAGAGTAGGTCCTGCAGTGGCTTCCTATGACCCAGAGGATAAAATGAAATTCCTTTATACAGAGTGGGCTGACTTCCACTCTGCATGCCACCATAAATGCTTTTATTCCCAAGTTCAAGTCACACTAGACATTCCATCTTCTCATGTCACGCAAGCTCTGCCTGCCTGCCTTTGCACAGGCTAGCCCCTCTCCAAAACGCCCTTGCCCTAAACTTCTCTCTAGCAAAATCCCCCCATGGAACCTTCAACAGTCACTCAGTTCCCATATTACCATCTATGTATTACCTCCCAGTCTTCTCCCCTCTCCATTCCTACAACCTTGCCCTTTATACCTCTTACAGAATGAATGGTGTTACGTTAAGTTTATCATGTTAAATTGCCATCTTATGAGGACAAAACAGGCAAGTATCGGCAGTATGTGATGTGATATTTGGTATCATAAAAATGTCATTATTTCTATGCTAATGTGCTATTTCCCATCTCAACTGTAGTAAGGAAACAGCACCACCCTCTCTGTTTTCTCAGCATCTGGCATGGAGGGTGGCATATGGTGGGCCCTGATTAATGCTTGCTGAATGAATGAGCCCTGTTTGGCAAGCTTTTGTACGCCGCCTGTTCTGCCGTGTTGTGTGCTCTAACACAAAAACAAAATCGAATCCAGCACTATTGTAAAATATCTTACAAATTTTTATTCCAGCCAAGCCAGGCTCAAGATGTGTGTCTGTGCAGGTCAAGTGGAGCATGAGAACATCTGGGAAGATGCAGGCAATGGGGAAAGCAAATTGTTCAGGACAACTACCTTTCTGGCAGGAGAAGCAGAGTCAATAGTTGTTGGAGAGGAAGAAGCAGCTGGATCAGGAGACGGGAGGCAAGAGGGAGGAGATGGAGGATGAGTGTGAGACAGGCCTTTAGAGAGTAGTTTATTCTGCACAGAACAGAAATAGAAGAAACAAGGGTTATCCCAGGAGTCACACCTGGTCATCATGCCTCGATCATGCAGTCCCATGCCTGTGCAATCAAGGGGGCAAAGAAAGGAGTCTGGACATGTCTCTGGACAACATAGAAACCCCTGTATTTGGAGCCAGAAAGGATTATCTGCCTCCTGGTTATACAGAATTCTGCTGCAACTATTCCAGCTCCCTTGTCACACCAAAATAGCTCATGCAGATTCAATCTGTTCCTGCCTACATCCGCCTCAGACACCAACGCCAATTACCAAAGCCCTCACCCTAGAGCTTGGTATGAAGTAGCAGCTGCGAGCTTAGGAGAGGAGAACCCTGGGCTGCTTTAGGGCAGGTGGCCACAGCAGGGGCCTCTATAGCTGCAGCAGGCAACTGTGCTAGCGTCCTGGCAGGCATGTGGAATCCTAAAAATGAACGAAGTGTAAAGCATCCTTCCCACACCAGTGACTCCACCAAGTAGCAGAAGATGCAGGTCTGAAGGAGACTAAGTGATAACAGTGGAGAGGTAAGTTCTAGGGACAAGCGTGCTGTGAGGGAGGGAGGACTTTACACATGCACCCACCTGCAGGATCTCATTATCAACTCATTTCCTCTTGAGCACACAATCTTCTTTTCGCAAATTTCCAAATAAGTACCTGGGTTGGAGGAGGCTGTACTTCCTAATTCTAAGGCAAAGCCATTCTTGTTGGCTTGACTTTATCCCATGGGGAAGCAGAGCTCCAGTTACCGCATGTGGTTGGCCTCATCATTCAGTATCTTCCTGATCAGGGCCACAGGGAGATTTCTTTCCCACTCAAAAACATCATAAGCAACTGGGTAAAGGCACTGTGATTCTGCAACTGATGATTGTTTCCTCTGTGTGTTGACCCTTAGGAAGCTCAGAGCCTGCTTGGAAAATATCTAGGGTCTACCGGCTTGTGCTTCTGTTTAGTAATGCCTTTCTTAATCTGAGTTTACTTTCCTGTCTTAGTTTTCCCTTTCTCTTGATGTATTTACTTATTTTGAATCTTTGCGTTTGGGTCTTTTTTAGATGCCAGCTTGTGTTATTTGATGGCTTGAAAAATAAATAGCTCCTCATGCTATAAAAGGAGGAAGGAGAAGAAAATTGAGCTCAGAGCCTGACTCAAGGTCACCTGGCTGGACGTCTAACATCTGGGTTCCTGGGGGCTCTGAAAGCCCCATGTTTACCTGCGGGAAATCCCCGTGTCCAAACATGGAGGCAAGGTGAGCCGCCTTCTCTTTAATGTTCTTTGTGTGAAATTCCCTGTTGGCCAAGTTCTGAGCCCTCTTCTGCAGTGAAGGTGAGAAAGGAGAAAGAAAAGAGAGAGTGACAGAGACTGAGACAGTTGCTTCCAAGAAGTGGGTGAGGGAGGCAGCCGGGGGACTTGCCTGCTCACCACACACAGCAGGATGGGAGACAGGGCGTGGGCAGAGGGAGGAGGAACCCACCTGAGTAGGAGGAGGGAGGGGAAGAAAGGAAGTCACCCAGACGTGGACAGAGACAGGGCAAACAGTCTTTCACCTGGAGAATCTTTTCCTCCACTTGCTGCAGCCGCCACAGCACCCCGGAAAGAGCCTGTGCCCTCGGGCGGGTAGAAGGCAGGGTAGCGAAATTTTCTGTCCCACCCAGCTGTAGGTCAGACTTGGCTCTGGCTCTCCAGGGCCTGCTCAGGCACTCGCTGCCAGCAGACACTTGCTTGAGCTCTCTGAGCACATGCCCCGTCACGGCTACAGAAGGGAACTGGGAAAGAGGGAAAATTAAGCTTCCTTCCCTACTGCGACCCTTTCACACACCCGCACCATGAGGGATCCCCCATGAAGACCGGAGACAAAGGGGCGCCAGGTGCAACCCTAAGTAAGATTCCAAACCAGCCCCAGGTATTGACTCTCCACCACCTGCAGCAAAATTGCCTGGCCTCCTCATTCACAACACACGGTCCCGGGCCTCACCCCCAGCCTCTGAATCAAAACCTCTACAATGCTGGTTCTCAATCCTAGCTGCATATTGACATCTAGGGTACTTAAAAAAAAAAAAAGACCCAAGTCTGGGGCTAACCTCCAGAGATTCCGATTGGATTGTTCTGGACTGGGCATGAGACATTGGTAGTTTTTTAAAAGCTCCCCAGGTGAGGCAGACAGACATAAAATTGCTGCATTGTATTCACACCGACCTTACTCAACCTCCACCACCTGGGATCAACACACAACTCCTAATGCTGACCAGACAACTTCGTGGCTTATGGTCAATGATAGTGATTTGGTTCAGATTCCAAACCCAGGACCCCTACCTGCCATAAGCCACACTCCGTGACTGCCAGCTGCCTTCCTGCCCACTATGCAGGTCCTCAGCTACTCTGGCACCAGGAAGGCCTTCACCACATCCCAGCCTTACCCCTTCAATGGGTCCAGCCAAGTGGCCACCTGGGCCCATTCCAACATCACTTTTTCATTGATATGGAAATCAGCCTATTTGAATGGTCTGCAAATAATGTTTAGCATCATAGGGCATCATACAAAATACCCTGTGGTACAGTTTATTTTTCCCTAGCGGCACCATTGAGAACATGGTATTTGGTCAATTGATACCTCTGACTGGCTAAGGGATCAATAACATGTATTTTGTGATGTTGCATACGTGGTTATTCTTACCTGTAAGTGTGGTGACATCAAGGTATGTCCAGAAAATCTACAATCAGCTCTACTTGTGGTGTGGGAAGAGCCACTGATCCCACCCCTCTGGATCAAAGTCCCCTCTGGCTTCACCAAAACAGCATCCACTGGAAGGAGCCCTACCTGCCTTTTCAGAGGAGGTGATGGGCTGGGTGTGGCCTCCTCCGGCTTGAGGCAGCAAGAGTGAACAGGAGGGCCAGAGGAAGAGCACAGGATGGGCTTACCTATCCCTGAGACACAGCGTTCCTGGGAGAAGAAAGGCGAGTCCAAAAAAGCAGCCACAGGAGACATGAAGGAAAAGGTGAGTCAGATTGAGAGGCTCAGAAAGAGGAGAGAAGAGGAGCAGGGAGACGAAGTTTGCAAGTGCAGAGGAAGCACTGGGCTGAGCTCCTGCAAGCCAGGCCCAGCTGGGAAACTTGAGCCCTGGCTCCCTGTCCATGTGAACAGCAAGTCCTGGCATCCCCTTCTCATGGACAATGTGTGAATCCCAGGGTGGCTTTGCTTTTGGCTCAGACACAGGGCCTTAAGCAGGCACTGCCAGAGCCCATGCCAGGCCAGGGTGGCTGGCCCAGGAGTCCACCTGGAAACAGAAGAGCTTCCTGTACACTCAAGGACAGGGATGCTCTGGTGCTTCCGATGGAATTGAGCCCTCATCAGCACTTGGGGACTGTGAGGGACCAAGCCTCCAGAATGGGCAATCAAGAAACTTTGTGGAGAATTACAAGTCTCAAGGAAATGACCCCTTATAATAAAATCCCTTCCCTTCCTGGAGAAGGTCAGTTCTCCCAGGAGGGACACAGTCCACATCAAGACTAAGGAGACATCTATGGTTGCCTCTCAAGCTAATTAACTATGAATTTGTCCTCCCAAAAGGAGTCTCATTCTGTCATGTGACAGGTGTTCACCATAGAAAAACCAAATCTCTTTTCCCAAGCTTCTGTAATGTGACAGCAGCACCCTAAAGGAAGTTCAGGGGAGCAAACGGAACCACGAGGCACAGACCTCGGAGCCGGAGTCAGGAGGAAGCCTACAGCCTGAGGCAGCATTCCGTCTCCTCCAGCCTCACACTGACCCGCATCAGACAAAACAGCCCTGCCAGGCTGACCCTGGTGCAGGGAGAGAGGGGAGAGCCAGGAAACACCTGGGAAGATGGCCTTCAACACTGTGAGCTCGGACTCAGTTCCTCTGGTTTGGATGGATCTTCTCACTGTGGACTTTGTACTTTCCCAGCCAGCCAGGCTCTCAAAGCTCCCTCAAACTGTATCATCTCAAAACTGGCCGCAAACCAAGTCATGGTTGGAAAGCAAAACCAAATTAGGGAATGGATTTATTTAATGCAGAACAACCATCAACAAACTAGGCCCGTGGGCCATATCTGGCCTGCTCCTGTTTTTTTGTAAATGAAGTTTTATTGGAACACAGCCAGGCTCGTTTGTTTAGGTATTGTCTACTGCTGCTTTCATACTATAATGGCAGAGCTGTAACAGACAGTAAGGCTTCCAAAGCACTAAAAAATTGCTATCTGGCCTCTTATAGAAAAGTCTGTTGACTCCTGATCTAGAAGGAGCTCAAGTCTCCTTGAGACCAGGCCTGGCTGTCATATCTGAAGTCTACCAGTAGCCAGAACATTCCTGCTGAAAAGTCACCAGGAAGTCAGGTCCAGTGAATATTTGACATGACTCACCTGCTTCATGAGTGAGGGGTTCCGAGTGCTCTCCTCAAACTTGGCCAGCAGCTGATTCGCCATGGACTTGACTTTGTTCTGATTTCCACCTTCTTTACTGCTCCCACACTCTTGATTGGAGCCCACGCTACGGCTGGAAAAGTTTGAAGGCTGCAAAGGTTGAAACGGGACACTGATGGTTGGATCCTGGAATCCAGATATCAGAAAGCGGACCTGGGGACTCAGGACGTGGGACTAGTTTCCTGTAGAAGGGCTCCCTCCATGGTCTGAGGAAGGGAGGCACAGGCAGCAGGGCCACCCCGCAGAGGCAATGCTCACAGGAGGGATGCAGCTTTCCAAAGGATGGGCACAGCTAGGCTTGGGAGCCAGGCAGTTGGGGTTTGAATCCCGACTCTCATTTTTTAGCCCTGTGATGTTGGCGATTTACTTTACTTCTGTGACATTTTTTCATGTATAAAATGAGAACAGTAATCTACTTCACATGATTACTGCAAAAACCAAATATAATCATGAAGTGTTGAACAAAATGGTTTTCAAAAATACATCATCTGGCTGAGAAGAGGAGAAGAGCGGGGGCGGGGGGACAATGAAGGAAGCAGGGTTGGGGGTCACTCAGGCAAGGCCTGGGCTCTGGAGATCTTTCTCCACTCTCCTCTGTAACCACCCCCAGCTTTAACCAGCCCTGCTCTATTTTTGCTATCTTTTTAAAGAAAACTTTTAATTTAGAAACAATTTTAGATTTACACAAAAGTTGCAAAGATAGCACAGACTGTCCCTGCATACCCTTCACCCAGCTGCCCGCGGTGTTAAATCTGGAATAATTGCTCCTGTCATCAAGATTGAGAAATTAACATTGGCACAATACTATTAACTAAATTATACACTTTATTCGGATTGCATCAGTTTTTCCACTAATATCTTTTTTCTGTCCCAGGATTCAATCCAGGATCCCACACTGCATTTCATCATCCTGTCTCCTTGGTTTCCTATGAACTCTAACAGTTTCTGTTACAGAATGACACTTTTTGAAGGGTACTGAGCAGCTGTTTTATAGAAAGCCCCTCAATCTGGGTTGGTCTGATGTTCTCTCATGATTAGATTTCCGGGAAGGACACCACCGAGGTGAAATGGCTCTTCTCATTCCAGCACAGCGGGGTGCATGATATCAACGTGACTTATAAGTGGTGATGTAGACCTTGGTCATCTGGTTATGCTATTTTATAAAACAGAGTTCCATATAAGATTTCTCTAGCTCATCTGCTAACAGTAAAAAATTGAAAATGACCAGTGTTTACTAAGAACGTCTGTTCCCCCTTACTGCGGGATCTCCTCCCACAGGCCTCAGAAGTATAAATGGTGCTGCCGCAGCAAGTGGGTAGTAAGTTTTCCCAAGGACACCAGGAATGTCCCTCACAGGAAGAGACATTCTCACGACAACAAAGTTGTGTTCATTTAGAAGAAATTCACCAGAAAAGGCAAGCTATAGTTAATTTTTTTAAAAAGATCCCTAGGTGTGGCAGCCCCATGGAAACCTTTTATGTAGAGCCACTCTGAGTGTCGGACAAACACAAACCAAAGAGGCACACCCTCCTTCAAAGTGAAATGTAACTGTGCACAACAGTACAGGCTTGAGTGGGAAGGGGTATGCTTACTTGGGTGATCACTGTTTGTACAAGACCAAAGTTAGCCAGGACAGTGGGCCAGATAGGCCAGCACTTTCAGACATCAACGGGCCTACAAATCACCAGGAAATCAATCCTCAAAAGCAGATTTGCTTTCCGTAGGTCTGGGGTGGGCCCTGAAAGCCTGTACTTCTAACAAGAAACCAGCTGCTGACTAACTAACAAGACTCCCCTAAGCTGGATCTTGGATCACATTTTGAGTAGCAAGAATTTAGAAAGAATATCGCTTTGTTAAAACTGAGTTTAAGCAAACCGTTGCCCCAGGAGACTGTCCAGGGCCATCTCAGAAAGGGTAGACACAAACCAGATTTCTTCCCACTCCAACTCCTGTGTTGCCAGTAACAGAAACAACACTCACATACCCTTACATAAGCCATGGGTGAAAGGCAGGAAAAGACTTCCGCCTGAGACAAAGTGTACCCAAGGGAAGCTTCTTGGGAACAGGCAGGAGCAAATCCCATGTCCTGAAGCTAGAGAGCCAACACCCGTAATCTGGGAAATGGAACGTGTCTGTAGCCCTGTGCAGCCTCTGCTCCCTCTCTGTGTCTCTATTTGCTGGCTTCTTGCTTACACCACAGCCAAGAGGTAGAGAAGCAACAGTGCTTCTTGAAGTGCACCTTCAAGAAGCTCTAGGCAGATGTTCAACCCAAGGTGTTTTGAACTGATTGGGTAGAATGGGTTTGTTGATATTTTAAGATGTGAACTAAACTTGTTTTCCTTTGTCAGTGCTTCCCTTTGACCATCACAGATAATGGGTTGACTGGTTGGCTGCTGCTTTCCCTAAGGTGAACCTCATGACTCTATTTATTATAAAGCTCACTGTTGTGAGATGCAGCAAGTCAGACACGAACAACCATGTCAGCAAATATACAGCAATAAAAACTGTTTGACCATAAACAGTAGAAAAGTCCCTTCTACCTCCTATCCATAGGATATCACTGTATTATACAGCTCATCCCTCATGCCTCTATGTCATCATTTTGAGGTCAGCCAGAAGGCTGGCGAAAGCTGGCATCCCACACTTCGCTGACAATATGCATGCTTATGGAGTTGGAATGGTTTTTTTTTTTAATGATGTGTATATCTCAGGTCTCTTTTAAAAGCTGCCCAGGGAAGCAGGAACTGATACTCTTTCCGCTTGATCAATTTTTCAGAAGCAGGTGAGAGATTCAGGCTCTCCTTTGACAAAGTAACCTGTAACTTTCTTCTTTCACCAGAAGGTGGCACTTGTGGGCACCAGGACATTTGCCTTAAAGACTAGAAGCGAAGGAAACGCAAAGGGATACAAACGATGATTGGGAGAAAAGTGGGAGTGCTGATGCCTCTTCACTATTTACTATTAATAATGGTTGTATATTGATTAGCATGTGTCAGATACCATGTTCATCTTATTCATCTTTAAAAGTCCTGCAAAGTTTCATGTATTTCAAGTGTATCATTGCATGTTACAGACATGAACCACATCCTGGGAGGTTGTGTTTCTCAAGGTTACATAGCTAGTAAATAGTGAAGTGAGATCCAAAACCCCAACTGTTTTTCCATCACGCCAAGTTTGGAACCCAGTGGTTCATGAGAGAGGGAAGGAAGGCTGCTATCACAGTGAGGCCGCCTGTGGCCACTGGTTGTCAGGAAACGAGCCTCTGTTTAAACCCACACTGTGTACACAAACCTCGTCCAGGTTATTGAAGCCCTTCCGCCTCCGTTTGTTCATGTCATTCTCTCCAGTTTGACCATCCACCTGCAATGGCCAAGAAAGCAGGGTGAGCTCAGGGGGCCACGAAGGGCTTCAGTCCCACTAAGACCCCTGAGGGTATAGGGCTGGCTTTGAGCTGGTGCTGTGGATGTGTCCCTGCTCACAAACAGCTGTCAGCCTACAGGCAGGCGTGGTAGTAAATTACTCTGCACTGTGACAAATGCTGTCACAGAGTTTTGTTCAGGCACAGTGGAGAGAACCTCACGCCACCTAGCAGCCAAGGCTTCGTCAGAAGGGGCCAGAATTACATCCCAAAAGATCTTCATGAAATATCAAAGCAAAAAGAATCCCAGTGACATAAGCAGGACAGGGATGATCTCCATTGCAATGTGGCCTTGGGCTCGGAGCAGTTCAATGCTTTGCCCAAGGCCACAGCCAGGTCTGCTGATGCTTTCAGTGTACTGCCTTATGGAGACCACCTGAGGTCTCTCTGTACCCAGGGAGCCTCTCTCCTACAAGAGGGTGACCGGGTTCAACTCACACGGACTCTCAGGACTCAAATAAGTTGCCCAGGGATTTGATGGCAAATCAAGTCTGCAATTCAGTCAGCATCACAGATACTAGTAAACAGTATTTTATTAACTTCAAATAAGCATTAACTATAGCCTGATGACTAGCCTGACCATACAGCCTGGTTTGCTGGAGGTGGGGTTAGTTCTGATTTACTGCTTTTTAGCCCCAGCCTGATTGTTAACAGTGCCCCCTTCACTGTCAGAAGTCTCCTGGTTTAGATGACACATGACATGGTTGCCCTATGAGAACCCCTCACAGCCCACTCTCTGCTGCCTGAATCTGGACATTGAAATCCAGAAAGCCCTGCTCTACCCAAGCCCATTGCATCACCCTGCAAGGGCTCCCTGAGGGCACTCAGCTGTCAGGCTTATCTCCTCAGGGAATGAGCAGAACTCTGGAGGCCGAGCTGATGCTATGGCTGGAGTAGGAAAGACTGAATTTAGTAACTCCTCTGTACCCATGGGTAAGTCTAGCCTTGTCGCTGGGCTAGGGTCCACCTAGGCTCCCCCATCCTTTTCTAGGGTAAGACCTTTCTGCTACTAGTCTTCAGCCACTGGAGCCTTCTCCAAAGAGCAAGCTCTGTCAGAACCAGGGAGCCATGTCCCACTGACCATAGATCGCTTCTTCAGGGAGCCTTCTACTGTCTCAGAGGGGCCCTCCATCGCAGGCCCACATTAAATCCAGCCTTTCTACCATTCTGGATGTAGGGGGAAGTGCTGCAGACCACCTGCTCACCTCAAACCCAGGCATACAGCCCAATCAGCCCCATAAATCCTAATCTACCCAATCACAGGAGGATTCTTTCACCTCCGGCTTGTTCTAAAACAACAACCCTAGCTATGGGTGCCCCAAACTCAACCCAGTACGCACTCCCTCCCTCCAACGGAAAGTACCTGCTTCCTAGTCTCTTGTCCTCTTCTTCATCCCCTGCCCTCTCCCCACATTTACCAGCACCAGATTGTTTTGTTTTTAAAGACAAGATAAACCATAGTTTAGTCCATTGACATTTGCTCAAAAATTTGCCCCAGGCAGCACAAAACAACACATCAAAGGGCCCTGCCTTCTCTTGAACATTTTCCTCAGCTTCTAATAAAGCATTATTCTGTGAACAGAAATGATTTTAAGCCAAAAGCTTGGGCAAACACCAAGAGAAACAGAAGACCTTATTTGCAACAATGTTGGGTCTTAGAGGAACAGGCTGTCTGGACCCCCAGCTCCACAGCCTGGGAATGCTGCTCTGGCCAGCCCAAACCTGGGGCCTGTGAAAGTACAGAATGTCCTACCCAACAAGAATGCTTCATGCATAATCTTAGGGTTTTCTGTTTTTTTTTTTTTTTTTTTTTTTTTTGGTTTCTACCTTAAATGAGGATTTGGCTTTTCCTCCAAAGAGCAAAACATTTTACTCTCTTTTGTTCTCAACAAGGGGGACTGTTCCACTGGAGCCTAGATAGATTGAAGACAGCCATATTAGCCATGGGCTTATGAAGGGCATTCCTGGGAAGGCCGTGCCCAGCCAGCAGCTCCTAAGAAGACTCCAAATCCTTCAGGGGGAATAAATGACATGGACGGGGACAACCTCAGCCTCTCTGACCCACCCTGACCCATGGGACAACCAAATGTAGTCTATGGAAAAGTTAGCAACACACATACCCGAATGGTTTCTACTTTTCCTTATGAATTTAACACTGAAGCACTGACTAAGAGCAAGGCTAAGAACATTCGAACCTAGAGATTTATCTAATTTTTTCTTATCTGTATATCTATATTTGTGAACCATAATTGCTTCAGTGCTCCCTTTTACTCAGACCCTGTTTCACTCTACAAAGAATTGAAAGTACAAGAAGAAAGAAAATACTTATTGTGCCCAAAGAGAACATGAGAATAAATAACTTACATTCTTTTCCCATTGAGGTTTCCAGCTCTTCCGCCCTAAGAACACTTTCTTATCATGATTTCCCAATGATTTGAAAGAGTCTATATACCAAAAGGCATTTATTAAACTAATTGGTTTTCCTATAAAAAAATCAAAGATGTAGATCTGCCAATCTGAACATTTATTTGATCAGCACAAGATAACCATGTTTCCATACTGCCCGAGTTAATGTGATTTTAGCTCAAAGCAAATACACTTTATATTTAGTTAGCTGGTATAGCCTAGCCCAGGAATAATTTAGATATGGATCATAGGAGGAGAGGTTGGCCATTGCAGGCTATGGTTTTGTTGATTGGGGCAGCAGCTGTGATAGTTGGGAAGATGGCCAGTGATATCAGCAAGAGAGCTCTTTCTTCAAGGAATCATGGATTTGAGTATTGGTACTAATTATTTCCCAGCTGTGTGATCTCAGGAAAACCATCCAACTACTTTGACTTCAGTTTCCTTAACTATAAGAAGGGATCTTCTATTGTTTAGTTCATAAGCTGTTGTGAGAGTAACGAAATCACAGATACAAAACACTTCTTAAACTATAAAGTGCTAGACAGTAGTCTCCCCTCATCCATGGCAGATACATTCCAAGGCCCCCAGTGGAAGCGAGAAACCGTGGATACTGCCAAACCCTAGATATGCTGTTTTTTTGATCTAGTGACTGAGACAGCTAAGGTGACTAATGGGTGGGTAGCGAGTGCACCATGGATATGCTGGACAAAGGGATGATTCACATTCCAGGCATGATGGAGTGGGATGCTGTGAGATTTCATCATGCTACTCAGAATGGTGTGCAATCTAAAACTGTGAATTGTTTCTGGAATTTCTCTTTTAATATTTTTGGACCATGGGTGAACACAGGTCACTGAAACCTTGGAAAGCAAAACTGCAGATAAGGAGGGTACTACTGTACAAGTATTAGACACTATTGGTGAGGCTAGTGTTAGTAACAGAATTTTGTTTTATTTATTCTCTTTTTGGGGACAGGGTCTTGCTGTATTGCCCAGGCTGGAGTGCAGTGGTGTGATCTTGGTTCACTGCAACCTCTGCCTCCCGGATTTAAGTGATTCTCGTGCTTCAGCCTCCCAAGAAGCTGGGACTACTGGTGTGCACCACCACGCAGGTTAATTTTTGTATTTTTAGTAGAGACAGGGTTTCACTTTGTTGGCCAGGCTGGTCTTGAACTCCTGGCCTCAAGCAATTCGCCCACCTCGGCCTCCCAAAGTGCTAGGATTACAGACATGAGATACCATGCTTGGCAAAGTAACAGAATTTTAAATATCTGAATTCTACTTCTGGCTTTGACATCTACCACCTGCATGACTTATCAAAATGTAATCTCCCCAAGTCCAAGTTTCCCCATCTAAACACTGGCATGAAAATGTGTTCCCAGCCTTCCTCCAAAGGTGACAAGAGCAAATGGGATGTACATGAAAGTGTTTTGTATGCTGTAAAGGGCTCTATTGATTGTGGTTGCAGTACAGAACCAAGTGTTCAAGCCAGATCGCTTTACGCATCTTTTGAGAAAATAAGTGTCTTCATTTAATCATCATTTCTAAAGGAAGAGAACTATCATTTACTGAGCACCTTCCACCTGCCAGACACAGTGCTCAGACCTGCCGCACACATTTGCTCGCCTCATCTTTGCTGCAATATTATGATGTACATGTTGTTACCCTCATTTTTCAGACAAGCAAAGGAGCTTTCTGAGAGGCTAGAACATTTGCCAAATCCCCAGCAGATGTAAATCTGTGTTTGTCTGCTTGACTTCTAACTGCATTGCCAATCTGTAAATCAGCTCTGAATCCTGGACTGAGACTGCACAGAGGAAAGGAGAGAGAACAGCTTCAGCCATGACCTGCGGGCGCCTGGACGGGTACTCCAGGGCCCTGTGCTGCCCTGGCCTTGGAAAGTGGCACCCTTAACTCCCCCAAGGCTTCTTTAAACCTCTGCAATGAGAAGTCTTGGAAATCTAGTGGGGAGCTTTGGCTGCTGGGTGTGTGGTTCTGTGAGAGAAGTCGGGGAAGTGAGCTGAGAGGAGTTCATAAGGCAGGGTCCTTGCTTGTTTCGTTCACTGCTGCAGCCCCAGTACTGAGGAGAACGCCACATAAAATAGGCACTCGAGAAATGGTTGTCGAATGAGTGGATGGAAGGAAGAGGCACCTTCGCACATAATGTCACCCGGCTCTTCAGAAAGTGTCTGCGCAGGTGGCTCAGGAAGAGGAAGGCTGGGGAGGGGAACCTGGACCACTTAGACCGGACACTGACAAAAGTGTCCGTCACATTTTGTGAATACCACTCTGTCAGGGACCAGTGCTGGAGGAGGAGGAGAAGCTGGTTGAGCAGGATCAAACCTGGGGCCACCCATCTGGCTTCTGGGATGAGCTCTCCAGGGACAAGTGACAACTTTTGTTTTATCCCCCAAGGAGTGGGCTCAGGATGGGACAAAAAGTAGTGCTCTGCATATGTGTACAGTAATGACCATAGTGGCCATAAGTACAGGTGTCACCATGTATGGTAGGTCTAGGAGAGTACTGGTAGGTATTGTGAGTCTGAAGGTGTATGTCTGTGTGTGTGCCATGCACACAGGAAAGATAGACGCCATGGTTATATGTTCAGGTGTCACCTGCATGCATGATGATAAGAGCCCTGGAGCCCCCAGGAACTGCCCCTTGCTATGAGGCTTTTAGGTGCTCACCAGGACCACAGACAGATCTGCAGAAGCAGACCAAGGGCCTTTTAAGGGAAAATATAGTCCCCAAGTTCTCCTTTTTCCAGGCGTGGTCTGCCCAGTTTTCAGAACGAATCAACCCAATGGGTTACCACTCACGGTGGGACGGAAAAGTTACTCTCTCTAAAAGTAAACAAGATCCTTGATGGAGAAAAAAGCCTTTCATTTTGCTTGAAGTTGATACATCTTGCTTGGATTGCATGCTATCAGGAAGATAAGATTGGGGGAAAAGAAGAATTTAACATCGTCAGTGAAAATCAGGAGGGAGGTTCTTAAGCCTGACTCAGCAGAGAACCAGTGTATCCTCTTCAGATAAAGATGCCACATTATAAAGAAATGTGCACTCACAGCTCAGTTCCCATATCAAGATATTCCTCTGGAAGATGGAGAGAAAGTTAGGGAGGGGCAGGGAGGAAGGTCAAACACAGATGCACCTACATGTACAGATATTGTCTGTATTTGCGGGGAGGGCTATTGTACAGACTCGTGCAAGCGTGCCTGCCCTGCATCTCCACTCCAGAAGGGCTGATGAGCAAGGTCATTGAGGGCTGCGTGTTTTGTTGTACTGATATCTTGGTGTAAATGTGAGGGAGCCCCTATGTACAGACGTGGAAGTCTGCATGGATTTCAGAGTCTTACGTGCAGACATCCCCTGTGGCTGTGCAGGACCAGACCAGGGTGGATTCAGCATTCTTTGCTAGTGGGAAATGTTGAGGCCAAAGAGCATTGCCATTAGATTCCGAAATCAAAAAATCGTTCAGATACAACAAGGTATCTGGTAGGATGGGACGAAGGAAGAAGGTACTTTCTATGTGGCCCTGATCACTGTGCTGGCATTGAATGGTAGACAGAATGCAGAGGTATTTCAGTGATGGCCAAAGGCACAGTGTAGTGACCCAGTAGCCTTATGAAACCACCCAACCCACCCAGAGGAAATGCTCCATCGCTCTGAGAACAAGTAATGCCATGCCAGGCACTTCGCTCAATGGCCACATCTCTACCTATCCAAAAATGGGGCAGAGTGCAAAGATTAAATGAGGCTGTGGGAGAGAACAGATCTATGGGCCTTGACTCCTCTCAAAATGGGTAGCCAAGGGACACACCCTGAAGAAGACTGAACAGGATTCAAAAGGGGCCAGAATTGGGCTGGGCAGAGCCCTCCACCATAAGCATTTTTAGCAGAGCCAGAGGGAAGTGGAGTAAGGCCCTCAGCCCTTGGAAGGCCTGGCCAGCCTTGCTGATTCCTGACTTTTAACCATCCCCAGGTCCCAAGCCAGTGCTGGCCAGGCTGTTTCAATTCTGTCACTCTGTAAACAGAGGTGTGGTGAGTGAAAGGTTGAAACATCCCTCTCCAGTTCCCTCTGTGGGCCAAGTGGGAGAGACACAGTGAATGGAGAAAGGCAGTAAATGTCTGGCTCAGAGAGCTTCCAGAAACACTGACTGGCTTGCCTGGGGCCAAACAGCCCAAGACAGGGTCCTTGGGCTGGAGGTAGAACAAGCTGCCCACTGGCATCCAGAAGAGAGCCCCATTTGCTCAGTGGGAACACGGTGGGCAATGCAGCCCTCACGCAGAGCCTCTAGGTGGGGCCAGCTCAGAGGCGGAGAGTGGCTGGGTGCAGCTCATCATTTTAACTGCTTTGTTGCCATCTTCCTTGCCCAGCTAAGGCCTTGCTAGCCCATTCCTTCCTAGAGCTAGGGAGCCACAGAAGCATGAAGTATCCTGCTCCTGGAGTTGGCAAAACAGCTGTTGCAGCATCCCAGGGAGCAGGGAGTTCAGGCCTCAGTGGAAAAAGTGACCACTGCTCACACAGCCCAAGGAAAGAAAGAGGCTAGGCAGCCCCACCCCACCCTGGGCAGAGGGGCTGACTGGATATGGCTGCCTTGGCCAAGCTAAAGAGACTATTGGCCACCTAGAGAGACTCAGAAACTTGCAGAGGCCTCCAGCCCACTGTCTTGTTGGTGGAGGGCACCCTGCCATCCTGGGGAGGGCAGGCAAGCTCTGGACAGGTACTTACAACTGCCCCCACCTCAAGCCACCCCTGCTCCCTCCAGTGCCTTCACTCTGGTCCTATTCTCCTCCACCCATCTTCTCTTGTCTGCTCCCACTGACCACCCCAGGAGCTCCCCACTCTAGTCTTAGAACTCTGACATTTGCCATCTGCCCCAATGCATCCACATCTCATAGCCTGTCCTCAGCCCTCACCCTGGCTGGCTTCCCTGTTGCCTGGCACAGTCTCCAGGGCCCATCCCGTAGAAGTGCTCTCCTCCCTGGGCTTCCCAACTCCCTCCCTGCCTTTCCAACTGTCCCTTCCCCTTCCCATCTTCTTTCTTGGCTGCTCTGCCTCTGCCAGCCCCTCAAACTCCATTGTTCCCCAAGGTTCGGACCCTTGGTTTTCAGTTTGCTCCCTATCTTCCCAACTGGACTCCAAGGTCAAGACTCACATCACTTCTGTATGTCCTATAACTAGACACACAACAAATGCCTTTTAATGAGCGGACTAATTAGTGTGAAGAAAGCATGGGGTAGGGGCAAAGCAATGAAGTACAACAGAGTAGCAGGTGACCAGGCCGAAGCACCCAGCCTCTCTAGCCCGCCATTTTTTTTTTTTTTTTTAAGGTGGAGTTTCGCTCTTCTTGCCCAGGCAGGAGTACAATGGTGCAATCTCAGCTCACTGCAACCTCTGCCTCCTGGGTTCAAGTGATTCTCCTGCCTCAGCCTCCCAAGTAGCTGGGATTACAGGTGCCTGCCACCATGCCTGGCTAATTTTTTGTAATTTTAGTAGATACGGGATTTCACCATATTGGCCAGGCTGGTCTCAAACTCCTGACCTCAGGTGATCTGCCCGCCTTGGCCTCCCAAAGTGTGGGGATTACAGGCATGAGCCACTACGCCCACAGGCCTCTATTTTTATCTGTGAAGTGGGCACATTAAGCAAGAGAACTGGCATCATGCCTCCCACGGAGATGTTAGCATCCACACGAAACTGTCACTGCTCCTTAGGTATGTGATGCCCAAACTATGTCCCTTGGCACCATGTGAACTCACAGAGGTGCCACAGAATATTTTTAATTTTCTAGGAAAACACTATCATGTCTGTCAGACACCTTGAAAAATGCTCCTATTAAGTTATTTGGTCTTAACTACTTAATAAATGAAACTGTTAGGTATTTCTTTTGGTATAGGGGCACCATGAAAAAAGTTACGGAGACACTAAGGGTGCTATAAGTTGAGAACATTTGGGAACCTCTTTATTAGGCTCTGAGCTCCTCAAAGGCAAGGTCCATGTATTGTTCACTTCCGTATATTTGCTCCCCTCATCAGAAACGAAAACTATAGCCCTAAAGTTGACCTATAGGAGAGCTCAATATATATTTGTTGAATGAATGAATAAATACAAATTAATGGAACAAATGTGTAAATGGAGCATCACCACCATGCACTTCTGCCACTAAACTGATGGCCATCAAGTTCTAAACTGCTCAGCACAGTGAGAAATCATTTCATCCCCATTCCTCAGGAAGCAGAGCTGATCTGATTTACTTCTGAAAGCATTCACCAATATGTCCTATTAGCTCGCTACCATGTCCTTCCTATAACCACTTTGAAGTCATTGAAACTAGCTACACAGTGCCAGGAAGAACTTCCAAAAGCACTCATAACTAATCCAAGTTTTACTAGCGTTTTCCGGGAGCGCCTGATCCATGTAACTTACTAGCCTCAACAGTCTGAGAATGTGACAATCTCCATTCCTCATACCCCATCCATGTGCAATGGGAAATAAAACAAAAACCAGGCCAAAACTTACTCGTGGAGTCCTCTTCCTTGGAAATGTGAGGTTGAGATAGTTATTAGAAATGGATGATTTGGCCAAGCTGAGGTCAGCATTTTCTCCATAGTTTTTGCGCCAAGAATCTGTAGGGAAATAAAAGTGCAACTGTGATTTGGAACCAGGCTCCAGGAAGTATGGCTATAACAAGGAGGTGTTGGCCGGGCACGGTGGCTTACGCCTATAATCCCAGCACTTTGGGAGGCCGAGATGGATGGATCATGAGGTCAGGAAATCGAGACCATCCTGGCAAACACGGTGAAACCTCATCTCTACTAAAAATACAAAAAAATTAGCTGGGCGTGGTGGTGGGTACCTGTAGTCCCAGCTACTCAGGAGGCTGAGGCAGGAGAATGGCTTGAACCCAGGAGGCGGAGCTTGCAGTGAGCCGAGATTGTGCCATTGCACTCCAGCCTGGGTGACAGAGTTAGACTCCGTCCCCCCAAACTCAAGATGTAAATGACATACAGATCCACTTACATGCACAGGCTGGGTGAGTGGAGTCACCCCTGTTTGGCCTCACAGTCAAGGGGAACACACTGGGCAGTCCCAGAACAGACCATACCAGTGTTAGGAGCAGTTAGACTCAGTGACAAGGACAGAGATGGTCCAAAGGGCCAAGCAAAATCTCTGTCCAGGTGCTTACCCACGGGCCTCAGTGGGGTGCCCCGAAAGAGCTCATAGAACTTGGAGAGGTACATGACCATGCTGAGCTCGTCAGGCTTCTGGGCAGACGCCATCTCTTTGCCCGTGGTCACTGGAGGGATCCCAAACTCTCGCTCTGCCACATCAAATGCGAGCTGGTTGTTCTCCACAGCATCGTCTTCATTCAAAGAGTCAAAGTTGCTAGAGAATCAAAACAAAGTAGAGAAATTCAGGGAGAGGAGGCAGAGGTGCAGCGAGCTGAGCACCTTCAGGTGGTAAGGAGCACTGAGGGTAACACTCTGCCAGGTGTTGGCAGGGTACAGGGGGGGAACAGTGACCCCAGCCCCTGTCCCCAGTTCTCACCCCACCACCCCACTGGTCAGGAAGGGACAAAATCAGACTCGGGCCATGATGACATTATTGCTGTCTGGGCTAAAGCCATCAGAAGATGATTTAAACCTCTTGGGAACATTTATGACCTATTTTACTTTTAAATATATCACCCTTTTTAAATTACAAAAGTAAAATGGGCATCTTGTAAAAAACATCAAATTATATAGCATATAAAGTAAAAAGGGAGACCAGGCACAGTGGCTCATGCCTATAATCCCAGAAGTTTGGGAGGCAGAGGCGGGTGGATCACTTGAGCTCAGTAGTTCGAGACCAGGCTGGCCAACATGGCAAAACCCTGTCTCTGCTAAAAATACAAAAATTAGCTGGGTGTGGTGTAATCCCAGCTACTCGGGAGACTGAGGCAGGAGAATTGCTTGAACCTCGGAGGTGGAGGTTGCCGTGAGCTGAGATTGCATCACTGCACTCCAGCCTAGGCAACAGAGTGAGAGACTCCGTCTCAAAAAAAAAAAAAAAAAAAAAAAAAAAGGAGAGTCCATCCTCTTAAGGTCACCTCGCTTCCTAAGGTACCAATTGCTACCCCTTGGGTAGGTTTGCTGTCTGTCTTTTTTGTGATTTGCACCTGGCTGTGAAGTTCTGCTGCTGCTGATTTAAATACAGATGCATCATGCTTTAGCATCACAGTGTTTCCTCAAACATCACCTGATCTCCCCAATGACCCTGCTGCTCTTTCTAATTTGTAGATGAAGAATCTAAAGCTCAGAGAAGGTAAGTGGCTTGCCCAAGGACACACAGCTTATGAATCTGGGTCTCAAACCTAATTCTATAAAACCCTCAAACTAGTCCCTGGAATTAGGTCTGGCCCATACCTATGAGTATGAATGCTCAAATTTCCAAAGAGTGTGGTGATGGGGGTCGGGGGGGAAGGGTAGCGGGGGGTGAGGTGTCAAGAATATCATCACTAAGCCTGAACCAATTTTTATCCTCACATATTAGGAACGCAGATCAAACGCACTGCTGACAGAGTAATCAGTGCAAAGGGAAAAGAATAAATGTTAAGAAAAATCTCAAATCGAAACACAGAAAGAGAAATATTGAACCAAGTAATGAAGATTCTGCATGCAGAACAGCCTTGGCATCCCTTGTCTCCAGGGGCCAGCCTGGGCCCCCGACTCACATGAGCTCAGGCCGGAAGCGGTGGATGATGGCACACAGGGCCAAGCCACTGCGCCAGGATGTGGTCAGGTCGGTGACATTGACATGCTGGTAGCCCTCTGTCTGCTGCTGGCACCAGGTTAGGAGCTTGCTGGGCCGGATATCTGACTCTGCAAGAAGGAGAGCACAGGCAGTGAGGCTCTGCAGGAATCTCACACAGTCTGCCCTGGCGATCCCCTCTCATTGCCACCATGGCTGGGGACCAGGAGGAGCAGCCCCAAGGCAAGGGAGCAGGGCAGGGGGCCATTGGCATGGGTACAGCTCCCTGAGGACTGCTGCTTGGGGGCCTGGTCAAGAGTGTGGCGGGAGGGAAGGGGAAGCATGTTCTCTTCCAGCAGAGTCCCTAAGACCTACTATGTTTAGGCCCTGCCAACAAAATGCTCATCTAGTGGGGAAGACAGTCACAGAGGGGGTGATGATGACACAGTGCTGCAATGGAGGCAGAAACAGGCACTGTGGGAGCACATTAGCAGGTTTGCCTGAGTCTGCTCTGGGAGGGGAATTCTCCAGAGAAAAGTGTAATGGGGAGGTACGTTTGAGCTTGTTCTTTACGAGCATCTAGGAACTTATCAGATGGAAGAAGTCATTCCAAGAAGACAGAAAGGACTGTGCGGTGGCAAAGAATCTAGAAAAACTTGCTATGTTTGTGTAACAGTGAAATGGTTGATTATAGTAAGTGGTTTATTACAGCAGTGGGGCACGTCATGGTGTGTGGAGGGGAAGAAGGAGTACAGCTGAGTTTGCCTAAGGAAGGAGAGGAGGCAAAGTCTGGATAGGCACAGGTAGCCAAAGAGGTCTCTAAGCAGGAGAGCATCCTGAGCGAGCTGAGTGCTGGGAGTTCCTCATTTAACCATCCCATCTCCCTGTGTTGAGTACCGGCCCTGTGTCCAGCGCACTGCTAGGCCCAGGATGACCAGGAAAAGGGTGAAGTGCATTAACCTCATTTCTACTTAAGGGGACAAGGTCCCCATGCTGGAAACAAGAGGAAAACAAGAACAAGTCCCAGTGAATTAATCCCCCAGTTCATGTTTACTGTGCGAAGCTCTCGACACATACTAGCTCCTTTCATCCTCACAGTGATGCTCTGGGCAGGGGTTCTCTTGGTCTTACAGAGGAGGAAACTGGAGTACAAAGAGGAGAGGTGCCTGCCCATGGTCTCACAGATAAAGGGGCAGAGCCAGGCTGGTTGCAGAGCCTGTGTCACCATGGCCACTGAGCAGGTCTCCTCCCCTCAAAGCCCTTCCCAGACACCCACCAGGGTCCCAGGAAGGCCACTTACCCCTCCTGGAGAGGTTGACAGATCTCCTCACTGAGCCCAGTCTCTCGAGAGGGTAGTGCTCCAGCTCCTTGGTGATGTACAAATGCTTCACCTGTGAGCAAGAGAGACAACATGCTTGCCCACCAGTTTTCCCCCAAATCCTAGTCTCAGGGCCCCTAAACTTGACCTACCCCCAATTCAGTGCCTGCCACCATTTTCCTCTATTGCTAGGAGGCATGACCTTCTGCCAGGGAACCCAGGCAACTTGAGTCATAGAGCAATGGGCCTCAATCTCCACCCAGATGCAGGCAAACTAAGTGGGAATGTGTGTAGCTAATTTGTGTGTATGTAATTAGCTAATTTTAAAAATTCACACAATTTTCTGTTCTATTGACCAAAGAGGTTGAGAGTTTGGTGGCTTTAAATCAGTGGAAGAAGAAATGGACCCTAGGACCATGCGTGGTATGCAGAGAGCATGTTTGGCCAAGTAAATTATTTGAGACAGGTAAGATCAGCAATGCATATGCATAGTGACAACATATGTAAATACATGCACATATACGTATATATATATATATAACTCCTCCGATATGTGTTCTAGTTCTGTCCTGTGGGCTAGAAAGAATGCTAACTCTAGTGGGGAGAAGAACTGGTCCCACCATTAGGCCAGCAGGCCTTGTTGGCCTCAGTCCCAGGAATGGACCAAAATTTAATGTGACCCCTCCCCACCGCCTCTTCCCACTGTTCAGTGCACAGTGATTCAGACAGGGCCCCAGGGATGGACTTGCCTGATGGGGCCTAACACAGTGGGAGTTGAGGTTTGGGTACCGCGTCCCTGGGTCCAACGTGTACTGCTCAAAGTTCTTGTTGATGTTCTCTGGGGTTGTCTGAGGTAACAGCCGATAGAGACTTTCCCTGGAGGGAGGCGGAGTCTGGAGGTCAGGGATCACTTTTGCCACCTCAGGCCTTGTCCCCATCCTCCCCTACTTCCCCCTTCCTCTGGTTGAAGGGCTTCCTGGACATGTTTGTCTAACCCTTCCCTGAAATACCTGACACTACTGGTTCTTGAGATCTGCAAAGTGGGGAGAAGGTCAAAGGAGCTGAGAGGAAAGGGGCACCTGGGTGACAGGAATGTTGGACTCCCCCACCCAAGCAGAGGGGAAGGACGCAGGGCTGGCAGCATGGTGGCCTGTGGTTTTGCCATAACCGTGCTCAGCCACACTGCCTCCTGCGGCCTGCTCCCCACGACCACAGGCTTCCACACCCAAGACTGTCAGAGGCCTGCCTCCGCCTGGCAGCCCTGACCTCCCCCCGTCCACCAGCTGTCACAGCCACGTGGCCAGCAGCAGGGGTCTGGGAGGAAGCCCAGGATCTCAGCAGTGGGAGAGGCCTGGAAAGCCAGAGAATCCAACCCCCATCCAGGACAGGGGACTCAGTACTGCCCTGGAAGATTCCCTTAAATAAACCTCTCTGGCTCTTGGGTGAATGAGCAATGCTGGGGAGTGCCAGCTGCAGGGCCAACCCAGATGAAGATTTCTCTTTGTCATCTATGGCCCAAGGTCTTGGCCCCCAGAGCAAGTCACTGTAAGAGTCAGATCATGATGGAGAAAGCATCCTGGGGATGCTGATGATCAAATCAGACCACACATGGGAAGGCAGAATGGAGGAGGCAGAGGCTCCAGGTATATCCAGCAGTCACCTGAGGGGTGATCTTGCCCCCTTTCCTGCCTGAGTGGCTCTGCCCCCCGTTAGCAGCCCTGCTGTCAAAGCTCACCTTTCAGCCAGCAGCTCCAGTGGAGGGGTGCCCTGGTTCCAGTTCTTCACCATCCATGCCGTGTCAAAGGCTGCCAGGAAGCCGCGGGCACAGCCTGTACCCATGGGCCAAAATGGCTGCAAAAGAAAATGTGCAAAATTCCAGTTGATTCTGATGACTCCCAGTCTATGATCTCATTGTACCCAGCACACACTGATTGCCAGGCCTGTGCAGGGCGCTGGAGGGACAGAGAGGTGACAGGGCAGGGATGCTGCTACCTGTGAGAATTCACCACAAGGTCAAATAACTGTAGCTGAAAGTCAAACGTAAAGGGTGCTATGATGCAGTCATCGCAAAACTGCTTTAGGACTCAGAAAAGGCGAGACAAATTCCCACCCTGGGAGAGGGAGATGGAAATCAGAATAAGCTTCTTAAGAGTTGCATTAAGCTGATTTTAACAAATGGATGGGATTCTGATCCTGATCTACTTGGGAATGGTGTGGGCTAAGGCATGGTGGTTGGAAAATGCTGGTGCCTGATGGAAGAACAGCCATCTGTTCTGGGTGTAACATGGAGCATGGGAGGAAAGTAGGGAGAAACCAAGCTCGGAAAGCAGTCTGGGCCAGCAGCAGGATGGGTACTGAGGGCTCAACCAAGGATCTTAGGTTCGAGTCCATGCACAATGGTGCCCAAGGACTAAGTCAACCAAGCTAAGTGTTGACTAATCTGCTCCATGAGCACCCAAAGCATGGTTTGGAATTTGACTCTTAACTTGGAATAAATACATAATCAGTGCTTACGCTAAAGAGAAAACTTTCTCCTTTCTAAAAACATTCATTTAATCTAAGGGTCTTTGCACCCTTGCAGATTTTCTGGAAGAATTTTCAGCTGGGGAGCTGTGAATGGAAAAGAGACTTTGGGGCCCATATGCCTGTCCTGTACCCTGTGTGATCTCAAAGGCCACAAAGGGCCACCCACATGAGGAAGAAGTCTTGGCCCAGCTAAGGGTCCACACACTCTGAGAAGGATGGCCCACGTGGCCACCTGGCCCAGACCAGGGCTGCCTGATTTTGTACTTCATCAAAGAAGTCAGTGCAAAAGAGCCAGGAGATAGAAGAGAAGGCTCTCCTAACTACACTGAGTCCAAACAGGCTCCTCTGAATGCAGCAACAGGTCAGGCTCTGAGGCCGGAACAGGCTTGGCAGAGTCCTGCCGACTGGCTGAGAGCCTGTCCTCTCCCCACTGCACAACAGCAGATACTGCCTGCCAGAATACAAATGTGGGATCTGTCTCGTAGAGAAACGTGGTGGCTCTGAGCACAGGCGGTACCTCAAGCAAGCTGTCACCCACGAGGGCCACGAGCAGCTGGTGCGCCTGCCGCTCCCGCACCAGGGCCGCGTTCTCTGAGGCATACATGCAGGTAAAGTCAAACATGGCCACGTCAGGCTGCCCATAGTGGTTCATGGCAAAGTCTAAGGATGGCAGCTGGTAGTTGGTGGCAAAGTCTGCAGCTTCCCGGGCATAGGATAGCAGGTTGTCTTGGTTCACGTTCTCCGCACACAGCAGCATCTCTGTGTCGATGTAGTCCTGGGGAAGATGAAAACACAGTGAGGCAACCTCCCCCTCTAAAGGGCTAGCCTTCATACCCACCTCTTGGCAAAAGGACTTGGAATGGGTCTATACAGTGAAGCTAGTCAGAAAAGACATACAAAAACCAGGGCCAAGGGAATAAAGAGGAAATAAATCAGCCAGCTGTGAGGGTTAACACAGTTGTGATTAAGCATCGAATTGGGTTTTGAGCTTCCTGGCATCCAAGGCAAAAGGGAAATGTGATATGCCACAGAGCTTTCCTTATCACAAAGAAGGAAGCATAGAAATTCCTCAGGGGAGGCAATTTTTCCCTGGCATTAAATTCTAAAAGGTCTGTCTCACATAGGAATTTCAACAGGGTGTGTTGAGAGCTGGAATGAACAGTGCACTTGATAATGGTCTTGGAGCAAACAACGAGCACATTTCATAGGGCTGGTTCTCATGAGAACTTTCAGTACAATTAAGAGACAAAGGAGCCATCAGAAAGTGTGATTTTATAGTAAATTCAGCTAAGTTACTGTGATCCAAATATGCCATGCTTAGTGGTCAAACAAGACCAGAAGAAGAAAATGGGTAAGCTCTCCCACTTTCCGAAATCAGTGGCCCCTTCACTTGATGGACTGAGGGCTCCTCAGAGCTTAGCTTTTTTTTTTTTTTTTTTTTTTTTTTGAGACAGAGTTTCACTTTTGTCTCCCAGGCTAGAGTGCAATGGCGTGATCTCGGCTCACTGCAACCTCCATCTCCCAGGTTCAAGCGATTCTCCTGCCTCAGCCTCCCCAGTAGCTTGCTTTTGGTGCTAATTGTTATGCGTCTCTCATGGGAAGTGCAGAACCCTGAGCTGCAAGGACTGGAATATCCATCCTGGAGGGACACTGGCAGTGAATCACAGGATGTCAGGATTGAAGAGAGCCGACAAGCTTAGTGTATCCCCAGAGTCCAAGCTGCTCACCGTGTGGCTAAAGAAACTAAAAGACCACCTTTCTCAAAGGTGACACAAAAAGTACAGACACCTGGAATGTGAGGGGACCAGTGTGTAACATGAACACGGCTTCTGGGTCAGTGAGAGCAACAGGTCAAAGTCCACCTCTGCTGTTTACCAACTAAATCTGGGCCAGTTATTTAACTTGTCAGAGTCTCTGCTCTCTCATCTGTAAAAAGGGACTATCAAAACCTACTTCACAGAGCCACGTGAAAAGATGGAATGAGTGTACACATGAAATCCCTAGCCCCATGTGGGAAGTGACTGACGAATAGGAATTCCTGTACCCTGTAATTCATGCTGGCTCCATATATGGCTTACGATGAAGTATATCCTGGACCCAGCCAAGGCACCCTCAATCACAAAGGTCTTGACAGTCACAGAGTACTGCGTCTACAGCCAGACTGACCACTGCCTCAATTTTCTGAGTAGCCATGATTTCAAATAGCCTGTTCTGGAAACTCATATTTACCCATCCAAACCAAACCCCCCAAATTGCAGCCAGCACTGGTCCAAGAGTTCCTCGTCAGGCCCCAGTGTCCAGGATGGAATTCCTGTTATTTGATTTCTTTTCTGATCCCTGTTTCTGTGGCCACATGATCACTTCTCTCTCCGTAGACATGGAGGTGAGATGGGGGAAGACAGAAGGGAGAGGTCTCAAACACCCCCCCTCAAAACATGCCCCAAGCATCCCTAAGATGGAGTGGGTGACATTACACAATGAAGACAGTGCCCGGCGTGGACGCCTCATGCAGGAGAGTGGGGACCCAGTAAAGGGAAGACACTGGGCTAGAGCTGGCTGGAAGCCTAGTGGCCTAGGGCTGCTGTGGGGTCTCTTAGCGGCTGGAGGGTCCCAGATGAGTGGGGGGATGGAAGAAAGAGCAATACCATAGGGAGCAGATGAGGAAAAGGACAGGAGGACAGAATCCCAGCCCACACATGTATGAGCCAGCAGAGGCAGGGGCCCAGGGAGGTTGTGGGATGGGACATCCTCCTTGTGGGGAAGAGAAAGATGGACACAGCTGAGAGCCCAGAGGCACGGCTGCTTGAAGAGAAACTTTGCTCTTCCATCGGTAGCCATGGAAAGAAGCCCAGAGATCAGCTGGAATCAGTGGGGAAGCAGGAAAATCTCTTGTCCAGAGGTCAGTCATTCATTCAACAAACATGTACTCAGCACCTTCTGTGTGGCTATAGGAAGATGCGGATCCATGTAGGGAGAAGAAAACAGAAAACCTGCCATGCCTCCAGGGAGCAAGAGAAGAATGTAAATTTAAACGGCCCAGGGAAGATGGGTCGGGAACTCGGCTGGACACCTGGAGGCTCAGGCTATAGCTCTTGTTCCAGTCAGGTGTCCAGCCTGTGGCCTCCAATTTCTTTCCCATCTTGTACCTTAGGCTCCTCAGCACCAGCCTCAGGAGCTGCTCTCAGGGGCCTCTGAAGGAGAAAGAAAGGCCTTGATGAAGACAAGCATGGGCCTGGAGGGGCTTTGACAACTGCCAGGGAAGCGAGTTGCCATAAGCAACAGGTTGCTGCCTGGGCAAACACCCTGGGATGACCTGAGGGTGACCTTTAGCATCGCAGGAGGCCAGGGTGCTCTGCAAAACACAAAACCCATCAAGCTTTGCCTGCCTGTCTAGCCCCTCCTCTGCAAAGGTGCCCACTACCCCTACACCCCTGCACCCCCCAGTTTCAGACGAAGGCGGCAACTTCAGGAGGCAGCTTCTGCGAGGCAGAGGGAAGAAGGGGACGCCGCCACTCCCAGACTGACAGCCAGCAGTGGAACACTGCGGAAGCCCATCACCCACCCATCTGCTGGCGTGCTCAGCCCACTTCACCAAGCCCACATTCACAGCCTCCGTCCACAACTCAGGCTCTCAGCAAAGACCTGAGCTGAAGTGGAGAAGGCCTACGGGGCAGCTGGGTTACTAATACCACCCAGCCGGCTGCCCACACACGCAGGAGAGAAGATGGGTGCATTCTTCTCTGACAAGCAGTGATGAATGGCCACCATGCTGCCTGGGCTCCAGGCAGACACCCAGACAGCAGGCTGACCTTGGGCTGCATGATCCTTATCTTGAGGTGGCAGCAGCAGTAGTGACAGTGGCAGCAACAACAGGGGCTCTGGAAGGGTTGAACACCTGACTGAAGAAGCTTCCAGTCAGGGGCCACTACTCCATGTTTCTTCCTTCCAACCCTGCTCTGTGTTTAAGCATGAAGTCACAAAGCCACGAGGCAGAGGCCAGGAAGCCAGCAGGACAAAAAAGCCAGTGTGCAAACAAGGCTGAGAAGTTACAGAGGCAATCTACAAACCCACCCTCTGCCAGGCACTGTGCCAGGTTCTCTGTATATATCTCCTCTTTGCTCCTTCCAAGAACCCTTTCAGGCAGAAACTATCATTCCTATTTTGTAGATAACACTGAGGTTCAGGAAGGATAAATAGTTTGCCCACAGTCTGGAGTCGGTACGTGGCAGTGTCAAGATGCAGATTGAGTCTTCTTTGACTGCATGAATAATGAAATTCCCCCACACAGTGACAAGGGTCCACAGCGTGAAATTCACAAGTCAAAGGATGCCTATGTCTCATTACGACAAGGAGCCCCCGTCTGCCTCCAAATGACATGTGACCTCCCAGAGAAGAGGCAAGGCTGAATGAGACTTGGGAAGGAAAAGACTCAGTCAATCCACATTAACACCTGGTAAAGGTCTCACAACAGCACACGCCCATGTGCAGAAAATTCTCTGTGCATATTGGCGTGGGCTGCTTTATCCACCACTCATGTAACACCAAGAGAAAGAAGGGTGTGAGCAGGTGGCACCTTCCCCACTCCTCCCCTCGCTCAGTTTCTGGCAGGACCACATCTACTTTCACACCTGCCGAAGTCACCAGCCTAGGTCACAAAGTCGGGAAATTGCAGCCAAGAGGTACGTACGTTAATGATGACACCTTTGTCGAGCAGGCTTTGCTTCTTGGCTGTCATGACAAAATAGTGGGTGCAGTCCTTGTAGTAAACGATGTTCTCAAGATCTATGCCTGAAAAGAGAAGCATTCACAAGCTCAGCGTTACTTCCTCGGCACCAACTGTGTGCCAGGAACTGTACTTTGCCTCATTATTGGTCTCGTTATTTATCTGCAGTATATTCATGTTAGCCCAGTTTTTAAGGCATACAAGGCTGGCAAAGATAAAACAGAGTGTTAGAATCTACCCAAGTCAAAGCAGCTAGCTTCTATAGTTCCATAGAGGCATTATTCTTGTTAAAACTCACAATGTCTGCAGGGGTTGTGGGCCAGCATTTATAAGTCAGAGGCAGGTAATTGTGCAGAAAAGCCAAGTGCCGGCCATGGCCACAGAAGCTCAGCAATGACACGGCTGGGATTTGAACCCCAGGCCATCTAGCTCCAAGTCCTGTCCACTGTGCCCTCCATGCGCCCATGGCTGCATAGAGCTGTGGGAATTCTCCAATGACCATGCCAAGGAATATTTCTACCATTTCCCTGCTTGGATGTGAAAACCCAAGGGCAGTGGTAGGAACAACTCAGGTTAGAAGGCTGGGCTGTATCTTTTTGCACTTTCCACCAATCACAAGACACTTTACACACTAAGTTCCTACATTTAAAACCATGCTGTGCAATGAGAGCTTAGCTGCATGGTTCTCAAAGGGAGGTCCCTGGCCAACAGCATCAGCATCACCTGAGGACATACTAGCAATGCAAATTATCGGGGCCCTTCTCCGGACTCACTGAATCAGAAACCCTGGGGATAGGGCCAGCACGCTGTGCTTTAACAAGCTCTAGGTGATGCCAATTCATACTCAAGTGTGAGGCTAACTGGCTTATTTGAAGGGAGATAAAGGAGCAGCCACATGGCGACATAGCATTTACACAAGGCGTGCTGGGTAACTCTAGGAACACCTTTATTACGGTTAAATAGGAAACAGGCATCAATGCAGAGGGCCCCCAGGAGAATCAGGAAGGTCACAATTGTCACTGTCTGAGGGCATTGTTGTGAAACAATGGCCGAAGGTGACAACCACAGCAAAGTTTAAAGGAAGTTCACTGAAACGTGGAAAAACACACTCAATGTCCTGCTCTCATTTATATTGAGTGGCTTAAATATTTACTTTCTTGGGTTTTAGGGGAAGGGAGGGTTGGAGGATTCTCAAATCATTCAAAAAGACACCATATGCTGGCAGGAAATATTCAAGTTTTTAATGAAATAATGCAATGGAGGTGAAACTCCGAGGGTCATGCAGTGGCACATACCCTCGTGGCCAGTGAGAGGTACAATCTCGCTCAACAACTAATGCCATTCCTAGAAAATGATCTTAAATAATTTAACAGAAACAGTGTTATCTGTAACAGTAAATAACTGGAAGGCCTAAATCAGAGGTCAGCAAGTTTGTGTGTGTGTGTGTGTGTGTGACAGACCAGCTAGGAAATATTTCTGGCCTGTGGGCCCTATGGTCTCTTTCATGACCTCTCATGGTGGAAGCAGCCATCAACAGTCATGTAAAGAAATGTGTGGCTGGGTGACAATCAGCTTTTATTTATGGATGCTGAAATTTGAATTTTAAATAATCTTTATGTATCATAAAGTATTTTTTTGATTGTTTTCTTCAGCCTATATATATAACCATTCTTAGCTCGAAAGCAGTATAGAACCATGTGGCCAGCCATAGTTTGCTAATCCTTGGTTTCAATGCTTAGGCAGTGACAGTACATCAATTTGATGAGATATTCCACAGCCCCTAAAAGTGACCACCAGGAGGATGATGTTTGGAATGTGACGCTGAATGAGAAAAGCTGAATAGTGTGGACACCGTGATTTCAGCTGCAGTCATGTAACAAGCAAGCATGCCAGTGGAAAATTACAGAAAAGGAGTAGGTGAGTCTGAAGACTATTCCCATGCGAGGTGGTCAGATTGCGGATGATTTATTTTCTGTATAAAGATTTTATTTAACATTGTTGTTCCATTGCTTTTCAAGGAGAAATATGTGGGTTTTTTTTGTTTTTGGTTTTTGAGACAGTCTCTGTCAACCAGGGTGGAGTGCAGTGGTGCGATTTCGGCTCACTGCAACCTCCGCCTCCCGGATTCAAGTGATTTTCCTGCCTCAGCCTCCTGGGTATGCTGGGACTACAGGCATGTGCCACCACGCCCCGCTAATTTTTTGTATTTGTAGTAGAGATGAGGTTTCACCATGTTAGCCAGGATGGTCCCGATCTCCTGGCCTCATGATCCGCCTGGCTTGGCCTCCCAAAGCGCTGGGATTACAGGCATGAGCCACCGCGCCCGGCCGAAATAAATGTTTTTAATCAGCTTAAGAAGAAAGGAAAAACATCTGGAATTTACTTAATTGGAGACAGGCAACTCATCCCCCTTTCCCCTCACCCTGTTTTTCTCTGCTGTCCCTATTACCACCTGATGAGTCACTGCTTTATTTGTGTTTTGACTGTCTATTCTCATAGAACATAAGCCCAGGAGGGAGGGATTGTGTTTTGCTCACTGCTCGTTCTCAAGCCCTAGAACAGCATCTGGCACATAGTAGGCATTCAATAAGTATTAGTTGAGTGAATGAATCAATACCTCCTATCCTTTAGGCCCATGGCCGGATGACAACTGGTGCCAGTACAGGTTATGTTCCTGGGCATACCTGGATGTTCCTCCTGGGGAAGGGCAGCTGCTGCATTGCACAAAAGCACCTGGGAATCTTCAGGAACCATCCATAGGTGACTGGCTCCCTCCTCAGCATTCCCTAAATATCCTGCTGACCTCAGGTGCAGTGCTGGCCACCTGCCTTAGAATGGTTTATACAGATATCCCTTACTGGACAGGGAGCCACTGTGGGAGGGATCGTGTCAACTTCCAGTTTGTACCCCACAATACTGAGAATTGACACGTAATGAGCACTCAGCAAATGTCCACTATCTCCTTTCATGTACAGCATCTAGAACATTCCCTCAAGAATCTCTCTTGTCCCAGAAGGAATCCTGTCTGTATCCACTGTCCTAGGGAAAATCGTTGCTTCCACTGTATCAGAGTGAGTCCCTCCAGGCCCAAGAGCCCAGAAAGCCAGCATACGCCTCTGCACACCTTAGAAACTGCAAACTTTAGACCTTGGCCTGGTTGGGAGAAAGGTGAAGGTCCCACCTGTTTCTTCTTTAAGGTCCTGAAAAAATTTCTGATTGAAGATGAAAGCCACGCCGCTAATCTCTTCCACCTTGGCCTCTGCTGTGCTGTTTCTGTTTATGAAGTTGGCGGTGATGGCAATTGCCAGCTTCCCACGGAATTCTTTTCTTCTGAACCCTGCATGAGGAGAAAGGAAAAACTGGGTCTATCTTCTGGATTTGGTGTGAAAACTGAACACGATTATTGGGAGAGCTGCTCCCAGATGCCTCCCAGGCCGGAGAAACCAGGATTCTGGATCTCTAGAGGACAGGAGCGGGCAGAAATGCTGAGGTTTGCTCCCAAGGCCTTTAAAAGTCCGTGAGATTTTGTCCTTTTCTAAAACCTATAGGACCTGGTTAGGCTTCAACAAACAGAAGGCCAAAGGGATCCTTCCCAACCCTTTTAAGGATGTGTCAGGCATTGTTGCTACATACACTCATGAGAGACCCACACACACTTTGAATTTATAGAATTAAAACTACTCTGTTAGCATTTCTCATGGTGCCACCACCCCTGGCCCCCTTGAAAAGTAGATTACGTTGAATTCCTGCAGGACAGGGATTTTAACAAAGTTTCTTTGTATCTCCATTTTTTGGGGCTGTATTATGTCCCTCTCCAACACACACACACAAATTCATGTGTTGAAGCCCTACCCCAGTACCTCAGTATGTGACTCTATTGGAAACAGCATCATTACAGGTGTAATTAGCTAAGATGAGGTCATACTGGAGTAGAGTGGGACCCAGCTTACTCCAGTATGACTGGTGTCTTTGAAAAGAGGAAAATAGTGCACCAGTTCCCAGTAACTGGCACTTAGTACATCTGCAATGCATATATAAATGAATAGATGGCATTCTAGCTCTCATTCATTTTTTGTTTTGTTTTGCTTTGCTTTTCAGACAGAGTCTCACTCTGTTGCCCAGGCTGGAGAGCAGTGGTGCCAATCATGGCTCACTGCAGCCTCGACCTCCCAGGGTCAAGCGATCCTCTCACCTCAGCTGGCAAGTAGCTGGGACAATAGGCATGTGTCACCATGACTGGCTTATTATTTTTTAACTGTTTGTGGAAACAGGGTTTCATCATGTTGCCCAGCCTTAGTGCTCTAATTCTTGTTTTCAATGATTTACATTAAAATTGCTCTTGAATGGCAGTGCTATGGAGGATCATAGCAGCTGGTGCAGGGTAAATGCACTAGACAGCAATAACTGAAGCATACCTTTAGAATGACCCTGTATGGCTGATGCACCTGAATGTGTGTTCTGAGCTGGGGAATCCAGGAGTGGCCAACCCCAAAACTTGTTCCTTCTCTATGAGGGACATTTGAGCTCCTGGCCCATCCTGTGGAACACGGACCATACAGGGGGATCCAGGCCCTGAGTTCTGGGTTGGATGAAGGTTGCCAGGTGGAGGTTAAGAGGAGGGTGTTAAGTGAAAATGCTGTATAAACTGCCTGCTGTTTACAAGCAGTTGTGGTTTTCCTGCCCAGGCTGCCACCCTGGGCTGTGAGGTTGTGCTGTCCAGCCCGCCGCCATTGGACCATTTCTGTAGGGAAGCTGGGTCACCTGTCCAGCCCACCGCCACTGGACTCTCTCCCTTGTGAATCCCTAATAAAACCCCATGTCTATTTTGCTGGCTCTTGGTCTCTTCTTCGGTGTCTTGAACTTGGTACTTTCCCTATTGAGGTTAATAGGGGTTCGACATAACAGATGGTCACTTTTCAACACTGTATCTCCCTCCTAGTCCCCCATCTTGCTGTCATCTGACCTTTCCTGAGTGCCCCTGCCCCAGGCATGCTGTGTACTTGGTGTAACACCAGGTGCCTGTCACACAGGTGCAGACCTCCAAATACAACCTTTCCTTAGCCACCTGTGGGAATGCCCCGCACACCTGCTCACCATGTACTCCAGCCTCACGTTGATTCTCAACCATCTGTCAAAAATCCCTTTTAGTGACAACCTTGAGTTTCTCTTTCTTTCTTTCCTTCCTCCTTCCTTCCTTCCTTCCTTCCTTCCTTCCTTCCTTCCTTCCTTCCTTCCTTCCTTCCTTCCTTCCTCCTTTCCTTTCCTTTCCTTTCCTTCCTTCTTTCTTTCTTTCTGTTTTTTTTTTTTTTTTGAGATGGGGTCTTGCTCTGTTGCCCAGGCTGGAGTGCAGTGGTGTGATCTTGGCTCACTGCAACCTCTGCCTCCAGGGTTCAAGCGATTCTCCTGCCTCAGCCTCTCGAGTAGCTGGGACTACAGGTGTGTGCCACCACACCTAATTTTTTGTATTTCTAGTAGAGACAGGGTTTCACTGTGTTAGCCAGGATGGTCTTGATCTCCTGACCTTGTGATCCACCCGCCTCAGCCTCCCAAAGTGCTGTGATTATAGGCGTGAGCCACCGTGCCTGGCTAATTTTTTGTATTTTAGTAGAGACAGGGTTTCACCGTGTTAGCCAGGATGGTCTTGATCTCCTGACCTTGTGATCCACCTGCCTCAGCCTCCCAAAGTGCTGTGATTATAGGCGTGAGCCACCGTGCCTGGCTAATTTTTTGTATTTTAGTAGAGACAGGGTTTCACCGTGTTAGCCAGGATGGTCTTGATCTCCTGACCTCATGATCCACCCACCTCAGCCTCCCAAAGTGCTGGGATTACAGGCGTGAGCCACTGCGCCTGGCCAACAACCTTGGGTTTCTATTCAATAGCCCTCCTTTAAGTTGTCTTTCATTAGACCTTTGTCAAAAGGGTCAGAAATGGCTATTATTCTCATCTAGCATTTCTTAGCTGGGGGTGATTTTGTTCCCAGAAGCCACTTGACGATGTGTGGAGACATATTTGGTTGTCGCACCTGGGAGTGCTACCAGTGTCTGGGGGACCAGAGGCCAGGGATGCTGCTAAACACCCTGCAATGCACAGGGCAGTCTCTGTGACGAAGAATGGTGTGGTCCCAAATGTCTGCAGTATTAATACTGAGAAGCCCTGCTCTAGTTTACCTATTTGGCCCTGAGTGGCTCAAATGGCTCCATCACTTTCCACCCTTCTTTCCATGTTCATGAAATGCCCAACTATACTCAAGCTGACAATGGGTCCTGGATTCTCAAATATTCTAACTTACACTGTTATCAAATGTGCAAATTCCAACAGTACTACATCCAAGTTGGCAGCTTGCCAACTTTCTCTGTCAGGTATTGATGACCAATGGTTGGGGAGGTGGACATGGAAGGTGAAAGGGGGATAGTAAACAGCCCCGGATATGTGGCAGATGGGAAGGTCCTGGGCCAGGAGGCCCATAAATCCTGAGTTTTCTAAGATCAGCCCTGTTCCAGGGAGCATGTCCCATCCTCAGAGTGATGTGTCCTCTCAGTCAGGCGTCTGCAGCCTGTGGCTCTTGAGGTAGCAGGCTCAAAAAGCAGAACTGCCCTAATCTAAGAGATGCCATCTGGGGCCACATTGTTTACAACCCGTGGTCTCAATTTAGCATGGTTAGTATCAATGAGTACAGCCTGTGGGTGGATCAGTCTTGGCGTTAGGGTGGAGGGGGTGGAAGCATTTCCTGGCAATGGGGTTTCTCTCATACCTGACTGGATCTTACCCCAAGAAAGACACTATGCTTCAGCTTTAGAACTCAGAGAAGTGTGGCCTTTGTACCTTGACAGTTTGGCAAGACATACCTGCCTGCCCAGCAGTGGGTGTACTTAAAAGTTACAAAAAGAAGTGAGTTCCTCCTTCAAGTATAAATATTACATTTGAAAGTAAGCAAATACCATTAAGAGTATTATAAAAATGCTTATCTTAGCTGAAGTAAGTATGAAAGTGCTTGGCACCACGGCTCACCCTCCAGGAGGTGCTCAATAAGGGATGTTCATTTTCTCCCCCATGGCACTTTATCTTTATGAAGCATTTTCACACACTACTCCTTTCCCAGCCCGCATAACAACACTTTGAAAGGGTTCTGTGATCCACATCTTACAGGTGAGAAAACCGAGGTTCAGACGGAATGAGATGGCTGTCCCCTGAACTGCCCACCCCACAGGTGGATGGGCTTTTCTACCTCAAGAGGGACAGGACAGTCTGCCCTCCTATCAAGACCTCCATCCAGCTCTGGCATCTGCATCTTGCCCACTTTCTCCAACTCTTCCCCAATGTACCCTCTCCCATTCCCATTCTCCATTCCCACAAGAAGAGTCTTCACCTTCCAGGGTGTTCCTGCGGCCATCGGCACCAATGATGACGTCAAACTCAAACTCCGACAGAGAATGGTCTGCAGGGAGAAATTCTGCCCGCCAGCCAATTTCTACCAGGACAGAGAAATGACATGAGTTGGCAGACAGAGGTAAGAAGACAGTGATTATACCCCCCGTGTGGTGGCTGTGAGAAATGGACAGTGCAGCCAGGTCTATGCATCCCAGAGAGAGCCTCCAGGGGAAAGGCTAGAGCAGTCCAGATTCACTCTCTAATCTGGTGTCCTCTGACCTGAGTGTCAGTTCAATCTAGGATGAAGTAAACCAGCAACACCAACTCCATGCCTGGTTTTGCTGGCCTCCACTAGGAGTCTATCCTCAATGCTCCATAAACTACTCTCATTTGCACCTTATTTTTCTCAGCAGAGTCCACCATCTTCTCTTCACATTCTCCCACATTCTTCAGTGACTCTCATTGCTAAACAGACCCAAAAGGATGTGTAGGGTGTAAGGAAACCAGTTTTAATTTCTATTGCATGCTCAAAATGTTCTGTTGTACAGTACACTGTCTTTTATTTTTTAAAAAATTCAGGTGAAGCCTGGATAATTAAGATTTACTGTCCACTAGAGGTCTGGAAAAGGTTAAGATTACAGTCTCTGAATGCCAAATAGTGAATGCTGTCCTGCTCCAAAAGATAACTAAAGCCTCCCCTAAATTTTCAAATAATCCAGGCAGAGAACAGGATAAAACAGAAATGTACCCTAAGCAGGGAACTACAAGGTTTCTGACACTAAGCTGGTCCCAAACTCAAAGCCCTTCCCAGGCAGTAGATGATTTTAATAATAAGTAAGATGCAGAGGCATCCGGAATAAACTCTCTGACAATGGTGTGTGTAAGGGATAAGAATTTAAACAAATATGCTAAAAGGAAAAAAGAGAAACATTAAGATATGCCTATATGGGTGAATATCATAGTTTATAAATGATACCTCAATATGGTTAAGAGTATTATATATAAAATAACATCTTGAACCTTATTTCACAGTTGCTCCAGAAGCTTCACTTCACTGGATTTTAAAATGTGCCATGGGTATAACAAGTACAGCCACATATCTATGTGTGAAACACACACACAGCTTGAAGAACACGTGAATGAACCTTACCAAACAACCAAATCTATGTCTTCTGTCCTACTTATTGATTAGATTTCCTTTGCCAAAGTAGCATCCCCTTGGGACAGGGTAACCAAATTATAGGTTTAATGGCTTAATCATAAATCCCCTTGGTACCAAAGAGCAAACCTAAAGTCATAGCAATGGTAAAAAAACAAAAAAAAAAGAAACAAAAAAAACAGAAAACAAACAAACAAAAAACAGTAAAATACTCTTCAGTGGCGTTATGCCAACCAGCTCTCAATAAGAATAACTCTTACAGAAACACCCTCTGGAAGCAGCAAATAGGATTTCTATTTTGTAGTATCTGCTTTCTAGGCAGAAAAGAACTTTTTTCTAGGCAGAACATTATACTGTACTTTGATTTTCTTGATCTTCAGGAGGCTCTAGAACCTTCACGAACTCCACGTTCACATGGATTTCAACTCCTAGCATCAGGGCCACCTTGAACAGGATGAGCTGTAGTTGGCGAATACCTGTCAGGCAGGAAGGAGACAGGAACTGTCACAGCAATGCCTGAACACCACCTATATGCAGAATGCTATGTAATCACTGCTGCTCAGTGACCTTTGAGCACAGCAATATACCAACAATGATCATTACTGAGCCGGATTATGCACCAAGAGCTCTATGTTTTCTCGTCTGACTCTTACAGCGGCCCTTTGGAATCGTTATTCTCGTTCTGTAGATGAGAAACTGAGGCTTAACAAGGTTAAGTGACTTGCTCAAGGAGACACAGAGCAAAGCTAGAACGTGAACCCATGTCGGTCCAATTTCTAGACCCTGTTCTAGCTGCTAGACGATGCTGTAACAAGAGAGACTCTGTCTTTCCAGCCTCCTTCCCCAGCTGGGCTCTAGGTTTGATGAAGTGAAGATGGAAAGAGGAGTAGGCAAAGACAGAGTAAAGGATCTCAGTGAAGTACTTGATCAGTGACTCATTATATGGGGCCTATGCCTCAGCTCTTAGACATCCAGTGGTGAGGAGTGGGTAGGAAATTCTCCCCACAAAGCTGGGTCATGGTTCCCCATCTCTTACCCACATTTCAAAACTCCCGCAGTGAGTGGAATCTAATTTCTCTGTTTTGTCTCCTGCCATTCAGCACAAATGGGTATGCCTCCAAATACTTTTCTGCAGAGTGAGAAGTTTTAAACTTTCTTTTTTTTTTTTTTTGTTTTTTGTTTTTTGAGATGGAGTCTCGCTCTGTTGCCCAGGCTGGAGTGCAGTGGTGCAGTCTCGGCTCACTGCAAGCTCCGCCTCCCGGGTTCACGCCATTCTCCTGATTCAGCCTCCTGAGTAGCTGGGACCACAGGCGCTCGCCACCATGCCCAGCTAATTTTTTGTATTTTTAGTAGAGACAGGGTTTCACCATGTTAGCCAGGATGGTCTCGATCTCCTGACCTTGTGATCTGCCTGCCTCGGCTTCCCAAATTGCTGGGATTACAGGCGTGAGCCACCACACCCAACCAGAAGTTTAAAACTTTCTGTGGGCCCTTCTGTATTTGGTGGGCTTGACTCATTTAGCATTTATTGAGCATCTATACTGTGCCAGGTGCCATGCTAGGCACAGGAGATACAGAAAACGCCTTCTAATGGAGGGAACATAGGTAAACAGAATGGGGCAAGACATGGTGGTTGGGGGAGGGTGGTGGTGGTAGAACAGGGCCTTAGTTGGGGTCCTGAAAGCCAAGAGAGGAGGGACTAAGAATATCAAATCCCATAGAGAGATGAAGGACTGTGAAGGTGACAAGAGGCCAGTGAACTTGGGGGTTTGGGAGCTTTTGTAGACCCTGGTGAAAATCTCTTTAGCACAGTGGTGGGGAACACAGCAGACTGCAAGGTTAGGAGGTTTGAATGGAAAGTATAGACCAAGTCTATGCCCTTCTTTCTAGAATAAATACCTTATAGCAAGGAAAGGTGGTGGGGCAACAATAGGGCTGGAGGTCTGGCATGAGGGGAGGAGCAAGAAGACTCAGTGATGGGGCAGGTGGAAAGGAAGGAAGGAAGCCAGAGGGACTGGAACTGGAAAGGAGGTGCCAGCTGTGACTTGGCATGACACATGAGGAAGGAATGGGTGCTGGGGCAGCAGCGGAGAGAAGTGGGCCTAGACCAGGAGCACTGGAGGGAGGCCATCTGCTAGGAATGAGGTCACTGTGCTGGAGGTTTGGAATGGCCACAATGGGAAGTGGAGGAGGATGTTAACACAGACATGAGGAACTGCTGAGCAGTGCTGAGTATGATGATGCAGCTGGGGCTAGAGATGTGGCTGGGGTGATCCAAAGCCAATCAGCTTAAAAAGCCCAATCCACCTCTTACCATGAACCACCCTACCAGGGGAGGCCTGGCCTCTCCTTATAGTTATGAGGTTCCTACTCAGTCTGGTTCCAGCACACAGTAGGTGCTCAATAAATTCTCCTTGCCTCCTTTCTCACAAGTACTGGAGCTACCCTTGACAATGATCATTCTGACTGTCTCCATGTTATTTCTAGAGTCCTACCAGCACTACGGCATGCTGCAGTATTTCCAAGGACTAGGGGTTCAATTAAAGCCCTGTTAATGAGGGCAGAGAAGGGCTCCTGGCCAGGAAGCCAGCCCAAACAGTCCAGGGTCCCACAAGGCATCCTGGTACCTGGCTCTGCCCCCCAAGAGAACTTGATGAGAAAGCGGTGCTCAATACAGTGGTTCTAAATTGGTAACCGGCATACATTCTTCCACGGGTGGGAGAGCACATCTTGAAAGCTGACACTGCAGCTCTCTGAGTAAATCCAAATTTCCACTAGAATCCTGGAATTTTCTCATCTCAAAGTGGGAATAAATTCTGGGGCCACAGCTGGTAAATTCTCCTGTGTCTGAATAAATTATACCCTACGTGACTGATAATTCTCTCCAGTTGTTCCCACCCAAGCCTCATTCCTTTTTCCCATCAATTCTTGTCCTCATAAGAACATGGCTCTCAGGGCCCTCCTCCCAACCACCTCTACAGAGAAATATTGGTTGGGAGAAAGCAGCTTTTAATTCTGAAGTCTGGGGACCATGGCTGCTTCTTGCTCACTGTACAGCATGGGATGCAAAGCGTTTTCCTGAGCACTTACTACGTGCTAGGCACAGTGCTAAGCACATTACAAACTTGACCTCATTTAATCTTCTTAGCAATTCTAGGAGATAGAAATTAATCACACTTTACAGGAGATAAAATTGAGGCCTGAAGAGTGTAAGGGATTTTCCCCAAGTCACATAGAAATGGAAGAGACATATTTTGGACCCAAATCTGTTCAAACTCTTGAGCTTTCCCCCTAGTGTTAACCTCCCTTTCATGGGTCACTATTGCTATAAAATCATCCCTGAGTATATGCTGGAGATTGGTTCCAGAACCCCTGAGTATACCAAAATCCATGCATACTTAAGTCCTACAGCTGGCCCTGTGGAATTCAAGTATACAAAAAGTCGGCTTTCTATATAGGTGGGTTTTACCTCCTGCAGGTGTTTGGTTGAAAAAAACTGAGGTATAAGTGGACCCTTGCAGTTCAAACCAGTGTTGGTCAAGGGTCAGCTGCATAGAAAACAGCTAAAGACCTCCCCGCTGCAAAGCTGCAAGAAGGGAGTCTGCCTTTCCCAAAACCTGTCTGCACATACCTAGTCCTGAGAGCTCCAGGCTTGAGGAATATCAGAGCAGAAGGGCCCCAGCACTCATCTCTCCCTATATGAGCATTCAGGGATGCCTAGGACCTGAAGTCCACATTCTCTATTTTCCTTCCTATTCTGGCTGAAGTCCCACCATGATGTTCTCTCTCTCTTTTTAAAGCTCGGATTTTTAAAACTTTGGTATGGGATCCATCAGGAAACAAGGATCCAATTGTTTCTTTCCTCTGCTCTGAAACCTGCCATGGCTCCCCAGCAACACCAGCACAATATCCAAACTCCTTTGTATGAAGGGTCTTGACTATCTGGCCCATTAATGGTTTTGTGTGGCCCCTTCCTCCAAATTCCTTTAGCAAGTGTAACTAACCCTATTAAAGCACATTACCACCAACAAAATCTCAATGAGCTCTGTCAGGGTACAGACTATGCTATTTACCTCTGCCTCTGTTTCTCTGTTTCACTCATTCATCCAACAGATGTTTATCAAGCATCCGCTATGAGTCAAGCATTCTTTCACGTCCTGGAGATAGTCTGGTGATTAAGGCATACTGCAGTCCCTGACCTCATGGTGCTTACAGTCCACTGGGGGATAACCCAGGGCCCAGAACAAGGCACAAAGCAGGCCTTTTACTAGACATCTGTTAGTCCGATATATGGTGCCCCCAGGGACTAAGATGGAACCAGCTGGGGACTCCTACACATGCAGAGATATGTCTCACCCAGGGTCAGTCCCCTCCCTTCATGGGATATCACTATAGACTTCACTCACTGATATGGTCGATGGAGCCAGCACAGAATTTCCCATAGAACTTCTTGGCTCCCAGGCCCCGAAGGTCGTGGATGGTGAAAGGCCAGAGGTGTAGCACATTGTTCCGGGAGAAAGTGTCCCTCTTCTCCACCACGACCACTTTGGCTCCCAGGTAGGCAAGTTCAATGGCAGTGCGCAAGCCACAGGGTCCTCCCCCAACGATGAGACACTGCAGAGGTGAGAGAGGAGAGAGAGTCTTGGTAACCTCTAGCATCACAGACATGAACCCCCAGTCAGCAGGGAAACTGAGGCACAAACCCCACTCTTCCTGAACCAACCAGCAAGTGCAAGCTGTGTACCTGTTAGGGCCTGTCATTCATCCACCCAATGTACCTTACCTGTGTGCTTACCACGCACCAGCCACTGCGCCAAGCCCTGTGAGGAGTGCAGAGGTAAAGGGACTTGGCAAGGAGGCACAGTAAGATGCACATGAAGTTCAGAGTCAAAGTGAACTGGGGTTAAGTCCCAGCTCCAGTATTTGACCACTTAGTTTCCTTATCTGTGTGGGTCTACTAATCTGCTCATAAGGTTATTGTAAATAAGATCACTTTTAAAAAGCATATGGTACATCTTTGTGGTCTTGAATTAAGTAATAGTGTCTTAGATATAACAGGAAAAGCACAAACAACTAAAGAAAAAATAAATGGGACTTCAAAATTAAAACTTGGTGCTTCCAAGACCACCATCAAGAAAGTGAAAAGACAACCACAGAGAAGGGAGAAAATAGTTGCAAATCATATATCTGATATGGGACCAATATCCACAATATATAAAGGATGTTCACAACTCAATAATAAAAATACAAATAGCCCCACTAAAGACTGGGCAAAGACCTTTCTTCAGAGAAGATATACAAATGGTCACTAAGTACATGAAAAGATGCTCAACCCCATTTGCCTTCAGGGAAATGCAAATTAAAGCCACAGTGAGAAATCACTTCATACCCACTAGGACGACTATGATAAAAAAGAGAACAGTAAGTGTGGTGAGGATATGGAAAAACTGAAACCCTCATACATGGCTGGTGGGAAAATAAATTGGTGCAGATACATGAAAACAGTGTGGCCATTCCTCCAAGAGTTAAACATAGAGGTTTAAACCATAGGAGCCAGCAATTCCACTCCTAGATATATATACCCAAGAGAAAAGAAAACGTGTTCACACAAAAACCTGTACGTGACTGTTCATGGCAGCATAATTCATAATAGCCCCAAAGTAAAAGCAACCTAAATGGCCACCACTGATGAAGAAACCAAATGTTGTATATCCATACAATGGAATATTATTCAGCCATGAAAAGGAAAGAAATTCGAATATACGAATGAACCTTAAAAACACTGTGCTAAGTGAAAAAAACTAGATACAAAAGAACACATATTGCATTTTGTTTATACGAAATGTCCAGAATAGGCAAATCTATGAGACAAAAGTGGATTAGTGATTGCCAGTAAATGGGGGAGGGAGAATTGGGGAATGACCGCTAATGGACACAGGGTATATTTTTGGAGGTTCTGGAATTAGATAGTGGTGATGGTTGCATAACTTTGTAAATATACTAAAACCACTGAATTGTGTACGATAAGAGGGTAAATGTGAATTATGTCATAATAAAAAACAGTTCATGAGAAAAAAACATGGTACAGAGCTTGGCACGTACTAGTGTAAATGGTGTCATTCTTATTGCTGAGACCTAGGCCCTATCTTCTAGGAATTCTCAGGCTAGGGGTAAAATACATAACTTATAAAATAAATAACTAGAACCTCACGTGGCTGTTTTTTTCTGGAGCCCAGAGGGAAAAGCTAATCCTGCCTGGTAGGTCGGAAAGGATTTTCACAGAGGAGAGTCTTTAAAATTATTACTTTAGCCTACATTTGTTGAACACTTACTATGGATCAAACGGTTTCAAGTGCTTTCTGTGTTTTAGCTCTTAATTCTCACAACAAATCTAAGCAACTATTATGGTGCCCCTTTCACAGATGGGGAAATTAAGGCACAAAGCAGCTGCTTAATTGGCTCATGCTTTTACAGATTGAAAGGGGGAGAGCTGGGATTCAAACCCAGGTAGTCTGATTCCAAAGCCCACCGTGCTGGACTGCTTCTGGTTTGCCAGGAATAAAAAGAAAAAAGAACATTTCAACAGAGGTTAACTGCCCTTTTCAAAGAGAAAGAGAAAGAAGCTCAAGGTGGATGGAGAGAAGGGTACTTTGGGAGAAGAGACGGGAAGGAGAGAAAAGAGGAGTTGGTCTGGAGTCAAATGGTGAAAGTCTTTTTTTTTTTTTTTTTAAGACACAGTTTCACTCTGGTTGCCCAGGCTGGAGTGCAATGATATAATTTTGGCTCACTGCAACCTCTGCCTCCTGGGTTCAAGTGCTTCTCCTGCCTTAGCCTCCGAGTAGCTGGGATTACAGGCATGTACCACCATGCCTGGCTAATTTTTTTGTATTTTTAGTAGAGATGGGGTTTCTCCATGTTGGTCAGGCTGGTCTCAAACTCCCAACCTCAGGTGATCCACCCACCGTGGCCTCCCAAAGTGCTGGGATCACAGGCGTGAGCCACTGCGCCCAGCTGGTGAAAGTCTTAAGTGCCAAAGACATATTTTATGACCTTGGTCCTCTTGGCATTTGGGCCATTTGGGCAGAGGTGACAAAACAGGATTCTGCACAAGTCCCACACTCGGTCCTCAATGGACACTGCATGCTAAAAAAGACAAGGATCCTTCCCCAAGGAAGACACATGATGACCTAGGATAGCTATATTGGGCAAAAGCCTTTTCATTCATAGAAAACCTTACAAGGAGCACCAATACTGTCTAAAACCAGAGGAAAATGGCAATACTGTGGCTGAAAGCATCAGAAGAAACTCTTTCCTAAGGCAGGAGTTTGCCTGGGGGATCTGACTACCCGCAGAAAGGCAACAGGCAAGGGCATCTGCACCCACTCCTCAGTTCTTGACATTGCAGAGGCATCTGGTAACTGTCCTTCTGCTTGAGATCAAACCTTATCTTAAAAAAACACATTCCCCTTCCTCTAGCAAATGTTCCATCATCCAGTTATCATTCAGCTGGGCCTGCAGGGTCCCAAAGGGAGGATGCAAACAAGCATATCAGGAGCTCCCACACCACAATCAGTGTGGCTTACTGGTTGGAACCTTCCAGAAAGTTTGTAGACACCTAATTAGGGGAAATGAAGTCACCACTGAGATCCAGCTCAAGACTTCAGGGAGTGAGTGGGTGTGCAAGCCCATGTGCTTCCTTTCTGGATAGAGCCACCGGGAAAGGACCAAGCCCCACTTCCCAAGCCCGGCACTAGTCAGTCTCTATCTCACTCTCCACAAACAGCTCCTTGGCTTGGACATAGCCAGACGATGACAGTCATTTCAAAGCACAACTCCAGGCCCCAACACTGGTGAGGTTTGCTTTGGAGTTAAGTTTGGATTCACTGCATTTCTTTGCAGTTAGCACATCTTTTCCTGTTTGCTGAGTTCTGTCCCTCTGGGGCCACAGATGGAGCAGGGGTAGAAGGATGTGGGGTGAAGAGGGGCAGGAAAGAAGGAAGGGAGCCCCCTGCATCCTTCTGTCCACCAGGCCCGACACAGCACTGCTCCCTGGACAAGGCAGGAGATCCCTTTCCCACCGGTCAGGGAGCTGCCGTGCATTTTGCGGGCAAACAGTAGCTGGTGTACAGTTTCTGATTCTCTTGGCTAAACCTAAAATCCCATTGGCGAAAACTCAGTTTTCCCACCATCCTGGGCCCCAGTACATATTTCGGGCCTGAAATTTCAGAGATGCCAGTCATACCATAATCTAAAGTCAAAGCAAATACCAACGGGCCTAATTATATAAATGGAGAAAATTTGGTACAGATGTTATCAAGGCCAGAGAGACGGCTTGTTGGCAGAGGCCACGCCAGGTTTTCTCTGAACGTACTTGTTGTGATTAATATGGGAACTCGGTGTTCTGACAAGAGGTCAAATACCATGGCAGCCACATGCCCGGGCAGAGGAGTGGGAGAGAGGAGGACTTCTCCAGCATGCCCACTGTAGATACTCTGGACACTAGATGTGGTCCAAACAGACCACAGATGCAAAGGGTTGTGGTAACTCGATCCGAAGGAGCTTTCCTCAGACCCAGCCAGGCCTTATGTCCAAGGAAGGAAAGCTTTTCATTAAAACTCAATGAGATTGTATGCTCCTTCCCTGTGCGCCCGTGAGCTCTATCCTTTCTGCTTCCCCAGAACAAGCTCTGCGGGTCATATTGTCTGTGTCTGACCCACAGCCAGTACAAGGGTTCCTCTAAGGCTGCCCCTGTCCTCTGTATTTCTGTGTGTTCAGAGCCCAATACCAGGCCTGCTACCTAGGAGGCCTCAATAGATAGCTGATGGATGAACTCTCCACACCCTCTCCACCTACCCAGTTCTGGTTCTGCATCCACAACTGGGATGTTCAGTTCACACCAGTTGGGGATTCACGTTTACAGATTCCCACCCAAACTAGGGGAGCCAGGGTCTGCCAGGGCCACCAGCATCATGGATGTCAGCATATCTGTGTGATCAGGTGACATAAATTATTACCCAGTGGGGAGCAGGGCAGAGCCAACACCAGCAGGAAATCCATTGTATAGATAAGCTCGGCGGTGTTCAGGCCTCCACGTTAGCACAGAGGAGAGACAAACACTACATGGAAAAATCAGCTCTTTATCAAGGGTCAGGATGGGGGGATGGTGACAAACTAACCCACAGTCAGGACACAAGGACTGGGCAGCCCCAGCTCACGTGTGACTCCTGCTTCTCCCCAGGGGACCCTGCAAACACAACCCACTTCTTGACATGGTGCATCTTCCAGCCGCCCCTCTCGCCAGCCCACAAGTGGACAAGTGTGCTGGGGCTGTGTTAGGAATGCATAAGAGATTCAGCCCCCAGAGGGAGATGCTGAGGGGACCAAGACCTAAGTCAGGGGTTAGCAGTCTGCAGGCTTCATTTCCGCTTCTGAATCCCACCCTCGTGTTCCTTGAGAGCTGTGTGTGCAGACACTGCAGCGACGGGGAGTGCAGAAGCCAGCACTTGACCAGGGTGTGGTATTCTCTAGCCCGCTTACCCACCCTGCACCTCACCTAGAAAGGATGGTTGTGAGACCTAACTGCATGGTGCCCAGCACATTCTACTTGCCAGGCACTGTCCTAATTGCTTTGTGTATTTCCTCCTTGCAACTGCCCCATGAAGGTGTTATTATCATCCCCATTTTAAAAGTGAAGTTAACTAAGGCACTGAAAAGTTAAGCAACTTCCTCCAGGCACCCTTATTAAGTCTCTTTTTGAGTAAAGAGGGTAAGAAATGTCTTTAAAGTCACATAACGAATAAGCTGTCAGATCTGGATTTGAACCCAGGTAGTATTGGTCCAAAGTCTGTGCTCTTACCGGCTTGACTGACAGTGAAGCCCGACCTTAGTGGTGAGGTCAGGATGAAGTGAGAGGACTTGGCTCCTTCCCTGCATTGAGCACACTGCGGCCTCCTGAATGGAGCTGGGGTTCAGGCTGGTTCACAGGGGCTCTGCATGGAACGAGCAAGCCATGTCCAGCCTGAGCTCCATGTGCTTCCACAGGGTGGGAGGTCATAGGCTGGACAGAGCTTGAGCCTGTGCAAGTCACACTGGCAGGTGCCACCACAGTGGGAGTTTGGGCTTGGATAATGCAAGCCTCCTTTGGTGAGGGTGGCCCTGGCAGCAAGCTGGGCATGGGGGAGGTCATGCATGGTGCCGTCTCCCTGGTAGCTGCAGCCCTCCCAGCACACTGACCTGCAGGCCAGCTCCCCAGGGCAGTGCACTGGTGCCAGGGACGTGCCACCATACTTCCTGGTGTGGCTCTGCAGCCTCCCTGGCTCTCAGGACCAGCCACTTATCTGAATCCAGGCAGGAAGCCCCTGGCTGTTACTGGTTTACCGTGAATAAGAACAGCTTGATTCAGAATCGCAGGATGGAGAGTTTTCAAATCCAAGGTGCCACCCACCTGCCAGAATGTGTGTGTTGGGGGAGAGTTTGCAGTAGGGGCCTGGCTGCATGGCCTCACCCCTGCAGGGCAGTGCTGGGGTTTACTCATGAGAGATGGGGCTAACACTTGCTGCCTGCTTATAATGTACAAAAGCTGTGCTAAGCATGTTTGAAGAAATACATCTCACTTCATTCTTACAGTAACCCTGAATTAGGCATATTCATCATCATTTGGCACATAGGAAACTGGAGCTCGGGAAGGTTAAATGACATGGCCATGGTAACAGAACCAGGGTGAAAACCTAACCTCTGATCCCAGGGAACATGCTCAAAATCACCTGAGGTTCTAGCTGTGGAGGAATCTCTGGGAGGGGGTTGGCCAGTAGGGGCTCCCCAGGGGAACTTGAAGTGCTGCTCTGGGCAAGGAGTTCCATCTCATCTGCATTGACACGGCCCTGACATCTCCAGACTCTCTTCTGTATCCAGTTATTCCTGAGTAACAATTACACACCACTTCTCAATCTTAGAAATTTACAGAAAGAAAATGGAAAAAGGTATCCTATGCTTTGTACGTTCCCTAAAAAAAAACAACTAATTCCTCTGAGAAACATTCTGTTTCTCTCTGTCCTTCCCTTCCATCCTGAGCCAGTGTTCTCCTCCTCCATGACCAACTGTAACCAGTAGCTTCAGGGTCTGGATTTTCAGGGACAGTTTTATTTGCAGACATTCTGCCTCTTGGCCTCAGAAGTTTGCTCACTGCTGCCTAGTTTAGAAGTTATAAGCACAATCCTCAAGGCTTGTACGTCTCTGGGTACTGGTTGGGTCTCACGGCATCTCCCCATTTAACACATGGGTTCCCTGAAGTCAGGGTGTGAGGGCTACCCCTGTACTCCTGCCAGCAGCAGAGTCGAACACCTCACTTGAGATCTGAAAGTGTGGAGGGAACAGGCCATCACAGACCCATCTTTGTTGATGCTTGTGCATCTCTATCGGGAAGACTTAGAGTAATAATAGTATTAATAATAGCAATAATGAAAACAAAGCTACTGCTTATTGCCTGCTTATAACGTACGTGAAGTGTGCTAAGCACATTATAAGAAATGCATCCTGAGTAATTCCTACAATCGCCCTGAATTAGGCATGTTCATAGCCATTTGGCAGATAGGAGCTTGGGAAGGCTAAATGACTTGGCCATGGTAATAGAACCGGGGAAGAACCTAGCCTCTGACTCCATACTCAAAATCCCAATCCTATATTAATCCTTCCAGGTTTCCATGGAGTGTTATGCGGCAGGGCATTAATATTCTTCTTCCCATCTAAGATATGTAAAGGACTGGTGAGATGGCTCTGGGGATTACAGGTTCATGTTCCCAAACCTCAGGAAACTGGCTGGCTGGGAACTAGAGAAGAAGAAAAAAAGATACGATGAATGCTAGATTGTTTGGTATTACCTCTGACTACTTTAGGAATTTACAGAAGGAACAGATTAGTGACTTCAGTCAAGAAAGGATCCCTCCAGGAAATAGACCATGAATGGGGATTGAGGCTGAAGACTGGAGAAAGAAAACAAATGGCATGCTAAGAAAGAGGGAGGTGGTTTGCAGGGCAGTGGCCAGTGAAGTGAGGGTCAGGGTTGGTGGGGAAGGCGAAACCAGGCAGTAGAGAAAGAAAGAGCCAGATTGTGGAGGGTCTTAGATGGCAGACTGAAGAGTTTGGACTTTATTCCCCCACTTTGGCTTTTATGAGCTTGGAATAGGATGGAGGTGCTACTGTAGGACAATTGGTTCCAAAGCAATAACAAAGATGGTAAGAAGACAGAAAAGAAACTAGAGGTGGAGAGGCAGTCAGGGCAGCCTTTGAAACAGTTGACCTACTTTCTTGACCCTCTCCTGCCCTGCAGCTGCTGAGGCACCCTTGCTGCTGCTCCTCATCTTCCTGTCCTCTATACCTGGGAGTGCCTGGGCTCAGCCTTTATACCCTTCCCTTATTGACCTTGACACCGTCTACTTCCCTGCCTACATGCTGATGGTGCTCAACCCTGAATTTCCCCCAAAGTCCGGATTCCCCTAGCCAACTGTACACTGACATTTCTACCTGCTCCAATAAGCACTACTCACATAACAGATCTACAACTGAACTCTTATTCCCTCCCTGCAAAAACATGCTTCTCCCCCATCAACACGGTCTTGGTAAGTGCTACCTACTTTTCTACCTGCTTAGACCAAAAATCTGGAATCAGTCTTGCATGTTTCCTCTCCTCTTTCCTCACAACTAATTCACCAATAAATCTTGTTGACTACCTTCAGAACAGATATAGAATCCAATCAATTTTCACCTGCTCACACAATGCCTCCTTATCCAAGTCATGGCCACCTCTCCTTTGACCTGATGTCAGGGCTCCTATCTGGTCTCCCAGCTTCTACCCTTGTCGCTTTGCAGTCTGTCCCCACATAGCAACCAGAGCAGTCCTCCTCAAGTCAGATCATGTCACTCACTCCTAGCTCATATCCTTTCATGTCTGTCTGTGGCACTCAGAAGTCAGAATTGGAGGATGTGGCTATGGCCTTTGGGGCCTATATGATCTCAACCTCCAGTTTCCCTTCTGTCCTCTGCTCCCACCACCCCCTCCTCTCACACTCCAGCTGTACTGGCCTCGCTTTGTTTTCTGTCTAGAACACTCTTCCTCTAAATATATATATATTGCTATTTTCTAATACAAAAAAAGAAATCTATTGCAGAAAACACATGGGTCTAGTTTTATTTGTCTTCATATTAAACTCTAGTTTTCCAAACAGCATTTTAAACATTTGTAAATATTTCCAGCATCTACTTTTTTATTTTTCCATTGTGATTTTTTTTTTGTTTTTTAACTATTAGTTTTACAATATTTTTTGGCAACATTTCATTATAACATTTTTCAGATATATGGAGAAACCGTAAGACATCCAAATACCCACCACCTAGATTCTATGATTAGATTTTCTTCCCCTTGCTTCAGCACATATCTGTTCACACCTGTCTATCCTTCTACTCACTCATCAATTTATCTTATTTTGTGGTGCATTTCAACTAAATAGCAGAATCAATACATTTCCTCCCAACCAAATATTTTAGGATGTATCTCATTGACTAGAGTTCAATATTTGCTCAAGTTTTTGTTTTGTTTTGGTTTGGTTTGGTTTTTAGAGACAGGGTCTTTCTCTGTAGCCTAGGCTGGAGTACAGTGCCACAATCATGGCTCACTGCAGCCTCGAACTCCTGGGCCCAAATGATCCTCCCACCTCAACCTCCCCAGTAGCTGGAACTATAGATACACACCACCACACCTGGCTAATTAAAAAAAAAATTCTGTAGAGACAGGGTCTGCCTATGTTGCCCAGGCTGTTGGGCCCTCAAGCAATCATCTTGCCTCGGCCTCCCAGAGTGCTGCTGGGATTACAGGTGTGAGCCAGCGTGCCTGACCTGAGTTTAAGGTAAAATGTATATAAAATGAAATCTACATACTTTTTGTTCCTACTGCCTATATAACTGCAGAAAGATGCACATATCTTTTTTTTTTTTTTTTTTTTTTTTTTTTTTTTGAGATGGAGTCTTGCTCTGTCACCCAGGCTGGAGTGCAGTGGCACGATCTTGGCTCACTGCAAGCTCCACCTCCTGGGTTCACGCCATTCTCCTGCCTCAGCCTCCCGAGTAGCTGGACTACATGCACCCACCACCACGCCTGGCTAATTTTTTATATTTTTAGTAGAGACAGAGTTTCACCGTGTTAGCCAGGATAGTCTCAATCTCCTGACCTCGTGATCCACCTGCCTCAGCCTCCCAAAGTGCTGGGATTACAGGCGTTAGTCACCGTGCCTGGCTAAGGTGCACATATCTTAAACATATCATTTGATGTGAAAAATTACAATATATTTTCTTCTTATAGCCTCGGTTTTCTCCCTGTGAATGGTCATTCTTCAGCTGACTCTGTGAGTTCTTGTCACCTGGGCTCTGGTACTGGTACCCTGGTGTGTTCTTTTAATAGCACAGAGCTCCTAGTCAAGGAGTCAGGCCTGGGTCTGGCCAGTTATCTTCTTTAGGAGAACAGGAGACATAGGGTCTTCCAAGACCCAAAAAGAGGTGTCAGAGAAATCTTACATTTTTTTAGGAGGAAGAGGGGAGGCTTCTGAGATGGACTGAGTCAAGATATATTCAAGGCTAAAAAATGTAGGGCCGGTTATAACCTACATGTGGGGAACAAGGCAGAGCTAAAATATATAAACAATATAACATCCAGAAATAGAGCAGTTCATTTCTGCCATTTTCTCTTTTTCTTTTTAGTTGCTTAGTAACTGTTCAAGTCTATCAGTTCAGTCATGTAGGGGTCCCTACACTGCAATAATAGCTAAGACTCTTTACTACATGCCAGGCCCGTTGTAAGGCTGTATTAACAACAATGCATATACATCATCCACATTTTACGGCTGTAGCTATTTAGCAATGAAGCTAGGATTCAAATCCCGGTATCTGGTTCAGAGACCATGCTTTTTTTTTTTTTTTTTTTTTTTTTTTTTTGAGACAGAGTCTCGCTCTGTCACCCGGGCTGGAGTGCTGTGGCCGGATCTCAGCTCACTGCAAGCTCCGCCTCCCGGGTTCACGCCATTCTCCCGCCTCAGCCTCCCGGGTAGCTGGGACTACAGGCGCCGCTACCTCGCCCGGCTAGTTTTTTGTAGTTATTTTTTAGTAGAGACGGGGTTTCACCGTGTTAGCTAGGATGGTCTCGATCTCCTGACCTCGTGATCCGCCCGTCTCGGCCTCCCAAAGTGCTGGGATTACAGGCTTGAGCCACCGCGCCCGGCCTGAGACCATGCTTTTAACCATTGTGCCACAGAGATGACAGCAGATAGTCAGGGAGAGGGCAATGGCATCCACCACCTAGACTTTCCTAGCCCAGAGAACTCCAGGCAGGACTGCAAGCAATGCTGTCAATCTACCCAATGATAAACATTTCCACTCGGCAGGTACCATGGCCAGGGGACACTTGAGGTCACCAAAGGTGTCTATTAAGTGTCTTCCATATTATTGCCAGACCTGCTTGAAATATATTCACTCATTTAGTCCCTGCAGGAACTCCTAAGAAAATGGCATTGCTGCTCACATTTTGCAGTTGAGGAACTGAGGTCCAGAGGCAAAATGATGTAACATAGCCAGCATGTGCTGAACTCTGACATCATATCCAGCACCAGTTCTAAGTGTGTCACATGTATCAGCTCATTCAAATCTCACAACCAGCCCAGATTATGAAACCAAGGCATGAAATGCTTAACTAGCATGCTCAAGGTCACCTCAGGCAGCATGTGGAGGAACTGGCATCTGAATCCAGGTGGTCAAGCTCCAAAGCAGAAACTCACATCCATCATGTTACACCTGCCTTACTTCACACAGCTGATAAAGCGCAGAGCTGGGAGTCACTGCCAGGTGAGACTCCTACATTGCCCTCTCTGCCACCTTTCTTTGAAGTGTTAGGGCCCACTGTCTTTCTAACTCCTTCTCTCTCTCCCTCACAGGCACTTGAATCCTCTACTGGCACCACCTCATCCCATGACCACTCATGACCACAGACAAGGCTGACCCTATCCATGGACAACAGCTTTGTTGTTATAGAGCCTGGCCTCTATAGAAAGCTCATGATGAGGCCTGGAAATGGATCTGCATGAGAAAAGGCCAGGGATTCCTTCAATTTCACCAATTCCTATTGCTCTAAGGTCAGCAAGGGAGAGACTACTCATCTGAGCTTAGCAGCTGTTCCTGCAGCCCAGAGCTGGAGCCAAGGAGTGCAAGGCTACCATGCTATTCTACAGCCATATCTGGACCGGCTGCTATGTCCACAGCTAACCACCTTGCCAAGAACCTTAGAGTGTCCCCCTTCTCCTTTTATGAAGTCTCTTGCCCTATAGACAGGTGCTGAATGAACACAGCTTAGGGATCTAAACATGACTTAATTCAGGCCTGCAAACAGGAAAAGACTTGCCAGCCCTTGACTGAATGTTACTGGGAAAATAGCGTATATGGCTGCATAGTGAGGGACCTGAGATTAGAAGCAGGTGGCCTGTTTGCTCGCTGTGTAGCTTTGGACACAGCAGCTAATTACATCTGATGTCAGTTCTCTCAACCATAAAAGAGGAATAAAGCAGTTCCTACCAGGCAGGATTGTTATAGGGATAGAATCAATACACTGCAGAATTGTTCATAAAACAACCTCGTATGGCATGTGGCAAGCACTCAGTAAATGGTAGCAATGACCCATGGCTCCTCTCCTCCTTCCTGTCTCAGGAGGAACCCTTTATTTTATTTTTTGAGACTGAGTCTCACTCTGTTACCCAGGCTGGAGTGCAGGGACATGATCTCAGCTCACTGGAACCTCTACCTCCTGGGTTCAAGTGATCCTCCTGCCTCAGCCTCCCAAGTAGCTGGGATTACAGGTGCCCACCACCACACCTGGCTAATTTTTGTATTTTTAATAGAGACGGGGTTTCACCATGTTGGCCAGGCTGGTCTTGAACTCCTGACCTCAGGTGATTCACCTACCCGCCTCAGCCTCCCAAAGTGTTGGGATTACAGACGTGAGCCACCGCGCCTTGCTTCTGAGGAGAAATCCTTTATGTGAAATCAGATTTTGACCTCTAAGAGCTCAGAGTCCAGTCCATCCCATTTGGGGACATGGACACTGTGATCCCAGCAGTTCAAGGCTGGTGGCAGTTTGCATTCGTTGACAGACACACTGCCTTTGTTGGGGTATCTCCAAGCTGGTGAGTGAGCCCCACTTGGAGCCGGGGTGCCCAGGAGGCTGCTGAGCTGACTTTTCCTGCACTGGCGAGCTGCCCTGCCCACCTGCACTTGCACGTGTGTGCACTGTCCAAGCTGAAAGGGACCTTAGATCCCTCAGATTTGCACATTTTTTTTCTATAAAGGGCCAGATAGTAAATATTTCAGCCTTTTCACCAAACGCGGGCTTAAATCATACTGTTCAATGCATCCCTCCTTAAAACCCCTTGCCATTGGTGGGTTTTGGGAGGAGTGGCGGGGGGGCGAGTCCAGGAAGTTATTTCAGGGAGCCCAGAGGCCATTTTTTGTACCTCTGAAAGTCTAATGGAGCTCCTTGCTGGTCCTCCTGCCCTGAACGGCCTTCCTTTAGATCTTTGAACATAGCTCCTTCTTGCCATTCAGGTCTGAGCTCAAACATCCCACTCCCTGGAGCTGATACTTTCTCGGCCCTACCCATTACTCTCTTGCATTTCTGTTTATTTTCTGCATAGTGCTTATCACAACCCAACATCTCTCTCTTTTTTTCTCTTTCTTTTTGGAGACAGGGTCTCACTCTGTTGACCAAGTTGGAGTGCAGTGGTATAATCACAGCTCACTGCAGCCTTGACATCCCAGGCTCAAGCAATCCTCCCATCTCAGCTTCCTAAGTAGCTGGGACTACAGGTGTGTAGCACCATGCCCAGCTAATTTTTTTGTATTTCTTTGTAGAGACAGGGTTTCACCATGTTACCCAAGCTGGTATCAAACTCCTGAACTCAAGCAATCCACCTGCCTTGGCCTCCCAAAGGGCTGGGATTGCAGGCACATCTGGCCTACATGTTTTTTGTTTGTTTGTTTGTTTGTTTGTTTGTTTTGAGACACAGTTTCGCTCTGCTGCCTGGGCTGGAGTGCAATGGCATGATCTTGGCTCACTGAAACCTCCGCCTTCCAGGTTCAAGCAATTCTCCTGCTTCAGCCTCCTGGGCAGCTGGGATCATAGACACATGCCACCACACCCGGCTAATTTTTCTTTTTCTTTTTTTTTTTTTTTTTCAAATAGAGACAGGTTTCATCATGTTGGCCAGGCTGGTCTTGAACTCCTGACCTCAAATGATCTGCCCGCCTCAGCCTCCCAAAGTGCTGGGATTACAGACGTGGGCCACTGCGCCCGGCCATCTTTTCTATTTGTTAAAGAGATCACTTTGTTTGTCTCCCTCTAGAACATGAGCTCCACTAAAGCAGGGGCCTTGTCTCTCATTCATAGCTGTATCCCCAGAGGCTAGAGCAGTTCCTGGTCCTTAGCAGGTACTGGTAAATATTTGCCAAATCAATCAGTCAATCAAATCAAATCAAATCATACCTTTACCCCAAATCAGGATGTACACTGAGGCTGACTGAAATATAATAGTCTATATTTATGGAGATACTGTCTTGGGGCTTTACACATATTATCTTATTAAATAAGGGATAAACTAACTTATAAAATAACAACTATTTTATCTCTTTATTTCAGGTGAGGACATTGAAGTTGAAGTCCTGCTACTTAAAGATGCTTATCTGGTAAAAGGCAGAGCTAAGTTTCAAACCCAATCTGTTCAACTCTGGACTCATGCTATTAATCACCACTCTTGCTAAATTTTGCATGGGATTGTGACAATTTAGTGTGAACACAAATTATCTGTGGCTGATTAGAAATGCTGATGGCAGTGATGTGACTTTACACTTTACAAAAATGGAGAGAAGATGTTGTCACCTAACATATGCAACCTTGTCTGTGAAACAACTTATTTTGAAGCACAAGTTTTGGGGTCAGGGGAGAAAAGGAATAAAAGCTGAAAATAGGGGTTTTACTACCTTTACCAATGAAATAACTAGCTTCAGATACAGGAAACAACTTCAGATGTCACAAAGCCAGTTAGAGGTGACAGAAAATCCTCAAGTTTCCCAAGAGAAAAGCCATTTGGTCAACTGCACCTTGATCCATCTTCTGGGGGTTGGATATACATCTGATATCCAGCCCACAGAAGATGGTTATGTAGGAGAGTCCAGAACCCTGATTCTTCAAGAGACAAATCCCAGTGTCTTTGCAGAAGAAAGCCTTTCCCACTAGAGGAACTTTGAGGCCTTGCAGATAATAAGAGAACAGCGAGCCCCTTAGAACATCTCACACATGCCTTCCAGGCCAGACAACCCATACTCACCAGTGGAATGTAGTTTTGAGTCAACTTGCAGCTGCCACAAAAGGAGTTAGCAGACTTTCTCAGAAGTTCTTGATAACTCCAAGTGGGTCACCTTATACCATAAAGTGGTTTGTAATTAAAATGTTTTTGAAACTGTGAACAGACCAAAGTGTCTAGACATTGGGAGGCTCCAATCCTACACCATCCCGACTGCCCATGATTACTGAATGATAGATACCCACAACCTGCCAAAGAACATGTTATGTTTTCTCTATCAGAGCATCTTTAAGGGCAAATTTCTGGAAAGCCTCTCCTCATAGCCTGCTGGGAGTTGCCTGGGAAATCTTTGGCCACCAAGAGGAAGGCATGCCTGGGCATCTAGGGCACTTTCCCTCTGGAGGCAGGCCTGGGCTTGCAGAATGTGAGCCATAGCTGGCTCAGGCTGGTTGCGGAAGCCCACATATGGAAGGCAGGATTTCCGGGACCCAGGTCTGATGCATCATCACTGTAACCCTTCAGAGAAAACAAACTGATTCTCCAGCTCAAAATCAGGAAGGTGGTGGAGGTAGTGGGGGTGGTGTGATAAGTTAGGTTAGGGAATACATAGTTTAAACCCCACAAAACTATTAAAGGAAAATCGGGCATTTGGAAACCACTACCCTAGCTCCCTGCAATACCTGATCCTACCCCTGTACCAAGGGGAAAGGCATATGTATCATTTATTTTTCATCTATGCGTTCATTCAAAAAACACTGAATGAACAGCTATTTTCTAGGCCTCATATCGCGTGCTAGGGAAATACAGATGGACACATCACATTTTTTGACCACAGGTACTCACACTTTAGCAAAAAAAATAAAACAAACAAAACAACAACAACAACAACAAACACCAAAGGTTCCTGAGCAAGAGAACTTTATACATAGTGGGGACTGGGAAAGAGCAGTGGCAAGGACCTGGAAGGAAGCCACTTGCAGCAAATGCAGAGGTCCCACTAGGCAGGAAAGTAAAGGAGGGGTTGGATGAGACACATTTAATGTATAAAGGTTAAGAGATTACACATTCAGGCTGGAGGGTAGAAGGAAGAAGTGAAATTGACTCATTTCTCAGAGTGGGAGAATGGTGATGCTGTGCACTAAGGCCGAAAGTCAGAAAGAAGAAATTTAGGGAGTGGGAGGGGAGAGGAAGTGTAAAATTATGAATTTAGTTTTCTATTTGTTGAGTCCGTCAGGTACTCACTGAAAATCTAAAAGATGCATAGAAATCCTAATAGTTGATCCAGAGAGTCCACAGAGTAAGTGACACAGATTTTAACAATAATGCTAGTTTCTATTTAGTGGAGGTCTACCATGTATCAGGTATGCTACCTTCAATTTCATTGAGCCCTAACACGAATCCTATAAAGTAAGTATGATTGTGTCCATTTCACAGATGAGGAAGTGGAGGCTCTGAAATGTTAAATAACCTGCCCAGGGTCACAGGTATCTGACTCTGGCCATTATGCTCTTTTTACTATGCTCTAAGACGTCCAATTTTAGTGTCATTGTCAATGAGAGAAGATTGGTTCATCAAAAGTGAGAGTAAAACAATGCTCTCCAATAGAACTGGATTTCTCAACCTCAGCACTACTGACATCTGGGGCCAGATAATTTTTGTTGTAGGGGGCTATCCTGTCCATTGTAGGATGTTTAGCAGCATCCTTGGCCTCTTTCAGCTAGGTGCTAGTACCAACCACACCACTCCCACAACAGTGTGACAATAAAAAACGTCTTCAAATATTGTCAAATGTCCCTCTAAGGCAAAACAGTCACCAGTTAAGAATCACTGCAGTAGAAATATAATGTGAGTCACACGTGCAATTTTAAATTTTCTGATAGCCACAATTTTTCTAAAAAAGTAAAAAGAAATAGGAATTTAATTTCAATATTTTAATCTATTATATCCAAAATATTATCATTTCAACATGTAGTCAATATAAAAGTATTGATAAAATATTTGATAATCATTTTTTATATTAAGCCTTTAAAATGAGGTATTTTACACTTACAGCATAGCTCAATGTGGACTTACCACAATTCAAGTGCCCCAGCCACGTGGCTTGTGACTCCCATAATGAACAGCAAAGAGCTGGAGAAAAAAAGGAGGGAATTGCCCACATATATGGATGGGAGGAGGAGGAGCAAAAGCAACACTGAACAGTGGACAGAGAGGGTCACAGACAACCTCTGGGGTTCTAGCAGTTCAAGCTTTTCCTTCCCCACCCCACCCCAGGAACTGCCCCTCCCTATCAACAATCTGCCTACCCCAGGGAACAAGGGCAAAAGATGGGACTGAAGAAAGCTGGAGGGAAAGCCCAGGGAGGGTGCCCTGCGAAGCCCACCCACACAGACAGTGGGGAGTCACCCTGGGCTTTCAGGGAGGCAGCTGCCAGCCTCCAGCAAAATAGCCGAGAAGACAGATACGGACAACTCATCCACTCTCGGGAACACCCAGTCACCTCCACCAGCAGCTGCTGACACACGGCCGATTCCAGCCCAAGGAACCACTGAAACTAAGCCTTCAAAACCACAGCGTCTGAGTCCAGCTCGAGGGAGTTCCAGAAAAGCCGAGGCCGCTCCCTGGGACTACTCAGCAACAACGGACATATCCTAGTGGTAACTCAAGTGGAAGGACCAGGGCCTGCCACTGTCTGGAGGCATTCAGTTCCTCATTTGGCCACTGCTGCCCCAGAGGGGGAAGTGTTGCTCTCCCCATTATAAGGATGCAGACACTGGACCATACCCTTAGAAACAACCCTGGCCAGGATGCTTCACTAATTATTTAGAAAAAAATAGTAACTGAAGCACACATAATTCACAAATAAAGCAATCTTAGAGATGTTCTCCCTTGACTATAAAACCATTTAGTGAATTAATGTTTGATGTAAGGAACAAGAAACACAAAATACAGTTAAAAAATAGTCAGCTCCATGGGATTCCAGAGGAGGGAAGAAGAGAAAGAAAAGATGAATGAGGGCAGGAAGAGGACAGAGGAAGACACACAGAAAGAGGAAAAGGCAGAGCCCCATACAGGGAGAAAGCAGAGGGAACACAGGATCAGAGTCCTCACTGGAGCCAGGCAGAAAGCACACCGCTGCTCTCATTCATGGAGGGAAATCCTATTCACCACTCAGGGGCTACATTCAAGAATTAGCAGTTGGGGACAGGGACACAGGGAGATCACCTTGAGAACCAGGTGTAGGAGGACAGATGGGTACACAGCCCAGCTGCTCATAGGCCGGTGGGCCTCCGCCTCCCCACCTGGCTTCAGGAAGAGGCAGCTCTGCATCCTCTGAGTTGGCAGCATCTGAAGAGGACCTCCCTGCCGCTGATGTCTGGGGTTCCCACCACCTGTGCTGGGCACCCTTGAATGGCCTGTTATGTTCAGAGTCAACTCAGCTCCCACTCTCCACACTCCCAGTAGGCTCTTGAGCCTTTAAGAGTCAAATCTTCCTTGGATCCATCTCTCCTATTGTCCTCGCTTTGCAGCTGGGCAAACTGAGGCCCAGAGACTGGAAGCCTGCCTGTGTTCTTTCCACTATACTACAGGCAAAATGTAAAGACCGTGCATCTCTTCCAAAAAAAGAAAAAGGTTTTTTTTTTTTTTTTTTTTTTTTTTTTTTTTTTTTTTTTTTTTTTTTTAAATTGGCTAGGCACCCTCAAATCATGGGATAAATAATCTTAAAGAGGAAGGTCACATACAGTATTTATATACACATACAGTGCATGTGGAAAGGGCTTTGTAAACTATGATGTCTTTTACAAATGATAGTTGTCATTAAATTTACTCTAAACAGAGAACTCATTGTCCTCTACACAAGTTTATGGACCTACTTTTAAAGGGTCTAAGGCCCACTTTGAACTTTGAGAGTTCCTTCTAGCCTGTTATTCAACTAAATCAAGAAAAAAAAAAAAAAAAAAAACAGAAGAAGAAAAGAAAAAAGCTCCCCCAAGCCATGTCTAACCTTTGCTTCGTTCCTATTCTTGCGTAGGCAAGATCTTGTTTGTTTTCCAAAAACCCACTTCTTAAGCACTGGAGAGCTCTCAGCCACTTCCCACAAGTTTCCAGCAAAAGTGCAGGCGCCAGTTAATCCTGTAACGGAAGACCTCCCCCCTGCAGCTGGCAAAAGGGCTCTCATCTCCCTGCCTAAGTAGAGAGGAAATGTGCACCAGTGCCCAGAGCTGGGGCTCCGTCAGAGCTACTGGGCCAACCCATTAGTTCCAGGACTCCTTTGCTGAGCACCTGCCATGTGCCTGGGAAGCACATCATATGTAGCAAAGGGAATTTCAAAGCCTTGGCAGTATTTGGAAAACATGATCGCAGGCTGGCATTGGGGTTCAATTTGAAGCAGTTTATAGGAAGTGTGACAGAGTACAAAGGGTCACTCTGGCTTCCTCCAGGCCTCCAGAGATCCGAGATCATCTTTTTTACACACTGTATATGGGTTTGGACGTCTTTACTGCCTCTGCGGGGAGAGCTGAGCAGTGCAGAGAGTATAGAACAAAGAACACTAAGAACTAGGGCTGAACAGAAAACTAAGAATTAAACACTGAAGTTCTCCTCCCCTTCAGGCACCTCTTCTCCTCCAGCCACAGTCTGCTCATCCATGAAATGGTAACAGTAACCTAACACACATCAGAGACTTGCTAGGAGGCTCAGTTTCCAGCCCCAGGCAATACAGCAAGTGATGGCTTTGAGATGGGTAGAGTCTGTCACAGGGATGGGAAGGAAGCATGAGTGGATCGGATCAAGATGAAAAGATGTAAGGAATGAAGCTTAACTTCTTTGTGGGAAGGCACTATGGAATGGCCAATGTGTATACTTCTTCACAATTCCCTCTAGCACTGAACAACAGTAATGGTTTTTATCCCAGTAGTGCTTATTGAGTGCTTACTGCTTTACCTCCAGCATCTAGAAGAGCGCAATCATGACTCTACCCATTCATCCACCCATCTACTTACCCACCCATCCACCCATCCATCTACCCACCGACCCACCCTCCCCCCCCCACCCATCCCCCAGCAACCCATCCACCTACCCACCCATCCAGCCAGCCATCCAGCAATCCATCCACCCACCCACCCACCCATTCCCCAACCCATCCAGCCAGTCTTGCTGAATGAAAGTTAATTTATTCTAGGCCTTCTACAAACACCTCTTCTGAACAGGAAGAATCTTGGAGAGGGCCGATAGGAACACCCTCCTTGGGCCATCAGCCTTTTCCTAACTCACTAAGCTACATGAAGCCTTGCTTCCTCTCCTCCTGCTATGCAAACTCACAAGGCAGATAGACTCAGGAGGCCTGGCTAACTAGAGAGATTCTGAGCACAAGGCAACTGAGCTGATAGTTCCTTTGAGCAATCTGTGTGATGGGATAACCTCACCAACATCTGAGGCTAGATGGGGGCATTCGAAACTGTAAGGCTCAGTATGGGTCAGTTACTGCTTTTGCTACTAGCCACCAAATTAAACTCACCCAAACTCCCTCCCCGCAACTGACTGAAACAATGAATCCCCCAAGCTCACTCTTGTGACAGTTAAAGTACAGAAAGGCCCAGCAGCGGGCTTGGTTTACTACTGTATCTGGAATTTATTTATGAAATCTCTCAGAAGAGCTTAATTCCATCACAAACCTTAGTGTCAGACATTTGCTGGGATAGATGACAGTTCAGGACACTCAGGAGGATGGTATTTCCTTAGTTTGCCTCTCCCAGGCTGGAATTTCAGAGAGGCAGCTGACTACCACATTTGCCGCCTCTGTGGGCAGGTATGCTGGTGGTCAGGGTCTGCAATGGAGCCCTCTCTTGGCACAGAGATGCCCATTTTTAACCAGGAGGAGAATGGTGAACAGGAAGCAGCTTGCAGGACAGGGAGGCAGCCAGATAGAGAGCCCTCTGTTCAGAGTCCTTTCAAACAGTCCTGACAAACAGTGATCATGACGAAGGTAATCATCTTCTTCTATGCTGGCCACTGTTCTAAGTGCTTTAGACATATTAATTTATCCAGGCCTCACAGTCATCCTCAAAGTCGGAGACTATTATCATTTTTCAATTAAGTAATATGCTTAAGGTCACATAGCCAAGACCTGGTGTGGTGGCTCACACCTGTAATCCCAGCAGTTTGGGAAATCAAGGTGAGTGGATCGCTTGAACTCAGGAATTCAAGACCAGCCTGGGCAACATGGCAAAACCCATCTCTGCAAAAGCACACAAAAATTAGGCAAACACAGTGGTGCACACCTGTGGTCCCAGCTACTCAGGAGGCTCAGGTGGAAGGATCACTTGAGCCCAGGAGGTAGAGGTTGCAGTGAGCTGATGTGTGCCACTGCACACCAGCCTGGGCGACAGAGTGAGACCCTGTCTCAAAAAATAAAAAAAAGTCACACAGCCATAAGTGGGATGCAAACTTAGGTTGGTCTGACCTCAAAGACCATGTTCTCAGGCCCTGTGCCATGCCACTGTCTCACTCTGGCTTGAAGAAATGAGAGCTTTGAAAGCAGTCTATTCAATAGTGTCCACAGCACACCTACTTCTCCTATATCCTGAAGCAAGAGTGTCCCTCTCACCTCCACATTCCCTAGCCAGCATCCTATGGGTGATATTTAAGACCCCAAACGTACCATCCACCTCTGTTGACTCAGCTCAGTCTCAGATACATCTGTTTCCTTACACTCAGTTCCCTCGTGGGCCTGAGAAGGGCACAGGCAGTCAGATTCTGGGCTCTGAACTGGAGTGGAGGCTCTGTGTCTGGGCCAGGACAAGGGGAGGACATGCTGAGTGTGGACAGATGTCCACCAGGCCGAGACTCTGGCAATCATTTTAACGAGCAATGCAGTGGTCAGCCAGGCACACCATACATGTCACCCACTCTGAAAACTGAGCTGAAATAGAGCATGATTCCAAGGCCCAGGTCAGTTAAATGACCGAGCAACAAAACCACAGCAATGCATTACATCCGAACCCAGTGACCACAAAACTTTTCTGTTTCAGGACTTTTTAAAAAAAGGAGTCAGGACATGGTTTCATAAAGGCATTAAGCCATTTCCCCCACCCCACATGCTCCTAACTTCCTGAACAAAGAAAGCATCCCATCATTTTAGCGCCAAGACAACAATAGGCTGCATTTTCCATCTAAGAACAGTTGGCTTGGAACAGCAGATAGAGAAGCAGTGAGAGTAAACGGGGGTCTGTGGGGCCACTGAGGACAATGATTAATGGGTTTCCCAGGCCTGCTATCAGCTGGCGCAGGCAGTGTAGGAATAGGTCTCAGAATGTGTTACCCCAAGGCCCTCTTGCAAGCACTCCAGTGAGCAGAGAATCAGCCTACACATTCCCAACCAATGAGCTCAGGCTGGAGGTGAGCCAGGGAGAGCCAAGGTGGACAGTGGGAGGAGGGTCAGGAAGGGTCTGAATGTCTCGCTGCTGCTCCAGGAAGGGAAGACTAGCCATTCATGGAGGCCTTACAACACCACCTCTGACTCAAACAATGGACTGTGTGGTGTGACCTTAATTAAAGGAAAAACGTAGAATCACAGTGCATTTAAAAGACCTTAGAGAGGCCATCTACTAAAATCTCTCATATCACACAAGAGGAAACAGAACAGAGTTGGGAGGAAGGGAAAGAGGAATTTATGTTTCTGACGATTTCCTATTGCTAGGAATGGTGTCATGTGTGTGTTAAAGCAACTAAGGTGTGTTAGAATATTGCTGTTTTACAGATGTGGAAATTCGATCTCAAGCCAGTAATTGGTCCCTGGTCACTAAACTAAAAATTAGAGGAGCAGAGATTTGACCTGGATCCCTTCCAAGCTCTTTTCAGCAACTCCCCCACTCCCCACCCACTACACTGGCAGGCCCCACATGGCTCCTGACCCCTCTATTCCCAGCTCTATGGCATCAGTACAGGGGTCCTTAACCATTTTTATGCCACAAACCATCTCAGTAACTTGATAAAACCTATGGACACCTTCTCAGAATATTTTCTTTAAATGCATAAAACAAAACATTAACAGATCTAGCATAGCTAACAGTAAGTAACAAGATCTAGTTGTAGGTCTAACACCTTACAATAATCTCAGTAATTATTCACTTATAATTTCTAGTTATAAGTGTAAATCCTAGCTTGAGATATCTGCAACCACTTCAAGAAGGAATGAAAATATTTGAGATTTCTATTAGTGATGAAGTCATAGGCACTCCTAAGATGGATTTGTTGCCTACAATGTCCCTGTAATTGGGGAATATATTACATTTCAGTTAGAGGTTAGTAAAAATAAAGGGTTTTTTCTTCATTCAAGTTCACAGACCCCTGAAAATTAAAAATCCCTGTACCAGACCAGCACTACCATAAATCCCCAGCATGGGGGACAGTTGTTAACTTTTCCTTAAACCTGTAGGACAAAACAATAGCAGTTGTGATTTATGGAATGTTTTAATGTTGCAGGCCCCTGTGAAGCTAACTCATGTCCTGCTGATAACTATTCTTTGAAGTGGGTGATACTGCCTTGGTCATACAAGGCAGAAAAGTTCGGTCTCAAGGTTGATTCCTAAAGCAAGTTAAACACATCTACCTACTGCATGTTCAAGTTTACAGATTATTGTAACTGAAGAGATTGCAAGGTAAGCTGTTAAAAAAACATTTTACTTGAAATTCTCTTCTTGGCTGGATGGATTTTGAGTTCACATAAACAAAACAAAATAAATTAGACATTGAGGCTGATACAAGGCTACAAATGCCATCCTTAAACCCAAATTGAAAACTACTAAATCCATCAAATTCATAGTACCAGGACTTTAACTGAGAATTTCTAATAAACAAACAGGTGAAATTCTAAAACCAGACATTCATAAATACAAAATAATGCTGTTGCCCTCCTTAAATATTTCTGACAGAATTTCTTTTGGAAATAAAGATAAGAATAGGCCGGGCACAGTGGCTCACACCTGTAATCCTAGCACTTTGGGAGGCCACAGCGGGTGGACCACCTGAGGTCAGGAGTTTGAGACCAGACTAGCCAACATTAGCAAAACCCTGTCTCTACTAACAATAGAAAAATTATCTGGGCATGGTGGCAGGCACCTATAATCCCAGCTATTTGGGAGGCTGAGGCAGGAGAATCGCTTGAACCCGGGGAGGGGCGGAGATTCCAGTGAGCTGAGATTGCGCCATTTCACTCCAGCCTGAGCAAAAGAGCAAAACTCCCATCTCAAAAGAAAAAAGAAAAGGAAAATAAAGGCAAGAATAATATCTGAGCCCTCTCTGTATCCTTATCACCCAAGATTAACTGTTGAGGAAATAGTGTACTTGAAAAATACGATATATCTCATATCTTTCCCAGAATCATTTTCTCTATTAAAGTCCTCAAAGGTTGAATGAGTAGATACTAAAGTCTAGGACTGTTGGTTTTGAACACTGTCACATTCTTCCGTTTATCCCCATGAAATTCTAGGCAAGTCCCTTAACCCAATGAAGCCTCAGTTTCCTCATCTGTAAAGTGGGGATAATAATCCCAGCCCTTATTACCCCAGAGAGTTATTGTGGGAATCAAATGAGATACTCGATGCAAAATTCCTCTGTAAACAGAAAAACTTTATACCATTGAGATGTTATTAAACCCTAACAAGGGACAAATCATTTGGTATGATCAGGAGCTTCAGAATCAATGTGGGAGGCAAAAATACAGGAGGTTCCTTCAGCACAAGAGATCATAAATCAGTGTCACTCACACCTGTGACTGCGTGCAGCAGCACCAGAATAAAGACCAGTGGTATACCCTTCATGGGAAACCTTCCTGCCAAAAAAAAAAAAAAAAAAAAAAAAAATGAAAACACTGCAAGAGTCTGGACCTCTTAAAACTCAGATTTACAATTCCTTGCAAAGGAGCATAACCCTCATTCTCCCCTCCCTCAAGGTGTCTCTTCAAGGAGAAGAGACCTTCAAGAAGATGGCAACCCACCACGGACAATGTCTGAAAGAGACCAAGTAGACAAAGTCATGATCTTTGCTAACTCCAAGGCCTCTAGTGGCCCTGAAAAAAGCATTTCTACTAGCACAGGAGAATGAACCTTGGTTTCAGTGTGTTAGGGGATAAGGGGAAGGTGAAGATATGGGAGCAAGGAGTACACAATTACTTTCCCCAGAAATTTGGTGGAGAACAGAAGAAGAAACAGAGCTGATGATATTGATTTTCATAAGAAGTCAGATGGCTGCTTAAAGGGAAGGGGCTGAAGAGACAGAGAAGGAAGTAAAGGATGGCAACAGCTGCTATGGGAATTGATACAGACAGGAAACTGGCTAGATTTTCTGAAAAGGCTGTCCCAGCAGCACTGAGAGGCTCAGCATTAAGTTATCATAACTTGGTAACAACACCAATCAGCTGGGCTCTGCAGCTCTCTCTAACAGTGCCAGGCAGCCCTCGAGAGCATGACACAGAATTAGAGACACCAGAGTCTCTTTGGGGGGCGGGGGGCAGCCTGAAGTCAGGAGCACACTGAGAAGCTGCTGAACATGATTGCAAAGGCACAATGTGGGCTCTAAGATAGGCAAAAGAATGAAGCCCTTGGGAGGCAGGTGGATCAGGAGGACAGGGAAGCACTGGCTAAGGATGGGAATGTGAATTTGCAGCAGGTCTCATGAGAATGAGACGGTAAGAAAAGCAGCAGCTCCAAGTCATGGTTAGAGAGGAGTATTTCCAGTGGGAGTTTAGGTGGGACAGTTCTGGGCAGTGGAAAACTCCTAGGTGCGGCTCTCAGCTGGGCTGCTGGGGAGAAGGAGAGAGGTGGGAGGAGGTGGAGGCTGCTGGAGCTGCAAAGGTGGAGGATCTCCAAGGACAGGATTTCAGCAGACTGAACACAGAAAGTGCCTACAGTGCTGGGCAGAGGCAGGTAGAGGAGAGGCTGAGAACTAGGGGAGGAGCCTGCCCAGAAGGCAACCTGTGAGAAGGGAGTTGTGGGAAACAGGTTGGTGAGGCAGGAGCTGGGCTGATCAGACAGGGCATTGGGCCAGGTTAGAGCTGGAACTTTAATCCACAGGCACCGGGAGTTTTGAATCTGGACAGTCACAATCTGAGCTGTGCTTGCGAAGAGTGACTCTGCAGGGGCCAGTACTGGACTGGAGGGGAGGAAAGGCCAAGAGAGGTTAGAAGCTGGCAGGTGTGATCACTTGAGTAAGAAATTAGTCAGTCCCTGAACAAACGTGGGGCAGTGGGGGTGAAGAGCAGGGGACAAGCATGAAGAGAACTGCAAAGGAAGGTGTGATTGCATGTGGGAGGAAGAAAGGAGATGGGCCTGGAGTCCCAGCTACTTGGGAGGCTGAGGCAGTAGAATTGCTTGAGCCCTGGAGGCAGAGGTTGCAGTGAGCTATGATCATGCCACTGCACTCTAGCCTGGGCAACAGAGCGAGACATTGTCTCAAAAAACAATAGTAATAATAATGACAATGAAGTCTGATATGAGACATTTACCATCTAGTTTTTCTTAAGGAGACCATCTAGTCTCCTACTACTCGGAGGCTTCATTTAGGTAACATGAACCTTAGCTTCCATAACCCCTTTTATCTTAACTCATATATTTCTTTATGCCAACTTTAACTCTTCAGGCAAAGCTTAACTTTCAACCGATTGCCAATCAGAAAATCTTTGAATCCACCTATAACCTGGAAGCCCCCATGCCTGCACCCCCATACCTTACACGTATTGATTCATGTCTTTGCCTGTCATTTCTGTCTCTCCAAAATGTATAAAACCAAGCTATAACCCAACTACTTTGGGCACATGTTCTCAGGACCTGCTGTGTCATGGGCCATGGTCACTCTTATTTAGTTCAGAATAAACCTCTTCAAACATTTTACAAAAGTTGGGTTTTTTTTGTTTTTTGTTTTTTGTCAGCAGCTTCCATGCCGTCCCTGAACACACCACCCTCTGGTCACTGCCGCGTGTTCAGCTAGCAGAAGATCCCTGAACCCAGTCCTTTTGGGGTTTTATGGCAGCTTCATCATGTAGGCACAGTTGATGAAATCACTGGCCATTGATGAGCGAGTTATCCTTCAGCCCTTCTGTCCTCCCTGGAAACTGGCTAGGCCTTTCAGGCAGCAATCTTCATCCTGAAACTGCCTATGGGCTGCCAGCCACCAAGCATCTCATCAGCATGCAAAGGACACTCTTATCACCCTGGAGATTCCAAGGGGAGAAAACCAAATCTGATATTTCACAATATCAGATTACTTCAATGGGATCATGGGGCTCAAGAGAGAGGTACAGGCCAGAAGTAGAAATGTGGAGATTCATCTTCATGAGGGTGACAGGCAAGTATAGCTGAGATTTCCTGAGAAAGCAGGCCTCACAGAAACAAAAGGAATTGGAGACAAACTCAGACACCAAATATGTACCACAGAAAAGAAAAATAAAGCATAAGACTCTTAAAAATTAATCAGAAAAGTTGTGCCATACCTGTACCTCATACCATATACAAAAATTAATCAAAATGGATGAAAGACCTAATTGTAAGAGCTGAAACTAAAACTCCTAGAAGAAAACGTAGGGCAAAAGCTTCATGACAGTAATTTGGTCAGGATTTCTTGGATATGACACCAAAGCCACAGGCAACAAATGGAAAAATAGACAAATTTGACTTCATCAAAATTTAAGACTTTAGTGAACCAAAGAACACTATCAGCGCAATAGAAGGATAACCCATAGAATGGGAGAAAATATTTCCAAATCTCTTATCTGACCAAGAGTTACTATCCAGAATATATAGAGAACTCTTAAAAGTCAACAAAAACAAAACACAAAACCTGATTCAAAAATGGGCAAAGGACTGGAATAAACATTTCTCTAAAGAAGACTTATGAGTGGACAATAAGCACATGAAAAGATGCTCAACATCATTAATCATTAGGGAAATCCCAATCAAAACCACAATGAGATGCCACCTGACACCCATTAGGATGTCTACCCTAAAACCAAAAAATAAGTATGGTGAATATGTGGAGAAAATTCAACCCTTGGACATTGCTAGTAGGAATATAAAATGATACAACTACTTGAAACAGTAAGACAGTTCCTCAAAAAAGTAAAAATGGAATTACCATTTGACCCAGCATTTCACTTCTGGGTATACCGTATACCCAAAAGAATTAAGGCATGATCATGAAGAAATAGATATGTATATCCATAGTGGCTGTGTCCCTAGCGCCTGGCATGTAGCAGATATTTAAAATGATTTTCTTTCTTTTTTTTTTTTTTTTTTTTAAGCAGAGTCTTACTCCATTGCCCAGGCTGAAATGCAGACGTGTGAGCTCATCTTGCTACAGCCTCTACCTCCCAGGCTCAAGCGATCCTCCCATCTCAACCTCCCAAGTTGCTGGGACTACAGGTGCATTCCACCACACCAGACTAATTTTTTGTATTTTTTTTTTTTTAGAAATAGCATTTTGCCATGTTGTCCAGTCTGGTCTCAGTCTCCTGAGCTAAAGCGATCTACTCACCTTGGCCTCCCAAAGTGCTGGGACTACAGGAGTGAGCCACCATGTCTGGCTGAAAATGATTTTTTGAATGAATTAATAATTATGAAAAATTTAACTCAGGGATGGCAATATAAAATATAAGGGTAAATGGAAACAGTTTGGTGGTTCCTCAAAAAGTTGAATTACCATATGACTCAGCAATTCCACTCCTAGTAAATACCTAAAATTATTGAAAACAAAGACTCAAACTGATACACGTCAGTGATCCTCACAGCATTATTCATCTTAGCCAAAAAGCAGAAAAAAAACCAAGGGTTCCTCGCTGGATGAATGGATAAACAGATGTGGTACATACACAGGACAGGATATTATTCAGTCCTAAAAAGAAGGAAATTCTGGCATATGCCATAGATGAACCTCGAGGACATCAGGCCAAGTGAATAAGCCAGTCACAAATACTGTATAATTCCACTTAAACAAGGTACCTAATAGTTAAACTCTGGAGACAGAAAGAGAATGGTGGTAGGTGGGGACCGGGGGTGGCGAGGAGTGGGGAGTTACTGATTGTCAGTACAGAGTTTCATTTTTGCAAGATGGAAAACCTTTTGGAGATGAATGATAGTAATGGGTGTACCACAATGTAAATGTGCTTCATGATACCAAATTATACATTTTAAAATGGTTAACATTTTATGTTATGTATATTTTACCACATTTTGCTTGAAAAAAACCTCAAACTCAATTCAGTACTGGAAAAGTTTTAAGTATGACTGGAATAACTTGGACATGCAAATTTACTTTTTCAACTGTAAGTTTTATAAAATTTAAATACAGATGAAGTATTTCTGATTAAAATTTAGCATCTGAATTGAGATGTTCTATAAGAGTAAAACACACACCAGATTTCAAAAACTTAGTACAAAAAATGCAAAATAGCTTTAAATAATTTCATAGTGATTACATGCTGAAATAATAATAATTTGGATATATCGGTTAAATATATTATTAAGATTAAAAAAGAAAAGAATGAAATTCTGACACATGCTACCATATGGACAAACCTCAAAAATATTATGCTAAGTGAAATAAACCAAACACAAGAAGACAAAGATGATATGATTCCACTCACAAGAAATACTACGAACAAATTTACGCAAACAAAAAGATGAGAGGGTACCAGGGGCCGAGGGAAGAAGGGCAGAGGGAGTCTTTGCGTAATGGTTGCAGAGTTTCTATTCGGAGTGAGGAAAAATTTTGGAAACAGGAAGCGGTGATGGTTGTACATCGTCCAGAATGTAATTAATGCCCTGAATTAACTGTACACTTAAAAATGGTTGAGATGACAAATTTGTTATACGTATTTTACCACAATTTAAAAAGACACATTGGGAATGCCCAAGGGGAAGAGTAAATGCAAGAGCTCATTTTCTTAAAGCTAGAGAGCATCCATAAGCAGCTGCAAGTAAACATCAGCAAGTTCTCCTTGGCTGGAAGGGGACATGAAACTTCCTCTGGACTTAAATCTTATAGATTTGAACTTAAAAAGAATCTCCCCCTATATGTTCCTCAGATTTTGACAGCTGTCCCCTGCAGAAAGGGTCCTGAGAATAAAATCTTTCCACTGCAGATTTCCCATAGACCAGCCTTTGGTATAGCTCACTATCCTGTATTTACATCTCTTGAGACTGTAAGACTCAAGACAGCAGGAGGTGTAGAATACACCAGGTTGCAGTGAAATCTGTCACATATAGCCAAAGGCTCTGAGCAGCCTCTGAAATTATAATAGACTAGGTTTATCTTTCTAGGAAGCTGCATAGAAGTTTGAAATGAGTAACTTTTTAATGTAATCTAATTCTATACATAACACATAAAAATACATGTATATACTATATTTACAACTTCTCTTAAGTATATATTTCTATAACTATGTGTTATATATTTCAATATTTGTATCAGGATATATGTTAGTACATGTTACATGGAGAGCTGGTAGCTTATGGCTGACCATCCTAATGAGACAGCCAAGTATAAAGAGGTCCCCAAAGAACCTCTGACCAGCCTGTGCACTGGGAGGATGCGGTGGGGCCTCGGGAAGTTTGCACCATTAGCAGGGGGAGGAGCCTGGCCTCTCCTGTTCCGGGTGGTACGTGGGATTCAATGTGTGAGACGGGGGGCCCGTTAACAGAAGCCTCTCTCACTTTGCTGTTTTTTTTTTTTTTTTTCCTTTTCGCCCAATAAAGTCCATTTTTCTCACCCTTCAAGGTGTCTGTGAGCCTAATCTTTCATGGCCATGTGACAAAAACCAGGCTTTCACCTGAACTAAGGAGAAAGTCCTAAAACACTAATATCAACTAAGAAGCATGCTGTCTCCCACCTTGTTTCTTGCAAAACTCACTTACTGAAAGGCCAAGTAGGAAGAGACCTAATTGCTTGAACCTGCAGACATTTGGCTCTCTTGTACACAATTTGACTTCTTCCTCAGCTCAATCGTCTTCCTCAGCTCAATCATTGTCATTCCTTTCACAGGTGTTGACTGCTAAGGAACATCCTGCACTCCAAACACCTACTAAGCGTCTGCATTTGAAGAACTTAACCTGAGGCAAATACCTGTTACGTGTCAGGCATTATCCTAGGTGCTGGGAATCAGCCAAGAACATATAGGCAAAAATTCCTGTGCCCATGGAGCTTACATTTTAGCAGAGTTTCTAGGAACACTTTTGCCTGCATGATAAAGAGATGTATGTAACTACAGCAATCCCTTCTACCTTCTTCCTGCTTTGAAAGCAAATGTGATGGCTGGAGCTACAGCTGCCACCTTGTGACTACAAGGTAACAAGCATGAGGAAAAGCTGCACTGTCCAATTTGACAGCCACTAGCCACATGTGGCTAGTAAGCACTTGATGTGTAGCTAGACTTAACTGAGATGAGCTGTAAAACACACAGTATTTCAGAAATGTAATATACAAAAAGCAAAATATCTCAGTAATCATTTTTATATTTACTACATTTTGAAATAGTGTGGATATATTAGGTTAAATAAAATATATTATTACAATTTCAATGCTTCTTTATATTTCTAAAATGTGACTAATAGGAAGTTTAACATTATATATGGGTTTACATTATATTTCTACTGGGCAGCACTGGCCTAGAGAATCAGAGAATACAGCTACTGAACCTCCAGCCACCACCTCTCTCCTGACTTCTCCTTAAAAACATAAGCCCCTATTTGTTTTCACCTCTGGTCACATCTCAGTTACCCACAGCTGAACACAACCTTACAAATTCAGCGCAGGAGAACAACCTGAGAATCAGGCTCACTGAACTGCCCAGGACCTTCCCTGTGGCAGGAGGCTGAACTGAGCCTGGTACTCCACCCTGTTGAGTAGGAGATAGACAGATATAGTCACACCAAGTGGGACAATTATCTGGTCAAGGAATACACTGATTGCCAAGATATTTTTAATTGTGGGAAAAAATCAAAGCAGAGCAAAAGTCTCCAAAGAGCAAAGAAGAGGGAAGCCAGGGTTTACCTTTCAGTCTGGGAAGGAGAGCGTTAAACTGCTTCATGGTTTCCTTTTTCCCTGCCCAGAGATACACATTTATTTGGATAATCCCGGCCGGAGACTCCCTAGGGCCTTGTACAACCCTGGGTGGGCCAGGAGCTGCAAGAGGGTTTTCTTTTTTTCTCCAAGTAAAGGGAGACTCAGTCTTCCAGCTTCACAAGCCTATTGGCTAACTTCCCGTCTCTTTTGAAAGCTCCACGGGCAGCCAGATGCTAGGCAAGGGCCAGACAGGGCTGTGGCCACCATCCCCGCCCTGAAGGGAAGGAATGCTCAGATGCAAACTTGGACAGATGCTTAAATAAGGAAATGAAAGGATTGTCTGGTATTGATTTCTGCTAACCCAGCATCAAAGCTTGGAAATACCAGAGCTCACACAGTAAAGCTCCAGAAAGAAGCCCTTTGAGCCATAGAGTTCGCTCCTCCATCCATGTGCATCTTCCCTGTGCCAAGCCCTGTGCTGGGGGCTTGAGACCCGGGGATGAGCCAGGCACGCTCCCTGTCCTTAGAAAGCTCACCATCGAGTGGGAAAAAGACAAAGCAATCAATGTGGGGCACTGATCAGCAAGATAGCAATAGGACCAGAGAATCTAGGAGCCCACTGGGGCACCAAACCCAGACTGGGGATGGAATAAGAGGAGGCAGTGGGGAGGAGATAGTCAGGGAAGGCTCCCAGGAGGAGGTGATGTCTGCTTGAACTGAATCATAAAGAGAACAAGTTAGCCAGGCCAGGCCCCTGTTCAGCACTAACAGGACAGATCCTCTGTGGGCCAGGGCCCTAAAGTCTCCCATTATTTGATGAAATTTTCAAGAGAAATATAAGTGCATTCGATCTGATACACTTATATGTGTTCTTCTCTTCTCTTAAAAAACATTCACTTTTACTGATACAGCAAACTTTTTTTTTTCCTTTTTTTTTTTTTTTTGAGATGGGGTCTTCTTCTTCACCCAGGCTGGAGTGCAGTGGCACAATCACAGCTCATTGCTGCCTTGACCTCCCAGGCTCAAGTCAGCCTCCCCACTCAGACTCCCCAGTAGTTGGGACTATAGGCACGCACCATCACGCCCGGCTAATTTTTGTATTTTTTGTATAGACAGGGTATTGCCATACTGCCCAGGCTGGTCTCAAATTCCTGGGCTCAAGGGACCTGCCCACCTCGGCCTCCCAAAGTGCTGGGGTTATAGGAGTGAGAAATGGGGACTTGCAAACCTAACCTCTTAATGAAACGATGCATATGGAACTATGTTGCGAGCTGTAAAGCTTGGTGGTGGTAATAAAACTGTTGTTGTTAAAAGGATGGCAGTAATCCCTGCCACATCACTGCTGGACTGCTCTTCACCCAGTGGCCCTGTTCAAGGTCACCTAGTCCAGGCTGCAGGACTCAGAGGACTCTATCAGTGCCCACTCAGCATGGCCCAGGAAATCTAAGGAGGCAACGTCTTACTGTGCTTTCTCTTTTTAAAGAAGGACTGTTCCTGGTGCTCCCTTGCACTATTGGTGGGAGTATCCACTCCAGGGAGGAGAATCTGACAATGCCTATAATTTTTAAATGTAGCACACATACGCTTTGTCTCACAATTTTACATGTATACAAACAAGTGTGGTTAAGGAAATGCACTGCAGCACTGTTTAAAATGGCAATAGACTGGAAATAAGCTAAGCTAAAGAAATTGTGCTATAGACTGGGTGTGGTGGCTCATGCCTGTAATTCCGCACTTTGGGATGCCGAGGCTGGTGGTTCATGAGGTCAGGAGTTCGAGACCATTCTGGTCAACATGGTAAAACTCCATTTCTACTAAAAATACAAAAATTAGCCAGGCATGGTGGCGCACACCTGTAATCCCAGCTACTTGGGAGGCTGAGGCACGAGAATCACTTGAACCTGAGAGGCGGAGGTAGAAGTGAGCCGAGATCACGCCACTGTACTCCATCCAGCCTGAGCAACAGAGCAAGATTCCATCTCAAAAGAAAAACAGAAAAAAGAAATGGTGCTATTGTGCTCTAGCCATAAAATGGGAAACCATTAAAGGCCATGAATAAAAGAGTTAGATCCACACCTACTGAGAAAAAGCAATCTCGAAGATACATTTTTCAGTGAAAAAAGTTCAGAACAAGTGTAGAAAAAATGTTTGTAGATCTTTTTCCCATTAAGAAAATACAGGGGGCAGTGCATGTATCCATATCACACATCCACAAACATGCAGAGATTTTCAGGAAGGTCACACAAGAAATGGGAGAGTACTTGCCTCTAGGAAGGAAAACTGGGGGAATGGAGAAAGGAAACTTCTTCCACACTAAATTTTCTTTCCTTTTTTTTTTTTTTTTTTTTTTTTAATTAGCTTGGCTTAGGCTCAAATCCACTCTGTCTTGTCTTGTCTTTTTTTTTCTCTCCCTCTCTCTCTTTTTTTTTTTTTTTTTGAGACAGGATCTTGCTCTGTTGCCCAGGCTAGAGTGCTGTGGTGCAATCATAGCTCACTGCCGCCTTGACCTCCTGGGTTAAAGCGATCCTCCCACCTCAGCCTCCCACATAGCTGGGACCACAGCATGGTGGGGCGCACCACACTCAGCTAATGAAAATACATCGTTTTCTAGAGACATGGTCTCACTGTGTTCATCCCACTTGCTCGGTCTCACCCTATATTTTCTTATCCTACTTGAGTTATTTTTTATCATGAGCAGGCATTTTTTTTCAAAGAAACCTTTTCTTTTTCTTATAAAGAAAAAATATATATAAAGAAATATATATGGAAATATATAGATAAGTATGGGGGCAGAAATATACGTTTATATTTAAATAAATATATATGTGTATATATAAATAAATAGATATGTGTATAGTGTGTGTGTGGTGTTGTGTGTGTGGTGGGTGTGTGGTATGTATGTATGTATATGTGTGTATAAGTGCATGTGTATGTATGTGTGTGGTGTGTGTATGTATGTATGGTGTGTGTGGGGTATGTGTGTATGTGTGTATGGTTTGTGGTGTGTGTAGTATGTGTGTGTATGTGTGTATTTGTATATACATGTGTGAATTTGTATATATGTGTGTATGTGTGTGTGGTATGTATGTGTATGGTGTGTGGCGTGTGTGTATGTATGTGTGTGATGTATATGTGTGTATTTGTGTATATATGTGTGTGTGGTGTGTATGTGTGTGTGTGACTAAGTGTATGCGTGTGTGGTGTATGTGTGCAAAGGGGGTGTGTGTGTATTTGCTGTAGAGACCAGGTCTCACTATGTCGCCCAATTTGGTTTCGAACTCCTGGCCTTGAGCATTCCTCCTATCTTAGCCTCCCAAAGTGCTGGGGTTACAGGCGTGAACCATCCCACCTGGCCTAGTTTTTTCATAAAAAGACAAAAAATTCTTTATTAGAAATATATTTACAAAGTGAACTCAGTAAACCCGGATTAACCACTTCCTATGAAGACAGCTAAAAAGGAAAGTTTTTTTCTTCTCCATACAACATTGCTGTGAATTGGATTTCCTCAAGCTCACATACAATGCCCAACGCACACACTCATGCAAACCCCACACACTCCATGTGCAGCTGTGGTAACAAATGCAGACATTGGTACAACCTGACTGGCAATCCAGGCTCAGAAATGTGTTCAATGTTGCAGGGCCGGCAGTCTACTGTCAGGTAAGCAGATAAATCCAGAGTTCATCTAAGCTTTTTCTTCAACTTGCACAGTTTCACACCCCAGAGACCATCTTCTGCTTTATCGGTTATGACTGGAACTGCCAGTATCAGGCAAAGTGGCCCTTGAAGTGTCTGAGCCAGGGAAGCCATGACGGATGACTTCAGAGGTTGGGAATGTCAGACAGGTTTATCCAGGCCAAGGGGTAGCCGTCTTTGCTCCCGGTGTCACCGCTTCTACCCCTAACACCCTCGCACCCTGCTCCGCTGCCTCCCTGCATGATCTGTGGAGGAAGCTGGGGACCATAGGACCGTCTGACCCTCGAGCACAAACCGGGGCCTGGGCTACACACAGGGGAGGGGCCCAGGAGCAAAAGGTGTGTGGTGACCCTGTTGGATACTCATAAAATACAGTCACATTCTTCCAAAAAGATAACACAAGAGTTTTCATTACATACGCTGGCCCGATTCCTGCTGGTGACAAGAGTCCATGAGTCATTCCCTGCGAGTTTTTATGGCAACAATGTACAAATACCCTCTGGTCTGTAATGGTACCTGTGACTACTGAGCAATCCTGTGAGGAGTGGTGGAAAGAACCCTGGACAGGACTGGGAATCAGAGGCTCACTGTTAACAGATTCCCAGGTCCTCTGTTTGAATACCAGACCTTCTGTTCACAGCCTGGACCAGGAGGTGTTTTTCTCCAGCCTTTCCTACCATCCATCCACTCTGTGCTCTCCGGCTTTCACCCTTCCCCCAAACCCCATACACGCCTCCTTTCCCATTACAGAGCAACACACTCTCCCTAGAATATATGCACTCCCTCTAGCTGTTTCCTCAGTTCTACACGGCAAACTCCTACTCATTTGCCAAGTCCCACATCAAACCTCCTCTTCCAGGAAGCATTCTCAGACTACCCCCGTCATAATCAGTCATTTGCTTTTCTATACTCCTGCAGACCAACGTACAGACCTCTCTCTTAGCTCTTAAGATATTAATGATAATAAGGGCTAAATGTTTACTGATCACTTATCACAATGCTACACAGCCTTCTACACTTTACAAAGGTTACCTTATTTAACCCTCATGGTAACTCCATGAAGTAGCTACTCTTATTATCCTCATTTTACAGAGAATGCTACTAAGGACCAGAGATATTAAGTAACTTGACCAAGGCCACAGAGCTATTAGATACCTAGACAAATGCCTGGCACATAGTAGTTGCTCAATAGCCACCTGATGAATGATTAATAAGTAAATACAGAAATAATTACCTATGTGTCTTTACAGAAAGCTCAAGTAAGAACCACATCTTATTCATCTTCCAAACTATCCTGTCTGTCAAATGCCTGGTAAGGTGTATGGCACTGGAAACACCTGCTAATGAGCAAATAAAAGAATATAAGGGTAAACCAGTAAATAGAGCTCAAATCCCAGTAATGCCACTATCTTCAGCTTTCTGGACCCTGGTTTGTGGCCTGTTAAATGCAGAGCTTGCACATAACACCTGCTTAAGTTCCTTCTAGCATTAAAGATTTATATATAAAAATAACCAGAGTCCAAAATTTTGTGATTATAGCATTTCCCACACCAAATTACATATTGCAGGTTCTTCTGGGTTGTTTTCCTCAGGAACACTACTCAGTTGGGTGTGACATTTGAGTCCGGTGGTACCCTAATACACAAGTCAGTATCAATCCTGAAAGAGTTCATTTGGCTTGATCCTCAGCTCACCCTCATTCTTATCCAAACATAGTCATGCTGAGGGAAAGAATTATTAATATTCAGTGCCAATAAAACCCTCATAAATAATAATCAACAATAAACAATAATCCCAAGTGAGATTTTGTAACTGGCACCTGAGCCATTGCTCTAGAGAACTTTCAGGCCACTCTCCTTGTCCCCTGGCACCTCCACTAGAGCCCTTCCCTCTTCCCCAGTCTCTCACTGCTGTGACATGCACATGTGTACACATACACACACACACACACTCACTGGTGGCATGGAGGCAGGAGCATGGTGCTCAGCATATGGCAGGGGCTGATAAATGCTTGTGAAATGCTTAAGCCCAGACCCACTCCAGGTGGTGCTGAGACGCATCCACATCAGCACAAAGGTCGGGGTTCTGACTGAATTACATTTATTCCTGCTCTGCCTATGGCTAACCGGGAGCTTGGCTTTATGCCTGGTACCTGACAAAACTGTGTCATCTGGCTTAGCATTGATGATCAGCCACATGTATGCAAATGCCAGCATTTCTTCCTTGACTAATGCTCAGCATAAACCATGACACCAAAGGATGCCTGAACATGGTATGTGAGCAAGACAGTGTCTGTTCATGTTGGAAGAGGTGAGGACCCCTGTTCTGTGTTTTGACTCACAACAAGGAGTATAAGCACCGGCCTCATGGAGCTGGCCATTAAACACCCACACATGAATGTGATATGCAAGGAGCCTATATCATGGCCAGAATACAAATCAATAGTCACTGTAGAGGACACCCATTTTTTGTGTGATTTTTTTCCTTTCTTCTTTCTTTCCTTTCTTTCTTTCTTTCTTTTTTTTTTTTTTTTTTTTTTTTTTTGAGATGGAGTCTCGCTCTGTCACCCAGGCTGGAGTGCAGTGGTGTGATCTCAGCTCACTGCAACCTCTGCCTTTTGGGTTCAAGTGAGTCTCCTGTCTCAGCTTCCTGAGTAGCTGGGACTACAGGCACCCGCCACCACACCTTTGTATTTTTAGTAGAGATGGGGTTTCACCATGTTGGCCAGGCTGATCTCGAACTCGTGACCTCAAGTGATCCACCTGCCTTGGCCTCCCAAAGTGTTGGGATTACAGGCATGAGCCACCACGCCCAGTCCAGGACACCTGTTATTTATCTGTCTCACACTGCCACATCCTTGGGGACCCGCTCTTCCCTCATGTCGATCATGTGATGCCTGAAAGGGCTGCCAATCACAGTAACCAGTTCCCCTGGTTTTGGCCATAATAAATCCGGAGGTGGGCCAATCAGAATCCTTCTCAATGGTTTTTTTTTTTTTTTTCAATATTGACCTGGAAGAGACAGATTCCAGCCTTTTGGAATGGAGCTATAAAGATGTACAGGAGAGGCTTCAAACACGGAGAAAAATGTGTTTGTAGGAGGGAAGCATGGAGCCAATAGAGAGCAAAGCATCCAAGCATCCAAGTTAAGGCCCCGACTTAAAGTGTCTGGACCTTCCTGTTAATATGAGTCAATGATTTCCCCATTCTTTATGGTAATTTTGAGCGGGGTTTCTGAAAAGCACAGCTCAAGTAGCCTAACACAGTCAGAGTTCACACTTACAATGCATTCTCAAATGTATCTTCCACTCCTCAGCATTCAGGCGGTTTTTATGAGATGGGTTATCTCACATGTGAAAAATGTCCTTGTTCCTCCTCACAAGGCATAAAAAATCCTGGGCAAGAGGCACCTTACCCAGCATCCCTAACAAAAGGTGCTTTCTTTCCCTTTGTATCTCAGAAGCCAGTGGTGACCTGCCAACCACAAGATGTGATGACTGTTCTATTTCAAGCTACCAAAGCTTGTAAAATAGAGGCTGGCCACACTGGCTAGGTAACCAGCTAGTACATTTTGGAAGAAGGGTCTCCTCTTGGTGGTCAGCCCTCCATTCCATCGCTGTACTCACTGACTCCCTGTGACAATCTGTCTTCACATCACCAAGAGGGTCCCTCAGCAGCCACAGCATGTTGGGTATATGGGGCAATAGCATTCCCTAATAAAACCAGAGCTCGGAAAACCCTCTGTGAGAGAACATAGTGCAACTGGGCCACCTGACTTTTATGGAACTTTTAAAAAACAGAAGCCACCATATACAATTACTAAGAGGGGTGACACTTTGGAAGCTAAAAGCTTCCCCTCCTTTAAATCTGAAGAGCCACCCAGTGAACTCTGAACTATGAAACCACAACAACGAGGAAGGGAGGCACTGGGCAGGAGTAGCACCCAGGACACTGGTCTCACCTTCTCCTCCCCCTTCCTTTTCCCTACCTCCCCCATCTCTTTTGCCTAGCTGGAGCATGGCAGATTATGGGCAGGTACTGCCTGGATGGCTAGCCTGCTCTGGACTGAGGCGACTGGTCTGTTTCAACCTGATGGAATGCTCTTCCTATGTCCCGCAGTGTCAGTGTGCCCCAGGCTCACAGGAGCTTGGCAGCTGTCTCCCCTGGGGCAGTGGAAAGCAGCATATCCCATGGTGGACTCAACAGCTTCTCATCACCAAAACAAAAACACAACAGTCCCGATTGCCATGGAGAGTTCAATCCTCTTGTCCTGGGATTGGCACCAACTGGAATTCCTAGGGTTCTAGCTGAGCTACCTCCTGTGAGGTCTAAATACAGCACATTCGATTTTAACCTAAACACACAGCCTGAACCAGTGCTCAGGGCTGATAGCCCCCAACGGCCACCAGGGAAGTCAGCTGAGAAGCCTGCACTCTCAGCTGCCCATCTGGTGGTGGGCATTTCACAAATGTCAGAGAAAGGTTGTGATAGTGAGCCTATGTTTGCCGATGCTGTCTATGGCCAAATGATGGGGGATGCAATCGGTTAGTGTAGGCTTAACTATGAGTGCGGCCCTAGGTACAGAAATGCATCCTGAGGAAGGGAGTGGGCAGCTGGAGAATGCAGGGGTATCAGGTAGAAGAGAAAGAGACAGGGAGGAAGAGGCAGTAAGGACCCAGACCTATTTCTTAGCCAATTAATTCAAAACCAGGGGATCTTTCTAAAATGTCCACACCCAGGGAAACACAACTCTCTAACTATGCCTCTCCCTGAGATTTAGGACTTAGGCCCTAGAATCAGATGGACCAAGATTGCCCTCTAGTTGTGTGACCTTGGGCACAACTGACTTCTCAATTTCCCCATCTCTAAAATGGCCTGAAGGACTACTGGAGCTGTTCATGGAAATCATGGCCATAAAGTACCTTGTACCTAGAAGCTGCTCAATAAATAGCAGCTACCAGAAGTAGTAGTAGTGGCAGCAGGAATAATAGAAGTGGGGGTAATATCAAGCATTGGCTTCTCTCCCTCAACTTTGCCTCTGGCTTCCCTCCCTTGGAGACAGCACGAGTGGAGGGAACCTCCCAGCCAGGAAAAGCTGATGCTTCGAGACAAAGGAAACCTTTACCAGAGGAAAACAATGCAACATCACACCCACACCCAAGAACCTTAGAGTGCCAAATGGCAACAGCTTCCTAACCTCCTAAATGTCAACCCACATGCCCTGCAAAGGTAAGACTAGGAGAGTTTATCCTTACCTTGGTGTTCGTGCACGACTTCCCTCGCTTATACTCCTTGTGGGAACCACGCTTATCCAATTTGTACCACAAGGCTTTGGCTTTCCAGGTGGTCACCTTGGACTTGAGCTTGGAATAAAAATTTCTGTGGTCCAGAGGGTCTAGGTCCAGGTGTCGTGTAAGGATGTTGAAGGCCTGGAGGGTACCTTTGCACGTGGATGCCTGGACAAAGTTCTCAAAAACCTGCCCCGCCTGGGCCTGCTTCTCATCCTCGTTTTCCCCCATGGTTCAGGAGTCGTGTGTGGCAGTGGTGTGGCAAGGACACAGGCGAACAGCATGAAGTATCTGGAGAAACGTCACACCTGCAACAGTAGGAGGAGGCAGAGGTCAGCTTTGGACAATGAGGGTAGGGTGGGGGATGGGTGCTGAGAAGTAAAAATACAATTTCTTTAAGACATTCAAATATTAATCATACTATTTAGTGTTCAATACTAAACATAAACATTTATAAAAGATATAGAATTGTGCCTTTTGGCCTGTCAATGTGGCATTGCAGGTAATCTCTCCCCATACTCTACTCCTCTCGCTGGCTGAAAAGTACCACACACTGCACAAGGCGATGCCCTGGCTAATGACAATAGTACCTGGTCAGTCTTGCTCTGAGTCAAGTGGTTCTGCAAACAGTTACTAGGAAAAGGGAAAAACTCCCAGAAAAGTACCCTAGATATAGCGCCATTGAAAGTCTATCATTCTTGGTGCTGCAAGTTGGTTGGCTGATGTGAATATAACCCAGCCACAATTCGCTAATGAACAGACAGAAAAAACTCCAAAGAACATCTCTCTAGATTTCATGACTGCCCACCTCTCCTTAGACACCCAGCTTTAAAGTCTTTCTTCCTTAGTTACCAGAGGGCAGGGCTTTCCACTACACACATGACAGTATCTTCTCAAAATTTCTGCTCCTGGTATCGCTGGAAGCACACCATCTACCTCAGTCAGACTCACAGACAGACAGAGACACGTGGACCTCCTCCGCCTGTGCAAACGGGGCCTGTGCTTTGTAAGTCCAGGCTGTGAACTATTTGGAACAAGTGCTTCGGCTGATGGAAGGGAAAAATGCGATGGGTGCTCATTCACATCCCAAAAATAGCTTGCCTGGGCTTTGGCCATGGTCCTTTCTGCACCATTCTAACCTCAGACTTTTCTTAGAAAAGTCACTTAAGTTTCAAAGGAACAAAAATAAAGTAGTGCTGATTTTCCAAAGCACTAGCTGTTTTTCCAGAATCCAAAGCTGGCGCAAGGAGACAAATGTGGAGAAGCTGGGGCTGACCCAGCTGTCAGGAGGGCTGGAGGGGTCTCTGAGCAAGAGGACACAGCAGACCGAACTCCACCAAAGAGGCCTGCAAGGGGAGGTCAGCAACACACAGAGCACAGGCCTCACGGCAGCTCTGCGCTCCCCAGAGGGGCAGTGTTTATCGTGGACAAGTTCGAATAGTGGGAAGGTTTTATGATACCAAAAGCAGAGAATGGTGTTTATCTTCCTCCTTAATCTCTTACTTATTCACTCGGCAACAATTTTTGGTGCGTTAGCAAGAGTTGGGCACCACTCAAAGGGCTGGGAATATGTAGGCTCAGGCCCTGCCCACAGGGGAAGATGGATTACAAGACCACAGGCAAGTGCTTGTGGAATATGAACCAAGGGCATAGAAACCCAGAGCAGGCGGTGTCCAACAGAGCCTTGAGGAGTCCAGAGGGGCCGCAAAAGGGAAGTGTCAAAAGGGTCCCGGGAGGCACTCAGTAGATGTGGTAATGCACGCTGCATCCCCCACAGGAGGCAGCTTTGTACCTGGGGAAATGTACCAGTTTAGAAAATAGTTTTGTAAATCAGTTCTCCAAGTTGCCAACTCCTCCTTGTCTAAAGTCTAGTAAAATTTATTTTACTAGAAGACTGGGCAGTGGACATTCCAGGCCATGGAAATACCCACACAGGGATGTGAGTGTGGAAAGAACAGGAGAGTGGTAGAATGACAGCATGTTCAAGGTTCAGGATTTGTGAGGACATGTGGTGGGGATATCCAGCGCACATGGTGGCAGATGTCCCCTCCAGGCCAAGGAGGGGGCCTGGCCTCTCCAGTGGGTGGTGAGGCGCAGGAGACAGAGCAGCAGGAAGAGACAAGTCTTTGGGAAGATGAGAGGGCAGCAGCAGACTGGAGGAGGAGGCTGGAGGCGAAGAGGCAGCTAAGGGGCTGTCCAGGCAGCAATGAGAAGAGGAGCTGGAAGAGAAGGGGGAAGAACAGCACATGCAAAGGAGCATAGGAGCCCACTGGGCACCACCTGCCAGGAGGAGCCTGTGGGGCAGGCAAGGTCTCAGACACTGGATGCCCAGACTTGGGGGTGAGGGGATCCTAGGGCCCTACACTCCCTTCCCTCTTTCCCGGAGAGCTGCTGAGGTGCCTGGCACTGAGCTTGGCTGAAGGGAGACTAGCACTCATTCCCTGCTCAGGCCTAGCCAGCTTCCCTGCCCTACCCAGGCTGGTTCCTCCATGAGGCCTTACCCAGTGACCTCGGTCTACGACACTCAACAACTTCAGTAGACTGAGAAAGCGGGCTCTGTGCCCTGCCTGGCGCGACGAGCATGGATTCCTTCACAGATGCTCTCTGGGCTCTGTGAGCGTCCACTCTGCTCACTTGGACATGACTCACATAAACACTGCCTCCTACTGTGTCTCCACTTTCCCCATGTGCAATGCTTGCCACCCAGAGAGCATAAACAGAAGGCGGGACTCATTTGCTTTGCAGAGCGTATTCACATTCTCAGTCTTTATCTATCTTTGGAACCACTTCTGTGCCCAGCATTGAACAAAGGCTGCAGTGGCTGGCCAACAAACACAAGGCTATTTGAACTTGCCTGCTACACTACAGTCTTTTCTGAGGACAGGCAAGCGGTACAGAGAAAACTGTAAGGCTTCAGAGCTATTGCCTCACATAAGCCACTTCTGATTCTCGGTTTCCCTACCGTAACAGACAAATTATAATCTCATCCTTGCAGGGTAGCTGTGAAAGGCAAGAAATGTGGATGATGGCAGAGCCGGGTCCCGGGAGGCACTCAGTAGATGTGGTAATGCATGCTGCATCCCCCACAGGAGGCAGATTTGTACCTGGGGAAATGTACCAGTTTAGAAAATAGTTTTGTAAATCAGTTCTCCAAGTTGCCAACTCCTCCTTGTCTAAAATTATGAACAGTTTAGAGGCATCAAGTCAAACAATAATTTACAAACTGGAAGAAGCTGTCTCCTCTGCACCCCAATGGCCACCCCTCCTCCTCCAGAAGAAGAATGAACAACTTCGTCTTCGGGTTCCAGTGGAAAAAGAGCTAAAGGTGGTGCTGGTGCTGAGGGCTAGATAGGCGTGGGAACTCCAGGAACCAGTCCTTATCTAGAGTGAGAGAAGGGGAGGTGGAGGGAGATGATGGTTCGACAGGAGAAGATAAGCGCAGCTTGGATGTGTAGCCCAGCAGCCCGTACCAGGCTCAGACTTGCCACCCTGGATCTAAACACCCGTCTCACTCTTTACAACTGGCTTTGCAAGTTAGGTCATAGACCTTAAAAATGACTCTCAACACCCATGGCGGGTAGCTTTCCTCATGGGATTAACATCAGAATATTTCGAGTCAGGGCAGCCTGAGTGTGAATCTGCTCTCAAGCACTTGCTAGTTGTGTGACCCTAGGCAGGTTGTCTCATCCATCTTGGCCTCAGTTTTCTCATGTGTGAAATAGGGATAACACAGGCTTCCCTCAGTATCCATGGGAGACTGGTTTCAGGATCCCATGCAGATACCAAAATCCATAGATGCTCAAGTCCCTTATATAAAATGATGTCATGTTTGCATATAACTTACACACATTCTCTCTTATACTTTAAATCATCTCTAGATTACTTGTAATACCTAATAGAAGTTCTATGTAAATAATTGCCTTGCATTGTTTAGGAAATAATGACAAGAAAAAAGTCTGTACGTATTCAGTACAGATGAACCATCTGTTTTTTTTTTTTTTTTTCCTGAATATTTTCAATCCACAATTGGTTGTATCTGTGATGTGCGACCAATGGATATAGAGGACCACCTGTTCTCACTTCATAGAGCTCTAAGGAATCAGTGAGATCACATATGCAATAACCAATACTCATTATGATTCTTCAAACAGCCCAAACATCATCATATCAAAAGGAAAGGCAAAAAAAAACATCATTCAAGACTACTGAGACTAGCTTTCTGGGTCAAGGAGTTATATATAGGTTGAGTATCCCTTATCTAAAATGCTTGGGACCAGAAGAGTTTTGGATTTCTATTTTCTTTCTTTGTTTTTCAAATATGTCCATCATACTCACTTGATTGAACATCCCAAATCCCAAAAATCCAAAATCCAGAAGACTCCAATGAACACTTCCTTAGAGCGTCATGTCAGCACTCAAAAAGCTTCAAATTTTGGAGCATTCCAGATTTCAGTTTAGGTATAGTCAACCTGTATACTTTAAAACTAGAGGACAAAGGCCTTCCATTTAGAAGATCTGAGTTCAAACTCACTTCCTCTCTGTGTAGACTCGGACAAATCATTTATCTTTTGGGTTTTAGTTTCCCGTGTATAACTAGGGAACCTCATAGAAAGTAGTTTTGGTAATGAACTGAAAACATACAGAATTCAGGATAGTGTTGGGAATGAACTGGGAAGGGCTGACCTAGCACTTAGAAGGACTCAGTGAGTCTGAGCTTCAGGTCTTTCTTCCAGAGAACTGGGGTGCAAAACCTTTGGTGGCTATCCTTCCCCTCACCCCAAAAGAAGGTAGTCAGGAATTTTTTTTAAATCAGAGGACCCTAGATAACTAGCTCTTATTAAAGTTTTCCTTGTTAACCACCACCCAGCTGTTGTCTTTTTGAGGTTTGATGTGCAACAGAAATAAAACCAACTAGACAGAAATATAAGGGTTTCTGTATTTTCTGGGAAGAAACAAGAAGTGATGCTTTAAGTTTCCAAGAATAGCCTTGAAGCAATTTGGTTTTTGCCAAGTGGAGTCTCTTATTTGTGGTTCTTCTGCTCCCCTGCCTATGTGACTTCATGAGTTACAAAGCCATTTCCTTTCCCTGCCTCTAGCTGCTAAAAATTAAAATTTAGGGCCTCAGATTGCAGGCAACAACATTGGTAATGGGCTAACCCCACTAAATCTGAGAGTCAAGCTCAAGGTTTATGTAGAGTCCCTGAGCACCTCTCCAAATGAGAGGAGGGGCCTCCCCATCCCGGTCTGCGGGTGCCTCAAAGTTAGGACTCCCACGCTTCCTGCCTTCCCTGAGCCTCTTCTCCCAAATGGCATATCAGACAGTGCAACCAGGCTTTCGATAAATGATGGAATTTATACAAACTTAAGGAGAGATGGGGGTGGACACTAGGCAGAACCTTCCCACAAAGCAGCAGTTTGGCCCAGGAGAAAAGCTCATTCTTCAACCCACCCTTGAGGCTCACAGACAAAATCTGTTTCAAGGTCAATGCAATCTAAACACAAAACCCTCTTGCCATATATACTGCCAAGCAGCCCTGTTCAAACTTTCCCTCTCCAAGCTCTATATCACTAAGGAGCTCTGGAGCAAGGCCCAAGTTTCTTGACAATGAAGTGGGGTGTTCACCCCACACTCACAGGGTGCTCAGGAAACAAAAAGCTCCAGTTTTAACTCTCGCACACAGAAGACCCTCAGTTATGGCCATCTGAATCCAACACCTGAGATGTGGCAGGAGCCAGCCAGGGGCTCAGCAGTGGGAGATGCCTTCCACACCTGGTGCATCCCCACAGAGCCCACCATGGGCAGGAACACCTGACTCCCAGGTGGGGCTGACAGACCCTATCTTCCCATTTGACCCAGGAAGGGCTGGCTTTCCACCTACCGGGGCACTAGGCACCCAATTTGACCAAAAGGAGCACTTTCAGGGTTGGGAAGGGACTGAGAGGGCTACCTTGTCTTCCTGGTAATCTCCTTCCATCCAGGTGTCCCCCATCCTTGACTCGGTCACTTCCACAAATAGAGGAGTGTGTACTGCCTCCTGGGGCTGCCTGCTCCACCCTTGCCTCCTCTGGAAGACAGCCTCAGTGAGATAATTCTTCTTAGTCATTCCCCAGAGAGATAAGTTCCACTTCTCCAAAGCTTTCTCTACTACTCCTGAGTGTTGCCTTGAGATCACCTCCAGGAAGCCAAGCCCCTTTCCATGCGCACTGAAGGCACACATGGAGAGTCCTCTTATACATGCTGTCTGAAACCCCTACTAGGAAAGGCCAATGAAAGAGCACCCAAGAGACTCACCATGAAGCTCAACCAAGTTTCCAGGAGGTAGCAAGGGCCCAAACCTTCCCTCTTTTGCCACTTAGCCCCAGGGTGGGAGTGCTGGGGAGAGATCCCAGGTCCACTGCAGGCCCTGGCCTTCTATGCCTGCTCCTTCGCTGAGAACCCAAGTTCTTTGGCTCTTGCCCTTCTGGCCTCAGCCCTCTTCCCCACTTGTTTTCAATGGTTAGTGGACTCCACTGGTCTAGCTTGAAGGGGCCTCATACATTTCCCCCTTCCTCACCTCATCCATTGCTTCTTATAGCCACTCAACAGTACCAGGCCCTGGGAAGTCCCAATGAGGCAGTGCCCACCCTCCAGGCCTCCCCTCCTGGCATCAAGAAACACCTGTATGCTGACCAGTCACAGTGCTTGGAATGGCAGAAGGAAGCCAATGTCATCAGGGCCCAGTACCAGCCAGGCACTCTCACCAGTGTTAACCTAAGGAATCCTCGCAACACGTCTATGTGGACGTGGGGGAGGTATGACTTTTTTCTTTCTTTTTTCATTTTTATTCTGTAAAAAGCAAAGGTCTTAAAAAGAGAGAGAAATAATTGCAGAACTTGCCTATCTTCCTTTTCTGTAATGCAACTATGTTTGCTATGTGTGATTATTTCATGTATGTATATATGTATGCATATGTGTATGTATATATGTGTGTGTATATATGTATGAATGTGTATATATGTGTATGTGTACATGTGTACATGTGTGCATGTTCGCAGGAGTGTACACGTGTACACGTATGTGTATACGTGTGCATGTGTGTATACATGTGTTTGTGTATATATGGGTGTGTGTGCACACATGTATGTGTATTCACATGTGTGCATGTACATGTGTATGTGCAGTGTGTGTACATGTATGTGTATGTATATGTGTGTGTGTAAATGTACACGTATGTATATATGTGTGTATGTGTACATGTGTACATGTTCGCAGGAGTGTATATGTGTACACGTATGTGTATATGTGTGCATGTGTGTATACATGTGTTTGTGTATATATGGGTATGTGTGCACACATGTATGTGTATTCACATGTGTGCATGTACATGTGTATGTGTAGTGTGTGTACATGTATGTGTATGTATATGTGTGTATGTAAATGTACACGTATGTGTGGTGTGTGTGCAAATATATCATATACATATATATCTAAAATTTTCCACAAGGATTTCTAGCCAGCACTCCATATCTTCATCTGTACCACTAAGTCTCTCTTCAAGGACCTTCTAAAACAGGGAAAGCCTTTGAGGTGGAAAGAACTCTGGCCTAGGCATGAGGAGACCTGGGTTCAAGCCCAGCCCACCCCTTGCACTGCCCACGGAGGGACACTGACAGCTGGCACTCACAGCGTACCAGGCCTTTACCACCCTGTCTCATTTCACCACCCTTGTTTGATAGAAGACAGCTTTACAGAGGTGAAAAAATGCCTCCATATCATGCAGGTAGCTAGTGGGGATGCTGTGAAATGAGCCCAGGCCATTTCACTTTGAAATTCATGCTCTTAGCCCAAGTCCATATGAGCCATATATACAGAAATAGTATGGTCTTCCTTTTCTGAAGCTGCTGTGTAAATTAAATCAGTTAACTTCTATTGTCTCTCAAGTTATTCTGGGCTTGGAGAATCTACAAGTATCAAATAAGGCATGGTCTTATAAGTCATGGTACAACCAAACAAGTATCAGGCAGCCCTTTAAAAATAATATTTATAAAAACCATTTAATCCATAGGAAAATGCTTATGCCATAATGCAGAGTGAAAAGAGCAGGATATGGATCCAGGAAGTCAATATAATTTCAACTCCATAAAATAATGTCCAGTGTCTATAGGAGAAGAGAAATAAGCCAGATGTGAACAGTGGTGATGTGTGTGTAGGATCGCATTTCAGACAGCTGTTAGTATACTTTTACTCTATACTTTTCTGTATTTCCCAAAGTTTCTACCAGGAACATGCATGACTTTTACAACCCCTCTTACATACACATTCCAAGGCCAGGAGTCTTCTCTCCCTGACTGGCCATCTTAACAACAGGAGGTGGGCCTCCTGTATCTTATCTTCTCCAGGCCTAACAAGTGCTCAGGGCTGGGTGGAACTCAGGGCCTGGGCCCTTCGTGACTATACAGCACTAGCAATGTGATCTTTCTCCAAAACAGAAAGGGTCATCCTGAATGAAACACTGACATTGTGCTAATTTAAGGAATTAGCTTAAATGTTGACAGGTCAGGGCCAAGTCCCCCAAGGCTGTGTTCCTTCTAGCCACTTCACTCGAGGGACTACAGGGCCCTTGCGTCCAGTGCAGCAGGTGTCTTCCAGAGCCCATGCTCTCCCACCCACATACCAGAACAGAATGGGGAAGGCATTGCCTCCGACTCAAATCTCAGCTGTGCCTGCAGGATCCTCTGCTGGTGAAGTCCCCAAGAAGGAAACCTGTGTACCTGGTTGACAAAATAACATACATCTTACCCCACACGCAGAGTTCATCTTACCACCAAAAACTTTGCAGATGCTTCTGCATGTGACCTGAATCATCTTGATCCCACATTGGGTGCCCAGGAAAACTGTGAACTGCGAATCCCAATTTCTAGGAGGCCAGCCTATCTCAAAACTAACAGTGAGGGGTGCCCACAATAAGCAAATTCATAGAGACAGAAAGTAGAATGGTGGTTACTAGGGCCTGGGGGAAGTGGGGAATGGAGAGTTATTATAAAATAGGTACAGACTCGAGGTCACGAGTTTGAGACCACCTGACCGACATGGTGAAACCCGTCTCCACCAAAAATACAAAAATTAGCCAGGTGTGGTGGCACGTGCGTGTAATTCCAGCTACTGAGGAGGCTGAGGCAAGAGAATCGCTTAAACCTGGGAGGTGGAGGTTGCAGTCAGCCAAGATTGCGCCACTGCACTCCAGCCTGGGTGACAGAGTGAGATTCCATCTCAAAAAAATAAAAAAGAAGTGCCAACTTTCAGTTTATTCTGTGGAAGGACAGTAGTGGTGGTTGCATAGCAACATGAATGTACTTAATACCATTAAATCTTACACCTAAAAATAGTTCAAATGGGCCAGGCATAGTGGTTCATGCCTATAATTCCTGCTCTTTGGGAGGCAAAGGTGGAAGGATCGCGTGAGTCCAGGAGTTCAAGACCAGCCTGGGCAACACAGTGAGACTCTGTCTCTACAAAAAACAAAAATTAGCCGGGTGTTGTGGGGTGCGTCTGTGGTCCCACTTGTGGTACTTGGGGAGCTGAGGTGGGAGGATTGCTTGGGCCCAGGAGGTCAAGGCTGCTGTAAGCCATGATCATGCCACTGCACTCCAGCCTGCGTGACTAGAAAAAGAGCCTGCTTCAAAACAAACAAACAAAAGGTTCAAATGATAAATTTTATGTTATGTAAATTTTACCACAAAAACAATAATAAAATGCAAACCAAAAAAACCCCTACCACCACTACCACCATCACCACCTCCTATAAGTGGGAGCTGCCCAAGGCCAGGGAATAGAATCTGTGGTCTAATTAAAAATCTTGCTAACTTTCTGAAATCCTTTTGAGTTAAAATACAATAAACAAATCATTAGGTCAATGAAAGATATTTGCTGTTTTTTATTGGTTCAATGAAATATTTTTTATCTTTTTTTAAAAGTCATCTAGGCTTCTCTCATTCTTTCCAAATCTCATTTGACCTCAGGAAGGCCACCAAAGCTCAGCCTTGCCAAGTTCCCCATTTTTATCTCCTATTCTGTCTTCCCCAGACTCACCACAGGTACACTCCTCCCCCACCACTCGGCACCTGTGAGATATCCTTCAGTACCCCAGGGAAGGTTGGGCACCAGCTCCCTGATCTTAGCTCTCAGGGCCTAGCATACATCGCCCTACCCAGGAAGAACACTCAGATCCTGTGTTCCAACAATTCCTATACAGAGTGGGTGGCACCCTAAATAAGCATACCCATATTGCTCCCACATAAAGCAGATGGGGCCACAGGCACACAAGCACTACTGTCTTGCACACCACATCAGGGATGTAGTCTCTGGTCTAGACCTTTGATTCTTTTTATTCCTTTTTTTTTTTTTTTTTTTTTTTTTTTTTTTTTTTTTTTTTTTGAGGCAGAGTCTCGCTCTGTCACCCAGGTTGGAGTGCAGTGGTGCGATCTTGGCTCCCTGCAACCTCCACCTCTTGGGTTCAAGCGATTCTCCTGCCTCAGCCTCCCAAGTAGCTGGGATTACAGGTGCCTCCCACCAGGCCCGGCTAATTTTATTTTTGTATTTTTAGTAGAGACGGGGTTTCACCATGTTGGCCAGGCTGGTCTCAAACTCCTGACCTCAAGTGATCCACCCTCCTCGGCCTCCCAAAGTGCTGGAATTACAGGCATGAGCCACCACGCCCAGCTAAGACCTTTGATTCATGATACTCTCCTAACCTCATCAAACTCCAAAATGCTAGGATCTATAGATCAAATGAGAACAGCATCTAATCCATCAGTGAAAGCTCAGCTGAGAGGTGTCTTTGGAGCCTTGGTGGGTGTGGTGGAGATGAGCTAGCTCACCACCAGCTGGACTGCTCCTTCCTCCTGGACCCTTGCTTGCAGCTGTGAGCCCAGGTGACCAGGTTCTAAGTCACAGAATCCGAGCAGGAGCGGCGCATGCCTCTTCTAAGACCGACCCATAAGAATCCCCCATAGTGATTTTTCGTGCCTTTTCTACTTCTGCCAGGGCACAAAGACCTTGGAAACTGCGTGTTGAAGATGGTGAGCCACAAGAAGGAAGGGACCCCGTCCCCTGGATGCCTGCATGGGGGAAAGCCCTCTTTGACCAGAACACATGTTTTGGACTTTACATATGTGAGCTATAATGTGCAGTATGTGAAGTCACTGAGAACTGGGAACTTATCTCTTAGGCAGGAAGCATTACCCTAGCTAATACAGTAGGTGTTAGTAGTGGGTATGTCAAATTTGGCCTGGATCAGAAGGTATTCCTTCCCAAAGTGAAGGTCAACCACATGGGAATTAAGATGTCTCTTACCCCACTGTTGCAGGCCAACTTCCAATAACAACCAGGTCTGTCATTTTACATCTTACCTTCTATTAGTACCTCAGTGTCCTGCAAAAGTTGCCTGACCCCCGGAAATAAGCCTGCCCACCCCTCTACGTAGGCACTCACACATATACACCCTATCTTGAAAAAGACATCTTTTCCCTATTTGCAAATAGCATAAGACAGGAGACGGAGACTAGAACAGATAAGCTAGTTAATTTCCTTGGTTTCAGAAACACCCCCGGGCACTCAGCTCTTGAGTCCCTGGAAGCCAGTGTGATGTGGTGGAAAGAACATGGGCTTCTGAGTCACTAAGTACTCCTTTGAGCAAGTCATAAACAACATAGAGTTCCTGTGAAAAATAAATGGAGGGGTCTCTCACAGCGCTGGGTCCACAGATGAGCTCAATAAGCATCAGTTCCCGGGAAGCTATGTGGGGATAATTCCTACCACCTCAAGCTCTAGGTAGCCCAAGCCAAACCAAGGCAGAAATGGATGCATTTTCACATAAAAGGTGAGAGTAGCTCCTCCTCACCTTAACCAACTCTCTGTTATAGTAAGACGGCTAAAAACAGATTTTCCACCAAGTCTTTGCCCAGCACCCTCTTAATGGCACTCTCCAGGGGAACCTTTGTATCTAAATGGCACTATGTCTCCTGACTGGCTGAAATTAGGCCTTTGAGACTTGATACTAGTCTGGAGGACACAGAGGGATGCTGGGGAAGACATATCGAAGTCGCAGCCAAGTGAACTTGAAAAGGATTTCTCTATGCTTGTTCACTGTGTGCATGGCACAGCACCTGGAGCTCAGGACGACTGCAGAGCCGTCCCATCCAGAGCAGCTCACAGTCCAGCTATAGCTGGTGGAGTCTGTCCCCCAAAGATCCCCTGTTTTTTGTGTGCATTTTTTGTTTTTGTTTGTTTTTTTCAGACAGGATCTCACTTTGTTGCCCAGGTTGGAGAGCGGTGGTACGATCACAGCTCACTGCAGCCTTGACCTCCTGGGCCAATCCCCTGTTCAGAAGAACTGCACCATTTGACCTCATTTTTCTCAAATACCCTTAGAAAAAGTTCATTGCTCAACAAAAGTTTATTTTTGTTTCTCTGATTTGTGATTTATCAATACGAAGTCATTCCCCAAAATGAGCACAAATCCAACCAGTTAGATCTATATTTGCTTTTATGGGAGAAAACAAATAGCAACCTTCTTTCTTCCCTCACAGCCTAGGTTTCCTGATAGAATAGTCCAGCCGTGCAATGTGCACTTCCTCACCTCCCACTCATCCATCGAACCACCACAATCTGGTTTCTTCTCACAGGCCACCCGGTGCATCAGGCCAACATCACCACCAACTGCTGCTAAATGCAACTGCCACTTATGGGACCTTATCTTGAGGCCCCATAGAGAGGGCAGACCCCTCTCTAACTGCCCTGAAAATGAAGGTTCTTGTCTTCACTCTCATGGACCACCACACTCCTACAGTTCAACCTGTATCTGTGTCCCCATGTCTCTGCAGGCTGTACTTGCACCATGCAGCTCCCTGCTGCATTTCAGGCCCCTGCGTCACCAACAATTGGACATTCTCCTCTCACTAGCTTTTAGAGACCTCACGTGTGGCCAATTTCCCTTCTAACCCCACCTGTTCCTTCTCCTGCAGCCCCAGCCTCAGTGAGCAACACCATCTTGATTCTGTGGCCAAATCCTTGGAGTCAAATGTCTCTGCCCCTTTTCCCTCATCTTGCAGAGCCAGCCAGTCACCAAGTCCTGCCTCTTCAACAGCCCCATTTGCTGCCTCCCATCCTTCCTAGAAGGGTCAGGTCTCCGCCTGCTGTCACCTGGAACACTCAAAATCTCCTCCTCAATACCTTTCCTGCCTCCAGATTCACCTCCCTCCAATCCACCAGCCTAGTCCTCAAACTGTTGCCAGAGAGATCTTTATTTCAAAAATGTGCACTTGGTCAGGTTCCATTCCTGTTCAAAATCCTTCAACAGCTCCCTGACAATAAGCAGGGTAAAGTCCAAACATCTTAATGAAGCAAAACAAAAACTACCTTCATGATCTAGCCCTAGCCCACCCCTCCAGTCTCTCCTCTCATCACTTTCCCGCCCCCTCATACTCTAGACTCAGGAACCATTTGCAGTTTCCCGATAAACTGCACTCCGACACACTTCCACCCACATGCCTTTGCTGATGCTGATCCCTCTGTCTGGAATGCCTCTATCTGGACTCTGTTCACCTGTGAAAACCCAGTGGTCTTTAGGGCTGAAACATCAAAGGCAGCAGAGTGTCATAGGTCCCAGTTTGGACTCTGGAGTCAGGCAGACTGGTCACCAAACCCAACCCACCATTTACTAGGTGTGTGAGCCTGCAGGAGTTGCCTAACCTCTTTGAACCTCAGTTTCTTCATCCATAAAATGGGTATAATAACAGTCCTGACCCATTGGGTGACTTCAGGATGAAACACAGTGACGCCTGGCTGGGCTGCATCCTTAGCTGCACTGTTCTTCTTTGAAGCATTATTTTGCCCTCCCCAGGCCCCCTTTTCTACACTGTACTCTGGGGAAGTTTGTAGGATAGCTTTGCAAATACCCTTGCATTGATCTACTTGTGGCCCCTCCTACCTCACCTGACTGTGCGCTCTGAAGCTGAAGGCTGCAAGCCCCAGGGCCTGGTGCCCGTGCCCCTGGCAATGGTGGGTGCTCAATAACCACTGCTGGTAGATACAATCAAATCAAGAGTATTACACACAATACAGGGTATGTAGTGGCTAGAGTGTGGCTGCCCTTTGTCGACAACCCTGCCACTTCATCCAGGGCCTGGCCAGCTCTGACCTGAGCTACCATGGGCCTCCTCACTGATCTCCCCCTTCCCAACTCACCAGCTTCTCCTTTATCCTGTTCATAGAGCTCTCAGGGTTCCCTACAGCCCTTTTACAAGTCCAAGCCCTCCTGCCAGGCTCAGTGGGTTCCCACCCACCATCATGCAGCCCCCTCTTCCTTGTTAGGCTCAATCCCAAAGGCATTCAGGCTTACCCTGTGGCTGCCCTCACATCAGGTCTCTGCCTTACTTCTGCCCCTGCTCAAACCTCACCCATCCTCTGAAGCCCAGTCAGCTCCATGGTGCTAACTGAAAACCTACTACGAGCTGTGCACCCTAGGAGCTTCACAGTCTATTCAGGGAATCCAAACAAACTAACAGTTATTGGTAAGAGCTGCCGGGGAGGTGAGTGCCAAGACATGTGGATGCAGAGTTGGAAGATGGAGTGACTCCGCACCTGAGAGAAGCTCCCTGAGAACGTGGCATCAGGGCAGGATCTTAAGGGACTGGCTGGAGCATTCAGGTTCAAAAGCCCTCCACCACCCCGTCCCTTACCCACCTGTGTTCTTCTAACTCAGAGTCTACGCCTGAGCTCACCAAACCTGGCTGTCAGGCAGATTTGCCCAGGAAGTCTATGAAAACTCAGTTTCCTGGGCCTGTTCCCGAACAGAATCCCTGTAGCCTGAGGGCCAAGAGGTAAAGATGTTTTTAACTCCCCAGGAAATTCTGTTGATCAGCCAACTTCGGAAACCACTAGCCACATTCAATTCCATTCATTCAATTTCCTGATAACCTATATTGTGACCGGGGCCTTGCTAGGTGCCGTGGATGCCAAAGGAACAGGATGCTTCTTCCCATCTTCTGAGAAATGGGGGAGACAAAGAGTTCCCACACAGAGGTCACAGACCATGCCATTTGGCTTTTCCTTTAGCCTTGAACCTATCCTGTCTTCTGTGCATTAATCTTGTCTGGACAATCTAATGTGTAACCTTAAGGAAAGGCTGATATTTTTTATTTATTTTCTATTTCCCAGAGTATTCACCCCAGCTCTGGGTTCTCAGTTGATAACCAATATTTAAGATTCAAATAATTTCTGGATTGTGGTCTTTTATAGCTAATTCTCTCATTGATGAGCTGTTGACTGATCTTCATCTTTGTAATTCCAGTGCCAGTGTGGTGCCTGCTCCCAGCAGGCAGTACATTTGTTGAATGAATGAATGCTTACGAGTAGAAATCTGGCTCCGGAGGGAAGGAACTGCTTCCACGGTAGCACCTTTAGAGTTCACTTAAAAGAGTTCTAAATTGTTCATTTGAATTACAGACTACCAATTTCAGGATTAATTTCCTGATACACAATTACAGAAGCTTTCTTGCTTATATTGTCATTAATGTTATTAACAACACAAATAACACCTTCCTGGCTCTCAGTAGTCTGCTGGCCTCTGAGATGCTTGTGCACTCCTTTCATTGGGCCGTTCACCCAACTGGCAGTCCAGCTGGCCACGTCCCTCACCCTAGAGTCTGCACAAGGGCCTGTACACTGCATTCAGCCTTTATAAGCAGGTGTATACACCTGCACAGACAGGTGAGCCCTGCCTGAGTCAGAAATAACTAATGGGCTATTCAAAGCCTACCAAAATGTCAATACACCTGGGAAGTCAGGATCTAAGATTTCTATGTAAAATCACCTGTGCTGTAGAGAGGCAGCATGACAAAGGAAGAGCCCCATCATGAGGTTCCTGGGAGACCTGTCCAAGCATGGGACATTCAGCCAGCTGGGGTTGGCTAGGTATGCAGGGGTTGCCAGCAGAATGATTTCCCCTGCTTTCTCCAGAGCCACCATTCCCAGTGGTTCATTGTCACTATTGATGTTTGTTCATTTTAAGCCCTGAAAACAGGACTCATCATCTTGAGGTGATGTGGATTAAACATCGTCTGTCTTTCCAGGTCCCGGCCTAGAAGATGTCTTTATCAGGTAACTTCCTTTGTGCCAAAAACCAAAGGGGTCTTTTCTGAAGTGCATGCTGGGTCCTGACAGCATGCAGGCCACATAGTCTGAGGCCTGTTCACTTCCATTTTGTTCTGCTGGAAAACAGAAGGATTTCCTTGCTGGTCATTCATTCATTCATTCAACATTGATTACCATGTGCCAGGCAATGTACTGCATGAACCCAGCTTGACAGTTCTTAGGTACAACCTCAGGAGAGTGAACAGACCAGAAACTAGCAAGGTGAGACAGCTCTGAGAAAGGATTCCTTCCTTCATCAGGATGTGGCCTGAGAGGAGCTCTCTGCCCAGGGAAAATATGCCGCTATCAGAAGGCAGTTCAGACATCTGAACAGAAGTGAAAGATCAGGACAGTTTTGACCCAATCCTTTACTGTACAGAGGAACTGAAGTCTCCCAGGAACTTCTCCCCAAGTGTCTATAAAGCCAAGTAAGGTTACAGATGGCAAGTACAGAAATGCATGTCTGAGAAGACAGGGTAGAACCAGTCTCTAACTTACACTTAATTGCTGAACTGACTGGAGGAGGTTATTTGTCTGACAGGTTGTGTTTCACCTCCCTGGACTAGGCGCACGAGCACTAAGGTTTGAAAGCCCTTTAACATTTGCCTATTTGGTAATGGCTTGGAGGCTGCAGAACCATTGCAGTGTATAGTATGAGCAGTGTAGCTCATTGCCACATTGAGAGCAACGCAGACCTGTGTGGGACAGGCTCGGGGAAGAACACTGCCTCTCCAGGCCACACTCAGAGGCCACGTTCCTGAGAGCTCAGAGAGGCCAGGTCATAGGTTCCAGGGCCCAGAAAGGCCCTTGACCATTCAGGGGGTCAAAATGTCCCTTACCAGCCCCAAACTCCAACATCCAGAAGCCCCAGGGGAGGGGAGCCCCAAAGGTATGGCCCCGCTAGTGACTTCTCCCTGGTAGGAGGGAGACAGGCTCTCATCATCCTGATGAATACATTTCTGTTGGCTGCATAAAGACATTGGACTCTTTCCTTGGTATTTGGGCTCATGCTCTGAAAAACATGTTTACTAAAATAAGCCCCAACTGTTCCAAAAAAGATTTTTTTCTTTTCTCATAAAGATACAAAACCCAAGGGCAGCAGATAGGGACTGCTGATGTAAGACCAAGAAGTCTTAGACTCCAAATCACGCTCTGTTTATTGGTCTGCTCTTCTCCACAGAAGACAGTTCAGGCTCAAAGTTCAGTTTTCGAAACTCATTTCCTGGGGCAGACCTCGGCAAGGTATGCATTAAAGTGGGGGTGTGCAGGGACAACCACACCCAGGAGACAAGAGTTCCTGGAGCTCTCTCTCTCTTCCTCTCTCTCTCTCCACCATTATTCTTTCCACTCTAATGATCTGATATTTTTAAAAATTCTGGCTCACCCTCATGACAAATAATCTACTTCCTGGATACTTTTGCCTTGCAAATGTCATCTTTAAAAACAACTATATTTTTTGTTGGTCTTTATTTTTAAGTAGCTTTCTCACCCCAGAGCCCCAGCTCCTGCAGAAATATTGTGTGACCCTGTCTGGAATGCAAAACAATCCCTGGAGAGTCAGTCTGCGCAGGAACTCATAAGGGTGTTTGCTATCAGCTTATCTGGCAAGAGGAATCTGAGACATTTTAAATATGAACTGTTGGTGTGGCCTGTCCCACTCCATTCACTTTGCCCCATCAATAATCACTTCCACTCATGTGTGAGACACAAAATGCAGAAAACCTACACAAACTCTCTGAAAATGAGCCCCCAGCAGAAGTTCCTTTCTCTATACGGAAACATCCATCAGACAGCTGGAGAATTCATATTTGGAGAAGCTTTCCTGGTCTCTGCTAATGTTTCTTTCAATGAATCTCACCTAGCAGCAAGTGTTTTGCAAAGCCCTGGACAGTCTACTTCTGAACTCCCTTCCTCTCTCACTTCAGAGCTTCTCTCTCAATTGAATGTCTCATTCCTTGCACCCTCAGCTAAGAAGAAAGTATGCACACTACTCCTCCTTACTTCCAAAAACCAAATCAGGCCCTTTCACACTACCACTCAGTTTCCTTGGAGAACTCTCTGCCTCCTTTTCTGCCTGGCAACCTCCTGATCATCCTTCAGTACCCAAGTCTCACAGCCCTCCTTGGTGCAGGCTTCCCTGTGTGCTGCTCTCCTCTCAGTGCTTCCACAGCACTTGGTATGGCTCTTTATAATGATGATAAGGGAGCTATGAATGTCATCATATACATCTGTGCCACCACCAGGCCAGGTCACAAGTCCTAGGAGTAAAGGGACTAGATCTTACTCACTTTTGCATCCCAAGAACCAAGCCCAGAACCTGGCATTTGGAAGTCCCATATTAAATGTTTGACACTTCAGTCAATGCCTTGCCTATTTTTCCCCAGCCCTCCCTTCTGTGTGCAGAGAGCCATGTGAAATGTGGAGCCAGGAAAGGCTTTAGAGTCAGATACCCTGTGTTTCAGTCCTGGCCCTTGTGGGCAGGGACAAGTTATTTAACCTGTAACTGTCTCAATTTTCTCCCCAATATAACAGATAGACATGCCTACCTCTCAGAGAGCTGCTATGAGGAAAAACAAGGTAATATATGTAAACCTAGTGCTTGCCCAATGCAAAGTGCTCAAGATGCATTTCCTTGAGCTCAGCAGGAAGTGTTGGGTCAAATGGAGTTCTACAGAAAAAGTGAGTGGTTTCCATTCTGGTTTACGTGCCATCAGCATAGTGACAGGATGGCCAGCCTCTGACAGAAAGAGCCCCTCTCAGAGCAAGCGAGAGTGTAATCCATGCCCTTTGCTGGAGGTTCTCACAACAAGGCCTGCTTAGCAACAATGCTCATGTGATTTTGATTTGAATGGCAAACTCACAGGAGGATACTCCTGCTAAGGCTGGGCCATCATATAGCCTTCATTTCCTGTCTTGAATTAATCTTTCACCCCAAGACACATCATAAAACAGAATAATGGCAACTCAACAGTGTTAAGTCACTAAGTACAAATCAAAACAGCCTGCACATGAGAAGCCTAAACCTCTCCATGCTGTTGCACCCAGGTTTTATTAGGCCTTGATAAACAATGAGGTAGGAGCAGTGGGGGCCCTGCTAACACCTGAGGCATTCAAGTGCAGGGTCTAGGAGAAAAGAGGAAGGCACAGTAGCTGAACCCACATGAGGAGGCAACATGGAACTGTGGAGAGAGCCACTTGCTGGGAATCAGGAGACTTGGCTTCTGTCTCACTTCTATCACTGGCTTGCTCTATGGGTATGTTTGAGTCATGTCTCTGGGCCTCAGTTTCTTTACTAATAAATGAGAGAAGTGGATTAAAGGATCTATAGTTCTTTTCAGCTTTAATACTTTACAATTGTAAATGTTAGAGACAAATCCACCTTCCCGACCTAGCCTTTCCCCTTTTCATGTTGGTTATTCATCTGAGATATCTCTCATCTCTCACTGAGCAACCTTCTACCAATGCTATCCCCTTTATTTCTCCAAAGTGTCTGGTCACCGCTGATCACAAGGGTTGGCCAACTTGGGGCCATATTCTTAAGAACATATTGACTACCCTCTGATCAAACAAGTCAGTACAATCCAGGTACCCTGGGGCATCAAGGACTTGAAAATCCCAACAACCTTTAATTCCATTTTCCTCTGATACCAACCAACTTTCACTCCTTAGATCTCTAACAATCTCACCAGGTTAGAGTTTTCTCCCATGATGCTTGGCAGGAGACTAGGGCAGCAACAGGGAGTTCTTATCTGCACTCTGGCATAACTCAGGGTGGGGCAGGGGAGAGATGGCAAAGCTACAAAGGTCAGGATGAAAGTGCTTACAGAAGCAAGATCTGACTGCATGAGGAGGAGGTGATCTAGAGGAGAAGACAGTGCTAATCACAAGGACAAACTGAGAGAGGCACTGAGGACCAGGACCACAGAAGTCAAGGAGACTTCTTTAAGATGCCACCAAACTTCCACACCCCCTGACTTCCTGAATAAGAAATCTGAAGGCAGCTGAGGTTCTATGACTCGCCCAAGGCCACATAGCTAAGCTGTGGACAGCCAACACCAGAACATGGGTCTCTTGGTCTCAGCCCACTCTTATTTCAACTCTATTCTGTTGACCTCAAGAGTCTAACGAGGCCAGCTGGATCCCTTGCAGACTCTAAGAAACATGACCCAAGTGTCACTTAGGAAAAGAACAGACCCAACAGATATTTTGATAACTGCCTTCCGGAGCCTATGAATTCTTTCCCATCTTGACATGGTTTTCTTGTTCTTTCTCCAGCCCTTGCCACAAAAATATGGAAAAGTTCAGAGGTCAGTGAGAAGGAAGAGGTAGGCTCCCTTGAACCTACAGAACCCTGCATATCTAAGATAATACACACCTGTCCCTCTTCCTCAGTCTAGAGAAGGTTGGTGGGGGAAGGGTAGAAGGAGGAGATGAGTGAACTGCCTGGAAGGCTGACCTGTTTAGGCCACAGGTATTATTCATGGGCAATTAGATGGGTCACTGAAGGTCTGTGACAACAAACAATAGGATCTGCTTCTGCCAAGGACTTCTCATAGATCAATGTCTAACATATCATCTCAACGTCAGGAGGAGGAAGCTCCAAGTAAAAGTCAAGAAATTAATTATTCAGTGTGCATGACCTAGTTCCCAGAGGTAAGGGTGGGTGAGAAGACAGCTCACCAGTTCCTTATCATGGCAAGAAACTCAAATATTCCACAGGGTAGTGTTCTCTTTGCTGCCAAAGAGGGTCCACTTATGGTTAAGAGTGGCCAAAAACAAAAGAGCCAAAAGTCACTCATTCCACAAGTGTTTACTGAGCTCCTCTTATGTCTCAGGCCCTCCAGGGATTTACTATGGTTGGAGTTCAGCAGAGGAGAGACATCATGGAATTTATAAACAGCAGGACTGGGCCATGCCCCAGCTCAGCCCTTAGACAGCTGCATTGCCTTGGGCAGGTTAAGCCTGCTTAAGGCAAATTTCTCATCTGTAAAATGGGAGAAGTCCACCTGCTTGATCATGAAGATGAAATAACCTTTATAAAACGTAAAGTGCAAAGAATATGAAGTGTAAACAATCATGATACAACATGACACACTTCCCCTGCCCTAGAGAAGTGTATAATTTGGGAATGCTTTGGAAAATAATCCGGGGTACCTATTTGGCAAGCATCACATTCTCTGTAATTTGGGGAGATTTTGTGTTTCACCCTGCCAATGGAGATGAAGCTGGCAGTCAGTCCCAGTCCTCAAGTCCAGGAAGTTGCAAGAAAAAGTGGAGTGAACACAGAAGAGTAGCCAGGACCCACCTGGCCCTGGGTCAAGCCTGGATTGAATGGATGAGCCAGGAGGGACCCAAGATTCCAAGGGGAAGAGAGAACAGCAGCACATGTGCTCAATCAGAAACAGAGCAGAACCAAAATTCATCTGAGGGCAACAGCATTGAGCCAGCCAGAACTGCTCACGCTCCCCTCCCCACACACATTTCAGACAACGTTGGAATTCACTGTTCATCGCCCGACCCTCCTCTGTGGACAAACTGTATTCTGTTTCTCCAGAGAGGGGACAGTTTCTCAGGCTGTGACAGACTGGCCAATCAGCTCTTTGTCTGGGTCTTTCCCCAGATACTAAGAATGAGAACTCCTGGAGCAGCTTTCCCTGAGGTCCAGTCAACCCCTTGTCATCCTGCCATTCAGGACTCCCGTGGACTCCTCACCCCACGTGATCCCTCAGCGCCCACCAGGCCAGCTGCCAAATGCCCTGACACACACGCTGGCTGCCCCTCCGCTGGGGCCTCCACCCATGCCCAGGCTTCTTGGATTGGGTCCTGATGCTCTTCCCTCACACTCACCTTCATCCTCCCTCCTCCCACAACTAAACTGAGCCTCTTCAAGGCCCTGCCAAGGCTCACATGTCCAGGGAAGCTCCCGGAGAGAAGGGTGAGTTTTATTCATCCCTATGTTCCTTCTAACTCATGGCTTTCTGTGAGTTCTTTGCCCTCCTGTAAACACAGATGTATGGTCCCAAAATGTTCTCTGATTGCTGTATACAGAAGCAGAGCAGAGGAGGAGGGAGGAGGGGTGCCAAAACGCCAGACTGGAAGTCCAGGGCCTGCATTTCGATTCTCCATTGGACACCAGTGAGTCCTGTCACCTTGAGAAAGTATCTTCAGGCCAGGCCTCAGTCTCCCTGTTTGGCAATGAGGGGTTTACTCTAAACAACCTTTCTAATTATAAGGTTTGACATTACAGAAACCAGGCTAGCCTGAGACACAGAAGACCTGGGTCCTAGGCGCTTATTAGCCTACCACCTGTGGCAGGCTATCCGACTCCTCAGACCCCAGCCTCCCCATCTATAAAATAAACGAGGATAATATGACCACCCCACTCAGGGCACAAGGTTCCCATGGAACACTGTCCGTGATAAAGCTTTGTGGACCGTAAAGCCCTGATCAAACCTCAGGGTTGAGACTCCTTGAGTCCACAAACAGCTGCTGGTCCCCTGTGATGTGCCTGGTACTGTACCTGCCGAGAATTGCTGCCTGGCTCAGACAGGAAAGCTAGAGTCTGGTTCCTTGCCCTCAAGGCTCCCTCAGCCGGTAGGTGGGACAAGCAGATGAATGAACCTTAACTCAGTGGTGTATCTGAGGCATGAACACAGCGCTAGGGGAGTGCAGAGGAGGCGGTGCTGACTCAGAGGGAACAGCGTGCCCTGGGCATAGCAAGCTGCCCCAGGATGGTGGGAACATCCCACACTTTCCTAAGCCTAGGACCAGCCCCCAGGAGCTACTCCATGGTAAACAAGATCCACCACTGTGACTTACTCACTGGATTCTCAGGCATCACAGTGGTTAAAGTCTTCTCTTTCTGGGATGAGACACACACAGGTTGCCATGATCCTTTAAAAACAAGAGCCCAACAATTAATGTCAGTGACATCATCTTAGTTTACGCCTCCTTTCTAGTCTCCTCCAAGAGGTCACGCATGCTTGTGCACTTTGCCTTGTGGGACACTTCACCCAGCAAGAGGAAATGGACAGAGAATCTCTCTCTGTGCTCCAACACATTTTGCACATGAAGAAAGGAATAGCAAGATGGCTAAACAAATTCTATTGTTGGCTGCAGTCAGGGCACCCTAAGGGCTTATCAGATCTCTACACAAAGACTTTGCTGAGGAGTAGGAGGGATCTGGAAAACAAAGCTTTATTCGCTGCTTTAGTAAAAACAGAAAGTGTCAGAATTTCTAAGCATGAGACACAATGAAAGTAAATCAAGCAGGTGTAAAACTTGATAACAAGTCCCCAGTGTGAAACTGGTCCCATTGTCTAACGCTGAGTAAACTAGGGAGTTATGAAAGTCCACCAGCTGATCATGGCTGAGTTTCCTAAACCAATTATTCTCTTGGCTTCTAGTGACGACCCACAATATTTGATGACATCCTATTGCTTCTGCAGAACATGCCTCTATACCTGTTTGGAAAACGAAGCCCAGAGTTACAAAATATTTCTAATGATTTACCTCCACATTAAAAAATAAATCAAAATGTTTAAGAAGTAACCTCAAGGGGACAAAAACTAACACAGTTGTGAAATTTGACATCTATAAGAGGCAATATTCATACTCCAGGGAGGTATATGCACACTTTGCTCAACAGAGTGGTGCCTCCACACAGACACACATACACTCTCACACACACACACACTCTCTCTCTCTCTGGCACACAAACAGCACACATCGTTAGCGTGCTGGGAGATGGGATTCGATTCACTGTTCAGAATTCTCAGCCTGTTAATGGGAGAGAGCCTACGAAGTGCTATGTACCGGTCACACATGGAACCATCAAGGGTGGAGACTAGACTTGCTTTATCTCAGTGGCTCCTCACAGACAGCAAACAGAGGCTTGCAGAACAGACGGCACTTGCCAAGGCCCCAGAGCAAGGCAGGATTGGAGCCCAGGACCGGCTGCCCCAGTGCTCATGGTTTTTCCCACCAAGCTGAGGGGAAGGTGTCCTGGACATCAACTCTGAGCATAGCCCTGGTGGGCCCACACACTGGGCGAGCCTGGCAAGTTCCAAGGGCGGCCACCTGGGCAGAAGCGGCAGCCCTGCCCGCCCGTCATCATCATTATCAAGCCCACACCCCTCGGGCCCTGTGCCAGCTGACAAACAGGCCAGCTTGCCTGGGCCACATTCTATCAGCCTGAGCTGCAGGCTCTGTGCTGCTGTTTCCAGCCAGAAGTCAGAGTGGCTAGAGGCCTTGACTTGTCTGCCCCCTGCTTCTCAAGGGGAGCTTCTGGGAGCCGTGGGTGGGGAGCTGGACATCCTGGTACAGAATCGCATCATTGGTCCAACCAGAGTTTCAGAAGCCAGGGACCCTGTCAATGCTTTCTAGATCTCAGGAACAGAAGTCCCTATCCACGCTAGGGCATTATGGAGACCAGCAGCAGGGACACGGGGCTCTTTAAGGTTCTGCTTGGGTTGTCTTCATGGTGGGTTGGAGGTAGGTATGACTGGACCAGGCTACAAGGGCTGACCACCAGTCAGATGCTCACAGAGGCCTGGGCACAGTGTCCGGCCACTCGAGGGACCAACTCGTACCCTCTGTCTGACCAACAGCCAAATACACTTTGAGCTCCCTGTAACACCAACAAATTGGAAGGTCCTAGAGTCCAATACTTTCTGGCCTTTGAGCGTCAGGGCCTCTGTTCCCTCATCTGTAAAATGAGGAGCTTGATACAATTGGTGATTTCCTCACCTGGGACCCCATTCAGTGGCCCTGCTCCAGGTACCCTGACTTTCAGAGACACCGACAAAACTACTTAGTTGTTGTAAGAGGGAGGGATTAACCTGTGCACAGGTATTGCCTTGGGTAGTTAACACTGCTACCTCAGCTAATACTCCCAGCAACCCTGTAAGACAGGTAGTACAGTATCATTACAGAGGGGGAAACTGAGGCATGGCCCAGCGAAGTACCTCACCCAAAGTCTTAATTAGCAGAGACCACAGCAGCCCTGGGACTGCCAATGGAGCTGGCCTGAGTCCACACCCATGCTCATTCCCTGACACGATATTTTCCTTTGTGCTCAACCAGAATGAAGAAATGCTGTCTCTCCGTGGACTTGCCATCAGGCCAGTGTCAAGCCAAGAAGCATGAGGTCTCTGCTCCCTCATGGGTCAGATTTGGGTGATACAGGGAAGGTTTCCTGTGAGATTAAGTGGGACATGACAGGCCCAAGTGACAGGAACTCCGGGAACCTTCCTCTTGGATGTTTTTCAAGTCTAAGTTCTTCCCCGAGGGACCCCAGCACTTGGACAGGACCTGGAGCCTCCAGGCACTCAGTAAATATTTGTTGAATGAAGAAATGAATAAACTCAGAGTTTCAATGCACTAAAGACTTGTTCAAGAACCATCTGGTGTAGGTCAGTGTGAGATATATCAAGACCAGCTAAAACCTCACAGCCGACCCCTCAGCAGCATGCAGCAGGTAGGGGTCTCCACATCCCAGCCCCTCCCCAGACTGTGGACAAAGACTCAGGTGCTGAGCCAGACCAGAGGCGCTTCAGACAGAACAAGAGAAGTGTTACCCAGTGAGGCAGTTAGGAACTTGGGCCCTACCATCAGGCAAACCAAGGGTCCTATCCCAGCTCTGTCATTTTAAATTAGTTGGGTGGCCCTAGACAAATCACATCATCTCTGTGAGCCTCAATTTCTTATTTTAAAATGTGGATGATGTTAGTATCCACTCCATAGGGCTTCTCTGAAGATTAAATGAGATAATGCTATAAAGGACTTAGCCCGCTGCTCGCTCAGAGCAGGTGCTTCGAGGTGATGTCTGATATTATCTGCATCAGAGTGGGTGGTTAAGGGCACTTCTGGAGCCCTCTGCTTGGATTCAATTCCAGCTCTCCTCCTAACTAGCTATGTGATTTTGGGCAAATTGCTAAACTTCTCTCTACTTCAGTTTCTTGGTATGTAAAATGGGTTGACGGTGAAGATTAAATGAGTTATGCCGGTAAAGAGCTTAGAATGAACTCTTGCAAAGTAGTTCAAGAAAAGTGAGTATTATACTTAATTATTAATATTACTAGTATTCTTCTCTTTCTCTCTCCTGATAACAGACTCCACCCCATCTCCCACTCTCCAGCCAAAAAGGAGGGTATAGGACTCAAGGTGGGCTCATGGGAGTATCTTTTCTCCTTAGCGATGGTACGAGGGGTGTGCACATGCTCCAGGCCAGGCCAAATTCCAATCTGAAAACTCCTGGGGAAGGCCTGGTCCTCTCAGGTTGGCGGCAGGGCTGTGTGGGGTCAGCTGGGAGCTGCCTGCAGCCATGGTGCACTGAACAGGGGACTCTGGTCTGGGGATGCTGGAGGTCACATGCTGCCTTCCTGGGGCTTGATTCTTCTGCACCTCTTTTGAATCTTTGAGCCTCCCCGAAACCTTCCAATGTATCCTTTTTAATCTAATTTTTTTGTGTGTGTAGAGACAGGCCGTTGCTATGCTGACTATGCTGATCTTGAACTGCTGGCCTTGAGCGCTCCTCCAGCCTCAGCCTCCCAAAGTGTTGGTATGAGAGGCATGAGCTATGCATCCCATTTTTGCTTAAGCTCATTCAAGTTTGGTTCCTGTGCCTTGAAACCAAAAAACTCTCAATAATAGCCTCAACAAGTACCTGCTTTATCATCACCAAATCCCAACCAGGAAGAAAAGCCAGCTGCACACCTGGTGAGACCCAGGCAGCCAAGTGAGAGCAAATATGTACGGCAAGGTATCTACAGACTGAAGTGAGGGGAGGCCACTGCAAGCCCCTGGACCAGGGCCCTTCCTAGGAGAAGAAGGTACTGAAACCAACAGCAAGCAGCCCAGCCCTGTGCTTCCTGGCTGAGAACCGAGCCTCAGACCCAGCCCCAGGGCCATGCCTATTATGAGAGGGGAAGAAGAGAAAGAAGGAAGTTAGAGCTGATTTTCATTGACTTTGAAGTGGTGCAGAAAAAAGAAAAAATCCAGATAGCTATTTAAAACAACTCTTTTTTAGAGGAGGAAGTAAGGAAGAAAGCAGGGAGCATGGATAAGTGAAGAAAACTTGCCTTGTTTGAGTACTTAAATGTGCCATGCACTGTGGGTCACACTCTTGGAGTTGTATAATCTTGTCTAATATTCAATGAAACACTGGGAACTGGATGATCATCCAGCCCATTTTCCAGGTGAAGAAACTGAGGCTCAGAAAGGTCAATAACTAACTCACAAAGGTCATGCCACTAGTGCCTCGTGCCTATTCCACCCAATGCACTCCACCTCCTCAGTACACTCTGATTTCAATGGAGCCTGAGGTCTTTTTCTCACACAGCCCATTTCCACTGTCACTCACATCTGTGCTCAGATCCCTCAGAGGTGATGGCAATGTCCTGCTGCTCCTTTATTCATAGCTACTCAGAGGAAAGGGCAGCACTGAGACACAAACAGGAGAGGCAGTAAGTATCTTGACAGCCCAGGTACATCCTTGGGCAAGTTTCCTTTTTGAGACCTTAGTTATTTCCATCTCAAAGAGCTCTAGTGTGATTTGACTGGATGGCATGTATCCGTGGGTTTCCTGCTCTTGAGGGCAAGATTTGCCTATGCCTGATAAGCAGTCAACAGGCTGTAAAACATCATCTCCCTTATATGTTTTTTGTTTTATTTTTGTTTTTTTTCTCAGTCAGCTGTCCCAAGAGATTCTGACTTAACAGGGACGACTATAGTGCCTGACGCATAGCATTGTGCTAAACAATATTATCTTTGCTTGTCTCACTTACTCACTACTTTCTGGAACAGCACCCAAAGATGATCTATTCCCGTACCCCATGCCTACTAATAGCATGGGTTTAATTCCCTTCAGGAAAAGAAGTTGCACCTTCAGGTGTGTTTCTAAAGGGTTTTAAAGAAATGGAAAAAATGGCCAGGCACGGTGGCTCATGCCTGTAATCCCAGTACTTTGGGAGTCCAAGGCAGGCAGATCGCTTGAGGTCAGGAGTTCGAGACTGGCCTGGCCAACATGGTGAAACCCCATCTCTACTAAAAATACAAAATTAGCCAGGTGTGGTGGCACATGCCTGTAATCCCAGCTACTTGGGAGGCTGAGGCACAAGAACCGCTTGAACCCAGGAGGCAGAAGCTGCAGTGAGCCAAGATGGTGCCACTGCACTCCAGCCTGCGTGACAGAGCAAGACTCTTTCTCAAAAATAAAATAAATAATACAAAATATAAAGAAACAGAAAAAAAATCCATGGCCTGGTATCAAAAACTAAGAACCAAAACATGCCGATGACCGCCCATCTCTCCTGCAGTATGGGCCATGAGATGAACACACAAATGAGCACAGGCAAGCGCCTTCTTCCACAGGCCCCAGGGAACACAGCACCAAGGTCTGCACAGGCATAAACTAACCAGTGGAGTAAACAGTAAAGACACAAGTGTCAGTTGGTACAAAAGAAGACATAGCCAAGATGGAAGTGGTAGCCTCTAGTGTTTGCTGGAGAATTAAACTGGAAACTATGATCTGGAATGATATGAAAATCTTCCTGACAACAATCATGTCAAGAAGAAAAACCCTTGGCAGGGCCTTGGCTGTATCTGTGGGTATAAGGAAAGTCAATAAGCCATCCCAAGCAGAAAGCCTCACCTGCTGACCCTCACAGGACACAGGCTTCATAATGTCACACTGCCCAGGGCCCAGCTGGCAGCTAACGGCTGTTCCCTTGTTTTCCAGCTGCCAGCTTCAGACAGTGGTTGCCCCAGTCATGGGGGATTATCCAGGCAGGTATTTCCCTTACTTTTCTTTTTCTTTTCATAATTTTATTCTCTGCTATTTAAAAAAATAAAAAGGAACTGGCTCATTTTCCCTGAGGGCATGATTTGGTTTCACTCCTGAGTGAGATATGGTGCTGCACAGCATAGCACTGCCTGGTGTTGGAGTGGCATACAGTACACTAGCAGGGATCCATGGGCAACTTGAACCAGACAGAAAGCTGAAAGAGGGTGGAATGTTCAAGGGGTCGCATTTCCTGCGCTCCCCCCCGCAAACCTGGTTTCCCTTAAACCAGCCAGGAAATATTATTCAACCAGCATTTGCTGAGTGTCCTGGCTGGGACTGCGAGGAACATTAAAAAGCATGGGAAACAGGGGCCAGGACTCAGGAAGCAGAGGTGGTAGAAGGATGGGTGTTGCCTCACGGCAGCCTAGCCCTAGGCTTGGATCCCAGCCTTGCTGCCTGTCTGTTGTGAGACCTCAAGCAAGTCATTTCAGCCCTAAGGCTCATTTGCTCCCCTTTGTGGAATGATGCTTACCTTATAAAGCTAGGGTGAGGATTCAATGAGATAATACCTATCAAAGAATAACAAAAGCTGCCATGTGTTAGCCATTTACTATGAGCCTGGACCTGTGTGCAAAGCGCTTTGCATGGATTATTCTATCCAATTCTTACAACTTCCCTCTGAGGTAGGCATCACACATCCTCAATCTCAAATGAGAAAATGAGACTCAGAGAAACGAAAACACTTACCGAAAGTCATACAGCTCATAAAAAACAGAGCTAGGATGTACCCAGCCTCCATGCAACTGCCTGGAACATGGTGGGTGCACAAAACATGTTCCCTGCCTTCCCTTCACGAAGCCGAGAGCATGAGAAAGAACTCCCAGGAAACAAGTAAATGCTGAACTGGGGGCTCTTGGTTCTCTGCCAAGCAAGCATATGGAGAAAGGAGGCGGAACTGCGTCTGAGAGGGTTTAGGAAGCCTTTCTGAAGATGGCAGGGCTGAATCCAGACTTGGAGGATGGGGTGTTGAAAAGGCAGAGAAGAAGGAAAGTGCTAAAGAACCAAAGCAAAGAGTTGGGGCCAGGGATGGCCCAGGTGCAGAGGAGAGGAGACCAGCCAGTTTGGAGGATGAGAAGGGGGAGCTGGTCTGACTGAGGGATGGGCAGTTTGAGCCATTACCTTGGGGCAATTCTACTGGGATCTTTCTCACCTGCACCCCAGAGGCCCTCCTGCCTCTGCTCCTCTAGTCACGCGACCATCACAGTGGGAACTGAGAAGCAGTTCCGGATGCCAAAGCCCAGAAACCTCTCTCTTCCTACAGCAGGATCAGAGTCCGCCTCCATAAGCAGGTGTGTTTGCCAATTCCCAGTCTGTGCTGCTCTGCAGACCTGCCAGGCCCTAATTCTAGCCCAAGTGCTGAGGTGCCAGGAAGCTAAAATGCTGCCATGTGCACTTAAGAAGCACCACCCTCAGAGCCTCCGCCCAAGCATTAAAAGTTGGCAGGAGAGAGGAGGAGGCACAGGTAAAGCTGAGGCTGTAGGACCTGAGCCCCTTGTGGCAGGGTCCCTATCTTGCTGGACTTTGTATTCCTCACACCTGCTGGGACACTGTAGGTACTTCCTCAGTAAACTTTTGTTGGGCTGAACTAAACAGGAGATTCTTCTGCTTAAGGAACAACTCCAAGGAGTTTAACAAGTCTGAATTACGGGTTTGAGCCCTGGGTTTAGTCCCATCTTGGCTAGAAGGATCATTTGCTTGCCTCCCAGGGAGTGAGGACTCCCCATCCCATCCCTCTGCCCTGTGGCCTCTGATTCGGCCCCTGTAGGCCCCTGGCCAGGCCCCAGGTGGTGATTCTGGGTTCTGCATCTCAGCATGTGCTCCTCGTCTTGCCTCCTCCACCTTCAGTTGCAGGGTTCCTCAGGGCACATTTATGCTCAGGACAATTTCATACTCAGACACTGCAAATGCTTAAAGCTACAATGCTCTCCCCATTGTCTCCCACTCCCCACCAAGCTCCAAATGCTGAGTCCCAGCCCAGACCTCAGATTCACAGAGAAGGGAAAATGGAGTGGGGATGATTTGAGCAACTTCAATCATCAATCAGCTCCGCTCAAGGCCATCACCATGTGCTTAGTTTGGGAGTAACAAGACCTGGGAACAAAGGGTGAAAGTAGAATTGTATAGGCTGGGCACAGTGGCTCTCACCTGTAATCCCAGCACTTTGGGAAGCCAAGATGGAAGAATAACTTAGAGTCCAGGAGTTTGAGATCAGTCTGGACAACATAGGGAGACCCTGTCTCAACTGAAAACAAAAGAAAAAATTAGCCAGGCATGGTGGTGTGCACCTGAAGTCCCAGCTACTCCAGAGGCAGAGCTGGGAGGATCATCTGGGCCCAGGAGATTGAGGCTGCAGTGAGCTGTGATCGTACCACTACACTCCAGCCTGTGTGACAGAGTGAGACGCTGTCTCATATAAATAAATAAATAATAAAATTAAAAGAAAAACAAATGAAAAACTCTCCATGTAATTGAGGACCACCAAAAAAAGAAGAAGGGGAAGAGGAAGAAGAGGAATAAGAAGAAGGAGGAGGAAGAGGAGGAGGAGAGAAAGAAAGAAAGAAAGGAAGAAAGAAAGGAAGGAAGGAAGGAAGGAAGGAAGGAAGGAAGGAAGGAAGGAAGGAAGGAAGGAAGGAAGGAAGGAAGGAAGAAAAGAAAGAAAGAGAGAGAAAGAAAGGTATAAAGGTTGGCTGGTCACATGACCTCCCCGCAATCCTCTTTGGGAAAAGGGCTAAGGGGGAAATGATGAATGGTTTTAGGGGAAGAGTCAATCTGAAACTCCAGAACAAAGCTTTCTGGGATAGGAAGGGGGGTGCCTGTTTCATTACTTTCCACCTGCAAGTGTTGGAGCGAATTATTCAACCCTGCAGAGCCTCAGTCTCCTGACCTGTTCACTGGGAAGAGTACTCAGTAACCACACAGGGTAACTGTGAAGACCAAATGAAATATGAATGGGAATGTGTTTGGCAAACTGTAAAGCACCCTTGGAAATATCAGACATTTTCCAGATCATGGGAGGTGGGATCTTCAGGTTAGAATAAGTGGCTTGAAGGGTAAAAGGAAACCAAGAATCACTTCTTTTGGCGCAAATCTCTATTGACAGCTTCTAGGATAAGGCACAAGTCTTCAGGGATTTTAGAAAGATGCTGATTGAATTCTATTCATAGTCTTGTAAAGGGGAGACCTACACCCACATCTATATAATAAGGCAAAACAGAATGTGTTACAGAATGATCCTGCAGAGAGATGGGACATTCTGTCCTGACCTCAGAGATTAAAAAGGCGTTTACAACAATATTATAATATAAAAACAATATAAGAATTGTTAACATAGTAATAACTCTTTCAGAGTACTTGCTATGGGCCAGGCACTGTTCTAAGTGTTCACATAGCTTCTCTGATATTAATTCTCATAACAACCCTATGAAGCAAGTTTGCAGATGACAAAACTGAGGCACAAAGAAATTGACTCCTATCTTGGACTTACACGGCTGGTAAGTGATGGAGCCAGGATTTGAACCTGTCAGGCTCTGCTCCTTTTGGGAAACCAAAATGGGTTTCAGATAAACTCTTAGAGGGTGGCTGAAAGGCTCTGATAAGGCCTGCAGGGCTGAGTCACTGAAGAAAGGTACTGCCTCACACACACTGTCTCCTACTCATGCTTTCCCCTCTACATTCACACTGCCCTGATCTGTCCTGGAAGTTGGCCACACCTCTGCTCTCCCTGCACCTCTTTGTGGGTACCTAATACCAAGGGAGACTGATATGAGAACCTGTATGTCAATGTTTACATTTACACAGTGGATCACTCATGGATTAATCCCAGTTCTGCCATTTACCAGCTATGTGACCTTGGCAAGTCTTAGTCTCTCTGGGTCTCTGCTTCCTCATCTGTAAGATGTGGTTAACACTGATTGTCTTGGGCAGTTATTACAAAGATGAAATGGGATGATATGTCTAGTCCAGCAACTGGCATGTTGCAGTCTTGATAAACAACTGTTAAATAGGAAGACTTTACAAAGGATTTCCATTGCAAAATCATTTTCTTCAAGGTAAGATCTGGTGATAATAGTAGCACTTTTAACTAGTATTCACCTAGTATTCATCTGCCACTAACCTAGACCCACTACGTGGATTATCTCATTTAATCCTGAAAAGCATCATTATTTTCTTCATTTGACTTGCCTTTAGGACAAGAAAGGATGTCTCCAACACATTAATTTTACACACACATACATATATACAGACAGAGGGACAGATAGTCGAGCAAGACAATATTTTTAGACACTTATTATATGTCAGGTGCTGTTCTAAGTATTCTACATTCAGTAACCCATTTCATCCTCTTGAAAACGTGCCTATAAGGTAAGTACCATTTTATCTCCATTTTACAGATGTGGAGCTTGCAGCACAGTGAGGAAAGGGTCAAATAAGTAGACTTTTTTAGTCTACAGTGGTCATCTCCTCCTGAATCTCTGCTCCCCTGTTTCAGCCGCCTATATCCTGTCCCCTACAAAGCCACTAGGGAGATCTCCCCACACATGTCACTCCTCTGCTCAAGAGCACTCAAAGGCTCCCAACAGCCTAGCCGAAGACCCCCAACAGGTTGAAGAGGATCAACTGTGGGCTCAAGATCCCAGTAGGATCTGGCCTTGCCTCTTTCCCTATGGTCCCAGACAAAGTCCCAGTGACAGGATGAGTCAGTGAAACCTTCCCTAACCACTCTATTTAAAATTACAGCCCTCCCCCAGCTGCTCCCCTCCCCATGCAGCACACCCCATCTCCTTCCCTGCTTTGATTTTCCCCACGCTACCTCTCATCACCTGGCCTCCCACGCATTTAGCTCACTTGTTTATTGTCCCTCTCCCCTTCTGGGAATGTGGCAAGGGATGTTATCCTGTTTTGTTTTATTCCCTGCTGCAACCCAGCACCTAGAACAGTGCCTGCCACAGAGTAAGAGCTCATAAATACCTGCTGAATGAATGACTGAGCAGACATGTAAAATGCCTCAGAAGAAAATGTCCCCACAGAGCAATGGTGAAAGAATGGCTAGCATGTCCCCACCTTCCTGGAAGCTAGAGATGCCTAGACTGAAATGTTTGGGAGCTAGATCCTTTCTTGCCTATCTTCCTGAGATTTACAAGAGTTCCCTGTGAGACCCTGGGACTTCATCCTCCCTGTTCTAAAGTTAAACACACTCCAACTCAATCTCTCTCTCATTAAATCCTCTTTGCGTCTGTCCTAAACTCACCTGCCTAGCCTCATCTCCCTCTGCCCACCTTCAAAGCAGGCAATTCCCCATTTCTCCTGGCCTCAACACCCACTAGAGATGCTCTCTTCTTACTCCCAACTTATCCATCTGCACTGCAACTACCCATCAGGATCCAGGTCAAACGCTGCTGCTGCCGCCACCTCTGCTCCCTCCTCCGGGAAGCTTTCCAGGCCCTCCCCAGCCCACAGAAAACACTCCGCACACCCACTGCTGCCTCCTCCAGGCAGATGGACATTAGTCACGAACTACCTTGTGGTTTTACTTCTATGATTGAGCTGAACTGTTACGAAAATCTCCTGTTACTCAATAGTGTTTTTTTTTTTTTTTTTACACACATAAGCCGTGCTTTCCCAAGCCCACTGTAAATACTTTAGTAGAAGCTGAGCCTTATCCATCTTGTCATCCCCACAGCACAGAGCCTAGGACACAGAGTAGGTGTTCAATAAATGCTTCTCAATTGCCCAGGGTAAATAAGTCACCTCCCCAGTCAGGTCACTTCCTCAATCATAGGTACTGGCCACTCCCAAGAGGCTGCATTTTTTCTTCAGAGCCAGCTGTGATCACAGTTACCCGCAAACCTCACCATGGGCCTATGTTTTCAAAGGATGTTAGACCTATTTTAATCTCACTCCACTGCACTGGGCAGACGAGATGATTTGTAAAGCATCTCAGGTCTGGCAAAGGAAAGTACATACTTCTTCCAGGCAAACCCAGAGATGCAGAGCTTCCAATCTCCTTAAATACTGGAGCTCACAAGATGAAAAAAACCATGGTGTAAGTTTTAAGTGATTGACAGCAGAAAACCAACGTGAGGTTCAGGTGCACCCTTTGAGCACCAGCTATCACTAAACTGAGATTACAGTTTACTGCAATGGTCCTAAAATCCCAAATGACTTCTGAGGGAGGAGGCCCTGTTTACTGCAGACCCTCCATGTGCTGGCCTGTGCCACGCTCCAGAGGAGAGCCTCCCTGTGTCCCCTCTGCAAGGTAGGTGGGCTGGGACCAGCCAGCTTTACACCTGAGGAGCTGAGGCCCAGGTGGGTAGGAGGCTACAGAGCCCTGACTCAAGCAGGTTAGTCACTCATTCCACATGGCCTCATCAGTTCACATTAGCCAATCAGGCATCCCAGATTATCTGTTATTTAAAGAAAAAAAACTGAATAGGAAATACTTGCACTGGATTCCAAAGTCAAAAAAATACAAAAGTATTCAGAAAAAGTTTCCCTCCTACTCCTATCCCCATCTACCTACCATGTCCCCACTCTAAAACAGGTCACCACTATTATTAGTTGCTTGTGTCTGTTTCCTGACCATGATTATGCATATACACACAAATATAAATATGTGTCCTTTTCTTTACATTAACCAATAGCAGACTAGACACACTTCTCTGTACCCAGGTTTTATCTTTTAAAGGACTAGACTTGAGACAGGGCAGAGAGATAGAGTATCTCTACATAACAACAACAACAAAAAAAAGATGCTGGGCATGGTGGTTCATGCCTGTAATCCCAACACTTTAGGAGGCTGAGGCAGGCAGATCACAAGGTCAGGATATCGAGACCATCCTGGTTAACACGGTGAAACCCTGTCTCTACTAAAGACACAAAAAAATTAGCAGGACGTGGTGGTGCACGCTGTATTCCCAGCTACTTGGGAGGTTGAGGCAGGAGAATCGCTTGAACCTGGGAGGCGGAGGTTGCAGTGAGCCAAGATTGTACCACTGCACTCCAGCCTGGGTGACAGAGCGAGACTCCGTCTCAAAAAAAAGATGTACAGCTGTGTGAAAAGCCCATGAAGTAAAGAGAAATATTCTGAAGAACACATGGGTGAAGAGGGAAGAATGAGGCATAGAGATACCACGGAAATGGACCCCACTGGGCTGCTGCTGATACAAACCCCAGGCTAGCCAGAAATGAGCTCTGGCGGGTAGGGCTGGGATCAGACACCCTGAGAGTGCAAGAAACCCCAGTGGCTAAAGGCTAAGCCTGGCCTTGCAGAGAGTTTCATCGTCTAGAAAGAGAGGATGTGTCCATAGAAACGGGGACTAACCTAGTTCCCTAATTCCCATGACAATAGTGGAATGGGTTAGTGACCAGGAGGACACAGGAACTGTGGAGGAAAAACAATCATTTCCTGTAAAATTAGCAAAAGACCAAGAAGGGGGAAGTTGGTGCTGGAGACTCCAAGAACACAGACTTCAAGTTGCTGGGAGACCAGAAGAGCTGCTAGATGCAAGATGGAGGAAGTTAATGACTTGGACTCTGAATGCAACTCAAGTCAAACAATTGAGGAGACCGGGGCAGGGGAGCAAAGAACCAACACTGGAATAAAGAGCAGAGAGGAGATAAGAGTTTAGTTTTTTTGTTTTGTTTTTTAAAAAAGATATTTAGACATTTGCAATGACTTCAAGTCCCCTGGCCCGGGACAGTGACCTCCCAGAGCACTGAAAATGTTCACAGACAAGATGCTAAGCTGCCTAGTGCAATCTCTGGGGAGCAGCCCAGGAACAGCTGAAAGCAGCCTCGGAGCCCTCGAGGAGCTGAGAACACGTAACATTAAGGCTGTTCATGTCTTTTCTTGATGAAGCACTTAATAGCAGATGCAGAACTGCAATGGGAATGGCATATCCAGCTTCAGAAAGGCGGCTTAGGTCAGAGAAGTAAAAGGGCAGAGACTAGGCTAGGGGCAGATTCAATCACCCTTCCCAAAGTAAGCCGGTCAAAGATCGGAAGTCCACTGAGGGAAGGACTCCAGCAGTGTGACAGAGGGGTCCCTTTGATAAGCGCTGTGGAACGCATACTTAAATAGGATTCTGATCAACGAAACAGGGCTGTGCTGAATTTAACAAGTTGAAACTTAACAGGAATGATCATTCTGAATTAGGCAGAAGCAAAATAGGAGGCTCTGCCTTTAAATTCTAAAGCCACACAAGTTTAGGACAGGGGAGAAGCAGCTTAGCAACAGCACATGTTAAAAAGACCTAGTCAGCAGTAATGTCCGTGACATGATGCTACTGCCAGCAAAGCACAGAGAGTCTTGGGTTGCATTAAGAGAAGAAGAATGTCCTGAACTAGGAGGTGATAGCTCCCTTCTTCTGCTGTCCTCATACCATAAATACAATATATGGTCTGGACACTGCCTTCACTGTATAAAAAGATCTGAACAAACTAGGGTATGTTCAGAGGAAAACCACAGAGAAGGTAAAAATCCTGAACCCACACTGTGGGTTGTTAATCTGGAAGAAGACTCAGGAGAGAAACAGAAGGCTGTCTTTAAATAATGTATTTCACTGATTAGAAATGCATTTTTCCCATTATAAAATGTCTGAAAGTAGAATGTGTCTATAATCCCCCAACATCTAACGGTCTCTCCCAGGATGCAGCTGTGGCATAGCTGTCACCACTTCACATATGGAAATTTGACTCATTCCTGGTGGCATATCTGAACAACCATGATTTAAAGCATTTCAGGAGCCAACACTTTTAAGAACCATTTAAGGAAGAAATGTGAGTCCTGGTTGTTAACAAAAAAACTTTCATTGATGCCTTCTGGTAAAATCAAGAAAACACCAGAACTGACATAATGGGTGTCAGCAGCTGGAAAAAAAAATTCCAGGGACAAGAGAGATGAAGAAGTACATCCCCACTCGACTAGAAGATAATAATGAGTCAGAAAAACATGGACATTGATCAATCTAAGTCAAAAAGTGATTCAGAAGAGTTAGATTCTGAAAGTGAAGTTTTAGAAATGCCTTAACCAATTTACTTTTGTATATATGCAAGAGTGATATAAAATAAAAAAGTATGTCTAAAATCTAAAAAATTCAGAAAATATAGAATAAAAATTTTAAGCGATGGCAAAGCATTGTGCCACAGTTTAATTGGAAGCTCTTTTTCTTTCTTGAGGGTACATGAAATAACGGTACATCTTTCAGTTGATGGTGTCAGAGATTTGACTTAAAAAAAAAAAATTCTGGCCGGGCGCGGTGGCTCAAGCCTGTAATCCCAGCACTTTGGGAGGCCGAGAGGGGCGGATCACGAAGTCAGGAGATCGAGACCATCCTGGCTAACACAGTGAAACCCCGTCTCTACTAAAAAAATACAAAAAACTAGCCGGACGCGGTGGTGGGCGCCTGTAGTACCAGCTACTCGGGAGGCTCAGGCAGGAGAATGGCGTAAACTCAGGAGGCGGAGCTTGCAGTGAACTGAGATCCGGCCACTGCACTCCAGCCTGGGCAATAGAGCGAGACTCTGTCTCAAAAAAAAAAAAAAAAAAAAAAAAAAATTCTGAAGAGCTATTGGGGGGTAGACAGATTAGACCTACTGTCCATGGCACCCAAGAGGAAGAACTGGGACCAAATGCCAGAAGCTATAGGAAGCCATCAGGAGGAGTTCAAAGACAGGATGGATCACCTCCAACCTACAAACTCAGGCTAGACCACCACAGTGGAGTGAACAAGCATCCAGTGGGGTTGATGATAAGGCTCTCCCAGCCCTGCAGTTCCAAGGTATGAGAAGACCTTCTCACCAGGAAGAGAAAGGTGTCCCATCTTTCTTCACTGCACACACAGGTGCTTTGACTGAGCCATTCCCTTTAAAAAGTCATTAAAGGCAGGCCAGGCACAATGGCTCACTCCTGTAATCCCACCACTTTGGGAAGCTGAGGCAGGCAGATCACTTGAGGTCAGGAGGTTGAGATCAGCTTGGCCAACATGGAGAAACCTAGTCCCTACTAAAAATACAAAAATTAGCCAGGTATGGTGACAAATGCCTGTAATCTCAGCTACTCGGGAGGCTGAGGCAGGAGAATCACTTGAACCTGGGAGGCAGAGATTGCAGTGAGCTGAGATTGTACCACTGCACTCCAGCCTGGGCAAAAGAGCGAGACTCTGTATTTAAAAAAAATAAAATAAAAAGTTATTAAAGGTAAAAAAGCACTTAGGGGCCAGTATTGAATGCGAGACCTGTGGCAACAAGGAACCCTGCCTGCATCTGTGCTCCAAGACTCCTGTGGGCCAATTCAGGAATGAGCCAGAGGGGAAGAGCCCACCTGCATGCCACTACGTGCCAGTCACCATGAGAGGTGTGCTACGTCCATTACCCCATTTAATCCCCACAACCTCCCCGTGAGGTAAGTAGCATCACTCCCATTTTACAGAGGACAAACCCAAGGTTCAGAGATAGTATGTGTGTGGCTTGTCCAATGTTTACAGTGACTGAAAACCCATGGTCCATCTGTGACAGTATGCTTCAAATTGAGAGTACTCCAAAAATCTTGGTTGACAGAATGAATGCACTGAGTGATCAATTTATCAATCAGTGAACAAATCAGCTTGTTCTCATATGGGTAGCACTGATCCTAGGACAAAAAAGAAAGCAAGCCAATTTCGGTGCCCCACCACAACCCCATCAAAACCTCCCATCAATTGCACTAAACTCATTACATTTGCTGCTTGCAGGAACAATTTATTCCATCACATAAAGCAAGAGCTTCCCTGAGACATACATGGTAGAGAACAGGTGCCAGCCCCATTCAAATGTCAAAGCTGAAAATGCACCAGGTTGTGGTGCCTCCCACCTGCCAGGTTAACAAGGGAGCAGGCAGAAGCTGAGCTCAGCCTTTATCCACCTCGCTGTGGCCAGGATGACCAGAGGGCTGGGAGGCAACCAACCCTCTACCTGCTCCACCTGCCCAGGCCATTCAGTCCAGCTCCAGGTTTGCCAGCCTCCCCAAACTCCCTCCTCAACTAGAGAAGGAAACTCAATGTGCACACAGGAAACCCAGGGCAGGATGCACTTGAAGGGGATCTTCAGGTGATTGTGAGGCTGTGCAGGGGAGAGAACCAGCATCATTCCAGATGATGGTACAAATGTTTTGAGAGCCACTGACTCCTACAGAGCCAATTCTTCCAAAGGCGCTTTCTTTGGAGGAGGTGGTCACCTGGGTTCCTGCACCACCCCAGCTTTGCTGCCTCCCTCACACACAGACAGGGAACTCCTGCTCCTGCTCCAGGAGTAGCCCCCAGAGGAGCTCAGCACCTTGACTGCCCTATTTATTCCCTTCAAATTGACCTTGAGGCAGGAGAAGGATTGGCGTGAAGGGCTTAGCCTGCAGCAAGGTGGTGAAAGTGGAACAGATGCTGTTTGCTACACAGAGTCGAGTCACCAAAGCTCACACAGCAACACTTGGGGGCACAAGTTGCAGAACGTGAAGGATGCCCCATATCCTAAGACCCTAACCAGGAGTTCCAAAAAGGGCTGCCCTCCTGATAAACCAAAGACAACCCTTTGCATGCAGACTCCCTTCACAAAGAAGGCTATGGGTCAAAAGCCAGGATACAGACAAAGTAGTTTTGGGGGCCCAGTCTTACTGCCCCCCACCCTGTTCCCCACAGCCCTCCTCAGTCCAGGGAATGACAGCTGTCTGGCAGTGTGCACCTCCCGTGAACGGAGGGCAGGGCCCTGAAGGATGACTCTGACTATCCCTCTCTGACAGCTTCCCACAGTCTGCTGGGTTCAGTCCACACCCACACTACCCCCAGAACTCAGGTCCCTCCATGCCTCAGAGCAGCCTGATTCCAGCCTCAGCTTCCCTAGGCAGCCCCGTTTCTACCACGTGGTATCCTGACTGTGCCCTCACTTTTCTACATCTCTTTGTGCCGTTACTTCTGCCCATCTCTGCCCATGGAAATCATAACTATCTTCCAATACCTTCCTCAATCTACAAACTCCACCTCCTCCAGGAAGCTTCCCCTGGCTCCCCTACTGTGGGACTCTGTGGACATTCCATACTCTGTCTCGGTGTTCAGCCACAGGTGAGCTTGTCTAATGCACCTCTCTCCATGAGTTAGAAGAGCAGGCAGCTTCCACCAGTCATCACAGGGACTCTAGCCCAGCAGCTGCACACTGTGAGCTCCGAGCCTGGGCCTATGGCCATTGATGCCCCTAGCACCCTATCTGCAGTCTCCAAGGATTCCCTCCTCCTCCTGTTCCCAGATGACTCATCCTATGCCCCATCCTCTCAAGGTTCAGCCCTTGGATGACAGCTAATCAAAGATAAACTCATCTCTGTCAACATATGGTCCTTCCCAGTTAAATTCTGTATTTTTAACAAAGGGCCTCTGCAGACAAGGGCTGGGAACAAAGGTGGGAATTCTAAGCCCCAAGGCTCTAGGGGAGGTGTTTATGATAAGAAAAGATCTTGGGACTGAGACCAGCCAGTGCTACAAGTGTACACAGCATAAATTCAAAGAATGTGGGAGGCTTTAGAAAGGGAGGATGAGGCTCTGTCCTTCAGTAAAGGCAGCCAACTGTAAGCACAGCTGCCTTAAGACTGATCAAGGACCACAGCCTGGTGGGAAATGGTAGATGGAAAAGAGACCTGACTCTGACCTGGCTGGTTGACCTTGAGCAAGAAACACACCTCTCTGTCCACTCAGCATCAGGAAGCATCCAAGTGTCAGTTTCTCCATAGGTAAAACAAGGTGGCCAGGATGAGAACTAGACGATCCCATGAGGCCCATCCAACCTGACATCCCAAGGCTGTGTGACTCATGGCCCCTGTGGCCTCCTCCCTCCTGGGAGGTCAGTGTCATTTGAAACTATACCACTCTCTTGTCATCTCAAGCCCCACCTGAGTCCAAAGGGAAAGGGAGAGCTAGAGATCTCCCAGCCAATCCGCAGGCGGCATATGAGGGCAGGCCTCAACCACTGCAGGTGGAAAGAAGGGGCAGAAGTTGGGGGAGGGTGTTGCATTCTATGCTCTCATTCATGCCATCTGTCTCAGCCTAGACAAAAGACAGTCAGCCGGTTGCCTTCACCTCCTTGGTCTACCTTTTTTAGAGATTACAACTATCTGCTAAATTTAAGTGCTGGTCTAAAATCAGGACATATAAGGTCTCTAAGGCTGGATTTGAAGGGTTTCATAATGGATAGAGCATAAGAGTGATGAAGAATTAAACTTGGAGGCAATCTAAGCTGTATTGTGCAGCCATGCCAATTAAAGATCTTTAAAAATAGCCTCTCTCCTCTCATGCTGTAGATGAAGTTTCAGAAATAAACAGACATCTGCTAGGAGCTTCTGAAGAGATACAACATAAACACCCCAGAAAGCAGCCATAAACAGCCCACAGCACTCTCTAGGCAGCAGGCAGCACCCTGTTCACGAGGGGAGGAGGGGGGAACCCAGGGCCCAGGGAAATGGAGAGGAGGGTTCAGGGGTCAAGGGCAGAGGAGGAGGTGGTGTCCAGTGGCTGGGGTGGATGGAGGTTGGCTCCCCACAGGGAGAAGGAAGTAGTGGGGCCAACTGAACTTGGTAGAAAATGGAGAACTGGCTGCCTTCTGCAGGGAAAGAAAAGCTCAGGAACTCACCTAGAGGATTTTCAGAAAGCCATCCAGAGAATTCCATACCAGTGTCATTCATTCTGGCAATGGGTCACTCATTAAATGTGAAAAAACAAAACAACAACACCAAAAATACCCTGACATTTTGGAGTGCGTATCCATGCAAGGTGCTTCACAAATATTTTAATTTCACCTCCAGATCAAGCTCTTGAAATAGGTATAATTACCTCCTTTATGTAAACTAAAATACTAGGATTCATTAACTTGCCCAAGGCCACATGGCTCAGATTTGAGCCCAGGTCTGTCTTAGTGCTTTTTGTTTTTGCCTATATCACCTGCATCCACAACATGCCCCTGAGGTTTATTCTCAGAGTCCAGGCTCTTTGAACCCCCAAATTGAACACAAGGGGACTCCTAAAGGAGATAGCTGGTAGAGTAGGGTGGAAGGGGCAATAGTTAGGCCTTGGCCAAATGAGACAATGGCCAAGTCTCTGCAGCCCTGTGGGCCCTGTCTCTTTACATCCTGGTCGCTTCTTAGCAGGCCCCAGGAAGAGCAGAAGGGCAACAGACACCAGGTCATGCCTAGACTATGTCTGGAAGGATCCACAGGGGGCTGGGGACAACAGCTGCCAAAGAGGTAAGAACTGAGGGCTGGAGGATAAGGAAAGAAGGGAGATATACTTTTCCTTCAATTTCCTTTGTACTGAGTGAATATCTTACCATGCATCTATGTGTGTGTGTGAAGGTAAGTCCTATGCATCTATTCATGTGTGGGATGAGTACCACACATATATGTATGTATGTGTGGGTAAGTCATTTTAAGAAAGTCCAAGATACAAGATAACCAACACACCCAAGTAAGACCTTCTAAGTCCTCTTGTTGGGGCAAACCTCGAATCCAGAAGAAGCCTGAAATTTCACACAGTGCTTCCTCCTCCTCCTCCTTCACAACAGTAATGTGTGGCAACTCCAGGCATGTGGCCGGGAAGCTCTCCCGACATGGACCCCATGGTCCCCAAAGCTCCAACTGCATAAGCCTCACAGGACATTCCCTGATGAAAAAGACTGAGTGAATCCTCTCCCTAAGTGTCTGGAAAGAGGTCAGAAATTCCTCTGTGTGTTTCTCTATTCTGTTTTCCTTTCATTTAGCCATCAGATACCTCCTTCCTACAAGCAGGGAGATCCTGATCTTATTACCTTTGCATCAGATTGTGCAAAGCCTGGCTGTCCTGATACATGGAGCTGACTTGACAGCAGCCACAGACCCTACACACAGCACCCAATCCCCATTCTGCTCATTTTGGATGAACAGTTGTCCAATGAGAGCTCAGCAACCAAGCTCCTGGCAGACCCTGGGCCCACTCTGTTTCAGAGGGCAGCTCTTGTTAGTGAGAGCTGCTTCTTCATCCTCCCCTACACCTCATTATCCTGGCTCCAACAAACTATATATTGAGATCCCGCAAAACTTCACCAGATAAGTCAGTATTCAGATAAGTGGCCTGGGCCAGCCATTCAGAGTCATGGGAGCAAAGAAGTAGTTTCTGCACCTCGACATGTTGGTACTGCTACAGCAAGGCCAGAACAGGGCGTTCTTAGACTCCCATTCGTGTCTCTGGCATGTGCTGGGCTTCCAGGCTGCGTGCGTCAGGACCTTGGGTCTGGAGATGTCCCACAAACCTGCTGCTGCAATGGCTCAGGGGCCAGGGACCACCGTCCACCCCCTTGCTGCCCTCTCTTGCTGCCAGCAGAAAGAACGTCTGCACTAGACATCCTCTCCTGCCCAGCGAAGGAGAAAAACCTGAGCCCCAAACCAGCAGGAAGCACAGCTCCTGTTCTTGTGCCTGCCCTTACCTCTGTCATTCATCAAAAGAAATCTAACCAAGCCTTGGAAGGAATGCAGGTGCACCAAGGTATCAGAACAGCCACTGGGAGGTGAAGGTGGAGGTGGAGATTTCAGAGAAAGAGGAAGGTAGTGAAATTACCCTGACCCTCAGGTGAGAGAAACATTAGCTCAAATAAAGAACAAACTAAAATTTCCAACTCTAAAAACATCAGCACTATCCGCATACACACAGCTCACTGCCAGACACCACTGAGATGGGCAGTTTGTCCTGTGATGACGGCAGTGACGTTTAGACACAAAGACAGGTACAGTGCAGTGGCACTTCAGACACTATTCCATACATGGTCATCACAAAAGGCTCTTCATTTGAGACATGAGTAGCTGACAGAGAAGGGAAGCACCTCCAGATCAGACCCCGTGGTTGGCCCAATCCTGCAATGAAAGTTTGCTCGTGAACAGAGGGCCAGAGCCACCTATCACTCCCACCGGCTCTGAAATTCTGAGGCCATGTGATCGATATTTTAGGAAGAAGAAGCCTTATCAGCCCAGGCCAGCCATGCTGTCGACCTTTGGGGAGGATGTAGGGAGGAAAACAGAAACTGGAGGAGGGAGGAGTCCAGACACCCCAAAGTGAGGGAGCAGGGTGTTTGGTCACTGGGCACTTTCCTGAGAGGACAAGACAGGCCACTGGAGCGTGGAACTTTGCCCTGCCTTGTCTTGGCAGTCTGCGTCATTTTGTCTTCCCCTGAGGGCTTAATCTTCCTGAATAAAAAAAAAAAAAAATCAAAATCAAGAGCCTAACATTAGAAAGATTTCATCTGGGGGATAGCAAAGGAAGAAGCAGAAAGGGAAAGAGAGGCCGGGCACGGTGGCTCACGCCTGTAATCCCAGCACTTTGGGAGGCCGAGGCAGGTGGATCATGAGGTCAGGAGATCGAGACCATCCTGGCTAACATGGTGAAACCTGGTCTCTACTAAAAATACAAAAAAATTGGCCGGGCGTGGTGGCAGGGGCCTGTAGTCCCAGCTACTAGGGAGGCTGAGGTAGGAGAATAGCGTGAACCCAGGAGGTGGAGCTTGCAGTGAGCCGAGATCGCGCCACTGCACTCCAGCCTGGGCGACAGAGTGAGACTCCATCTCAAAAACTAAATAAATAAATAAATAAATAAATAAATAAATAAATAAAGGAAAGAGGGTAGGGCTACATGGGTTTCATAGCTTCCTGTCTTCCAATCCTCAGTTTTCTTCATTTTCTAACTTTTAGAAAGGCAGGTTATGTTCATCGTGAAAATAACGATCCAAGCAAATATCGAAATCCCAATAGTGCTGCGGCTTTATCTGCCTGTATAACTCCAAATACACGTATAATTCTGTCTACCTACTTCAAATTAGTTGAAAGAAGTCTTCTTTTTTAAGAAAATAAATATTTGGATTTTCCGTTATAAAAATAAAATATTTGTCCTACAAAAACTTTGAAAAAAAGTACTAAAAAGCAAAAGATAAAGGAAAAAGTCAACTCTAACACTGCCATCCAGAGTCAGAAGACTTAAAACTTCATTAGATTTTCTCCTAGGGCAAAAGGCTGGGCCAGGCATAGTGGTTCATCTGTGATCCCAGTACTTCGGAAGGTCAAGGCAGGCGAGTTGCTTGAGCTCAGGAGTTTGAGACCAGCCTGGGCAATATAGCAAGACTTTGTCTCTACTAAAATCAAAAACTAAAAATTAAAAGCCTGCCTGTGATAAAAAGGAAAAAAAGAAAAAACGTCCCAAACAAACCATGTATTCATGTTGAGGGCTGTTTGCAGGGAAGGGCCATTACTGGATGGGTAAAAGATGCCTATCAAGGTGTCCAGCACCCCTAAGGACATTTGGTGAGAGAACCAGGTGTGAAGTCCATTACCAAGAGAAGCAGGTACAACTTCTCCTGCCCTCCTGAGCCTCTGGTCTCCTTCATTAGGCCACCCACAAAGGTGCCAGTGGTGGTATTAACTCTATAGAACAAATTCAGACAAGACACTTGAAGGTTATAAACACTTATTTTCCATCAGTACCTGCCCCAGTTGTGGATGAATCATGATTTGAAGAAGGCACCACAACTTGCCCAAGAGTAAGGCAGGTTAGAGGAGGCTCCGGAAGGCACAGGAGAAGCAGCACTGTCCAGAGACAGAAGAAGAAAAGGTGAGTGGTCTCCACCAAGCCCAGGGCCAAGTTTCTGGGTCACAACATGGTCATTCCTGTGGTGGAATTCAAAGCTTGGACAGAAGTGACCTCACTCTCCGTCAGCCCCACATGTGACCTGTGGCGGCCAGTTGCTGATCAAGGCACAAATGCAGCTGTCTGGGCTCCCCACCACAAACCAGCGCGGTGAGGGGGAGCAGCAAATAGTTCTTCTATCATTTTAGGATGTTTACAGACTGACGCGTGCTGAGGAAACGTCCACACGTAAGCAAGTCATTTTTTTTTAAACCTCTTATCTAAGCACGTGCACTGGTAGTCACACAAATCCATAACTGGGTTCATTCATTCAAAGCACATTTCCTGAGTAGCTACGACACAACTGGACAAATGCTTATGGAGCCTCTGCGTGTCCCAGACACGGCGCTCAATGCTAAGGATCCAGCACAGCAAAGAGGTGAGCTCGTCTTAAGGGACTCCCTATGTAGTGGGGGAGATGGGCAGTTAACACAGAGGAAGAGGGGGGCGCTTCTCCAAACTAAAACCAGGCATAAAAGGACTAACAGCTTAATGCGGCATACAGACTGGATCCTTATTCGAACAAACCAACTCTAAAGGTCATTTCTGACACAATCAAGGTGGACAGGTGACGTCTAAGAAGCACTGTTAATACGTACAGGAGTGAAATGTGGTTATGCAAGAGAATGTCCTTTTTAAAAGAGTTGTGTACTGGATTATATAGAAGCAAAATGACATGACATTAGACATTTGCTTTAAAATATTTCAGGAATAAATATTCCTTTCAGAGGGAAAGGGAGAAAAAGAGAGAGAGGAAGCCAGCCAGGCATAATCTCAATAACTGTGGAAGCTGGGCAATGAGTACATGGGGCTGATGAAGCTATTATGATTTTGTGTATGTGAAAATGTTTGTAATATTTTTGATGAGAGGACTGCAATACATTCTGGTAGATACCCTCATGGACATAGCTCAAATAAAGGCTAACAAAATACAGAGCAAAGAGCACAGAGGATTTGCAAAACCAGAAAATAAATCTGCCAAGTTTATGAGTGTTTTAAATGCCATTTCATAGTGAGGTGAGAAGACATGTTCATAAAAAATTACAATATAGGGTGAGAAAGGGTAAGTACCGTAGCCCCACTCATCTCCAGGAGATACATCCCAAGACCCCCAGTAGATGCCTGAAACCTTGGATAGCACCAAACCCTATATATGCTGTGTTTTTTCCTATACATACAAGAGCGATTAAATTTTCTTTACAAACGAGGTACATAAAGAGATTACAACATTAATGATAAAATAGAACAATTATAACAATATACTATAATAAAAACGATGTGAATGTCGTCTCCGTCTCTCTCAAAATACTGTAATATTTTCAGACCATGGCTGACTGTAATCGAAACCTCAAAAGGTGAAACCGCGGATAAGGGAGATGACTGTGCAGCAGAGGAGCTATACCTGCCAAGCCTCCAGAGTTCAGAGACAGCCACAGGCTTTTCCTGCTTCCCATAGCATTTAATTCTCCACACTCAAACCTCACTCATACATGCTGTGTGATGCAGGCAAGTTGTAACCTTTTTTGTTGTTGTCATTACTAGAGACAGCAGTCTTGCTATGTTGCCCAAGGTGGTCTTGAACTCCTGGCCTCGTGGAATCCTCCCACCTCGGCCTCCAAAGTGCTGGTTTTACAGGCATGAGCCACCACACCCAGCCAAGTTGTAACCTTTCTGGGTCTCAACTTCCACATCTGTAAAACGCAGTTAACCCCACTTACTTCTTCAGAGGTGAAATGAAACAATAGAATGATGTAAAGAATGAAACATCTCAGCATGATGAACAGTATTCTCTTCTCTGACTGTTTAAAGAATAGAGACTGTTAGCCCTCAGAGGGCGTCTAGGATTAGCAATGTTCCACCGAGTTATTCTTTTACCCATACCACGTCCCGTCCTGCCAGAGCCAAGGCTTCCACCAACAAGAAAAGACCTCTACATTTCAGCAGTGGGAAGCAAAGGGAGCAGGCTCATGGCTGGGAGGCAAACCCAGGTGTGTGTGTAGACATGGGTGGAGAGAATAGAAACATACCCCAATTATAGGCAGAGAAGGAATCTGGGATCATATGGCTGCTCCTTGCAGCCTGGGAATGGGCCTCCAATGGCCACAGCCACAACCAGGCATAGTTCTTAAAAGCTGACTTATACTAAACTATAATTGATTAGTATCAGTTTTCATGATTTTCATGACATCATGAAAATAAGTCATGAAAATCATGACTTATCGTGATTTTCTTTTGAAAGAGGGGATGAGCAGAAAGCCAGAGCCCTAGGCCTGAAGGAAGAGGGGGGTGGAGATAAAAGTGATGTCATGTTTTTATAGAGGTATGTTCAAACTGGATTTCAACTACCCCACAACTATAACACTACACCCCAACACCAGTGCCCCCCCAAAAGCCCCACAAAACTAGAATCAGTCCTAAGGTAAAGGTTACTTCAGCTAACACAGTCCTCCTAGACTATACCAGAAGCCAGTTTCTCAGAGGTGAGGCCAGGTCAATGGCAGAAGCAGGCTTGCTTCCAAAATAGCACCCAATCCCTCCCCATAGCAATCTGGCCAACACTATCCACTACTCTCGACTAGGGGGAGGATAAGGGGTTTGCAGGTTGAACAACTTGGCTAACCTGGGTCACTTCAACTGTTTTTCCCCTGAAATCCTGGTAGAGAGCATCTTTCTGAGGCTGGGAGGCTCTAGTCAGCACGCTGTGGGGCCATAGTCCTGCACACAGCACACCACTTCCCACAGCCATGAAACAAGAGCACTAGACTTACAATGACAGGGCCAGGACCGGGCTCAGACACTTGTTGTGTGACCTTGGGCACCTACCATACCTGAGCCTCTTTCCCCATCTCTAAAATGGGGAGGGCAAAACCCTTAGCGTTTTTGGAGAATAACCATGAAATTGGCTGCAAAAGTGCCACAAGACAAGACCTGTTGCCCAGTAAGCACTTAATAAATCCGCCTTCTCTCTGCATGAAGAAAAGTGAGTTCTTATTGTATTAAAGTCTCCATGGCATCGCGCAGGGCTGCCCTGGAGACTGGAGGCCCACTTGTTAGGTAGACTGCCACTGGAGACGGGGAGCAGGGCAGAGTAGATGCAGGGGTCAGGGAACCTGGCACAAACATTGGAGGGCCAATTCGCCTCTGGCTTTTCTCCCGTGGGATCTGCCCACAAGGGGCCTGGCTAGTGACTTTATTCTTCACCAAAATCATTGTAGATTGTAGTTAACAGGCGACAATGACAGCAAGAGAGCCGACACACTGCTGTAGGCCTGGCAGGGCCCTACAGGCTTCCAGATAAAAGTTCTTTCCGCCTCAAAAACCCAGGCCTCAGAATAAACAATGTGGAAGGAGACATACGTTTACTCTGGTTTCCACATCCCCTCATCCCCATCCAGTAAAGGATGTTCCCAGCTCTGCCAGTGAGGATGGCGGTGAATAAAAATTAACCCCACCTGCCCCGTCTGGTCCAGCAGCGGATTAGACGCTGTGGGCAAGATTCCACCTCTCCCCGGGACCAGCCAGGCACCCACCGGGCGGGCCCCGCGGACACCCCGCGGGGGTGCTCCTGTGCCTGGAGCGAGCGCGGGCTACTGGGGATGCAGGGGACGCGATGCAGAGCGGACAGTGCTGCGGCCCTGGGACCACTGCCACGACCCCATCCCGACTCGGCTCCAGACCGCAGCCTGCCAGGCCACTGACATTTGGCCCAAGTTAACTTCCTGTTACTAAAGAGGGAGGGGACAAGGGAGGGGGAAAAGGGCGCCCAGTGAAGAGCTGGAACGGGGCGTGCAAGGCTCGGAGCCCCAATCCTGGGAAGTTTGGGGATGGTCTTCTGCCCATTGACAGGCGGCACTGCAGGCGCGTCACTCCCACCCCGTTGTGGCGCTTGGGATTTTCTAGGCTTGGAACTGCAGGGTTTGGGTGTTGCGGGGCGGAGTAAGAGGTAGTTCGGCGTGCTGGTGGGAGGCTTTTATTGCGTTCTAATTGGTTCAGAGGCCGGCCAGGGCCGCCCCGGGCTTCCCGGCAGCGCCACCTGCTCGCTGTGCGCCCCGCCGGGTGGGTTTGAGGCGGGGAATGCTGCGGCCGCACCTGACCCTCCCGGGCGTCGGACAAGCCGCAGAGTCCAGCCGGGGCTGGCACGGTCCCCACCCGCGCCTGCCCGCCCCCCCCCACCCGGAGGCCAGCGCCGCCCCCGCCTTACCGAAAGTCGCACGGGCTGCCCGGCTCCGGGTCAGCGCCTGCCTCCGCCCTGGCCGCGGGCGCAGCGATCGGGCCCCGCGGGCCACTGGCGGAGCTGGGAGCAAGCGAGGCGGCCCAGCGCAGGCTTAGCCAGCCGAGCGCCTGCGGTTCTGCGCCGCGCGGTGGACCGGGCTGGGGAACGCCCCCGACAGCGGCGCGGCCAATGACAGGACAGCACGGAGCGCGCCCCGCCCCCGTGGGGCCGGCTGTCACCGCCGCTGCCGCCGGCGCACGTGGGCTGTAGCCCGGCCCAGAACGCAGGGAGTGGCCGGGCGCTCCCACCCTGACCAGCGCAGGTCGGAGACCAGGGGAGGGCTGCTGGGAGCGGGACGTGGTAGCGCTGCGAGATGAAACCCCCGGTGTTGGTATGCGGGTATCAAGGGAGCGGCGAGGGCCTGGGCCTCATGCTCCTTGGTCTACGAAGCTGGAAAGCAAGCCACCGCATCCCCTTTTGGACATGGGGGAGCGGCATGGCACTTCTAGTACCGACTGTGTACGTCCTGTGGACCTTCCTCTTTGCTTGGCTCCTTGACCACCCTGAGCTTCCGCAAACTTCCTTGCTAACTAATAGGATCTTCCCCTTACCTGGCCGTGCTTAGGCTAAAGCTAGTGGGAAGGGGGCGGTGGTGCAGACTACCTGTGTTACCTTGGTCAGATCACCTAAACACCCTCTACCTTTGGCTGTCAGATCCCTATCTTAATCTCTGCTCTGCCCACCTTCCCGGGTTACCCTTACCTCCCACAGCTCCAGAGAGCAACATTCACAGACAACACAGTGTGAATGGAGTGGGGCCTAGTGAGCACTCGGAAGCACTCTGTAGACTACAAATACTGTAAAACACCTTGTGTTTAAAAGGGTCTTGTAGCAGTTATCATGAAATGGGGATCTCCATGGGCAGGAGCCATGTCTGACTCACCTCTGGAACCCAGGGCACAGGGCTTGACCCAGCGTAAGCATCAATAGGTGTTCTTTGAACTGAGCTACCTAGGCAGAGGAAAACAGGCAGACTTGAGCACTGAGAAACAGTATCGTGGCTCCAGGCTGCTGGAATTTCCCCAGCACAAGACCACCTCCAGGAGACACCACGTTCCCTTGCCAGACAAGTGCAAACAGAAAGTTTGCCTCCCCAAACCTGCAGCTTATTTTTTTTTTCTCTCTACTCTACTTCTTGAAGAGATCAAGACCATCCTGGCTAACACTGTGAAACCCCGTCTCTACTAAAAAATACAAAAAACTAGCCGGGCAAGGTGGCAGGCGCCTGTAGTCCCAGCTACTCGGGAGGCTGAGGCAGGAGAAAGGCATGGTGGCTCATGCCTTTAATCCCAGCACTTTGGAAAGCTGAGGTGGGTGGATCACCTGAGGTCAGGAGTTCAAGACCAGCATGGCCAACATGGTGAAACTCTGTCTCTACCAAAAATACAAAAATTAGCTGGGCATGGTGGCACACACCTGTAATTCCAGTTACTTGTGAGGCTGAGGCCAGAGAATTCTTGAACCCAGGAGGTGGAGGTTACAGTGAACCGAGATCACACCACTGCACTCCAACCTGGGTGACAGAGCAAGACTCCATCTCAAAAAAACAAAAGAGTGAGAAGAGAAAAGAAGGAGGAAGGAAGGAAGAAAGGGAGGGAGGGAGGAAAAGAGGGAGAGAGGGAGCGGAGGAGGGAGGGAGGGAGGAAGGGAAGAAAAAAGAAGGAAGAAAGGAAGAGAAAGAAAAGAAAAAGAGGCCGGGTGCAGTGGCTCATGCCTGTAATCCCAACACTTTGGGAGGCCAAAGCAGGCAGATCACCTGAGGCTAGGAGTTTGAGACCAGCCTGGCCAACATAGTGAAACCCCATCTCTACTAAAAATACAGAACTTAGCTGGGCACTGTGGTGTGCACCTGTAATCCCAGCTACTCAGGAGGCTGAGGCAGGAGAATCGCTTGAATCCAGGAGGTGGGAGTTGCAGTGAGCCGAGATCACACCACTGCACTCCAGCCTGGGCAACAAGAGTGAAACTCCATCTCAAAAAAAAAAAAAAAGGCCGGGTGCGGTGGCTCAAGCCTGTAATCCCAGCACTTTGGGAGGCCGAGACGGGCGGATCACGAGGTCAGGAGATCAAGACCATCCTGGCTAACACTGTGAAACCCCGTCTCTACTAAAAAATACAAAAAACTAGCCGGGCAAGGTGGCAGGCGCCTGTAGTCCCAGCTACTCGGGAGGCTGAGGCAGGAGAATGGCGTAAACCCGGGAGGCGGAGCTTGCAGTGAGCTGAGATCCAGCCACTGCACTCCAGCCCGGGCGACAGAGCGAGACTCTGTCTCAAAAAAAAAAAAAAAAAAAAAAAGAAAAGAAAAGAAAAGGAAAGAAATGGAGGCCCAGAGACAGAAGGACACTTCTGATGGTCACAGAGTGAATGAATATGTGTGTTCCAGGCATGCAATGTCCCTTTCTCACTCTTAGCATGACAGACAAACTAACTCAATCTCCTTATGCAACAGGCTCAATAGTCTATATTTAATAGCCACCTCTTCCCCAGGCCACTTTTCCAGGATGCTGCTTGTGGAGGTTGTCTGGGAGATGCAGATGGCCACTTAGCATGAGAGGGAGGAAGGGAAGGAAGGCCCAGATTCATCCCTAAATATAGTTTCATCTCAGATGGAAGCAATGGCCTCCACAGCACTATGCATGCCTCCCCCTGAAAGAACCCAGCTGGTACTCGAGGGCACCATCGGTTATCCACCTGATGGTGTTCAGAGGACTGTGGGGTGGCAGTTCTGGCTTCTTTTGATTTCCAGCCTAGCAATATGCTTGAAGAAAGGTCAGAGTTGAACTAAGTGGATTCCTGATGAGAGATTTTCTGTAATGAAGCCAGGGTGCCTCTCAAGACGTTTGAATGGCAGAGAAGACAGTTGCACCAGGCTCTGGATCTCTTCCTAAATGCCATAGATCCAGAGAAGGGCAAAACAATGAGTGTGGTTCTCACTGGCTTCCTCCCCAAGCTGCTATCAAAGGGCTTTGGTCTTTCAGAAGGAAGAGGAAGACTGGTATCTAGACAGAGTCCAGTGACCTTGTTAAATGATGAGAAAGGGCTGATTGGCCCCAGGAACCTTGGGAGCTGTCTGCGGAGGACTTTCTAAGCCAGGAAGTGGAAACATTTGTATCTCCCGCAGACAGACTCAGCAGTGTGTGAGAAGCAATATCCCTGGGGCCTTGTTCTAGCTCTTTATCATCTTCATAGACCTCAGAACAAACTGCTTGTTCATGGATAAAACATCTAAAAGTTTTCAAGGTCACTAAAAACTCATCAAGCCTACCACACCTTAAGTGGCTTTTCCAGAGGTGGTTTAGAGAAAAATGGCACCTGTCTGGGACCTGCTGAAGTCAGTAATGCCCTCGGAGGCACCCCATCATGTTGGGGAATGTGTGCACGTTGCCAGCAATGGTGAGAAAGTCAGTTCTGGAGAGCAGAGAGCTGTGGCTGCAGGCAGGAGGTGACATCCCAGCCAGATATAGCAACCAGAGCAAACAGAGACAGAGTGGATGTGCAGAAAAGAGGGGAAGAAACATAGGGTCATGTCAGTAGTCTAGCCTTAGCCCCAGATAGACTGGGGATTCACAGACAATTGTGAAATCCAGGGGCATAATATAATTCTGACCTCTAGAGATCAAACGATGCCACAAAGCCCAGAGCACCCTCATGGCAGGCTGGGCCATACCTGCAGCCTGGGCAGATTCCTGTCCACATAAACCCAAAGCCCATTCCAGAACTGCTATAACTGATGGAGCTTGGGAGACAGCTTTCAACTTGTACTTCCAAACCCTCTCCAGAACAGCTGGCTAGAGGCAAGGACAGGAATATTCTTCTCTGTTCTAGTCCAAGGAGGGAACTCAGTCATCTGTCTATCCACCCATCATGTGTCCACCCCAGAAATATGTACAGTGCAGTTAGGCTGGAGGTATCATAGCCAAGTCATTAATAGCACAGACTCTGAAGTCAAGATGACTGGGTTTGAATCCCAGGTCTGCCACTTATTAACTGTGTGACCTTGAGCAAGTGACTTAACCTCCCTGCACAGCAGGCAGTAGGGGAATAGTAATGGGGAGATGCATGCTAGAACAGTGCCAGGCACATAGTAAATGATATGTAAGGGTTTGAGTAAATAAACTTGGTGATGATACCACTAAGGGTATAGAGAACTAGAGTCTATAGGAGGCATCAATTCTGTAAGCAAATTCTGGTCAGGGACTTGCCTAGTCCCCAGCCTCAGACTTGTGTGTTTGTTATAAAGGCAGGCACTATTTTCATTCACTCCTTAGAGATGAGAAAATGGGATCTTGGAGAAGTGAAACCACTGGCCCAGAGTGTCCTAGGGGCTAGCATCCCGCAAAATGAATCGAACTGGTGGACTTCCAAGCCAGTGCTCTTTACACTTCCCAATACTGCCTCCCCAGATCTGTCTGGGGTACTGGGGGACAGCGAGGAGGCTGAGGGGAGTGGGAAGACTTCACAGAGATGGCATTCCTTCCACTGAGCCGTGAGAGATGAGTGGCAGGCAGATGGGAAGGAGTGTGGTGAGTGCTCAGGACAGGCAGCAACTGAAACACAGAATCAGAGATGAGGGGCAGAGCGAGGAACTGCAAGAGATTCCTTCATTCATTCATTGAGCAGATGCTGATTGAGTGCCTGCCGTGTTCTATGCACTATTTTTGGTGGAGGGGATGCAGCAGGGAATAAAACATGAAAGTAATCCAAGATGAAGCTAGAGAGGTGGCAAGAACCACACAGGGGACTGTGGAAGCTAGTTGTTGTATGCGGAGGAGGGAATTAATTGGCCAGCTTCTCCATTCCTGCTTGTTTTGGTAACATCCCTGCCCTCCTGGCTACAGAAATGGACACAGTTCCCAGGCCTGGTCAACCATCAAGCCCCAGTGGTGATCAGTCCAACAGCCAAGCACCTGGTCCAAGCAGAATTCTTTAAGACCAATGTGTAGATACAATGTGAGAGAGGCCCTCTTTCCATGAAAGTTAGGGCTACCAACAATTGTGTGCCATGTGCAATGGAGGAAACCTGACCACAAGAAGAGAATGAGAGAAAGAGACTCCTCTAACTGAAGACTGCAAGGGTGAAAGCTCCAGCCACCTTTCTCTGCGGTTGTCTCAGCTCTGCCCTCCTCTCTGTTGGCTTCTTTCCAGACTGGTTTTCCTCATGGTAGCAAGTGCCATTGCTCTCATGGCTGAACGCTTCCTTATCCACAAGGATATTTCTGGCCCAGCATTCCAAGCATGGTCCTGAGCTTCATCGGATTGAAGTGGGTCACATGCCCAGTTGAACTGGTGCCATAGCCAGAGGAATGGAATGTGCTGATTGTCCATGTGAGTCAAGGTCCCCTCCTAGAGTTGGGGTGGGCTCAGCTTCCCCGAGACATCTGGGGTGCATGGAAGAGGGGGAACATCTGAGTGAACTCTGAGAGCAGTTAGGAAGGGAGGAAGGACACATGGATGTATGTCAGGTAGATCTAGCACAGGCAGTTGGTTTGCATATATGCCACTGACTTTCTAATGCAAACATCTCGGACTCTGCCTGAGGGTTCTCCCCGAGCCTCAGCAGCAAGCTCAGCGAATGCACTGGGCAAACCAGAAATACAGGTGATTTAACGCCACAGGGAGCAACCTTCAACACAGTGTGGGCAAGGGTTTGTGGATGTATACCCCCAATTTCTCACCCCTCAATGTGAGAAATCTTAAAGGTGAGTTCTCTATCTCTACCTCTGTCTCAGAGAGCCCCAGCAGGACTGGGCCCCACGTGTCACAGCAGTAACCTGTATTGGCTTCCTCCCTGTCACTTCTCCATCACACTTCCCCGGTCCTTTACTGGTGCTTCCTGTGGTTACTTCCCAATAAACTGCTGACATTTAGACTCTTATCCCAGGGTCAGCTTTTGCAGGAACCCACGTGAAGACAGGAGCAACTTATCTGTGCCCCTGACTTTAAAACTCTTCAGGAGGCTGCTCTGTGTGGTATGCAACATTGTAACCTCAGTGCACACTGCTTAAACAGCACCAGTGGGCGCCACTGCATCCAGCTAATTTTTGTATTTTTAGTAGAGACAGGGTTTCACCATGTTGGCCAGGCTGGTCTCAAACTCCCGACCTCAGGTGATCCAGCCGCCTCAGCCTCCCAAAGGGTTGGGAGGTGTCAGGAAATGTTTGTTGAAAGAATGAAAGGAAACTATTTAAAACAAACAAAAAATAGACTAGACAAGTGCTTGTACCACCCAGCCACTATTTCTCTAATGAGCCTGAGCCCTAGTTATAGACCTGGGCCCATATGAAATTTCAGAGGAATTTATACTTTTTACCTCTGGGAAAGTTACTTCATCCTGACCTCCTCCCCTATTATCCCCTCCCCACCCCTACTTTCACACATCAGCCCTCAGAGTAAGCTTCTAAGTGCAGTACATTTTGTAGTGGATTAATACTTTTAAATGAAAATTAAGTTCCTACCTAACTACTTTTCTCTTAAAAGCTTTCTCCTAGGAACAACTCAGATGCCAAGAGACAACTTAGGGCAGCCCTGGCTCTGATTGGTTCAGAGGGGTGTTCTCCTCCTTTTCAGGTGAGCGAGGTCCACAGGGGCATTCCAAGCATTACTGTGATGGAGCCAAGTCCCCAGATAGAAAAGCCCAAACCAGCTTCACTGGTCAAACTCCCATGAAAAGAGTTCAGCCTCCAACAGCCTGGATTCCAACCTATGTGCTCCCTAATGGTGCGACTTGGAGCAAGCCAGTAGATGGAGATAATAACGCTGTCTTTGGAAGATCAGAGCACAGATCAAATAAGATGGCATATGTAAAGGCTCTCAATTAATGTTACTTGCCTTCCCTCCTATTTATAAGTGTGGTGGCTTTGTATTATAGCAACTTGCTAAGCTAGACCTGTTTCCCAGAATTTCCTTTCCTGGATGGTTCTGAATTAGGACTGGCCATAAGGGATATTTGCATGAAATTAGGAAGGATTTTTTTTCTGTTTTTTTGTTTGTTTGTTTGTTTGTTTTTGAGACTCCATCTCACTCTGGTGCCCAGGCTGGAGTGCAGTAGCACAATCTCAGCTCACTGCAACCTCTGCCTCCCAGGTTCAAGCGATACTCCTGCCTCAGCCTTCTGAGTAGCTGGGATTACAGGCATGCGCCACTGCACCCAGTTAATTTTTGTATTTTTAGTAGAGACAGGGTTTCACCGTGTTGGCCAGGCTGGTCTCAAACTCCCAACCTCAGGTGATCCACCCGCCTCAGCCTCCCAAAGGGCTGGAATTACAGGCATGAGCCACTGCGCCCAGCCATAGGAAGCAATCTTTGTGCCAGGTCAGCACAGGTCACCAGGCAACACTGCCGCTCACGTGTTGCTGGCATGGGGCAGTTGCCAGGCTTCCAGCTCCTGCAGTTCACGCAGATTCTCCTCCTTCAACTTTGCTGAATCTAGGGCCAGGTGCAGGTTCACTTATTTGGTGAAAGGTGCCACCTTCTTCTAAGGGTCACCACATTGTCCAAGTCAGAAGTGATGAGAAATAGACATGAATTCCACCTTCTCAAGGGATCCATTTGTCCAAGTTTCAGCTGGCTCTTGATTTGCCCCTCTTCATATCAGGTTTTCTTCTCACCTGATGACCCTGTGGATCTACAGCAATTCAAGTCCACAAGTAAACACTGAGGCAACAGCTTTCTGCAATCTCTTTGTCAGCTCCCACAATTATGTGAACTCTAATTCCTATAGTAATTCCCTCTTCTACATACTAATGATCTTGCTTCCCTGATCAAACCTTAACTGATACAATAGGTAAATAGAAACTGCCATTTTTCAAGAGCCTACAGTGGGCCCATATATTACCTTATGTATCTTCACAACATCCATATAGCAGGCTGAGATTTTTAACCCCATTCTATACTTGGGGAAACCAAAGACCAGGGTGGTTAAGTCATAGGAACAGGCAGAACCAGGATTCAAACCCTGGTCTGTCCATCTCCTGAGCCTCAGCTCTTGTCACTTCGTCACTCTGAAACATATCACAAGTACATATCTCATTAGCAGTAAAACTGCTGCAAATGTGATACACACTTATTAGAAATAGGAAAAACTTTTAGATATATCCAAAGACATTACCAAAGGAGTGGCAAAAAAAAAAAAAAAAAAAAAAAAGGAGGCCATCTCCCCCACAAAAGATAGTAAAACACTGATGAAAGGAAATGAATTGTAGACTTGCTGGTCATCAGGTAAGTGGCAGATTGGGCAAACTGGTTTCGGCAATATCTCAAGTGCAGGGGTCTGATCCTTCTGTGTAAGGCAAGGCTGAAAAGAAATTTGACTTCTGGCAGAAATGCAATAGTTGTTTCTCTCCAGTTTACCACTCAGCATTCTTCCCGCTGGCCAACAATCTCTGACAGTCCAACTGGGAGAAAATCAAAGAAGCCATTGAGTGAAGGCTGTGCTGGGTCTGTGCCCGAGAGTCACAGGATCCCAGAACAAAGTGGGAAGGCACGAGCCACAGCGGCCTTCTAAGAATGCCTGAGCGGCCAGCCCTCGAGGTTTTCTGTTTCCCTAAGGACCAAGGGAAGCATCTTAGAACAAGGCTATAGCTGCTCTGTTGACAGCAAAGAGCAAAGCAAATTTATGTTGCATGGCTCACTCTGGGCAGAAGAGGGGGAATGGGAACTGGAAGAGGGGCAGAGGAAGGACCAGGAAAGAGATGGCATGAAACATCACCCTATGGATCCAACCTGTCTGTCCATTCCTCCCCTATCCCTCCTGAGCTCGGCTTCAGGCTTAGTGCTCCCCTTGTAAAAGGCCCTCCCTGTTCCTTTCCACCCAGTGAGAAGACTGTGGTCACCACCTTGGAAAGTCTTCCTTATTGCCCCAGTTCATGCTCCTTCCACATTCTGCAAACAGACTCACCCATGTCCCCGTGAAGTTTCACATCCTCGCTAGTGGTAGCTTACATGCCTATGACACCTCCTTCAGAGAAGCGCCCTACCTCTAACATCTTTTCCTCCTTGTATTAAACATAGGCTTTGTCTTTTTTATAATCAAAGCTGTGCCCAATTAAAAAGGTCAATCAAAAGGAATAATGTAAAAATAAAAAAAGACATTCTCATTATCCAGGGATTGGGGCCATTACACCTTGGAGAATATGGATCAATTCACATTATCAACATATGCACTTATGAAATCTTGTAGTTGTAGAGGCCAGATGAGAGGGCTAAGGGTTTGGGTGTTGTAGTTAAACCAGCTTGGGGTGAAATCTCAAATCTAGCTGTATGACCTTGGATAAATGAGTCTCTGATCCTCAGCTTCCTCTTTCATCGAATAGGGGTAGTGAAGTTGTTATAAAGTTGTCATAAAGTTGGCCAGGTGCAGTGGCCCACACCTGGAATTTCAGCACTTAGGGAGGCTAAGGTGGGCAGATTATTTGAGGCCAGGAGTTCAAGACCAGCCTGGCCAACGTGGTGAAATCGTCTCTACTAAAAACACAAAAATTAGCCAGGTGTGGTGGCACACACCTGTAATTCCAGCTACTCGGGAGGCTGAGGCAAGAGAATCTCTTGAACCTGGGAGGCAGAGGTTGCAGTGAGCTGAGATTATGCCACTGAACTCCAGCCTGGGTAACAGAGCAAGACCCTGTCTCAAAATACAATAAAATAAAATTCAAATAAAATTCAAAGTAAATTCAGAGTGTTGTACAACCACCACTATCTGGTTCCAGAACATTTTTCTTTCTTATATGGGAGCTGCTTCACACATAATTTCAGAACATTTTTATCACCCCAAAAGGAAACCCACGCCCATTAAAGTCACTCTACTCCCCCTTCCTCATAGTCCCCAGCAACTGCTAATCTGCTTTCTGTCTCTATGGAAAAATCACTATCTTTTATCTTCAGACTTTCTCTCTCCTTTAGTTTTTCCTGCAGCATTAATTGTAGTCAAACTTCTCTCATCAAACCAAACTAAAAAAAAGGAAACAAATCACAAAAAGAATGAAAAAAGATTTGACACATCTACTTGAGCCACTGCCCTGTCTCTTACCATCAAACTTCTTTAAGAGTGATCCATCCATACTTTTTCTCTCTGTGTCCTCCAGTTTCACTCACCCTAAACCCTGTAAGTTGGCTCTTGTTAGGATGACAGAGCCCTCCTAGTGGTCAAATCCCTGTTAGAGAGCCAAATATACTTTTGACTTTTAACTTCCTTAATTTCTTTGTGTCACAGGACATAGCTGACCACCCCTCCTTGAAACTCTCTCTTCCTTTTCTCTCTCTTTTTTTTTTAAGAGACAAGGTCTCACTCTGTCACCCAGGCTGGTGTGCAGTGGTGCAATCTCTGCAACCTCTGCCTCCCCAGCTCAGGAGATCCTCCTACCTCAGCCTCCCAGGCAGCTGGGACTACAGGCATGCACCACCACACCTATCTATTTTTTTTTTATTATTATTTGTAGAAATGTGGTTTTGCCATGTTGCCCAGGCTGGTCTCGAACTTCAGAGCTCAAGTGATCCTCCTGCCTTGTCATTCCCAAGTGTTGGGATTACAGGAGTGAGCCACTGTGCCCAGCCATCTTCCTTTGTTTCCCAAACACCACTGCTCCACCTCAATTTTCCATGCCATAAGAGCTTGTCTTCCTGCTCTTCTCCCTCAATGTCTCTCCCTGGGTGACCACATTCCTCACCCCTGTCTCAGCTATCATATGGGCACTAGAATTCCAGCTGTCTCCCAAATTCCAGATTCATGTTCATCTGCCCTTGGATGTTGCTTCCTGGATGCCTTCAACACATCTCAAAGTCAACATGTCCAAAGTGAATTGTTCAAAACCCTCTTAATGATCTACATTCCAAATCTCACTGATGGTATCACCACCCACCCCATTTCCTGAACTAGAATTCTCAGTGCTTCTTCTGTGGTTCTGTGGTTTCTCTCCTTGCCTAAATCTTCTTTTCCAATTGGTTAACAAATCCTTTAAATTATAGTTCAGACACATCCCTTGAATCTTCTCCCTCCTATTCATCCCTATTGTTGCTGTCTTAGTTTAGGTTCCCAATATCTCTTCTGAACAACTACAATTACATTTTTAAAAAAGACTGAGTTGCATTCTATCACCTAGGCTGGAGTGCAGTGGTGCGATCATAGCTCAATGCAGCTTCGAACTCCTGAGTTCAAGTGATCCTCACACCTCAACCTCCTGAGTTGCTAGGACTACAGGCATGAACCATCACATCCAGCTAATTTCTCTCTCTCTTTTTTAGTACATAGGGTCTCAAACTCCTGGGCTCAAGTCACACTCAGATTGCTCCTTCCTACTGTGCTATCCCTAGCCTTTTCAAGCAAACCTCCATTTTAGCATTTGTCACAGTACGATCACTTACCTGTCTCCTATCCTCTCACCTTGGCCTGCAAAGCACTGGGATTACAGGTGTGAGCCACTGTACGCAGCCTATACACCTTTTTAAAAAATTCATGACCAGGTGCAATGGCTCATACCTGTAATCCTAGCACTTTGGGGCTTAGGCAGGAGGATGGCTTCAGCCCAGGAGTTCAAGATCAGCCTGGCCAACATAGCAAAACGCCATCTCTATTAAAAATACAAAAAAAAAAAATTAGCTGGGCGTGGTGGTGCATGCCTGTAGTCCCAGCTACTCTGCAGGCTGAGGCACAAGAATCACTTGAACCTGCGAGGCAGAAGTTACAGTGAGCTGAGATCTTGCCACTGCACACTAGCCTGGGTGACAGAATGAGACTGTGTCTAAAAAAAAAAAAAAAGAGTTACATATGTTTTTTCCATAACTGACAGAGTGGCTTTTAAAATATGAAAGTCATCTTGTCATTCTCCTATTTAAATGCCTCTACTCCTACAAAATACAGCAACTCTCCTCTGTATAGCCCTGACTACCTCTTCACCCTCATCTCCCTGCAGGATCTGTTACAAATCCTCCATTCTCTACCACAGGCTTCTAGGTGAGGCTGCCTCCAATTTCTGGCCCCAGAGGTGGGACACATGACTAGATTAAACCACCAGCAGTCTCCACCTCTGTGGCCCCAGTCATTGGCTCAAGCCCAAACCAGAGCCAATGAAATGCAATGCTGGGTTTTTGAGATATAAGAATCTCAGACCTCTTCTTCGCACAGGATGTGAAGGAAGCAGGAACAGAGATTGGAACTGCTGCATCTTGTAACCAAGGGGAGACTTAGAATGCAGCCATCACTGGGAAAAAAGGAAAACTTTATCCTGGTGACAACTTTTGAGACCCGGATCAAACCCTTTCCGGAACTATATAGCCTTTGGCCATCTTTTAAAAATTTAATGTAAGCCAATACACAGCTCCCCTGCTTTATGGTAGATACATCGGTGCATGGTAGATGCACCTGACAGTGGTAACTTAAGCCTACCCTGAGAATGACCCTGTGAAACAGACGCATCTGAATGTGTGTTTAGAGTTCTGAGCTAAGGAATCCCAGAGTGGCCAACCCAGAGATTCATTCCTTTTCTATGACAAACATCTGAGCCCCCCAGCCCGGCTACAATTCCTTACACGGGATCCAGGCCCATTTGAGGGGTTAAATGAAGTTTGTCAAGTGGAGGTTGTTAAGGGGAGGGTGTTAAGTGAAAATGCTATGTAAACGGCATGGTTTTGCTGAGGCTGGTGCCATCTCTCTGGGAGTCGATAGGGGTTTGACACAACACCTCCTTACCCACTTCATTTTCTATTCTTAAGACAGTTTGAGCTGGGCTTTGTGTTGTTACAAACCAAACTCCCTACTCATTACCCTTGAAGCCAGTGTTTCCCAAATTTTGCTGAACATTAGAATCACCTGGAGAGCTTTTAAATCCCTCCGCCATGTCAATTAAGTCATAATACCTTGGGGTGGAAGACAGGAATTTACCGTTTTGAAAGATCTCAGGTGATTCCAATGCATGGTGAAATTCGGGAACCACCACTATGAGCAAAGGGAGCTGCTTCCTCTGGGCTTCCCTGGCCCCCTGCCCACCGATTTACCAGAGCTCTTCTTACACTATATTGCAGGCCTGCCTCCCCTTTTGGACTCCGAGCATCTCAATGGCAGACTCATGTCTCTCTCTTGTCTTGCACATGGTAGACCTCCAATAAGTGTTAAACAATGAAGAAATGAATGAATCAATAAATGAGACAGGTCCATGCAACGTTCTTGTGTATTTTTTCATTCAAGTACCTTGTAATGGGCATAAGGCATAAGGTGGGGAAAAAGGTCTAAGAGCATACCTTTGCCCAAATCCTGGTGATCCAGGGCAAATACTCTGCTGTTCAGTGCCTCTTTGTCCTCGTCCATAAAATGTAAATAATAGCACTTACATCACAGTGATGTTGTCAGACTTCCATAAGGCAATACATGTAAAATTCTTAGAATGTTGTTTGCTATGTAGCAAGCAATGAGATGGTAGAGACTGAGTTTAGCTGGCTCCTTGCAGAATCGCTTATGACTGGAAAGGGACACAGTGTGGGAAGAAGCAGAATAAAGAGTTGTTTGCAGTATTTTCATTTTTAGGCTGCAAGCCTTGAGCATGTTTAGAAGCTAAAAGGAAGAGCCTGGTGAAGGGGGGAAACAGGTGTGGAGAGAAGCAGATTCAATACCCAAAGCACTTCTCTATAAAGAACACAACTTTATAACAAGATTCGTTGTCATGGAGCTTTACCTGCAGAGTGTTTGTTATTCAAAGCTTATGTGCTTATAAGTTTGTCAACAGAATGATTAGAGGCCTCTTTACTATTTTAGATAGTAAGTTTCCAGCCAAGGATGTCCTTGAACACTCCTCCACCCATCCCTGCTCTGTCTCCTTATCTGTAGTAGATGGGGAGATGGGTCTGGAGCAGAGGGGATAGGATGAACCAAGGACCAGAGGGGTGTGGAAGCCTCAAGACAACAGGAATCACAGAGAAGACAGATGCACAATATTCACACCTGTGTGTGCTCTGGGAGTTGCTTTGCTTCTCGCGCAGTTTTGTAAGTTAGGTGAATTTTATTAAGGTGGCTGTGAGTTTACTGCACTGGGGTGGAGAACAAATTACTGCTTGGTGGCAGAACAAAAGACTTGTGAAGTTCTGCTGGACTTGCCCTGCCCACAATGCCGACAGCACACAACCAGGTGCTTTCAGAGCCCCTGAATAGAGCCTGTTATTTGGACCCAGGCCAGGTGAAGGGCTTACTGTTTCGTATTATTCATCACAGAGCATTTCGATCTATTTTAAAGGAACTCTTCCTGCCTGAGGAGAGAGGAAAGCACTTCTCTATAAAGAACACAACTTTATAACAAGATTCGTTGTCATGGAGCTTTACCTGCAGAGTGTTTGTTATTCAAAGCTTATGTGCTTATAAGTTTGTCAACAGAATGGTTAGAGGCCTCTTTACTATTTTAGATAGTAAGTTTCCAGCCAAGGATGTCCTTGAACACTCCTCCACCCATCCCTGCTCTGTCTCCTTATCTGTAAAAGAAGGGCATGGGCCTGCCTGCTTCCTTCCTCCCTCCCTTCCATCAACATGTATTTGTTTGAGCTCCTATCATAAGCAGGGAACAATGTAGGTGCTCTGGAGAGACAAAATAAAAAATAAATAAATAAAAACCTGATTCAGCGCTTGTCCCTCCCTCAGAGAATTTGCAGTTTTGCAGGGAAATTATAACCAAAGTCACTCCATTGTAGCTGAGTTTTTTTCCTTTTTTTTTTTTTTTTTTTTTTAAGTTTCGCTCTTTTGCCCAGGCTAGAGTATAGTGGCATGATCTCAGCTCACTGCAACCTCCACCTACTGAGTTCAAGCGATTCTCCTGCCTCACCCTCCCGAGTAGCTGGGACTACAGGTGTCCACCACCATGCCTGGCTAATTTTTTTTCTTTTTTTTAAAGTAGAGACTGGTTTCACCATGTTGGCCAGGCTGGTCCTGAACTCCAACCTTGTGATCCGTCCGCCTCGGCCTCCCAAAATGCTGTGATCACAGGTGTGAGCCACCGCGCCCAGCTGTAGCTGAGTTTTTCATCACTTCTCATTTAAATCCACTTTCAGTGGATTCCTAGTCCATCACTCTGACTTCACTCATTTTTCTGCCCACTACCTGCCAGAAGGATCTTTCTGAATCACTTGTCCCGTGTGAATGCTGCCCTCCAGCCCACAACATGACAGACAGTTCCTTTGTTTTCTTTACTCACGTGCCGCTTTCCTCATCCTTCAAGCCCAATGCCATGCTTTCTCAGTACTCACACTCTCAGCAGAATGGATTGCTCCTTCCTCCTGCGCTGTCCCTAGCCTTTGCAAGCACATCCCCGTTTGAGCATTTGTCACAGTATGATCATTTACCTGCCTCCTAGACTGGGGAGGACTGGACCTTCATTAGTCTTGGTACCTCAGTGCATGACCCTTAGTGAGTGATGAATTAATGATTGTGAAGTCATTGAGTGTCATATGTGAGAAATAGACAAAAACACCCCTCCTTTTCCCCTCCCAAGCCATAATCAGGCTATTGGGGGAATCCTGCAGACCAGGGACATGGGGGATTTTTTTTCCTTAATATTTCATTTTCTTTTCTTTCTTTTTTTTTGGTGATGAGGTCTCACTATGTTGCCCAGGCTAATCTTGAACTCCTGAACTCAAGTGATTCCCCCCACCTCAGCCTTGGAAAATGTTAGGATTACAGGCGTGAGCCACCATGCCTGGCCATGCTAATATTTCAAACAAAAGGAAACAAAGTATGACATCGCAAACGCTCATGCGCCACCATCCAGCTTTCATGAATCTTCTTCATTTGCCATATCTGCTTCAAATATTTTCTTCCTTTAAAGACATAAACATAGTTAATGCATACTCTGTGTCCCACAGGAATCCATTCCCTTTCTCTGGAATTTGGTGTTCATCATTCTAATGCATGTTTTTATGTACTTACTACAAAGGCATATGTTTCTAAACAATGTTTTATACTTTTAAAAATGTTTTTAAACACCTTACCTTCATGAAGACTCCTGTGCGTGACATTACAATTTGTTTTTCCTGTCAATGTTATCCAGATACAGGTGAGCTTCTTTCTGTTCCCTATCTTCTGCTCCGTTGTCTGTTTGTCTATTTGTGAGATGATTCTTTAACATCAGTGCCTTTATAATGTATTTTAATAGCTGGCAAGCTAAGTCTCTCCTCCTTGTTCAAAGACATTTAAGCTATTCTCTGACCTCTCTCTTCCATATGAATTTTAGAATTAGCTTGTAAAGGTTTGTGAAATTCCTTATTGAAGTAGGCATTTCATTCAATGCATGTATTACTTTGAGAGGAATCCCCATCTTTATGGTACCGAGTCTTCCCCTCCATGCACCTGGTAAGGCTCTCCAGCTATCGAGACCTTTTGTGTGGGATGTGGCAGTGCACCCCAGGGCATCATTCCCAAGGCATCCCTAGCAGCAGAACAAAGAGCCTCTGAGAGACTTCTCACTGCGTGTGAGCAGAGACTAGCCAGCACTCCCCTTCTCCCCATCTCCCCAGCTACTGTGGAGCCTAGCCACAGGTACCAACTGCCAAGGTGAGACCAACCCAGAGATGGCAAATAAGCTGAACGCACGACTTCTGTCGCCTCCAAATTCCACTTGCGGCAGATACTGCTAATCCACCCTAGTGCTCTCTTCCTCCAGACCCAAAGGCCTCAGCCTCCTTTCTCACATGGCACTTCAGGCAGTCCCCTAAATGAGTCAGGCACACCAAGTGAAACCTCTGTGAACCCAGCCTAAATCTCACCAAGCAGACAGGCATTTTCTGGGACCCTATGACAACCCATTACTGGTGGCTCTGAGGGGACTTCATGGGCCTGCATGGGGCTCTGAGCCCACCCTGTTCCACAGGCACACGTGCAGGCCCATCAGACGCATACTCCCCTCACCATTTTAAAGATTGCTCCCCCAGGGAGAAACAACTGATTTCAGGCAAACCAATGAGCTGAAAAGACTGAATGGGGCAATATTTTATTGGGGGAACTGGAGTTGACTTTTCCTTCCAGCCACTAGGCTACTGTGTGTTTTTCAATGTGCAGAAGGCCTTCACAGCTGGTGCCTGAATGCCTGGTGGTAGATGCTATTTATGTCTCCTTCCACCTCTTTTGGAAACAAATAATTACCATGTATTACAACAAAGATCACAACAGAGGTCTGTTTAGGGATCTCTGCCTTGCTCTCTTCTGTACCTTTTGTCCCAGCACCCAGTAGACACTTACCACATCCTGATACAGATTAGAGCTCAGCAATGTTTGATGAGTGTCATGTGTCAAGCCTTAGGTTAAAGGATACTTTGTCCTACTTTGCACCACAGTGGTGGGTAAAATCTCCATTTTGCGGGTGAGAAACAAAGGCTCAGGGAGCTAAAGTGACTCCTCCAATCAGGGCTATGTAGCTAGTCAATGACAGGATTGTGAACCAAGATCTACCCACCTGTGACGGTGGAATCTAAGTTCAGTGCCACCTGCTCATTGCTGCCTGCTCTGGAAGGGAGAAGAGAAGGGAGGAAGGGAAGGAAAGGAAGAGGAGACACAGGGGCAGGGAGAGACCATGGAAAGAAGAGAGGGAAAGGAGGAAGTTGAGAAAGAGGGGAAGGGAGAGAAGAGGGCATGAGGGAAGCTGGTGGTGGTGAAGGCTCCATACCTGCCCTCCTCTTCCCTCTCCCAGAGTCTGTGTCCTGGGGGAGGTCCTACGAGTTTGGAAGCCCATTCCAGACTGATCTTGTATTTCCCTTGCAGTAAGAAGAGGAGGAAGAGGAGGAAGGTTAGGAATCCTCTCTAAAGAGGACATGGTTCTTGGAGGCCTGATTTGTATTGGGAAGAATCCTGAAACTAATCACTGAGGGAGCACTACCCTTTATGATGGGGACAGAAAAACCACAGCAACCCTATGGCCTCTAGTTTTGGAGATGAACTCAGCTAAAGACCAAAGGAAGCACCAGAAAGATGAACTGAAGAGTTTAATTTGGTTAAACAAATAAAAATGAAAACCTCTCTAGAATATAGAAACTGTCTCTAGAAGGCTGGGTGTCGTGGCTCATGCCTATGATCCCAGCATTTTGGGAGGTTGAGGCAGGTGGATGACCTGAGCTCAGGAGTTTGAGACCAGCCTGGGCAATATGGCAAAACCTCGTCTCTGCCAAAAATACAAAAAATTAGCCAGGTGTGGTGGTATGCACCTGTTGTCCCAGCTACTCGAGAAGCTGAAGGGGAAGAATTGCTTGAGCCTGGGAGGCAGAGGTTGTAGTGAGCCAAGATTGCACCACTGCACTCCAACCTGGGTGAAAAAAAGAAAAAAAGAAACTATCGCTAGGGGTGGAGCTCTGGGGAATGTTTTCTCTGTTCAAATGTTCTACCAAGCAGATGTATTACAGAGGATGTGATTCCCTTTATTTTGCTTGATTTGCTGGACATTGTTCAAAGGTCATCCCCACGTGTCAGTGGACAGATAGGAAGGAGAGTGTGTGCACTGAGGGCGTGGCTGTGGGCCCTGCAGGGAAGGCACTGCAGGGAGGGGCTGGCACTTCTGTGGGCTCAGATGCTCAGGTGAGTTGCCCATTACCTAAGGTGCATTGCTAGGGCATTCAGCCAGGAAGGAACCACTCTGGACTTGCAACTTCACTTTCCCCCCTCCCTCTCTCCTGTTCCCACCCCCAACCCGGGCTCCTTCTTTTTTTTTTTTTTTAGACAGAGTCTTACCAGGCCGGAGTGCAGTGGCGCGATCTGCTCACTGCAACCTCCGCCTCCACAGGGGCTCCTTCTGATAACTACTGAAGGAATTCTATGAGGCTATCTCTCCCCCAAGCTCTCTGGGAAATGGGCTTAATTAAAAATCAGTCCAGTTTGCCCCTCAGTAGGAAACAGGGCAGACAGGATGTTGGTACCAAAGCAAGCCAAAAACCTAGTCAGTATGGGAGGCATCTGCCTTCTTCCTATCGTAACCCTCTGGGCTCAGCTCTGAGACATGCCGGGACAGGAGTAGCGGGGGCCGAGGGCCCTCAGGGGGGTTAACACACTGGCTGTTGACCTGGCAGGGGCTCTCAGGCAGGTGGGCAGGGCTCTGACAGGAAGAGTCTCTGACTTTTGCCAAAGATACTTGTTTTCAGGTGGGTGACAGCATCTAGCTTCTGAAGGAACTTCCTGTTGGAAACAGGAAGTGGTTTTGGATTCAGGAACAGGGTGTGGTCTAAAAGGAAAAATGATACGGGAAGTTGGCAACACCATAGAATCTCAGCTGGATGGGGTTGAGGGGACTTGTCACTCACTGGAAAACCTGGGGCAGAAGCTCAGTTACCCAGATTGCACTGGGGAAAGGCTGGAGCTGAGAACAGAGGTGGAGGCCCAAGGCGGGGAGCCTCCTCAAGGAAACTTGGGTCATAAATACAGATCTTTTTTCTTTTTAATTATTTTTCAATTTTTTTAGTTTTACTTTAAGTTCCAGGATACATGTGCAGAATGTGCAGGTTTGTTACATAGGTAAACACGTGCCATGGTTGTTTGCTACACCTATCAACCCATCACCTAGGTATTAAGCCCAGCATGCATTAGCTATTTGACTTGATGCTCTCCTTCCCCCTGCCCCTGCCACAGGCCCCCAGTGTGTGTTGTTCCCCTCCCTGTGTCCGTGTGTTCCCATTGTTTGGCTTCCACTTTTGATCGAGAACATGCGATGAGCACAGATCTTAACCATTTCTCTCCCACTGCCCAGATGGGGTTCCCACTACAAGGCCAGGTCTAATTTCAGCAGCTCCTGGGCCTGGGTGAAGCTAAATAAGACAGCTGAAGATCTCTAGTTCCTGTGAGTAGGCCAGGCTGGGGAGAGCAGAAATTGATACCTTTAGTCTCACTGTGTGAGTAATAAGGTGAGAATCTCAACTTGAACCTGTGAACAATCTATTTTTTTCCTCCACAGCACCTAGTACTAGCAAAGCACTTGGCTTGCATTGCCTGGATCCACTCACTAATGAAATTAGACAATTGTATTTCCTCATACCCATGCTGAAGAATCCTTAGAAAAATGTGAAAGAGGAAACCAAGACACAGAGAGGTGAAGGGTACAAGCTCATTCATACCAGGGCCTTCCCACCTACTCCTGGCCCTTGAGGCAGTGATCACTGGTCAGTTACTGCATTCTTTCCTGCTGAGCCAAGAGCTGGTGACAAAGCTCAGGAGGGCCCTGCAGGCCTTCCTCTCCAGCTGCTCAGTGTTTGCCATTCCCTGTGTATTATGAAGTGGGTAGGCAGGAAGGCTGGACGGAAAGCAGTGCTGCAAGGAAGGGGGAACCCTGGAAAATAAAAATGTCTGTCTCTGTTACTCATTGCTTCAATAATGCTATGCAACTGTGGCAGACTGTATTTTCCAAAGACGGCCCCAACAATATCTCCCATCCTATATTCTCTTTTGAAATGTGACCTTGCTATTTCCCTATCAAAAAGTGACATCTGTGTTTCCAAGGGTCGATGCTGTGATTGTTTGGACCAATAGAATAGAAAGGAAGTGATGCCATGCCAGTGCTGCCACAACTCTTACCTGGCCTAGCATCCTCTTCCTGCCTTGTGGAACCCAGCACCACGATATGAAAATCCCTTGCCCGTGCAGAGGCCATGTGCAGTCGACAGCCCAGCTGAGTCCAGCATGACAGCTGGCATCCAGTGCCAGCCACCTGGGTGAGCTATCCCAGGCACCCAATCAAGCTGAACCTTTCAGATACCTGCAGCCCCAGTCGACATCTGACTGTAACCATCTGAAAGCCCCAGGTGGGAATTGCCCCACTGAGACTAGTCAATGCATAGAACCTTGGGAGATTGTAATAAATGAGTATGTAAACATTGTTTTAAATCACTAAGTTTTGGGGTGGTGTGTTACTCTACAATAAGTACTAGAACAAAAATAGACTACCCCAAAACATATACCTTAAAACAACATGTATTCTTTCTCGTGAGTCTAGTTGCTCATGCATCTCGGGTCTGCTGGCAGGTTGGCCGGAGGCTGGCTGGCCTGGGGTGGCCTCTGCTGGGACAACTCAGCTCTGCTCTGTGGGATCTTTCATTTCCCATAGGCCAGCCCCAGCTTGTTCTCATGGCAGCAGGAGGGGTTTAAGAGAGACAGAAGACACAAGGCTTCTTAAGACCTAAGCGTGGAGCTGGCACACTGTCACTTTCAATAAACATTGTTTAAAGGAAATTTCAAGGCTGACCCATATTCAAAGGGTGGGGAAATGGATTCTGTCTCTTGATGGGAGGAGCTACATAGTCACATTGTAGAGGGTGTGGATTGAGGATGCAGAGGGTGTGGACTTGAAGGGATGGAGGATTGTGGCTGTTTTTGCAATCAGTCTATCACAATAACTAATGAGGACATTAAGAAGTTTGCTAGGAGCCATGTGTGGTGGCATGCCTCTGTCATCCCAGCTACTTGGGAGGCTGAGGCAGGAGGATTGCTTGAGCCCAGGAGTTTGAGGCTGCAGTGAGCCATGATCATGCCACTGCACTCCAGCCTAAAGACAGGAGGATGCTGTCTTTAAAAAAAAAAAAAAGAAGAAGAAGAGGAAGAAGTTAGCTGGGCAGTGTGAATTAGAAGTTCCTGCTCTGTTTTGACTGACATCATTAGTTAAGCCTCCATTGCTCAGGGTTACCTTTCACTGGTTTAGCTTTCCAGCCTCTGTGGAGAAAGGAAAGACAGAAGGAAACTGTGAGGAGTTGTGTTTGGGTGGCCAGCCAAACTTGCCAAGTGCTCCAGTCCTGTGGCTTTCAACAGTGCTGGGCGACGCCCTGGTGCACTGTGGCAGGTTCTCAGGGCTACCACACCGGAAATGGTTGAGTATAAGTGTGAGAAAACCTGAGTCTCCACCTTAACCAGGGCAGCACTGTTCTTCCCTTGTGATTTCCTTTGCAGAAAGGTTATGCAGCTTTGAAAAATAAAAAGATTTCAAATCCAGTGAACTAGTCTAACCTCTCAATCTTATAGAAAAGGAACCAGTCTTAGTGAAACAGAATGTTTATTCTATATTACTCTGCCACTGAGTGTCTTGGCTGGTGTCAGACTCCAGGCTGCTGACATGCCATCCTACCTGAGCTCATTCTTCTGCCTGACTTACCCCTCCCCTCACGGGGTTCGAGATGACAGCAGATTGCTGAAGCCCAGAGAACAGGAGATAACTGAGGAACATCAGAAGGGATGTCCCTGACCTGTCACTGCTCCAATTCTCTACTTTCCCACCATGGTCCGTAGTCCTTGAACCCTGAGCCTCAGCCACTGCCATTCTGCACATACACACCCTTACATGATATTCCTGACAAGGTTTGGTCCCCAGAACCACAGACAATTCCAGGCATCATATTGGCAGGCAGGTTGAGCTGGCTGGTCAACCCCCGGGTGGAGCAGGGCACACTTAGGGGAGCTGATCCTGCAAGGGTAGATGGAGCTCCATCTGGGAGAAAAACTCATTTCCCAAGAGAAGGCTTGGTCTTGCTTGAAGCCTGTGATCTCCTCGTTCTCCTCCAGGTTCATTCTCCTCCCAGTTTGTTAATTCTATTTCTTCCCAAGTTCATTTTTTTAGGACACAGGCTATTTATAGCTCCTCCTAAGTCCTTTCCAGTCTGTTTCCTGTTCAAGTATACTGCATTAGTCACCAGAGAGTGTCTCAAGCAATCTCTGTGTCCCTGCCTGATCCCAACCACAGGGAACACAGGGATGCTGGTCAGACTCAGGGCGGATCCCCTTGGAAAGATGGGAAGCAGGAGGCAGGATGCTGGCTAAGGGGCTCATGAGGGCAGAAGGAGAATCTCTTATTCCCCCTCCTCTGTGGCATCAAGCCCTGAGTCCTTCCTGGAGTTTATCTAGTCCTCAGAGACACAGAAACTGCAGCGGCACCTCCATTTGGCTGCATATTTTTGCCATTACTTGATGACCTATTTGCATGCAGCTCCTTGCAGAGAATTTCCTCTCAAGCCATATAGGGTGATTTCATTGCACCACATGAAGCTTTTATTTGCAGTCAGTGATCAAGGCTCCTTCCTGACTTCCTCCTGCCAGTCCCACATCCCTCCTGTCCACTGTGACCTGCCTAGGCTTCTCTGAGTTCCCTGCAAGCTTGGTTCTCTCCAAGTGTGGTTGGTCCAGGAAATTGCCAGCTTCATCTGAGGAGTGGGAGCTGGAGATCAAAGCTGACTTTTTGTATCAGCAGGATGCCAACACTGCCCGGCAGCCCTGGCCACCTTGAGTGCTTCGATCAGCCTCCACAAATCCCTAGCAAAGGAGTTGAGTGCAGGGTTTCCGACCCTGAGCTTGCTGACCCTGAACTTTCTGGGGACAAAGGAGAGAAAGGTGGAGGGAAGTCCGAGGTTCTGTTTGCACAACTAGTCATCAGACAGCCTACATCCCAGAGACCAACATTTTCCCAAACTGTAGTCTCAGTACTCCCCAGCCCCAAACAAAGGGACTTAATGTCCCTTGAACAAAGCTTCTGAGGGCCTCAGAGATAACTTGCTCTAGGCTCTTCTTAAGGGGCAATGACCTCCTTAGTCCCACCCTCAGTGTTGCCCAACTCAAAGCAGCAAGGGACAGCTGATCCCCACTGGTCACTGGGCACCTGCTTTATGCCAGGCTGCCTGCCGGGTGCTTCAGAAACAAGCCCTCTGAACCCTCCGAAATAGTCTTGATGAGAAGGTGCCTGAGCTAAACGCAATCTTCCTGTCTCAGTCAGAGAGCTGGCATGCACACCAGCACCCTGAGCGGAGGAGGTGGAGGAAATCGGGCATGCAACGTGGATGCCAGGTTCCAGCCCAGGCCCAGGCATCCCAGGGCTACTCCTGAGCTGTGATGCACACCGACAATCTGGCACAACTATTTTTATTTCCACTTGGTTTCCAACTGAGGAAATCACGACAGACTGTCTCCCCACATAGCACACTCAATTACATCCTTGGGAGCACAAGAGCCCAGAAGATGCCATCAGGGATGGCTGAGTCAGGTGCAGTCAAGGATGAGTTTGCTTCTGACAGTGCTGGAGGTCTCAGGACTGATCCCCAGGGGATGGGGGATCCAGGAGAAGGGTGGGGACATGAGCACCAAACAGAGACTTCTCTTCTGGGACCACAATGGTAAATTTGGAAGTGGAAAGAAAGTGGAGGGTGACACTGACATCCAACCTCCTCTTAAAACAAGGCTGCCTCCAACTTCTACTTTTTAGATTATGGAAATGAATGCATGTGCAGAAAAGTGCATAGAAAATTATACATTCTAATAAATAACTATAAAGCAAACACCGATGTCCTCACTACTCATGTCAAGACATAAATCATTGGCTGGGTGCAGTGGTTCACCGCTGCAATCCCAGCACTTTGGGAGGCTGAGATGGGTGAATCACCTGAGGTCAGGAGTTTGAGACCAGCTTGGCCAACAGGGTGAAACCCCATCTCTACTAAAAATACAAAAAATTAGCCGGGTGTCATGGCACATGCCTGTAATCCCAGCTACTCGGGAGACTGAGTCAGGAGAATTGCTTGAACCCGGGAGGTGGAGGTTTCAGTGAGCTGAGATTGCGCCATTGCACTCCAGCCTGGGTGACAGAGTGAGACTCCGTTTCAAAAAAGAAAAAAGAAAGACATGAATCATTGCCAGCACCCCAAACCCCTTGCGTGGCCCTATCTGATCACACTCATCCCCTGTCCCTTAGAATTTGTGGTGTCTCCTTCTTTTCCCTTTAGTTTTACCACCTGAGTTTGCATCCCTAAAGAAAATAGTTTCATTTTACCTATTTTGAGCTTTACATGAATAGAATCACATTATGGAGTTTATGGGGTTTCTCCATATCTGGCTTTTTTTGCTCAATTGTGTCTATGAGATTCATCCATGTTGTTGTGGTAGCTGTAGTGAATTAATTTTCATGGCTGTATAGTATTCCACTGGCTAAATATGCCATATTTATTCATCCATACTACTATTGATGAACATTTGGGTTGTTTCCAGGTTTTAAATACTGTTTCCAGGTTTTAAATACTGTGATGCTGCAATAAGTATTCTTGGTATGCATATCCTGAAGCAAATATGCACATATTTCCCCAGGGTTTATACCTAAGAGTGGAATTGCTAGGTCACAGGATGTGTTTCTTCACCCTTACCAGATAACAACACATTGTTTTCCAAGTTGTGGTGCCTTTGCTCTCTTTGTTAGACAACTGCAACAGATACTTTGGGAAGGAGACCACAGGTCCAGAATTGCTCAACCTGCAGAGATACTTCAGATGGAAAAACTTCTCCAGAGAAATTAATCTGTATGTGCCTTTGTTTCTCTCTCTTCTCACTGCCTGTCCCTGCCTCATTGTTCCAGACTCTGCTACTGCAGTCCTCCATAACTGAGCCCAGCACTCCCTGATCTTGGGTTCAGTTCATTGTGGTTTCCAGACTCAATTGGTTAAGGACATAGTGAACAGTTGTCATGTGAAGATTAGTCCAAGGGTAGTGGGACCCCAGCCATCAGACAGGAAGTCAGAGGAGACGACTCAGGATGGGGGCTTGAGCAGAGCTGTTGGCAGGATAGCACTGCCAACTCTGGAACCTGAGGCATGATGGTTCTGCAGGACAGCCCGGGACAGCACAGGGAGGAGATACTAGGATGCTCACTAGGCCCAGAGACCTGGAATAGACCCCAAACTGCCTTGAGCACAGCACTTACAAATCTTTCTATCAAGACCAAAAACTCACATAAATAGTTTAACAAAAAAGGAGAATCTGTGGACTTGAAACAAAATATAATGATAGGCCTGCCTTTAAGAGAAGCTTGATCTAGAATCTTAAATGATATCATCAGACTCAGGTTCTTGGAATATCTTGTCTCTGCTGTAGGAGAGTCAGCAATCACCAAGAAAAGGTAAGATGAAGATGCACAGAAAAGACGAGACCTTGGAACAGGAACGGACAGCAGCAGTCCTGTCATCAGCAGGATCTATAACTGGGGACAACTCAGAAAGTATCCCCCATCTCTGGACATGGTGGGTGCCCCTGGTGGTCCTAGTACCTGGGGAACTACTCTCTTAGGCTTAGGGGTTGGCAGACACACACAACCCTATAAAGGCATGTTCACATCCTCAGATTCCTAAAACTGTTCATCTATAATTATTCTGAGCATTTGGAGAGGACTCCCAGAGAGGAAAAAAAAAAAAGGAATGTTCTTATTAAAGAAAAATTTTGAATATATTTTCTATACTAGAAATTGGAAACTGAGGTCTAAGATTTGGCGGTACTTCCAAATTGGGGAGGAAGTTTTATTTCTAAATGTTGTTAAAATTTCTGGAACATTTCTTTAGTGTATGAGATCAAAGGGATAGCATATTTGAACTCAGGGCTGTCTTAGAAAATCCTAGAAGTACAGTAGCTGCACTGATTTTAAATAGTATTTATTACATTTGTTTTTTTAATTAAAAAATAAATAAATAAACAAATAAATAAATAAAACCCTCATGCATGTTATTTATAGAGAAAGGTAAAAAATGAGAAAAAATGAGAAAAAGCTAAATCCTCTTCCTTAGCCTCCCTTTCCACAGGGACCCACTAATCAGAGTTTCTTACTTTCTAAAAGATTATTTCTTTAGCCACCAGACCCAGAGCAAAGGAGGATTGGAGAATTGCTCTGTTAGAGGTTCCACCTGAATGAGGACAGATCCAAAACATTCCAGGCCCTCTGACGCCCTCCCAAGCATGCCTCCCTGCCCTGGCTCCAAGTGCAATCTTGCTAATGGACCTGGGCTGCCTCCCACTGCCCCCAGCAACTCACCAGGGCACTGCCTCTTGGGGAAGCTCACAGCAGAGGAATATTTACTCAATGAGAAAGCCCTAAAGGGAAGAATTTTCCCACTGATTACATGTCTGCTGCTTGAGAACATTCACTCTTATTTTTTCCGACAGTGATTCATCCAGGAATCATCAGAGACAGCCTGATGGGGATGATGACGTTGTTCCCTCCCAAGCTTTGATTAAGGTTATATAACTTTGTGCTGGTTTGTGCTTAGAAGCCTCATTTCCCCTTCGCCATTCAGCCCCAAAACTTAGGGCAGAAGACTGTATATGCCTGGGGTTTACGTTAGTACGAAATCTCTTTCATTAAGCATCAAGTCCTGTATCCATAAACATGCCTTTACATGATACCGGACATAATGACACAGAACCTGAAGAAAAGGACAAGGCACTCGATAATTTTTATTTATTTATGTATTTATTCATCACATATGTAGTGACTGAGAATTTGCCAATTACCAGGAACTGTCCTAGATGTTTAACACTTTTATGTGAGGCCTTAAAAGATAGACACTTTCATGTCCTTTGCCTACTTTTTAATGGGATTTTTTTTTTTTTGTAAATTTGTTTAATTTCCTTGTAGATTCTGGATATTAGACCTTTTTCAGATGGATAGATTGCAAAATTTTTCTCCCATTCTGTAGGTTGCCTTTTCACCCTGATGGTAGTTTCTTTTGCTTTCAGAAGCTCTTTAGTTTAATTAGATCCCATTTGTCAATTTTTGCTTTCATTGCAATTGCTTTTGGCGATTTTGTCATGAAAGTTTTGCCCATGCCTCTGTCCTGAATGGTATTGACATGCACAGACACTTCTCAAAAGAAAACATTCATGTGGCCAACAAACATTATAAAAAAAAACTCAACATCACTGATCATTAGAGAAATGCAAATCAAAACCTCAATGAAATACCATCTCATGTCAGTCAGAATGGCAATTATTAAAAAGTCAAGAAACAACAGATGCTGGCAAGGCTGTGGAGAAATAGGAAGGCTTTTACACGGTTGGTGGGAATGTAAATTAGTTCAACCATTGTGGACGATGGTGTGGTGAGTCCTCGAAGATCTAGAACCAGAAATACCATTTGACCCAGCAATCTCTTTACTGGGTATATACCCAAAGGAATATAAATCATTCTGTTACAAAGACATGTGTACACATATGTTCACTGCAGCACTATTCACAATAGCAAAGACATGGAATCAATCCAAATGCCCATCAATGATAGACTGGATAAAGCAAATGTGGTACATATACACCATAGAATACTATGCAGCCATTAAAAGGAATGAGATCACGTCCTTTGCAGGGACATGGATGGAGATGGAAGTCATTATTCTCAGCAAACTAACGCAGGAACAGAAAACCAAACACCGCATGTTCTCACTCATAAGTGCGAGTTGAACAATGAGAACACATGAACATGGGGAAGGGAACAAACACACTGGGGCCTTTCAGGGAGTGGGATGGGGGAGGGAGAACTTTAGGAAAAATAGCCAAAGCATGCTGGGCTTAATATCTAGGTGATGGGTTGATAGGTGCAGCAAACCACCATGGCACACATTTACCTGTTTAACAAATCTTCATGTCCTGTACATGTACCCCGGAACTTAAAATAAAAATAAAAATGTTTAAAAAGATAACCATGTTTTCCTGAGGCCAATAAGCGGAGAAAGGCAGCTCTGAAGTAAGGCACAGTGTGTGCAGAGGTGCAAATGTCTGAGAGGAAATGCAAACGACTCACTATGATTAGATTCTGGAGTGAGGGCCAGTGGCAAGCATCAAGCTGGAAAGGTAACCTGGGGCTGAATGCTACAGGGCTTTCAATCTCAAAATCATCAATGGGGACTTGACTTTAATTAATTAATTAATTTATTTTTGAGATGGAGTTTTGCTCTTGTTGCCCAGGCTGGAGTGTGATGTTGCGATCTCAGCTCACTGCAGCTTCCTCGTCCCAGGTTCATGTGACTCATCTGCTTCAGCCTCCCAAGTAGCTGGAATTATAGGCACCTACCACCATGTCTGGCTAATTTTTTTGTATTTTTAGTAGAGATGGGGTTTCACCATGTTGGCCAAGCTGGTCTCGAACTTCTGGCCTCAGGTGATCTGCCTGCCTCTGCCTCCCAAAGTGCTGGAATTACAGGCATGAGCCACAGTGCCTATCCTGGGACTTTATTTTAAAGGCCAATGGGTACCATTGAGGGTGTTGAGTAGGAGAACTGAATCACTCAGGGACCCAGCAGAAAGAGATGACACATTCAGACGAGGGTAATCTGAGGAGTCTTATGAAGGGACTATTTACTAAGGTTTGGGCAGCGTGTAGTACCACTACTAGGTGAAATGCTCTATGCAGAGCAAGTGATGTCAGGGCTACCGAGCAGGAAGGGATCTGGAAGGGGCAGTTCCTGAAGTCATGTGAAGGTTGTCACTTTGGAAGAAGCTGTGGCCTTTGGTTGCAGTAAGGAAGCTAGGGCATAAATACTCTAACCTCACTCTCCCCACCATCTGACCCCCTGCAGGTTTCCCAACACTGGCCAAACCGAACAGAAGCCAGAGGCCAAGGGAGGCCATTGTCATGGCCCATATGGGTCAGCCTCCCAGGGCAAAAAGCAGGATAGAGAAGGGCAGAGAGTGGATCAGATGAGCAAATGAAAGATGTCCTGTGTGAATGGCATGATTGGATGAGCTGTTCAGCAAGACCATCTGGGCAGAGAGGAGAATGAAAGAGACAGAGGGAGGAGGACAGGAAGAGAGTTCAGGATCTAAATTAAGCATCATCATGGAAATGGGGAGGAAGAGAAGGATTCAAGGTACAACAGGGACAAAGGAGAAGGGAGGCTGGATGGTGGCACCATCAACTAGCAGAGGGAGCCTCTAAGAGAAGGCACTGCTACTGGACAAAGAAAGCACTCTTTTCCAGCCAGCAAAGGTTGCTGTAGGTGGGAGGACAGATGGCTTCCCATGTCCCTGTGCTGGGCAGAATCATAGCGGTTTCTGCTGTCCTTCTCCTTCCACTTCTGTGCCTTTTTCTCTACCACTCAACAGCTCCTGAGTACCCATGTTAGTGTAGGTCTGCCCTCCTCAAGGTTCCCAGGCTGCAGAAGGATTTCTCTGCCCCACTTCTCTCCCCTGTCCATCAGTCAAAACACCTGTCCTTGAAAGAAAAAGCAATTCCAATAAAAACTGAGTGACTGCTAGCTCTCTGTGGATACAACTGCAATTTTAAAGGATCTACTATGATGAATCTCTAAAAGACTAAGATAAGGTTTTTACTTTTAACTCTAGACATTCCCAGGGGCACTCGGAAGTCCCTGTTCCTTCCTCCTCAAAAGAACACAGTGCCTACTCAAAAATGTGGCAATCCTTAATCTGGCATTATGTATTTACTCAGAACTTTCAATGGTGGGTGCAAATTTTAAGTTTCGCTTCTTAAGAAGTGCATAGTACATTTGGAGACAGGGTAGACCTAAGCAGATTCTAAAACAACAAGGCAACTTCAGTAAGCTTTGACAGTAGGGTCTCCACAGGTGCCCTCTCCCTCCCCCAGTGAAATCTCGTTTTTCCACTGGCGGAGCTGCCTTAGGGTAATAGAAGGTGCTGGATGGGGAAGCCGTGTTGCTAGGTAGCCGTCTGCTGTCCTGCAGTTGCCCTGGTGATGATGGTTTGTGTGTACAAGGGGGTGCTTGGCGGTTACTTGCTGAGTGTCTGTATAAGCAGGCTGGACTTTTCCACCACGATACATTCCTTGAAACCATGTCATAATGTGGTTCGTCAAAATTCCCCAGAGGAGCAGGATTTATTCTCCTCGAGGGGTTGCGTTCCTGCCCAAAGACGCAGCCAGAGATAAATCATAACTGTGATCAACAATCTGTCGTAAGCAGAAGGCACAAGTGCCCAAATATCCTCAGTGAGTTCCAGGGCTAAAATTATACTCCAAGGCTCACCAGAAAGCTATCGCTTGACTCCATGTGAAGCCCTGTGTACCATGTTCACCCATTCACTCACTCATTGACTCATTCGGTGGCTGTAGGGGTCACCGTGGTTCTCTCCCAACATCTATTCCACCTCAGATGATTCATCTTCTTAGCCAGGATAATGGGTTGAATTGTGTCCCTTAAAAAAGATATGTCAGCATCCTAACCAGCAGTGCTTCAGAATGTAACCTTATTTGGAAATAGGGTCTTTACAGAGAAGATCACGTTGAAATGAGGTTATTTGGGTGGGACTTAATCTGACTGGTATTCTTATGGAAAGGAAAAATTTGGACCCAGACATGCAGACAGGGAAGCTGATGTGAAGGCACAGAGGGAATGCCATGTGAAGACAGAGGATTGGAATCATACATCTACGAGCCACAAAGGCCAGGACTTGCCAGCAAACCACCAGAAGCTAGGAAGAGGCAAGGGAGGATTCCCCTCCAGGCTTCAGAGGAGGCATGGCCCTGCTGACTCTGCAAGTTTGGACTTCCCGTCTCCAGAAGTGTGAGAAAATACAATTCTATTTCTTCATGCCACCTAGTGCATGGTACTTTGTTACACAACCCTGGGAAACCATATAGCCAACCATGGTAGTACCATCCTGTTGGCCCAGTCCTTGCCAAGGAACCATAAGAGGAAGACTGCTGGGCTGGATTCAGAGAAAGGTTTCTGCTCTTTCCCCGACCTGTACCTAGATGTGACTCTGGTAGTTGCTGCAGTCATCTTATGAGAGCCTAAGGGACAAAGCCCTTGCCAAAAAGCAGAGAATGGATGGAAAGAACCTGGTGGCAGAGGACCTTGCTGAGTGGCCATTTCAGCCGAGCTGCTTGTCTTGCCTCTGCACCCCCTGTTATGGGAAACAATCCATTTCCTTGTGGTGTAAGCCAGAAGTTGGAGTGAAGCCCCCTGACACATGTCTGTGGATCGACTGCATGTGCCCAGCAGTTCTTCCCGCCACCTCCGTCTCAGGCTAACTGAGCCTCCACCCGTTCCCAACCTCTAGCCTGCATTTCAGTTATTTCAGTTATTGTGGGAAATTTTGCAAAGATCACTGTAATGATTTCTCCTATCTCTGTGCACTTTGTGATATGACTTTACTGTTTCTCCTACCAAGCAGTGGAGTTTATTTCTTCATCCCTTGAATCCAGGCTTGAATCCATGTGACTTGCTGTAGACAATAGAAAATGAGCAAATGAGACACAGGTAGAGGCTTAAGAAGCACCCACTTATCAGGGCTTGCTCTCCTGGCTACAATGGGAGCCCTGAGGCCAGGATGAGAATAGGCCTGAACTAGCCTGCTGGACAGGCCATGTGGACGCCAACCAAGGCGTTCCAGGTGACCGCCAGCACTAACTGCTAGATGCATGAGTAAAGCCACCTCAGAAGACCTAGCCTTAGCCACACTGCCAGGAACTGCAACAGCATGAATGATCCCAGGAGAGCAGAGCCCAGCTGAAATCACAAAACCCACAGCAAATAAAATGGTTGTTGTCTTAAGCCACAAAGTTTTGGGCTGGTTTGTTACACAGCAATAACTACTGGATACACTGACAATCTGACACAGCCCTCTCAAGTTCATTCACTTGCCAGGCACTGTAGGAGGCACTGTGGATGCAGCCAGGAGAAAGAATACACATGAGCTCTGCTGTCTTAGGACACTTATGACATTATCACATACCAGGCACTGTTTCCAAGGCTTTCTCATTTTTAATCCAGATGAGAATGTTACAGTATCACCACCATCTTCTGATGAAGAAAGCAAATCTCAGAGGAAATAAAGAAATTGCCAAATGTGGCAGACGGTATCCTCCAAATGCTGCTGCAACAATATCTGCCATCTAATATGCTCTGCTTGGACCATGCCAGGGTCCTATTAAGAGGCAGAGTATAATGCCTTTCTTGAATCTGGGTGGGCTTTGACTGTAAACCAATAGAATGAAGCAGAAGTGACCTACCATGGCTTCTGAGGCTTAGTCATAAAAGATGCTACAAGTTCCATCTTATGAGCTGGAGCACTCGTCTTTTTTTTTTTTCTTTCTTTTCTTTATATGGAGACGGGGTCTTGCTGTGTTGCCTAGGCTGGTCTCAAACTCTGGAACTCAAGCAATCCTCCCTCCCCAGCCTCACAGATTGCTGGGATTACAGGCATGAGCCACCAATCCCAGCCCAGCACTTACCTTTGAAGCCTGGACTTCCAAGAAAGAAGTCTGGTGACCCAAGGTTGCCACGCTGTGAGAAATCCTAGCACACACAGAGAGCTCACAGGTAGGTGTTCCAGCCTAGGTGGAAATCCCAGCGATTCTAGTCCCCAGCTGTTGAGTCATCCCCAGACATTGAACCTTCCCCCTTGAGGGCCAGATATCATAGATCAGAGAAATTCTGTCCCCACTGTGCCCTGTCCAACCCACAGAATGAGCATAATGAAATGGATGTTTACTCCACGGGGTTTTGGGGTGGCTTGTTACACAGATAGAAGATAGAATACCTATGTTTACATTGCTAGGTAACAGGAAGGGGAATGAAGACAGACTTCAAACCTAGCAGTTTCACTCCAGAGTCTGAGCTCCTAACCACTCCCCTGTTCTCTCCCCCTCCCCTCTGTGATCCTTCTGCTCCCACACTCCTCCCTCACCAGAAGAGAAGCGTGGCGCCCCTGATGCCACCACGTCATCACCAGAAACCACTCCATTCCCCACACACTGGCACAAAGAGGCAGGAGCAAAGGAACAGGCGTGCTTCTTATTCTGCAGCTTCCAGGACACCGCCCTCCGTGGCGCCTCCTTTTTGCAAGTTCAGTCACCCTATCTTACCTTGGCTTTGTGAAAACACTCTCCTAACCTTTAGGACATGGTACCCCCCTTCCTCCATCGTTTTAGTTCCTGCTTCACAGGTGCTCTTTGCTCCCCCATTGAAGCCCACGTGAAAAAAAATGTGCCTACTATGTGAACCTCCAATGGATCAGACACATTGTAGGGATACAACATTGAGTGAGCTCCATATCCATTTCCTATGGCTGTTGTAACAAATTGCCACAAACTTAGAGGTTTATAACAATGCAGATTTATTGTCTCATAGTCTTAAAGATCAGAGGTCCAAAATGGGTCTCACTGTGCTAAAATTAAGGTGTTGGGAGGGCTGCGTCCTCCTGGGATTCATTCCTTCACCTTTTCCAGCTCCCAGAGGCTGCCTGGGTTCCTTGCCCTTTCCTCTACCTTCAAAGCCATCAGTACAGCACCTTCAAACCTCTGTCTGACTCTCCTGCTTCCCTCTTCCACTTCTAAGGACCTTTGTGACAACACTGGGCCTGCCCAGATTATCCAGGACAACATCCCCATCTCAGGATTCTCAGCTTAATCCCATCTGCAAAGTCCTTGTGCATGGAAGGTGATATAGTCACAGGTTCTGGGATCAGGACGCGGACATCACTGGGGAGACCATCATTCTGCCTACCGCAAGTTTTCTGATGAAGCACCCCCTTGGGTGAGGTTATATATTTACAACCGAAACTGCCACTCCTCAGCTACATGTGTCTTCTCTCTTTTCTGGACACACACTTCCTTTTCTTGCAGTCAAGCACTATAACGACGCTACTGTTTATCAGAGAACAGAGTGCTGGCCAGTGGGGTGTGGGTGTAAGGGATGGGCAGTGCTTGCAAGCTCACACAGTCTCACACAACCACCTCAGATGAAAGCTTCCTTTTGCCCATCCATAAGTTGAGTGAAGAGGACCCAGAGGAAGGTAGAACCACAGGATGGAAGAAGTCAGGGTCCCTGAATGACCCTAGAACAGTCTCCCTGCTCAGTCACTTTGTATTTTGATATGAAAGTAAAATATTAAGACATTGACATTTGAAGGTTGGTTGTTATAGAGGTTAGTCTACACTGGCATTATGCAAGTATAAAAGTGTACTTTAAAAGAATTTGCAGGCAATCAAAACCACAGTGAGATACTATCTCACACCAGTTAGAATGGCAATCATTAAAAAATCAGGAAACAACAGGTGCTGGAGAGGATGTGGAGAAATAGGAACACTTTTACACTGTTGGTGGGACTGTAAACTAGTTCAACCATTGTGGAAAACAGTGTGGCGATTCCTCAAGGATCTAGAACTAGAAATACCATTTGACTCAGCCATCCCATTACTGGGTATATACCCAAAGGATTATAAGTCATGCTGCTGTAAAGACATATGCACATGTATGTTTATTGCGGCACTATTCACAATAGCAAAGACTTGGAACCAATCCAAATGTCCATCAGTGACAGACTGGATTAAGAAAATGTGGCATATATACACCATGCGACACTATGCAGCCATAAAAAAGGATGAGTTCATGTACTTTGTAGGGACATGGATGAAGCTGGAAACCATCATTCTCAGCAAACTATCGCAAGAACAGAAAACCAAATACCTCATGTTCTCACTCATAGGTGGGAATTGAACAATGATATCACTTGGACACAGGAAGGGGAACATCACACACTGGGTCCTATTGTGGGGAAGGGGGGTGGGGAGGGATAGCATTAGGAAATATACCTAATGTAAATGATAAGTTAATGGGTGCAGCACACCAACATGACACATGTATACATATGTAACAAACCTGCACGTTGTACACATGTACCCTAGAACTTAAAGTATAATAATAAAAACAAAAAGAATTTGCAGACCAGGCATGGTGGCTCACGCCTATAATTCCAGCACTTTGGGAGACCAAGGCAGGTAGATCAGGAGGTCAGGAGATTGAGACCATCCTGGCCAACACGGTGAAACCCCATCTCCACTAAAAAAAATACAAAAAATTAGCCAGATGTGGTGGTGCGTGCCTGTAGTCCCAGTTACTCAGGAGGCTGAGGCAGGGGAATCACTTGAACTCGGGAGGTGGAGGTTGCAGTGAGCCAAGACCGCGCCACTGCACTCCAGCCTGGCGACAGAGCAAGACTCTGTCTAAAAAAAAAGAATTTGCATAAACATACTTCATAAATGTTAACATGGTACTAAATTTTGTAAGTAAATACAACATTTGCTTATTTTCATAATAAGTTGGTCTATGACTAAACTCTATGTGAACAAGAAGTTTCCTTGACCAACAACAAAATGAAATCAGGGATCCTGCTACTAAGCTGTAGTCCGCCCTCTGCATTTGATTTACCTCTGTGTTTTGTATTGGCTGCTTATACAGTATTGAAGGAGTTCTGATGAACATAAATTAGTAACCGCACATGGTAACAAGTATTTTTTAACTTATTGTAAGCTCCAGAAACTCTTCAACAAACTTGTTAGAAAAGGTTGATTCTGAGGTCGACACAGAAACTAGTTAACTGTGCAACAGGAGTTAATGTTTGAGAGAACTACTACACAGATTTATTTTCTCATTGTTTACTTTCAAAAAGATCAATGATGATTTACCCAAAAATCTGCAGGAAAAATGAAACCAAACCAGGCAAGCAAGAACAATAAGATATGAGCCCAGTAGTCAAGCACCTGGAGTTAGGGATTATGTGGGCCAAGATGCAAGAGAGAGAGAGGGAGAGAAAGAGGTAGGGTGGGGGGTGCTTGGGGAGGTATGGGCAGAAACATTCCCTGTGTTCTTGGAAATGTCATATATTCTCCAAAATGGTCCTCATAAGCAAATGACCAAAGGCCCTTACAACTAGATGATCACGTGTCTGGCTAGAGTAAGAGCTAGCTGAGGGTTCCTACTCTTGTTCATCAGAGTCTGGGCCCCCCAGCTCTGGTACATACAGACATGGAAAGAGAGGCTGGGGAGAGCCTAGGACCCCAGAGCAGTCACTTCAAGGCAGGGATCAGCATTGGTACAGGGATTGGGTGGAAGTCAAGTCCTGAGGAGCCCCTGTTCCCTCTGCTGCCAAAAACAATAGAAGGTTCTGGAAGCCCTACCAATGGCCAAGCAACACAAGTCTGAGAACTGGCCCCACTGTGGGGCCCAGGACTGCAGGAGAAGCCACTTCTTCCAGACTGGCCTGGGCAGCTCACACCTGCCAAGTCTCTGCTGCACCAAGAAGGAAGCTGGTAGGGAGGAAGGCCACTCCCATTAACCAAGCACCTGTTTTGTGCCAAGCAGCGCACTATGCCCACTGCACTTATTTCAGTTTGAACAGCAACACTGTGTGTGTGGTAGGTGCTTTTAACCCCTGATTGAGAGATGGGGAATTGAGCCTCAGCAAGATTAGAGAAGTCAGCCCCAAGAGCATGTGGCCATTCATGGCAGAGCTGGGATTCGAGCCCGCACTGCCTGGAGCCAACGCCCATGTGCTCAGACAGCTGCCAGGAGGCTCCAGCTGCACCTTTCAGACTGCACACACCACGACTGTCAGGTCACCTCCTCTTAACTCGGCTCTGACAGAAATAGACCAGAGTGCAGAGGCACTGTGGCCCTCGTGTCACAATTAAAGCTCTAAATGTTCTGAAGGTAGGGGGTTTAGAAAGCCAACCTTGGCTGGGAGTGAGTGAGATGTCTGAGGGAGCCGCAGAGCCAGGGTACACAGCGTGCACACCAGCGTGGCAGGGGACAATGTGCTCCCATCTTCAGAGGCCCTTTGGTCCTCACATTTCATAGACCCAATGACACAGACCTTCTGGAACAGCAGGAGTCTCCTCAGAACACTCTGAACCTCTCATTGTTTACACAACAGCAGCTTCTATGAGATTCCCAGAGCTAATCCTTGTGCAGTGACCCATGTTAGAAGTGGGGAGACTGAGGCACAAAGAGATTTGCACCTAACCTGGGATTCAAAAACTGGTGAGGGCTGTAAGTGGGTGGGCTATGGTCCCCAAGCATGTCCATTACAGGTCTGATGCTCTGATGGTGGGTTTCAATTAGTAGCAGCAGTAAACATCTCCAAATAAAATTTTGACTTTACCTCTGTGTTGTGGGCCCTGCCATTTGTGAACCAGATGGGCAGTAGTGGATGGTGGTGCTCAGAGTTCTGGATGCCAGGGGGTTGATGGTGGTAGAAGCGTCCATCAGAGCAGGCCCCCCACATAATTCCCCAGCCACATCCATAGAATGGGGCTTCTCTCATCATTAAGACAACAGATATGAGTCTTCATAAGGCCCCCAAACAACCAGTCTTTTCAATTTTGTTATTTGTTTTGTGACAGTATATAATCCTAAATCTCCCTTCTAAGTGACACTGACAGTTACCTGAATCCCAGCAGCCCAACCAGAATTCCATGGATAATGAAACCCACTTTGTCCTTTAATAAAGTGGTCACCCAAATCCCTGTCCTCTCAACTCTCCACTATGAAATGTATAAGCCATGATTATTTTACCAAATGAAAAGTGCATAGACTTTCCATAAGAAATGACTCAGGGTATTTTATTCGGCCAGAAATGGATAGAAACATGGATGTTTCTACAAAACTCTAATTTTGGGTACTCTCTTATTTAAAATTTTTTTTTCATGAAAATTAAGCAGCATTTTTGCATGATTGAATGTTCCTGGGCATTTAGTTTTTTATGGTTGAATGTTTTATTTGAAAGTCTCCATAAATTCCTTTGTGAAGGCAGGTGGAGCAGCAAGAAGAGGGAAGGAGGAGAGAGAAGCGCGGCGCAGGGCCTGGCTGCATGGGCCCAGAGCACATGTCGGCTGGGCAAGGGAATGGGCAGATGAATGAATGGAATGATTGTCAAGCAGGGGACATATGTAATCATTGCTGCTCCCTGTCACCTGCAAGATCATCCAGAAATCTCTGATAAACAAACACCGGCCTGTTCAGGGCTCAGGGCCCTCTTGAGAGATTGGAGACTACCTGGGACCCAGGATAGAGCAGTGGCTGAGTACCAGATGCCCCGAGGCAACACCTACCCTTCCCTGCTGGCCACCTGCTAGTTTATCAAGCCCTTCCATGGGGTTTCCTCCTGGGAGGAACACCCCTCCAAGGAGACAGAGCAGGGATCATCCTGTTGTACACTTGAGTTCTACACCTGGAGCCAAAAGGAGCACTGTGCCCAGCTGGAAGAGGGGGAAGTCAGAATCAACATGCAAGTTGAATGTCAGTGTGGTGAGGCCACTCTAAGCATAGGAGACCTGACAGGTGTCAAGTCCCAGCCAGTGTCCCAACCTTCATAAACCTGCACACTTAGCTATCTCTCCCCACAAGGCCACAAAATTGAATTTGTGGATTAAATTGTGAGAATAATAAGAATATCATAAGTCCATTTTCTTTTTCTTTTTCCTTTTTTTTTTTTTTTTTTTTTTTTTTTGAGATGCAGTTTTGCTCTGTCATCCAGGCTAGAGTGCAATGGCACAATCTCGGCTCACTGCAACCTCCGCCTCCCAGGTTCAAGAGATTCTTCTGCCTCAGCCTCCCAAGTAGCTGGGATTACAGGTGCTCGCCACCACACCTGGCTAATTTTTGTATTTTTAGTAGAGACAGGGTTTCACCATCTTGGCCAGGCTGGTCTCAAACTCCTGACTTCATGGTCCACCCGCCTCAGCCTCCCAAAGTGCTTGGATTACAGACGTGAGCCACCGCGCCCAGCCCATATGTCCATTTTCAAACAGCACACCCGCTTCATCTCAGACTCTCGAAAAGTACCCTAGGGGTCTAAGGCCCCACATACTCCACCCCTCCCAAGTGAGACTGCCCTTCAGTGAGAGACAGGGAGCTGGTCCCCTCTTCTCTGTAGGGTGGGACCATGAAATACTTCTGGTATGGGGGAAACAACAGGGCCATTTGACCCCAAAGATCCAGGGGCCCCTACTTTTGGCTGTTGTCCACTAGAAAATTTGGGCAAAGAAGCAGAGAGAACTGGTTAAAAGCACCAATCCTCAGTTAAACCCACTGACTGTTTTTCTACATGAAAAATCTGAGCATGAAGAAGTGAACTAAGTGTTGAGTGGGAAGTGTCTCAAAATCTGCAAACTGCCAAGACTTACTAAGAATCTCAAAGACTTAACCTAACTTATTGAGGGGCAATGGCTCACTAGAACCCTCCCGAGGATGGTGAGTAGGATGACAATGACACATCAGAGACAGCTAAAAGAAACAGAGACATTCATCTTGAAAAGCATGCAGCTTCCGTTTTTGAATCTCTGGAATCTCCAAGAGGAGCAGGCTAGTTCAGAGTGGTCTTACAAGTGAGGAAAATGAAGGCAGGTACACACAGGGAGACAGCAGGAAAAACTGAGGAGGGGCCAAGAGTCAGAGCCATCAGACCGAGGCTGGGCTGACCCGTAAGACCCTGAGCTCTCTGCCCCTGGCAGAATCACAACAGTCATTAATTCATTCATTGAATCAAGCTGTCAAGGTGAAAATCAGTGTGATGAGGCCACCACTAAGCTTAGGAGACCTGAGCAGGTACAGTGGTAAAACTGTTCATTCAATGAATGAATGAATATTTGGGTACTGGAAGCAAGACACTCAGGACCTTACAGGCCAACCCATCCTATGTCTGGATGTACTGAGGTCTAGCAATGATTTGAATGCCAGAGGTAAGCCATGAAAAAACTAAAAAGTATACCATACACAGTAGAGAGGGTTATGAAAAAAAAAAAAATTAAACAGGATTATGGGAGAGGGCATGCTTGTGTTTCCTTTGGATCGGGGAGTAGGAGTTAGCTTTTAGCTAGGAAGGTGGGAGCGGAGCATCAGGAGAGGATGGGAGAGAGTGACCTTTGAAATTCCTTCCTTTCTGAATCCATAGTCTCACAAAATACCACTGCCCATTTGCTTGTTAAGATCTGCAGAGTGAATGCAGTGCAGTGAATACAGCTGAGGCAACTTTGCACTAAGCGCCCAGTGGGTGTTTGAATAGGGCCAGGAGTCCTGAACACGGTAAAGTGGCGGCTTCTCCTTCCTCCTACCCGCTGCCCCCTGCGTGTTCTGCCTGCCTGGCAGGCTGGGTTGTGGAACTGCTTGGGCTTGTGTTAAGAGCCTAGCTCAGCATGGAGCTTGTAAATCTTCTCTCACATCATGAAATGCCAGCATTTTCACAGCCAGGGATTCCTGTTCTCATAAAGTCCGCACACCAGCAGACTTACATCTAAAGTGTCCTCTGGAATGACAAATTGATGTCAGAGCTGCCTGAAGCCAAACACCAGGGCAGGCAGCCTTGTGGCTCACTTGGAAGGAAGGGCTCCTCTGCAGCCCCTGGAATTGGATGTCATGATCGCCAGGCCTGGTTGGTGGGGCTCTGCCTGCAGAGGGACCCTGAAACACAGCTTCCTGAGGAGAAATGGAAATGATGGCCCCACACTGGGAACCAAGGACCTGGAACACATTTGTGTTCAACACTATTTGAGGGAATAAAAAGAAAAAAAAATGCTTCTAAGCATATATACAGTTGTAATCCATATGGGAAATACTCACTTATAAGTGACTCTTAACCTTGGCTCCCATTAGAATGACCTGCAGAGCTTTTCAGAGATAAGCATACAGAGAGCTGCAGTTCTCTGGAGATCCTGATTCAGTAGAATCTAGAATCTAGAAAGGGGCCCCTGCATCTGTGGAAAGAGTTTCACAGGTAAAGATTTACCACCCAATACATAAGAACAACAAAAGATGAATAACAAGAAGGACATCGTAGCAGCCTTCTAAAATGGTCCCTAACGACCCCCACCTCCTGGTATTCAGCACTTGTGCAATCCCCTTCCCTGGAGAATGAGCTGGACCTGATGACTCACCTCTATGCATACAACAGGGCACAAGATGAAGGGATGTCACTTCTATGAATAAGTTACAAAAAGGGAGTGGCTTGTTTGGGCACCTTCTTGCCTGCTCTTGTTTGCTTGCTCTCGGGAAAGCCAGCCGCCATGTTGTGAGTTGCCCTGTGGGGAGACCCACATGGCAAGAAATTGATGCCTTCAGCCAACAGTCAGTGAAGACTTGAGGCCTGCCCACAGCCATGTGGCCAAGCTTGGACAATCACCCTCTCCCAGTGGAGCCTTGAGATGATGGCTGCCCCAGGGGACACCTTGACTGTAGCCTTGTGAGTGATCCTGAGCCAAAGGCACCGAGAAGAGTGCTCCCAGATTCCCGATCCACAGAAGTTTTGAGATAATAAATGTGTTATTTTAAGCTGTTACATTTTGGGAATAATTTGTCATGCAGCAATAGGTAACCAATACAGACACGTGTAACAAAACATGAATTTTGGGGCAGGGGGGATTATGAGTGATCTGTAACTTCTTCCTTTTGCTGATCAACATTTTTTCTTTTCTCCTTCCTTCCTTCCTTCCTTTCTCTCTCTGTTTCTTTCTTTCTCTCTCTGTTTCTTTCTTTCTCTCTCTCTCTCTCTCTCTCTCTCTCTCTCTCTCTCTCTCTCCCTCCTCCCTCCTCTCTCTCTCTCTCTCTCCCTCCCTCCCTCCCTCTCTCTCTCTCTCTCTCTCTCTCTCTCTCTCTCTTCCTCTTCTTTTCTTTTCTATTCTTGAGACAGGATCTCAATCTGTCACTCAGGCTGGAGTGCAGTAACATGCTCACAGGTCACTGTAGCCTTGATCTCCCAGGCTCAAGCAATCCTCCCACCTCAGCTTCCCAAGTAGCTGCGACTACAGGCATGTGCCAAGATACCTAGCTAATTTTTTTTTTTTTTTTTTAAGGTGGAGAAGGAGCCTCGCTCTGTTGCCCAGGCTGGAGTGAAGTGGCGCCATCTCCGCTCACTGCAACCTCTGCCTCCCGGGTTCAAGTGATTCTCCTGTCTCAGCCTCACACATAGCTGGGACTGCAGGTGCCCACCACCATGCCTGGTTAATTTTTGTGTTTTTAGTAGAGACAAGGTTTCACCATGTTGCCTAGGTTGATCTTGAACTCCACCTGCCTCTGCCTTCCAAAGTGCTGGTATTCCAGGTGTGAGCTACTGTGCCTTGTTTACATTTTCTATTTGTTTGCAATGTTACTATGGTTTATGTTCAAAATGAAAAATTATTTTAAAATTGTATTTTAAAAACTTTGGAAAACATAGGAGAAAATGTTTCTAACCTTGTTAGGCAAGACTTTCTTAGACAAGTCACTAAAAAGGGCAATCTAAAAAGAAAAACAAGATAAATTGGACTTTATCAAAATGAAAATCTTTTGCTCTTCTAGAAATACCATTAAAAATATAAAAAGACAAGGCTAGGCATGGTGGCTTATGCCTGTAATTTCATTACTTTGGAAGGTCGAGGCGGGTGGATTGCTTGAGGCCAGGGGTTTGAGACCAGCCTGGTTAACCTGGTGAAACCTCATCTCTACTAAAAATACAAAAATTAACTGGGCATGGTGGTGCATGCCTGTAATCCCAACTACTTGGGAGGCTGAGACACAAGAATTGTTTGAACCTGGGAGGCAGAGGTTGCAGTGAGGCAGGATCGTGCCACTGTGCACTCCAGCCTGGGTGACAGGGAGACTGTCTCAAAAACAAACAACAACAACAAAAAAACCCTGAAAAGGCAAGCCACAGACTAGGAGAAGAAAATTGCAAATCATCTATCTGATAAAGGACTTGTTTCCAGAATATGTCAAGAACTCTGACAACACTAAGACAATCAACCAAATTAAAAATGAGAAAAATATTTGAACAGACATTTCTCTAAAAAAGATACACAAATGGCTAATAAGCACATGAATGACATTCAACACCATTAGTCATCGGGAAAATGCAAATCCAACCACAAAGAGGTACCACAGGATGTGAAGAAAGTGGAACTCTCATACGTTGCTGGTGGGAACATAAAATGGAGCAACCACTTTGGAAAACAATTTGGCAGTTTCTTAAAAAGTTAAGTATAAACTTATCATATGACCTACTCCTATGAATCTAACCCAGAGAAATGAAAACATACGTCCACACAAAGACTTGTATGCAAATATTCACAGCAGCATTGTTCTTAATAGGCAAAAACTGGAAACAATCCAAATCTCCACTGACAGGTGAATAAGCAAAATGTAATAAACACATCCAATGAGATAGTACTTAGCATAAAAAGAAAAAAAGTACTGATTCACACCACAACATGAATGAACCATAAAAACAGTATGCTAAGGGAAAGAAGCCACACAGAATACATGTTGTGTGATTCTGTTTATACGAAATGTCCAGAAAAGGCAAATCAATAGAAGGAGAAAGTAGATTTGAGATTGACTGGGTTTAAGGTAGGAATATATTTGACTGCAAATAAGCACAACATGAAATGTTTGGGGTTGATAAAAATATTCTAAAACTGATTGTGGACATGGTTGTAAAAGTATATAAATTTATTACAAATCATTGAATTGTATATTTACTGTAGGCAAATTTTATGTTATGTAAATTATACCTCAATAAAGCTGTAAAAAAGTTATATTCTGACTGGGTGCAGTGACTCACGCCTGTAATCCTAGCACTTTGGGAGGCTGAGGCAGGTGGATTGCCTGAGTCAAGGAATTTGAGACTAGCCTGGGCAACATGGCAAAACACTGTCTTTATTAAAAATACAAAAATGAGCTAGGTGTGGTGGTGCACGCCTGTAGTCCCAGCTACTTGGGAGGCTGAGGTGGGAGGATCTCCTGAGTCTAGGAGGTCAAGGCTGCAGTGAGCTGTGATTGTGCCACTGCATTCCAGCATAGGTGATAGAGTGAGACCCTGTCTCAAAAGAGAAAGGGTTATATTTATGACCTTGAACCCAGTGAATCATGCTCAGGGCACCATCAGCAATGTATATAAAGGCTCACATCAACTGTGCTCGTGAGAGAGAGTGTGTGTGTGTGTGGTTTTTGTTTATGAGTTAATGAAAAACTGGAAACAACTTGAATGCCTGGCAATAGAGTAATAAATGACTAATAAGTGGTGATCCACTTGATAGAATAGAATGTAGCCATATTAAGTGGTACATACAAATAATTTTTAAGGACTTGGGTTAATGCTTAGGATAGAGTATCAAATTGTTATTATGGCCACATTTCTCCAAGAGTAAAAAGAGCTTATATATAAATGTTTATTTTTAAACACAGTTGAATTTGAGCTGTGAATGCGTGACTCTCTATATATAATATAACCAGATGCATATATGAATATAGCTTTTTTTCCTTCTGGACATTTATACATAGTAAACTGCTGGTGGCTATGTAAGTAATATCTGTTTTCTTCTTTGCTCATTATATTTTCTGATTTTTAAAAAAATTTTGGCCTGGTGCAGTGGCTCATACCTGTAATTCCAGGACTTTGGGAGGCCAAGGCGAGTGGATCACTTGAGCTCAGGAGTTTGAGACCAGCCTGGACAACATGACGAAACTCCATCTCTACTAAAAATACAAAACAATTAGCCGGGGTTGGTGGCTCATGCCTGTTGTCCCAGCTACTCTGAGGCTGAGGTGGGAGAATCATCTGAGCCCAGGAACTTGAGCTGCAGTGAGCTGTGGTTAAGCCACTGCACCCCAGCCTGGGCAACAAGAGTGAGACCGTGTCTCAAAAATAATAATTTTTTAATTTTTAAAGATAGGGCATCACTCTTTCTGCCCAGGCTGGAGCGCAATGGCATGAACAGAGCTCACTGCAGCTTCAGTCACCTGGGCTCAAGTGATCTTCTGCCCAGGTAACAAAAACATTGTTTTCTGTAGAGACAGGGTCTTGCTCTGTTGCCCAGGCCGATCCTGAACTCCTGGCCACAAATGACCTCCCTACCTCAGCCTCCTAAAATGCTGGGATTACAGGCATTAGTCACTGAGTTCAGCCCGATTATTTTTTTCCAAAAAGCATGTATTTGTTTTTAAAATGAAATAAAAAATTTGTTTAGAGAATAAAGAAAGCAAAGAGATGGCAGATCTCCCCTCTCCTGGTCAGATGAGAGGCTGTGGTTTCTTCCACGAAGGGTACACCCTGGGCTCAGTGAAATGATGCAGAGGGCCTCTCAGCAGTTGCAGACATCAATGGCAGTGAGCCCACCTGGAAACAGTGGCCTGAGTCCCACTCATCCCAGCTTGGAATCTTCAGTCCGTTAGAGATTCTGGTACAAGGCAGCCTGATGCAAGGACACTTCCCTTCTCAATGGCCAAGAGGAAGAGAGAATCCTGCATAGAGAGGCCTCCAGGGCTGGTCACTCCCGGGTGCCAGGCAGGAAAGGGAGCAACCACTTTGGAAACAGACACCTGAGACTCAATAGAAAGCATGGAAAGCCTGGGTCTATAGGATGTAGCTGTGGCACCAGAGAGAGGGTTTAAACACTGGGGACTCAGAGACATAACTGCTATGGAAGCCACACTCTGTGGGGCCTGAGGCAAGCTACTGATCCTCAAAGAATCTCAGTTTCCCCATCTGTAAAGTGGAGACAACGACACTGCCTAGTTTCAGAGTGGTAACCTGTATCACTGGTTAATAGGATTCAAGGTGTAGAGGGGTCACGTTAGTTCCCCGTGGGTGCTGTAACACATGACCACAACCCGGGTGATTTAAAACAGAAGTTTATTTTCTCAGTTCTGGAGCTAGATGACCAAAATCGAGGTGTCAGCCAGGCCATGCTACCTCTGAAACCTGAGGGGAAAGCTCCTTTTTTGCTTCTTCCTAGCTTTGGGGGTTGCCGGAATCCCTTGACGTTCCTTGGTTTGTAGATGAATCTCTCCAGTCTCTGACCCTCTCATCACATGGCCTTCTTCCCCATGTGTCTGTTTTCTCGTCTTCTAAGGACATCCGCCATTGGGTTAGGGCTCCCTCTACTCCAGCACATCACCTTGATTAATTATGCCCGCAAAGACTCTCTCCAAATAAGGCCACATTCCGAGGTTCTGGGTGGACTTGAATTTTGGGAGGACACTATTAAATCTAGTATAGGGGCATTTGGGTGAAATAAATTTGGGGGAAACTGCCTATCATAACCTCCCCCTTTGAGTTTCACAATGCACATTAGGCTATTAAAGGCACTGAACAAAGAACTATAGCATTTCCCAAAATCGCACACAGAACCCATTAACATCTGGAGAAACTACCATGTCTCAGCCTGGGGGAGCCTGGTCTGCATTATAGGGCAGTTGGGGATTCTGTGAATGTAGCACACAGTAGCAGTCACACTATAGGAGCTTCATCAATTTCCCCTTTTTCCCAGTAGCCACAAGTCCAGACTTGGGGCCATGCCCTTGACTGCTACCCGTCTCTTACCAATGGCTTCTACCACATGTTACATGCTCTGGCTTCAGGAAGATGGAAAGGGGCCACCACCCCAAGGCTGAGTGGGAGAAATTCCAGCCTTATGGTTGACACCCAGAGATAACACTGCTGAAGAAGTAAGCTTCTCTTTTTTTAGGAAGATAACTCTCCACTGAGCTCTTGGAAGGAAAAGTAGGGCAGGAAATGAAGTCTCTGGGATCCCAAAGCAAGGACCTGATGGAAAAAGCAGACGGCTTGGAGGCAGGTATTGGCAAGTGCACTAGGAAGCCATTGGGCTGCTCCCCCTCAGCAGGCAGCTCTGCACAAGGTCCTCTAGGAGCAAAACTCAGGAAGCTCTGGATTCAGATGCCACTACCAAAGAACAGTCCAGGTGCTTCTCCAGACCATGAGCTCCAGGAGGACAGGGACCCTGTCTAACTTGCTCATGGCAGTGAGTAGACTGGTAATTGGTACATACTAGGGGCTGAATAGAATTTGTATAAAGAGCTAACTAGTTAATAATTCACAGGACAGTTGCCTTAGCCTGTTGAGGCTGCTATAGCAAAATATCATAAACTGGGTGGCTTAAAAACAACAAGCATTCATTCATTCATTCATTCATTTATGGAATCTGTCTCTGTAGCCCAGGCTGGAGTACAGTGGTACAACCTCAGCTTGCTACAACCTCTGCCTCCTGGGTTCAAGCGATTCTCCTGCCTCAGCCTCCTGAGTAGCTGGGATTACAGGCATATGCCACCACATCCGGCTAATGTTTGTATTTTTAGTAGAGACAGGGTTTCGCCATGTTGGTCAGGTTGGTCCCGAACTCCTGACCTCAAGTAATCCACTCGCCTCAGCCTCCCAAAGTGCTGGGATTACAGGCGTGAGTCACCACACCCTGCCTATTTCTCACAGTTTTGGAAGCTGGAACTCCAAGATCAGGGTGCCAGCATGGTTCTGTTGTGGGCCCTCTATGGCTTGCAGACTGCCAATTTCTTATTGGAAAGAAAGCACAAGAGCTCTCTGGGGTGGTTGATTTGTTTGTTTGTTTGTTTGTTTGTTTGTTTATTTAGAGATAGGGTCTCACTCTGTCACCCAGGCTGGAGTGCAGTGGTGCAATCACAGCTCACTGCTGCCTCTGCCTCCTGGGCTCAAGTGATCCTCCCACCTTAGCCTCCTGAGTAGCTGGGACCACAGGCATGCACCACCATGCCTGGCTAATTTTTGTATTTTTAGTAGAGATGAGGTTTCACCTGTTGCACAGGCTGGTCTGACTCTTGGACTCAAGCAATCTGCCCACCTCTGCCTCCCAAGTGCTGGGATTACAGGCATGAGCCACCATGCCCAGCCTGGGGTCCCTTTTATAAGGGTACTTACCCTGTTTATGAGGGCTCCACCATCATGACCTAATTACTTCCTAAAGTCCCTACCTCCTCATACCATCACCTTGGGATTAGAGCTTCAACATACAAATTTTATAGGGACACAAATATTTAATTCATTGTAGCAGCACTTTCTTTTTGTTTTATAACCTCTTTTCTCCTGAAATAAAAAAGACGCGTATCCATGTTATAAAACATCAAACACACACACAAACAGAAAACATCAAGACGTGCTAGAATCAAAAGATCTTTACATGCTGGGTGCAGTGGCTTATGCCTGTAATCCCAGGACTTTGGGAGGCCAAGACAGGAGAATCACTTGAGGCCGAGAGTTTGAGACCAGCCTGGCCAACATAGTGAAACCCAGTCTCTACTAATACAAAAAATTAGCCAGGTGTGGTGGCACACACATGTAATCCCAACTACTTGGGAGGCTGAGACAGAGAATCGCTTGAACCCAGGAGGCAAAAGTTGCAGTGAGCCAAGATCTTTTGAAGATAAAATGGTAAGCATAATAACCTGGTTACAAAATGTGTTTATAGTATGATATTACTTCTAAAACCATGAATACATAAGTATTGATAGCTACATGCAAAAATAGCTAGGTGGGGCGACAAAGTGAGACTGTCTCAAAAGAAAAAACATACTTTTTAAAAAATAAAAAATTTTAAAAAGATCTTTCTGAAGATCTTTTGAATTGTTACATATTATTTGACTTCGTGGATTCCTTGATTGCATAAATGCAAGGAGTGACATTTTGAAATAGCCAAGATTCCTCCCCTTCTGTATTTCCTTCTTCTAGGACCCTTCGCCCAATCAGATGGCAGCTGGACTGAGCTGCTGCCATCACCTCAGGAAAGTCATGATGTAAGAAATAAACACATCTGACTTTCAACTTTTCAGGTGGCAGAAAATCTATTTTTTCTCAGCGGGTATGACAGATTAAAGATGACTGTAAATTCTTCACCATTGCTCCCATTAGGAGGCAGGGTCCATGCCCCTTCCTGCTGAAGTCAGGTGGGTTCGGTGATTGCTTGAGCAATGGAATAGGGCGGAAGTAATGCTATGCCAGTTGCCAGGCCCAAGATTAGAGACTGGCAGCTTCTGCCTCCTGCTCCCAGAGCCAGGCCCCGGGCCTCCGTGTGGGCGGTCTGACTTTCCTGCAGCAGCCACACCATGAGAATCCCGAGCTGTGTGGAGAAGCGCCGGAGACTGGACCTCATGTGAAGAAAGGGCAGGAGGCCGAGGAGCACCCCAGCACCCCAGACATGTGCATGAAAAGCCTCCTTGCAAGTGAATCCCTCGGCTCCCTCCAAACCCTTCCCAAACTCTTGACCCACACTGCTGCGACCAAAATAGGGTTGCTAGAGTTAGCAAATAGAACTACAGGATGTTCAGTCACATTTGAATTTTAGATCAACAAGGAATTTTTTTTAGTCTACGTATCTGTCAAATATTGCATGGAATTGCATGGGACATATTTACACTAAAAAATTGTACGTTATCTGAAATTCAGATTTAACTCAGGTTAAATTTTTATCTGTGTAGTAGAGATAGAAGTTAATTTTTTAAGCTTGAAGATAAAATATTTACAGTATTTACAGGTAAAAGATCTGCAGTATTTTATCTGGCAAGTGTAGACCAAAATAATATGTGTGTTTCACACCACTAAGTTTCAGTGTTTGTCATGTAACAATAGACAACTAGGATAGTGGGGACAGAAAGGAATCTGGGATAGCTGATACACCAAATGTGGAGGTATACAGTCCCTAGACAGAGCCATTTTTTTCACCCTTGGAAGCAAAAATAGAAATAAAAGACTTGGTGCCTCCTCCCCTTGCCTCCCTCTCCCAGGTTGAGTCTCTTCCTATGGGGTGGGACACATGGCAGTGTAGAGATGTAGGGAGTGACCTCAGAAAGCAGAGGGCAACTGGGTCTTTCAGCACAGCCAGTGGCCTAAGGGTGATGTCCCTGCATTCCAAGAGGGCATGGAAATGCTGTTGTAGAGCCAGTGTGCCCAGAGAAGACTCAGGGCCAGGGTGAGGATGGAGGTGTGGACCATGACCCAGTAATGAACGGCAAGGAGGCCCTCTGTATTAGTCCATTCTCACACTACTGTAAAGACATTCCTGAAACTGGGTAACTTATAAAGAGGCTTAATCAGCTCACGGTTCCGTGGGCTGTACAGGCTTCTGCTTCTGGGGAGGCCTCAGCACAGTTACCATCATGGCAGAAGGGTAAGGGGAAGCAGGCAAATATTCACATGGCCGGCAGGAGAGAGAGAAAAGGGGAGGTGCTACACACTTTTAAACAAGCAAATCTCAGGAGACCTCTATCATAAGACAGCCACAGGTGGATGGTGCTAAATCATTAGAAACCACCCCCATGATCCAGTCACCTCCCACCAGACCCTACCTTCAACATTGGGGATTACAATTTGACATGAAATTTGGGTGGGGATACAGACCTAAACCATATCACCCTTTCAGCGTGGACGCCCTTCCACCACCTCACTCTCACCACCCCACCATGTTTGGTACTAAACACCGTCCTTGGCCCTGGGAAAAAGCCAAGGCAGCCCTCACAGGGATTGAGATTAATTTCCTTCATTCAGTGAGGTGTGTCTCAGAATAAAACTCAGCTCAGGTCATAGAAAATACGAAATGTATGTTTCTAGCCCAAATAAGTTCATAACATTTCTACCTGCCACAAACCATTTTATACCACACTGCGGTTATATTCAAACTGGACAAAAAAAAATCTACATTTGTGTGCATTATTACTGACACCCCTAAGTTCTCTTTCACATGCCATGTTCAGGCTTCCAAAGTCAGCTGAGGGACCATTTCAGTCACATGGCCATTGCAGGGCAGGCTGATTAAGAGCATGGACTCTGGGGCTAGACTGCCAGGCTCTGTCATCTAATGGCTGTGTGTCCTTGAGCTAATTACTTAACCTCCCTGGACCTCCATTTCTTTAACTGTAAAATGGCAATAACAGTAATATTTACCCCAGAGCATTGCCATTAGAATGAAGCAAACCTGGCTTATGGTATGTGTTCATAAGTCTTAGCCATTGTTTTTTCTTTGAGCACTTACATGGAGATAACATTTCTTATTATCTATCTAGTTATTGTTAGAGAGACTGGGTCTTGCTGTGTTGCCCAACTGGTCTTGAACTCCTGGGCTCAAGCAATCTGCCCACCTCAGCCTCCCAAATATCTGGGACTACAGGTGCACACCACCATGAGCGGTTTCTTACTGTTTTATAAAAACCAGTGGAAAATAGAAATGTAGAAATGTTGCTGCCTATGAAAATCAAATGGTGACAAAGATAGGAAATCATGTATACCAGAGGCAGGAAATCTTCATCCTCAATGAATACCCTCTGGATTTGTCTGTCACCTGTAGGTTCAATTGTTAAGGGAAAAAAAAAGATTAAAGAAAAACATACAAAATCTAGAAATACACTGTAACAGACACTATCAGTGCCCCTCCTTGTCACCTCCACCACATTCACTGTTTCTGTGCACTCAAGCCTGGCCTCGGCTGCCTGCCTCTGGACTCGCCTCAGGACTCCCCTGGGCCCTGGGGCCTGCTGTGTGTGCTCTGCAGAACCGTATTGCCAAGTGGTAATTTGCTTGTTAAATCATCTTTCATTAGCTCCCTTTCTTTCTTGGGGGGTAGGGGGCAGGGTTTTACTCTGTTGCCCAGATGGAGTGCAGTGGTATGATCATGGCTCACAGCAGCCCTAGACTCCTGGGCTCAAGCAGTCCTCCTGCCTCAGCCTCCCAAAGCGCTGGAATTACAGGTGTTAGCCACTGCACCCAGCTTATTATAGCTTTCTTTATATCCTTTTCTTTTTTTCTCTTTCCTCTACCTTGTCAGCATTTCTTGGAATCACCCAAAAATAAACTACCTGCAATCAGATTTTTGTCTTAGATGTTACTTTTGGGAAAACACAAACTAAGACACATATTAAAGATTATATCTAAAAGGTTAGGCACAATTTAGTGATTTGATCCTGTTATTTGCAACAACATGGATGAACCTGAAGGACATTACACTAAGTGAAAAAGGTTAGGCACAGAAAGGCGGTGGAATTGGCCCTCTCTACTCATGAGTACATCCTTGGATTCAACCGATGGTGGATTGAAAATGCAGTCAGGCCTATGATGATTGTGACTTTTCTTGTCCTTGTTCCCTAAACAATACAGTATAACAGCTATATACATTGTGTTAGGTATTATGAGTAATCTAAAGATGATATAAAGTTGGCCAGGCACGGTGGCTCATGCCTGTTATCCCAGTACTTTGGGAGGCCGAAGCAGGTGGATCACATGAGGCCAGGAGTTTGAGACCAGCCTGGCCAGCATGGCAAAACCCTGTCTCTACTATTACAAAAATTAGCAAGGTATGGTGGTGGGTACCTGTAATCCCAGCTACTTGGGAGGCTGAGGCAAGAGAGTCACTTGAACCCAGGAGGCAGAGTTTGCAGTGAGCCAAGATTGTGCCACTGTACTCCAGCCTGGGCAACAGAGTGAGACCCTGTCTCAAAAAAAACAAAACAAAATAAAGATGATGTAAAGTATATGGGAGGATGTGCACAGGTTATAGGCAAATACTATGCCGTTTTATAGAAGGGACTTAAGCATCTGCAGAATTTGGTATCTGCAAGGGTGGGGGTGGTATGGAGGTCCAGAACCAATCCTCTGAGGATACTGAGGGACAACTGTTTTGCCTGATCCCACTTATATATGGCAGCTGAAAAAGTCAAACTCAGATGCAGAGAGTAGAATGGTGACTGCCGGGGCTGGGCAGCAGGGGAAGAAGGGGATATGGGGAGATGTTGGTGAAATGGTACAAAGTTTCAATTACACAGGAAGAATAAACTCTGGAGAACTAATATACAGCATGGTGACTACAGTTAATAATACTGAATTGTATACTTGAAATTTGCTAAGAGGGTAGATCTTAAATGATCTCACCACACACAAAAAATGGTAACTATGTGAGTCATGGATATGTTAATTAGCTTGACTGTGGTGATCATTTTACAATGTTTCAAAATCTTTCTGTAATATCAAAACATTATGCCATATATCTTAAATATATATAATTTTTATTTGTCAATTATACCTCAGTAAAGCTGGGAGAAAAATAATTAGTGATTTAATAACGTTTTTAATTTGGGGGGTGGGATGTAAATATCTCTCATAACTTTAAAAGCTACTGTCAGGTTTTTTTTTTTTTTAATAAATTACATAAGTTTCAAACCTCTGACTTCTGGGCAGATTTCTAGGAACATAAAGCACTGCTTTGACTCAGTCACTCCTTCTCTTGATGGACACTTGGTTTATTTTCAACGGTTGCTAACACAATGCTGCAACAAACATCCTTTCGGCAAAATTTGTGCACACATCCTTGATCTCTTTAGCACAGATTCCCGAGAGGGAAGTCACTGTGTTGAAAGATGTGCATTTCTATTGCCAAACTACTTATTCTCCCACTGCCTCCCTAGGCCTGGGTCAGAGTGTTTTCCCAGCTCAGTTCTCCACTTGCCTGTGTCCCTCACTGAGGGGCAGGTAGCTAGTTCACAGGGCACACCCAGAGGGGACATCCAGGGATGGCACAGGCCTGTGTCCAGTCCCAGCCAGGAGAGACTAAGAGTCAGATGCAGGCTGACCCTGGGAACAAGGTTCAGGCCACTAGAGAATGGAAAATTTACCCAGGGAAACCCAGGGTGGGGCTCCACCATGCAGATGGCAGCTGCAAAGGCCAGCTGGCCCATGTGGCACTTGTGTGCAAGTTAAGAAAGGTTGTCCCTTCCTCAGGTAAAATAATAAAGGTCAAGTTAGTAGAAGCAGCCCTGGCTGTGTCCACACACACCACAGCCCACTCATGGTAGCAGCATGCACACACACACTGGGTGCCACCCTCGCGCCCCCCCCCCACAGCCCCGCCAGGTGAGGTAATCATGTCAAAGTCTTGGAGGCCTTGGAATCAGGCCTTAAAGGGTATCAAGCAGTTGGAGTGCAGATGGGACAGAGGCACACAGGTGTGCAGACAGTTTGTGCACAGCCCCAAGAGCCACCGTGAGTTTAGGTCAAAGGGCGTTCTCCCCAGCTACCTGCCTAGAGGCCTAGTCAATCTGCCATCCAGTGTGCTCATGTAAATTAGCATGTCTACCATGTGGATGTAGGTGCCCTTGAGCAGTGCTCAACCTGACTTCCTGAACATGGGCCACAAGGCACCATCCTTTCAAGGTCTATGAGCTGTACCTGAGTGGCAGACCCTACCTGCTGGTGGGCTTCAGCTCCTCAGCCAAGACCTTCCAGCCCTGCTCAGCAGAAGCCCAGGGATGCAGCAGAGACTTCAGTGACTTGAACAGGGAGGGACTGAGAAGGCAGGATCCACCCCAGGCCGCAGCATCTCCAGAAGTAGCTCCCTGGGCTCAGACCAGCAAATTAAAGGCACTGAAGATAAAAGAGCGAGGCTTCAGTAAGCAGCTGGGCAAAATGAAAGCCCAAGGGCTGTTTTATGGCCTCCTAATGGGAAGATTCTGATGCACCTTATTATGCGCAATCAAGCACTTAAAATTACAGAGACCCGGGAGACTCAGAGGCGGCCTCCTGGCTTTGGCTTTCACTCCCAGCTGGCCTTGACAAATCACGATTTCTCATCTCCTCGCCCACAGGAATCTAGGAACATGCTAATTGCCCCAGATTTTGGCAGCAGGCCCCACCCACTCCTGGGCTAGACACTGCACACCTGCCCCTCCCCAGCCCAGGAGCTAGCGAGCTCTAGCAGTGTGTGTCCAGCCAGAGCCTGGAAGCCTCTGGGTAGAGCAGCCCCCATCCTTCAGCCATGGGTAAACAGAGGGAGACTAGGAGTGGGGGCGGCCATGGTTAGCGGGATGGCCAACTTGGAAGGACCAGTCCGACTGCTGCTGCCTGCTGCACACTGCATTTTGTTGATTTTATTGTTGAGCTCCCCCTATAAAAATAAGAGCTCCACGAGGAAGGGTTTGTATTCGTTTCCCATTGCTGCTATAATGAGTCCCCACAAACCTAACTTAGTGGCTTAAAACACAGAAATGTATTATCTTACAGTTCTGCAGGTCAGAAGCCTGACTGTGCTCAAATCAAGGGCAGGGTTGCATTCCTTTCTGGAGCCTCCAGAGGGGACTCCAGTTCCTTGCTTTCTCCAGCTTCTACAGGCCGCTTGCTTTCCTTGGGTGATGGCCTCTTCCTGCATCTTGGAAAAAGCCAGGAATCACATCACTTAGACCCCGGTGTCCATCCTCGCACCTCCTTCTCTGACTCTCTTGCCTCCCTCTTCTAAGAATGCTTGGGATTACATTAGGCCCACCTGGATAATCCAAGGCACCCTCCCTCTCTCCTAGTCAGCTGATGAGCACCTTAATTCCACCTGCAACCTTAAGTCTCTCTTGCCATGTAACATAACATAGCCAAGATTGCAGGGATTAGGGCATGGACATCTCTGAGGGCAGGGAGGATCATTATACCTACCATAGGGCTAATGTCTCTTGTTCCCTAGGCTCAGTGACTAGAACAGAGTCTGGCTCATAGTAGGCCCTCAAGAAAGACATGTTGAATGAATTCATGAATAAATACATGAATAATTAGGAATACTATTTAAGGCTGGGTACAGTGACTCACTCTTATAATCTCTGAACTTTGGGAAGGCATGGTGGGAGGACTGTTTGAACCCAGGAGTTCGAGGCCAGCCTAGGCAACATAATGAGACTCCCAGTCTCTACAAAAATAAAAAATTAGCCGGGTATGGTGGGGTGCACCTCTAGTCCCAGCTATTTGGGAGACTGAGGTAGAAGGATCACTTGAGCCTGGGAGGTAGAGGCTGCGGTGAGCTATGATCATGCCATTGCACTCCAGCCTGAGTGACAGGGTGAGACCCTGTCACACAAAAAAAGAATAAATGCAATATTATAGCAAACAGCTATCATGCTTACTAAGTGCCAGGCACTGTTCAAAGTGCTTTACAAATATTTACTCGTTTAATCCCCAGCAGTTCTGTGATGTACATTTTGTTATTACCCGCATTCTACAGATGAGGAAATTAAGGCCCCAAGGAGGAGCCCGCCCAAGGTACCACAGCTAGTGAGTGGTGAAGCTGGGATTTGCTCTCACATTTACTGAGCCTACCTACTGTGCATCCAGCCCTGGCTGAGCATGTTACATTTCTGATCTCATTTCATCCTCAGAAAGGCCATAAGGGATGTGGGTGGAATAGGAACAGAATTAACAGGGACAGAATTAAGTCACTGGAGCAGCTGAGGAATTCTGAGACATTCTGTGGCTCAGCTGGGGCAACGAGTTGTGTATTGCTTTTTGAGTCTCCTTTGCGAATTAGACCACGACCCACCCCCACAAGCAGACCACAGGTGTCTGGGTTCCCACCATGATGCGGGGCTCCTGCCTCAGCTGTTGCTCCCAGCTTCTGCCCCTGACCATTGCAACTAGTGCCCAGGCCGCTGCAGACGGCAGCAGGCCTTGACCTTCACCTGAAGCTGGACCTGGCAGGTCTGCCTCCGGGAAGGCTCTTCTCCAAGGGCACAGGAACTGGCTTCAAACCTCACCCAGAGCTCAAGTTGCTTTGCCCGTTTCCCTGATGACAACCATGGGGACCCCCATAGCTGGGCCCTATTCATGTTTTGCACATCCTGGAGCTGTTTGTTCTCTAGATACTGGTCTCGGCTACCAGCCCTGTGACAAGCTGCCCCTCTGTGATAAGCTCCCCGCCGCCCCCAGAAGCATGCCCCTAAGACCACAAGCATCAAAACCTGCAGGAAGCCCCTAAACATGGCCCCCAGCTCCCTCCAGCCCTGCAGGGAGAGTGCTGTTCAGGCAGGGAGGGGGAACTGCGCTCTCTCACTCGCATCTTAACCTTTGCAATCAAAGTCAAGAAGAGGGAAACTCTTGTGCCTGCCAGCACAGTGGGGCATCACATTTTCTGTTCCTGCCAGCACATTTTTCTAGGTCAGTGTCAGATCAGGGAAATCCAATACTGCATGTCCCAACGTTTTATTTGAAAACAGAGAAGTTGCTTTCCAAAATAAGTAGTGTTTACAAGTAAAGCCTGGAGAAGCCTCTGTCAGAAATGGACTCTGGGCCCAGGCAGGATAGACGTTTCCTGGAGGCTTTGATTGATGTAAACCTGATGTCAGCCCCAGCTCCAGGCCTAACAGGAGAGGCTGGGCTGAGGAAGAACACGTGTATATATGCATATGTATCGATGTGTGCCTGTACATGTGTATGCGTGTGCATTTGCATGTAGCGTGTGCATTTGCATGGGTATGATTAGCATGAATAGTAAGTCGGGGGGGCTGATACATGTGTCTTTGTATGCATTTATGTATACAGGCATGTGAATATGAGTGTGTGTGTGTATGTGTGTGATGTGACACCCAGCCCTGTTTCTCAGACACGCAGTCCTCTTTCTGAACACTCCCTTCTCCTCCTTGTACCTGTTCTTTTTCTTTTTCCTTTTCTTTTTTTTTTTTTTTGACACAGAGTCTTGCACTGTCACCCAGGCTGGAGTGCAGTGACGCGATCTCCACTCACTGCAACCTCTGCCTCTTGGGTTCAAGTGATTCTCCTGCCTCAACCTCCCAAGTAGCTGGGATTACAGGTGTCCATCACCATGCCCAGCTAATTTTTGTATTTTTAGTAGAGACAGGGTTTCACTATGTTGGCCAGGCTGGTCTTGAACTCCTGACCTCGTGATCCACCTGCCTCGGCCTCCCAAAGTGCTGGGATTACAGGCATGAGCCACTGTGCCCAGCCCCTGTTCTTTTTCTTAACTGATTGAGGGGCTGGGACTCAGATCTTGACACACTGTGACAGGCACTTCCTCTGCTATGTCTCTTCTTGGTGCCTACCCACTGCTCCCTCCCAATTTGATGTTAACTTGTGTAGACCAATAGAGTCCAGTTTCTGGTTACTGCGTTAGGACCCAGCAATTTGAGCCCAGGCTATGTTAACAGCCCTCTGTAAATGGTACCATGCACTGCCCCGGAAGGTCTCTGGTGTCACTTCTCGCTGACGTCACCCTGACTGCAGGCTCTCCCTCACAGACCTCCTACTTCTGCTGTCAGTGCAATCCTCCCCAGGCCTTGCCAATTTCCACGCTCAAGCCCCTGCCTGCCTGATGACCGCCTGTCTCATTAAACTCAAGCAAATCAGCCTGGTTTCCAAGATCTGAGTGATCTTCTTAGCAAATTCTCTTCTTGGTGTATCCCCTTCATGAGCACCTTGGCCAAGTTGCCCCATGCTGTGTTAGCTCTGGCCCCTCCCTTACCCACCTCTGAGCATTTCTTTGCTCACACTGTTCCTCTGCCCTAACACCATTCCCTGCTGCCACTTCTCTCTCATTTGCTCTGCCGGTCCAAACTCTATGCTGCTTCAAGACCAGTTCTAATCCCACCCACTTTCTCTGAGGCCTTAGAAGAGCCTCCAGCCCCACACAACTTTCCCATCAGACTGTGGCTCACGGGACGACACACTGCCCTGTGTGTTGCCTAAGAATTGTTTTCAGGTTGCTTCATGGGCTTTATCTCGCCTTCTCACCTAGATTGCAATCTCCTTCTAGGCTAGCATTGAGCCCGGTGCTGCCTTTGAACGAGCTGTGGAAACCGACACAGGTCTGGACACAGTATAGCCAGGGGATGAGGGCTTGTGGGTGAGTGCATGCAGAAAGGCACACTTGGCTGAGGGTGGTAATGCCACAAAACTGTGTCCTAGGCACTGTGTTTTGTGATTTATCTGCCCTAGCTTATCTAATAATAACTGTGGCAGCAGGGTAGTATTATCCCCAGTTTAGAGATGAGAAAACAGGTTGAAAGAGATCAGGTGACCTCTCTGAAGCCACAAAAGTAGTCCAGTTGTCTCTTGCTAACTGTGGGGGTTTGGCTGCCTGATCCCCTTGGATTCCAAAGTCTGCGGATGCTCAAGTCCCACAGTCAGCCCTGCAGAGCCCTTGAATACAGGACACTTTGCTTGTAAACAGCAAAATCAGGGGTTAATCCTAGGTGTGTCTGACTGCCTTTCTCAGAACCTTGTAACAACCATATCTGTGGGAGGCAGCGTGCTAAGAGTGAACTCTCTGAAATTCTACAGCACACCCTACCCACAAGAGATCAGAGTAAGTTCTAGGGTGGCACTGTCCAACAGAACTTTCAACGATGGAAATGTTTATTTCTGTGCTGACATGACAGCCACTGGCCACGTGTGGCCATCGAGTACTTGCAATGTGGCTAATGAAGAACTGGATTTTAAATTTTATTTTAGCTTAATTTGTTTGTTTGAGACAGGGTCTCGCTCTGTCACCCAGGCTGGAGTGCAGTGGCGTGATCTTGGCTCATTGTAGCCACAACTTCCCGGGCTCAGGTGATTCTCCCACCTCAGCCTTCCAAGTAGCTAGGACTATAGGTGCGCACCACCATGCCCGGCTACATTTTTTTTTTTTTGTAGAGACAGGTTTCGACAAGTTGCCCAGCCTGGTATCAAAGTCCTGAGATCCAGAGATCTGTCCACCTCAGCCCCCCAAAGTGCTGGGATTACAGGTATGAGCTACCACCCCTCAGCCTGCTTATTTCATCTTAATTAAAACTTAAGTACTGTGGTCACATGTGGCTAGTGGCTTCCATATTGGACAGTGCTTCCCAACCACGTCCCTGTCAAGTCGACATAGAAAATACAAATTATGCAATAATGAGGCTGTTTGCTGCCAGAGGCAACTGGCTCAAGGGGTCCTGCCTTCCTGGCCCCACCCAGCCTCCCTCAACAAACCTGTAGGCCACTTTAGGCACACTAGCTCTTCACAATGATCAAGCTTCCTGCCAGCTCCCAGCCTCTGGGTCTGGAACACCAAAGTCATTGTGATCGTGAGAAATGCCAGCATAGGAGATGTGCAGGACTTTGTCAGTTCTTGTACGGCGTCCTTTCCTCCATTCCACACACAGTGCCTGGCCCTGGGCCGGGGCTGGGGTAAAAAGAACTCAGAGCCAGCACTCCTACGAGGCCGTCTGAGTCATAGGCGCCAAACTGTTCTTTTTGGTAGTACTTTGGCGTCCCCTCCTGGGCATCCTGCAGAGTTCAGGTGCACATAAATTTGCCAGGAGGGGACAAGGACTTGTCCCCGGGACTGACCACAGGGCTGTCAAAGACTTCCAGCCCAGCTAGCCAGCCAAGTGAGGGAATGCTTGCCCCTTGTCCAGGCCCAGCTGGGGCAGCTCTTTCTCCCGCAGGGAAAAGGCACTTTACCGGCAGCGCTGGGGAAGAGGCAGGGGAGGCAGTTGAGTCTGGAAACGGAAGCATTCCAGAGCCCAGGTGTCTAGGCCGCCGTGCACTCTTCACACTGTGCCAGCCCTGGATTTGCAGGGAGAAACCAGAGAGGATGACTTGGCAGAGGCCCTTTCGGAAGTAACTGGGAAGCAGGCGAGGATGTGAGGTCAAGGCTGGTCTCTGAGGTGGAGAAGTTGGCCACAGGGAGAGAGAGGATAGGAAAGGACTTTGTAGTGGAGGGGGCAGTCAGGGAAAGCTCTGGAGGAGAAGGGGAGGATGGTCACCGGGGCATTAAAGCGGTCAGGGTGGCCAGAGTGGGGAGGATATGTGGAGAGGAGGGGGATGGTGAGGGTGCTGAGGTGAGGAGGCTGAGGTCGGAAGATCGAATGAGCCCGAGAGATCAAGGCTGCAGTGAACTGAGATCATGCCACTGCACTCCTGCCAGGGAACAAGACCCTGTCTAAAAAAAAATGTGAAAACCATTCTTAGCTCTCAGGGCACACAGACACAGGTGGCAGGCAGGGTTTGGCTTGAGAGCTGTAGTTTACTCACTCTCATTCTATCAGAAGGTGCCGGGATGGTGCATGAACAGGCCAAGCCATCTCCCACCCTCCAGCCTTTCCTCATCACTTCACTTTCAAGTCTCATGCAGCAAGCAAGCTGGGTTTCAACAGCACCTCCTCCAAGAGGACTTTTCTGACCTTGCCAATCCAAGTTAGCCTCCCCCACTGTATTACTCCATTTTCACACTGCTGTAAAGAACTACCTGAGACAGGATAATTTATAAAGAAAAGAGGTTTAACTGACTCACAGTTCCACAGGCTTAACAGGAAGCATGACTGGGAAGCCTCACGACACTTATAATCATGGTGGAAAGCGAAGAGGAAGCAAGGACCTTCTTCACATGGTGGCAGGAGAGAGAGCAAGGGATCTACCACATGCTTTTAAACCATTAGATCTCATGAGAACTCACTATCATGAGAATGGCAATGGGGAAAACAGCCCCCATGATCCAATCACGTCCTACCAGGTCCCTTCCTCCACACGTGGGGATGACAATTCTAGATGAGATTTGGGTGGGGACAGAGAGCCAAGCCATATCACCCGCCAACTTTGTGCCCCTTATAAAGTTACTGACCAGTAACTTACTGACTTCTGTGTGTGTATATGTGTGCGTGTATATATGTTTTTATGTGTGTGTGTGCATGTGTGTGTATGTGCGTGTGTGTGTGCATGTGTATGTGTGTTTGTGTGTATGTCTGTATATGTGTGTGTATGCATGTGTGTGTATGTGTGCATTTGTGTATGAGTGTGTATTGTGTATGTGTGTGTGTGTGTGAGCTCCCTTCCTTGCACCAGCCCTGTGCTGTCCAGTGCAGGAGCCACTAGCCATATGTGGCTATTTAGTGCTTGAAATGTGGTGAGTCCAAATTGAGATGTGCTGTGGGTGTAAAATACACGCAGAATTTCAAGCAGCACAGAAAACAAAAATATAAAATATTTCATTAATTTTCCAGCTCTTAGGGAAGTTGATGAATTTTATTTTAATTACTGAATTTTATTTTAATTACATGTTAAAATGACAAGATATTGGATATATTGGGTCAAATATATTATTAAATGTATTTTTATTTATTTCTTTTTACTTTTTTTTATTTTTTGAGACAGAGTCTCACTTTGTCCCCTAGGCTGGAGTGCAGTGGCATTATCATTGGCTCACTGCAGTCTCAAACTCCTGGGCTCCAGCAATCCTTCCACCTCAGCCTCCCAAATATCTGGGACTGCAGGGCGCACCACCATGCCTGGCTAATTTTTACATTTTTTGTGGAGACAGGATCTTGTTAAGTTGCCCAGGCTGGTCTTGGACTCCTGACTTCAAGTAACCTTCCCACTTCGGCCTCCCAAAGTGCTGGGATTACAGGCATGAGCCACTACACCTGTCCTTCTTATTTTTTATTTTTTTGAGACAAGGTCTCGCTCTGTCACCCAGGCTGGAGTGCAGTGGTGTGATCACGGCTCACTGCAACCTCATCTTCCCGGGCTCAAGTGATCACTACCTTAACTTCCTGAGTAACTGAAGTTATAGGAGCATACCACCACAACTGGCTGATTGTTTTTTATCTTTTGTAGCAACGAGATCTCCCTATGTTACTCAAGCTGGTCTCCAACTCGCAGGCTCAAGCGATCCTCCCGCCTCAGCCTCCCAAAGTCCTGGGATTACAGGTGTGTGCCACCATGCCCGGCCAGGCTGTGAGTTCTGACAGCAGCTGTGCTGGGTTCATTATTGTCACTCCAATGTCTAGTGCACAGAGTACGAGTGGGAGAGGACAAGCACAGGGATGTCTGAGGGCTTTCCCATGCCCCAGGTGCTGTGTTAAGCCTCATCCATCTCGTTTTATCCTCCCAGCAACCCTGTGCCAGGGATGGTGGCGTGGCAGGGAGGTGGAGAGCAGGAGGGCTCATTCAGGCCCCAGGTTAGGGTCAGGGGTGAGGGGACAGGTGGCGTCCTCCCTGCTTTGTAGGCCTCCTGGGTTTCTGGACAGGAGGGCACTACCTTCCTGACCCCCTTTGCATACTTCCTGGGTCACTGTCTTCCCAACTGGGGTTCAGCCATGGCCATTGTGAAATTTGTTCTGTCTCCTCTCAGACTCTGCCTCCCACTCCCACACATATCCAGACACGGTCCTGCTGGTGACAGCCACACGACCCCCCAGTAACCACATGCCCAGCCTGGCAGCCTTCCTGGGCCTCAAGTGTGGTAGCTTTGGAGAAGGGCTTCTGACTCAGGCAGCTGAGCTTGCTGCCAGGTGGGAACTGGCTCTGGTCTCAGTGTGTCTCTAGACCCCTTTCCAATCCCAAAATGAAAGTCCCCACTTCAGGAGTGTAACCATCCTGGAATCTGCCCTCAGCTTGGGGAGCACCGAGTGTCTGCTCATGAAAATGGCCACAAGGTGGCACTGTTCCCACAACCACTCCCTTCCCCCACGGCAAGATCACGGCTCACACCTGCATCCAGCAAAAACATTACAGCTTTTGGAAGAGGTTTTCCCTGGACTGGTTGGTGAATTTCTTTCTCAGTCTTCAGCTGCCAAAGGTTGTTTGGACTCGGGAATTCTGCTATAAAAAACGGTCGTCTCTGAGTGCACACTTAAAAGTCAAGCAGGTTATGACTCACTGTCAATCCCCCTACAAAGGAATTCTGTCCTGAGAGGCCCCGTGCACGCCTGACACATACAAGAGGAATGCACACATGTTAAGCAGGAAGCACGTGGGCCCTCCGTGTGCAGACACGAAGGCCGGGCAGAATGGCCCTACAGGTGATCTAGCCGTGTTCTGGTTTTCTTTTTTGTTTTAGCCTCAGGACTTTTTATTTAGGGAAAAAAAAAAAAAAAAAAAACTGCACTGCCCTGCCTATGGAGTAGCCATTCTTTTATTTTCTTACTTTGTTAATAAACTTACTTTCACTTTAAAAGAAAAAGAAAACCAAAAAGATTTCACGTAGAAGCCAAATAAGTAAAATGAGGGTAAAATTTGAAAAATAAATGGCGGTTCTGGTTGCAGATGTGGGGATAAAAGAATCTCTTCCCAGTGAAGAATTTCCTAGAGCAGAATTTGAAATGTATCCATCTAGTCTCACTGGCTTATTTTACAGGAGAATAAACGGAGACTCAGAGAGGAAAATGTCTTGTTCAAGATCACATACTACTTTGGAATGTTTTCATTTTAAATGAAAGTCTCAAAAGGCAGGTATTTTCACTGAGAAACAAAAACGGGTTTTTTTTCTCTGACATATGTCTAGATGCTCTTCAAGTTACCGTGACCCGGGGCAGAGGAACAGTACTGCTCGACACTTCTACAGAGCTCTGTTCATTTCAATGCTTTCAGCATCTGTTGCCCTGTCGGGCCCTCAAAATATCTCTGAGAGTTTGGCAGGGCAAATGGATACCCCGTTTGCTGAGGCAAGACCAAAGCACAGAGAAGGAACTGGGCTTGCTTTAGGACACAAAGTGAGTGAGTGTCACTAAAAAACAAAATGAAAGACTAGCATCCAGGACTCCAGCGACAATCCTACACAATCGTCTAGAGTTAAGTTTATGCTATGTTTGGGGGGAAACAAACAAGCAAAAAAAAAAAAAGGAGGCTGCTCAGTATTGGTGCTCAGGTGATGAAAAACAAAAGTGAGGGCAGAGACTCCCTCATTGAGAATAGAACCCTGCCTTCTTCAGTTTTACATTTCATGATGAAGCATTATAGCTGGTATATTGTAGGATTCTGAACATTCATTGAATGAATACATAATCATGACATGGATACGTACATAAATACATGTAGCCCCTGAGACAAGTAATTAAAATTCTGCACGAGTTAGCACCATTTCCATAACCCACACAGACAGAAACTCTTGATAGATGTCTTGGAGGAGAATGGCTGTCAAGGCATGGGGAGATGTGTTGGTCTCTCTCTCTTGTCTTTCTGAACAGTAACCTTCTGGAGAAAGGCAGGCTTCAAACAATGCTGGACTCCTGCAGCATTTTTATTGTTGAAATCTTTCATTTCTTCCCACCTACTAAGGATTTCTGTGCATTAAGTCTTGAGGAGTGTACTAAAGGGAAGTCAGCATATTTACTAATATAATATTTCAGAACTTAGACTTAAAATGAGAATATTTAAAGGTAGCCGTATGATGTTGAACAAGTTCTGGTTTGTAGTGTAGGTGAACAAGTGGGGGAAGCAATGATTAACAATTCAATTCTGCAAAACTACTAAACCCTCACATCCCCAAGAATAGGTGCTGTGTAAGTGGGGAAACAAGGATGAGTAAGACAAGCCAATGGAGTCTGACAGATAGATGGGACAAGACAGGCACATAAATAACCACAAAGGAATGTTGCAAGCCTACCCATTCAGAACCATTAATAGTTTGGTATGCTTCCTGTTTTTTACTCATGGTTACATCATCAAACACATTCTCTTTATACATACAGTGCATCATTTTTCCCACGATGAAAATGCAACCGTTATGCATATCTTTCTACAATCTTTCTGTGATATTAACGCATTGTGGGCAGCTTCACTCACCTTTTTTTGGAGGAGGGGAGCTTCCATACTCTTTTCCACAGCAGCTGTAACTTTTTACATTCCCACCAACAGTGTACAAAGACTCTAGTTACTCTACATCTTATATGGCTTGGCTGTGTCCCCACCCAAATCTTATATTGAATTGTAGCTCCCATAATCCTCATGTGTTAGGAAAGGAACCCGGTGAGAGATAATTACATCGTGGGGCTAATTTCCCCCATCCTATTCTTGTGGTAGCGAGTAAGCCTCACAAGATCTGATGGTTTTAGACGGGGTTTCCGCTGTCACTTGGCTCTCATTCTCCCTTCTCTTGCGTGCGGCCATGTGATATGTGCCTTTCACCTTCTGCTATGATCATGAGGCCTCCTCAGCCACATGGAACTATGAATCCATTAAACCTCTTTCTTTTGTAAATGGCCCAGACTCGGGTATGTCATTATCAGCAGTGTGAAAATAGACTAATACAGCAGTATTAGTCTGGTACTGGGAGTGGGGCACTACCATAAAGATACCCAAAAATATGGAAGCAACTTTGGAACTGGGTAATAGGCAGAGGTTGGAGGAGTTTGGAGGGCTCAGAAGACTGGGAAATGTGGGACAGTTTGGAACTTCCTAGAGACTTGTTGAATGGCTCTCACTAAAATGCTGATAATGATATGAACAATGAAATCCAGGCTGAGGTGGTCTCAGATGGAGATGAGGAACTTGTTGGGAACTGGAGCAAAGGTGACTCTTGTTATGTTTTAGCAAAGAGACTTGCAGCATTTTGCTCCTACCCTAGAGATTTGTGGAACTTTCAACTTGAAAGAAATAGTTTAGGGTATCTGGTGGAAAAAATTTCTATGCAGCAAGGCATTCAATAGGTGACATGGGTGCTGTTAAAGGCATTTAGTTTTATAAGGGAAACAGAGTATAAAAGTTCAGAAAATTTGCAGCCTTACAATGTAATAGAAAAGAAAATCCCATTTTCTGAGGAGAAATTAAAACTGGCTGCAGAATTTTTTTTCTTTTCTTTTTAAAGACAGAGTCTCACTTCTGATGCCCAGGCCAGAGTGCAATGGTGCAGTCTCAGCTCACTGTAACCTCTGCCTCCTGGGTTCAAGTGATTCTTCTGCCTCAGCCTCCTGAGTAGCTGGGACTACAGGCATGTGCCATGATGCCTGGCTAATTTTTAGTAGAGGTGGGGTTTCACCATATTGGCCAGGTTGGTCTCAAACTCCTGACTTTGTGACCCACCTGCCTCGGCCTCCCAAAGTGCTGGGATTATAGGCATGAGCCATCGCACCTGGTCCAGAAATTTGCCTAAGTAAGGAGGAGCTGAATGTTAATCCCCAAGACAACAGGGAAAATGCCTCCAGGTCGTGTCAGAGGTCTTCAGGGCAGCTCCTCTCTCACAGACCCAGAGGCCTAGGAGGAACAAATGGTTTTGTGGGCCAGACCCAGGGTCCCTGTGCTGTGTGCAGCCTACGGACTTGGTGTCCTGCATCCCACCCATTTTAGCTGTGGTTGAAAGGGGCCAACATAGAACTTGGGCTATTGCTTCAGAGGGTGCGAGCCCCAAGACTTGGTAGGTTTCCTGTGGTGTTAAGCCTATGGGTGCACAGAATTCAAGAATTGAGTTTGGGAACTTCCACCTAGATTTCAGAGGATGTGTGAAAACACCTGGATGTCCAGGTAGAAGTTTGCTGCAGGGATGGGCACTCATGGAGGACCTGTGTTAGGGCAGTAGGGAATGGAAATGGGGGGTGGGCACCCCCACACAGAGTCCTCACCGAGGCACTGCCAGTGGAGCTGTGAGAAGAGGTCCACTGTTTTCCAGAATGGTAGTTCCACTGACAGCTTGCACCATGTGCCTGGAAAAGCTGCAGACACTCAACACCAGCTTGTGAAAGTGGCCAGGAGGGAGGTTGGAACCTGCAAAGTCACAGGGGCTGAGCTGCCCAAGACCATGGGAACCCACCTCTTGCAGTGTAACCTGGATGTGAGACACAGAGTCAAAGGAGAGCATTTTGGAGCTTTAAGATTTGACTGCTCCATTGGACTTCACACTTGCATGGGGCCTGTAGCCTCTTTTTTTTGGCCAATTTCCCCCATTTGGAAAGGTATATTTACCAATGCCTGTACCCTCATTGTATCTAGGAAGTAATGAACTTGCTTTTGGTTTTACAGGCTTATAGGTAGAAGGGACTTGCCTTGTGTCAGATGAAACTTTGGACTGTGGACTTTCGAGTTAAGGCTGAAGTGAGTTAAGACTTTGGGGGACTGTTGGGAAGGCATGATTGGTTTTGAAATGTAAGGACATGAGATTTGGGAGGGGCCAGCAGCAGAATGATGTGATTTGGCTGTGTTCCCACCCAAATTTCATCTTGAATTGTAGCTCCCATAATTCCCACATGTTGTGGGAGGGACCCAGTGGGAGATAGTTGAATCATGAGGGTGGTTTCCCGCATACTATTCTTGTGGTAGTGAAGAAGTCTCACAAAATTTGATGGTTTTATAAGGGGTTTCTGCTTTTGCTTGGCTCTCATTCTCTCTTCTCTTGTCTACCTCCATGTGATATGTGCCTTTCACCTTCCACCATGATTCTGAGGCCTCCCCAGCTATGTGGAACTGTGAGTCCATTAAACCTCTTTTTTTTTGTAAATTGCCCAGTCTTGGGTATGTCTTTATCAGCAGCATGAAAATGGACTAATTCAACATCCTTGACAACACATTATTTTCTGGGTTTTTCTGATAGAAGCCATCCTAAAGGGTGTGAGATGGTAACTCATTGTAGTTTCAAATTACCTCTCCTGAGTGGTTTATTCTAATTTTTAACTTTTATTTTAGATTCAGGGTATGCATGCATGTTTGTAAACTGTGCATCATAGGGGTTTGGTTTATAGATTATTTCATCACCCAGGTAATAAACGTGATACCTGATAGGTAATTTTTTGACCCTCAGCCTCCTCCTACCCTTCACCGAATTTCTACCCTCAGGTAGGCCTCAATGTCTGTTGTTCCCTTCTTTGTGTCCATGTGTACTAAATGTTTAGGTCCCACTAGTAAGTGAGAACATACAGTATTTGGTTTTCTGTTCCTTCATTAGTTCACTTGGGATAATGACCTCCAGCTCCATCCATGTGCTGCAAAGGACATAATCCTGTTCTTTTTTATGGCTGTTTAGTATTTCATGGTGTATGTGTACCACATTTTCTTTATCCAGTCTACTATTGATGGGCATTTAAACTGATCCCATGTCTTTGCTATTGTGAATAGTGCCGCAATGAACATACACATGCATGTGGCTTTATGGTAGAATGATTTATATTCCTGAGTATATATCCAGTAATGGGATTGCTGAGTCAAATGCTAATTCTGTTTCAGGTTCTTTGAGAAATCACCAAACTGCTTTCCACAGTGGCTGAACTAATTTACATTTCTACCAACAATATATAAGCGTTCCCTTTTCTCTGCAACCTCACCAGCATGTTATTTTTTTACTCTTAAATAATAGCCATTCCAGCTGGTGTGAGATGGTATCTCACTGTGGTTTTGATTTGCATTTCTCTAATGATTTGTGATGTTGAACATTTTTGTGTATGCTTGTTCACTGTGCGTATGTCATCATTTGAAAAGTGTCCATTCACGTCTTTGCCCACTTTTTAATGGGGTTTTTGGTTTTGTTTTGTTTTTTGCTTGTTAATTTGTTTAAGTTTCTCATAGATTCTGAATATTAGAACTTTGTTGGATGCTTACTTTACAAATATTTTCTTCCATTTGGTTCGGTTGTCTGTTTACTCTGTTGTTAGTTTCTTTTGTTGTGCAGAACCTCTTTAGTTTAGTTGGGTCCCATTTGTCAGTTTTTCTTTTTGTTGCAATACATTTTTGTGTCTTCATCATGAAATTTTTGCCACGGCCTATGTCCAGAATGGTATTTCCTAGGTTAACTTCCAGATTTCTAACAGTTTTGTTTTACATTTAAGTATTTAATCAATCTTGAGTTGACTTTTGTGTATGGTGTAAGAGGAAGAGGTTTTTTCTTCTGCCCATGGCTAGCCAGTTATCCCAGCACCATTTATTGAATCCTGTCCCCATTGCTTGTTTTTGTAGACTTTGTCAATGATCAGTTAGTTGTAGGTAAGTGGCATTATTTCTGGGCACTTTATTTTGTTCCATTTGTCTTTGTGTGTGTGTTTTGTACCAGTACCATGCTGTTTTGGCTACTGCAGCCTTGCAGTGTAGTTTGAAGTCAGGTAATATGATGCCTCCAGCTTTGTTCTTTTTGCTAAAAATTGTGTTGGCTATTCAGACTCTTGTTTTGTTCCATATGAATTTTAAAATAGTTTCATTCTAATTCTGTGAAAAAAATGTCATTGGTAGTTTGATATGGATAGCATTTAATCTGTAAACTGCTTTGGGTAGTATGGCCATTTTAATAATATTGATTCTTCCTATCCATGAGCATGGGATATCTTTCCATTTGTTTGTGTCATCTTTGATTTTTTTGAGCAGTGCTTTGTAATTTTCATTGTAGAGATCTTTCACCTTCCTGGTTAGCTGTATTCCTAGTTATTTTATTCTTTTTGTGGCTACTGTGAATGGAATTGCACGCTTGATTTGGCTCTCAGCTTGGATGTTATTGGTGTATAGAGGTGCAACCAATTTTTGTTCTTTGATTTTGTATCCTGACACTTTGCTGAAGTTGTTTATCAGATCTAGGAGTTTTTGGGCAAAGACTATGGAGTTGTCTAGGTATAGAATTATGTCATCTGCAAACAAAGATAGTTTGACTTCCTCTCTTCCTATCTGGAGGCTGTAAATCCATCTGGTCCTGGGATTATTTTGGCTGGCAGGCTTTTTATTACTGATTCAATTTCAGAACTCCAGATTATTGGCCTATTCAGGGATTCAGTTTCTTCCTGGTTCAATCTTGAGAGGTTGTATGGTTCTGGAAATTTATCCATTTCTTCTAGGCTTTCTCATTTGTATGAATAGAGGTGTTTATAGTAGTCTATGAGGTTTTTTTCCATTTCTGTGGGGTCAGTGATAATGTCCCCTTTGTCATTTCTGATTATGTTTATTTGGATTTTCTTTCTTTTTTTCTTTATTAATCTTATTTCCTTCTCTTGCCTGATTGCTCTGGCTAGAACTGCCAGTACTATGTTGAATAGGAGTGGTGAGAGTAAGGATCCTTGTGTTGTTCCAGTTCTCGAGGGGAATACTTCCCATTTTTGCCCATTCAGTATGATGCTGGCTATGGGTTCATCATAGATGGCTCTTATTATTTTGAGGTATGTTCCTTCAATGCCTTATTTCTTGAAGGTTTTTAACACGAAGAGATGTTAAATTTTATCAAATGCCTTTTCTGCATCTATTGAGATAATCATGTAGTTTTTGTTTTTAGTACTCTTTATGTGATAAATCACATTTATTGATTTTTATATGTGTGGAACCAGCCTTGCATCCCTACTTCAGCAGGGAGGATTTGCTTTTTGATGTGCTGCTGGATTTGGTTTGTTAGATTTTGTTGAGTTTTTTTTTTTTTTTTTGTATCTATGCTGATCAAGGATATTAGCCTGAAGTTTTCTTTATTTGTTGTGTTTCTGCCAGGTTTTGGCACAGAATGATGCTGGCCTCATAGAATGAATTAGGAAGGATTCCCTCCTCCTCTATGTTTTTCAGAATAGTTTCAGTAGGAATGGTACTAGCTCTTCTTTATATATCTGGTAGAATTTGGATGTGAATCCATCTGGTCCTGAGCTGCTTCTGGTTGGTAAGCTTTTTATTACTGATTCAATTTTGGAACTTGTTATTGGTCTGTTCAGTGATTCAGTTTCTTCCTGGTTAAATCTTGGGAGGTTGTATATTTCTAGAAATGTATCCATTTCTTCTAGATTTTCTAGTTTGTGTGAATAGAGGTGTTCATAGTAGTCTCTGAAGGTTTTTGTATTTTTGTAGGGTCAGTGGTAATATCTCCTTTGTCATTTCTGATTGTGTTTATTTGATTTTATTCTCTTTTTTCTTTATTAGTCTAGTTAGTGGCTTTCCATCTTACTTATTATTTCAAAATACAAACTCCTGGATTCATTGTTCTTTTGTATGACTTTTCACATCTCCATTTCCTTCAGTTCAGCTCTGATTGTGGTTATTTCTGGTCTTCTGTTAGCTTTGGGGTTGGTTTGCTCTTGTCTCTCTATTTCTTCTAGGTGTGATGTTAGGTTGTTAATTTGAGATCTTTCTAACTTTTTGGTGTGGGCGTTTAGTGCTATAAACTTCCCTCTTACTTTAGCTGTGTCCCAGAGATTCTGGTATGTTCTACTTTATTCTAATTAGTTTCAAAGCATTTCTTGATTTCTGCCTTAATTTATTGTTTACCCAAAAGTCATTCAGAAGATTGTTTAATTTCCATGTAATTTTATGGTTTTGAGCATAATCTTAGTATTGATTTCTATTTTTATTGCACTGTGGTTCAAAAGCGTGGTTGCTAAGATTTTGTTTGTTTGTTTTTTTTAATTTGTTGAGAATTGTTCTATGGCCAATTGTATAGTCAGTTTTAGAATATGTGCCATGTGATGATGAGAAGAATGTATATTCTGTTATTTTGGGGTGGAGAGTTCTGTAGAGGTCCATCCAATCCGTTTGGTCCAATGTTGAATTCAGGTCCTGAATATATCTTTGCTAATATTCTGCTTTGATAATCTGTCTAATACTGTCAGTGGGGTGTTGAAGTCCCCCACTATTATTATGTGGGGGTCTATGTCTGTTTGTAGGTCTCTAAGAACTTGCTTTATGAATCTGGGTGCTCCTGCATTGGGTGCATATATATTTAGGATAGTTAGGTCTTCTTGATGAATTGAACCCTTCACCATATGTATTGCCCTTCTTTGTCTTTTTTTTTTTTTTTTTTTAATCTTTTTATCTTGGTTTGAAGTCTGTTTTGTCTGAAATTAGGGTTGCAACCCCTGCTTTTTCTGTTTCCCATTTGCTTGGTAAATTTTTCCTCCATTCCTTTATTTTGAGCCTATGGGTGTCATTATATATGAGATGGGTCTCTTGAAGACAGTATACTATTGGGTCTTGCTTTTTTATCCAGCTTGCCACTCTCAGCCTGTTTACATTCAAGGCTAGTATTGATATGTGTGGAATTGATCCTGTCATTGTGTTGTTAGCTGGTTATTATGTTTGCTTGTTTGTGTGGTTCTTTTATAGTGACACTGGTCTGGGTGTTTAACTGTGTTTTTGTATTAGCTGGTAGCAGCCTTTATTTTCTATATTTAGTGTTTCTTTTAAGGTCTCTTGTAAGGCAGGTGTGGTGGTAACAAACTCCCTCAACATTTGCTTCTCTGAGAAGGATCTTATTTCTCCTTCACTTACGAAGCTTGTTTGGGTTGATATGAAATTCTTATTTGGAGTTTCTTTTATTTAAAAATGCGGAATATAGGCCCCCAATCTCTTCTGGCTTGCAGAGTTTCTGCTGAAAAGTCTACTGTTAGCCTCATGAGTTTCTGTTTGTAGGTGACCTGCCCCTTCTCTCTAGTTGCCTTTAACATTTTTTCGTTCATTTTGGCCATGGCAAACGGATGACTATGGTTTTTGGGGATGGTTGTCTTGTATATTATCTTGCAGGGGTTCTCTGCATTTGAATGTTGGCCTCACTAGCGAGATTGGGGAAATTTTCATGAACAATATCCTCAAATAAGTTTTTCAAGTGGTTTGCTTTTTCTCCCTTTCTTTCAGGGATGCCAATGAATCAAATATTTGGCCTCTTTACATAATTCTTGATTTCTCAGAGGTTTTGTTCATTCTTCCTTTTTTTGGTCTGAGTTACTTTAGAGAACTGGTCTTTGAGCTCTGAGATTCTTTCCTCAGCTTGGTCAATTCTGCTGTTAATACTTGTGATCGTATTATGAAACTCTTAAAGTGATCTTTTAAGCTCTATCAGATCGATTTGGTTATTTCTTAAAATGGCCATTTATCTCCTGTGTTGTTTGATTGTATTCCTTAGATTTCTTGGATTGGGTTTTGACTTTCTCCTGAATCTTGATAATCTTCATTCCTATCCATATTCTGAATTCTCTGTCATTTCAGCCATTTCAGCCTGAGTAAGAACCATTGCTTAGGAACTAGTGTGGTTGTTATGGAGGTAAGAAGACACTGTGGCTTTTTGAGTTGCCAGAGTTATTGCACTGGCTCTTTCTCACTTGTGTGGACTAATGTTCCTTCAGTCTTTGAAGTTGCTATCCTTTGGATGGGAACTTTTGCTTTTATCTTTTCTTGATGCTGTTGGGGGTTTGATTGTGGCATATGGTAGATTCAGTCTACTGGTTATGCTATGGTTCAGTCTAATGATTATGCAAGATTTTAGGGGGCCAAGGCTCAGCACTCCTGGCCTGTGTGCTCTAACTCTGGGGGGCTGGCACTGGCCCCCCAGCTTTGTTTTCTGGCCCCTTGAGGCTAGAAACTTGCTACACTGGAGGGGTCAAGGTGTTCCCAGTCCACTGGCCACAACATTCCAAAAGGTGGTGCCAGCTAGAGAACTTCATCAGGGTGATGGCAGTATGATCCGTGCTTGGTCACATGTGCCAGCAGTCACGGCAGTGCAGCAGGGTGCATATGTCAGCTAGGGTCGGGCACTAGTGGGAGTAGGACTGCCGCATTCCTGCACATGCTCATTGCAACAGCGGTGGCAGCATGGTGGGAGCAGGGTGCTGGTGGAGGTGAGGTTGTCAGTGTCCACACTCACACCAGTGGCAGTGGTGGAAGGTGCAGGGTGCTGGCGGGTGTGGGCCTGCCAGCCTCCATGCATACATTCACTAGCTGCATTCATTCTAAAGATTTTTCATGCCATTCATCCTTCCAATACTTCCTGAGTGCCCACCATGTACCTGACACATGCTATGTGTCATGTGACAGGGAATAAAACACAGTCCCTGCTTGAAGGTAGCGTAAACCATATGAATGTGCCATAATTCAGTAAATCATTTCTATATTACTGGACATTTCAGTTGTAATACTTTTTCTCTGTTGGTAACAATAATTAGAGTTAAGGTTTATTAAGCACATACAAGCATTTTATGTAGATTATTTCATTAATCTTTGTAAATAGCCCACAAGGGTAGATCTATTATGGATGAAGAAATGGGAGATAACAGTTAGTCATTTACTCAAGCACATGCAGCCACTAAAGTGGCAGGGCCACGATTCAAACGTGGGCAATTTGACTTCAGAGCCCAGACTCTTCAGCAAGAACTATAATAAATATATTTGTTTGGATTTCTTTTGGCATTTATGTAAATATTTCTCAATAATAGATTCTTAAAATAGGGATTAGTGTGCCAAAGAGTATACAAATATTTTTTAACATTTTAAGAGGGAAATGAAAATATCTGTTCTGCATTGTTGCAAGATCATTTTTGTGACCAATCAACCTGTGCTGTTCTGTAGGGCAACCCCCAGCCACATGTGGCTACTGAGCCAGTGAGAATTGAGATATGCTCTATGTGTAAAACACACATGGGATTTTGAAGACTTAGTATGAAAAAAAAGGAATGTAAAATATCTCATCAATAATTTTTCTATTGCTTACATGTTGACAGTATTCTGTGTCCATTGGATTAAATAGAATATAATATTAAAATTTATTATCCTGTTTCTTTATATTTAATGCAACTACTAGAATGTTTAATGTTTCATTTTTATCAGACAGCACTACTGGATAAGAGGCTGGATTCACTGTGGGGTGAGAGGCTGGAGGCCCCTTTGGAATAATTCAGGTGGCACATGATGAGGACAGGCTTGGAGCAGAGGCCTTGTGAATAGGCTGGAGCTGAGGGCCTGTCCCAGCAGGGTAATGAGGTTTTGGTGCCCAGGAAGATCATGGTTGTCAGACTCCTGGTTCCCTGCCTCTGCAACAAACTCCCTTTCTCCACTTCGATTTCTCCACAGTCCCCTTTCCTCAAAGCAGAACTATTTCCCCACCTGCAAGGCTTGGCCAGTTTCCCACTTTCCAAGCCCAGTCCTAACCCAAAGCAATGTACACCAAAGTCCTACCAAGCCCCAGATAGTCTAGTTGGCATCTAGTTGGCATCTAGTTGTTGCTCTGTTTTTTAACCAGTTCAGAATTGTTTTTCCAGGTCGTATAACTGGACTTCTGCTGAGGTGTCTGGCTTTGAGTTGCTTTACAGCAGCCACCTAGAGCCCAATCCTTGGGAGGGCCAGGTCCTGTTTGCAGCCTGGAGACCAGGGCTCTATGTCTCCTAAAGGACACAGAATGGGAGATTTGCCCAGTGTGGAGATGCCACTGCTGGGCTATGTCCTCCTACCATCTGTCTCACTTTTGCCTGCCAGTAAAAAGAGAAGATGCAGTCAAGAAAGGTGGGCTCCCTGGAACCAGCAGGGAGGGAGAGAGAATGCCGCCTCTGCTCTCAGGAATTTTCTGTTCCCTGTTGCCCTCTCCTTGGGCTTAACCCATGGCCCATGCCTCTCAAACCTCAAAGATGTGGGGCTGCCTGCTCTCCTCCAGAGACGGGGCCCAGAAGCAGCCAGAGGAAGACCTGAAAATGGAGAATGGCCACCTTGACCCAAAAGTGGCAGGACGTGTGTCTCTAAGAGATGTAAGGAAGGCTCATTTGAAAGTGACAGGACTTGTGAAAGAAAGAGCAGATTCAGATTTGGATATTTTCCCCACTGCTTAGACTTACTGATTAAAAAGCCACTATAATTTCTGTGGAGGAACAGTCTCTTCTCATAATAGGGACAAGGTGGTTCTTGTTGTTTTTCTCTTTTGATAGAGGTGAAAAATGAAATGTGGCTTATCTCATTCTTGTTCTCCTGCCTATTCTTAGATCTCATTGTTATTCTCAGGGAATGTTTAAGCTTCCACTGTCTGACCTCTGTATGAGGATACAATCTATTGCAAATTTAAGCTTATTTGTCAAAATGTGGAAAGGGAGAATTATTGGGAAAATTTTTATATGGGGGGAAATAAACAACAAAAGCCTAGACTGTAGGCACTACAATCTATTGCAGCAGAATTTCTGGATGTGAAGATCAGACACTGATAGTTTAAAAGCTTCTCAGAAAATTCTACATGCATCTACTGTTAAGAAACTGGACAAAATTAAATATCAATGACTAAGGCCACTACATATTACTTTAATTTTGAGTAACTTTTGAGTAAGACCTCCTCCTCCTCCTCTTTTGGGTTACACACACACAAAAATGAATTTCCTATGAAAAAAATCACCATTTCTGTTGCATCTGTTAACGTATAGTGAAGGTTGGTGTATTAGTGTATTCTTGTACTGCTATAAATAAATACCTGAGACTGAGACTGGGTTATTTATAAAGAAAAGGGGTTTAATTGGCTCACAGTTCTGCAGGCTGTCTAGGAAGCATGATGGCTTCTAGGGAGGCCTCAGGAAACTTACAATCATGGTGGAAGGTGAAGAGGAAGCAGGCACATCTTCCATAGCCAGGGCAGGAGGAAGAGAGAGAGAGACGAGGTGCCTCACACTGTTCAACAACCAGATCTGGTGAGGACTCTGTCATGAGACAGCACTAGAGGGATGGTACTAAACCATTAGAAACCACCCCCATGAGCCAATCACCTTCCACCAAGCCCCACCTCCAACATTGGGGATTATAATTCAACATGGGATTTAGGCGGGCACACAGACCCAAACCATATCAGTTGGCAAAACTAACTGGCCTTTCATTTCTCTTTCTACAAAAATAAGAGCTACGCTCTTTCCTCTTAGAATAAGCATGTTTAATCTTTGCTTCTGATGTATAATTTTGGCCTGGAAGATAATTAAAAATACGATATTGGTGAGTTTATATATGGTGACAATAGAAACTCATGAAAAGGTGGCATCATATTATTTTCTTACTTGCTGTTTTTCCAAATAGTCATTGAATATATACATTAAGGTATGACTTGTGTTCCATGAAATATTTTAAATCCACGCTAATTACACTTTACTGGGTCTGCCTTTTGCCCTTCCATGGGTAGAGGGGTGGTTTTGTTTGACAAGGCTGTAGTGTGACACAGGGGAGCTGGACAAGCCATGAGCCGCAAGGAGGTTCCAACCACTGCCATTCATTAGAGCTGGGACCTCCAACAGCAGAAATAGGGAATGAATTCAGAATTCCAGCAGGGTCAAAGAGGTTATGGATGACTCACAGATGAGTGTGAAAGATCAAATAGAATAGCACCAAATTTAGGGTAGCTGGGCAAATATTTAAATATCTTGAGAACCAAAGAAAGGCAGACTTAAGGGAACACTTTCCGTTATCTACACGTGGCAGCACAACCATCATCCCCAGCCCATGGCCATGTAAAGGTAGGCATTGCCACTCTCAGTTACATACCCAACGCTCAGAGTGGCTTTGGAAACAGTGAAGCACGTCAGCAACCACCTCCACGGCAGGCCTCAGGCTTCCATGAGCAGATATAGTGCGTAGGATAGAGCAATAGCATTAGAAAGGCTTTTGAAAGAATCTTTATTCGTGATTTGAATGAGACAGTGGGAAGGTTAACTGCCTATATGTTAGAGCATTACTTTGATTTAGCGAAGGCTTGGGAGCAGGGGGTGTTAAAGAAAAAATTATTCATGACACTTATTAAAGAACAGCAAGGCAGACCTAATTCAGGGGAACTATTGCCAGAGGTATAGGGGGCTTCTGCGGTGGTGTTTGGCAGTGGGGCAGAGACATTGGGCTCAACTCTGAATACAACAAGGAAAAGTGGGAATTTAAAGTTAGGGAGCAGTGTAGGATGTCAGGCGTGAGCAGCGGCTATGTAGGCCAGTGGTGTGGGGTAAAAGAATTTACCAACACAGTTGTAGATAAAGAAAGGTGGATTTATTACAGAAAGTATAAAAATCCATTGCCAGGGAGCAACAGGCAGCCAGCAAGAGAGGAACTGACTGCAAAGAAACAAAAGCTTTCTGGGGATTTTACAGAATAGTTCTTGGGTTACAGGGTGCTATGTGCAGTACTGATAATGCCAAGGTTGCAGTGAATTAACTTGGAATTTTTCGTATCAGCCAAGGGTCTGGTGACAGCTGGGCGCAGGAAGATTGTGAGTTATTTGTGTCCTGGACCATCAAGAAAGGCAGACTTGTAGCTTATCTGCTTTTTCTTTTGGCTTTCCCCTGGTCACACCAGCCTGACTCCTTTCCCTAATTAGGACTCCACATAGGTGTCACTGGATGGAAAAATATCAAGTGGAAACATTGGGGTATGAGGGAATTCTGGCTAAACAGACCCAACCCATTTCTCGCTAAAGATAGGCCAAGGTGTTTGGACATTGTCTATGGGATAGTGGATGAGGGACCTGACCAGATATCGAGGGCGAGGGGTGCACATTACAATGATGTAGCAGGATCCTTACTAAAATTGGATAATGCAGAAACAAACACAGAAACCCAAAAGTCAGAGCCTAGTTAAAAACAGAATTTGAAAGACCGACTAAAGTTTATTTAAGGAGAGAATCTTGGTCAGTGGTGCAATGGAGCTTTTAGGGTAGGCCTGAAGCACATGTCTCCAAGCTGCCCCTCACTCGTCACTCCTCCACCAAAGCCACCTCTTGGCCTTGCCACATCTGGGAATGTGGTACTTTGTGATTGAAGAGGAGGAAACTGGGGTGGGGAAATGTGCGGGTGCCTGACAGAACCAAGCTGCAGAAATAATTGTTTTTTTCTGAGATCTGACACGGAGTGATGGGGCACAGAACCAATTCACCTATTTATTCCACATTTACTGGGCGGTATTGTGCACCAGGCCTTCTGCTAAACACCAGTGCTGAGATTAATTACACAGTGTCCTGGACATCCAAAGGCTCTCAGACAAAGATATGATTATAGAATGGTAAGGGGAAGGGGACATGTGTAAGTCCCAGGTGCCATAGCAGCACATTTGAGGGGCTTCCAACCCAGGCTGGGGGGTGGTCAGTGAGGGTGAAGGAAGGTCCAGGGAGGCACCAGAAAAAAAGGAACAAAGTGCTTTGTGAGAGCTTGAAAGAGCTATCATGGAAAGAATCAGAATTTTTGTGTCCTTTCCAGTTCTTATTTTTAAATAGGTTGATCCTATTTGTATTTGATTTGCATTTGGGGGCTACCATTATTCTCACCCAACTCTGCCTCTCGAAGTTAATATTTGGAAGGCCTCAGAACCCTCCTTCTGCCTACCTCACTCCTGCCCATCCTGGCTTGCAGAGAGTTTGTTTTTTGTTTGTTAAACAAAGCCAGGAATGTGAATGAAATGTGCAACCGAGGGGTTAATTTGATCAGGTCTGCCTGCCATGCTTGTTTTTCGTTATTTTTTTTCCCCTTTACCCATTAAGCTGAAGACCAAGGTAGCTGAAGGCTGTGCCACTGAATGCAGAAACATAACCTTCACTGGCTACTTCATAGGTAACATTCACAGGCCACCATGGTAATGCTTGAGTCTGTTGTTTTTCAGAAACTTGGACCAGTTTCTGCCCAGTTCAAACTGGTTGAGACCTCCGATCCTTCAACTGGGCCTGGGCACGTGCCTGAGAGGTGGCCTTTTATGTTGGAGGGCCAAAAACCTCTCTTTCAGATCACGCTAATGCTGTCATTTTCTGTACATTTGTCCTATGAAATGCCATGAACTCCAGCTATGCTTCTGCAGAATGAACCTGTTACTTCATTTTTATCCACTTTCAATAGTCTTTCCCCATGTCTTAACCACCCCACTTCCCTCACCCATACATATCCCTAAGTCTTATCTTCCGGGAGGCAGATTTGAGAGCTGTTCTCCCTCCTCCTGGCTTGGTGCCTTTGAGAATATATCTTTTCTCCTTTGCAAAATCCATGTTAAAGTGATTGATTTACTGTGTGCATGGGCAGAACAGACCTGGACCTGGCTGGTAACAAAGGAAGTCTCCAAAGTTTTTCTCTCTGTGTAAGCCAAAACTCTTCAATCCTAGCTGTAACATAATCGATTTGAGCTAATTACAGTAAAAAGAAGAATTCATTCTAAGGTGGCAGGAGTGCCTCACGGATCTCAAAGATGTGGGGAGGCAGGCTGCCTCTGGAAGGGGCAGGAACCAGGGACAGGAGTGCCATCTCTGGGCCTGGCCTCTGCATCCCCCCGTGTGAGGGATTTGTTCTTGCCTTCCTCTGCTGGCTGGTTTTCTCTGTGTCTATGCATGTGGTCAAACTCTAACCTGAAGCCCAAACAAGAATACACTTGACTTCAGTGTGCACTGGCAGCCCAGTACATGGGCTGTGGTCACCTCTCTCAGACTTGGAATGTTTGACTGGGGTGCCTGATGCATGTGAAACTGGCCCAATTGTCCCACAGAACTATAGTTTCTGTGGTTTCTATAGTTTCTTTTGAATAAACATAGAAATTGATCCCCCCAATGTTAAAATTTAAGAAAGTTACATTTCTTTTATCTGAGTTCTTTTCTCAGGAAACCAACCACCAGGCCTCCCAGATGTGTCAAGGAACTGAAACGTACTAGATCATCACATCTGGACAATGAGATGCCAGATCCCTCACCTATCATGATTGTCATGATTGCCTAAGTGACCTCTTGCTTCCTGTTGACCAACTCTTCTTCCTTGCGCTTCCCTAATTCCTGTTTTCCTGCATGTAGTTACATTTCTTCTCTACCATATAAACCTCTGATTTTAGTTGGTCAGGGAAATGGATTTGCGACTGACCTCCCGTATCCTCAGCTGCAGCACCCAATTAAAGCCTTCTTCAGTGATTGGCTTACCGTGCAGTGAGCAGCAGGACAGATTGAACCCTTGGTGTTTCGGTAACACATGGCCTTGCTTTTACCTTTGGTTTGCAAAACCTCAAGGCCTCTTACACCATTGAAAATGAAAAATCATGAATGGATTTCGGAAGCAGGGTTTAAATGGTGTTCTTCTTGCTTTCTCTTTTCTTTCTTCTTTTAAGGACCTGGCTAATAACAACCTGTGGCACAACGGGAAGTATATATTTGGACCTTGACCCTGATTCCTGACATACAGGTCCTAAAAATCCTTGGAGTATCTGGAGTGATAAGAGTGTCTTTTGTATGCTAACGAGATGACTGGTGGCTGAGGGACACTGCATAGCGTCAGGTCTGAACACCAGCAAGGCCAAGGTATGACTAGAGGACTAGAACTTTCAGTCCCAACCCCGACCTTGGGAGAGGCAAGAGGGGCTGGAGATTGAATTCATTACCAACGGCCAAGGATTGAATTCATTATATCTATGTGTTAGAACCTCCATAAAAACCCTATAAAATGAAGTTTGGAGAGCTTCTGGGTTGGTAAATACCTTGGGGTGCTGGGAGAGTGGTGCACTTGGATGGCACATGGAAGCTCTGTGCACCCCTCCCCTCACACCTTGCTCTATGCGTCTTTGCTGTTTGGTTGTTCCTGAGTCATATCCTCAGTAATAAACTGGTAGCAGTAAGCAAAGCAGTTTTCTGGTATTAATAAGTAAAGTAAACAAATGAGCAACAATGAGTGCTTTTCTGTGAGTGATTCTAGCAAATTATTAAACCTGAGGAGGGGTCCATGGGAACCCCCCATTTATATCCTATTAGTCAGAAGCACTGGTGACAAGCTGGGACTTGCCATTGGCTTCTGAAGTAGGGGCAGTCTTGTGGGACTGAACCTTAAACCTGTAGGGTCTGCACTACCTGTGGGAACTGAATTTAATTCTAGAACACCCAGTTGGTAGCCAAAGAGTTGGAGAACTTGTTGCTGTGGAGAAAACTCACATATTTAGTGTCAGAAATGAGAGCAAAAACTATCTACAGCCACTTAGTCAGCATTCACTGAATCCCAAGCACTGTGACCTTCACACGCACAATCTCATTAATATACTTGACAACTGGGAAAATAGGTAGAATCATCACTCCACATTACAGATGTGGAACTCATCGCTGAGAGAACTCGAGCAACACAAGCTCATCAGCTGGGGAGGGGACAATCTGGAGCTTCAACCCAGGTCTGACTCTGAGGTTAGCACTGGTTTTTAAAAATAATTAATTAACTTCTAATGTTTTGCAAAGGTAATAGATGCACCAAATTTCATCAGGTCCAGAAAGGTAAATCATAAATAGTGGAAATTCCATGCTGATATTTGCATGGTAATGCACTGCACTGTGCAGTACACTGTACAGTGTTTTACACTTCTTTTTTGCCTTTGCAATTTGTCTTGGCATCATTCCATGCCTCACTTTTTTTCTAGTAATTTATTAAGGTGAAATTCACATAACATAAATCGTTTTAAAGTGAACGGTTCAATGACACTTAGTACCTTCACAGTGTTGTTCACCTAACCACCTCTATATAGTTTCAAAATAATTTTCATCACTTCAGAATAAAACCCCACACTGATTATGTAAACAGTTTCTCCTCTTTTCTCCCATCCCTTCCCCAGCATACAGCAATCATGATGAATTTATCTATTTTGGATATTTCATATAAATGGAATCATACAATGTTTGTCCTCCTATGGCTAGCTTCTTTCACTTAGCATAATATTCTGGAGGTTCACCCATATTGTAGCTTATATCAGCACTTCATTCTTTTTATGGTCAAATAATATTACATTGTATGGATATGCCACAATTTGTTTATCCATTCATCTGTTGAACATTTGGGCTGTTTCTGCCTTTTGGCTATTATGAATAGTAGTACTATAAACATGTGTGTATATGTACTTGTTTGACTCCCTGTTTTCAATTCTAGGAGTAGAACTTCTAGCCATATGGTAATTCTATGTTTAACTTTTTGAGGAACTGCCAAACTGTTTTCCAAAGTGACTGAACCATTTTTATATCCCTACTGTATTAGTCCATTCTCACACAACTATGAAGAAATACCCAAGACTGGGTAACTTACAAAGGAAAGAAGTTTAATCGACTTACAATTCCATGTGACTGGGGAGGCTTCAGGAAACTTATAGTCATGGTGGAAAAGGCAGCAGACATGTACTTCTTCACATGGCAGCTGGAGAGAGAAGTGTCAACAGGGGAAATGCCAGACACTTATAAAACCATCAGACCTCATGAGAACTTATGCACTATTATGAGAACAGCATGGGGGAACCACCTTCATTATCCAATCACTTCCCACTGGGTCCCTCCCACGACATGTGAGGATTATGGGAACTACAATTCAAGATGAGATTTGGGTGGGGACACAGTCAAACCATATCATTCCACCCTGGCCCCTCCCAAATCTCATGTCCTGACATTTCAAAACACAATGATGCCTTCTGAACAGTCCCCTAAAGTCTTAACTCATTCCAGCATTAACTCAAGTCCGAGTCCAAAGTCTCATGTGAGACAAAGCAAGTTCCTTCCGCCTATGAGCTAGTATAATCAAACAAAAATTAGTTCCTTCTAAGATACAATGGAAGTACAGGCATTGGGTAAATACACCCATTCCAAGTAGGAGAAATTGGCCAAAACAAAAGGGCTACAGGCCCCATGCAAGTCCAGTATTCAATAGGACAATAATTAAACCTTAAGTTTCAAAATGATCTCCTTTGGCTCCATGTATCACAGCCAGGTAATGCTGATGCAGGAGGTGGGCTCTTGTAGCCTTGGGTAGCTCTGCGCCTGTGGTTTTGCAGGATATAGACCCCTCCTGGCTGCTTTCACAGGCTTACATTGAGTATTTTTGGCTTTTCCAGGTGCAAGCTGTCAGTGAATATACCATTCTAGGGTCTGAAGTATGGTGGCCCTCTCCTCACAGCTCCACTTGGCAGTGCCCCAGTGGGAACTCTGTATGGGGGCTCCAACTCCACATTTCCCTTCTGCACTGCCAGAGCAGGGGCTCTCCATGAGGGTTCTGTTCTTGCAGCAAACTTCTGCCTGGACATCTTGGCACTTACATACATCCTCTGAAATACAGGTGGAGGTCCCCAAACCTCACTTCTTGTTTTTTGTTTACCTGCAGGTTCAACACCACGTGGAACCTGCCAAGGCTTGGGACTTGCACTTTCTAAAGAAGCAATGTCCCGAGCTGTTCATTGGCGCCTTTTAGCCACTACTGGAGCTGAAGTAGCTGGGTCATAGGGCATCATGTCCTGAGGCTGCACAGAGCAAGGGGGCCCTGGGCCCAGCCCACAAAACCATTTCCCTCCTAGGCCTCCAGGCCTGTGATGGGAGGGGCTGCCATGAAGGTCTCTGACACACCTTGGAGATATTTTCCCCATTGTCTTGGTGATTAATATTCAGCTCCTCATTATTTATGCTAACTTCGGCAGCTGTCTTGAATTTCTCCCCAGAAAATGGGATTTTCTTTTCTGTCGCACTGTCAGGCTGCAAATTTTCCAATCTTTTATGCTTTGCTTCTTCTTGAATGCTTTTCCACTTAGAATTTTTTCCCAACAGATAACCCTAAATCATCTCTCTCAAGTTCAAAGTCCCACAGATCTCTAGGGCAGGGGCGAAATGCAACCAGTCTTTTTGCTAAAGCATGCCAAGAATGACCCTTACTCCAGTTCTCAGCAAGTTCCTCATCTCCATCTGAGACCACCTCAGCCTGTACTTCACTCTCCAGATCACTACCAGCATTTTGATCAAAGTCATTCAGCAAGTCTCTTGGAAGTTCCAAACATTCCTACATCTTCCTGTCTTCTGAGCCCTCCAAGTCTCTAGAAAGTTCCAAACTTTCCCACATTTTCCTGTTTTCTTCTGAGCTCTTCAAAGTCTTCCAACTTCTGCCTGTTACTCAGTTCCAAAGTCACTTCCACATTTTTGGGTATCCTTATAGCAGTGCTCTATTCCTGGTACCACTTTACTGTATTGATCTGTTCTCACACACTGCTATGAAGAAGTACCCAAGACTGGGTAATTTATAATGGAAAGAGGTATAATCAATTCACAGTTCAGCATGGCTGGGGAGGCCTCAAAAAACTTACAATTATGGCAGAGGGAGAAGAAAACATCTCTCTCTTCACATGGCGGCAGGAGAAATGCCAGCAGGGGAAATGTCAGACACTTACAAAACCATCAGATCTTGTGAGAACTCATTCACTATCACGAGAACAGCATGGGGAAAACTACCCCCATGATCCAATCACTTCCCATAGGATCCCTCCCAAAACGTGGGGATTATGAGAACTACAATTCAAGATGAGATTTGGGTGGGAACACAGCCAAGCCAGATCACCCACCAACAATGTATGAAGGTTCCAATTTCTCCACATCCTCACTAACATTTGCTATTTTCCATTTCCTTTTTATTATAGCCATCCTAATAAGTATGAAGTGGTATCTCATGGTAGTTTTGATTTGCATTTCCCTAATGACTAATGATGTTGAGCATCTTTTCATGTGCTTGTTGACCATTTATATATCTTCTTTAGAGAAATACCTATTCAAATCTTTGCCCATTTTTAACTTTTTTGTCTTTTTGTAGTTGAGTTATAAGAGTTCTTTATCTATTCTGGATACCAGATTGTTATCAGACACTATCCCCTCACTTTCTTTGTGTCTTTGCTCAAATGTCACCTTATCAGAAAAGTCTTTCCAAAGTACTACATATTTTAAAAGATAACTCTTCCTCATTCTTCTCAGCCCTTTTTCTGCTTTATTTTTTTCATAGCACTGATTACCACCTAAAGTATTATTTATTTCCCTCTGTGTGTGTCGGGGAGTGGGGGGCGGGTGGTGGTAGTATTAAAACAGGGTTTTGCTGTTTTTTTGTGTGTCTGTTCCTACACCTAGAACAGAGCCAATGACATTTAAGCTCCCAATATACAATTGTAGAATGAATGAATGAGGATAGAGCTGCCTAATTCTTCTGATAGGTGAAGACAGTATGGCATTGTAGTTTGATAAAATGTGACCCTTTAAACACAATTTCTCGCTCATCTAATGTTTGTTTTAAGAGGTATGAAGTCCTATTTGATCACTTAAACTATCAGCTGTCCTCTCTGAGATGTATGCAGCCATCAGCTGGTAAAGGCGGACTTCTCTTCAATACCTGCCTACCTGTATTAGTGTGTTTTCACACTTTACAAAGAAATACCCAAGACTGGGTAATTTATAAAGGAAACAGGTTTAACTGACTCACAGTTCCACATGGAGGAAGAATTCATGTGGGAGGCCTGAGGAAACTTACAATCATGGTGGAAGGCAAAGGGGAAGTAGGCACCTTCTTCACAAGGCAGCAGGAGAGAGTGAGTGCAAGCAGGGGAAATGCCAGATGCTTATAAAGCCATCACATCTCATGAGAACTCATTCACTATCACAAGAACAGCACAGGGGAAATTGCCACCATGATCCAATCACTTCCCTCCCTCGACACTTGGGGATTACAATTCAAGATAAGATTTGACTGGGGACACAGAGCCGAACTGTATCACTACTCTTTATATACCTGGGCCTGAACCACTTATGCTAACATGTGTCAGGCACCATATCCAAACCAGTTGCTAATCTGCTCTCTTTTTATCTTCTTGTTTCTGATCTCCCTTTGCCTTGTGTGTGAAACTCAGTGTGTTTTCTTCAGTTCTGCTCTTTGAATATCAGCAGTGTTTTGTAAATATCACTTTTTGTCCTCCTGCGTTTTAGAACTCTCTACATCGGTTCATTATCTTAAGCAGATTTTTACCAATTTCTCTGCTCTTGGTCCTATAATTTGAACCCAATCAAGCATGTTTAGGGGTAAACTTCTGGCAGAAAGTAGAATGTAAAGCATGGAAAACACTTCAACTTTTATCTACAGTCTAAATCTCTCTTTTACTTGGGCTAGAATGCTATCAGAAATGCCTGCACTCCTACCACCAGGGGAAGCTCGTTTCCCCAGTACTAAAGGTTTGGTCCCTGGACCAATAGTATTAGGATCATCTGGGAACTTGTTAGAACTGCAAAGTCTAGGGCTCAATCCAGAAGCTTGTGTTTAACATCCACTCCCTCTGCCCCCAAGTGATTCTGACACTTGCTGAAGTTTGAAGAAGATACATGTTGATATGTGTTCCTGGCAGTGGTGGCCAGTGAGTGAATTTCCAAAGCAGCCCAGCCAAACAGGCAAGAGGTTATCATCTTGCAGAGATATGAAGCAAACGCACCCACTCCTGGAAAGGAATAAATGGAGCATGGCAATGATAGAGGAATCAAAATGAGAAGATACAATTTTAGCAGTATCTATCCAAACTGTTCCAACCCTGTGAAGTCTTTCCCTTGTTACCAGTGGGACTTTAGACAAGTCCCTTAATTCAAAGCTTGTTCACATTTCATCAGAGGTCCAAAGGGAAATCATATCTCAGGGAGAAATGTGGAGCTCCTGAGATTTCGAGGGAAAAAAAAGGAGTCTAAAATATGAGCGCCTCAGCCACAGGACCTAGGCGTGGATGGGAGCGTGTTCTGGGTACAGAGCATGTTTATTATGTGAACTTCTTTTGACCCAGCCATCCTGGCAGCATTGTGCGCCGAGGCTGATAAAAGGTTTGCCTGCGTAAACAGAAAGAGCTGTCTGCTCCAAGACCCTCCATAACCCTTTGTGGTCTAAGCAAAATTGTTGCGGACACTTCCCTCTCCCTGCCTTCCCATGAGCCCCAGCTGGGCACACACAAAGGGAGCTCTGTTCCTCACTCACTTTGCAAAGCTTTGTTGGCTAGGCCTCATAATGATGTGGATGCTGATAGTATAATAACAGCTAACATGCACGAACGCTTACTCCTTGCCAGGCATATTGCTAAGTGTTTGAAGGAACCATTTCTTGTAAGACTCATAACAGTCCCAGGAGACAGAGACAGTTCCCGTCCTCCTTTTTTAGATGAGAAAAATGAAACTCAGAGAAGTGGAGAAATTTGTCCAAGTCACCTGAGCAAAGAGGAATTCAGAGCTGGGGTTGCTCCCAAGGCCCTGATTTTATAATTAAATTGCATGGCCTCTCAACATGTATCTGTTTAAAAATAGGCTTTTATTATTCTCAAAGGAGAAACTACATAAAAGATGAGAGAATTAATGTTAGGAGATATATATTAGTTTATCCAATATTACAAATCTAGAAGGTAGCAAAACCATGACTAGAACACAGCTCCTTTCCCCACAGTATCATGCTCCACTGCTTGCTTCTTTCTCTGACAAACCTGACCACAGACAAAGCTGCCTTGCCTAAGAAGTGGCCCTTCTCCCCTATAGAGCTGACTGAGGGTTTTGAGGGGTCAGGGGCCAGGAGTTGGGGGTTGAACACACCTATTTGAATCCCTGGCTCCGATCTTGGGCAAATAACTTTACTTTTCTTCCATTTTATTTTAATTTGGGTATAATTTATATACATCAAATTCAATATTTTTAGTGTATAATTTTATAAGTGTTGACAAATGTATACCAATGTCATATATCCACCACCACAATCAAGGTATAAGATCCTCCAAATGTTCCCGGGCTCCTTTGTAGTCCACCTATAAAGGACTATAGCCTCTGGCAACCAGTGATCTATGTACAGTCCCTATAGTTCTGCCTTTCCTATAACATCATATAAATGGGATCAGCGTGCAGCCTTTTGAATCTAGTTCCTTTCACTTAGCGTGATACATTCAAGATGCATCCACAGTGTTGTGTATACAAGCGGTTAATTGGTTTTCACTGCTGACCTACAAGGATCTTAACATAGCAAAAAATCAACAGAAGCTGCCCCACCTAACTGGAGACACCCTGAGAGCAGCACCTGTGAGTCTTGGCTTCTGTCTTCAAGATGGCTCAACTCTCCTGGAGATAGTGGGAATGAAGGTGACTGGAAATCTTAAAGGCACAAACACATCCCGTGCAGCTATCCTAGATGGCTTGATTGACAGCTGGTGGGGGCTAGTAGCCCTGTGGTTTGAACTGGAGAGCCCTGGGATAGGTAAGTCATGGTAGGTAGAGTCAGAGCCAGAACCCAAACCTAGGCATGTTTAGTCCAGGTTCAGCTCTTTCCCTTACTCCAGCAGCTTCCAACCACAACCACAGGAAGGCAAGCACTGCTGGGCCTGACCAGGCTATTCATAGGTTAGAAGAGAGATTGATGGGTGGGAGGAGTGCTTGGTAGTGAGGCCTGATAAGAGACTCCTCAGCAAGTATCTTCCCTTACAGTCTGCAGAACCAGGACCCAGTCACAGCATCACGAGGCCCCATCTCATAGCTACTGAATCAGCATCTCTACATGCAGCACCCAGGCATGTGTATTTTTTTGTCAAACTTCTAAAAAGATGATGCTATCATGCAGCCAGTATCAAAACTGCTCTAGAGAAGAAATAAACATATCATTCTGTCCCAAGTGGTGGAGAGAATTGGGCAGAAACACATTTCTAGATATTCTTCCTCTGAAATTGTCTAATAACTTCAATTATTTGCTTTTCCTTTTGTGGCACTGATTCTGCTAAAATTCTCTTGCTTCTCAGTCATCCTCCACCTCAGACACACATGCAAGAAAATACAGAGCACATGCATCCACCTGCTGAATAAAAAAGCAAGACAGCCAGGCTTGAGGCTTGTCCCTTCTATGCTGTGTTTCAAGGGTGATGGCCAGAACATGGTCCTCTGGGTCTCTTTTTCTCACCCACCCACAGAAAGTTGGCAAATTAAATGTATGTTTTGGACATTCAGTAGCTGTTACTCATGGAAACCCTGAATCTACGTGAACACTCTTTCCAAAGCCAGATGGAATTTCCACTCAGAAAATCTTGGCACCGATTTCTTTGGAACAGTAGCAAATTACAGGCAGGAACTGGGAAACCTCCATTATATTAGTGGCTGGCACTGAGGGCTAACGAGGGGGAGGCGACCCTGGTGTCTTCTCCCTGTTCAGCAGGACCTGGTGGCCCTTTGATTCCTACTCACGGGTCTCAAGGCAGGATGGCAACTTCTTCTAAAGCAGGACTTCTTCAAAGAGGAATGCCTCATTAAAATAAAAGCAGCCCCAACAGAAACATGTGTAAGAATGATCAGTGTCTAAATTAAGGCAGTTTGATAGACAGTAACAGAAAGCCACCAAACATGGCTCAAACCAAAAGGGAAGTATACAAGAAGAACACCAAAAGCATCTTACCATCCTTCAGGGCCGATGGTGCAGCTGGATGTCAGAAAGGCTCGTGCAAGGCTGGAACCAAGAACAACAGTGACATTGTGGAATGAAACAGCTACTCTCTTCCTCCCACTCTCCCTATCCCCCACCACGCCCAGGTTCAAGGACAGCGAAGTTTTTCTCTTACTCACTTCAATGGTTTCTCCAGCTTCAAAGTCCAAGGAAGAATTCTGATGGGTCAGGCTTTAGTCAGATCTTCACCCACGGTCCAGTCAAGTGGGGCGCTCGTCCATGCTGGTACCTTGTGACCTCCCACTCCCATTATAGTGAGACCAGGGATAGGCGCCCTTCATGGGCATTCAAAAAAGAGTCCACTTTTATTATTTCCTTCACCCTCCTTCCTTTAGTTGCCAGTTTCTCCTTGTCCATTCCTCCATCTTACTGTCTCATCATTGCCTATTTACCTGTTTCTTTGTTGCACTGTAGATTATTTGAGGGCTGGGATCTCAGCCCCTAGCAGGTCTGCCTTTATTCAGCTATCCATATTGAGTCCTAATTCTCTGCAGGCCCTGCGCTGCCCTTGGGATGGCTGCAGGGACCAGCATCATTGCAATCTCATGTGACTTACATTCTAGCAGAGACAACAGATGCTAAATAGTCATGCAGGCACATTCTCTCTGATCACAACTCTTCACATTTTTTTTCTCAAGTTATGGTCAGTGCAGTCTGTCTAAGATGGAAGAGAGGAAAAAAAGGAAAGGAAATATATAATAAACTCTCCCCTTTTCTAATTAACTATTCAGAATGGTTAAAGTTTTACAAATCATTGAATAACGGTCATCTATCCAGACTCAGTGCCCTTATGTTCTAGATATCTGAGGTTTCCTTGTTTGAGGAGTGTTCCATCCCTGCGGGGCTGAGGGGGAAGAGACAGGTAAGTCCCATCTATTCCCCTTTCCTTACCACATCCCCACTGACAGCAGGAAGAACCTAACTAATCAGGCAGACAGGATGCCTTTTATTATTATTTTTTTAAATTATAGATTCAGGGGGTGCATGTGCATTATGTTGGGCTTTGGTCTTCTAGTGAACCTGTCACCCAGGTAGTGAGCACAGTACCCAATAGGTAGTTTTTCAACCCTTGCCCCCTCTTTTCCTCCCACTTTTGGAGTCCCCAGCGCCTGTTGTTTCCATCTTTAGGTCCATGCGTACCCATTGTTTAGCTCCACTTATAAGTGAGAACATGTGCTACTGATTTCCTATTTCTGAGTTATTTCACTTAGGATTATGGCCTCCAGCTGCATTCACGCACACATCTCAGGTATATTTACCCAAATGCCTGTACCCCCACTGTGTCTTAGAAGGAAATAACATGTGCAAAGGACATGATTTCATTATTTTTTATGACTTTTTAATGGCTTTTTTATGCCTGTTCTTTTTTATGGCTGTATATATGGTACATATATATATATTCTATGGTGTGTGTGTGTGTATATATATATACATATATAACTTTTTAAATCCAATTATCTGTTGATAAGCACTTAGATTGATCCTATGACTTTGCTATTGTGAACCTGCTGTGAGTGCAGGTGTCTTTTTGGTAAAATTATTTCTTTTCTTTGGGTGTATACCCAGTAGTGAGATTGCTGAGTTGAATGGTAGTTCTATTTTTAGTTCTTTCAGAAATCTTCTTACTGTTTTCCACAGGAGTTGAACTATACATTAGACTGTTCTCACATTGATAATAAAGACACACCTGAGGCTGGCTAATATATAAAGAAAAGAGGTTTAATTGACTCACAGTTCCACATGACTAGGGAGGCCTCACAATCGTGGCAGAAGGCGAAGGAGGAACAAAGTCGCATCTTACATGACGGCAGGCAAGAGAGCGTTTGCAGGGGAACTCACCTTTATAGAACCATCAGATCTCATGAGACTTATTCACTATCACAAGAACAGCATGGAAAAGATCCACCCCCATGATTCAATTACCTCCCACTGAATCCCTCCCATGACATGTAGAAATTATGGGAGCTACAATTCAAGATGAGATTTGGGTGGGGACACAGCCAAACCATATCATTCCACCCCTGGCCCCTCCCAAATCTCATGTCCTCATATTTCAAAACCAGTCATGCCTTCCTAACAGTCGCCCAAAGTCTTAATTCATTCTAGCATTAACTTAAAAGTCCAAGTCCAGTGTCTCATCTGAGACAAAGCAAGTCCCTTCTGCCTATGAGCTGGTAAAATCAAACACAAGTTAGTTCCTTCTAAGATACAAGTAGGGGTACAGGCGTTGGGTAAATATACTCATTCTAAGTGGGAGAAATTGGCCAAAGCAAAATGGTTACAGCCCCATACAAGTCCAAAATCCAATAGTGCAGTCACTAAACCTTAAAGTTTCAAAATGATCTCCTTTGACCCCATGTCTCACATCCAGGTCATGCTGCTGCAAGAGGTGGGCTCTCACAGCCTTGGGTAGCTCTGTCCCTGTGGCTTTGCAGGGCATAGCCCCCTTCATGGCTGCTTTCATTGGCTGGCATTGAGTGTCTCTGTGGCTTTTCCAGGTGCATGGTGTAAGCTGTTGGTTGATCTACCATTCTGGACAGTGCCCCTCTTCTCACAGCTCCACTAGGCACTGCCCCAGTGGGAAGTCTGTGTGAGGACTCCAACTCCACATTCCCCTTCCACATTGCCCTAACAGAGGTTCTCCATGAGGGCACTGTCCCTGCAACAGACCTCTGCCTGGAAAACCAGGTGTTTCCATATTTCTATACATCCTCTGAAATCTAGGCGGAAGTTCCCAAACCTCAATTCTTGTCTTATGTGCACCTGCAGGATCAACCAACACCACATGGAAACTGCCAAGGCTTTCGACTTCCACTCGCTGATGCCACAGCCTGAGCTGTATGTTGGCCCCTTTTAGCCACAGCTGGGGTGGCTGGGATACAGGGTACCAAGTCCCAAGCTGCACACAGTAGGGGTGCCCCAGGCCCATGAAACCATTTTTCCCTCCTAGTTCTCCAGGCCTGTGATGGGAGAGGCTGCTGTGAAGCTCTCTGACACAACCTGGAGGCATTTTCCCCACTGTTTTGGTGAGTAACATTCTGCTCTTTGTTACTTATGCAGATTTCTGCTGCTGACTTGAATTTTTCCCCAGACCATGGGTTTTTATTTTCTACTGCATTGTCAGGCTGCAAATTTTTCAAAGTTTTACACTCTGCTTCCTCTTAAATGCTTTGCCACTTAGAAATTTCTTCCACCAGGTACCCTAAATTATCTCTCTCAAGTTCAAAGTTCCACAAATCGCTAGGGCAGAGGCAAAATACTGCCAGTCTATTTGCATAGCAAGAGTGACCTTTACTTCAGTTTCCAACAAGTTCCTCATCTCCATCTGAGACCACTTCAGTCTAGACTTTATTGTTCATATCACTATCAGCCTTTTGGTCAAAGCCATTCAACAAGTCTTTAAAAAGTTCCAAACTTTCCTACATCTTCCTGTCTTCTGAGCCCTCCAAGTCTCTAGGAAGTTCCAAACTTTCCTACATTTTCCTATCTTCTTCCGAGCCCTCCAAATTCTTCCAACTTCTGCCTGTTATGCAGTTCCAAAGTCACTTCCACATTTTCAGGTATCTTTAAAGCAGTGCCTCACTACCCGGCACAAATTTGCTGTATTAGTCTATTTTCATGCTGCTAATAAAGATACACCTGACACTGGGTAATTTCTATTTAAAAAAAGGTTTAATTGACTCACAGTTCAGCGTGGCTGGGGAGGTCTGAGGAAACTTACAATCACAGCAGAAGGTGAAGCAAACACGTCCTTCTTCATGTGGCAGCAGCAAGGAGAAGTGCAGAGCAAAGGAAGGAAAAAGGCCCTTATAAAAACATCAGATCTTGTGGGACTTATTCACTACTGTGAGAAAAACATGGGAAAGACCTGCCCTCATGATTCAATTACCTCCCACTGGGTCGCTCCCATGGCACATGGGGATTATGGGAGCTACAATTCAAGATGAAATTTGGGTGGGGACACAGCCAAACCATATCAAACTAATATACATTCCCACCAATAGTGTATAAGTGTTCCCTTTTCTCCACATCTTTGCCAACATGTTATTTTTTTGACTTTTTAATAATAGCCATTCTGACTGGTATGAGATAGTATTTCATTGTGGATTTAATTTGCATTTCTCTGATGAATTTAGTGACATTGAGCATTTTTTTCATATATTTGTTGCCCACTTGTATGTCCTCTTTTGAAAAGTGTCTGTTCATGTCCTTTGCCCACTTTTTAATGGAGTTACTTGGAGTTTTTTTGTTTATTTGTTCAAGTTTCCTATAGATTCTGGATATTAGTCATTTGTCAGATGCAGAGTTTGCAAATATTTTCTCTCATTCTGTAGGTTGTCTATATACCCTGTTGATTGTTTCTTTTGCTGTGCAGAAGCTTTTTAGTTTAATTAAGTCCCATTTGTCTATTTTTGTTATTGTTGCATTTGGTTTTGAGGTCGTAGTCATAAATTCTTTGCCTAGGCCAATGTCCAGAAGAGTTTCTCTTAGGTTTTCTTCTAGTATTTTTATAGTTTCAAAGCTTACATTTAAGTCTTAATCCATCTTGAATTAATTTTTTATATATGGTAAGATGCAGGGGGTCTATTGTGATTCTTCTTCATATGCCTAGCCAATTTTCCCAGAATCCTTTCCCCACTGTTAATTTTTGTTGACCTTGTTGAAGGTCAGTTGACTGTAGGTGTGTGGCTTCATTTATGGGTTCTGTATTCATTCCATTGATCTATGTGTCTATTTTTGTGCCAGTACCATGCTGTTTTGGTTATCATAGACTTGTAGTATTGTTTGAAGTCAGATAATGTGATACCTCTACTCCAGCCTGTTGTAGATGCCCTTCCTCACCTCACAGTAAAGGAGGCCACTGCTGGGCCTTGGGGAGGTCAGCATTTTGTCAAGAACAAATCTAAGAAAAAAAGTCTACTTGACTACAAGAGGTTTTATTGAGTTGTTTTTGCTTTGTTTTGTTTGGAGGATGGTGCCTTCTGCTTTTATTTACCAATTTATTCACAAAACACTTAAAATATACCACAAATAATAAAAAAGAACCAGCCACACCCATGTATCCTGATGTAAGTAATCATGGTTGATTAAACAGATGTGAATATTTGGAAACTTTTGTTTCAGAATTCCTCCATGCTGGTACACTCCCTTTCTTGAAGAAATAAAATGTCATGAATACAACTGAAGACATCCTCCATCCCTTCCTTGCCTCCCACCTCAGAGGCAGCCTGCACATTTCTGTATTTTTATTATATGTGAGCATCCATAAACAATACATGCTATTTTTCTGCATTTCTAAGATATGCACAAATCGTAACCCATATATGTCATTTTGCAAATTGCCTTTTCTACCTCATATTATATTTTTGAGAGTTGGTGATGTTGCTGCCTATAAATGTTGTTCATTATTCTACCTGCTGTACAGTATTCTATTATCGTAGAAGCCCCGGTCTATCCATTCTCCTGCTGGAAAACATGGGCAAGTAGTTTCCACATGTTTTGCCATTATAAATACTGCCTCAGTAAACATCTTTATACATGTCTTCTTTTACACGTGGTCATGAGTTTCTGGAGGGTGGACAGCTAGATGTGAAATTGCTGTGTGCACTTTCTAGGCAATTTTCAGCAAGTTATATCCGCCTTGCTGCCATTTCCTCAACCATGAAATGGGAACCCAGTTTATGACTTGGTAGCTCCCTCATAGAGAAAATGTGAGAACCTAAAATTTTAAATAATAATTCCAGAAAGTGTTTCCAATGCCGTCAAAGGAAAAAATCAACTGTTCCTAGTGGATACAGAGCTTAGCCAGTGACACAATGGGAATTGTGGAAATGTAGAATGTTCTCTACTCTACATATGATTGTCCTGGATGGCTCTGCACTCTCTGCCTGCTCTGTGCCCCTCACCTCCCAAAGGCCATCCAGACTGACCCTTTCTCTAACAAGTCCCTGACCCCACTGGGCTCCCCAGTCTGAGCTCTTTGGAGCTGACACTCCCTGTCCAGATCTGGTTTAGGCTCAGCTCTGCAGCTGGGCCCAGGGCTTTTCCTTTAGGTCCATGAATGTCTCAGGCTGGTGAGAGGACTGGCATGGAGCTGGGCAGGAAAGCCACTTATATTTGAGACCTGTAGATTTTCTTACCGTTTCTTCTCTCTCTTTTTCTCTCTCCCTCTCTCTTTACTCTTTCTTTACTCTTTCTTTCTTTCTTTCTTTCTTTCTTTCTTTCTTTCTTTCTTTCTTTCTTTCTTTCTTTCTTTCTTTCTCTCTCTCTCTCTCTCTCTCTCTCTCTCTCTCTCTCTCTCTCTCTCTCTTTCTTTCGCTTGTAGTTTAACCTAATTATTGAACTACTGATTAATTATTACATTTGGGAATACAAAATGTTGACTCCATACAAGAAAACAAGTGTCCCTTTGCCTGACACTTGGGGCACTTCAATATATAGAGATTTTTAGGTTCAGTCTGAAAGTCAAGACCTCTAGACCGCATGGCAAAAGATGTAAGGCAGAAGACAATCTTACTGGGGAAATTCGTGGTCTTTAAGCCAGCAACACGAAGGACTGGAAGAGCATGATGTGCTCTGTAAACCCGCACCACTGCAATTCCTAGCTCGGCCCCACAATATGCCGCCACAGCACCCTCCAGTTCGGCATTAGTTTCTTCCTAATGTCCACCCTGCCCGAAGTGACGTGCTGGGGCATGTGGAGACTCAGCTCCAGGTTCCTGGACGGGCTCAGCCACCCCCAGAAAGCTAATGAATGCTCAGCCAGGGCTGCCAGATGCCCAGGGGACAGAGCAGGAGATGCCGCGGAAAGGGGCTTTCCCTGCAGTTCAGGAGGGCCCTGTCCCCAGGCCCAGAAGTAGAAGGGAAAGAGGCTGGAAGCTGTGTTTTGGCGGTTAACAGTAATGTGGGTAGTGCTGCAGAGAAAGGCAGTCTTGGGGCGTCAAGCTGGAGAGCACCAACTGCAGAGTCAGCTACACTCAGGACCTCTGGCCAGCCCTGCCTTCACCTGCTGTTTGGCCTGATGGTCTAACTTCTCTGATTCACTACCCACTCCATATTACGTTTTTGAGACTTGTCAATGTTTTACATTAGGGCTAACTGGGACGCACACAAATCTGGTAACTTGGCCGGGGAGGGAAGGTAGGAAGGAGCAGAGCTGGCTGCAGGTGTCTGGTCCAGACCACTCCTCTGTGCCACCCTTGAGGAGCTTGCTGACTTTCTCATGACGTTCTCCCATTCCAGGAGCTGCAAGTGCGTTGTCCTGGCTGTAGTACGGTGTCAACCATGGCAGACTAAGGCCAGCGGTGATGGCTTGAACGCCAGGCTGGGGGGCTGGGAATTTTCCTGAAGATTGCACAGGATGGAGGTTGCCTTGGAAAGACCAAGGTGGGACTGAGGAACATTCCCCCCACCCACAACCTCGGTGGGCTGTTGCAAGCCTGGAGGCCAGAGAACACAGGGGCCTGGGATGCCTCGGGGGCAGGGGGAAGCAGTGAAGGAGACGGCTGCCTTCCGTAGAGCTGGTCGCGGAGGCAGAAGAGGAGGGTGTGGGGCGTGAGGTGGACGGCGCCCCGGCTGGCCAATGGCCGGGCTGCGGCCCCTCCGCGGGGCGGGGTGGGCCTGGTGGGCGGGCCGGGCTCGGTGGGGGACCTGGTGGGCGGTCAGGGCACGGGCTGCGGGCTCTCTCGGGTACCAGCCCTGCCGCACCCCGCTGCGCTCCCGCACCCGCGGCCCGCCCACCGCGCCGTTCTCGCTCCCGCAGCCGCAGCCGCACCCGTAGCCCGGTGGCCGCCCGGCGGCCTCCCGGCGGCCTTCCGGCGGGAGCGAGCAGATCCAGTCCAGCCCGCAGCGCAGCTCAGTCCAGTCGGGGTGGGTGAGGGGCGGCGGTGGGGGAGGGGACGACTTGGCTGAGCTCATCCTCCCTTGGGTGGGTGTGGGGCGGGGCGCTCGAGTAGGACCCGACGCCAACGGGAGGGGGCTGACCTGTGCTCTGCCCACCCCAGGTAGGGGCTGAGAGAGGATTGGGGTGGAAGTAGGGGTCGGGCACTCTGACTTGGGGGAGGAGGGGCTAGGGTTTGAACCGGGGACTAAGTCGAGGTGAGCTGGGGCTTGGGAGGTATTAGCGTAGAGGATCCGGGTTCGGTTGCTCTGGCGAGGGCTCCAGCATCGCAGGTGAGAGGCAGAGCTCAGCTTGTGCTGGAAGATGGGGGTGCGGGGTCCTGGGGCGATCGGGGCTCGGGCTGGAGCGGGTGGGGTGGCATCTTTTCGGGTGTAGAGGAGCTGCATTTTCAGTGGCCTCAGTTTCCTCCTGTCTCCGGGCGGGTGCGGAAAAGAGGGGCGCCAGGGGCGGGCGGCTGGGCGGAGCGGGGCGGAGCGGCGGGCCAGGCGAGGGGGGTGGTCCGCGCGCCTCTGATCGCGTTCCGGGACACACAGGCGGCGGCTGCGGGCGCAGAGCGGAGATGCAGCGGCTCGGGGCCACCCTGCTGTGCCTGCTGCTGGCGGCGGCGGTCCCCACGGCCCCCGCGCCAGCTCCGACGGCGACCTCGGCTCCCGTCGAGCCGGGCCCGGCTTTCAACTACCCGCAGGAGGAGGCCACGCTCAACGAGATGTTCCGCGAGGTTGAGGAACTGATGGAGGACACGCAGCACAAATTGCGCAGCGCGGTGGAGGAGGTGGGTGCGCGCTGGCGGCGCGGGGCTCTGGGAAGAGCCAGGCTGGGGACAGCGAAGGCTGGGAAGACATGGAAGAGCGCTGACTAGGGACCTGGGGTCCCGAGAACGGGCTGGGAAGGGCCGACAGCCGATGCGGAGTGGCCTGGAGGTAGCGCAGGGTGATCCCTACTCCCGCCTCGTTTTGCCTCCTGGCCGAAAAGTCTGGATCCGAGCCTGTGCACCGAGAGGCTCTGCAGCTGGACCCTCCCTAAGTAGCTGGGGCCACCTGCCTGCAATCGGCGTCAGGCATGCCGTAGGCCTTCCCTATTGTAAGCGGAGGTTTGCAGGGCCCCTTGTATTCCAGTACTGTGGTGTCACAGAGACCCGGGGCAAGCTCCAGGCATCGCCAAGTTCTAGCTTGTCTGTTATGCTTTGCGCTTGTTAGGATGCCATGCAGGGACAAAGAGGCAAAGAGCCCTGAGCTTTGCTGGCAGTCTGTCTGGGCTGTCTTGCTTCTCATGCAATGTGGGGGCAGAGAGGGAAGATGGAAATCCCAAATCTCAGCACTGTATGAGTAGCGGATGAGGATGTGAGAGGCAATCCCCCTTCCACCCAACAGTGCTTTGCAGTTGTCCTGGGCTCACGTCCTCCTCTGCCACTCAGTAACAGGGTGACATTGGGCAAATCATTTATATCCTGCACCTCAGTTCCCTGTGAGAACTAAATGTCGTAAGTGTGGGCATCTGGCAAGTAATAGGTGCACAGTATTTAGCAACTATTATTATCAGATACCACGTACCTTAGCAAGGTTTTGCCTAGCTTCTGCCCTCCATCACCTCCAGGTCTAAACACCGTGGGTGGCGTCTTGTTCTGTCCTCTGTGATGGGCACCCACGCATGCCAAGGGCTGCCTGGGAAGAAGATGTCACTGACCCTGCCCTCTCCATACAGGTGCGGGGAGCTGTCCCTGGTGCCTGAGGTGGGTAGGCGTGGGCGCTGTTGGGCCCGGCTCTGTCTGTAGCCTGTGTCTAGAGAGGAGCCAGCCATCCCAGTGAAGGAGCCAGCAGGAAACTAATGTCCAGGCTGGTTAACCCCTGGTCTGGTTTCACATCCCTGCTCTCTCCAGCTTGGTAGCCACCTTGGACAAAGCCTTAACTGCTGGCCCTTGTCTCCAGGGAGAAGTTGCTTTCTCCCCGCAGCCCTTTGTAGTTTGGGGCTACTTCCCCTTCCACTCCACAGCAGTTAGCCTGTGGAGTTTGCAGTGAAGGGGACACTGGCTTTGGAGGCAGTGACTTGGGCAGCTGTCCTTTAATATCCACTGGACAGGCCCAGTTCCCAAGACCCATGATCTTTCTGTTTCCTGTGATTGCAAAACAATCATGACATGGAAAAACTAAAGGGTGAAGGGATTCAGATAGGCCCCCATGGCTCTTAACTCTGAAGCTTCAAATTAAATGGAGTTCGCGATGCCTCTGGTTCTAGAACAGGCCGTCTGCTTTCCTTATCCAGGTTCTAGGACTTTTCCTCCTGCACACAGATTCCTAGTAAGACTGAGTAAGTCACCTCTATGTTTTTGTGCCCACCACTGTTCAGAAAGTCTGCAGCATGGTCCTCTGACGTTAGCTTCTGGTGAGGCAGGAGAGGGAGCAGCAAGGGCCTCTGCAGTCTCTTCTTGAGCAGAGCAGTGTGGGGCTCTGCGGGACCTAGTGACGGAGTCTTCTCCATGGGCGTTATCCACACTGGGTTTTGCTAAGACCCCAGCTTTCCTCCCTCTAGATGTGGCTCTGTGTAGGCTGGGGGTTGAAGTTTGCCACCAGAGGAGATGCTGGCTGTCACTTCTATCCCACTCTTTCCCAGAGGTGTCCTCACTGGCCGTGGGTACAGGATGAGAGAGGTTGAATACCGTGGCAGGAGAACAGGCAGTGGGGACTGACCTTCCCTCATCCAGTCCCTGCTCTGCCACTTACTGGCAATGGCATCCTGAGTCTGAAGTGGAGAAATGTCCACCTCTTAGGGTAAGGTGAGAATTCAATGAGATGATGCAAGTAAAGCAAATCAGTGAGTTGGGCAGCCGTTCTTGAATATCCACTGGACCTGAATATCCACTGGTCAGGTCCAGAGCCCAAGATCCATGATCTTTGTTTCCTGTGACTGCGAAACAATCATGACATGGAACAATTAAAGGGTGAAGGGAGTCAGATAGGCCCCAATGTCTCTTAACTCTGCAGCTTCAAATTAAATTGAGCTTGTGATGCCTGTGGTTCTCAATAGAATCTATCTTTTAAAATATCTTAAAGCATTAAAAATTAAGCTTAAAATGTTAAAAGTGTCTTTTAGATATCTTCAAAAACAGAATACAATAGATTGTTAATAGACTGTGGTTATTAGTATTAATTTTTTGTAAAGAGACTACCAGAATGCCCCTTAAATCTCATAGACACAGGATAATCGGCATTTAGTCATTGTTCAGGGGAAAAATAAAAAAGGACCTGGGCCAGATGCATTATTTGTTTACATAGTTGCATCATGAATCTGCTTTCAAGAAGCTTCTTGGCATTATCAATGTGCCAGCTGGCTCAAGCTGTTGAAGTTTCTTAAGGGGAAGGACAAAGCAGGTCTAGTTGTACAGTCATTGTTGGGAAAAGCAAATCTTCAAATGGCTTCAATCAGGGCTATTACTACTTTCCTGTATTACTGTTCTGTGTGCTACCAATGTATTCTGAAGATATAACCACTCTGTTTCTTCTCCCCTTATTGCCAGCTCTGTAGCTCACTAGTTTTAGAATGTTCTTACTGCCTCACCTATTCCTAGCAAGAATTCTAATACCAAGCCTGGATTCATCTCTTTAATTTTTCCTACTATACCCCTTTTGCAGACACACAGATTTAACCAACTATAAATGCCATTTTTAACAGCATTCACATTCCTCCTCTATGAAACAGCTCCTTTTGCTTCAGACTTAAGTTTCTCTTGCTAGTGGCAATAATAGTTGCGGTTGAAATTTCCATTGTAAACTATACTTTTAGTTCATGGTGCCATTTAAGAACCATTAGCTCATTCTGTTGAAATAACCAGTGACTGAGCTGGGGGGAAAAGTTTTATAAAAAGACTATCTGCTCAGCCTAGAGGAAACTCTAGGTTTGGCAACTTGTCAATTATTTGAAAGCCAAACTGATCCCTATGGGAATTTAAAAAACACTAAAACATTCTCTTCTTCTGGGTGGATCCTCTCCAGCACCTTCAGTCTTCTCTTCCCAGCTGTATCTTTTCTGTCACTAACCAGAGTGGTAACTGAGGGCAAGGTCCTTTGCTTTAAAAAAAAAAAAAAAAAAAAAAAAAAAAGTCATTTTCTTGCCCATTCTGTCTTCTCTCTCAGCACCATTTCTTCTGCCCTTTGTTGGCAAGCTCTTCAAACACGTGATATCAACTGTCTGCTCTTCCTGCTTCTAGCTATCCATTCCCTTCAGAACTCTGGCAAAACAAACTGGCTTCTTTTGAAACTGCCTTCTTAAAGGGCAGTATGATGAAAACAGCTATGAATTTCATCTTTGCTGTGTGGCAGGTAGTGTCTTTCATGCCTTAATTCTTATATCTACGTCATGGTCCTTAATTCCTATATCTACTCCACAAAGTAGGACATCCCTATTTTACAAATGAGCAAGCTGAGGTTTAGTGGGATTTGGTATCTCGTCCAAAGTCACACAGCTACTTTGTGGCAGAGCCAGGACTTGAACCCACCTTGTCTGACTCCAGACTCCTGGTACTTTCCACTGTGTTCCTCTCTGAGGATGCTGCAGGCAACGACTTGACTCGTCCAGTGGCCATCTCTCAATGGCTTGATCCTTCTAGACTTACTTAGAGTCTTTCCAACCTAGAAGGCCCCTACCCAGATGTAGCTCCCATCTCCTGGACCTAATTCTAGCCAGTTCCCTGACTCCCCTCTCTTTCTGGTCTACTCGTTATATTATTTTCCCTCTAGCCTTCTGGAACTTGCTGTAGCTCCCTATTGCCTGGAACAGAGATTCTTAACTGAGGGGTCAGAGGGAGGGGAGGGAAATCCTCAGAATCAGCTGAGAAGCTCAGTAACATCGGGGGTCTCACCTCTAGAAATCCCAATTCAGCAGGTCCATGAAGGGATCCAGATATATCTATTTTTTTAACTTTTGGACGTGACTCTGTAATCACAGCTTTCCCATAAGATTGCTGTGAATATTCAAGGCATCTGGTGCAACGGCTCAGACATTGTCAATGCCCCAAACATGGGGGCTATTCTTAGAATTATTGTTGTTATGAAGCCAGTGATCAAGTTTCAAACGTCTCAGCAGCCATCTCAGAATCCAGCACAGCACTGTGTACATGGTGGCCACTGACTTAGTCCTTGTTGAGCCTTTCTGCCTACCAGGTTTTCTTCGCACTTCGAGTTTAGTGTTTTCGTGTTGCGTTGAGACATGAGGATTCTTTCCTCTTATCCTCCTCAACTCAGCAAATCTGGTGGTTAAAGCAGGGGCTCATCTAGTACTTGAGGGGATAGAGGACAGTGATTTTTTAAATAGGAAAATATTTTTTGAGCATTCTTTTTAAAAATAAAAATAGCCTACAGTCAAAACTAGCAGTGTAGGAAAATTGCCATATATCAAGTAGAACTTCTCTTTGTGTCGCTCATTTTAAATTCCTAGACAGAGTATCTGATTGGCTCAATTAGTCTATGATGTGGCCTCCCTTTGGGTCCCATCAGCTGTGAACAGGTGACATTGTCAACTGCCCGCTCATCAGGGCTAGGACAGGGTGATAATCTGGAAGGGGAAGTTGAGTGCAGACATGAGGTCACTGACATATCTGGTATAGATGTTATGGAGGATCATGAGACTGGAGGATTTGAGGACAGTGGCCACAGAAACCTGACACCAGAGAAGAACATACGTTCAAGAAGACCAGAAGGGGTGTGGACCCCGGGAACTGGTTAACTGACCCTCTACAAAGATCTCTCTCCAAGAATTTCCTACAAGGGTACCCAAGAGGTAGGGTGGGGAAGGAGACACAGCTGTGGCCCTACCTACAGGGAGTAAGTTTAGGTCCCCTCCATCCCCTGCCCTACCACCACCACCAGCAGGCCCTGCCACAAGGATTTAAGAGCAAATAGTGTATTTGGGATGTGTTCCCAGAAGATACTAGCAGGAAGTGGGGAAGTGAGATGAAAGAAAAGAAAGACAATCAACGGTATGCCCACAAGCAGGTTACTGCTCTGGGCATCTAGAGCTCCATCCCACTGGGGGCCTCAGAGGGAGACTACGTAGATTCTATGTGCTTTAGAATTGTCTAGCGAAGGGAGAAGCTGGAGTGCTTACCTTCATAGCCTGTCTCTCACTGCTAGGATGTTAACTCCCTAGCACTTGGGGCCTGTGCAGACTGAGCATACTTTGGTGACCAGAGAATGCCCTCAGAGAGAGACAGAGTTGGTTGTTGGCATGTATGGGAACTGGATGCAGGTGACCTCCAGATTAGGCCACCAGGAGATGGGCAGGGCATCAACAGCATTTATACAGGGAGCAAGACTATCTAATGGAAACATGTTCAAAATCCAGCTCCACCGTTTTCTGGGAACCTGGGGAATTTATCTAGTCTTCCTGAGCCTCAGTTTCCCTATTTGTAATATGAGGACATTAACACCCACCTCCCAGAGGGGTTGTGAAATTCAGTGCTGTAGTATATGTAAAACATTTAGTATAATATCTTATCATAGTGAGTACTCAATTAATAGCACCTATCATCATCATGATTCTTTGTAATTGCAGAAGAGGAAAAGAGATTTTTTTTTCTAATAGACTCTCATTTGTAACAAGAGAAAATAATTTTGCTCATTAAATTCATCGATTTAATAGATGGAGGCAGAAGAAGCTGCTGCCAAAGCGTCATCAGAAGTGAACCTGGCAAACTTACCTCCCAGCTATCACAATGAGACCAACACAGACACCAAGGTTGGAAATAATACCATCCATGTGCACCGAGAAATTCACAAGGTAAGTCGTGGCCAGCACTTCCTCCTTTCTATAGTGTCCAGTCCCATCAGAGAACTAAGCTTTTTTGTTTTTTTTTTTTCATATGTGATATGCAAGCCCAAAATACAATTGAGAATCATAAAATACAGATTGAAAACCAGAAGGAGTAATGTTACTGTTTAAAGTGGAGAGACAATGTATCAGGATCCTAAATTGCTTTTGCATTTATGCAGTATATTTAACCCTAGGCTTCCTGCCAGTCCAGTTGCAAAGGAATGTCCAGGGATTATCATTTGAAAAAAGAAAGCAAATGAATGTCTAAAAACACCCTTTCCTAGCATTACATTTGTGGAATTGATCTATCTCATAGGTTTTTATGTATGTCTCAGTAGGGATTGAGCTAGAGGTCATGTTACGGTGAATTGACCCTCACTTTTTTTTAGGAGGCATGTAAATATGATATACCCCATTTCCAAAAGAGAAACCCTCTATTGCCACAAAATTAAACTCTCATCCGTTTGCTGGTTGTGCGTTCAAAATTCTATAGCAGATTTTTCCCCAAACTACCACGTGTCTGAGTGCCTCTTGGTCTAACATCATGCATGAAGAGCAACCAGGTTCATTCCCATTCTGACCTGATGAAGAAAGCTCTGCAAATCTCGAGGAACATAGCATTAGCTTGCCCCTGGTGTGCAATGTCTCTGACATGATTTGGCAGGACTCTGAGAGCGAACTGCCTAAGACTGTGTGCTGTGCAGATATTCAGGATCACTGTTAGCATCCCATTGTGAATATCAAGGAGTTTGCCCCCTCAGCTCATCTCAACTCCTGTATGCAAGGCCACAGTGGCTTTCACAAAAGAGCCTCACTTTTGTTTCTGTGCCACAGAGCATAGGGGATCAATTTTCACGTGCCATTGCCTTGACTATAAAGTAGGTTTTGTGTGGCACTTCTGCCAATGCATAGTAATGGGTTCAGTTAGATGAATCAGCTACACAGTATATCCTCCAAGTAAATGAATGAGTTTACCTGCAGAACACAATCCTTTGGCATTGCTCATCTGCGACTGGAGAATATTTTCAAGGTGATTATTTTATTCTTGTCAAACCCAATATCAAGCCATCCTTTCTGACAATAATTAACCAACAGGTTTGGTTGCTTCTTAAAGTTGCTTCTTGTAAATGTCAGAATACCTGAGTGTGAGTCCTACCAGTCTCTAGTGTGATTTTTGAAAAATTACTTAAATGTCTTGATTCTCTCTAACTGCATTTATGAAATAAGGATATCAACATCTACATTACAGTATTGTGCAGGTCAAATGACCCAAAGTATATGAAAGTTCATTGTAAACTGTAAAGTGCAATGCAAAAACCAGTATTCTTATTATTACTGTTATTATAATAAAGTTATTTTATCAACACAGTGCAGTAGTTCTCAAATGGGTTTTATAGAACACTAATCTTCAGCCGGGTGTGATGGCTCATGCCTGTAATCCCAGCACTTTCGGATGCTGAGGTGGGAGGATCTCTTGAGGTCAGAGTTCGAGACCAGCCTGGCCAACATGGTGAAACCCCATTTCTAATAAAAATACAAAAAAAAAAAAAATTAGCCTTAGCCAGGCATGGTGTCACGTGCCTGTAATCCCAGCGACTCGGGAAACTGAGGCAGGAGAATCACTTGAACCTGGAGGCAGAGGTTGCAGTGAGCCAAGATCACGCCACTGCATTCCAGCCTGGGCGACACAGCGAAACTGTCAAAAAAAAAAAAAAAAAGGCCAGGCACAGTGGCTTCTGCCTGTATTCCCAGCACTTTGGGAGGCCAAGGCAGGCAGATCACCTGAGGTCAGGAGCTTGAGACCAGCCTGGCCAACATGGCTGAAACCCTGTCTCTACTAAAAATACAAAAATGAGCTGGGCATGGTGGCACACACCTGTAGTCCCAGGTACTCGGGGAGGCTGACGTAGGAGAATCACATGAACCCAGGAGGTGGAGGTTACAGTGAACTGAGATCATCGCACCACTGCACTCCAGCCTAGATGACAGAGTGAGACTCTGTGTCAAAAAACAAACAAACAAACAAACAAACAAAAAACACTAGCCTTATGCAATGCTTCATAAAAGAAGGGCTCAGTAGTAGTGAAACATATTTGGAAATCATCTTATATATTCTTCTTCTGGAGATTTAAGAAAAATACAAATTGTTATAATAAAGGTTCTGATAGGTCATGCAACCCATACATACAGGCTTGTAGAATTTTTAAAAATGTGACATTGGTTAATTCTATAAAAAGCTGGCATAAAGGAAGAGATCATTTCTTTTGGGGAGAGGAATTATTTAGGTAAAAATATAAAAGCATGGTAATTAAGATGTGGTCCTTACCTTCTCAGAGCTAGAATTTGATTCCCTTCTGCAAATTAGTACAATAGTTTCCACTTTGTCCTGGCTGCAGATTCCTGTGGTATTAGAGCTGGCAGAGATCTTAAAGATGATGTAGAAGTGAGAAAATCTTGAATCAGAGAAAAGATATGATTTGTTCTAGGTGACATACTAGATGGTTATTGGCGACTGAGCCAGAGCTCAAAGAATACACATCTCCTAGCTCCTGAGCCAGCATCTTTTCTTTTCTTTCTTTCTGTTTTTGTTGTTTGTTTGTTTTTGAGATAGAGTTTCACTCTATCGCCCAGGCTGGAGTAGTGCAGTGGCACGATTTCAGCTCACTACAACTTCTGCAGCCCAGGTTCAAGCGATTCTCCTGCCTCAGCCTCCCACGTAGCTGGGATTATAGGCACCTGCCACTGTGGCTAATTTTTGTATTTTTAGTAGAGACGGGGTTTCACCATCTTGGTCAGGTGACCAAACATCTTTTCTATCCTTCATCACCAAACCAAACATTAGACATGACCTTTCATGGGGCAGGAACAGCCTGGGTTCTATGTTAGACTTAGCTTTGAGATGCCTGCACCTGGTTACAGAATCAGAGGCAGACAATAGATACAGCAATGTTGGAACAAGTCTCTCATTGTACTTAAGCACTTTCTTGATGAAATGAGACCATTCACTCGAATCAGGTAGGGCTGCTAGAGCTAAAACCTGCTTGCTTTTCATGAAAGATGTTCAACTAGACACCCAGACTTGTAATTTGTCAAAAATAAAGTTGACATTGAGTTTCAAGTGATGAGCCCCAAGAATGATAGAAATAGCTGACATCTTTGAGCATTTTGCTAGCTGTCAGGCGCTGTGTGGAGTGATTTCTCCGCATCCCCTCATTTCCTCCTCATAGCAACCCTATGAGGCTGACTCTTAACATCCCTTATCACTGTGCCCAGGGGAAGCTGCCCATCTCACAGCTGCCGAGGGAACTCAGAAAGAAAGCGGGGTGGGCATTTCAACTCCTATACTGGATGCCGCTGCTTCAGAAATTGGAAAACAAAACACAAAAACAACTTGTGGAATTTGTCCAGAATTCCTTCTATTTTACTTTCACTGTACCTGTTTTACTACAGATAACCAACAATCAGACTGGCCAAATGGTCTTTTCAGAGACAGTTATCACGTCTGTGGGAGATGAAGAAGGCAGAAGGAGCCACGTAAGTTGTAATTTCCCCTGTACTTGCACCCCAGTACACTCACTTTCATTCAGTTTGCCAACGGTGACTCAGATGCAGACCATGGGCGGGAGGGAGTGGAGTCTTCTGACTCATTTCTACCAAGATCCCTCAGTGCCTACATTTCTGACCAGAATGATGCAGTCCAGTAATAGGTTACGCCTTCATGCACTTGGCATCAGAAACAACAGAGAAATTAAATTGAGTGGTCATTTGCATGGCCCATGTCAGCTTTGAAAGGGGGACAAGCGAGTACCAGACATGTTGACTGGGACTTTGGTAATAGACCTGGTGTATCAGGTGGTGAAATCCCCAAAGCGTCTGGGATGGCCACCCCTTTTGTAATCCCACCTCTGGTCAGGCAGTTTGAGAACAACAATACCTTATGTGGAGCCCAATGGCCTAAAGGGAAAAAGGCTGTTGGTCCATTCCAGGGCTAGGCTCTGGTCCCCCGTGATTGCTTCTGTTAGTTGCCTGTTGCTTAATCCAGAGGCAGGATGGATTTCACAGAATTATAGAGTCCTAAATTTGGAAGGGGTGTGATTTCACAGAAGAAAAACCTGGGCATAGGTCAGGGGATGACCAGGTTGGAGTCACTGGTCTCCTAACTCCCATACCAGAGGTGGCTCAACTGCACTTCATCTTCTCAAAGAGATGCTGGCTTCGGATGCACATGCCTGCTGAGGAGTGGCCAGCAGGGAAAGTGTGCCTTTTTTATGGAGACTGCAAGAAGCCAGCCCCTCTGTATCCAGATGGCTTATGCATCCTCAGCCTTCCCAGGGCATTGATGATGTTCCCCACCTCTTTTGGTCTTATGGCTGGAAGAGAACCAGTGTACTGATGACAGTTAGGAAGGTGGCGTTGTCTTGGTTAGTGGCTGATGGATTTTTTTCTTTGTTTTTGGCACAGTGCTTAAATGTCGGGAGCTGGCCGACATTTACAGCAGGCTGGGGGTCCAGTTGGCTGTGTGCAATGGTAGTGACCCACCATTCAAGGGAGCCTGGGGGTGGGGGTGAGGAACTGTGCAGTGAAGTGGAAAGGGCACTGGCTGTGGGGTCTAGAAGCCTCACTTTGTCCTACCAGTCAGGACACCTCGGTTTCCCCATCTTCAAGTGAGGTAACAATGTCCATCATCTCTCCCAGCCATGGCAGCACAGTAGCCTCTGAAACAAAGACAAGGTTGGCCGGGCACGGTGGCTCACGCCTGTCATGCCAGCACTGTGGGAGGCTGAGGCAGGCAGATCATGAGGTCAGGAATTCCAGACCTGCCTGTCCAACATGGTGAAATCCCGCCTCTACTAATAGTATAAAAATAGGCTGGGCGTGGTAGCACATGCCTGTAATCCCAGCTACTCGGGAGGCTGAGGCAGGAGAATCACTTGAACCTGGGAGGCGGAGGTTGCGGTGAGCCAAGATCGTGTCATTGCACTCCAGCCTGGGCAACAAGAGTGAAACAGCGTCTCAAAAAAAAAAAAAAAAAAAAAGAGAGAGAGAAACAAAGACAATGTTAACTAAGGCAGGAATGGAAGGAAGGCCAGCTTCCAAAGATGGGAGAGACAGAAGAAAGCAAAACAAAAACCAGCCAGCCATAGGATATGATCATGGTTCTAGAGGGAAGTGGTTTAGAGTGTTCCAGATCTCAGGCTGTGTTGGGGGTTTGATGAAGCATTGAGGCCTGAGCAGAGTTGTGGAATGAAAAGGGCAGGGGAAACAGAACTCACAGGGCTGTGAATTAGGAAAAAATCTTTTGTTCTCAAGTAAAAAAAACTTAATCGATCATTGCACAATGGTACAGCTGTGCTCTGGGGAGGGCAGCAGCCATGCCTGTGAGCACACCTGCACCTGCTGGAGGACCAGGTGCACATTAGGCTGCCACACCTGCATCCCTTGCTGCCCCCTCCACCCCTTCAACAAGGCAGCTGTGTCCAGTTGGTGCCTTTTAGTCAGGGGAACTGAGACTCTGAGAGTGGGATGGGGAAGAGACAAGATCTTGAACATGCCAAGGGCATGCTTGGGGCAGAAATCGGTTGCCAACACTTTTGTGCTGTGTCACTTTCCCCAAGCATGCACGGCCTTGTGTGCCCCTGTGTACTCTGCTTCAGATCTCATCTGGGAGGCCCAGAATCTCCACACCTGCCCATGCAGTCTCCTCTGGCCATCGTGTGATAGAGGACACACCTTGGCCTCTATGTGTGCAGGGCAGAATCTGAACCCCCATATATGACAGTTCTGAGAATGCAGGAGGTTGAGGGGAGAGCAGTAGATCTAAGAACCCCACATGCTGGAGGCTCACCAAGGTTGTGTTGATGCCTGCTCAGACCCACGGGATGTGAGTGTATTGGGTTTCTATATGAGAATAAATTCCCATTTGATTAACTAGAAGGGAGACCTGGGGCATCTGATGCTTGACTGGCCAGCATCTGGAAGATCCCACAGGGCTTTGGAGAACAGATTGGAGACTTTTCAAGCCACCTGTGAGAAGGATGTCGTATGGCAGAAAAGGTGGCATGTGTGCCTCACTACAGAGCTGCACTCATTGTCGGAGTGGCTTGCCCAGAGTCAGGGAAGTGAGATCTTGTTTCCCGTGTCCACAGAATTCTTTCATTCAACCGCCTTCCTATTCCTGGGCTCACTGTCGTCCTAACACGATTGATCTAGGGCTTCAGCAACGTCTTTACAGAGACACGGAGCTCCTTTCTCTGAATAGAAAGCGATAAAGACTAGTTTACTATCAAAGGAATGCAGGGGGCTCTGCATTCTCACCACTGTCCTATTCTATCATTTTGCAATTTAATGATTTTTACAGTTGACTCTGAAATGCATTACACACTGCAGAAACTTTCTCTCAGAGGGAAAAGGGAGATTTGCCATGGCAAAGGACAAATCATATGCTGTGTAAACCTTAAAATACTACACATAGGAGCTGAATTTTCAGGATTTAAAATTTCCAGATGAATTCAATTAAAAGTAATCACCACACACCCTATACTTTCCTTTCTTCAAATGCTGGAATGTGTATTAATGTGTATGGTAACCCGAGGAAGCTCACAGAAAGTTACAGAGAGTAACACTATATGCCTGTCTAGAAATTGCACGCAGTATGTGCAAGGCCCTGGTCTGTTTTTATACTCAAATGTGAAAGGGGAAAAGGACGCTGCCGCTTGTTATTTCACCTGAGCACGTCGGCTGATGGGGATGTGGTCTGATGTCTTTGTTGTGAGGCTTTTGTGCTATACTTGCCGCCTGCCCCACTTCACAGGTCAGTGGCAGACGCCCTGATGCTGCGCTGCTTTTGCGCTCCATGTGGAAGCTAGAGCATGGGCAAGCCATTGTGCATTAATAGGACACTTTTATTTATGGAACTGTGTCCCCACATAGGAAGAGTCTGGCCCAATTAGCCAAGGCACCCTTTTAATGGGACACATCCTCTTTAAAATCCAACTCACAGCTACAAGGCTTAGCACATCCTGCATGTTTTGTCCTTCTAGTTTCACATTAGAATATAATGTTAAAAAGTGAGCTGGTTTGTATCTAAGTGAACACACCTCGTTTGAAGCTATAGGTTCAATCATATACAAGCAACTCCAAGATACTGGCCAAGACTTCTGAGAGGCTGAGTACAGTGGCACATACCTGTAGTCCCAGCACTTTGGAAGGCTGAGGTGGGAGGATCACTTGAAGACAGGAATTCAAGACCAGCCGGGGTAAGAAATTGAGACCCCTCTACAAAAAATAAAAAATAAATAAATAAATAAATAAATAGGTGGGCCTGGTGACACGTGCCTGTGGTTCCAGCTACTCAGGAGGCTGAGGCAGGAGGATTGCTTGAGCCCAGGAGGTCGAGGCTGCAGTGAGCTATGATTGCATCACTGCATTCCAGCCCGGGTGACAGCGATACCCTGTCTCTAGAGACAAACAAACAACAGACTTCTGAGGCCACAGGTGCATGCATTTTCCTGCCAAAAGCACCCAGCTTGTAGAGATTTGAGTGACCCAGGGACTTCCTTGTTCCAGTGCTGGTGGTGGCTTTTTAACTGGGACAGCAGACTGAGGAGAGTGACCATGGAGTTCTCGACAAGTGTGAGACCGCTTGTTATGAGGATACTTTGCTTGTTAAATGTGTTGGAGCCTGGGGAGAGTGGGATGTTAAACCGTGGCCATCTTTTCCCATGGAGTAGTGAGCACCCATCACCTCCAAACCCAGAGAGACCAAGCGAGAAAGTGGGAGAGGAAAGTGTGTGGAACAAGCCCTTTCTCCCTCAGGCCTCAAGTTCTTCCCTGACCCCAACTTGTTCATTCATTCCAGTGTGGACAGTGGGGTGCTGGCTTTATTTTCTCCCTGCGCCCTGGGTTTTGATGCTGAACTCCATTCATTTAATGGAGTGTCAGAAGGTACCATGATGAGGAATCCCTGGGGGCTTATTATTTTAACGGAATTGCACCAGGGGAGGGTGGGGCACCTCTAGAGGGACTCAATCAGTTCCCGGAGGATCTGCTTCCTGGGGAGACCTGCAAGGTCCAGGGAGGCTGGGGTGGTGGCTGGGTCCCAGGAAATGCAGCCCTTCCCTTCTGTCCATTTTGAGGCAGAATGAAGAAGTTTGAAGAAGGTGAGATGCAGACCTTGGTTCGAGCCCTGCATTGACTTTTACAAGCTCTGCTCTCTGTGACTCGGTTTCTTCAACTATCAAATGGGGCTAATGATCCCTCTTTCACAAGACTGAGTGAGAATCTAGTGTGGCAAAGTTTATAAAAGCTCTTTGTGTGAGGTTCATTATTACTGAAGAGTAATTAAAGCTGGTTTCTAATTGGCTGGTTCCCAGCAACTTTACGGCAAAAGGAATGGCATGAGACTGGGGGGACATGCGCAAGGCCTCCACAGGCACAGGCATCTTTCTTCTGATGTTTGTAGCCTCGAGCTCTTTTCATTCTGCAGCAGCCTGCCTCGCTCTCTGAGTGATGTGCTCTGCCAGAAGCTCTGTGCTCCTGGCCATGAGGCTGACTCATCCCGCTGCTGTTCCTAACGGTGCCTGTCGTATATGTCTAGGTTGGGGATTGGTGATACAGACAAAGGGAAGAATAGGTCATAATGAATGACCAGGGGAATAGGCGATGGTTGGGTACTGACAAGTTCCAAGTTGGGGCCCCAAGTTGGCAAGGGGTGATACTGGTTTCTGCAGAAAGAAACACACTTATTGTCCTAAGGTTGACAGCATAGGCTTGTGTGAATGTTTGGTTCCATAGTCTGAGAACCACACAAAGTTTGGGTACATTTGTGTTTTGAGATTTATATTTTGCGTTGACTTTGTGATTTATGGCTAAATATAAGGCCCTCATGCCTTATTCAGTAGGAAAATATATATAAGGAAAATTGAAGAGCTCTGTATCATTCTGAGAAATGGGTAATTCCCAAATAAATAAAGTTGATGTGGGTGAGCAATTTTTATGGGGTAGGCATTTCTTTTTGTGCTGTTACCTGGTATATTGTTATACTTTCCTCAACCTCAGTATCTTCCAAGAAGGAATTCATTAAATAGAAGTGATTTCACATCTAAAATCAAAATACTGTGGAGTTAATACTGTGGAGATGGTATAAAAGGTTGTCTTCAATCAAACATTAAGTGAAAAAAATTGCAGAACAGTATATATAATATTTAAAGTATATAAAATATACATATAAGGTGTATGAAATATTTTTAGAAAAAAAGTATGCATAAAAAATCCTGGTAAAATGTGTATTAAATCATTAGTAGATCTTTCCAGAGGATTTTAAGCTTGCAGAGACTTTTCCTTTATAGATTTATTTATTTAAAAAGAAATTGTGAATTTACAATTTTGGTGTAAACATCTCTCTATATATTTGAATGGTTTTGCAAATACTTTCAGTGTAAACGCTAGAAATTAAATTGCTAAGTCAAAGGGTGTGCATATCTAAAATTTTGAGAGATACTGACAAATTTTCCTCTAGGAGGGCTACACCCATTTTATTTTTAGCATCAATTTCTGAGGCTGTGTTTCACCAGCCCTCACCTACAGTGGGTGTTAACAGTGCATGAGCATATGACGGCAAAGAAAAAAGATATCTTCTTTTTGTTCATATTTCTTTGATTATTAGGTCAAAGAAATATAAGCAAGGGGGATGGCTGTTTGAGAACTCTAAGTTGTATCAAATGTAGAGTCTGCAAATTTATCTTATCCCTTCTTTTCTCTGTCAGGGAGAAAGGTCAGTTTTGCATTCCAGGCCGTGCCCAAGACCAAATACCATCTATTCCAGTGTGAGGTGATTAGGGAGGTGGGAAGTCCTAGCAGGAACATTTCAGTGCTCAGTGTCTATGTGAGGCGGCTGATGGGCTGAGTCACAGGGGATGGGTGGTGGGGACATGCGGGCTACTCCCTCCACCCCTGTGAATACAAACAAGATTTAGATGACTGCTGATAGAAGCAGCACTTCAGGGTGGTTAACAGCTCGGGCACAGGCAGATCCAGTTCAAATGGCAATTATATTGCTTATTAGCTGTGTGCCTTTGGTTAAGTTCCTGAACTGCTCTAAGCCTTAGTTTTCCCGTATGTAAAATGGGCTTAATAAAAGTACCTTCTATATAGTATTGTCATGAAGATAAAATAAAATAACCCAGGTCAATATATTATACAATACCTGGAACATAAAGAATAAGAAGTCAGTAAATAGCAGGCATTTGTTATGTTTTGATTATTTTGGTAGCCCAATCCATGGCTGTCAAAATTATCAGTATTCATTCATTCATTTATTTGCACATTCTTTGAATACTTGCTACGTTTTTGGCAGAGAAATGTAAAAGACAGTCTCTAACATCAGAGACCATTCAGGCTAGTAGTGGCCAAAAATATAAATAAACAAGTCCTTACAATATGGATGCACAACTTTGAAAGGCAAAGGTTGCACAGGGCATTGTGGGGGCATGGTGCAGGGGCAAAACCAGGTAGCTACGGAAGACTTGCTTGGGAGAGAGTTCTTTATGGGTCTCCTGTTTCTGCTCATTTTATAAACAAAGGCACTTCTTAGTCCATTTGCATTGCCATAAAGTAGTACACAAGCCTGGGTAATTTACAAAGAAAAAAGGTTTATTTGGCTTACAGTTCTGCAGGCTGTACAAGCATGGCACCAGTATCTGCACCTGGTGATGGTTTCGGGAAGCCCCCACTCGTGGCAGAAGATGAAGGTGAGCAGGCGTCACATTGTGAGAGGAAGCTGGGGGAGGGATGAGAGAGAGAGAGAGAGAGAGAGAGATGCTAGGCTCTTTTTTGTTTTTTGTTTTTGTAGAGACAGTGTCTCACTATATTGCCCAAGCCGGTTTTGAACTCCTGGCCTCAAGAGATCCTCCCACCTCGGCCTCCCAAAGTACTGGGACTGTAGGCACGAGTCACTATGCCCAGCCTCTTTTTTAACAATCAGAACACATGGGAACCGATTGAGTGAGAACAGTGTCAAGCCACCCATAACAGAGCTGTCCCCATGACCTAGCTGTCTTCTACTAGGTCCCACCTCCAATGCTAGGGATCGAATTTCAACATGAGATTTAAAAAGGACAAATATCCACACTATATCTGACACTAATTGACCTCTTGTTCCAGGCCCTCTTTTCAAGGATGTTTTATAGGCAGTGGCCTTGATAAACAGAGGTAGCTCTTCCTTCATGGCAGAGGGAAGGTTTTCTTGCAGTCCATTATCAAAGGTTTGGGTTCTCTGAGCTTGAGATTCCTTAGGTGTAATGTAAACCCGATGCACGTGCAGCATCCACCTGGACTCCTCCATGTAGCAGTGTGGAACCTGCAGACAAAGAGAGCTGATATAGACAAGAGGCTTATGCTGTTTTTGTGTTGCTGAAATAAAGCCCTTTGTCTCTGACCCGGAAGTCTCATGTCTTCTGCTAGAAGCCATGAAACTGTGGCAGGCACATGTATCATCTTGCAAATAGAATAGAATCTTAGACCCTTCACACTTCTTGACAGGCTCCCTGGAAGACGTGGCAGTTGAGTTTTATTTTGAGTGATGTCTAGGAATTCTTAGTTGTGGGGAAGAAGGATATTCCTTGAAAAAGTATTTCTTCTTCAAAGTCAAGGAGACATGTGGAAATAAGAATATGTTGCAGGAACACTAAACAATTTAGAATGCCAGAGCTGGAGATGTGCTTGGGGGAGCAGAAGATGAAGCTGGGGAGAGGCAGGGATGAGATCAGGCAGGCCTTCAAGAGCCATGCCAAGGAGTTAGGAATACATGCTGAGTTAGGAACATATCCTGCATCTGCAATACTTTACCATGCCCTGTGCTGTATACTGTAATGAGCCTTCATGCAGTCCCTAGAGGAAAGAGCCAGGAAGACATGGTTTCGAAGACAGACATTAGTGGGGATGGAGCTTTGCTTAATCCTGCTGAAGCTGAGGGCTTGAGCCCCTTTGGGCTCCAAAGCCTGTACCCTGCAAAAAAACCTGGCTTCCGGCCTTGAAATCTGGAAACTGTTACTTAGAAATGGAGCACTCTGCTTTTGCTTGGTGCCAGTAGACAGGCCAGATAAGTGACAGTGATTGAACTTGAAATCTCATTAGGTTGATGGTGTTGGCTGCAGAACAAGCTGATTTCTGTGGTCTCTGAGTAGCCTGGGCATGTCGGGCCCAACAGCTCCTCCATGCAGGTGTGTGGCTGTCCACTGCGCTCAGGACCTGGGGGTCCTTCCAGACCATCCTGGATAACCTTCACCATAGGGTCTTTGTATCCTGACTGCCAAATATGTGGCCCTGTCCTTCTTTACCTGTTGGCATCATTCCAAAAAACTCATTGAGTTTTTAGGCCGGGCGCGGTGGCTCAAGCCTGTAATCCCAGCACTTTGGGAGACCGAGGCGGGTGGATCACGAGGTCAGGAGATCGAGACCCTCCTGGCTAACACGGTGAAACCCCGTCTCTACTAAAAATACAAAAAACTAGCCGGGCGAGGTAGCGGGCGCCTGTAGTCCCAGCTACTGGGAGGCTGAGGCGGGAGAATGGCGGGAACCCGGGAGGTGGAGCTTGCAGTGAGCCGAGATCGCGCCACTGCACTCCAGCCTGGGCGACAGAGCGAGACCCCGTCTCAAAAAAAAAAAAAAAAAAAAAAAAAAAAAAAAAAAAAAAACTCATTGAGTCCATTTTGTTTTGTTTTTAAAATAACATCAAGGGCTACAACATTTCTCGTACTCCCTTATTTAGTCAGACACTGTGCCAGGGATCTGACTTGCATTCCTTCACATGATCCACATGACAATGATACAAGGCAGACACCCAGTTGACCCCATTTTACAGATGAAGTAACTGAGGCTCAGAGAAAATTATAAAACAAAACTTGTAGGTGGCTGAGACAGTACTAAAAAAGAGAAATAAAATGAAACACTTAGGTCTTGTTGATTCCAAAACTTCCAAGACTCGTGTTCTTAATGGAACATATAAAAATTGTGATGAAATGTATATAATATAAAATTACCATCTTAACAATGTTTATGCATATAATTCAGCAGTGTTAATGAGATGCTATACCCATTAAACAATGCCTGCCTCCTCCAATCCCCTGACAACCTCCATTCTTCTTTCTGTCTCTATGATTCTGACCACTCAAGGTACCTCATATGAGTGGAATCATACTGTATTTGTATTTTTGTGACTGGTGAATTTCACCTAGTATAATGTCGTCAGGGTTCATCCATGTTGTAGCAGGTATCAGAATCTCATTCCTTTTTAAGGCTGAATGATAATACGTTGCATGTGTATATACATAGCACACCATGTTTTGTCTCTCCCTTCATTTGTCAATGCACTTTTGGGTTGCTTCCACCTTTTGGCTATTGTGAATAATGCTGCTATGAACACAGGTATGCAAATATCTCTTTGATGTTCTTTCATATCAAACGCTTTCAGTTCTTTTGGATATATACCCAGAAGTGGAATTGCTAGATCATATGGTCATTCTATGTTTAATGTTCTGAGGAACCAGCATACTGTTTTCCATAGTGACTGCGCCATTTTGCATTCCCACCAGCAGGGCACAAAGTAGAAGTTTTTTTTCAACCTTTCAGTCTTCATGACTATAGGCACTAGAGACATAAGTGCCCAATGTGAGCTAAAGGACTGTCTCAAAATTCCTGGCCCCTGCTGCCCTTGGATAAGGCAGTGCCTTCCCCAACTCTGCTTCCAGCAGTTGCCACTGCAGTGTGGCAGCCATAGTCTCAGGGAGTGTTTTTAAAGCTTAACTGATGCCACTGACCTGAGTTTCTCACCCCTCACCCTGGTATATAGCCAACATGCTGAAAACTTCTCCTAGGCCTGGACGTATGCAGGCTCAGGCTGCATCTTGGAGATTGTGGGGATCCAGAGATGTGATTTCCTTGACCATTCAGGAATTAACACCCACTCCACACCCTCCTTTATGAGCCCCACCCTCACCTTCTCCATGTTGTCCTCAAAGACTCCCCAGAGGCATGAGGGGCCTCCCACTTCCCTATAAAGGGGCTCCAGACTCCCAAGAGGTCCATGGGGGACTCAGGCCTCCAAGGAGGTTTTGTGGTGATGATGGTTGTTTATTAATTCCCACCGGTGGTAGTGAGGGCTTCCCGGGAGGTAGGCCAGGGGACAGTGCCAACAGAGGCCCTGGTCATGCCATCTCCTCTTTCAGGGTCAGAGCCAGGAGCAGTGGAAGGGAACTGGGTCAGGATGGGAAGTGGGGAATGCAAAAGGACATGTTTAATGCTCCCAGGGAATTCACAGTCATGCCCCCAAATCTAATAAATGAACTGGTCTCTCAAATCAGGCAGGAAACCTCTACTCTTGGTCACATCCCCAGCAAACTGTGGGAAAAATGACGGATGGAGATTGAGTCATCTAAATGTTTGCTCAGATCTCATTGCTTGGTCTACTGTCAGTTTCATTTTTCACTTCCACCTCCTGGAAGAGAAAGAATAAACAAGATATTTGGTTACGTTTTAGGGGAATATAGTGTGGTAGAATTTGGAATCCAAACTGCTGCAAGTTGGAATCCCTGCTTCTGGGGCAACTTCCCTCACGGCTGTGAGCATTGGTTCCTGCTCTGTGAAAGGAGGATTTAATGACTGCTCGAGGAGGGTGTTTTACAAGTAGGAGGCAATGTCTGGAAAACAGTGTTTAATAGATGCTGAATAAGTGTGAACTCTCCTTTCTGACCTAATTTCCTGGACCCCTTGTGGCAGGAAGCAGTAGTTTACTGAATATGAGTGTGATAAATCAGTAAATATGTTTATTTTATTGTAAGGTTGCTGTTGCTTTGAAACAGTAACTGAGAAGGCTTCTGAAAGGTGATGGTGGCTAAGGTGCTAGACCAAACAGATGAAAAAGCTATTTGTGTAAAGACAGGCCTCATGCCAAAGATAAAGTAAAACAGTATTTCATTGAGTCACACAATTGTAAATGGTAGAATTCACAGGGTCCCCTTAACTCCTCTAAACCAGGAAGGAACACATGTGGCCATCCACTGCCATACCACACCTCCAGGCACATGGCAGACATTGCTAATCAATCGCAGAGTTGTTTCCTTATGAGCCCAGATAATCTCAGCACTTGAGGCAGCCCAGCACTTCAAGCAACAACTGACAGTTGGAAAAGGACTATCCTTGAAACCTATTTTCCACCCTTGCTTCAGACCAAACCTCCCATTTTGCAGATGAGAAAACAGAGATGGGGGATATAATTTTCTCCAAATCATGCAGCCATCAGATCTGGACCCTTATTTCCAGTTCACTTCAGCTTTTAGTGCATGGTGGACCTGGAATTTCCTTTTTCAGGAAGCAGGGTCTTGGTGCCCTTGTTTTTGTCATATCTCAAAAAATTAATAATTGAGAGGATGGGCCACCTAATGCTGAGAAAGATGGTGAAGACCGGCCAGGAAAGGGTGTTCTCAGGCCCAGGGAAAAAAAATGTAGAAGTTCATAAAGAATTGTCTAAAGACTGAGCTTGGGAAGGCAGGGACTTTACCTGTCGTGTGTCATCTCTGTATCCCTATGTCTGTGCTGGACATGGATAGGCATTGAGTAGTTGAATAATACTTAGTAGATGAAAGCTGTGTGACCTTGGTGCAAATTGGGGAATAGAAACAGAAGTAAAAGTCCTTGAAGATAAGATTCTGTAAAGAGCTGTAAGTATGTAAATGAGTTTGATTTGTTTAAAAAAATGAACCTCTTTTTTTCTTGCCTTTGTTCACTCATCTACATTATTGGACACCTACTGTTTGTTGGGCTGTATACCCAGTGTTTTACATGTTTTATTTTCTAATTCTTAAAACACTATGAAGTAGATATAATATTATTTTATAGATGAGGACACTGGAGTTTAAAGAAGTTAAATTCCAAAAGTCATGGCAGATGGTAAAATGGTAGAACTGGAGTATGAACCCAGATGTAAATTTTGGCCATTTCAATAAGAAGATATATTTCTGATAAAGTCATGATGGTTTGCAGCCATAATGTTGGGTTGTTTTGATCCCCAACCTTCCATTCCCAAGTTACAGCTTGTGTCACTGAGTCATTGAGCTCAAGAGTCATTGAGCCTCTCCCCCTTCCAAAGGCCTCAGATGGAAAACCAACATCACAAAGGACCACTGTATGGTTTTCCCCTCCTAGGGATGGCAGAGCCCCTTGGGCTCAGGGGAGAAGATATCAGTGGGAGATGATTAGGAAACTGTGGAATCTCACACCCACTTCCCTTTGTTCTCACCACTGATGGGGTGTCAGACTTGCTGCTGCTGAAAAGGAACATTCTAAACCAGGAGAGGGGCATTTTAAGTGGGTGGCATGCTTCCGTGTCTGAAGAGGTTGGCCATTGACACATTTCAGTGATGCGATGTGGAAAATACAGCCACAGGGAAAACAGCCTGAATTTTCCATAGTCTCATAATTCAAGCCCTCCCAGAAAGGAGGCAGGAACAAAAGAGTAGTGGCTAGGATAGAAAAACACCCTGGCTTGAAGATGGCGGAGGGGCCTGCCCACTAGGCCAGGGGTCCCCGGGTGGCTGGGATGGGCAGAGGCCAGCAGATTCTATCCTTCTCATGCCTGGCAAGCAGAAGAACTTAGGCTCAGCCCCATGTGCATGAGATTCCTAGCAGCCTTTGCTTTTTCCATTGTTTCCAGGATCCTCCTTTTTTGATTAAATCTGTGGGGACCTCCTTCCCCAGAGAGAACACACATCCTGTAGCAGAAGGTTCAAATCAAAGGCCAGAAGTCATACTCAGTGCCTGCTTTGTGCAGAGCTGCTCTCCTCTCCCTGCACCCTTATGGTTTTGCTGGGATTTGGAAGGTGAGAGGAAGGAAAGAGAAGAAACATTCATTAAGCACATACATTAAGATGCTGTGTGACCATTTCATATGAGCTATTTTCCTTCACTCTTACCAAACCCACCTACAGCACGGTGTACTAGCCCTGAGTTAAAGATAAGGAGTGAAAAGCTCAGAGAGACTTGTCAAGGTCACCCAGCTAGTCAGTGGCAGAGTTGGGATTTATAATTATTTCCAGATAATCTGTCTTACTCCAAAGCCTCGACACCTTCTAGTACATTGAACACTGCCTTGCAAAATGATCAGATGGTGGGAAGGTCACTCATAGTAACAGAATGTCTGGTACATGCCATGAAATGTGGTCATACTTATCACCCTTAATCTTTCTGACAACATAGCTTGTTAGGTTTTATCATGCCCATTTTACAGATGAGGAAACTGCAACCCAGTGAAGTTGAATGACTTACCCAGTCTTGCCCAGCAAGAACTGAGGAAGACAGCAGGCTTTGGGAGCTCACCGTACAGGGAATTGGTCATTTTAGAGCCTTTTGTCTTAGTCTTGGTTTGGAGAGACGGGGCAGCCCTGGTGGTGTGGCTGGGCTCCTTGCTGCTGGAGCACAAAGGAATCTCCTAGCTCCAGCCAGAAGAAGCACCAAGGCCATTATGAGGATGGGTGGCTCCAGGGTGTCTGGAATAGGAAGCTTGGGTGTGCCTCGACCCCCTTCCCTAGACCATCTGCACATGGCCTCCTCCTTGGAGCTGAAGCTTTCCATGTTTCTTGCCATCCCACAAAAGTGAAGCAAGATTTGACATGGCCTTTTGTGAGCAACATGAGGTCAAAGCATATGTTTTTCCATCACTGAAACAAATTAAAGTTTTTCCCAGGCTCATTAGCATAAATGGTTTAACTTGAAAAGTTAAAAAATTCTGGGAGACCCCTTTCCATCCTCACTGTGGAAGAACTTTGTGGGTAGTGTTGGAGGCGAAAGAAAGAATAATTCTGCAGGGCAGGGAAGAGGCTGGAAGGCAGAAGATTGGACGCTCCTTAGAGGCTCGGCAGGGAATGCCAGGTGCAGTCCCCCACCCAGCAGCCTGCCAGGGGGCTGGGGAAGTGACTTTTTTTCTGCCCAGGGAAAACAAACTGGTTTCTGTTTTTGTTCTGCTTTAGATTTTCTTCACCTTTTTCTTTTTTTTTTTTTTTTTTTTTAAGGGAATTGAGCGAATTCTTTGAGTTGTATTTATAAAGAGGGCAATGGATTAGGGGCACTGAAGCAGTGGTTCTTCACCTTGGGCATATGGCAGAATTATTTTCTTAATCTGGATACAACTCATGGGAAAAGTAATGCGTTTTTATTTTCACTTACTTTTAAATTAAATTGAGCACTTCCCTTAATCTGAAATGTAGACAACAGACCACAGTATTATTAGCAGTATTTCGTACCAGTAGCAATCACAAATATTTTTATTTTCTCTTACTGTTGTTATACATATCTTAAAATAGCATTTATGCTCAGCACTTAGAGATGAAGAGAGTTGTCAGAGTTGCCGATAGGTCTTGCAATCTAGTGTATTCATAAGAAGCCCACAAAATACTGTCTCTCAAAATATTCTAATAACTCGATTTCAAGGCAACCATTTTTCTTTGTAATCCTGTATGTTTACCTTTATTCATCTAACTCTGTTATTCTGAGAACAGGAGAACAGGCTTCATCTAAGTGTTAAAGGGGTTCCTAGGACAAAAAAAAAGTTAAGACCCCTTATTTTTAAAAGGCCAGTGTCCACACTGGGGCCTCCTAGTCACTCCTAGTCACAGATACAGATATGGCCTAGTGGGCAGCAGGGAAGCTGTAGAAGGATCTGTCTGTTGCCTTCATTGGAGTGACATCCCCACCATCGTAGATAAGACTTAACCTTGAGGTTCCTTGAGTCACGCCAGCCTCCCCATTCAGGTGGTTTGAATCCTAAAGACTACAAAGAGCCATTTTCAAGAAACTGAAGATTGAGAAGATTCTGACTACCAGCGTTGTTGGGTGGGTGGGTGGATCTTGAAAATGCTGGGCCTGGGCTCAGTCTCAGATGTAGGAGTGCCCAACTCATCCTGGGGATCTCCCAGATGGACCGTTTGACACCAGGGTAGCCCAGATAGGGGCCTGCACTGACTCCTGCTGCTCACAACTGCAGCCAAGGCTGATCTTCAGTGGAGAAGGCCCCTGGCCCATGGCCGCAGCTTGGCAGCCTGAACTGCTGCGTGAAGCATCCTCTGACTCCCTTCTCCCTCTGCGGCCTGTCTTACCCATGGTGTAGCTGGAGGATGCAGACATGACATCCAGTGGAGATTTGTGATGTCAGGAGGGATTACAGGCCACAGCCCCCGGAACTTTGTTCTTCCTGAGAGATTTCACCTGCCCCATGGAAGGCTCCAGCCCTAGGCCTTTGGGATGGACAGAGAAAATACAAAAGATGATGCAGTTTTCATCACCTCCCAGTTCTCTCAAGGACACGTGCCTAGGGATATATGTCTCAGAAGCACTCTCTCCTGAGGAACCAGCTCTTGCATAGGCACTATCTCCAAGTGCTGAGAATGTGGAGGGACTTGGCACATTTATTACTTCCTTCCCAAGGCAAAGAAAAACCAAATTTAAGAGACTGAGCTAGGCCAAATCAGCTCACTGACTCATCTAAAAAGAGCAAACAAGAAACCAACTGAGTCAGTCTGGAGAAACTCTATCTATCCTCAAGGGCAGGGGGAGTGTCCTGAATGTGATCAAAATGAGGCTGGGCAGTGAGGACACTCTCAGAGCCTGCTTGGCTTTCTGTAATTACCGAAAAGCAGAAGCATGTACTTCCACCCTGTCCCTGAATCCTGCCCAATTCCTAGCCCTCATCCCCTGCATCATTCCTTCCCTTGCATGAATGAAGGAATAGCACAACCAATCCTGTGAACACTCCCAGGCTTAACTGGGTACAGGTAAATCGTGTGACTCACTCTAAACTTAATCCCATTAATTGCCGTGTTTGAGAGAAAGGGGATTTCATTAGGGCCTCCAGAGGAGTTTTCTGAGGAAAGAGACACAAACTCTGGCCACCGAGGAGGCCCTGCCTGGGCCCTGCCCACCACGGTTGTGTCGGGACATCATCCTCACTTGTGGCCTGAGGACTGGCTATGGTCTCCCTGGCCCATGGAAGTGAGAAGGCCCAGAGCTCTGTGGCCACGGCAGGGTACTGCTCCTCCCCACGGCTCAACATTATTAGCCTGGGGCAGATGTCAGCTCTGAGGGGTCCACCAATTCTGGTATGTCCCAAAAAGTGGCTGACACTGGAGACAAGGAGATGCAGGATATGGTTGAAGCTGTGAGCCAGAGTGCTATTTGCACCCCGAAGCCAGAAAAGGAGGAAAAGGTGATGGAGATTTGTGGAGGTAGCTGAGTATGTGGAGAGGCTGGGGTAGAGCAGGTGCCACCCTTCAGACAGCGCCATGTGGAAGATGGTGGGACATGTTTCTGCTAACTTGCCAACTCCTAGGAGACCTGGCATGTCACCCAGACCCTTTACCCAGCAGGGCCTGTCATCTTCCCTAGGAGGGCTTGTTACGATTCCCCAGATCTCTCTCCTCCAGCATTTCTTCCGGGAGGGCTGTCCCCACGCCTCTGACACATCGTGGTCAGGGGCCCCCGTGACTCCTCCAATGACCCTGGAGCACCCACAACACTCCCCAGAGGCAGCTCCAGATGTCTTGCTGTTCATTGCCCTGAACACTTATTTTAAAAAAGAGGCCCTCACCATGGACTTTCAGCATCACAGGGGGCATGGGGAATGGGGGTGGTCCTTTACTCAGAGACCAACTAGGACCCTGGGGAGCACCTGCAGCAGCTGATCCAGAGACCAGGACATCCACACGGACAGCTATCTTATAAAAAGTCCTCGGGTTCATAGGAATGCAAGCTCTGCTGGGGGCGGGGAGCTGCTAGCCATGGATGATAATATCAAACCTGTTTGGCCTGGAGAGCAACCAAGAAGGCCCAGGGGTCCTAGCCAAGGCCAGGCAGGGGCAAAGTGGAGATGGAAAAGTTGCTGACATCAGCTATGGAGCTGTAAAGTGGAGGGACAGAGAGAAGGATAAGACAGGGATATGAGACAGGCCTCTTTTCTGTAGATGACTGTGTGATGGCTGAGAGCGCAAACCCCACCATGATTTTGCTTCTCGTTAGCCTTGCTGCAGGGGAGCAGCACCCCCACCCAGCCCCATGGGCATCGGTGATACCTGCCGAGCCCTGAGATCATCACCTTCAAAGTGCCCAGCAGGAAGGCTGGCAAGGCAGAAAGTGAGTTTGGATGCACCGTGTTCTGGGCATCTGTTACCCAAACTTAGCGATAAAAAAACCATTTATTATGTTCCTGGATTCTGTGGGTTAGGAACTTGGACAAGTACCATGGGGATGTTTGTCTCTGCTCCGTAATGCCTGAGACCTCTGACTTGAAGCCAGGGAGACTCAATGACCAGCGCTGGAGACATCCAGAGGCTCTTTTCACCGGAAGCTCCTAGCTGTTGCCTGTGCTGTTGCCCCCCCCACCCCCCCCACCCCGCTATGTATCCTGGACTTCCTCACAACATGGTGGCTTAGTTCAAAGGGCAGGCACCTGACGAGGGAAAGAGCCAAATGGAAGCTGTGTTGTCTCTTAGAACCCAGCCTTGAAGTTATGCAGCATTACTTCCTCCATAGTCAGTTCCTTAGAAGTGAGTTGTTAGAGCCAAGTGCTCTGCTAGGATAAAGACAGTATGATTGAGGGGCTGTTATGCTGCCTTCCAACCCCCTACTATTTTCTGTTTCTAGAAGCAATCCCTTGATCAAAGAAGCTATGAGTGTTCTAAGTGGAGAAGAGGCCAATGATTTCAGTGCAGGTCTTGGGGGCTTTAGGGACTGAGGCATTTCCCTCCTTGGGTTGCCTGGAGACACCAGTGATCAACCAGCCATGGGTCGCCTGGACAGGGCCACCCCTCAGAGAGAAAAACCAACTGTGGGCACTTCCAGCCCTCCCATCTGAATCTTGGCTTTCCCAGTATGAGTCTTGGCATGTCTTTTTTTTTTTTTTTTTTTTTTTTTTTTTTTTTGAGACGGAGTCTGGCTCTGTCGCCCAGGCTGGAGTGCAGTGGCCGGATCTCAGCTCACTGCAAGCTCCGCCTCCCGGGTTCACGCCATTCTCCTGCCTCAGCCTCCCGAGTAGCTGGGACTACAGGCGCCCGCCACCTCGCCCGGCTAGTTTTTTTTGTATTTTTTTAGTAGAGACGGGGTTTCACCATGTTAGCCAGGATGGTCTCGATCTCCTGACCTCGTGATCCGCCCGTCTCGGCCTCCCAAAGTGCTGGGATTACAGGCTTGAGCCACCGCGCCCGGCCCTTGAGCCACCGCGCCCGGCCTTGGCATGTCTTATAACCACCTGTTGGTCCTTGAACCCTGAACTTTTCCTCCCCTTGTCACCCCACCCCTCAGTACCCAACTGGGGTGGGTTCTCAGGGCTGGGGAGCACCCAGGAGAGAGGCGCTAGCTGCCTGGTGGGAGAGTCAGGGAAGGCTTCCTTGAGAAGGAGACATCTGTGCTGCTCCCTAAAGATTAATGGACAGATAAGGGAGGTAAGGGCATTCTAAAAGCATGGGCCAAAAATCTGGGTCCTAGGGAGGTCAGAAAAATCAGGCTGGAAAACAGGCTGGGAGCTGACTCTTAAGAGCTTTGTATACCTTGCAGTTTGGACTCCAGGTCATGGTTGCCGGAGAAGGTGGAGAGACAGTCAGTTGTGAGGTAGAATGTGCTCAGGGTGACAGTCTTATGGGAACTCATGACCTTGGTCAATTTGCTACAGTCCAGAACCCCCATAAGCCTTGCAGATTGAGAGACCAGACCTGCTCAGCAATCTTGCTAACTAAATTCCAACCTCACTAATGTGTAAACCAAAAGCACAGGTTATTAATTTGCAGGGGTGAGGAACATCTCATTCCAGTGGCAGGAAAGTGGGGACTCCCACCCAGGATGCCCCTTATGTGGTGTCAGCATCCTGGGGGACAAGTTTGGTTTTCTGTAGGTTGCTGGGTGAGTGAGAATTAAAGCCAAGGGAGCTTGAGATCGCTGAAGGGACGTCGTGGGTTCCAGGGTGCCTGGTGCAATCAGAGCAGAGAGCTGCCACAGAGCTCCAGGCCTCCCTCTCCCCGGGTCACTGGGGACACACCTTTTGTTCACTCCCTCTCTCCTTGTCACATTCTTTTATGATGCCAGAGTCACAGATGCGGGCTGACTCTTCCCAGGGCCTGCAAGGCGGGCTGCCTCCTCTGATTATGTGTTGATTGAATTTATGCAACCCTTAGCCTTCTCCAGGGGCCCTCGGCTGCAGCAGCTTTCTGAACAATTATGATCAATGATGTGCATAATCAAGTTTGTGTTTTAGGCAGATAACTGGGGCTGCAGAAAGGAGTCTGGTGGAGAGGGAAGCAGGCTGGTGGCTGGACACTGGCCTCCTTGCTGCCACATTGTGCAGAGGATGAGGTAGGACTGGTGGGAGCATCTGTGAGGGTAGCAAAGGCCGTTCCCTGCCTGGGAGGAAACCCCAGGACAGTGAGCCCCAAACCACCAGAGCCCCTCTCCACCAATTTCCTGGCCTTAGCAGGGGCTGGGCAGGAATAGAGACTTCTCAGGAGGGTAGAGTTAGGAGTGAAGCCAGCTTCCTTTCTCTCTGGCACTCATCTCCTGGGATCCACATCCAGATTCAGTTCCTGAGAACCTGGTGAGAACTTGGCTACCCGCCTGTGACCGGAAGCATTTCTCTCCGAGTCACGTGGAGGACTTCACACGGACCTGGGCTGGCTCTCCTGTGCTGCATCCAGACACTGTAGGCCCTGCGGGGTTTGCAGCCTGGAGTTTGCAGCAGCTGAAAGGCCTGTGGGCCCTGAGCATATACAGCAGCAGCTGCGAGGGGCTGCTCCTGCCAAGGCTTCCCCGCCCAGCCTCCATTTCCTGACACAAGGGTCAGACAGTTGGAGCTTCCTGTGGGTTGGGGAACAGAGGCCAAGGCCCCTAAGTAGATGGGAAAAGTTAGGCTGGGGAGAGTCTGAGGCGTTCACTGTCATGATTTGTGCCTTTCCTTGTGTCAGTGAACCTGTTCCCCACCTCTGTAGCTGCTCTTGTTACCTTGGGATACTCAACCTGGCCATCTTTTTGGATCCCGGTCCCCATGTGCTGCCTGACCTAGCAGGAGAGCCAGCTGCTGCTTCACATCCCAGCTCCAGCACTCACTAGCTGTGTGACTTTGGCAAGTTACTCAGCCTTTCTGTCCCTCAGTTTCCTCGTCTGTAAAACAGGAATAATAACAGTCCTCTCTCAGTGGATTGTGTGGAGATCACATGAGTTAATGCTTAGGATGCAGGACAGCTCTGGGAATAATATCTAGGAAGCAATATAAATGTTGGCCATTATGGCTATGATTGTTTCATGACAACCCCTATCATCACACAGAATCCAGAGGCCTTTTCTCCAAGTACAGAAGCTGCACCTGAGCATGGTTAGTCATACCTGTAATCCCATCACTCTGGGAGGCCAAGGTGGGAGGATCACTTGAAGCCAGGAGTTCAAGGCCAGTTTGGGCAACACAGAGACCCCATCTCTACAAAAAATAAAAATAAAAACAAAACCAAACAAAATGTTAAAAAAAAGAAGAAAGAAAAAAGAAGAAGAAGAAGGAGGAGGAGGAGGAGGAAGAGGAAGAAGAGGAAGAGGAAAAGGAGAAAAGAAAAGAGAAGAGGAAGAAAGAAGAAAAGAAGAAAGAAGGAAGAAGAAGAAGAAAGGAAGAAGAAGAAAAGCTGCACATACAGAGCTCCTGAAGCACAGGCCAGAATCTGGGTTGGTGAGTGGGTAGGGGGAGGAAGGCTTCCTGGCCTCCTCCCTGGAGTGCTGTGTCGTCTGCTCCTGTCTGGGGTCAGGAGCAGGCACCCCGATGTCCTTGTTTTCTTATCTTCATGGATGTCTTTGAGGCCACCTCTCTTTCTATGGCCACCAGCCCCTCCTTCTCAACCTTCTCCTGCTCAAGGCCAACCCCACTCTCTCTCTTCCAAGAAATGCACCTGTTGAATCTTCACATTGATCGGATTGGCACATAAAATACAAGACACCCTATAGAATACCAAAATAATTTTTGGTATGAGTCTGTCCCGTGTAATAATTGGGGCATACTATATGAAAATACTATTCATTGTTTATCTGAGATTCAGCTATGGCTGGGCATCTTGTGATTTTATTTGCTAAATCTGGCAAATAAAATTTAGCTAAATAAAATTTATTTGCTAAATTTGACTAAATCTCCTTTAATCTGTCCAATAACCTCATGAGGTTCCCCACTTTGAGGCCCCTAAACGAAGCGGTCCCATGCAAGTGGAATAAGGAGCCATTGAGGAGGCAGCGGGTCTGGGAGACCTGGAATTGCTGCTGGACTTGTCAGTGTATTTGGGCCTGAAATGCCCGTCAGCCTCCTGATCTTCTGCATGTGGAGTGCCAACTGTGGACTCGGTGTGTCTGGGGAAGGATAGACCCAGGTCAGACTCAGTCGCTCCACCCACACAGTGTGTCTTTGGATAGGTGGTGGGGGCTGTGCCGACCCTAAGTCCCTGGAGAAGTGTTGAGGGGAGTGGGTAGAGAGACCTCTCCCCACAGCTGCCAACCCAGGCGGGATGATAGACACTCGGATGAGTAGAGACAAGCCACTTCCTTTGGAGTTAAATATGCGTCTGACTTCTCCAGAGGAAATGCCACTCAGACTGAAAGAATGTTGGGAGGCTCTGTGTGTGGAGGGCTGGCTCTCGGTGGCCTGGCAGCAGGACAAGATTCCTGGAGGAGGGAACAAGCTTTTCCAGGGACCAGCAAAGAAAGGAGGCTCCCAGAGGAGCCCCAGAGGTAGGAGCTGTATGTATTGGAAGGGGAAGAGGGAGGATAGGAGGAGAGAGAGAACTCCAGGACTATTTCCTGAATGAGCAAGGCATGACAGGCACTAAAGGGTTGGGAGCAGTGTTCTCCACTGGGGTGCCAAGCTCTGCTCGGGGTGCATTTTCCTCTTTCCTAGGCTGTGTGACTTAGGGAAGAAAATTAGTGGGAGCAGCCCCAGGCGAGCCAGGCCTTTGCAGACATTAGTGCTTCAGAATAATAATAGCTGGCACTGAGGGGCTCCTGGCTCCTGCCTGGGTTTTTCCACAGGGCAGTCTCTGCTGTGGGTCAGGCTCGAGCCCCTCAGTGAGATTTGCAGCCCCCACCTCCTGAGCTGGCTGAGAGTTTCCAGTGTAGCATCCAGGAAAGACTGGAGGCGCCCTGTTGTGTTCCAGACAAATGTGCATCTTACAGGCTTCTGTGACTGGCCTGGTTTTAAGGTCAAAAAAGGACTCTCAGGAATGGGGAAAGCCTGACTTGGGAATCCTGTAGGATAAAAGGGAGGCTGCCTGCTGCTCTTCCTCAGGGCACTGTTCCTAATCCTGCAGTCACCTTGTGCCAGGGCCAGCCTTGTGGACCCTGCCCTCCTGCAGCAGGCACAACTGGCAGTACTCCACCTCCCTGAGAGTTCCAGAGCTCCCTCCTGCCTCACACTGCCACCTCCTGCCCCCTGGCTGGGGCCCCGACCCAGCGCACCCACTCCCAGAGAGAGCACCATAGAGCACTGGGTTGCAGTTGAGCAGAAGTTGGCTTGAGTACAGCTCTACCACTTCTTCTGATTTTGGCAAGTGACTTCACTGTACTGTCTCAGTTTCCTCATCTGTCAAATGGGGCTTCTCTTGCTTACTTTGGAAGACAGGATAGTGTGCGGATGAGCTGAGGCGATGGATGCCCGGGGGCCTAGCCCCCAGGGGTGATTGAATTGTGTCTATTTTTTCTTGTCCCTTGCAGTCTCCTTGTCCTTGTTGGTAGTTGGCCCATCCTGGGCCCTCTGTTGGTTCCATTACAACTGTCGTCCTTCTTCTTGTCTTCCCCTCCAGAGCAGAGGGCTCTAGGATGAAGCAGGAAGTTGTGCTGTTGGTAATGGGCAGGGCACTGACTCAAGCCTGATGTTCTGGGCCTTTTCAGTAGAAATGTATTCATTAAAAAATGGACCCATTGGCCCACACTTAAGCTCAGAAGAGGCCATCCTTTGAACTCCTGCCGTGAGTTAAGCACTGCAAATAGAGATCCACTCTAGGGGTAGAGTGAGTGGAGGCCACTAAGCACTATGCATCTGTTATCTCCTTAATCTGTCCAGTAACCTCACGAGGTTCCCTGCTTTACAGATAAGACCCAGAGAGACTCAGTAATTAGGCCAAGATCACCTAGCTTGTAAGTGAATGTGTATTAGAACCCAGGCGTGTGTGCAAAAAGCCTGTCTCAGCCCTACATGGCCCCCGATACACTTGTGCCATATGGTCTTGACTTGTGACTGAGCAGTATGGCAAGTGCAGCGACAGAACCTGTAGAGGGGAGTATGGGGGCCCAGTGGGGAGTGGGGAACTGTGCCTGGACTCTCCCAGTGTTGGCACTGCAAGTCCTGCATCCCAGGATGCCCCTAGCCCTGGGTGAACCAGGACCTTGGCCACTTCACCCACACTGCTGGCTCTTTACCAGAGGACCACCTCTGCTCAGGAGGGTGCCTGGGTCAAGCTGCTTCCCTACCCATGGGTTCTGGGAACAGTCCCACATCCAGAAGAGGATATTTGTTTATCTCACAAATTATACCATCTGTTCATCCTGGGAGCGCTCAGGGCCTGGCATGACCATGCCACCCCCCAGGGTGCCAGGAAATGGTAATCCACAGATAACATGCCCCACCCAAACCTTCAGTGACCAGAATGTGTATGGGGCTGGGGCGCCAGAGCCTGGCTCAGCCAAGAGACCCTGTTCTGGTCCCTGTGGCTCAACATCCTTTGGAATGCACCAGTACCTCCCCACTGACCACCCCTCTGTCACCTTCTAGCAATAAGATGCTGAAGGTTTAGGAGCAGAGCTGACTGTGCATGGAAAATCTAAAACAGAGGAGATTGGGGCTGCTGGCTTGTGTGGAGGGAAGCCACATGTACTAGTTTGCTAGGGCTGCCATCACAAAGTACCCCAACCAGGATGACTTAACAGAAATCTATTCTGTCACGGTTCTGGAGGCTGGAAGTCTGAAATCAAGATGTCAACAGAATTGTTTCCTTATGAGAGCTGTGAGGGAAGGATTGTGCTCTTATGGATGTGTGTGTAAATTTGAGCTTTTCTTCCATCAACACCGTTGGGCTCTAAGGCTCTATGACCAGTGGTTCATCTACTCATCAGTTCATTATTTCTGTTATTTTTTATTTTTTCCAAGATGAGGTCTTACTGTCTCACCCAGGTTAGAGTGCAATGGTGCAATCTTGGCTCACTGCAACCTCCACCTCCCAGGCTCAAGCGATCCTCCCACCTCAGCCTCCCACATGGCTGGAATCACAGGTGCATGTCACCATGCCCAGCTAACTTTCTGTTATTCTTTTAGTGAATGGCAGCTGTGAGTCAAGCACATGCTGGGGTAATTAGAGTCAGAGACTGCTCCAGAACTCATGTTTAAATTTAATTGCCATTTTAACAGTATTAAGAGGTGAGACCCTTAAGGGTTATTTAGATCCTGAGGGCTCCACCCTCAGACATGGATTAATGCCATTATTGTGGGAGTTGGTTTCTTATAAAAGGGCAAGTTTGGTCCCCTTTTCTCTTGCCCGTTCTTGTGGCTCTTTCACCTTCTGCCAGGGGATGATGTAGCAAGAAGGCCCTCACCGGATGCTAGCTCCTCAATCTTGGACTTCCCAGCCTGCAGAACCATGAACCAATAAATTTCTGTTCATTATAAATTACCCAGTCTCGGGTATTCTGCTATAGCAGTAAAAATGGACTAAGATGGTGACTGACCTCTCAGGGTGGCTGTGAGGATCTGAGAGGCATACTGTACTTAAAGCCTGAAGCATGTGCATGCAAATGGTTGGCACTCTCTAAACCTCCACTCTTGTCCTCTCCTCCTGCACAGTGTGCAGAGCTCTGAGGACAAGTGCATCCTATTGATGGAGGTCCTGAGCCTCCACTCTGCGTGCAGTTGACCCTCACTTCTTGCCCTGAAGATGTTCTCTCCAGAGCCATGAGCTTGAGAGGAGCTAGGGGAAGGCCCTGGCCCTGGAGGCATCTATCCCCAGCAGCCTCTTCCTTTGGGCCTCCAGTGAACAAGAATGTCTGGGATTCCAGAGAAGTGTGGGAAATCCAAGTGCCCGGCCACCATGAGGAGTGAGGTGCAGTAGCAAAAGCGTCCCAAAGAAGCGGTGCCTCTGCGGGTCCCCCACAGACCCTGGGAAAGCCTCTAGGGACTTGCTTGTTGTCTGCTCCCTCCTCCAGGTTTTGACTTCTGCTCTCTCAGAGCCTCTCTCCTCTGATCAACTCTAAACTGGAAAATCGAAGACTCAGAATGACTCCTTTGCCATTTTCCACTATTTCATGATAGTGTCGAAGCACCGGGGCTGCTTCCAGCCCAACATTCCTGCCAAATCTATGGCGTGTTCCCGGTCAGCCCTCTCTCCCACCGGCTTCTGAGCTTTCTAAATATAGTTCCCTCCTCGGGACAACAAAGAAGCCATCCTCTGAATGACTGCATTCCCCATGGCCAGCTTCTGGGCTGTTTGTCAGATTTCCCCAGCAGGATGGGAGGGAGGAGTGGGGGCAAACAGGAGTGGCCAGGACTGGAGAGGAGCTGCTGAAGTCCATGCAGCAGGGTGCTGTCTTCCAGCCATATGACATTTGGGCCCAGACGCCCAGTGGCTATGACCTTGACCGTGAGTTCCTGCCTTCTGCCTCTGGGGATGCATGAGGCCCAGGGCCCTGTCCTGGGCAGGTGCTACTAAGTTGTGACTAAAGAAGAGGAGAGAGAAATGGTGATCTCCCCAGCAAGAAATGAAAAGAGTCTGTTGGCTCCACTCCCATCAAGCTGGGTGACCTCTCGGCAGATTCTTTCCTTCAGTCTCAGTTTCCACATCTGTGAAGTGGGCATAAGGACTATGTCAAGGAGACTAGAGAGAAATTGTGCCAAGTGGCGGGCACTAGTGGTCCTATCTGGCCAGGGCTCTGCGTGCATGTGATGGGTTGTAGGCGTAGCCTCTGAAGTGCTTTTTGGTGCGCCTTTCACTTTAGCCCGGTGCAGAATGGAGTCCCTCTTCCAGTCCCAGGGCTAAGAGGTAGAGGCCCTGCAAGGTACTCATTCCTTACTAAAACAAGACCCCAAGCCCAGAGCCCCTGCCTTCCCTCCCAGGCCTCTTATTTCTGATCTCAGCTTCTCAGCCATCCAGAGCCCAGTTGGATGCTGAGGCCCCTTTAACACCTTGGCTCAAATGTGGACAGAACCCTTGAGCATAGCTAAGAGCAATTAGAATTATTGAAAAGAATAAAACCTGGATTTCTCAGCTCTGGGCCTGGCTGTGCTTGGAGGGCACTGACACATGTCCTCTCCACCCACCCACTCAGTTCTGCTAAGGGTAGAGGGCCTGACCTCCTCCTCAGGTCTAACAAACACCGGGAACGGTGGGGCCAGCCCCTACTGCTAGCGGTCCTTAGGAGAGACTCAATGCAAACAGCTTTACTGGATGGAGATCCTGGCCTTTGTACAACAAAAGGTCACTCTGCCCGGGGACTTGCCTGGGGTGGACATACAGGCCGCTGCCCACCTGTTTGACATCCTCAGGATGTAGGTAAGTGGGGACTAGATGTGTGATCCCCAAGTGCTGACCAGGACAGAGATGTCAAGTTTTGGTGGATGCCTTAGGGCCCTGTTGATTTAGACCTTCCTTTCGGCTCACAAGCTGGTCCCCTGGCAGGGGTGCATCATGGCGGGATCAGGCATTAGATATGTGGAGGAGCAGATGCATCGCTATCTGTTGCTATGGCCACCGTTCACTGAGCATGAACTCCATGCAACAGCCCTGCGAAACAGCTCCTGCCTTCATCTTTGTTTTTAATAGAGGTAGAATCAGCAGCCCAAGGTTTCACAGCTGTTAAGTGGCAAAACTAGGATTCAGTTTGTGCACCTTCGAGTCCCGAAGTTTCTAGTATGACCATAATTCTTAAAGAGTGTGTTCCTCCTGGGAATGGCAGTTGCACATCCAACCAGACAAGCTGGTGGGCTTGATGATAACAAAAGCCTCGAGCTTTCTTGAGGGGAATCATGCGGAACTAACCTACCAGTGCTCCTTGCTGATACCCCAAAGGAAACCAGGAGCTTTGGCATATTTAGATTTTTCAAAGGTCTTTGGCAAAGTTCCATGCCAAAAATTTTTTTCCTTACCTAGAAAAACAATTAAGTTAGAAGGGAATGCTTTGTCATGCACAGGAGCCTGCTTAGGGAAAGGAAGATATTCCTAAGGATGAAAATGCACTTGTCTTGATGGATAATTGTAAATCGCAGGGTCTTACAGGAGTTGATGCTGGAAGAGTCTTAGCTCATATTTTTAATTAAAGATCTAGGAGAGGAAATGTATAGTGAAAATCCCAAGTCTACGAAGGCCTTTTGGGGGAATGAGAAGCCAAGTTAATGGAATGTATGTTTTTTGCACTAGTTCTCAAATCATTGTTAACGATCAGCATTTTGTTAGCCTGTTTGCCACAGTAAGATCCAAGTGCTTTCACCCACTCAGCACGGATTTATTGTGTGCCCACGATGTTCCAGGCACAGTGCTGGGCATAGGCATGAGTGTGGTGGTATTCTGCTTTACAGAAGGGCTTTACAAAAGCATATGGTTTCATCTTTTTCCTGCTTTTGTTTATGGTCCTAACCCTTGCTTGTTTTAAAAATCATTATGCAAAGAACAACTGCATTCTTTTTAATGTCTGCGCGGAGGGATTTTTCTGTGAAATGACTGTACAATAATAAGTTCCCTCTTGTTGGACATTTCTGTTATTTCTGGATTATAAATAATATAACAATATAGCCTTAAATACCCTTGTTCTCAGATATTTACATATATGGACAAGTGTTTCTGAGGGTAGTCACCAGGAAGGGAAATTATTGGGTCAAAGGACATATACATTTAACTATTTCATAGATGCTGATGGATTGCCTGCAAAACAAAACAAAACAAAACAAAACAAAACCTTCAATTTTAATTACCCCAAAGCATTTGGCAATATCTGTTTCCTGAAACCAACATTGAATATTTTTTTAGTTTCCTATTGATGCTGTAACAAATTACCACACATTTACTGAATTAAAACAACACAAATTTATTATTTTCCAGTTCTGGAGGTCAGAAGTTCAACACAAGTCCCACTGGGCTAAAACCAAAGTGTGGGCAGGGCTGCATTCCTCTCTGGAGGCTCTAAGAGAGATTCTCTTCTTGACCCGTGGCCCCCTTCCATATTCACAGCCAGCGATGGCCAGTGGAGTGTTTGTGACATCTTGCATGATATCACTGTGACACTGACTCTTCCTCTATTCCCTTTTCCATTTTTAAAGTCCCTTGTGATTCCATCAGGTGCTCCTGGAAAATCCAGCATGCACTCCCTAACCTTCAGGTCAGCTGATTAGCAGCCTGCATTCCCTCTGCCTCTCATTTCCCCTTCCTATGTAACATAACATACCCACAGGTTCCAGGGAATGGGATGTGAACATCTTTGGGGATGCCATTATTCCTCCCACCATGGAGACATTCAGCCTTTCTAATTTTTCCATTCTAAGTGGAAAAAAATGATATTCTGCTCTTTTAAGTTGCATTTCTTCATTGATTTCATTGGTGAGGTTGAATGTCTTTCTATTTGAAGAGGCAAATTTCTGTTATTCTAAGTTGTCTGTTCATACCCTTTTGTCTCCTTTACTACTGGGTTGCTCTTTCTCTCTCTCTCTTTTCAATTGAATTATGAATTTCTTAAGGGCAGAGGCCTCCTCACATTCACCTTTGTGTCCTCAGTCCCTCAAAATATAGCTGGTTCAGAGAAGGGATTCTGTGCCTCTTGGCCCCTCCTTTCTCCCAAATGTCATCCCTCCCACTCCATCTTGCCATTCTGCTTCGGAAAGAATGTCAGGAGGCTTCCGGCTGAACAGCCTGAGTTGTGTCTGTGCACAGGAGTGTGTGCTGGGCTGAGACAAAGCGCATCTGTGATTTGCTGTTAGCCCTGGGACTTCTCTGGCCATTGGGGTTCTGGCTCAGACTCAGTCCCTTCACTTGGGCTGCCGTTCACCCTACTCAGAGCCTCGGTTTTCTTATCCGTAAAAACAGCGATGGTGTCGTGCCTGACATTTGAGGGGTGCTGGGAAAGTAACTGAAACAAAAGTATCAATGCTTTGCAAGGGAGCGCCCTGGTTGCTGGGCCGCCAGCACTTGCAGTGTTGATCAAAGCAGCAGAGTCCCTGGAAGGGGACTGGAGGCAGCTGCCGGAGGTCCAGGCCTGCCCAGCCAGGCTCTTCCAGGTGGGGCGCCACACCTGCATTCAGGATGGGAGGATGCTCTGTGTTAGAGGGGGCAGCTGGTCCTTCCCTTCCTTGACCCTTTCAGAAGGTCTGCTGGGCCCCAGAATATCAGGCCTCAGGAGGGTCCTTCTCACCTCTGGCTGCTGCATGTGGAGCCCTGAACCCCCTTGGCTCAAGGGCTGGTGGTGGAAAGAAACTGTCCAACCTCAACTAGTCACATTATCTTGGAGGGTCTTCTCTGCCTCCATTTCCCGGCTGGCAATATACAGAAGGCAGCCCCTACCTGCTGCCCGCTGGGAAGAGTCACTGAGGGAGATCAGGGCTGTCAAGCCTGATACCTCAAAAGGGCGATCAATGGCCATTCCTGTCGTCACGTTCCCTCCTCCCCTGCTCTCCTTCCCCTGCTTTAAAGCTGCCGGTTCCTAGGCCTGAGCCTGACAGCAGGTCCAGGAGCTGAAGCAGCCCTGCTCCTGCCAGTGACCGGTGACCATGGCAGGCCACAGTGCCTTCAGCCATGCCTCCCTGCTCTGTGACTCAGGCCTTGGGGTGGACAGATTCCCCCCACTCCCTCTCTCTCTATTTCTCCAGCCAGGCAGGGCTGGCAGCCACGAGGAGACAGCACCTGGGCTGGGAGGGCTGGAGTCCAGCCTCCTCTAATTCATTTCCATGCTGGCAGCTGCCTTTGCCTCTTGCGGGGACCCTAGACCCAGGACCCTGAGGGCGCTCCCTGCGGGCAGGGCTGTGGCTTTGTGGCAGGGTCCCTGGTGATGCCCCCTTTGCTGCCTCCCAGTCTTCACAGTCAGCAGAGCCCTTGGCGCCTGGCTTCCAGCCTTTCCTGTGCAGTCAGGCGGGCCTGGACCTCATTAGCTCTTTTTATTAAATCCATCTGTTCTGTGTGGAAGACCAGCCTTGAGTCCCTGTGCTCCCGTCCTGGGTGTGGGCAGGGGGAGAACTGTGCACAGATGGTGATTGTGTGAATTTGGTGTGGGATCCTCCAGGCTCTGGGCCGCCAAGCCTGCTAGGCGTGGAGATGCTGAAGGGCAGTGTGGCCACGCAGGGCTCAGGAGCACCTGGAGTCTGGACGCCTTTCCTGACCCTCCTGAGCCTATGGGGTCAAGAGTGGGGAATGGAAGCGGCCTAGCCCTTCCTGGGCACTGTGGGCCTGCTGCTGTGCTCTCCATTGACACATCTGCTCCCTGTGCCCTTCCACAGGAGTGCATCATCGACGAGGACTGCGGGCCCAGCAAGTACTGCCAGTTTGCCAGCTTCCAGTACACCTGCCAGCCGTGCCGGGCCCAGCGGACAGTGAGTATGCCAGGGCCTCTGGGACTGTGGCACCTGGATCTCGGGCACCTGGGGGAGAAGGCCAGGGGCCCCAGGGTTCTCAGCTGGGCTTCCCAGAAGAGCCTCACCATGATGGGGAGGACCTAAGAGGGCTCCCCAAAGGACTGACTCCTGGAGTGAACAGGAAATCATTCCAGTCTGGGATGACAGGAAGCCATCTGCAGACCCAGGGCCACTCCCATCCCACCCCATGTCTTCTGGTCATGTTGTTTGTGTCACTGATGGCAGAGAAGAGGAGGGACGGCCAGGCACCGTGGCTACACCCATAATCCCAGCACTTCGGGGAGACCAAGGCAGAAGGATCACTTGAGGCCAGGAGTTCAAGAAGGGGAGGGAAGGGAGAGGAGGTGTCCCTACACCTGTTCCTTCCCCTGGGGATGACCCATCCTAGTAGACAAACAGAGACATTCCCACAGCCCCCAAGCGGGGAGAGCGGCAGCTGCTCTCCTTCTGGGCCTGCACCCCACCCGCCAGATCTTTCTCCCAATCTGCCAATAAGAGACGGCAGAGGGACGGGGCAGGAAGAGGCCAGGGCACTGCTCCAGTGTAGGTTACACTGGGAAATGTGAAGCCAGGGCAAAGGAGACTCTTCCTCCACCCAACAGGCATTTTGGACGAAGCCACTTGGACTTGCAGACTTTTCCTCATCATTTTTCCTTATTCAGACAATAACACAGCATGCTAATAAGTTTGGAAAGTCAAGCAGTTCTTATTACCTTACCCGGCTGTCTGTGGTGAGGCCACTGCTGTTGCATCTCCCAGCCAACCCCACTCAGTGCCATCACTGGGCACAGCCATGGGGACCTCACTTTGCTCTCTAACTGCCATGCCCTGTGTCGCTGCAGGACCCTGGCACCCACTGGCCATCTTCATCTTGGGCCGGCTTGGGCCTTAGTTTAATCGGCTCATCATTGGGCCTTGCCTCTTTGGGCCTGGACCTAGGGACCTAAGGAAAAGACAGAAGGGCACAAGTCTGTGGGGACCACAAAGATCCCCTGCTGTTCTTTGCAAAATCTTAAGCTCCATGAGTCCTCCCGGTGTCATTTTTCCAGTGTTCTGACCCCCATGTCTCTCCAGCCAAGCTCCCACCTCTGTCCCGTTGACTTTCACTGAAATCTCAGCCTGGTCTACCTATCTCTACAATGGGAGGATGCAGGTTGGCCCATCTGTGGTATCTTCAGGCTGGGCTCTCAGCAGGCCCCCAGTCCCTGAGCCACCCGCTCTAGGCTCTTCCCACCTGTCCGCAGCTCTGCACCCGGGACAGTGAGTGTTGTGGAGACCAGCTGTGTGTCTGGGGTCACTGCACCAAAATGGCCACCAGGGGCAGCAATGGGACCATCTGTGACAACCAGAGGGACTGCCAGCCGGGACTGTGTTGTGCCTTCCAGAGAGGTAAGTGGCTTCCCCTCAGATGCAGGAAACACCCTGTCCCAAGCTCAACCAGACTGGGCCTCCTGGGGCCACGTCCATGCCAACCACATGGGTTCACATCCCACATCTTGGGTAGGCTCCCAAATGCTCATCAGTGTGTGCTGCCCTCCCACAGCCTCTGCCCAGAGTGGAAAGACCACCTCCTTTTTTTCCCCCAGAAAAGTTAAATGACTTCAAGATGCAAAAGCCCAGTCTGGAAGGAACCCCCAGATGGGTGGGACTAGCAGCCTCCTCCCTCCCACCACTCCTTATTTCCCAGGTTCCTTTTCCTGTGAATCACCCACTTCCACTCCCATCTTCCATCCTCACTGCCTCTCCCAGGTGAGGTCTGCTCAGGCTCTCTCTGCCCCCATAGGGCTTTTGAAAAATTCTCATTTGCCACCACCCTAGCTCTGCATCCCCAGCCCGCTAATCCTCCCCATACCTGCCGCCTGCGTTATCTTCCTAAAGGGCTGCTTTTTGGGTATTGCCCCTCTGGGACCTGCAGCAGCTCCTGTTGTCTCCCACGTTGTTCTGACCCCTTAGGCTGTCTTGCGAGGCCTCATGCAGCTCCAACTTACTTGTCCTCCTTTTCTCTCCACTACTCCTTGGCCTATTTGGGAATTTCACCAGCCCTGACATTTTCCACTGAGCTCAACCCCAGGCCTTTGCTGGTGCTGTGCCTGGGCCTGAATGCCTTTGCCCCACTCTTAATTTCTTCAGACTTTCTGGCCCTCAAGCTCTAGCAGAAGCCCACTTCTTCCAGGCAGTCCTCCCTGCTTCAGCCCTACCAATCATTCCCTCCTGAGCCCAGGCTGCCATTCTTGTTTCCTATCATTCCATGTGTTCAAACCTGCACTTTGGGGTTGACGGTGGGAGGTAGGAGGTTGTGCTCCATTTCTTTGCCCCTCCCCTCGGAGCCCTTCTGCCTACACTGGGCACACAGGGGTGACTCTGGGCTGGTTCCAGGCCTGCTGTTCCCTGTGTGCACACCCCTGCCTGTGGAGGGCGAGCTTTGCCATGACCCTGCCAGCCGGCTTCTGGACCTCATCACTTGGGAGCTGGAGCCTGATGGAGCCTTGGACCGATGCCCTTGTGCCAATGGCCTCCTCTGCCAGCCCCACAGGTGAGGCCCCCTTTCCCTCCCTCTAAGGGAGCCAAGGGCTGAGGAGGTACCATCCAGCAGGGGCACAGGAGCAGGAGCAGAAGCAGGTTTGCCCCGGGAGAGATGTAGATTCCCTTTAGGATTGGTTTGAGAGGCCATTGGGTCATGCAGATGGAAGGGTCCAATCAGCAGTCAGTTCTGGGGCTCTGGAGCCCAGGCTGCCCAGCAGGCACAGATCTGGGGCTCATCCAGCTGGTGGCTGAAGCTTCATGAGTGGATGGCCCAGGGAGAGGGCATGGAGGGAGAAAAGCCTGGGCTTCCTCTCCAGACCAATCACAATGACAGACACACAGAGAAAAAGGAGCTGGCAGAGGCCACAGGGAGGCCAGGAGTGGCCACCAAGGTGGAGGGCACAGCCCACAGTGTTTGAGGCTGCTGAGACTCCGTGAGGCATCAGGCTCAGGCCTGGCCAGCTTCTCAGGGCACATCTCCCTGTCCTCCCTGCAGCCTCTACTCAATCTTCTCTCCCAACAGAATCCAGGGCTGCTAGGCAGACAGGCAGAACTCCCATTCCCCATGGCTATGTGCAGTGGCTCACGCCTGTAATCCCAGAGCTTTGGGAGGCCAATACAGGATTGCTTGAGGCCAAGAGTTCGAGACCAGCCTGGGCAACACAGATTCCATCTCTACCAAATACATTAATTATTTTTAAAAAAGGAATTCTTCCTCCCCACTCCCACAGAGGTCCATGGCTCCCTGCATGTGGCTAGACTACACCCCAGGGTCAGGCTAACTCCTGCCTGGAGGCCCGAATGGGCCAGGGTCTTTGAGGAACTGTGGTGCTGCTATACAGCCCTCGGGTCCTGCCCCTGGGCTGTGAGGCCTGAGAGTCACAGGAGGTCAGGCCTGCGCTGGAGGAGGGAAGCTGCCCTCCACCAGCACATTCTCCCAAAGTGAGCCTCCGTCAGCCATCATTTTAAGATAGATGTTGATGGGAAGTGAAGTGTCTCTGTTGAAGAGACAGGAGAGGAGGGGGTGAAAAGGTGAGGCTGAGAGCCCCACAGAGTCAGGGCGCCTTAGCCTTGGGCCTGGGCAGGCTCCCATGTTTACAGCCTGGCTTTGTCCCATCTCTCCCCAGCCACAGCCTGGTGTACGTGTGCAAGCCGACCTTCGTGGGGAGCCGTGACCAAGATGGGGAGATCCTGCTGCCCAGAGAGGCTCCCGATGAGTATGAAGTTGGCAGCTTCATGGAGGAGGTGCGCCAGGAGCTGGAGGACCTGGAGAGGAGCCTGACTGAAGAGATGGCGCTGGGGGAGCCTGCGGCTGCCGCCGCCGCCGCACTGCTGGGAGGGGAAGAGATTTAGATCTGGACCAGGCTGCGGGTAGATGTGCAATAGAAATAGCTAATTTATTTCCCCAGGTGTGTGCTTTAGGCGTGGGCTGACCAGGCTTCTTCCTACATCTTCCCAGTAAATTTCCCTTCTGGCTTGACAGCATGAGGTGCTGTGCATTTATTCAGCTCCCCAGGCTGTTCTCCAGGCGTCACAGTCTGGTGCTTGGGAAAGTCAGGCAGGGTTAAAGACAGGACCAGGGTGTCACCCCGTCCAGATTATTGACTGCTTTGCCTCTACCGGTTGGCAGACAGCAGTTTGTTCTACATGGCTTTGATAATTGTTTGAGGGGAGGAGATGGAAAGAATGTAGAGTCTCCCTATGATGGGTTTTGGGGAAATGTGAAGAGTGCCCTGCTTTGCAAACATCAGCCTGGCAAAAATACAACAAAGGAATTTTCCACGCAGTTCTTTCCATGGGCATAGGTAAGCTGTTGCAGATGAAATGTTCTCTTTACCCTGCATTACATGTGTTTATTCATCCAGTAGTGTTGCTCAGCTCCTGCCTCTGTGCTGGGACAGCGTTTTTCGTATCCACAATCAATTCCCTCTCTCAGCACAGCCTGGGGAGGGGGTCATTGTTCTTATCCATCGGGGATCTCAGAGGCTCAGAGACTGCAAGCTCCTTGCCCAAGTCACACAGCTAGTGAAGACCAGAGCAGTTTCACCTGGTTGGGACTCCAAGCTCAGTGTTCTCTCCACTACCCCATACCAGCCTTGGTGCCACCAAAAGCACTCCCCAAAAGGAAGGAGAATGGGACTTTTCTTTTGAGGCATGCACATCTGGAATTAAGGTCAAACAAATTCTCACATTCCTCTGAAATTAAACTTCTGTTAGGAACAGCAGTGTTCTCACAGTGTGGGGCAGCCATCCTTCTGATGGAAACAATGGTTTTGACACTGTCCCTCTTTGGCAGTTGCATTAGTAACTTTGAAAGGTACATGACTGAGCATAGCATATAGGTTAACTTGCAGAAACAGTATGTAGGTTAATTGTAGGGTGAGGATTATAAATGAAATGTGCAAAATCACTTAGCAGCAACTGAAGACCATTATCAACCACGTGGAGAAAATCAAACTGAGCAGGGCTGTGTGAAATATGGTTGTAATATGCAAACTGCGAACATTGAACTCTACGCCACTCCGCAAATGATGTTTTCAGGTGTCATGGACTGTTGCCACCATGTATTCATCCAGAGTTATTAAAGTTTAAAGTTGCACATGATTGTATAAGCATGCTTTCTTTGAGTTCTAAATTATGTATAAACACATGTTGCATTTAGAAATCAAGCATAAATCACTTCAACTGCTCTTCTGTAGTTCTTGGATTCCTTTTCCCTCTTGACTTTGAATAAATGTAAAATCCTTTCAGCCAGAAAAAGTAAAATAGAAATGACCTGTATTAAAAATTCTTCCATAGAAGCAAATTTTCCACACAACCGAAGCACACCTCTTTCAGCATCAAAATATTTTAGAAATCTTAACTATTTTTGGATGGGAATTTGTCTTAAAGACTGGAAATGCTTCACTGCCTTCTGAAAGGACAAATGGAATACGTATGACTTTTTTTAGGGGAGCCTTCTTTAATCAAATGCAGTTTGGGGCCATAACACAGTAATATCCTCAAGGTCCGTAATATTAGAGCTACTATATTGAAGTTAGCTGTGTGGCAAGTGCCAGATTACCTCTATTCATTCATTTAATCTTCACTGAATTCCATGAGCATTTTCTTCATTTCATGGATGAACAAATGGAGTTGCAAAGAGATGGACAGAGTAGAAGTCAGACGAAAACAGCATCTAGTACAGAAGTATGTCCAGGTTATAGTGATTAAGATCAAACAGGGAGCTGTTTCCTATTCAATGTCAAAAACCATCAGGACCACCCTACATTCTTATTACTTAACAGATATCTACTGAGAGCCTCCTCAGAACCAGGTGCTGTGGTATGCTCTGCGGTGCCAAGCTGACCCAGATAGGGTCCCTACCTTGAAAGCATCCCAGTCTAATGGGGGAGAACAGCCAGAGCAAGCAACGACAAAACAAAGACAGTCAACCTGATGTGGGAACAAAGGTGTTACGGGAGCCTCAGTGGAGCACATGGGGAGAGCTGGCATGGGAACTGGCTCTTGAAGATGATAGGAGTTTATCAGGAAGCCAGAGGGCACAGGAAAGGGCTTTCTGGACTGTGGGCAGAGGGAGGGAGGCACAAGGGTCAGGTGCCATGTAGGGGAAACTGCAAGTCATTTGCAGTGGCTGGAAGGCAAGGAAAGCTTGAGGAAGTGTTTGGAGAAGAGGCTAAACATTATGTCATCCAAAAAATGAAAACATTGTGGTAAATGAGATAAAACTAGGTTCCTCCATAGTTGTATATGCAGGTATAGTAGGCTGCTCCATTTTGTCATGATAGCCACAAACTTTTAAGAACATGAAAGGCTTTGCAAAATGCTTAGCTGAAGCCAGCATCTGAGTAGTTGGAGTGTCTCCTTTACTCAATCCTGAGTGAAATGTGGGAGGGGCTGGGTGGAGGTGGTGCTTGAATATCTTGCTGCTGCTCTGTCCCAGAGCCAGAGTTCCTGCCAAGCCATGGCAGATGCTATCAGGTAAACTGCTCAACAGCTGTTCCCAGTCCCTCCAGCAGCTAGGGCTCTCAGTTGAGATCAATTCTCCTCTTGTGCAGTGTGAGCTGGTGAGGAGGTGGAAAGGAGCAGTGCTGTTCTGGGGAAGGGGCAGAGCATTCCTCTCAACTCTCTTTTGCCCTCCTAGCTTGACCTACTGATGGTTGCACTCTTTCCTAAACAGTAACACATGCTCCAATGCATGCTTTTGTGCAGTGTTCTTGTTTCTGAAAGTCAAGTTGTGACAATTAATGCTGTATCTAACCAAATGATCACAGCCTACCTCTTCCCCATGGGAACTACAATCAAGGAGAATCTTCCGATTTCATGTACACTCAACCTAGGTGGCCACAAGCTTCATTTGGGCCACAAACTCCTTTGAAACCCTCATAAAAACTGTCCTACTATCTCCCTGGTAAATCACACATACACACAGTTTTGCCTTTCAGGACATATGGCCTTATAAGATTTTGACTACTAGTGACCAAAATGTCGGTGTTTTTCAAAAATTACACAGGATTAAGATGGAATAGTTTTATTTAGCAAACAAAAAACTTGCTAATTCAGAGTATCCTCTAGTCCACGTACTGTGGTTTAGACTACATTTGCAAAATTAGGGCCTTGACGCTGAACAAAATAAAATCCAGAGGAAGAACTACAGTATCCAATCAAAAAGGAAGTACTAGCAAATGAACCAGAATAAAATATTTTATTGTATTCCATACATTCACAGATCACTTCCAGATTTTAGTAACAACACTGCAATGCTATGATGCTCAAACCACAGTGTAAGTTGGTAGCTCTCTCCTGCTCTCTTGGCCTCTAGATGTATCACAATACAACTACTAACTGTGGCAACCAATGCCTATTTCATTGGATTATTTTCTGACTGGAGGCTGGGTTCATCGCTTTAATTCTGGGAAGAATTTTAAAGTACCTTCCCTTACATTATACGAGATAAAGCCAACACTCTAGTGTGAGGGCTGCTTCACACAGTTTTTATCTATCACTATCATGACTGCTCTTCCTTACATTACACGTCCTATACAGACCAGCTACACACGGCATGGTCCTGAGACCACAGCTTTTGTTTCTTTGGCCAGAATACACCCCTCACCTTGAGTGCCCGCCTTAGAAACGCAGGTACTTGGTTCTCGTGCATGGTTGACACAAGTTCATCTGCCCCATGGTAAAAGCTCTTCAAAACCTTTGCATGACTTGTGGGGAGCAGGGTCACAATTTGTTGCATGTGACCTACCTCACCCTCAAAAGATAAAAGATCATGAGGCTCCACTGCCCCTGGGCTCAGGGAACTTGATCCACATTGCTAGGGCTCTGCCTGTTAGGTTATGGGTGCTCACCTGACTCTGAAGCAGAGGGAGGCTGACACAGATTAGCTTTTATTGAAATTATTAAAGTGCAACATTGTGTTTTCACTCTATCAGGCACTGAAAAGCAAGAAGCTTTTAATGTTTTCTTTTCTATAATGAAATATATTTTCTTTACTCTTATTTGTATCTGTAATACACCTGCAATTATAAGCAGCAATTAAACATAAAACAAACAAAGAACAGAGCAGAAGGCACAGTCTAAAGAGTGGGTATCAGAAGAATTTTACCATTTACGCTCAGGAATACTAAACCAAACGCAATCAGACCAAACTCCAAAGCCCATTTTGTTTACAAATCTGCCTCTTCTGTGCGATAGCAAGTCAGTCCTTTAAAGCAGAAACCCCATTTACTAATCCTATATCCCAAGTAAGCAGGCCTGTATTAGAACCAAATAGCTGTCCTCTTACATCAGAAAATCTAAGTGATCTGAAAGACAGTTCATCACAAGTGTTTCCAATTTTCTTCTGAGACCATCACCGATCCCACTAATGCAAACTCAGAACATTACTTCAGTCAAGTTTAGCTAAATGCTATAGCTTCTTTGAAATAAAAATTGGCCAGAAAAATACCTAGAAAAGATTTTTTTTTTTCATTGTGGATTCCAGGAGACTTTTAAGACATTATGGAATTCTCGGTGATTATATTCAAATGGCAGAGTCACATTTGCTAACAGTATTTTCTAATTTTATCTTTCTTATAAAAAAAAGGGTAAAAATCGGATCTGAAATACTGACAGGATTCCCCAAAGTTAGATAATAATACATCTTTTCATTTCTCTTATGAGAACTTTACGGTAAATATACCTTTATCGTAGAAATGAGATATCCGATACACATTACAAAATGTTATATTTAAAGATGACAAATCTATTCTTAACCCAGATACTTCATCCACAGAAGTTTAATGACTAAAATAACACAACAGAATGAACAAATGTTTTATTGGCATGTTCATTGTTGTAAACAGCATCTGGCATGAAAAAGTTTTACCAAAACCTTTTTTTTTACTGATTTTTATAAATTAGATGGTATTTCAAAATTTATGTAGAATTGTGTTCATTGAATACTTTTATTTAGCAAAGCAAAAACTTGCTGATACTAATAAACTCTGCAATGAAATCATGTTGACTGCATCAGTCTGTACCATGACCTGACCTCACTAGCAAGTTTATTCAAAACAATGTTAAGACGTTTCCCAAAAGTTAAACTACACGTAACTACAAATTGACTCTAAAAATTAAAACTGGACTTACAAGCATTCTAGAAGATTCAAACTTGAAGTAAATCTTCAAAACTAGATGTACAAAGAGAAAAAAATTGAAGCCACTGAACGGAGAAACCTCATTAACAAGGGCAACAACAATCCTATGGGACCTAGCACTGAAGGAAGCTCACTGAGGATTACGTTTACACAGATTGCTATACTTCTCAATGTACACAAATGTACAGAATGAATGATACGTGAAAAGAATAACCATGGGAGATAGTTGAACTGCAATTATGATAACTCAACAGGATCAATTTTATTTACATGCTGAATAAATGAATGAAACATATTCTCTACATCCATAACTTAAGTACAATCAGTTATAATTACAACACTGCAGCAATCTGAGCTGCCACCTGCTGGGAGCGTTCTAAGGGAAACGTTTTGATGTTCCAGAATAATGTTCTTAATACTCTGCAAAAAATGAAACAAAATAAAAACACAACTTCACAATTCCTTACTGGGTTACGGCTGGTTCTAAGAATTTCCTTTCTTCAGCTCCTGTTTTTGCTGCTTTCCAAGAGTCAACACATGTTGGATTTACTTCTGAATTGTCAATGAGGTAATGTGTGTATCAGTGAAATAAACAGAAAATTCATTCATTCATGGCCTTTGCACAGCTTTTATTATTAAGCTATGAGCATCCTGTTTGAGGCTAGTTTTACTAGCGGCTATGTGCACATTTGTCCACAATAGAAGTAGTTTACTCATTCCCCTGTCCCCTTTTCTAATAGAAGGTTTGCTTTTTTTGTTTTTTTTTTTTGCACATCCCTTTTCACTTTACAGTACATTTGACTATAGTGCACAACATGATTCCGAGTCAAAACAGTGGCCCATTGGGCACTGAGCTTCTGATTGGTGTAGGGCAGTCCAATCAGTGCTGGTGTCACTGGGTTACCCCAACCATGTCCGGCCAAAATGGCACTACCCAGTGGTAGTTAACCATCTAATTAAAACCAAAACTCCCCCAGGGAAAATGCTACACTATCAGAGTCAGTCTTGAGTCAGATCTTTATTTGGTGCTCCATCCAGATATATTTTTAGTGCTTTCTCTTTACGAGGTGAGTACGTTACACGATGTCCAGTCTTCTGGAGTCGACTGCTTTCTTTTTTCATCAGTTCATTTCTTTGCTCATCTGTCAATTCCATTAATTCTTCTGTTTTATCCCTACACATAAAATATTAATCACATATTAGGCCAGTAGAGCCTGCCACCTCTATTAATGTATGCTTGAATGCTATGATGCTCCTCAGCAAGATAATGAAATCTGTTACAGGTGAAGTAATATTATTTTATATATTGGGATGTCCCACATTTCTAAGGTGTTTATCACAGGAACACACTGCTTGCTTCTAAAAATGGCAGAGAATAATTTCCATATTATGAGCAGTAGTAACAGCTATCATTATTGAACATCTATTTATAACAGGCACTGTGCCAGTTATTTTACATGCTGCAATAGCTCTAATTCTCATAAAATCCTGCAAAGTAGACATCACTGTTGCAAATTTATAGATGAGGAGCTAGGTAAATCAGAAAGCTAGTTTTGAACCCAGATCTGTGAGGCTCCAATGAGTATTCTTTTTCCTCTACATCTGTGCTGTCCAATACAACAGCCATTAGCCACATGTGGCTATTGAGCTTGTGAAATATGCCTGGTTCATATTGAGATGTGCTGGAAGTATAACAGACATACAATATTTCTAAGACTCAGTACAATACAAAAATGCAAAATATCTTATAAATGATTTTTTATACTGATGACTTGTAATGATCATATTTTGGGTATACTGGATTTAAAATATTTTAAAAATTAATTTTACCTGTTTCTTTTTATTGTTTTTAATGTGGCAACTAGAAAACTTCAAATTATAATCATGCTTGGCTGTCACTGTATTTCTACTCATTAGTGCTGCTCCATATCATAAAAACAGTAAAGATACTTAGGTAAAATAAGATATTTATGCACACCCAAACTGTACTACTAACAGCAACAAAAACATTGTGAATGTTACCTATAAAATATGACCGCACCATCATCACAGATATAAAGAGGCCAGACATTCAGGGTAGAAACTTTGGGATTCCAGTCTAAATCTTGATGAATATCAAGGACAGAAATATCACAGGGAAATGTTCCTCTACCCTAAAAAGAAAAAGAATGAATGACTAAATCATGCCACTAGCTGTGTTTATCATGCACAATACACAGATGCAAACATTCTTAGGGCTTTACCTTAGCAAATTCAATATCTTCCAAAGGAATCCCACTGATTTCACTAAGCTGTAAAATAAAACATTTTATTTGAGTTCACTTAAAAAATAAACTTGCCTGGAAAAGTTATTTTCCTTTTACCCCACCAATAGAAATAGCTCAGTTTAAAAACTGTTTGATATAAAAAATTAGAAGAAAAAGATGGAAGCGGCCACCCTGCAAATACTATGCCCCAGAAACACCAAGTTAGTATATTCCTTCCAGACCTTTCCCTATGCATACACAAACTACACCCACATGTTCCAAAAACATGTAAAATTAGATTAATATCTCTATATAATAATTCTGTTCCTAGAAGAATAGGATACAAAGTGACCACATGCTCTTCAATAACTGAACAATATACATTTTATCTTCTGTGGATGGACACTGAGACTGTTTTCAGTTTTTCCCAGTTACAAAGCTCTACTGTATACTTCCATGAATATATCCTTGCACATGGTGAAACCCCCTCTCTACTAAAAATACAAAGAATTAGCCGGGTGTGGTGGCACATGCTTGTAGTCCCAGCTACTTGGGAGGCTGAGCCAGGAGAATCACTTGAACCCAGGAGGCAGAGGTTGCAGTGAGCCAAGGTCGCGCCATTGCATTCCAGCCAGGGCAACAAGAGTGAAACTCCATCTCAAAAATAAATACATAAATAAATAAATAAATTATTTTTTCTTGAGACAGAGTCTCACTCCGTCACCCAGACTGGAATGCAGTGGTGCAATCTTGGCTCACTGCAACCTCTACCTCCTGGGTCCAAGCAGTTCTCCAGCTTCAGCCTCCTGAGTAGCTAAAATTACAGGCATGCACCATCACACTTGGCTAATTTTTGTGTTTTTAGTAGACACAGGGTTTCACCATGTTGGCCAGGCTGGTTTCGAACTCCTGAACTCAAGTGATCTGCCTGCCTTGACTTCCCAAAGTGCTGGGATTACAGGGGTTTGTATGTGGTCTATAGTTTCTTTTTTTGGCTTCTGGTATTATGCTTACAAATATCTTTCTCCAGGAATATGAAAATATTTTTAGTATTTAATATTTTACATATTTTCACCTAGTACATTTACTTTTTTAATATACACACTTAATATATTTAGAATTTATTTTTGTGTTTAGTATGAAGTACGGAAATAAATCTTTTTCAAAATGCTCATTGTGCTAGTACCACGGTACCACGGCTTGACTAATTCACCCTTTCCCCAGAGATCCTTAGATATTCCATCTTAAAATGCAAAACAGACCTTTATCTGGATTCTCTATACAATTCTACTTCATTTGTTTTTTTGAGACATACAGCAATTCAATCTAGTAACTTCTAACTAATTCTAACTTCTTAGGACAAAATTGGTCCAAGCAACAGAAAGTGAGGATCCACTTCTGAATGGCCAGGAGCCAAAGTAATTTTTCAAAGAATCAAGAGCCTGAACAACCAGAGTGTGCCACCAGGTGTGACAGAAACCGAAAAGAAAGGTTGGTGCATCAGTGTTTGGTACTGCTTCCTAGGTTTTCTCTTAGGCAACACAGGAAAAATGTATTGTTTATATATTATATATTTTATAAATATTATGATATATATATACAACATAAGATACATGTTTTGTTTAAAATGAACTTACCTTCTCTCGCAATTCGTCAACACTACTGCTTTCCAATACAACCTCCTGGAAGGGATCCAACTTCATCTCTGAAGGCTTCCACCGTCTTGACAAAACTGCAAGTTGTGACATGGACTTCATCTTCTCTACCCCTAAGAATATGCAAGATTAGGCCATCATTCTATTTCCTCTGAAGGTTCATAATTCGACTTTTCCCTTAGTGCCTGACTAAACAAAAAAATTTACTTCAAGTGTTACTCTTAAAAAGTGGGCACAAGAAAAAGCCCAATTATCCCAAGGAGTTTTTGAGAATCAAATATTTACTCTTCTCTCCAGTCTCAGAAGATAATTCCTCTCTTCTTCAAACTATTGTTCAACCAGTACTCCTAATTCCACTCCCTCCTGACTCCTGTTGAACGCTGCATTACCAGTTACTCTCTTCTCTGGATCTCCAATCATCATTTCCCTATTGGCTACTACCCCTATCTAAAATCATAATCAAATCGACTTCACTCTATCCTCTTTTTTCACTCAAGCTATTATTAATTCTTCTCTTTCCATTTAATCCCCAATTTAGTGATTCTTCAAAATTGTCACTTTTACATTATGTCACTTTTCAAGCATCAACTCAATTGTCACTTTTCTCTCTGGTGTACACAAGAACAACTTCTACTGATTCAGTCCCTTAGTACCTATTATTTTAGAATGACAGGTTTGCAGTTCTGTTTCTTCCACAGATTGTGTGTACCTGGAGGGCAATAAGTGGTTCTTACTCATTTTTGTAGCACAAGGGATTAGCAGTGTCTGGCAATTTACAGATCAATAAATATATCTTGGATTTAATCACATGACATTTCTTACTCAACTATCTTGATGTGAAAATATACTGAAATAATACTGATGCAGGCACCCACCATCTACTACCATTTTCAGATGAATCCATCTCTGCTAATATACTTAATCCTTACAAGGGCGACTTCTTTGTCATTTATGATCTCTTCCCGACTTACCCAGGCACAGTGATTATTCCCTAAGACTCCAGATACTCAAAGAAATCACAATCTGGAGCACTTGCCTACACACCATAGTAGATGGTATCCTAGTTGTTCCTTACCTCCCAACTTAACTTGTCAATCAGAATTTCAACCATTTAAATTTATGGTTGAATTAGACCTGAAGCAGCCTGAAATACATGAGGTGTTGGTATTATTGAGCCCTCTAAAAACTAGTATAATCTTGTAACAAAATATCCAGAATTGACATTTTACTTTCTATAGAAGAAAAGGAAAATTAAAATTTTCCTAAGCAACAGCAAAAAAAGAATATAGAACTAGCTGTTTACCTTGATGTGATCTTCTAAAAGCCAACTTTCCTCCCAGAGCCTCCCTCCAAAAACCAATACTTTCGATGTACCAATGTTGATAATGAAAACCGGGAGGTGCGACAAACAGGTCTGCTACTTGGACCTCCTCAAGGTCACTGTTATGGGTTGAACTGTGCCCCCCACAAAAAGACATGTTGAAATCCTAATCCCTAGTACCTCCGAATGTGACCTTATTTGGAAATAGGGTCTTTACAGTGATACCCAAGGTAAAATAAGGTCTTCAGGGTGGGCCCTAATCCAATAGACTAGTGGTTTATGAAAAAGGGGAAAACAATACAGACAGACAAGCCCACAGAAAGAACACCATATGAAGATGAAGGCAGAGACTGGGGTGATGCATCTACAAGCCAAGGTTGCCAATGATGGCCCAAAACCACAGAAGCTAGGAGAGAGTATGGAACAGATTCTCCCCCACAGCACTCAGAAGGAACCAACCCTGTTGACAGCCTGATCTCAGACTGTGAGACAATACACTTCTATTCTTTAAGCCACCTGGCTTAGGACACGAATAGTCATTGTTCTTGAGTCTCTGATAAATTATCGGTACCATGTCCTCAATACAAAATAAGCCATAATAATAAAAAAGAAACTAAAGAACATGGCTAAAAAAATAATAGCAGAGTTTTCTTAAAATGTATTAAAAACCTAACTTTGTAATTTCCTCATAAGGGGGAATTAATATTCTCAACATTCAAAAAAAGAACACTTAAAAGGCAAATGGTAGCATTTGATAGGAGAAAGATAGGAGAAGGCTGAAAGACACCGATTATTCTTTCACAAACAACTTAAGCAGTTACACTAGGACACAGGGGAAGAAAATAAAACTCCCAGGGATAAGACGTAGGTAGGAATCACATCAATCCACAATAAGGATATCGTTATGCTTAATATAGCACAAAACACTATAATGTATATTAGATTCCTCGTAACTCATTATTTGATTAAAAACTATAGGCTTCTATTAGCTCTAGAGTATTTCTAACTGATACTTCCCCCCAAAAATATTGAAAATACCATCAAGAACTTCAAGGAAAACCTCCCAATTGCTGGAAATATTAATATCTTCTTCATAAATATGATAATCCAAAAAGACAGTGCCAGGATTCTTCCATGTTTTTTTCCTCAGACGAAACCTACAAATGTGATAAGACATTTAAAACGACTATACTTTGAAACTCTCAATTTAAAGATTGACACTAAACTGACACCAAAGAAAAATGAACTATGTTCAAATATAAAAGTCAAATAACGAGTTGTTAAAATTTGGGGAAATAAAGAAATGTTCCTAGTAATTCTAATTTAGAATCCTCTATAGGAAATCCAAACAAAATTTTAATACTCTTGTTTAGTCCTTGTAAACTAATCTGTCGTACTAAAATTCTGAATAGTACGGGAAATTTTAATTCTCTCAGTTTTAGAAAATCATACCAGTTCATTTCAACTGACCACATAGTCTTTCTTCAAATCACTGATGACATTAATTTTACTTTACCTGTCAATACTGAGCTCTAAACCACATTGCTCCCTGAGCTGAGGAATTAATTCCTCTTTTGACTGCCGTACAGTCATTCCTTTAGCAAACACAGCATCTAGCAGAAACTTGCATGGCTAGAAATATAAACACAAACAATCAGAGCGTGAATTACACATTAATACATTAATATTAACACATTAAAATAAAAATTACCAAAACATTTTATTTGCAATTAAGGGCCTGAATTTTGGACTCTATCTCCCTTTTTTGAAACCTCAACTCCACTATTTATGAGCTCAGCTATCTTCAGCAAGTTTACTTAAAATCTCTGTCTCAGTTCTGTAAATTGGGAACAGTACCTTCCTCACTGAGTCATTGTAAAGGTTAAATAGGATAACACATTTGTATTTTCCTTCTTATAATAGTTACAATTTTGAAAGCAAAAAGAACCACTTTTATGGACTAAAATGAGGGAAATGTATACTAATTCTCCAAATACATTAACCAATTCTCAAAAGAGACACAGTTTCCACAGACTCAGATGAAATATGTAAGTTAAAATGACTGTAATGGGTCACATTAAGAGAAGTAACAGGTGCCAGCTAAAATATCTTGTATGAATAAAGGCATTTTATGATAAATTTATGGTTTTCACATTTGTTTAGTTGTTCAATAGGATGATATAACATGTTGTAACAGAATGTTGTAATAGTAGGATGCTATAACCTTCTGAAAATATGATCTTTGCCTTATTCTTTTGGGTATTTGTGGTAAGGCTAGTATACCACAGGGACTAAAATATTTTATTATTCCTTAAAAAACACAGCCTGTTTAGATCATTAACCCACACCGTTTACAAGCAGTGACTTTGACCAAGAAATACTTCTCTGTGCCTCACTTTAACTTTCTTCATCTATAGAATGAGAATAAGAAATAGTGCTTGTATCTTAGTTAATTGATGAGGATTAAATGAATTAATATTTGTAAGCACCTAAAGCACACAGTAGACACTATATAAATGCTTGTTACATACTAAAATGACTTTCAACTGCTATTCACCTGTAGCATTATACGATTGTTTCCAGAAAGCAAGCACAAAGAAAAAAAATTTTTTCCTTTTAAAAGCAGGAAAATTTTGTCTCATTTCAGCATTTGCAGCAACACTTTAGAGCACAGGGATGACAAACAGTGGCCTGAGGGCCAAGTTCACTGTTGCCTACTTTTGTAAATAAAATGTTGAGACATAGCCACCTCGTTGGTTTATTATCGTCTATGGCTCCTTGTGCTAAAATAGCAGAAGTGAGTAACTGCAGCAGAGGCAGTATGGCCTGCTAAACTACAAGGCCCAGAAAAAATTTGCTGACCTTTGCTTCAGAGAAATAAAATGAGTATGAATAAAATCTCTACACTGTATGTTTTCAGTAACTGTAAAAAGTAACCTTATATTGTTCTTAAATGTGTTACTTACCTCTTGTTCATTGACCAAAAGCTGGTACACTTTAACTCTGTATTCTCCTTTTTTAAGTGCTCTCCCCAGTCTAATTGTAATCTATAAGTTAAAAACATTTTTTTAGACATGCTGCCTCAACAGAATAAATAACCCATTCTCATCCCATTTTTAAACTTTCCAAAATTCTCCAGATTATAGGCTCTCTGAGAAAAGACATATCTTTTACCTCTGAATCCCCAGCACCTAGAATAGTAACTGACACAGTTAACATTTCACAAATGTTTGTTAGATGAGTGAAGAAAAATAACAACAAAAAACCCCCCAAATTACCATTAATCATTAAAAAAAAAAATCCTTCCAGTGTATCTACTTCACCTTACTTGGAAGTAGTAAAAGCTGTTCTCGAATCTATCATTTAAAATTGACTGTAACTACTCAAAGATTATTTTAATCAACCTTATTGTCATCAGAAAATGATGAAAGTGTCTCATTCAGCCGGACGCTCTCAAACTCCTGATTGCTGGCATACACTCGAAAGACCTTGAAGTGAGAGGACAAAACTCCAACAAAGGGCTCTAAATGTTGTTTGAAAGCTGCCAGAGTAATTCTTTTATCAACATGCACCATCAACCCTAAGCATAAAAAAAAACACACAGGAACAAAAATGTGAAAGAAACCTCTGAGTATAAATGAAACAGATCATTTACTTTTTACTATACTGTATGCAGGAAAAAGTATTCCTTTTCAGTTAGACTTTAGCTAATATACCACACTGAATGGACAAAAAACATGGACACAGAGTTTCTGATAGGTATTATCTGATAGCTTAAAATGTTCTGAGCTATTTAAGTGCTTGTTTGTTTAGGTTGCCAAACTCAAAAACAAGCTTCTAGAAATTCTTTTAAAATATATACACTTCTAGCTCTATACAGTAATAGTGTAAGCACTGGTGGTTCCAATCCCACCTCTTCTGCTTACTTACTATATGGGACACCAGCCTCCGTACCTCCATTTCTTCACTAGAAAAATGGAGATGATAATAGTGCCCACCTGAGTGTTGCAATGTGAATTCAGTGAGGTAATTCATTTATCATGCTTTCAGCACAGTGCCAAATACAGCATGATTGCCTCAACAACTGTTAGTAATATTATTTAATTTTCAGATTTTCACTAGAAAAAAATGTTGTAACTGGCATACTAAGATGTCTGATTTATCAAGTGCTTGGGCTGTAACAGGAACTGTATTTAAATGGATCAGAAACTCTTACCTCTTCCCGGCTTAAATTTAAGCTCTCTTGGTATTGTAATAGGATTATCTTTGATGAGCTTTGTTTTTCTCTAATGCTTATTATTTTAATCTTTTGTCTCTAATTTTATAAGCCACTCATGAGGACACATCTGGAATGCTTCTATTGACTGTGATCTTCATATTGTAGTAGAAAGCAGAAACCGGACTCTCAGTTAATAAGGCAGGGCTGCCTCGCTGCCTCAGGCCACTGGACCTCCCTGGCTCTAAGGTTCCCTCCATGTTAGGTCTGGTTTCTCTGCTAAAGCTACATGGAAGGTAAAGGATGAGACCTTAAAATACTCCTGGTTTACATTCCCATGTCATAGCAACACTTGGGTTGAATTTTTCTCACATGACTTTTTGAATAAATTAATGTTGATTGTTTTCCTGGCTATAAAATATAGGCTCATTAATAGAAAATGTGACAAGTACAAATTAGAAGAAAATATGAAGAGGGTGATGAACTTTATTGACTATCTACCTTTTGAGTTTTGAGACAGTATTTCTCTTAATTTGTTTAAAATGTCACTTTTTAAGCTTTAAGGAGTGCCCCTCTCTCTATATCAATAACCCAGCTTATGGCAAACAAGCTTGTCTATGCTATCTAATGAGGTACTAAATTTCTTAACAGAAGGGTGTAATGCAAAAATTACTTGATTAGAAATGGAAAGCCTATGTCTAGATTTCAGTTTTGTCACTTTACTCTGATAAATGGCTGTAGGCAGGTCATCCAATCTCCCTCAGCCTCAGTTTTCCCATGTGATCATAACATATAACATTGTTGTGACAAATGTAGTAAAAGTCTTTTCTAAAGCATTACTCAAATACAAGCTTTTATTGCCATTTTGGTTTCTTTCCTAACCTCTAGTAGTGTCGTGTCATAGGAAGACAAAAATGTTTGTTGGTTATTGGTATAGCTTAATATGGTGATTACGACCAATTGGTTCTGGAATTTGAGGGCCTAGCCTGAATGAATTCCTGGCTCCTCTTCATATATTAGATTTGTGACTCTGACTTCTCAACTTTTCTGTACTTAAATTACCTTTATTATAAAATGGAGATAACAGTATTTAAATCTCAAAGTTGTGTTCTGGAGTCAATACATGTAAAATGTTTAGCATAGCTTTGGCAAAGAGTGTTAATTTATTGGCTATAATTACTTTGTAGTTTTAGAGATTACCATTGCACCATTTTTCCTATTTACCTCTTTACACTGAAAAGTCTGTCTTCACAGAACAACCTTAAAATATATTTATGATTTTCCTTTTTCTGTCCTTTCTCTTACGTATTTCTTCTTTTATTCTTTTTCCTTTTTTTTTTTTTTTTTTTTTGAGACAGGGTCTTGCTCTGTTGCCCAGGCTGGAGTATAGTGGTACGATCATAGCCCACTGCAGCCTCTCCCCTCTGGGCTCAAGTGATCCTTCCACCTCAGCCTACTAAGTAGCTGGAACTACAGGCTAATTAAATAAATTTTTTTTTTTTTTTGTAGAGACGGGGCCTTACTATGTTGCTCAGGCTGGTCTCTAACTCCTGAGTTCAAGTAGTCCTCTCACAGTCTCCCAAACTGCAGGGACTACAGGTGTGAGGCACTGTAACTGACCGTTACATATTTCTTAAATGGTAACCAAAATTGTACAGAGAAGTTTCAGTGCAAATGCACTACCATCTTTATTTATCTTGGCTTTCTTGTTTATACCCAAGTGCCTACGAACTATAAATAGGTCCTACCAGGACAGTGTTCTCAGAGAATGATCTGCAATTATTCTCTGAAACAACTCTTGAATTAAAACTGCTATCTTAAGGACCATCATTTTAAATACAGTTTGATCACTGCCTGAGTGAACTGCCTATACTGTGCACAGCGCATCATTCTTCAAATATCAAATTCATTGTCTACCTGTTCTTCCTTGCCATTTTATCACTCTGAAGAATGTGTATTATTACTCATCATCCACATGTTTTCCCAGGGACCTACTTCCAGATGACTGAGGAGCTGCAATGAATCAGTCTTAGCACAGACTCAAGAAAAGCCCGGTTGCTAGCTGCTATCCCTACTGCCCTATCTCCAAACCAGTTTTCTACACATGAGAAGGCATTTTCCAGGGTCACATTTTCTTTTCAAACAAGACCTTTTCTATGGCTTCTAAAAGCCCAAATACATAAGTTGTAGTGAATGGTTTCTATTCTTCACCATGTTTACTATTTCAATGAACACTAGTAAATTAGCTTAGTATGAATTTACAAATATGGCCAATATTCTCCATTTAAAAGATTTTATTAACTGTTCTAGGATGGAAATGAGACTTTTCAAACTATAATTCTAAGTATTCCCATTGAATTCTTCCTACGGTTGAGACTATCACCCAGTTAAATTTTCAGCACACCATTCTAAAACAAACCAATTAAAAGAAACTTCCAACCTTTTACTAAAGAGGAACTACTTTTAATTTTTCTAATGTCCTTGATGGGTTGAGTATGGTAAAAAAGCAGAGTAGTTACTACTATTTTTCCTTTACTAAGATGGCAAGGAAAGAACAGTGGTAGCAGCTATGGGGTGGTGGCTTATGATATCTGAGTCTCATCCTAGCAGTGTGAGCGACTAGCTATGTGACTGCACAGGCAAATTACTTAATCTGTTTGACCAATTTTGCCATCAGTGAAAATGGTCTAACAATAACAATTTCACACAGCTGTTAAGAGAACTAATGAAATAATGTAAGCTAGTGAGCCTTATGAGGTAAATGCTCCACAGAAATTTAAAGCATTATTATAATACGATTTTCCTCTATTTTGTTCTGCTAATCCACATTTTCACACTTGAGTTTTTGCAAGATATATGTATGAATGTCATATGATTCCAGTGTTACTTAACCCAACTAGTTAAAAACACAAATTTAAATACTTGTATTATTTCATAATTTCTACTACTTTCTTTTAGCAGATAGAATTTTGAGACTACAAGCATCACAGCACTTAACTTTTAGAGTGGGTGACTGTGCACCTCCTCCCCACGAGATGAAGCATAAGGCTGCATCTCAGTCGTCTCTACTGCTAACAGTTACATAGGGCCTGGCATCTAGTATGGATTTAGAAAATGTTACTTGGACGGGTGGATGACTGGATGGATAAAGAGTGGTACTCTCTTCCAAAGGTCAAAGGAACAATTAGATGCCTTCAATTCTAGTAATGGTCCCACTTAACTAATTATATATACACTTCTGGGCAAGTCATTCATCCTCTATGAGGTTCGGTTTTCTTATCTGTCATATAAGGATACTAATGTTTGCTTTATGAAGTTTGGAGAAGCTTTAAGTGAGAACAAATAAGTATTTTGAAAACTAAAATATAAAAGTATAAGGAGGCAATATTAATATTTTCTTTGTTAGAACTAATGCAAAGTATTTACATTTTCAGCTACTTCTCTTTTATACTCGAAGAAAGATTTTATATCTTAAACCTGGTTGTCTTGCTAATTATTTGGCTGGCCTTAGTCTAAGGTTTTATAAAGGTTCTTTTATTTTAAGTCTCATACGATGCTGTAATGTTTTTGTTGTTACTGCTTATGCCAAATGCCCAAACTCTCAGATCTCTTCCATCTTTCTGAGATTATGCACTGGAATTTCTAGTAACTCCTTGCTTTGGAGTTACTTCAAAGTAACAAAAAAAATTTTTAAGAGTGCTTTTTCTTTCTCTGACTTTCCCAGTTAATTATGGACTTTTTAAGGGTGTATAGCAAGGGAATTGTTGTTTGCATTGGAAATGGAGAGAGGGAAGAGCACGTAGAAATAAAACATTTTCCTGGGCATTGAATATCAAATTTTCTAAAGTGTCTCAGCTTTTAAAAAATATTATTTACTTTTTAATATATTCCCTAATTTTTTACTTAGTAATTATATAATAATTCCTTCCTAATATTGAATACTATTTTTTTTTACTTCTTATCTCAGAGTTCTGATGTAATTACCATCTAATTTATTGCACAGGTCTAAGAACAGTGTTCATTATAACTGCATCGAAAATCAAAGTCAATAATCTTATAATCCAGAAAGTTACAAATGATCTTAGAACTAAGTACCTAACGCTTAACTGAAAATTTAAATAAACTGAGAGAAAAACTGATGCTGTTACAAGGACCGTTTTTCTTTTGAAGTACATACATTTATGTCCTTCCCCAGAACCTTCATCTGCAGCATAGGGTTCAGCTTTGAAATACATGTACTGCATTTCTCCCCTACTCTTGCCACTCTCATCATATTCACTATCAGTTCCAGAGTCTTCCTCAGCTGTATCCCATGTTTCTTTTTTCCCTTCATTTGCTTTAGTTCTTCTACTACTTGTGATACTGTGAGAGTCAAGTCCATTAGCCAAAGGCATCTGAGCATTGTCTGCATTGCACAAAGTATCACTGCTATGACTGGAACTAAGAATATCACTGTCCACTGAACTTGTACTCCTGTCATTATTCACATCTGAGTCTGATCGTTCTTCAGACTGAAAATTTTCTGGATCAGAAGTCTGAATATGCTGTTCAAGTTCTCTATTATCTACTGATGCTGAAGAGTCCCTCTCATTGAGAGGTGATTCGATGTTTTCAAAGTCACTTGTCTCAGTACTTTTGCTGCTGTCCCCATTATCTCCATCCTGCTGTTGCTGCAGTGACAAGCTTTTGAGTTTTTCAGTGCTTTCTTCTAGAATAGCTTCCACAGACTTTAGGCTTCCTACAGGTCCTTTGACTCTTTCACAGTCATCATCCACATTACCAGAATCGCCTCCAGCTTTCTGGTATGCTGTCCTTTTGGAATAAGATCCTGGAGATTGCTCAGGTAGCAAAACAAATAATCTGATTGTATTTGCATGCCGATCCAGGAGTTTCCATAAATGAGACTCTGCAAAGGCCATCTGGTAATCCAAAGTCTCGGAGCTTTCAACAAACACCTACATGGTAAGTCAGTTTTATTATATATTAATTTTAGTGACATGCTCATTCATCATCGTTATATTGCATTAATACAAGACAATACACAGTTATGTTACAAAATGTGTGATGATAAAGTTTCTGAAGGACACTGTATTGTTTTGCAGACTGAATAAAATAAATATTAGGCTCATATGTCTTTGTTACTAGCCAGAAGACTACATTAAGATAGAGGGCATGGACATACACATACACACAAACATCTTGTTTATTGGGTTGTCCAATTTCAGAAAGTTGTATTACATATCCTTCTCTTTAGGAAATTAATACTCTGGTTTTTCTTTAGATTGTATAAATCTTTCACCTTTAGGAAATCCAAGTTTAGCCTGAATTACAGACACAGGAACATGTGTAAAGACACCCTGTGAATATAACACCAAAATCCAGATCATGGAAAAATTTAATGGGCAAATGACCTGGCTTTGTAATAAATAAACTGCAAGGAAGCAAACAAAAAAGACACAGGAAAATTTACAGAAAAAAAATTTTCTAAGACGATCAGAGAAATCTGAACACTGACTAGATATTGGCTGATATTAAGGTCTTTCTTAGGTATGTAACGTAATTGTCATTTTTTTAAAAGTTCTCTTCATTTAGATATATGTTCATATTATCTATAGATGAAATGATGAAATGATCCTGGGGAAGTTTATCAAATAATCTGGGGGAAGTAGGTGGTTAAATTATAGATGAAACAAGAGATGATCACTGTAGAAGCTGAGTGATGGGGATGTGTGGGGGGTCACTCTATTTTCCCTATTTTCTCTACTTTTGTTTATGTTTGAAATTTTCCATAATACATCTTTTTTTAAAATGAAATTCGTATTTGGCATAAATTTGGCAATTATAAATAGCATGTTGGGTGTTGCATAAAAGGATAACACTATAATTATCCTATTCAGTAAATGTTACAAATTGAAACCAGGACGCTAACCATTTAAGAAAAAAGAAAAGTTAGATCCCTACACCAGTTCTTACCCTAAAGAAGTACTGGAGGGGATTAGAGATTTTAATGTTTTACATATACACACACACATACACATACACATACATCCCCTCCCCCACCACACAAAAGTTTTAGAAGTGTAGGTGAATAAAATTTACATATTATTAATAAAATAATACTATAAAGTTAAATGAGATAAAAGACTTGACTGTACTAAGATGAATGAGACTAGAAAGTGATAAAAACATATATGAAAAATGATAAATGATGAAACACATAATAATAGCAAGACAGAAGAAGAGGACTAACATGAACTTTCTCATTTCCAACAGAGAAAAATGAGTAGGCAAAGGGAATAATGTTGGGTGAACTCAAGATTATAATTTTCTCTATAACAGGTATGCCTCTTACCCTCACCACGAAGCACTGCTTTATGGGACAAGCTCAAGAAAAAACAAAATCCAGGGGACATAATCACTGTGGACAGAAATGGTTATGAAGGCTTCACCAAAGAGGTAGGACTAATCTGGAGACTGAAAACAAAAAACAAAAAAACAAAAAAATACAGGGAGAGGAGGAAGAACACTCCAGGTAGGAGTGCATATGAACAAAAGGCAAAGAAGAGGAGAACCAGTAGGACTGATTCACAGGACAGAAAGGAGGCTGACCTGACCTGACTACAAAGGAAGGTAATTATTGGGTTGAGAATTTTACATTAAGTTCCAGACAGATGTTGAACAGCTGTGGAGGCCAGGCTTATAATGAAAATAGTAATTAAAAAATAAATGACATACCTTGTTACTTCTAAAAAATCCTTCAGCTTTCAGGGTTTTACTGGAGACACTGAGAAGACGCAAATCATTATAGCAGCGTTCGAGCACTATTCTCATTGTTTCAGCAGGTAAATGGATGGCCTATAATGAAAGCAATTTAATAAAAAGTACTCTTTCAAAAATAATTCTGCTTGACTTAAAAATACGGGAAAGCAAGACACTGCTGAGTTCTTCTCAAAAGCAGCAGAGAGAAAAATAATTTTAGTAGAGGTTTTAAAATTTTTGAATAATTGAAGGGAAAAATTAGTTATAGCCATAAATTATGCTGCAAATCAGGAGAACAAAGTACCACTTATAAATATATACTCTGAAACTATTTGAAAGGTAAGGATTTTCCCCTAGAAACTCGATTACTCTCAAACTTGCAAGTAAATGAGTGATATGATTCCAAAGAAACTGCATAACTGACTTTTTGACTGCTGATATCAAAACGTTGAACTTCTTGGCTTTTGACAGGCCCTTCTGTAGTCTGTGAATAGTTGTTAATACTTTTATCAAAGCAATAAGCAATTTTCCTTTGTGTAAAATGAGAAGATTAGTAGGTAAAATTTTAAGTTATTCTGAAAGTCCACATCTTTAATTTTTGGAGTCATTTTATAAATTTTACATGAAAGCAGCAGACAAAAATACTTTACATTTAAAAGAACACAATTTATTTTCAATACAACAAAGGTCATCAGTTATATATACCTAATTCTTAAGCAGGCTGGTTAAAAATGCTGTATTTGTTCACATGATGTTTTGTGACTGCCTTTATTCTCTATAGACACATTTTTCTCAATAAGATTATAAACTTCTTGGGGAAGAAACTATTGTATCTCTTTCTTTTGTATTATGTGTGAGTGCTCATTAAACTAAATTTTTTTACATTTGGCATTCATATTTTAAAAATGTAATATACAGTATATTATCACAACATAGTATGCATTTACAAGCAATTTCATCACAAAATTTCACAAAATGATTTGTTTCCTGGTTACTACTTTAGCAAAATTGTTAGAAGTCATATATAGAAGTCAAAATACAGACTTTTTTTTAAACATAATAACCACCAACTCTTACATGATACCTTACTTTTTTTTCCACAGAGTATTTATTTATTTTTCATTAATGTTCACTACAACTCTGTTAAACAGGTATTTATAACCCCAGATAATGAGATGAAAGACAAGACTACTATAAGATGAATGACTGAAAACTGGACTCGACTTGTAATTATGGAACAACTTCCACTACACCAGGGGATATTAACCTATGGTTCGAGAACCTTGCAAAATTTGCCTGTTTGTATGCTCAAGGTTCTGCCGAGTATAGGACCCTTGAAAGGATGATAATCATTTGTCTGGTGTGGACTAATCCTTTTGCCCTCCAAAATTTGAATGTTTTCATTGTTATATTTTTCCAGCTCAAAATATCTGAATGAGCCTATTTTCTTTATCACTAGCTCATATAATGGTGCCAGTATTCAATTCATCACCTTCCCTGTCAAGTCTACACCCTCACCTTCCTCCTCTATTTCTATTAAATGTATCTCTACTTTTCTGGTTACCTAAGTTTGAAACCCCTGGCTCAGGTCATTGGTGCATCTGCTTTACCCCAACATTTAACAATTACAAGTCCTACAGATTCTATCTCTCTCGGACTCTATGCCTTCTCTCATTTCCAGTCATACACCTGCACTTGAATTATTTCAACAGTTTCTTCCTCTCCAATCCTGACTCCCCTCAAGGCATGTGGAACACTAATCTATTGTCACCAGACACTAAATGCAGCATTGCCGTGCTTAAAAACAACGAAAACAAAAACTCAACTTCTTATTGCCTACACCAAAAAGGAACCCAAACTTTCGTGTTTACTGTTTAAAGCTCTTCATGAAATAAACTGTATTTATATTTCCAATCCCATATTTTATGATAATCCAGCCAACACATATAAGTTGTTATATGTACTTGCCTCACACTTTCTTACCTCTACACTTTACTCAATCTGTTTCTTTTAACTATAGTTATCTCCTAACTACAAATATTAGCTCCTAGAGGTAGAGCATGTATCTTATTCATAACTATCACACAGTGTCTTGTACACAGCAGGCACTCAAAAATGTATTTACAGACCTCTTTTAAAACTTACCTTTGAAATCAGTTGTTTGAACTCTGTAACTGTCTGATTTAAGTAAGCACGAACAGTTATAGGAGCAGCTACAGATTCTGCCTTTAGATCAACAACATGAACTTTCACCATCACTTCTGTCACATTTGAAGACATAAACACATAATTGGAGGTTATTTTTTAATGTATTTCACATGAGTAATACATTCTTAACGTGTTTCTAATAGATGAAAAATCCAAACTTCCAAGTACAGATGAAAACAACAACAATGAATAAATATAAATCACCAGATACTGCAAAACAAATACTAAAGGCAACATAGCACTCCTGCTTGCTTTTGAACAAACCCCTTATTAAGCCACTCAAGACCTTGTTCATCATCAAAGATTTCCTATCCTCAAAATAATATTTTCTATATCCCAAGGAAAATTCCACACAAAAACTGTTCTGATTATGCCTTTGTTTTCTCACTTAAATCCTTTATATTGAAATTTAATCCCAAATTCTTCTCTTCTGTTTTCAGGAGGTTATGTTTATAACTAAACTCTTAATCACTTGAAAAATAAATGATCTTCAAACACTGTATTTCATACATAGTTATTCTGTATCTGTTTTAACCTGTTTTATGTTAAACCTCAGTTTTTTTCCTACGTTGTTAATCTAAATTTGACAAAATATTCCGCTAAGATCTTGATTATTAATGAATAAAGACTACTTTATAAGTCTTACAATCCACACTAGCATTTAGAGTTCTCTTTCAAATAAGAGGTATTACTGCTGACTCATGTTATATCTTAATCATTCTTTTTCCTGTCTAGCAAAAAGAAAAAAAAAAAAAAAAGCAACGAAATGTCCTTATGGGACTCTATAGATAGGGTAGAGTCTTAGAAGTTGAAGTAGGCATCATAAAGTTTTCAGAAATAAAATTTTCCCACTTAAGAGAGGTAGACTCCTTGAAAGAATACTATATCTAACCTACTCTGTAAAGAGAGGCCTTCATTTAAAAAGGAGATATACAGGATCCACAGATGAATATTATTGTAAAAGGGCAGAATAAGGTTTTGTAAGTTCAACTTTTAGGAAAAAAACACAGAAAACCTAAGTCTGAATTCTGACTAACCACTAATGCAAAGGAGTTAGGGTCAAGACACAACAGTAAGGATTTTGTAAAATTATATAAACATTTTGCTTTTCTTCTATTTGTTACAATTTATATATGGTAATTATAGAAAACTCTGGACATGAACAGACCATGTAACTGTCTACAGGGAAACTGTCTCTGGGAAAACTAGGGGCATGATATTCTGGTTTTCCTAAACAGTCTCAAAGGAAAAACAAACAAACAAACAAAAAACTCAATGTGCTGAGTGAATGTGATAGATTTAATGAAGAAAGAAAAGCTGAAGTCCCTGGGACCTGTAGAAATAGAAAGGATGAAGAAAAATTTTAAATGCTGACAATGATGGGATAATGATTCCACCCTTCCAAAGAAATCCTGAAAAACAGCCTCGACTTCTAAGATTTTATGGGAATATACTTTTTTTTAGACCAAGGTCTTCTCTATAAAGAGAAAGAAAGAGAAAGAGAGATCTTCCTAAGACAGCAATTGATAACTTTAGGGATTGACAGCATCCAGAATGATTCTGTACTGCACACTGGAGAAGAAAAAACCCACTGAAGACCATAAGCTAGAAGTTTTGCTGTTTTTTTGTTGTTTTTAAAATTATGCATACAACTCTTTGCAAGTAATCTAGAACTTAATTCCAAGCTGTTGCTGAGTACTTCTCAACCTGTCAAAATTATTCTACATTTTAAGACCATATGAAAATTATGTTCATTTCAACAATAAAAAAAAAAAAACTTTCTCATGAACATTTTAAGTACAGTAGAACTAAAAATAGTGTAAAATTGCTCACCTCCAGGTTTATAAGACTGGAAAACTTGATCAGGCTTCCTCGTCTCCAACAGCAGATCAAACATATATGTTGACTTGACGCCACCTAGTAGAAGCCCCATTGGTGTATCTTCTTCTCCTTCATATGACCGTTCTAGATAATCATGAAACTCATCATATTTAACAAGGCGACAGCAATCCAGGGGTATTACCTCTTCTAAATCCATCATCTAAAAGAAAGTAATCCCCCAGAAAGAAAAAATATATATACATATATAAATACACAGTGTTTTAGTCTGTTGGGTAATAACACTACAATAGGCCCTAACAAAATCCACACATTTATGATTTGCATCAAAGACATCAAAGTTACAGGCACAACTTAAATGTTATTTTTAAATAATTATGTTTCATTATCCCTCAAATCATATAAAGCATGTATTAAATACATTTTTTATTTTTTAAAAAGTAAACTTAATAAACTTTAGATGTAGAAACAAAATCAATGTATTATAACTATTGTTCGTAATCAACTAAGCTGGAAACACAGAGGAAAACAACCGAACAGCCAACTAGAATATGCATCTTTTGTTTTCTTAATCTAATCTGGAGTAGAATTGATAATTTGTGTATCTAGTAACAATCTAAGTACAGGAAGACAGCATGTCTCATAAAGCCATCACAAAGGGTATGGCTTCTGTCTCTCAGGTGCCACCTCATTCCTCTCCAGAGATCCCCTTTCAATATTAGCCTCCAGAATACTTACAGCTCATGGTATAGGAATTTCTATCATAAAATTTCCTTCTAGCTTATGTCACTAATAGATGACATACCCTGGTTGCAACAACTCTCTTGATAGGAAATAAGCCTCCTAGAGAAACACAGTAGAATTGCTTAAAAGTATTCAATGTTCATTTAAGGTTGTGATTACGATTTTCAAGAAGGACTTGTAAGGCTCAGTGTATCCCCATTGATCTCTACTCCTCCCCAACTCCCATCCACAACAATGAAGCTCTATTTCTGGCATATAAGATTGACTTCTCTCTTCTGTTTCTTTTTATTTGCAAACTTTCACACTTCCTACTTTCAAGACTAATGCTTGCAGTCCACCATTATATTTAAAGAATTTTTACCAAAATGAGGCAAATCCAGAGCCACCCATCCATCTTAATGTTTGTTCATTCATTTATCCATTCAACATACCCAACCATTTTTGACTTTTCTATATACCAGGGAAGAATACTAAAAATAAAATTGTGAGCAAAACCAGAATGGTTTTTGCACTTGTATGTGCTTATAGTCTAGTGAGTGACAGTAATATTAATTAAAATAGTCAAACAATTAAATGTAAAATTTCAATACTGATAAGTGCTATGCAGGACCAGATGTATAATATAAATGATTCTCAAACTTGACTATGTCTAAGAATCACCTGATGTATGTGTTAAAATGCCTTTTCCCAGGCTCCAACAGAGAAATTCTGATTCATCTGCAGCAATTAGCATTTTTAATAAGAATGTGACTCTGGTGCAGATTGTGCTGGATCACACTTTGAGAAACAATGTCAGCTATCTTGTGTGTTATTTTTAGTTATTTTATTGGTTCCATTATAACTACACACAAAATGATGTAGTATGCAATTTTTTTCTCTAGGTAATGATGGTTTAATTTCAGTCATTCTGTTAATGCTTATATGGAAAGGGGAAAACTTTAATTTGTTAAGTATCATAAATGACATTTAGAACGATCTGGTGAAACAGCGTGACCCCATTTGCCTTTCAAACCTCATTAATAACTTTCCACTACTCTTAGAGAACAAAATGCAAACTTCTATTTCACAAAATCTCTAATTTCATTTTATGGTACTCTGTGCTCACTTAAAACAATCTAAACATACGGCTCCTTTCTTCAGTTTCTTAAATGTGCCAAGCATCTCCTCACCTCAGCACTTTTGCACATGCTGTTCACTCTACTTAGAATATTCTTCCTTGAGCATGGGCCAGTGACAGAGTGGGTAATGCATCTAACTATGGACCAGTATATTCCTCCTCAACTTTTTGCATCGCTGCCTCCCTTTCTCATGGTTAAAGTCTCAAAATAAATTTTCTCAATTTACTACTAATGTATTTACAGCATCTAAATAATAAAATAATTGCAAATTGTGATGTTTACATATGTTTTGTCTGTTCTTTCCAATGCATTGTAAACTCCATGAAGGCAGTGACCACGTCTTGTTCACTTTCCTATCTCTAACACCTCATGTTGTCTTATTCACTCTAATATCTCTAATGTTTCATACAGTAAACACTCAAGAAATGTACGTTAAATGAACAGAAAGAACAAATAAACATTCTGTTTCTAATTTTAATTCTGGGATCTAGAAAGTTTAAATGGCTTTCAGAGAGAGAAAATTTTCAAAATCAACTGACTATGCTCCAAAGGAGAGCTAAGAGATACTCAGTAAGAGATAAATTAACTGGTTACCAAGGTTACTGCCAGTGTTTATATAACCATTATCCATAATAAAAAATTGGGAAATTATGTTAATACTGTTGTATTAGTAAGTAAATGCCAATGATGCAGTTAAACATACCTTATAAGCCATTTCTACTGCTTCCTTTAATGTCTTATCCTTATGAACCTCCAATTTATTTTCCATCATTACTTGTTTTGTAGGATGCAAACAGAATAATTTTATCTAGAAAATGTAAAATATCATCAACTCTGCAGTTCAAGAGTCAAAGTTCAATTCTTCTGTAGACAGCATTTTTTCCTAATTGTCAAAATACTCTAATTTTTTAAAAGAACATAATTGAGATCATTCTTTCTTCTATCCTTTCTCACTTAGTACTTGACACTGATTATGTCTCACACCATACAAAAATTCAAAAACATTAATTTTAACAACTGTATGTTTCCTTAAAAGCATGTATGTTTATGTAATCATTCCCCTACTGATATACATTTGGGTTTCCAATTTTTCCCTAATTTGGAAAATGCTATAATGAATATCCCTGTAATCAAAGTATTACAGTAATTATGATTATTAGATAATAATTCCATAAGAGAAATTACATTTTAAAATATGATTTTGCTTAAGGCTCTTGATAACTACTACTCAATTTCTATCCAATTTTTACTGATTTATTTTCTTTTAGTAGGATAAGAGAATGTGTCTACCTCAACTGTGGCTTCACCAGCACTGAGCACCGCCACTACGTGTTTCTGGGTTTTTACACGTCAAATCAAATCAAATCAAATTTTACCTTTATAGTATAGTTGGTTATACTGTTCAATGATCATGATAGCATAACTGTCTACAGAATCAACCCAATGAGTCAGTCATTAGAATTGCAGTTAACCAAGCTTAAAGATAGCACTTTCAATTAAAAATAAAATGATGGAATTCAACCTTGCATGTATTGCGCTCAATTTCTCGTTGTCTCTTTTCTTGTTCTTCCAACTCTCTCTCTTTCTGCACCAAGTTTTTAATATGTTCTGGGTATTCATCCACTTCTAGAAATTCTATTAGTAATAAAAACAGGATAAAACAGTGTCACTGAAACTGAGCTCCCTTTATTCATCCTGCTTCACTATGCTCTCATGGTATATACTTCTACTACAGCACTCATGGAGATATATCTCCATTATATCCCTCTCTCAACTTGGAATACAAGCTTTGTCCAGAAAAGGGTTAAGAGATAGTTAACAGGGACACATGGTTAGGTCTCAAATCCTAAAGAGCCATGTATTTATTCAAAATGGCTCTTGGCTCCAGAACAACTCCAATACGTGGATTAATATTTTAGAATGAAAAAGCTCTGCAACTTGAAAATAGAATAATTTCTGACTTCAAATCATGCCATCCCATCAAACTGTGTGACCTTGGGCAAGTTTACTTCTCCAACGTAGGTCTCTTCAGCTTATCAATATCATCTACCCCATAAAGTTACTACCTGAGATACAATAAAACTTAATAAATGCTGCTGCTGTCGCTGCTACCAAATACTAGCTATTTGTTTACTATTATCTTTCCCGTGTTCTCAAAGCAGTGTTTAGCTGCCTCCTGACCAAAGAATGCAGAGTCATAAAACTGACACCTTCATCTACTGGATTTCTCCCTGTCTATATGGTCAAGATTCATTTGAATACAAAAAGTGATGATTATTTGTGATATAGTTTGGACATCTGTCCTTGCCCAAATCTCTTGCTGAACTGTAATCTCCAATACTGGAGGTGGGGCCTGGTGGGAGATGTCTGGGTCATGAGGGTGGATCCCTCATGGCTTGGTGCTGTCTTTGCGATACTGAGTTCTCATGAGTTCTAGTCATTTAAAAGTGTGTGGCACCCCTCCCCCACAACCGGAACTTGCTTGCTCCTGCTTTTGCCATGTGAAATGCCTGCTCCTGTATTGCCGTCTGACATGACTGAAAGCTCCCTGAGGCTTCATCAGAAGCTGAGCAGATGCTAGCATCATGCTTCCTGCAAAGCCTGCAGAACTGTGAGACAATTAAACTTCTTTTCTTTATAAATTACTCAGTTTTGGGTATTTCTTTATAGCAATGTGAAGACAACCTGATATAATTTGTGAGGCTACTTTTAAACAATTAGTTAAAAGAAAGAATTATATGCAAAAAATGATTATTATAATCATTTTTACAAAAGTTTTTCTTAATAATCACAACTTCATATGTAACTCAAAGACAATATGAAATGATGACACCATTTGATGAAGCCAATGATTATTTGGCATGAAAAAGGGAAAATAATTTTTATCAAAAATAGCATGTGTCTGTAAAAGGTAAAAGCTGTTGCTTCTAGGAAAGAACTGTAATTTTAAAAATATTCCATATCATATAATACAGCGCCCTCTGGTGCTTTATAACAAAACTAGAGTTGGGGGAGTAAAGGAAGGCTGAGTTACTGCGTTATTGGAAGGCTGGGTCCACATGAGGGACATGAATTATAATACTCTCTACTTCCAGATAGCTATGACCTGGGACAGCTTACTCTTTGGGATAGTTTCTTTATAATACAGTACAAATGATTGCTTCTGCTCTTAAATCTCTGTTCTGAAATGACTTATATAATTTCCAATTATTTTTTTCATTAATTCCATAGTAAATTATTGAACGTTACTATATGACACATCCTGAAATATACTTTATGTGAAAAGATGACTAAGTCCTAAGCCTTGTACCAACTGAATTCACCATCTAATGAGGGTTTACAAAAATGTGAATAAAAACATAATGCTTGAAACAGATTTACTAACAGCAACGGTAGTTTCTAAACAAAGGAAATAGACTGAAATCAAATATTGTGATTACTCTTTTTAATTATGAAAAGACTATGAGCAAACATATCACCTGTATATGTATCTGTACATGCCCCCTATACATTTGTAATACAGCCTGCGTCAAAATTAGCAAGAAAAAACAAACACTGCAATATTTTAAGAGCAATAATTCTAAACGTTATGATCCCTATATCAGACTGCACATAATATAATCTTACTACTAATAAACATTCAATTTATTTAATGTAGTTTTGTCTCTTCATATACTAAAAAATAATTCAACAACATTTTTTTAAGGTCCTTACCAGTTGGTATTATTTTATAACAGTCTTTGTAAATAATTCTTCCAGGCATAAAACAACTTAATTATCTTATCATTTAAAAGTAGTTATCTGGGTTTGCATACTTACAAAAGACATTAGTTTATAACACAAATTAAAATCAAATAACTACAGGTAAACATACTTGCATTTCTGGCTGGATCCTTTAGTCTATAGATCAGCATATATGCATTTGTGGAACTAGCAGAAACATAAAAAAGATTAATAGGGATAAAAAGTAGATTATAAAGATTCCACTTCTAAGCACGAAGTACTTACTTTAAATCGTGATTTTTTTAAAAAACAATTAGAAAATCATGCCACTGTTCACAGACACATTCAGATTTAAAACATTCCAGATAAGAGGAAAATCACATTTAGAGAAGATTCCGTATCTCTTCTTGGTAATACAGTAAAGTCTTTAACAAAATTGTGTACTGGAATGTCTACATACAACAGTTAAGTCAGGGGTCAGCAAGTTTTTTCCAGCAAGGACCAAACAGTAAAAATCACAGGCTTTGCAGGCCATATGGTCTGTGCTGCAACTACTCAACTATGTTATTATAGTGTAAAAGCATTAACACATAATATAGAAACAAATGGCTATGTCAGTGTTCAAACTTCACTTCCAAAATATGGAGGCAGGTTGGATTTGGCTCATGGGTTGTAGTTTGTCAATCTCTTGGTTAGATCTTTGATGATAAAAAACACTGAGAAGCTATAATTAATTCTAACTTCTAAACACTGAAAATTAGGAAATTGCTTACCTTGCGAAAGCACTGGAATAATATCCTCTGCTTCCTGAAGATCCACCATGTGTTTTCTTAATGTCCTCTTGTGTTATCTGAAAATGTGTTACATGACTTTTTTTTTGCAAATTCTATAACACTATCACATTAATGTCAATATGTAACTCAATCTTTAACCTCAGAGTTAAATGATATGAAAGACCTTCACGATTGCTCACACAGCTACCAATTCACAAAATTTAATCATAATCAGTGGCTGCTTACCAGCCAGTCAGTTCTAGCATTCCTGATCACACGTGAAGCACAAGTAGCACCTATGAAGGCTCAGGCCCAGAGGAAAATTGGTAGTCTATCTCTGGAGATATTCAGCAAGCCCCAAACAAAACAAAGCAAAACAAAGAAATAATAAACAAACGCAAGAACTTTACTAAAAGCAAAAATTAGACAGATTTGATATGGGTCTTAAGATGTACCACCAGCCAGATTCACTCATTCTTAATAAAACTCACTGTTGTTTAGAAGCATTCTTACTCCCATCTTTCAGAGTATAATCTTAAAGGACACCTCCTTACCCTGCTGACATGTTGATCATTGAAGCTGTACCACTGCTCATCACTGAATGACTTTATACATGCATAATAATGACCACCAGCAGCACTCCCGGAATGAACCATAACAGAGAAAAGTTCATAGATCAAGGAATTCTAAGGGGAAAAAATAAAAGTAACTCAGAGGAGAAGAAAAACACAATCCTTATTTGTGTATTTCCTATTCTCTGTTAACACGTAGAGAAGTAACATGGTTAGTTGTCCTATATATTATAGGTCAACTTTCCCCTAAGGCAAAACAAAAATGTCAAGTTATAAAATAACTGTATACACCACAAGTTACACAAGTTTCATCAGTGCATTCTTTCACATTTTAATTATGCTATAACCTTTGAAACCATATATATCTGTAAATATAAACTTACATATGTAAAAATTAAATAAGTCTAACATTTCAGAAGCAGATGCTAATTACAATGCTGTTCTAAAATGCACAGTCGATAAAAAAATTCCCAAGTAACATACTGTTTCTTATTCAAATTTTATTTCCTTTACAAAAGAGCTGAGGAATATAATTATTTGGAATATCTTCTAATGCATTTATGCATTATCTGTGATATCATGATCTACTGATTTATCTCTCTCTTATATTAAGAATGAATCCTGAATTATACTATATCTACAATAAATTAAAATTGTTTCTTTAGCTTCCTGTGCTGCAAACAATTCTTTAAAGTTTGGAGCTAAAGATTATTTTAGGCAAACTTAAGTATTTGTGGAAGAAAATCAAGAAAAGAGGCAACTTGTTTTAAAAAATGAGGTCATTTATAATGACTTGTTTTTATATTTAAGACAATCTTTTCTTTCAGAAGCCCACGCACTTCACAACTCCTAAGACAGTTTGAGATACTGGAGACTTTGCAGACCAGTAACTCTATTACAAAAAAAGAACAGGTAGGAAGACAGAAACAGAGAATAAGGAGGTTAAAAAGGCAGTCTGACATCAGAAGACTACCAGTTTATGATGGACAAGCTTTATTTTATTTACTTTTCTACAAATACTAGGGTTTCTCTTCTTTATTCTTTGCCTAAAAAGCATTTTAGAGCCTTCTATAATTTTTAAGAAATTCTAATTTATCTTAAAATAACTTTAAACTGACCACAATATATTGTTAATTAGTGAAATTTCTAGAACAAATTTTGAAAATGTCTGAAAACTTGTTTATGTGGTTCAGATTTTATTCCTACAACTAAAATTAATCACAGTGGTGATAGGGAGGAAGTTTCAGAATTTATTTGCAATCCAAAACGTGCTTAAAGCATTGAACACCTTATGAAATGTGGTAACTCCATGTTATTAAATTAAAATGCTTTGAATGTAGTAAATACACTAGACAAAATTTTGATATCACTGAATGATATGAACAGTATCTTATGATAAGCAGTCTCCCCACTTAGAAAAAAAATAAACACAGAAAAAGCCTGCCAACCAACAGCTATACATTTTTTAAGTTTCATCACAATGATCAAAGCCAACATAATTATCTTCCTGGAAAATTCTAATAGTAGCAACTTCTAGACGACAGTAATGGTGATATATTCAGAAGGCTGAAACACCTTCCAAATTAGAATTGTATATATCTATTTTAAAGCAAAAGATAATACAGTCATTATAGAGTAAGGGTTCTCAAATGTAATAGTTTTAGTTTCAAATCAAATACACTGCTAAAAAGTAGTAAGGAAAGTAAAGTACCTTTATCCAAATCTAGCATGATAATGTGTAAATAAAATTACCCAAAAACATGTCCTAACATTTTCTTCTCTTTTACTACTATTTAACAAAGTAATACATTACTCTTAATAAAAAGAGGATACATCTTCAAACACAGTACTAGCAAACAGAATTACAAATTTCTAAATTTGGGTAGAACAGAAAGCATCTAGTCCAAATTCCTCCAAAATGTAGCAACTGAAAGGCACACAGATTAAATGATTTGCCCAAAGTGATACAGTTTATTAATGGCAAAGTAAGAACTAAAATCTAGATCATCTGGCTCACTAATGCAAGGGTCAAAGAGTGAATATTTTAGGCTTTCTAGGCCATACGGTTTCTGTCGCAACTACTCAACTCTATCATTATAGTACTAAACCAGACATACACAATATGTAAACAACCAGAGTGACTGTGTTCTGATAAATCTTTATTCACAAAAACTGGTAACACTTAGCAACAGACCTGGAAGCTCAACACCAAACAATAAATACCCAACCTGCCCAATAAACCAAAAACCAAAACAACAACAAAATACAAAAACTCCCATGTTTAGGCATATCATGTTCAAACTGAACAAAACCAAAGACAAAAAATCTTTAGGGGAGGCAGAGGGGAAAAACACCTTACCTATAGAGGAACAAGGATAAGAATTATAGCACACTGTCATTATAAACCATGCAAGCAAGAAGAGTGTAATGAAATATTTTGTGTTGAAAGAAAAATACCACCAACCTAGAATTCTATAGCCAGAGAAATAATCCTTTAAAAGTGAAGAAGAGAAACTAGAAATAAATAGCAAAAGGAAAACTGGAAAATTCACAAATATGTGTAAGTTGTTTTAAACAACACACTCTTGAACAACCAATGGGTCAAAGAAGAAACCACAAAGGAAATTAGAAAATATCTTGAGACAAATGAAAACAAAAACATAACATACCAAAACTTATGGAATGAAACAAAAGAGGAAAGTTTATAGATGTAAATGCCTACATTAAAAAAAAAAAAGAAGAAGAAGAAGAAGACATCTCAAATCAACAACTTAACTTTATACCACAAGGAACCAGAAATAGAAGAACAAACTAAGCTGGGGGGGGGAATGTAAAAAAAAAAGAAAGACGAAAAAACTAGACTCAGAGATAGCAGAAGGAAGGAAATAAAGATTAGAGCAGAAATATAGAATAGAAAAAAAATGACATTAAGAGCTGGCTTTTTGAAAAGATCGACAAAGTTAACAAACCCTTAGCTAGGCTAAGAAAGAGACAAGACTTAAATAACAAAAATCAGAAATGAAAGAGGAGACATTATACTGAAGCCACAAAAATAAAAAGGATCATAAGAGACTACTATGAACAATTATACACCAACAAATTGGATACCCTAGAAGAAATGGATAAATTTCTACAAACATAACAGCTTACGAAGGCTGACTCAAGAAGATATAAAAAATCCGAACACATCTATAACTAGTAAGGAGACTGAATCAGTAATCAAAAACCTCCCAACAAAGAAAACCCCAGGACCAGGTTGCTTTGCTAGAAAATTTTATCAAACATTTAAAGAATTAACATGAATCCTTCTCAAACTTTCTGAAAAAGTAAAAAGGAGAAAAACTTCCAAACTGATTCTATTAGGTCAGCATGACTTTGATACCAAAATTAGACAAAGATACTAAAAACTATAGAACATATCTCTTTGATGAACATTCATGCATAAATCCTTAAAAAGACACTAGCAAGCCAAATTCAATAATACATTAAAGGACTATACATCATGACTAAGTGATCAATGTAATACACTACACTAACAGAATTAAAAACAAAACCACACGATCACTTCAATTGATAAAGAAAAAGTATCTGACAAAATTAAACATTCTTTCATGATAAAAACACTCAACAAACTAGGAATAGAAGGAAATTACCTCAACATTATGAAAGTCTTATATGAAAACCCCACAGCTACCATCATATTAAATGGTGAAAAACTGAAAACTTTCCCTCTAAGATCAGGAACAAAGCAAAGATGCCCATTCATACCACTTCTATTCAACACAGTACTGAAGTCCTAGCCAGAGCAATCAGGCAGGAAGAAATAAAAGATATCCAAATAGGAAAGAAAGGAGAAAAATTATTTCTGTTCACAGATGACAGTCTTGTATGTAGAAAATAAAGATTCTGCATAAAAAAAAAAAAAAAAAAAAAAAAAAAAAACCCTAACAAGTAAATTCAGCAAAAAATGCAGGATACAAAATCAACACACACACAAATCTGTTGCATTTCTAAATACTAACAATTTATTGTTACACTAACACTAACAATCCAAAAAGAAAATTAAGAAAACAATTCCATTTACAATAGTATCAAAGACAATAAAACTCTTAGGAATAAACTTAACCAAGGAGGCAGAAGACTCATACACTGAAAAACCATAAAACATCAAGGAGGCCGGGCGTGGTGGCTCACGCCTGTAATCCCAGCACTTTGGGACGCCGAGGTGGGTAGATCATGAGTTCAGATCAAGACCATTGTGGCTAACACAGTGAAATCCCATCTCTACTAAAAATACAAAAAATTAGCCGGGCGTGGTGGCCGGCGCCTGTAGTCCCAGCTACTCAGGAGGGTAAGGCAGGAGAATGGCGTGAACTTGGGAGGTAGAACTTGCAGTGAGCCAAGATCACACCACTGCACTCCAGACTGGGCACAGAGCAAGACTCCATCTCAAAAAAAAAAAAAAAAAAAAAAAAAAAAAAAATCAAAGAAAGAAGTTAAAGACACAAATAAATGGAAAGACATCCCGTGTTCATGAGCTGGAAGACTTAATACTGTTAAAATGTCCACACTATACGAAGTGATCTATAGGTTCAATGCAATCCTTATCAATATTGAAAATAGGAAAACAACAGAAAAAGAGAACAAAACCAAAAGATGGTCCTTTGGAAGAAAAAAACCCCAATACAATTGGTAAATCTCTAATTAGGCTAACCAAGATTAAAAAGAAGACACAAATTGCCAATATCCGAAATGAAGGAAGGTTCATCCCTGCATTAAAAGGACATTAAAGGACAATTAAAAGTACAATAAAGGAATACTTTGTACAACTCTATGCCTCCAAGTTTGATAACGCAGATAAAATGGACCAACTTCTTAAAAATCATAAACCACCAAAACTCACAAAGGAGAAACAGGTAACCTGAAAAGCCCTATATCTATTACAGAAATTGAATCAATAATTAATCACTTTCTAAAAAAGAAAGCACCAGGTCCAGATAATTTCCCTGGTGAATTCTACCAAATATTTAAGAAACAATACCAAGTCTCCACAATATCTTCCAAAAATAAAGGCAGAGGGAACATTCCCTAACTTATTACATGAGCCCAACATTACCAAAAGCAGATAAAGACAATATGAGAAAGGAAAACTACAGATCAATGCATCTCATGAACACAGATGCAAAAATTCTCTGCAAAATATTAGTAAATCAAATCAACAATGTATAAAAAGAAATACACACCATGACAAAGCAGGATTCATTCCACGTATGCAAAGATAGCTCAACATTTGAAAATCAATCTATGTAACTCAGGCTGAAGAAGAAAAATTACATACATGATCATATCAACTGACATAGAAAAAAAATCTGGAAAAATCCAATACCCATTCATGATAAAAGTTTTCAACAAAGTAGGAAAAGAATATAAAAAACTGAAAGTCAACATCACACTCAATGGTAAGCAACCGAAAGCTTTCCTCTGAAGACTGGGAACAAGGCAAGGATGTTCTCCCTCACCATGCTATTCAACACTGCATTGGAAGTCCCACCCAGTGCAGTGAGACAAGAAAAAGGCATGCAGATGGGAAAGGAAGAATACTGTCTTTATTTGCAGATGAAATTATAGTGTATGTAAAAACACAGGCGAGGGCCCAGGTTTGGCTTTTGAGCCATAGTTTGCCAACTCTTGCTAAAATGCCATGTTTCTATACTAAGTTATAATATACTTATTACACAGCAATCCCCACTCAACTGTCTGCCCTGAATGAAACAGATAATTTTAAAAGGTAAAGGGTGGTGGTGATAATTAGAAGAATGGCCTTGGTCTAAAAACAGACTTTATGAAAGTAAAACTCTATTTTGAAATATTGTCTTAAAAATCCCTATATTTAATGACTCTGTAATACTTGGGTTAGTCATCAGTCTTCACATTAGTGGTTTATTAGTCAAACCATGCTCAGGACATTTTATCTATAATCTTTCCCTCAATAAAACAGAATACATGTGGGAAAAAATGGTCTAAAAAAACCCTTAAAGTTATTGACACAGAGGCAAGATCCTATCCCAGAGATTATGCAATTCTGTGGTTTTCAAATGATAATCCATGGAACTATACCATTTTTCAAAGTGTCTTGAGGACTCTTACAGGACAGGGGAGAAAGACTGGGGGCTTTGGCATTTCCCTACTCAGAAAGATCAGATTATTAATTGTCTCATAAAGTGTTCCATGGCCAGACTTTTAAAAATCAATGACTAATCCAACATTTTACTTTTCTATATAAGAAAACTCAGACAAAATTTATCGATACTTGCTGCAACCTTAAAGGCAGAGGTAGTAATAGAATCTTGGTTTCTTGACTACTAGGCATCCTTTCTACACCATCCAGCTTGCTTAGACAGTTACAGTATGGTCTCCCAAAAATTAATGTTCCTACCTGTAAGCAGTTTCTCTTGAAGTTTAATTATAGTCATATATATATATATATATATATATATATGCACAAAAAAACTGAGAAGTTTTAACTTTCAGAAATTAAGTTTCTTTTAAAGAGAACTTTATCAGTAACAACAGCTATAGAATTATATAGCAAGTCAGAGATTATCCTCACTTTCAACTAAAAAATGAAAACTATAAAAGGTACCTTTTCAAGTCCAGATTTTGAGATCTTTTCGGTTCCACTATTGGTTTCAAGGCAGATTCCTTCATCAACACCATCATCATTGGAGAAATCGTTGCTCATCTGATCGCTGTGACAACTACCTTCATTTTCTGCTCCACTGTCAGTGCAACTTTCAGTCTGAGGAGATTTCTTAATAAGACATAATTATCTTACTTATAAACCAAATACAGAGAAAATATGCTCAACAAAACTTTGTACCTATATACTGCTAATATTTTCACACAATTTAACATATTATTAGCAAAAATATTTTAAGTATATTTATTTTCTCTTAAAAAGTGAGACCTTAAGTAAAATTAAACAAGCAAAAGTGTATTTTAAAAGCATTTCTATCACGTCCTTAAAATTCTAATACAACAAATTAGTGAATCAGAATTCTATTAAACCTCATTTATGTTTACTGTTACAATGTAATGGTTGAAATTATCATTTCTTTTAGCAAAATCCACAAAATCAGAAAAGCTGAGCTCCAAAATGAGCTTCTGGTGTTCTCAAATCATGAAAGAATATCATTTATTTTCTTGAACAAAAAGTTCAACTCAGTTTATCAGTGCGTTAGGTATTATAGATAATTAGAAAGAGAAACAAGACATTGCATTTATCCTTAAGAACTTTACCATCTTTTTACAGGAAGCAGAAATATAATGGTTATAGCACATTATGCTTTTCTATTTTATGGTTTTTAAACCACATTCACACAAATTTAATTTGAAGAATTCTCTTTGTTAGAAATCCCCAAATAATTCTTTCCCCTCTTCACACTTTATATACATCCCTAAAAATGTTTTTATTTAAATAATTTGAGAATTTTCTAAGATGCAGGCTTTTGAAATATGTAAGGCATTGCATAGAAGTTCTTGAGTGAAACCAAGCAATACACAATAAGCACAAACTTTTTGCCAGGAACTCTGTTGTAGGTACTACATCTAATATATAGTCTTCATCTCTCAAGAAGGTTAGGTTCAAGGAAAAATGGAGGTGAAATCCAGCTATAGAATTAAGTCTAGAGAGATATAATTCCTGAAACTCCTTAAGCTGAGCCAAAACATTTCTTGTCCCAAGAACTAAACCTAGAATTCTCTAGAAAGTTTGTACTAAGCTTCGTATATAGGTTTTCTTTCTTTGGAAAAAATTTTCCTTTATGAGAAATATATTAGGCATATTCAGAAGACCAATCTACTACTGATCTCTACTTGAGTAGAAATCCTACAAAGATTATTTCTCCTCTGAAAGTCTGGCACACTTTGGGTAGATTTCCTAGCTTAAGCACAAGTGTCTGAGACATTATTTTAAATTAAACTTTTCAAAATGTTATCGGTCATAGTTACCATTCAATTAATAGCTACTTCATCTAAGGCACCTGGAAATGAGGCTCAAAAGGTTTTATGAATTATCCAAGGTCAAGTGGCTAGCAAGTAGCAGGATAAGAATCTGAATCCACATCTAGCTAGGCCTAAAACATGTGCTCTTCTATACCAAACTGCCTCACAGTACTTAATAGTACTAAATAAAACTTGGTGAATGTTTAAAATTAGTTTTGAACTCCTGGGAAAAGGCATTTTTTATAACTATAGTAATCAGTTTCAGTTAAAAACAAAAACAAAAACAGAAACGCTTCAGGGTAATTCTGAGAATAATAAAGATTTATCACATTGAAATAATTAGCCTAAGTGATTATAAATATTCCACATAATAAAATCAGAAGAGTTTCCAAAATAATAGAGTGGAATATTGTAAGTCTTTCACTGAATAAGGGTAGAGGAACCAGAGAATTCTGGGAGGCCAAAGTGTGGGAAAAAATTGATAAGCATTACATCATATGTCACTCAAAATCCTATGCTTAAATTATTTAAACAGTTTCAAATTAAAAAAAGTAAAAAGGAAAACAGACAAAACAGTAAGTAAATACAAAAGAGCAAGTAAGTACAAGAAATTAAGCCCATGCTATTCAGTTGGTTCATTCATTCCATCACAGGCATTGTCTGCATTTATTATGGATCAGAAACATGAATATGGCTTACCTTCAGGCTGGTTTCAATAACGACGAAATTATAAAACATAAGATTATCACTCAACTTCAAGAAATAATTCCAAAGCTGAGTTCCTTATTGTGTTTTCAAAGAGTATCATAAGTTACTCTGATCAAACAAGAATATTTAAAATATAATTTATGCAGTAAGGAAAAGCTTATACAAAGGCAAGTCATTTATTGAATTCCGCATTAGAAAATAAGAAAAAGTTTCCATCAAGAAGACAGTCTAAATGACATCAGTGTTATTACCTCAAACAGCTCTTTCAAATACATGACTGACTAATGTGGATTAATGAAAAATACTTTAACAAATATTTACCTCATCTTCAACATCAATAAATGTACTCATATCTAGTTCCTCGGGAAATGTCATTCGATCATTCAGTTTAATCCTATGCATGGTTGTATAATCAAAATCAAATCTTTTCAGCTGTAAGGTCAGCAGATAAGGAAAATGCAAAAACCGAAGGCCCTAAAAAACAAAAAACAAAAAGGGGGAGACCCTACAGAATACGGAATATTATCTCAGATTTCTAAGTATTAATCTGTACATGGCATTTACCTTCCGTGCATCACACTTTTTCTTACAACGTTCACAAAAATATTGATTTGGGCCATCCAAAATCTCTGGCTGAATAAATGCATGCAATGCTTCTTCCTAGTTAGAAAAAAATGTTTTATAATTACTTAAAATATTATATTAATGACAAAATCCTGACTAAAAAAGACTGCAATTACTAAAACAGTTATAAGTAGAATGGTTAGAAATTTAGGAACTCAAAATGTACCCAGGAAAATTATCAACAGTAAAATAGTATTATCACTATAAAAATTACCAAAAAAAATTATTTCATTCTACACAAGATTTGTCTTTCTTAGTATTGCAGTATCATAGTCACTTCAACCTGATTTTCATTGACTTTACATTGCAGTGTTCGGCTAAATAATCTCTAAAAAAATCCTCAGTCCTTAGATAAAAAGTAATTCCACACTTCTAAGAAAAGCAGTTGCATGCATCATTTCAATCTTCTTATAAAAGGAAGCATTTAAAACTGTACAGTAAATATCAATGCTCTCTAAAGAATTCACACTTTTCATACACTTAAAAATCATGTAAGCATCGTTAATTGCCATAGTTAGGATCAGTCAGTAATCTGCCACAGAACTAGTTATAAAGATTGAAAAACACTGCGCAACCTTCTCAGTGTGTGTGAGATATTGCTCCATTTGGAAAAGTATAATGAGGCTCCTGGATTGTTAATTTGGTAGAACCATGTGGTTCTCTTCTCCATACAGCATTACAACAGAAGTAAGAAACTTCATATAAATATTGTTAAAGAATCAGTGGCATAAAGTTAATTTTTATTTTAATAATTGGTTTTTCACAATTAAAAACTAGTTAATGTAGCATATGATTGGATGCATAATCTCAAATTTCATCTGATGTGTTCTCTCTTTTCTCCACACATGGGCTAAGCAGAACTACTGAAAATATTACACATAAACTAAAAGAAATGGAATCATTAAGACAAAGTATCTTCAAATATTTTCCTTTTGATATAGGACAAGCTGTTCCTCAAAAGATAAAGGAGCTTAATGGTGGTAGTTGCAAAATAGCTGGCAAAGCTTAGAAAACTACTGTCCACATATTGTTTGATAGAGTTCACTGTGGAACAAGATAAAAATAAGAAAAGACATAGATATTCCAAGGTGTCTAAACCCATCTGATCCCCTATTTTGTTCTCAGAACACAAGGAAACAAGTGGGGAAGAAACCAAACAGCTGGGTTTTTTTCCACATGACCATGCATTTTATTGGTGGTCAAAGGACACATTTAGAAAATGTTTTTTTTGTTGTTGTTGTTTGTTTCTCTCAGGCATATTTTAGGGGAAAAAAAGCAAGTTCTATAAAAACACAACAGAAAAACAAGCTTTAAAAGAAATTACATCTATAGCTTAACACAGACTGATACTAAATGTCAGGCTTTCCAAATAGTGGTAATTCGAACTGGTAAAAACTCAATATTCAAAAAGGGATGGGGGGAGAGGGAGAGTGAGACAATTATGTAACTCAAATTCTACTTTGGTGTGTGTATATTGGTCTCTGGCTTATAGTTAATACCTAGAGATCTTTTTAAAAAATTTAAAACTTGGAAAAAAAGTTTGAAGAACAGAGAACTGTCAAATACTTTACTCATATTCATCAACTTTTAAACATTTTTGCCAACTTTGCTTTTATCTCGCCCAACCCAACATTATTATCTTTGTTTTAGCCATTTGAGAGTAGGTTTACACCTTATGCTTTGCCTCTTAACTTCGATATACCTTTTTAAGAATAAAGATATTCTTAAACAGTAATCAAACTCTGGAAATTTTAATACTGATAAAGTACTTTCATCATCCATATTCCAATTCTGTCAATTACCTTAATAATGTATTTCTCTCCACCTAGTACACAGTCTATCCCAAGGCCACAGATTTTGTTTGGTCTTTTGAGATTCCTTTAATCTGGAGGTGTTCCAGAGTTTGCCTTTCTTTCATAATACTGATATTTTTTGTAGAACAGAGGCCACTTATTGTATAAAATGTTCTGCAATTTGGGTTTGTCTGATGTTCTTCATTATTAGATTTATTTTATACATTCCTTGCTAGGCTACTATGATATTAGCAAAGATGTGCCCTTCTAAGGGTAGCACAGTCACAGGCCATGATGTACCTAACTTTCTCTTCAGCGATATTAGCTTTAATTATCTGGTCAAGGTATCGTCCAGTCTCTCTACTATACAGTTATTATTTTTACCCTCGTGGCTAATAAGCAATCTGTAAGGAGACACTCGGAGACCATGTAAAAATCCTGAGCCTTACCAAATCTTCCACCCTTGATTTTAACATCCACTTAGATTCCTGCCAAAACCAAATTTTAATGTTTGTTTTCTGAACCAACTTGAAAATCTTTTTAATAGGCTATTTAAACCCACTGATATTTCATATGACTGACAAGCTTGGTTCTATCTCAGTCACTACTGTGTAATTACTGTGTGTATTAGGTAATATTTATTGTGTTCCTTTGCTGTTTCTTAAATTTTCTTTTGGTATTTAGCAAGGTTTGTAATTTTATTCTACGTTACTTTTGCATTTATAGTTTTGTTAGTGTCCTTGGACCCCTCTTTTTCCCACCCACCCCCACCCTGTTTACTTTCTTAAGCTTTCAGTGTCTGCCAGTTTTAAATGGTCTCCTTTATTTCCCACCCACACAATAGTCTGTGATCTTACTCTGCTTTCCCTTTCACTCTCCCTTCTGAAAAGTGGTATTATTTGTACTTTGTCTAACATGTAACATTTCATACTATTCTGCTACCCATTTTCCCACCCTTGTATTTAGGCCTTAATTTAATACAGTAAGTGCTCACAGTTCTTTTGCTGAAGCTGCCCCAGTAATCTGTTGATTGGGTTGAGCTCATCCTCTAATGAACTCCTCAATGGCTCATGGATATAACATCCAATGAGTTCTTGAATATTCAAACTTGTCTTTTTATAGCTGTCATAATTAAGAAAAACTTGCCTGGCTATCAAACCCCTGGCTAGTACTTTCTTGAATTTCTGGAAATTGCTACTCTGTTGGCAGGATTTGCATGTTGTTCTTCTGAAATTTGATACCAGCCCAATTCGTCTTTTTTTTCAGATGAGGTCTTGCTATATCACCCAGGCTGGAGTGCAGTGGTGTGCTGGCTCACTGCAGCTTTGAACTCCCTGGCTCAAGCAATTCTCTTACCTCAGCCTCCTGAATGGTTAGGGCCACAGGCACATGCCACCACAACTGGTCACTGTTTTTTTTTGTAGATACGTCGTCTCAACATGTTGTCCAAACTGGTCTCAAACTCCTGGGTTCAAGTGATCCTCCTGCCTCAGCCTCTCAAAGTGCTGGAATTACAGGGAGCCACTGCGACTGGCCTTAATTCATCTTTAATAGTTTACTAAAATACACCTCAGAGTTTATCATTCCAGGTCCTTCAAAAGGTAGACTTAACATTTCCCTTATTCCCAGAAAGTTTCTCTGAATTATAGTTTATCTATTAGTTCTGTTGCACTGTTTTATTTTTCTTCTTCACAGACTCCAATTATGTTGGACATCCTTTGCTGGTCTTCTCTTTCAGTATTTTTTTTCTGAGATCCTGTTTACTTTTACAAAAATTTCATTTCCATTCAGTGTCATTCATTAGATTTTCATTCTTTCTATTTTCTCTTGAGCATTTTGCAATTGATTCTTCACATCTAAGATATTTTTGTCTTTTTCTTCTGTTTCTTTCCTGAATTTGATGAACTCCCACTTCATTTCTTCCAGCATTGTTTTTGTTTTTTAAATCTATTTCCTTGCCTAAGTTTTTGGATACCAGGTTCTGTTTTGCTCATTTGAGAGTATTTAATTCAGTCAGAGTACCATGTTGATAATTCCAGAGTGACAACAGTTTCATATTCTAGATCTTACTGCTCCCCATATATCATGCAAAATGTAATTCTGCACATCTATTTATTTAATTTGAGACAGGATCTCACCACATTGCCCAGGCTGGTCTCAAAAACTCCTGGGCTCAGACAATCCTCCGCCTTGACCTCCCAATGTGCTAGGATTACAGGCATGAGCCACCACGCCCAGCCTGCACATTCTTTTACACTATAATTTTCAGAATTCAGGATAGAACATAAAGAATTCTTACATCCTTAGTTCTCCAACCAAAAAAAAAATATGAGTTATCCCAATTTTAGAGTTAATGCAGATAATCTAGGCACAGTGCAATCGAAAGGTATATGCAAGGAATGGTATTGCCTACAAATCCTTTTTTAATCACTTATATGTATATATGAATTATTCATCAATTAAAATCTATTTAATTTTGAATAGAGAAATGAGTGTTAAAACACCACACTTCAATTTTTATACGAAAAAAAAGAAAGTAGATCCACCACTGAGAATTATTTCCTGATTTTGATGTACTAAGCAATTTTGGTGCTACTGATATACAGGAACATGATGTTTGCCTTAAAAATATATTCAACTGTCTTTCCCAGAATATATACTTTAATATTACTATTTTTTAACTAGGAAAAGGGCTATATACTTTTACCTAAACTGTCTTTTTTTTCATTGAAACTTTTGAGACAATTTTAAATTCATGTGCAATCGTAAGAAATAATATAAAGAGACTTCTTGTACACTTCTCCCAGTTTACTGGAAACATTTTGTAAAACTGTAGCATATCATAACCATGATACTGATATTCATACACCTATCTAATTCAGATTTTCCCAGCTTTAGTGCACTCATTTGCCTGTGTATATGTGTCTATCAAGTTCCATACAATTCTATCACCTGTAGAGGTTCATGTATCCAATGCCTGTCAAGAGACTGAACAGTTCCTATGCAAGGGTAACTTGTAGCCACAACCACCTGCTTCTCCTCTCCCTGCTCCCACCAAATCCATAAGACCTGGTAATGGTTAATCTGTCCCATAGTTCTAAACTGTTGTCATATCAAAATCATAAAGTATATAATAACCTTTTGGGACTGGCTTTTTTTCACTCAGAATAATTCCCTGGATATTCTTTCAAGTTTTTTGTGTTTATTAATAGTTTGTTTCTTTTTATTTCTGAGTACTATTTCATGGTTTGTATGAACCACAGTTTGTCAAACCATTCACTTACTGAAGAAGATATGGGCTGATTCCAGTTTTGAATATTAAAAACAAAGATGGAATAAATATTTGTGCACAGGTTTTCATGTAAACATAAATTTCAATTTTTCTGGGATAAATGACCAAGAGTTCAACTGCTAGAGTTTATGGTAATTGCATGTGTCATTTTATAACAAACTACCCATAACATTTCACATTCCCACCAGCAGTGTATGAGTGATACAGTTTCTCCACATAGTCACCAGTTTTCCATGCTATCATTATTTGTAGCCATCTGGCAGGTAAAGAATAACATATTCATTATGGTTTGAATTTGCATTTCACTAATAGCCAGCAATGTTGAGTATCTTTTCTGTACTTGATATTTGTATATCCTCTTTGATGAAATGTTATGTCTTTTGTCAATTGTCTAGATGAATTTTTCTAAACTGATGTTTTGAGAGTACTTTATATATTCTAGATACGAGTCCTTTGTCAGACAGACAGCTTGCAAATGTCTACAGCTTCTCTTTATCATATGGGGTTTCAGAGAGTAAATATTTTTAATTTCAATGTTTGATAATTGTCCCGTTTGCAGACTGTATTTTTGATAGAAAATCTAAAAACTCTTTGCTTAGCCCAGATCTGGAAGATTTTCTCCTATGTTTTTTCTAAAAGTTACATTAGTCTTACATTTTACATTTATAACCCATTTTGAGTTAATTTTTGTATAAAGTTATTTAAGTCAACGTTCATTTTTTGATATGGATGTCCAGTTGTTCCATCACCATTTGTTGGAAACACCATTTTTCCTCCATTGACTTGCCTTTGTGTCTCAGTCAATAATCAGTTAGGCATATTTGTGTGGATCTATTTCTGGGTTTTCTATTCTATTCCACTGATCTATTTGTCTACCCCTCTGCCAGTATCACATAGTCTTGATTACAAGAACCATATAATCCATCTTTTTGGCTAAGTAGTATTCCATTCCAAATCATGTAGACTGGTAACTTCATTTTTAGTTTTGAAAACTCTTAGCTATTCTAGTTTCTTAGGCTTCCATATACATTTTGGAATAAGCTTGTACATGTCCTCAAAAAATCTTGCTGGACTTTGACAGGAACTGCATTAAGACTATGTAATTATCTTTACTATGTTGAATCTTCCAATTAATAAGTACAGTATGTTTCTCCATTTACTTAAATATTCTTTTCAATGTTTTTTTTGACACATAATATTGTAAATATTTATGAAGTACATGTGATACTTGATACATGCATAGAAGCAAGTCAAGGTATTTGGGATATCCATCACCTTGAACATTTACCATTTCTTTGTATTGCGAACATTTAAAATCTTCTAGCTATTTTGAAATACACGATATGTCACCCTATTCTGCTGTCAAACACTAGAACTTACTGCTTCTAACTGCATGTTTGCACCTATTAACCAACCTCTCTTCATCCCCCATCTCTCTCAAACACACTGTTCCCAGCCTCTGGTAAACATCACTCTACTCTCCACCTTCATGAGATCAGCTTTATTTTTAGTTCCCACATGTAAATGAGAACATGTAATATCTGTCTTTCTGGTCCTAGCTTATTTAACAAGATCTTTCCAAAGTTTCGTAGTTTTGAACACATAGGTTCAGTACATTTTTTGTTGGATTTCCATCTTTTTTCTTTTTGCAAAATTAGAAATGGTATTGTACTTTAAACTTCACTTTCTACATGTTTATTGTTAGTATCTTGAAATACAATGTATTTTTTATGTTTATTTTTATCCTGCTACCTTGCTAAACTCACGTATTGGTTCAGGGTTTTCTTTTTCTTTTTCTTTTTTTTTTTTTTGGTAGAAGCCTTGGGATTTTCTACATAGATAATCATGTCACCTAAAAATACAGACAATTTTATTTCTTCCTTTAGTAGTGTTTTTCTTTTCCTTTTTTTTTTTTTTTTTTTTTTTGACAGAGTCTCACTCTGTCTAGTAGTGCTTTTCATTTCCTCTTCTTACCTTACTGTGTTGGCTAGGACTTCTAGGACTGTGCTGAAAAGGAGTGATAGGAGCAGACATCCTTGCCTAGACAAGCTTGCCATTCCCTAGGAAGAAAGCAGTCTCTCACCATGAAGTATGATGTTAGCTATAGATATTTTAGATATGTTTTTTAATCAAGTTGAGGAAATTTTCCTCTATTCCTAGTAATCTGAGTTATTATAAGTGAATTTTGAATTTTATTAAGCGCCTTTTCTAAATCGATATGATCATATGAATTTTCTTTTTTTGCCTGTTAATATGGAAGATTACACTCATTGATTTTTAAAATATTGACTAGTCTTGAATCCTGGAAATCAACCCCACTTAGTCACAATGTATAACTCTTTTTATAAATTGCTTAATTCCATTTCCTAATATTTTGGAAAGAACTTTCCCAACTATACATATGAGGGACACTGATTTTTTTAAAGAACTATCTTGGTTTAATATCAGGTAAGAATAGTATCACACGACTATGGGTTTCCTCCTCTTTTTTCTTTTTTTTGAAAAGAAATTGTATAGACCTGGTGTTCACTGTTCTTCGAATGTTGATACAAGTATCCAGTGAAACATTCCAGACACTGAGATTTCCTTTTCAAGAAGTTTTAAATTGAAAATGTAATTACCTTAACAGTTACAGGGCTATTCAAATTATCTAATTCCTATTGAGTTCTTTTCAAAGAATTGGTTTGTTTTATCTAAGTTGTCAAATTTACGTGTGCAGAGTTGTTTGTTGTGATCCCTTTGGTATCTGCAAGATCTATAGTTATATCCTTTTCACTCCTGATACTGGAAATTTTTGTTTTCCCTTTTTCTCTGTCAGTCTTGCTATTTGTCAATTTTATTGTCTTTTCAAAGAGCCAGCCCTTTGTTTTGTTGACTTCCTCTACTGTTTTCCCATTTTCAATGTTACCCGATTTCTCTGCTTTTCTTCATTATGTCCTTCCTTCTGCTTGCTTTGGGTTTCTTTTGCTCTTCTTTTTTCAGGTTAGGTGGAAGCTGAGATTACTGATTTGGCCCTTTTCCTGTCTTTTAGTATAAGCATTTAATACTGTAAGTTTCCCTCTCGGTATTGCTTTAGTTGTGCTTCAAAAAAATTTGGTTATGTTTTAATTTTCATTAAGTTCAAAATATTTTTAAAATTTCCCTTGAGACTTCCTCTTTGGCCCATGGATCATTCAGAAGCGTTATTTTCCAAGTGTTTCGTGATTTTCCTGTCCGCTAACCTGATTCCACTGTTGTTGAAAAAAATTGCACATTCCATGATTTTAAATTTTTTGAGGTCTTATAGTACAGAGTATATGGTCTATCCTTGTATATATTTAATGGACACTTGAAAAGGATGTGTATTCTGCTGCTGTTGGGTGAAGCACTTTAGCAATGTACATTAGATCTGTTGGTTGATGGTGTTGCTGAGTTCTACATCTTTGCTATTTCTGTCTAGTTGTTCTACCTATCAGTTAGTAAGACAGGGAGGCATACTGAAGTCTGCAACTGTAATTGTAGATTTGTCTTTCTCCTTTTAGTTTTGACAGTTTTTCCTTCATGTATTTTGGCAGCTGTGTTATTTTCTGCATACACATTTAGGATTGTTGTCTTCTTGGTTGTTTGACACTTTTATTACAATATAATACCCCTCTCTGTCTCTGGTAATTTTCTTTGTTCTAAAGTCTTCTTTATCTGACACTAACATGGCCATTCCTGATTTCTTCTGGCTTACTTTGTTTGGGGTTTGCTCAGCTTCTCAGATCTGTAAGTTTATGCCTTTTGCTACATTTGGAACATGTTCATCCATTATTTCTTTGTACCTGTCTTCTTTTTCCTTTTTAATCTCCTTCCAGGACTTTAATGACACAAGTGTTATACCTTTTGCTCTCCTCCCAGTATTCCACGACACAGTGTTAAATCTTTTGTCCCATAAGTCCTTGAGGGTATATATTTTTTTCAGTCTATCCTCTCTCTGCTGTTTAGATTGGGTAATATCTATCATTCTATCTTCAAGTTCACAGATTCGATCTACTGTCTCTTTCATTCAGCTGTTCAGCCTATCCACTGGGTTTTTAATTTTGCTTATTGCAGTTTTCAGTCTCAAAATTTCATTTCTTTATATCTCTAATTGATTCTCTACAATTTTCTACGTTCCCATTGTTTTCAGTGTGCTTAGGATTGCTCACTGAAGTGTTTCTATGATGGCTGCTTTAAAATACTTATCAAATAATCCTAACATCTTTGTCACTTCAGTGTTCATGCCTACTGGTTTTCTTTTTTAACTCAAACTGAGATTTGTGATTTTTTAATTGAAACCTGGACATTTGAGGTGTTATGAGATTCTGGACCATATTTAAACCTTCTAGTTTAAATGCTTCCTTTGACACTGTACCATCTGGGGAAAGGGCTCTGCCATATTAGTGCTAGATGGCATTAGAAGTCCAGGTTTCCCACTTAGCCTATGTGGACATCTGAATGGAGGAAGTTCCTTGTTAGTGCTGGGTAGGGAAAGGAATTCTGGCTGTTCAGTAGGCCTCTGCTGATACAACCTTGGCTGTAAGGGGCAGGAGTATCTCAGTACTACACCCCAACACTGACAAAAACAGGAGGGGCTCGTCTCCTTACCCCTGGGAGGTGGTGAAGGAACAGAGAATCTAGGCTCCCCATTCAGCACTGGCAGGCACAAGTTGATGTAAGGCCATCTTTTTCTGTGGTGTTTGGTTAGAGCACAGCAGTTATGGTCTAAAAGTTTTCTGGCTTGCTAGGCTGTCTTTTTCCTGGTCCTTCAGTTAAAAAGAACAGGGTTTTTCAGTCTGTGCCCATTGTTTCCAGGCTGCCAGCTTCTTCAGTTCCAAGTCTCGGATATATTAGGCAAAAAGAAAACCCATGGAACTCACCACTATGCTATTCCTTGGGTGCTGAGGTCCCTAGTGTGTATGCCTTCTCTCCACCTTTCAGTCTTCTTAAGTTTTTTTTTATATATAATGCTCAAGGTTTTCAGCTGTTTTAGTGGGAGGAATAGGGATTGCCTCATCTTCCTGAAAGCAGAAGTCCCCACTTTTTAAACTTGTTCCCACTATGTGCAACCATACACATTCCTGGAAAAATGAGGGGAGAGTCTGTGGAAGAGATTTTTCTTTATCTGATGCTTACATATTTGGACAAATCTGGACCACTCCTTCACCCAAATGAGTTCTGTGGCTGAGTCAGCCATGTAAGAATGTCCAAACCACCTGTTATGTCAGGGTAGGACTTATAATATAAACTTGTGTAAACAGTTGAAATGCTTTTGATTTCATAAATACTTACTAATTTAACAATTTTCCATTCAAAACTTTAAAACAATCATTAAACTATGTTTACTTAGGGAACAAGTCTTTTATATAATCTTATTTCTCCAAAGGCACTATATGAAATTAATCAGCTAAACCCTGATCAAACTTTTGAACACATTTTTTGTCATAATAAACAGGTATTTAAATGTATGTAATGAGTAACAGAATAAAAGTATCCTAAAAGAAAATGTCCTAGAACAGTGTCTGCCATAGAGTAGGTACTAAATAAATGTTGTATGACAAAATATACCAATAAAAAGACAAGTGTCTAAAATTTTCCTGTTAAATAAAAAAGCACTTCCCTAGATAATGTCAAACATGAGGCTACATCGTTTTCCTTTAATTTATAAATTATGCTTTCATAATTAACAAACAAAAAGTTAATATATCTAATTTCTATGTATTACTAGAATGTACTTAGAACTATCTCCTTATTTAATACATTCTCACATGGGGTTGGCAATAATCACAAAGTTACTTTGATCTAGTCAGTGAACATAGAAGGTTCTAACTGTCTAATAAGTCATTAAGAACAAAATTATTTAAGGATTACTACAAGTAATTCTTCAGCTGATATTTTCAGGATTAATAAAAAATATGTAAAACAAAAGAAAATTGTAACACATATTTTAGTATTCTCACTCCCTCTCAACATCCCAAGGACACAAATATAAACAAAGTAGTGATATTCTTAAATCACCTTAATCTAATGTAGAGCTTCCCATATTATGTTCCTCAGAATCCTAATGTCTCTTGAGATATTAACAGATGTCCCACAGAGAAAGAAAATGCTAGGTTAAACACATTTAAACATACTTCTCAACTACAGGAATCACTGGGGCATTTACAATATAATATGCACTGTGGTATTTCCAAAGAGGATTATTGTTATAGTTTCCCAAATCTGTTTAATCAAGGACACTTTCCCCAAAATATTTACTAAATCCTTTTACAGACTAGTATTCAACAGAACTCAATCTGAGATATACAGAATGGCAGAATAGCCTTTCGATATTGATTCCCTACTTGGGTGAGTAAAATGAAGATCAGAAATCTAACAAATATCAGTTATAATAACTAAAAATCTATTGAATAAAGAAAATATTATAAAAAAGGCTTTTTTTGGCCTCCCTACTTTACCAGAGCTTATTTTTAAAACGGCAGAAGTCTCCCAGCACTCATTATAAATATAATCTGTTATCATACTAAAAAAGTCCCATAAAAATTGATTGTGGATATTATAATAAATTAGATGAGTGCTAATTTCAGTCCTATTTTAATCCTCCCTATTATTTGCAAGTTAATTTATCTGACCATAAAGATAAAACAACTCCAGAAATTGGACATTTTAGATGAAGGTTTAAAAAAGAAAATCCCTGGCTGGGTGTGGTAGCTCACGCCTGAAATCCCAGCACTTTGAGAGGCTGAGACGGGAGGATTGCTAGAGACCAGGAGTTTGAGATCAGCCTGGTCAACACAGCAAGACTCCATCTCTAAAAAATAAAACAAATATTTAATCAATTTTTAAAAAGAGAGAGAGGAAAAAAAGAAAAACCCTTCAATTTTTAAAAGACCTCACTCTCAATTATCTGAAATTAAACCCATAATATTGTGGCACACTAAATGAAACATACAATAAACAGAATATATAACCATCAATGTGTATGTGTGTGTGCACACGCACGTGCTAATGTATATGTCTACATCTATTTTTTTTTTTTTTTTGAGATGGTGTCTTGCTCAGTCACCCAGGCTGGAGTGCAGTGGCGCAATCTTGGCTCCCTGCAGCGTCTGCCTCCTGGGTTCAAGCAATTCTCCTGTCTCAGCCTCCTGAGTAGCTGGGAATACAGGCATGCACCAACATGCCCGGCTAATTTTTAGTAGAGATGAGGTTTCACCATGTTTGTCAGGCTTGTCTCGAACTCCTGTCCTCAAGTGATCTGCCCGCCTCGGCTATCTAAAGTGCTGGGATTACAGGTGTGAGCCACTGTGCCCAGCCTACATCTATATCTAATATATTAAATAAGGCAAAAATACCAGTCCACTAAAAAAGGTAGAATAATAATTTTAAGAGTCCAGTTAAAATTCAGGCCAATTTTATATAATCTGAATGAATGATTTTTATGATACCTCTTTTAACTAGATTTTTGCAATCCATAATTCCAATTCTTTTTAAAACATATACAGTTCACAAAACACAAAATGGCAAGCAGTGACAATTTTAGATGCTGTATGATGATATTTGTGGACTAAAAAGAGTTAGACTATAGATTTGAATTCAGAAAATAAGGAGAAATCACTTACCTCTAACTAAAGTTCTCCGAAGGTAGTATCCTCCTTAGAACCCCTATCTTGGGTAGTTTCACCTGCTGTAATTTCCCTCAAGAGATTCCAGCAAAGTCTAGAAAGTTTTAAGTTCTCTTCCGCAAGCCCTATTAGCGCATGTGTGTTATAGACCTGCTCACATACTGCTTCATAGCTGCAACTTCCAATTCCCACTGAACCACCACCACTACTACCACCTATGTATCATCAGTGGAGGATACTACCTTTGGAGAATTCCATTTAGAAATGTGATACTGTTCACATCCCCAGAAGTATCCTCCAAATCACTCCATTACTTTGTCTATTAATGTACTTAAGAGAGTGGTGGCAAATCAGCAGGTGAATATATAATGACATAAAGATTTAGCTAAGCAATTATATTCGGTGAATACTCAAATTAATATGTTAAAAACTAACCTAAATGTATATATGGAAAATTTTTCATAAAAATACTTTAATAAATAAGGTAGAAAAAATAGTCCATATCACTTGGGACTACCGAATATTTCCCTAGTATATTTTGTCAGAAAAATGCGAGTATTTAAAAATTAGTGGAAATCAGTCATTGAAAGACAAATGTTTATTTTTCAATGGTTTTTTCAGTATATCATTTCTACTTTGAACTGCCAAATTAAAGTAAAATAAGGCTTAAAAAATAAAAACCAAAACTAGCCACCCAAATCAAAGCTCATTTAACACACCTAGATGGCCATTTAAAAAGGTAGTACTAAACATCTAAAAAAATTTTTAAATATACTCAGGAAGCTGACTATGAAAAACAGTAGCGGAAAGGAGACTTGATCTTACACTACCCAGAAAAGGTCTTTTACTTAGATGTTTGCTTTGGATCCGCATTGACTGATTCCATAATTTATTGCTGGTTATTTCCTAACAGCCACATAAAGGTAGGAGAAAAAATCAAAAGGAATCAATCATCCTAGAGGCCAGAGGACTAAACCATATTTTTAGCACTATCTGAGAAGTATAGAAAAGCTTTTAAAAAACTGATTTTTAGCTACAAGCCACCATCAGTTTAGTAACAACATAAATAAGACCAAAACATAAAACATAATGAAATTCTACTTCTTAAAGATATCTTGTTTAGCTTTGAAAGCTTCCCCTGGTACATGGTAGGTTCAAATAAATGTTTTTGAGCACTTTAATTTTAAATATCAACTTAAGTCTTTCCAAGATTTTCCTGTCGTATAAGTAAATACACATACGTACAGATAAAATACAATTAAAAAATTATTAAAAAGCAATTAAGAAATGGATGACAAGCACAATGAGAAAATCTCAGCTAATCCCCAGTTAGATACTCAGTATGTGAATAATTAAGGTGATTACAGTTTTGATTCTTCAAATTATCTGTGCTACTACTACAGTGTATGCTTTTAAAACTAAATATTTAGAGTAGGGATGCTTCTTTTAAAAATACGGACTGTTTGTCATAAAAACCAGAGGTGCTTTTTCCAATTTTAGAAGTGTGTGGACCAAAACAATCCCCCCAAAACAAAAAAGTACTTTCCAATGCAAAAGGTGGTCATAATAACAGCATTTATAACATAGACTGTTTAGAGGTGAAAAAAAAGATAAAAGTGAAATCATCTAATCACCTCTCCAAAAGAATAAAACACTGAACCATGAGGCAGTACATTTGCATTCACTTTCTCTCTTATAATACATGCACTATTAGGACTCACTGAAGGGTCAAAAATCTTCTAGATCTTGCTAATTTAAATGCAGGAATGACTAACAACCCAAGAAGGTGTATCTAGGATGATACTTACCTTACAAGAGATTATACCACTGTGCTATTATGTATTCTGTGTAAGGATACACAAGCAGTCAGGTGAAAGGTACACACCACACTAGCAAATGCTTGGCTGGACCCATAAGGTCGGATGACCAACGGAATATCAAGATATGTGTCGATTCGCCAACCCTCATAACCACATTCCAGACATCTCACGTAGTCCTTCAGCTTGCCTTGATATAGTTCATTTATAAGATCAGCCTAAAAATAAAATATTTACATTTTTAAGTGTTCCTTAAAAGTAATCTTTAAAACATGTAACAATCTACACTTTTTAGAATGGTTTACAAAAGGATATTGATATTTACAGCTAAAATCTTAGAAAACATTAATATTTATCTATAATTATTATTATATATTTAATATTTAAATTTATCTAAAATTTTATAGAAAAAATTAAAAAAACACAAATCACCTAAAAAAATCAATAAAATTAGATTAACACTAACTTGAGTCAGTGTGCAAATATTAACGATTTCAATACTCATCACGAGAAAACCTATTAATGTAAGTTTTGATGAAATTAGTTACCAATTTACTATACCATTAAGCCTCAAATTATCTTTACATTAAGATGAGAGTAAATCCTAACCTATCACTTTAGGCATGTTAATAATTATACAGTTAAACAATTGGTTGAGTTTTTATAACTTACATATGTCTATCACCACTTCTCACAATAATATATTCTGATGTATAAATCATATCCTCTAGCTCAAGATGCAAATCAAACCTTTTAGCTTTCAGTAATATACACAGAACAATTTTATGGAGAAATATTACACAACAATCTTTTAAAAATGTATGGAAATTCAAAAAAAATCTTAAAATCCATCTCTCTCAAAATATCCTCACCTAAAAGAATGGATCTCTCACCTAGTCCCCAAACTTAGTTAACTAGGGCTTTTCTGACTCAAAGGCAGCAGGTAACTCCCTAAGTAACAACCAAAGAGTCTTGTACCAAAGAGTCTTGTTCCAAAACTTAGGAACTCAGTAGGAATGCCCCAACTGATCTTAACGGAAGTGTTGACCCACAGAAAGGGATGTAACAAGGAAGAAGGGCAACTTCAGACCTATGAAAAAGAAACAGCCCCCAATACCATCTACATAGTTACTAAAACACAGCCCCATAAGACTATGGAGAGAAACTAGATCATTAAATGAACTTAAATTTTTTCGTTATCTCCTAAGTAAGAATAGGCATGAGGATAAGTGTACTACATTTTGCCTCTTTCATAAATTTACATTTCTTCAAACAAATAGGATTTATAAGCCTTTAAAGTGGATTGACCATCACTGTCTACACTAATACCACTTATTTAATGAAGCCTTCTTCATTCATCAGCATCAGTCATATGTGACTGTCTTCTTCACCTAGGCCAGCCTTTTGAAGTGGTTCAAACCAGTGTTTTTCAAATACTGAATAGCAAATCACCATAAGAAAGTAATTTATACTGCAACCTAGTGCATGCAACTTTAACAAGAGCTTCATAAAATAATACTTACTCTAATGTGATGTTCTCTTATGTTCTATTCTATTCCATTTTTTGAAAATACTGTTGTAGGTCTAATAAACTGATTTTATAAGCCGTGAATAGATTGTAATCTACATTTTGAAAAACTCTGGTCCAAGCCATCACAGTAGTTCCAATCAGATATCAGACCCTTCTAGCTACCTTATATACTCCTCCCCTTTTATCCCTGTGACCTTCTTTTAGTATACCCAGCATAAATCCTCCCATGTACTGAGCCCCATCCCATTCAGCCTTACTCCTCATCCTAATATCTAATGTTCTTTCCACTCCTAACCTGCTCCTCTTTCCATTACATAGGAATAGGGTCATATTAATGAGGATCCTAAATGTCAAATACATAAGACTATACTTCCATTGGTCAAAATAAAAGTAATGCTTCATGACTAGTGTTACAGACTACAGGACATATAATTTACCTAATTATCTGAAAATGCTGTTCAAAAATCATCCCCAAAACACATATATACAGCTTTTAAATGTATAATTTTCAGAGCTAAAAGACATCTCCCAGGTTATACAGCCCAATTTCCTTAAAGATGAGAAAACTGAAGTCTAGGGTGGTTTAATGATGGAATTTATAATTCAGTTAATGGCTAATGAGAGCTCAGTACTTTCAATTCCCCATTGGGTACTTTAACCAGGAGACTAATCCCCAAGTTCCAAAACATTCCAATGGAATAAAAGTCATTTAAGGTAATGAGTGATTTATTAGGAAACAGTCCCCTGGATTTGAGAGATGTAAATTACCTGTTCTGTTTGCTTCCATTTCTGTTCCAAAGCATCAAACATGACTCTGCATAGTTCTTGTACATCATGCTGCTGCCAAGCTATTTTAAGATAAAATTCAATTAGAAATAGCAATCAACTTAATGTAATGAAACAATCTGTTGTTTAAAAGCAAATAGGCAGAAATATTGAAAAGTCTACTTTAAATAATGCCAAATTTAAAAAAGAACACAAGAATATATATGACAGTCACGAAAAGGCATTCATACACCAGAAAATAAAGAGATTGCAGCATTCTACAAATAGTATATACTTTATGATGCTACAATATTCATCATGTTTGTTATTTTTCATTGTAGAGTTACGAAATGTGTTAGAAAATCTAGGACAACAAACTTGCAATGAAAGGTTTCAGATAAAGGTAATTAAGTTATGTGTAATGTGTTTGTAATATTATTGTCTCTTAGAATTGTCTGAATATTAGAACACTTATCATTACAAGAGAATTAGTACCCTCACTACTATCCCATCCAAAGCTCCTTGTAACATCTGTGGTTTCAATTGCTCTCTTTTTGCTGGTTTGTAACAAAACAAAAAGCCTTTGAAGTTGGTATGGAATACTTGTCACTGGATCTTCTTCAGATTCTTCAAATTCCCACCTATTAAAACAAAATGTTAATAAATTATAAAATAATTTTATTATTTAGAAGTATAATTAATATCAAAATCATAATAATGTAAGATTTTAATCCTGGAAGCTATACAGTTTGAATGCTAATTGAAATGAATAATATCTAATGAAACATTAGTGTTTCCCTAATTCATAAATTCAGAAGAACTTTTGATTTTAATAAGAAAAGGCGTAATAAGGCAAAAGTTCTCAAGAAAAAAAGGCAAAGCTCATTTAAGTGTGGCACCTGAATCTGACCATAACCTCTGTCCTAATTATTAATTCACAAAAATACAGGAAACAGAAGAATACTATTACATGAGATACTACAATATACAACCATCAAAACCCGAACTGGAAAACTATAGGATAGATGACATCAGTTTTCTTTCTATTTTTTGCAGGGAATAAATTGCAAGGATGAAAAAAGATAAAAGAGGATTATAAACAAATTAAACAGATTAAGAATTTTATTAATCAATTGCAATATACAGCTCATATGGATCCTGATTTAAACAAACTGTTAAACGAGGCAATCAGGGAAATCATAGCCCTGACCTGAGATGTAATTTACAGATGATATGATGGAGGTGTGCTTCCAAATAATCAAGTTGGAGGGTATAGACAAAAACGATTGATTATGAGTTGATATTAATAATATTCAAAGCTGAATGACTGGTGAAGAGGGAGTCATTACACTATTTGTCTTTTTTTTTGAGAAGGAGTCTCGTTCTGTCGCCCAGGCTGGAGTGCAGTGGGACAATCTTGGCTCACTGCAATCTCTACCTCCTGGGTTTAAGCAATTCTCCTGTCTCAGTCTCCCGAGTAGCTGGGATTATACACATGCACCATGACGCCTGGCTAATTTTTGTATTTTTAGTAGAGACTGGGTTTCACCATGTTGGCCAGGCTAGTCTCAAATTCCTGACCTCAAGAGATCCACCCACCTCCGCCTCCCAAACTGCTAGGATTACAAGTGTGAACCACGCACTCAGCCTACTTCCCTTTTATTGAATGTTTAAAATTTTCTGTAATAAAAAGATTTTAAAAGGAAATACAAGAGAGTAAACTAAATAATAATTCAGGTAAGATTTTCACCCTCACAAACTTATGATAAACAGCAGTCTAGCCCTAGCTACAGCTACTGTCTCAATAACAAGTGAATTCCCAACTGAAGAACTTAAGATCTCATGGAAAGAAATAAGATTGAGGTACTAAAGTTGGTAATGTACCCACAAAAGTCTTTAAAATAATTCTATATTCATAATATACATCTAAGACAAAATATTAAGTGACAACAATATTAAAGTTATTTTATATCTTAAGTTAGCAGTAAGATTGCTGTTTTCCCACTTTTTAGTTTCAAAAGGAGGTCTGAGTTTTAATTTTTCCCTGTCACACTTTACAGACATACTAAAAGGCTTTTTTTTTTTCTTTTGGGTATGGCTTTCTATTAGAGTGTTCAATATTTTTCTTACTTTAGGAATGAGAAGTCACAGCTCTGTTCTCATCTTCCGTTTTTGACACACTGGCACTCCCTTCTGCCTCACAGAAGTGAATGAAGTACATTTCACCTTTTTCTTCTTAAGCTTTCCCTGCAAACACCTCTATTCAATACCTGACTTCTGCTTTAATCCTCCGCTCTTCTATTCTCAATCCCCAGCTCCCTTTTTTCTGGTTATCTTCAATAGCAGGTACTTATAACTGGCATTATGAGATCAAAAATTCTCTTGGTAACTGTGAGAAAACATTGGTTAAAAGAGAAAATGCTCAAATTTCTTGTGTAGGAAATTCACTAATAGGGAGGAATTACTGTAATAAGACTGAATTCTCACCTGTCCTTTAGTCCTGGTACAAATACCTAAAAAGGTTTTAAATCTTGCTGGTACTTGCCGTTACTTTAGTCACCTAAGTTAGAAACTTTGGTGCATGTGTGATTCTTTCCTTTCCTTTACTCCTAAGTATAATTTGTTACTAAGCCATGTTAGTTTTCAATCTCAAATATAACCACTGCCACTATCATCATTCTGACTCTAATATATCCATGCCTGGTTTAATGACAGATTGATTCCTCCAGGGTTCTCTGTCTTTCAGATCAATCCTGCACACTGCACTATATAAATTTCCCTAAAACAATGTATTTAACACATCACATACATGACTCCAAATCAAGTGGCAGGTTATCTATTGGCCTTCTTCACAAAAAGTAAAGAAAATAAACAAAACCCTATCCTTTTACGTTAGCGCTACTCTCTGGATAGTTTATCCTTTTATGCTAGCGCTACTCTCTGGATAGTTTATCCTTTTATGCTAGCGCTACTCTCTGGATAGTCAATTCTTTTACGCTAGCACTACTCTCTAGTCTATCCTTTTACACTAGCACTACTCTCTAGTCTATCCTTTTACGCTAGTGCTACTCTGTGGCTAGTCTATTCTTTTACAGTAGCGCTGCTCTGTGGATAGTTTATCCTTTTACACTAGCACTACTCTGTGGATAGTTCAATGAGGTTCTTAGTTCTACATTAAGAAACATCATGAGTGCTCTCAGGCTTTGTTTCCCTACCTGCTATAAACTTCATTCTATTCTCACAATCTCAAGGCCTTCCTTTCTGTTTGACCTCATGTCTGGCTCCCACTTCCTTACTCACTGGGATTGTCACAATGGATTTCTAGTTTCTTTTGTTTTTCGAAGACCTTCACACTTCTGGCTTCTTATGCCTTGTATGCTCTTACCATAAACCTTTAGAGGGCTTGTTCCTGTGAAGTTCCTGGAATGTCCTCAGGGAGGCCCTTACTGTCTACTACCTGAAGCTGTGACCCTCCCCTTCTCTTCTCCTGACAATTACTCCTTCCACATTATTCTGCTTTATTTTCTACCTACCATATATGATTCTGTGAAATGAGCTTATATGTAGTTTTATATAAGCTCTAAATGAGGTACTTTGTCTTACTCATCACTCTAATCCTTATACCTAAAAAGAATGCCTGGCGTTACTGTGTAGTAAGTGTCCAATGCATGTTAGATGATGAATAACCCTGGCTATGCTCTTAATTTCCCCTACAGTGCTGTAAATTTACAGTCTACTTTCCAAGTATTAAAACAGATGGTTAAACAAGTGTCCATGATCCCCGTTCCTATGCATACTCTCCAAAACAGGCCTATTGTCTAGCTATCTGGTCTGTGCTAGTTTTGAGAGCAGGCTCTGAACTCTATCTATTAACTTCATCCTCCAGTACTCTGACAAAACTCTGGTGATGATCTCCTGGACCCCCCTGCAACACACTGTGCTTGTTGGCGTCAGCTAGTGTATAGGCAGAATAGAGTAGTGAATCCTGGCATCTACTAGGTGCAACTTCTAGCAGTGTGCTTTCAGGCAAAGCTATTTCTATGTGCCTTCAGTTACCTTCTTTATAAAATGCTGACAGTAATAGCATAAAATTCATACAGTTACTATGAGAATTAAGTGAGTCTATATATAAAGTGCTCAGAACACTACCTGATACAAACAATAACTAACACTCAGGTAGCTCTTACTATTATTTACTTTCACTTTTGACAAGCCTCCTATCTGCACAGTGTATTCTCTTTCTTCTCAACCTGGCCAAACTATACCTAGCTTCAAGACCTACCTGAAGCTTACTTTCTTCTCCAAGTTTCACCAACCTTTCTTCTCTTTAAGCTCTAATGGTATTTGGCTGTCTTTAAATGTTATTTAAACCATTTCAAACATACACATATTGCTATTGTAGAAAGATTTATAAATTACTCAAGAACAAAGATCTTATATCTAATTCCCTCTCTATCCACCAAGTGCCTAGCATTTAAACACTACAGGGTGATACATGCATACGGAATGACAAATACATCAACTTTTACAAGTTAAGTTCAGATGACAAGCTGATAGATGAATTTAATGGTGATATAATGTTGTCTGAGTAATACAATCAGCAATATTAAAAGTTCCAAAAATAACCTATATACATATTTACAGTAATTTAAAGATGTTACTGGAAAGTAACACAAAAAAAGGGAAAAAAATCAGTTTACTCATACTTAAAAGTATCCTTAAAAACTAAAAAATTATGTGTTTATCTTAAAGAAAATATACAAAGCAAAGGTGTGTTAAATGTGTCATAATAGGATATTCATAAAAATAAATGTCTGACTTCAGGGTTTACTTAAATATAGACTTCCTCCATAGAGCATTTTAAACCATCTGATGTATATGGAGTCTTTTAGAAACACACACACACATGCACATGCACACACAGGCACATGCACACACAGGCACATGACACAAGCTGTAAATATTGTATTTTAATTAGAAACAAAACTTGCAAGTTAAAAAAAAAAAACCTCTGGATTCTTAAATTGATAGGTGGAAGGAGAGTATGGATTTATATATTCAAATTATCTCAAAAGTAGTTATTTATTTCTTCATAAAGGGTGTTAAGGCTACGAGAGAGGGAAGCTTTTTACCCTATATGTAAATCTTATCAATTTTATCCTTTTGCTCTCTATATACTTCTGATTCTCTCTCTGCACACATTTTCCATATACCTGTTTTTCACAAGATCTTTGTTACTATGTAAGGAAAGAAGTTACATCTTATGGTGTGAGAAATGCCCCAAATTTTAAAATAACTGCAAGAAGATAAATTTTGTTAAAGGCAATATTTTCATTCTTAAATCAATTTTACTTACAAAATTTTTCAGAATACTCACTTATATAATGCATTCCTAAATTCAGGAGTCATAAAAAGTGTTTGCAAAAGGCTATTCAAATAGCAAGTCATTGCTTGGTTTACTAGTCCCACATATCCTTTAAAGAGAAAATACAAATATACATTAATCAGTATTTACATTAAAAATAACAAAAACATAGTAAGAATTTAATTCATAGTAAAGATTCAGAGGTTAAAGTTACTACTCATTTGGAAATTATTTCAATTTGTTCAATAGCACCTAAGAAAAGATCCCTTTTCTAATATGTGCTCTAAGTAGGCTTTGTTTTGCAGAAAATGTCAGGATACCTTGTTATAGATATGTCCAGAGATACACATGGAGATTGTATGACATTAAATAACATTTCAAGGGTAATATGTTTAGTAAAGTATGTGTTACTGGCATAGACATAATCTTTTTCCCCCAAATCTAAAAGTTTAAGCATATTAAACTTTTAAACATATTAAAACTAGATTATAATGGAAAAGTATAAACATATTACTTTAAATAGCATCACACACATCCAATGTAGAAAGACTACACAGAACCAGTTATCCCTGTCATTAAGTCCTATAAACCAATTTCTGTAAGAATGAATAACATACAAGATAAATTCACTACATGCAAACTCACAAAAGCTGAGACTCTAAGTAATGCAGAGTGACTTCATCTGTTTCCACAAGCCTGTCAATGAAATTCTATAGATCAGCATGCTGTGCAAAGGGTAATATGGATCCCACACCATCTGTGCTTGTATGATTCCAAGAAAAGACCAAGTATGGTAGCTATCTGCTTTTAACTTTGTACTAAGGTTCAAACTTTTATTTTTTTCATCTTTATTTTAAGAACCGTGTATGCATGGGTGGTTTATATCTTAATCTACATCACTGTATTATTTTAAAATGCTTCTATTCCAGACTACTCCCCACTTGAGTTGTTCTCATAGGATCCTATATTTAATCCGTATTAGAGCCTTTATCTCACTGTTTTGTAATGACCTGTTTGCTTATATGTCTTCCCCATCAGACTGTGAAAGCAGGGGTTGAATCTGATTTCTCTCTCTCCTATTACTTAGCACAGTAGCAGATGCACATGAGGAGGCAATGTGTATGACTTACAAGTAACCCAAGTTTGTATGGTATCTAACCTGATTATTAATAATAAAAAACATTATTTCATTAGTTCATACAAACAGATCCTTTCCCACAAACAACAGCACTTTGGCCAGGAGACCAGGTTGTTCTGTATCTTTTTCTGAGCTGAGGCTGCCCTGGGATTTCCCTTCTTCTCCGTCCTCCTTCTCCCAATTCCCCAACAGTCTGGGGTAGAACCAATCTACTTGGAGCCTTACAAGGTAAATGAGTACTATTATCATCCTTTGTGTACATACACATCAATCATGTATCACTTGTTTGTGACCTTGTTTCCCTTTACTGGGCTTAAAAAAATGTTTCGGGGGTAGGCTTGAGAAGAGAAGAAGAGAGTAATGGCAATTAATTTTTGCCATAGCTCTTTATTTTACCATTAGCTATAAAAATCACATATAACTCTATGATCTTTTGTACTTGATTTGGCACCATATTTAAACAGAATGAACACTGTGTCACATAAATGTACTATTTTCCAAAAGTATAAAGATTTTGGCGACACTATTAAAAGTGCTAATGAATTAACAGAAATCTTTCTCATTAGGCATTGTCTAAATCAACAAACTTCAAATGGCAGCTATTAACAAGTGGATTCTACATCTGAAATAGTTATGAATCAATATCTTTAGTATAAGTCAGTAAGCAAGAAGAATATAAGAACATATACCATCCAGTAGAGGGCACATGCAAAAAGAAATCCTAAACAGAACCAACCACTAGGAAAGGAGAAATCAAATAGGCCCAGTGAAGTAGAATCAAATAGGCCAACTCTTGAAGTAGATAAAAAGGTTGTTAAAGAAACTGGCCAAAGACAGGTATCATGGATTTAGTTTCTAATCACTTGTAAGTTCACATTAGCCTTCCATCTTCTCCTTATTTCTCTCCCACCCACCATCTCCTATCAATAGTGGCTACCAGTGGGACGTGGTAGGAAAGAGACAGGAAAGAGTATGTTGAATACCCAAACCCATTGCTTTACTGAAAAATGTGTTTCTAGAGCCCCAAGTTAAAATCATGAGAGCACTGTCTAATAAGAACATTTCACACGTGGTGCCAAAATTTATAACAATTTCTTAAGGAAAATGCAAACTCAGTACTTTGACAAAATAATTTTATCTGATAAAATAATTTCTGAACACAACCCCTGATAAAATAATTTCTGAATATAACCCCTTTGGGAGCTTATAGAGTAACTCAGAAAGGCAGGACCTCTAGAACACTGCAGGAAAATCTACAGGCAGGGAAAGGGAGTGAAGCAGAGGTGTGTGAGGAACAGTAAATGTGAGCAAAGACTATGATTACATGGCAATATATAGCAAAGACTTCTAAAAATATTTTTTAAAGTAAACTTCAACTTACTAATATAATTTCTGGAAATTTTTATCTTTAGGAAATAATCAGAGATGAAAACAAAAATGTATGTATAAGAATGTTCATAATAGTATCAGTAATATTAATAACTATAGTTTAAATATCTAAACCTATACAATGAAACTATTTTTCAGCCATTTAAAGCCCCATATTAAAATACTATTTAATAACATTAAAAATTACTCCTCATATAGTATTAAGTGAAAAACACTGATCAAAAATCTACTCAGGATTCTCCATTTTCTGAAAAGTACACATATAGAGGAAAGATAAGATAAAAATATGCAACGTTGCTAGAAGTGATGCTAGTAATACTGTAAATTATTTTCACGTTTTTATTTTATAGTAAGACAATGACATGTATTATATTTGTATAATCAAAGAAAGAGCGTTTTTAAAAAGCATGTCTTAGTCTCAAGGAATTCACAGGCCTCAGAGAGCCACAGGAAGTTGAAGTTAGTACACAGCACAAAGTAGGAGTTCTGTAAATACTTGGTGCAAAAATGACTGAATCAACTGTCAGAAGACAAGGCAAATATCGCAAGAATCTTGATTTGTTAAATCTGGAACTCTCTCACAGTGTTTCAGTTATCTCAGAATAATCTAGGGTGCTTATTTAAAACAAAATGCAGTTTCTTCCAGGCTACTACAGAGCAGCTGTATCAGCATTTTGGGAAGTAATGCCTTGGAACCTACATTTTTTCTTTTTTATTTTTTTGAGACGGAGTCTTGCTCTGTTGCCCAGGCTGGAGTGCAGTGGCACAATTTCAGATCACTGCAACCACCTCGTGGGTTCAAATGATTCTCCTGCCCCAGTCTCCCGAGTAGCTGGGATTACAGGCACCTGCTACCATGGCCAGCTAATTTTTGTATTTTTAGTAGACACAGGGTTTTACCATGTTAGCCAGGCTGGTCTCAAACCCCAACCTCAGGTGATCTGCCCGCCTCGGCCTCCCAAAATGCTGGGATTACAACAGTGAGCCACTGTGCCCGGCCGGAATCTGCATTTTTAACAAGTATCCCCAAAATTAATTTTTAAAGAAATTAAAATCTGAGAATCACTACTCTAGATAGTGTGATGGGAAACAGTTTTATTACCTCCTATTATCTGAAATCAAAGATAATTTTGTATTCTTTTTTATTGTGGTTGTTTGCTACAAAAAGTTCTACTGATAGAAAGGATCCTAAATACCAAACATAATCAGGTGTTACTATTATTTCCAGAACAAATAAACCACTAAAGCTGCACAATAACTAGATATGAGGAAATTATTCTAAATTCTAAAATACAGTAAATGAAAGATTACAGATGACATTAAAACAAAATCTGGAGTTGGGCACCATGGCTTTTACCTGTAATACTAGCTACCTGGGAGGCTGAGGCAGGAAGATCACCTCAAGACTAGCCTGAGCAACATAGTGAGAGCTCATCTCTACAAAAATTTAAAAGACAGGCATTGTGGTGCACACCTGTAGTACTAAGCTACTTGGGAGGCTGGGGTGGGAGGATCGTTTGAGCCTAGGAGTTCAAGGCTGCAGTGAGCTATGATCTTACCATTGCACTCCAGCCTGGGTGACAAAACAAGACCCTATCTCTATAACATAATAAAATTAAAAATAAGAAATCTGCAATGTAACACTATAGTGTTCTTTTTACACTGATATTTGTAATGTAATATTTAAAATCACCTCTGTTTTGAAGTTCTAAGAGTAAAGTTTCTGAAGCCATACTTAGCATGAAACACCATTAATGAGATATGCAATCAAAGGCTTCTCTGAACCCCAGTTTCCATTTCCTTCAACATAAAACATACTATTATTTTATGCATACTATCTGTTGCAAAGATTTGTTTTAAGATGAAATAATATGTAAATTTATCAAGATTTATTCATTAAGCAATTACAGAATCTTATATGTAAATAAACCTTTGCATAAAAAAGCTATTTTACTTGCTCAATACAGTGAAAAAATTGAAAAATGTAGGCTTAATCATATTCAGGAAAAAACAGAAATTTCAAAATGACATGATTCATTTCAAGCACATGATTAAACTAAAAGATAACACAACAGAACCATAAAATAAGCATGGCCCATGTGCTTCAAAATGGAAGTACTGTTAAAAGTAGACAACACAGACTTTCCTTTCTGGAGGAAGTCTACTTTAAAAATTTAAGAGTATAGTCAAAATAGAAAATTATTAAAAAGAAGTGCTGAACTTTTTTTCTTTTTTCTTTTTTATTTGAGACAGGGTCTCAATCAATCACCCGAGTACAGTGGCGTCATCATGGCTCACTGCAATCTAGACCTCCCGGGCTCAAGCAATCCTCCCACCTAAGCCTCCTGAGGAGCTGGGACTACAAGCAACAGCGACCATGCCCCACTAATTTTTTTATTTTGATTTTTGTACAGATGATGTCTGGCTAGGTTGCCCAGGCTGGTTTCCAACTCCCAGGCTCAAGCAATCCTTCTGCCTTGGCCTCCTAAAGTGCTGGGATTATAGGTGTGAGCCACTGTGCCCAGGACACCTATAATCTCAGTTACTTAGGGGACTGAGGTGGGAGGACTGATTGACTCCAGGAGTTCAAGGACTGCAGTGAGCCATTATCATGCTTCTGTGCTCCAGGCTGGGCAACAGAGTAAGACTGTCTCAAAAAAAAAAAAAGAAAAGAAAAAAGAAAAGTCTTCCTTCAAAACATAATATTCGATAATATTTATATTATTATTAAATAGTTGCAGCAGCAATATAGTAGAAACAACAATGGGTTGAAGGAAAAGTAAACCACATACTTTTCCTAACTTTGTGGCTGCTAGCTAGTACTCCTGCTCTAGGTCTCAGTTTTCTTATCCATAAAATAAGAGGATTAGGCTTGAAATTGCTAAGATTACTTTGGAGCTAATGCCCTATGATTTTATGAAAATACAACAACAAATCTTACCAGTTTCTGATTTATTCAAAATAGATGAGTAGGAGTAGCTTTGGCTGACATAATCACTGGTAGAACCCACAGAACCTTCTCTTGGAAGCGGACCTATAAACCTGTCATGAACACTGTCTTCCCCAGCACTGGAATCCTCCTAAAATGCAACATATTCAAATAGTTAGTAAATAGCAAATCTTGCTGAAACAATAGCACTCACCATTTCCTGTAGGAAGGTTTGAATGATGCCTGATACAAAACAATTTGGAAAGTTGCTCATGTCCCCTTCCAAAGTGTTACTTTCTAAATTTTCTTTCAAATTTTCTGTTTACATGACAGAAGATTTTTGGTACTAATAAGTCAAAAGTACCATTGTACTCCTTGATGACACTATCAGTCATTTTTATATCATCCTTGCCAGGTAGGCCTAGCACACAGGGGACACACAATTATTGTTGGATGAGATGGATAGCTTCCTACTGTCTCCAACAAGAAACTTCATTTTAATAAGGAAGATGCTGAAAAGGATTAAGGGACATAAAAATGGCACAAGCAATTGGGACAGAATTGAAGAATTCTTATGCATTTAAAAACATGAATCCCTGTGTTGTGAATCCAGAGTTCCCTAATTTAATAGTTATTTTAGATTTCAATGTCACTCGGACTAATCAAAATCTTCTCATGATGTCATAAAAATAAATGATGCAATTAATGAAGATCAGAGAGCATATTCTGTTACCGCTTCAGTACAGATGGACTGTGTTTAATTACTGTCTAGTGTCCAGACAGGCATTGTTATTCACAATAAACTTCTAAATGAAAAGCATCAAACAGAACAATCTTTCCTGAGCAAAGTGTCATTAAACAGAAGGATTCTGAAAAAGTCCATAAAGCCTTAGATTTCTCAGCCTGTAAAAGAGTGAGGTAAATCAGAACAGGTTTTCTTAATCTTTTTTTGGCATTTTAATTTTTTAAATTCTTATTTTTTTCAACTTTTAAGTTCAGGTGTACCTGCGCAGGATGTGCAGGTTTGTTACACAGGTAATGTGTGCCATGGTGGTTTGCTGCACAGATCATGCCATCACCTAGGTATTAAGTCCAGTATCCCTTAGCTATTCTTCCTGATGCTCTCCCTCCCTCTCCAGTGTGTGTTGTTCCCTCCCTGTGTTCACGTGTTCTCATCATTCAGCTCCCACTTACAAGTGAGAACATGTAGTGTTTGGTTTTCTGTTCCTGTGTTAGTTTCCTGAGAATAATGACTTCCAACTCCATCCATCTCCCTGCAAAGGACATGATCTCGTTAGTTGTTATGGCTGCACAGTATTCTGTGGTGTAAATGTACCACATTTTCTTTATGCAGTCTATCATTGATGGGCATTTAGGTTGATTCCATGTCTTTACTATTGTGAATAGTGCTGTAGTGAACATATGCATGCATGTATCTTTATAACAGAATGATTTCTACTCCTTTGCCTATATACCCAGTAATGGGATTGCAGGGTCAAAGGGTATTTCTGCCTCTAGGTCTTTGAGGAATGACCACATTATCTTCCACAATGATTGAACTAATTTACTCTCCCACCAATAGTTTAAAAGCATTCCTTTTTCTCCACAACCTCGCCAGCATCTTTTGTTTTTTGACTTTTTAATAACTGCCATTCTGACAGGCGTGGGATGGTATCTCATTGTGGTTTTGATTTGCATTTCTCTAATGATCAGTAATGTTAAGCTTTTTTTCCATGTTTGTTGGCTGCATGTGTATCTTCTTTTGAGAAATGTCTGTTCATGCCCTTTGCCTACTTTTTAATGGGTCTGTTTTTTTCATGTAAATTTATTTAAGCTCCTTGTAGATTCTGGATATTAGACCTTTGTCAGATGGATAGATTGTAAAAATTTTCTCCCATTCTGTAGGCTGGCTGGTCATTCTGAGGATAGTTTCTTTTGCTGTGTGGAAGCCCTTTCGTTTAATTAGATCCATTTGTCAATTTTCGCTTTTGGGGCAATTGCTTTTGGGGTTTTCATCATGAAATATGTGCCCATACCTGTGTCCTATATAATATTGCCTAGATTTTCTTCCAGGGTTGTGTATAGTTTTGGGTTTTACATTCAAGTCTTTAATCTGTCTTAATTTTTGTTTGTGGTGTAAGGAAGGGGTCCAGTTTCAATTTTCTGCATATGGTAGCCAGTTCTCCCAGCACCATTTATTAAATAGAGAATCCTTTCCTCACTGCTTTTGTCTGGTTTGTTGAATATCATCAGACAGTTGTAGATACGTGGGCTTATTTCTGAGTTCTCTATTCTGTTCCACTGGTCTATGTATCTGTTCTTTTACCAGTAGTATGTTGTTTTGGTTACTGCAGATTTGCAGTATAGTTTGAAGTTGGGTAGCATGATGCCTTCAGCTTTGTTCTTTTTGTTTAGGATTGTGTTGGCTATTCAGGCTCTTTTTTGGTTCCATATGAATCTTAAAATAGATTTTTCTAATTATCTGAAGAATGTCAATGGTAGTTTAATGGGAATAGCACTGAATCTATAAATTACTTTGTGTAGTATGGCCATTAACAAGATATTGATTCTTCTTATCCATAAGCATGGAATGTTTTTCCATTTGTCTATGTCTTCTCTGATTTATCTGAGCAGTGGTTTATAGTTCTCCTTGAAGGTGTCCTTCACTTTCCTTGTTAGCTGTATTCCTAGGTATTTTCTTTCTGTAGCAATTGTGAATGGGAGTTCATTAGTGATTTGGCTCTCTGCTTGCCTATTGTTGGTATACAGGAACGCTAGCAATTTCTGCCACTGAATTTGTATCCTGAGACTTTGCTGAAGTTGCTTACCAGCTTAAGCTGATTTTATGAAAATACATCATAAGACGATGGGGTTTGCTAGATATAGGATCACGTCATCTGCAAACAAAGATAATAATCTGACTTCTCTTCCTATGTGAATATCTTCTATTTCTTTTTCTTGCCTGATTGTCTGGGTCAGAACTTCCAATACTATGTTAAATAGGAGTAGTAAAAGAGGGCATCCTCGTCTTGTGCCAGTTTTCAAGGGGAATGCTTCCAGCTTTTGCCCATTCAGGATTATATTGGCTGTGGGTCTGTCATATATGATTCTTGTTATTTTGAGGTATGTTCCTTCAATTCCTAGTTTACTGAGAGTTTTTAACATGAAGGGATAATGAATTCTATTGAAGGCCTTTTCTGCATCTTTTGAGATAATCATGTGTTTTTTGTCTTTAGTTCTGTTTATGTGATGAATCGCATGTATTGATTTGCACATGTTGAACCAACCTTGCATCCTGGGAATGAAGCCAACTTGATCATGTGGACAAGCTTTTTGATGTGCTGCTGAATTCAGTTTGCTAGTATTTCGTTAAGGATTTTTGCATCGATGTTCATCAGGGATACTGGTCTTAAGTTTTCTTTTTTTGTTGTATCTCTGCCAGGTTTGGGTATCAGGATGAGGCTGGTCTCATACAAAGAGTTAGGGAGGAGTTCTTCCTTTTCAATATTTTGGAATAGTTTCAGTAGAAATGGTACCAGCTCTTCTTTGTACCTCTGGTAGAATTCAACTGTAAATCTGTTTGGTCCTGGGCTTGATTGGTAGGCCATTTATTACTGCTTCATTTTCAGAATTTGTAATTGGTCTATTTAGAGACTCAATTTCTTCCTAGTTCAGTCTTGGGAGGGTATATGTGTCCAGGAATTTATCCATATTTTCTACTTTATGTGCATAGAGATGTTTATAGTATATTCTCTGATGGTTGTTTGTGTTTCTGTGGGGGTCAGTGGTGATATCACCCTTATCATTTCTGATTGTGTTTATTTGATTATTCTCTCTTTTCTTATTAGTCTAGCTAGCAGTTTATCTATTTTATTAATTTTTTCAAAAAACCAACTCCTGGATTTGTTGATTTTTGAAAGGTTTTTTGTGTCTCTATCTATCTCCTTCACTTCTGCGCTGATGTTGGTTTTTTCTTCTCTTCTGCTAGCTTTGGGGTTTGCTCTCGGTTCTCTAGTTCTTTTAGTTGTAGTGTTAGGTTGTTAACTTGACATCTTCCTAGCTTTTTGATGTGGGCGTTTAGTGCTATAAATTTCTTTCTTAACCCTGCTTTAGCTGCATCCCAGATATTCTGGTATGTTGTCTCTTGGTTCTCACTAGTTTCAAAGAACTTCTTGATTTCTGCCTTAATGTCATTATTTACTCAAGAGTGATTCGGGAGCAGGTTGTTCAATTTTGTAGTCATGTGATTTTGAGTGAATTTCCTTTTTTTTTTTTTTTTTTTGAGACGGAGTCTCGCTCTGTCGCCCAGGCTGGAGTGCAGTGGCGCGATCTGGACTCACTGCAAGCTCCGCCTCCCGGGACTACAGGCGCCCGCCACCCCACCACTTTGCCCGGCTAGTTTTTTGTATTTTTTTTAGTAGGGATGGGGTTTCACCGTGTTAGCCAAGATGGTCTCGATCTCCTGACCTCACGATCTGCCCATCTCGGCCTCCCAAAGTGCTGGGATTATACGGCTTCAGCCACCACGCCCAGCCTTGAGTGAATTTCTTAATCTTGAGTTCTAGTTTGATTGTGCTGTGGTCTGAGAGACAGTCTGTTGCAATTGCTGAGGAGTGTTTTACTTCTGATTATGTAATCAGTTTTAGAGTAACTGCTATGTGGTGATGAGAAGAATGTATATTCTGTTGTTCTAGGGTAGAGAGTTCTGTAGATATCTATCAGGTCCACTTGATCCAGAGCTGAGTTAGGTACTGAATATCTTTGTTAATTTTCTGTTTCAATGATCCGTCTAACAATGTCTTTCAATAATCTGTTTAATTTCAATGATCTGTCAGTGGGGTGTTAAAGTCTCCCACTGCTATTGTGTGGCAGTGTTAAGTCTCTTTGTTGGTCTCTAAGAACTTGCTTTATGAATCTGGATGCTCCTGTATTGGGTGCATACATATTTAGGACTAGTTAGCTCTTCCTGTTGGATTGAACTCTTTACTATTATGTAATGCCCTTCTTCGTCTTTTTTGATCATTGTTGGTGTAAACCCTGTTTTGTCAGAAACTAGGATTGCAACTCCTGCTTTTTTCTGTTTTCCATTAGCTTGGTAAATTTTCCTCCATCCCTTTATTTTGAGCCTGTGTGTCTTTGCACATGAGATGGGTCTCTTGAGGACAGCATACTGATGAGTCTTGACTCTATTCAGCTTACCATTCTGTGCCTTTTAATTAAGGCATTTAGACCATTTACATTTAAGGTTATAATGTTATGTACAAATTTGATCCTGTCATCATGATGCTAGCTGGTTATTTTCCCAGCCTGTTTATATGGTTGCTTAATAGTGTCACTGGTCTGTGTACTTCATTTTTGTAGTGGCTGGTAATGGTTTTTCCTTCCCATATTTAGTGCTTTCTTCAGGAGCTCTTGCAAGGCAGGCCTGATGGTGATGAATTCTCTCAGCACTTGCTTGTCTGAAAAGGATCTTATTTCTCCTTTGCTCATGAAGCTTAGTTTGGCCAGATATGAAATTCTGGGTTGGAAATTCCTTTAAGAATATTGAATATTGGTCCCTAATCTCTTCTGGCTTGTAGGGTTTCCACTGAGAGGTCTACTGTTTGCCTGTTTGTAGGTGACCTGGCCTTTCTCTCTGGTTACCCTTAACATTTTTTATTTCACTTTGACCTTGGAGAGTCTGATGATTATTGTCTTGGGGTTAATCTTCTCATGGCATATCTTACTGGGGTTCTCTGCATTTCCTGAATGTGAATGTTGGCCTGTCTTGCTAGATTGGGGAAGTTCTCCTGGATGATATCCTGAAGTATATTTTCCAACTTGGTTCCATTCTTCCTGTCTCCTTCAGGTACTCCAATCAGCTGTACGTTTGGTCTCTTTACATAATCCCGTATTTCTTGGAGGTTTTGTCCATTCCTTTTCATTCTCTTTTCTCTATTCTTGTCTGCCTGTCTTATTTCAGAAAGACAGTCTTCAAGCTCTGAGATTCTTTTCTCTACTTGGTCTATTCTGCTATTGATACTTGTGATTGCACTGTGAAGTTCTTGTAGTGTGTTTTTTAGCTTCATCATGTTGGTAATGTTCCTCTCTAAACTGGCTCTTCTGGCTGTCAGCTTCTGTATTATCACAATTCTTAGCTTCTTTGCATTGGGTTACAACATGCTTCTTTAGCTCAGCAAAGTTCGTTATTAGCCACCTTCTAAAACCTACTTCTGTCAATTCAGCCATCTCAGCCTCAGCAGTTCTGTGCCTTTGCTGGAGAGGCACTGAGGTCATCTGGAGAAGAGGCACTCCGGTTTTTTGAGTTGTCGACGTTTTTGTGTTGACTCTTTCTCATCTTTGTGGGCTTATCCACCTTTGATCTTTGAGGATGCTGACCTTTGAATAGGGATTGTGTGGGGTCTTTTCTGTTGGTATTATTGTTATCGTTTTCTGCTTGTTTGTTTTACTTTTAACCATCAGGCCGTAGGGCTGCTGCAGTTTGCTGGGGGTCCACTCCAGGCCGTAGTTGCCTCAGTTTTTCCCATACCTGGAGGTATCACCAGTGAAGGCTGTGAAATAGCAAAGATGGCCATCTACTCCTTCCTCTGGAAACTCTGTCCCGGGGGTCCTGACCTGTTGCTGGCCTGAATGTACCTGTAGGAAGTTGCTGGAAACCTCTGTTGGGAGGTCTCACCCAGTCAGGAGGAACAGGATCAGGCATGCTTAAAGCAGTCTGGCTGCCTTCTGGTAGAGAAGGTGTGCTGCATTGTGTGGGGACCCTTCCTCATTTGAACGTTTGAACTCTCCAAAGCTGGCAGTCTGGATGGCTGAGTCAACCAAACCACAGAGACAGTGGCCTCCCCTCTCCCCTACCCAGAGCTCCATCCCAGGGAGAGATTAGAGCTCTGTCTGTTTAACACTGGCTAGAGTGACTGAAGTCCCTGCAAAGAGCTCCTAGCCAGTGAGGGGGAATGGATCAGGGTCCAGCTTAAAAGGCAGTTTGGCCACGATCTGGCAAAGCAGCTGTGCTGCAATGGGAGGAATCCTTCCTGGTCCAGACCATTTGAATCCTCCAAAGCCAGCAGCTGGAATGACTGAGTCAACAGAACCACAGAGATGGTGGCCACCCCTCCCACTGGGAACTCCATCCCATCTCGGGCAGACTCCAGCCTGTTGCCATTGGCTGGCTTGAATTCCAACCCAGTGAGTCTTAGCTTGTGAGGTGCTGTGGAAGTGGGGCCCACAGAACAATGCTGCTTGGATCCCTGGATTCAGCCCCCTTCCTAGGGGTATATATATGGATGGACTTCCCACCTTGTTGGGGATCCTGGGGTCGGAGTACGTAAAACTCTTGGGTCTGTATGTGTGCCCAAGTGGCTGCTCTACCAAGATTCCACACAGCTCTGTGTATAGGACCCAAGATCCTGGTGGCATGGGCTCCTGAGGGGATCTCTTGATCTTAGGGTTGCAAAGATCCATGAAAGTAGCGTGGTTTCCTGGGCAGAGTCATACAATCATTCACAGCTTCCCTTGGCTGGGAGTGGGGATTCCTTTGGCTTTGTGCCTCTCCTGGGTGGGCCATTGCCCCACCCTGCTTTTCTTCACTCTCTTTGAGTCCAGTTGTTTGCCTAATCAGTCACAATGCGAGAACCTGGATATTTCAGTTGAATGTGCTGTATTCACTTGCCCCTTTCATTCCTCTCCATAAGGGCTGTGGACCGCAGCTGTTTCTAATCAGCCATCTCAGTCCCTTCCTCTTACTCTTTTTTAACTCATGTCCTCTACAATGTACTGAGAGGAAAAAAAAAAATCTCTGGTGGAATAGCCCTCAAATTGGGAGTTACTGCATTAGATATCTCTAAGGCAACTGGGCTGAAGAGGAAAGTCTACTGAAATGTGAATTGGGATAAATATTAAAAGAATAGAAATGAAACATTTAATGTATACACCAGTCATTCCAAAAAAGGTGGCAGGTTAGGGGAGGAAGTGAGAATGGAAATGACCTTGTCGCAGATACTGAAAAACCAGACGAAAACCACCGAAGATTTACAGCAACCAAGCAAATGCTTAAACAAAGGAAGGGTCACTACTGAAACACAGGAGATCCTTGTGGCACTCTGACTTATCCTAGACCCACCCCCATCCCTGGTATGGCAGTGGTCTTGAAGACAGCAGCATATGTTAAATCCAACGTGGCAACAGACTACGGTCTATATACAGTCTGTATACACAAATAATGTTGCTATGGATGTCCAGTGTAACTATGTTATTCTACACACTTAAACCAACAGAAAATGAAAAACATTAATTTATTACACAAATTACAAAACACATCTTATTTCCTTCAGGAAACTGCATCCTCAAGTAGTAGGTGACAGTGCACAAAAATTATAAAAACAGGGTTTTCTAAGTAGCTTACCAGCAGTATTTGAGGTTGTTCACCATCTTTATCTGTCAAATGCAGAAAGTTCTTCTTTCCTGGCTCAAAATTAGCGTCAAGAAGTGACTTGTCACTGGTATGATCCAGTGGAGCCTATGGACATAAAACATAATATTTCAGATTATGAGAAACATAAAATAAGTAATCTATAAATGGACACATATCTACATTTAAATAGTATTTGTTTAGCAATGATCTGGTAAAATTCTGTTCATGTAGGCTTGGAATTAACTCATTTATTCATTAACTGGGATAGCTAAGCCCAGTAACAATGCATACACTGATAGGTATCCCAGAGACTCACATTCCCCAACATCTAAAAAACTAAAAAGAGAAAAGGTGAAAGTTAAGAGTGTTAAGTACTACATACACATAAAAAGAATCTATAAACATTTCTCTCCATGTTCTATACAATATATGCAGTATGATATTTAATGGAGTTTTCATGAAAATTGACCAAAGATAATTTTACATAAAAACTAAAATGTTTTGATATATAAATGTGATGAAAAATACCAGATAAGCAACATACTAAGCAACCCAACCAAAATAATTATGTAACATAATTATGTAATGCAACAAAAATATAACTAATGTAGTATATATTATAGCCTTTAGAAAGACTCCTTAAGGAAAAGCCTCTCCTAGTAAATGATACCTCTTTCAAATGTACCACTAGGATTCAGAGGACCCAGGGGGTATGGAAGTGATTGTGATCAGACCTTTGAAAATTAAACATCTAAGATTCAAGTCTTCATGTAACTTATATGGTAGGGCAATTTCAACTCTAGCTGTCATTCTAATATACTCTAGTTGGTGGATGAGAGAGGAAACTCTGTATGCCCCAAGCCCTATTCACTCATTCCAGACCACTATAGAGAAAAATGAGGGAGTAGAAGTATCTTTAAAACTATTTTGTTGCATTAAGAAATGTTTTTAATGTTTCAAAGACATGGGCAGAGTCTCCTTATACTCATTTTATGAAAATGTCTTTATTTCTTAGGAAATTAACACTAATTAACATTGTACAAAAGTGCAGGTATTGAGGACAAAAAAAATTAACCGTAAGAGATTCCGCTACTTACTATCTGTGTAACTTTGGAAGTTATTTCACTTCCCCGTGACTCAGTTTCTTCACCTATGAGGGTGTAGTAGCACCTACCTCATAGAGTAGTTAATAATATAAGGATTAAAAAAGATTACATTTGTACAGAGCTTAGAATACTATAAACACAGTGCAAAAGATGTGCTAAGTAAATAAAATAGCGAATATATGTTCTACCTCTTAATTTTGGCTAACATCTATCAATCCACAAGAAAAACAGGACACAGAAAACCTGAAGCTGAAAGAAGCCACATGGAAGGAAGAAAGGGATTGCTGGGTTCCTTCAAGTCATTGGTGGGACATGATCAGATGACATAGCTGAAATACACAGGGGTTTTACCTCAGTAAGTGTCTGTATACAAGGTGGTGGGTAGCTAAATGGCCTTAGTTTTCTGAGGAGTATCCATTCAGCACTATGCAGGAAGCAGGAGAAAGTAGTCATATTTGTAGAAATGTACAGGAGGCAAATAAAAATACAGAAATAGAGCTCTTGAGTACAGTAATAGCTAAAGAAAGAGTAACAGGTAATCCTGACATACAGCTATTTAAAGCTATTGTGGAAGATAATTTAACAAATGCTTTTTGAATGCCCAGAAAGAATGTTTATGGAGGATACGAAATTTACACGAGGTTCCTGTCATGAAAATGCTTACATTGGAAATGGAAAGACATAGATGAATAACACCTATAACAAAAAGGAACTATGATAAGTGGTTCAGCCAAAGGGGATAGGAGGTCAAAGAGAAAACAATTACATTTAAAGTAGCATGAGGAAACATCGAGTAAAGCTTTTTAAGGGTAAAAGATGAATAGGACCTGGGAAGACACCTAGGACAGTACAGAACTATCCTTTAAACTGAAAAAGGACAACACTAGAAATTATGTGGTGATGTACCAGAAACTACTCAAAGTCTCAGATTAAATATTGTTTATCTTTCTATGTCTTGTCTGACTACCAATTTTACTGGTTAATTTCAGTTTAAAACATTAGTTCTATATTTTAAAAAAACAAATATATTATGGAATAAAAAGTATAATATGATTTTAAGGGCAAATCAGGCAACATCAAACATCTCTGATTCTCCTGTGGAACCAACTTAAAATATGTACTCCAAATACCATAGGGATACACATTCAACTTCATTGACTGTTAGAGGTATTTTCCTGGAAAACTTAAGACAGAAAAATATGGAAATTTATGTTAAGAAAATAAATCAATGCAGTGTCTGGGATTTAAGAGTATAAAGCCTTAAAGAGCCAATAGTAGCTTGTCTGAGATTTTTAATCAGTGGGCAATGAACAGTGATTGAAGGTTACTGAACTAAAAGGTGATGTAAGTGCTACAATTTTGGATGATAGAAATAATTCTAACTATCATGTAGGGTGGACGGAGAGAAAGGAAACAAAAAAGACTATCTAGAATACTATTCTAATAACGCAGATGAGATGCAACTCAGTGGTCTCCTTCCTTAACCACAATCCCAGGCAAAAATGATCAGTGCCTCTGCTATGTTCTGAAGGTTTATGTCTCCCCAAAATTCATATGCTGAAACCTAATCCCCAATGCAATGATATTAAGTGGTGGGGCCTTAGGAGCTGATTAGGTCTTAAGGGTGGAGCCCTCATGAATAGGATCAGTGCCCTTATAAAAATTGCCCAAGGAGAGATGTCTATCAAGGATTCCTAGAAATTTTTTTAGTAATTGCAATTGTTTATTTTGGTAGTAAACATTAATACAAAATTAGGTCAAATGATGACCTAAGTACATGTCTCCCAATAATCCTCCCCAAAAGTCCATAAAATGTCCAAAAAAAAAAAAAAAAAAAAAAAAGCACGCTTAGCAAACCAAAAATTTTGAGAAATTAAAAAACAGAAAACAGACAGGATCAGACCTATGGAAAAATAAAACTAAAGGGAACCACAGCCCAAAGATCCTATAAGAGAAGACTATTGTGGAGATAAAGGTAGTAAGGAACTTCAGACTAAGGTCAAGACATAGAGGCCAGGAAACAGTTAAAAGTGAGCAAGTGGGAAAAGGCATTCTGATCAGTTTGGTATCTCCTCTCTTTTTCTCCTTGGACTATGAAGCAGACAGCAGTGCCTATTTCCTGTCAGGGTGAAGAGTGGGCACTGTGACCAGAGAGGCAGTGCAGTGCTGTCTAACTAGGTACTGACGAACTCCTAACCCTAAAGAGTCAGAAACCAGTCAATCCCAGAACAAATTATAAACATATCACATCTAGCAGCATGTCCCACCCTTTTTCCACAACAACCAAGAACTGAATATGGTAAGTTCAATCAGCATCCACAGAGAAGTGAAGAGATTCTCAAATATAAAAATGAGCAGAAAGTAAGAATCACTAAATATTTAAAGAAATGCTACACCATGAAAGAGAGAAACTAAACATCATGGATAAAGGATAAACACTTAAGGAAACAGTTAACAGAACAGAAGACTAAAATTAGAAAGTATACCCTCAAAGAGATCTGACAAGACTGCAGTCGTTAAAAATGTTTTTAAGCTTGAGAGTCAAAAGTCAAAAGCTATACATGTCCATACAAAGAAAAATAAACATATAAAAAAAGTTGCCCAGAAATACACATAGACACACAAATAAAAAGAAATAAAAGCCAGCAAGAGATAATCTTGGTTAACATTGGAATGTATGAGGCATATATGATTCCATTTTTCTTACTATGAATATTTTTTCTTCCTTTCCAAAAATCAGATCATAAAATATGATTTTACAATCTTTTACCATGGAAAAATATACGATGATCATCATTCTGCTCAGTAAATACAGACAATATTACTGAATATTTAGTTGAGACAATATTATGAGAGTCACCTTTCATGAATGAAAAAACTGACGAAATGACATAATGTAAACTTTAGGACAAGCAAATGTTAAATCCAGAATGGAGGCAAAGGAAGACGAAGGATCCAATTACTGAGCTGCACATAGGCTCTTACTGTAGTTGTTATACTTTTGTTTATGATTTAAAAAGAGTTCCAGGATTTAACATTATCATTAGTAGCAACAACAATGGCTATAATAACATTTTTAGAAGCTTAAGTCTAGGATTTTACCATATCAGCAGTATTGATTCCATTTCCCCACACCAAATCAAAGGTTCCATTTATGTAGCCTACTTTGTTGGCCACATCTTCAAAGAGCTTTCTGACTGGAGTAGATGCTGGTAAATTTAAAGTGATCCGTTCATTCACTGTCTTTGAATTAGTAGTATCTTGTATTATACATAAGACTCTAGGTTCTTCAGCAGCATTTTCTATCTGAAATTTTAAGAAAAATAGGACTTTATATATTATCTTCAAGGCAAAACAGAAGTATAATTAGCCATAAAATTTTATGATTAAATGTAAAAGACCTCACAAAATATTAAGTATTTTCTCTGTGCTATTTTCTCTGTTTTATTGTAGCCTGAAACACATTCTAATGGATATGTCAAACATATAAGTACCATGTAAGTTTGTTTTGGAAACATCGGGGCATATTTCAGAATCAACAATCATTCTTGGAGACATTTGCTTTCACCTTTAAGATGTAAACCCATGGTCAATAAGCCATGAAGATAGTAATATTTAAGCAATTTTAAGTTAAAAATTATAAAATCTGATCCTTAAAAATGTGTCATTACCATGCTAGCCACAGTCAAACCAAGTATTTCTGGGTCCCCTAAAAAAACAATGGGAATTGTGCAAAAATGCAGTAAGGATTGTCTAAAGATTACAAAATCTATAAGGGATACAGGCTACTACATCTCCTAATCTTTACGCTGCTGTACCCATAAGTCCAGATGTCCAAAAAGCTCCATTTATTAATGTGTTGGGAGCTGACAAGCTTATCCAAACAGATGAGCCAGGAGGAGCGGGAGGGAAAAACAAGGAAACAGTTTCAATTACCAACACAGAAAGGAATTAGGGTCACGAATTCTCCTTCCTGCTCAAACTTTCTCAAATAAGCTATGCCCTCCCTCAAGCTGTTAAGGGACACCACTTTTCCACTTTCCACAGGGGTAAAACACTACATCAAAGATACTTTATTGGAAGAAATTCCTTTCCCTCCTTCTATAATGGCTATCTCAATGAATGGCACCATCATCTGCCTAGCTGCTGAAACCAAACAGCTGAACTGATCATCTTCCTCGTCCTTCCCTCTTTACCTCACAGAGTCTCCAAATCCTGTCCATTCTACCTTTTGAATATCTCTTGAACTACCTCCTGCACTTTATTCCTGCCTGCAGCAGTAAGAATATCCTACAACAAAATTATGGAACAGCTTCCCAAGAAGTTTAACTTCTTCCAATCTTATATTCCTTTAACCCAGAATAGTATTTCTGATACACAAATCTGATTACGTAAATCTCTTGCTTTCCCTGAAAGTCAGGTGTGGCATTAAACTGGGAGATGTCTCACCATCTCCATAATGGGCTATTCAGAAATATGATCTTTACAAACTGGTGGTTTACACAAAAATTTATTTCTTCCTTAGTTTTTACAACACTATCAACCCCAACCTTTTGTTGCTTCTATATTATCCATTTTTAAATAAGAAAAATTATAACTAGCTAGTACTGAAGATGGGATAGCCACAAAGTTTTTTGTTTGTTGAAGTAATACAATTATCATCTGTTTCTGTGACACACAGCTTTTGGGTTTGCAAGAGATCATTTAAAGTTATTCCAATTAGTTTAGAACAAAAGTAAGTTGATATAAAAGTATAATATTTAAAATAAATTGGGTAGCACTACAATTCAGACACACTAAATATTTAATTACCAATAAGTTAGTTAAAAAATAAAAAGAAAATACATTTCTGTAAAATAAAAGAAACAAAAGAACATTATCAATATACATTTCAAAAAAGATAAAAAAGCCTTCACCTGTACATTTTAGATGTTATATTAACACATTTAATAGATCATTTTACACATTTTAACCCTAAACTAAAAAACATAGACCTTTTTAAAAATGCTGGTTTATGATGAAACAGTAAATAACTCAAAATAAATTTCAACTACAAAAGGTACACTTTTATAGATTCAATAGTATACTTCAGGGATAGCTCAGGTCTGAACGATTCAGTGTTCCTGGTATAAAATACTGTAGTAGCCAGATTTTAAAGCCTCAAATAGGCTGGAGTTGATGGTCAAAGGAAGACAACTCTAAGAATTTAGAAATCAAAAGTGCTATGATAGTAATCATACATAAGAATGGTGATGTGGCAACATCATATGGCCAGACACTAGCAGTTCCTGGTTCTTTCCCTAAATATGTGAATGCAGGGTCCAAGCACTCCAGATGCCTCTCCTTCTATGTGGAAAAATTATCCCTCAATAGAATCCTATCTAAAGACTAAATGTATTATACAGATAAAAACAAAATTCAATCTCATGTGTGGCTTATATTCTTTTTAGTAATAGCCCTTCTTTTCTGTACATATACATAATTTTGCTTTTTTAAAAAATAGTACGAGTATAAAGGAAAAAATGGAAATAATCTGTAACTCTATAACCCACAGATAACTATTAGCATGCTGGCATATATCCTTCCAAGTATCTTATCTGCAAACACACATACACACACACACACACACACAGAGAGAGAGAGAGAGAGAGAGAGAGAGAGAGAGAGAGAGAGAGAGAGAGAGAGAGAGAGAGAGGCTATGCATGCATGCTACATAATCACAAACACTGGATTAGAATACACATGCTGTTTTCTAACATCTTTCTTATATCATGCAATCTTTCCCTGTAAAGCTTTTCCTAACTCATCATTTTAACAGCTAGGTAGTATTTGTTAGTACATGGATTAATAATAATTTACTTAATAAATTCTATTTTATTGACTTAGACTTTATTATACTTTTACAAATAATTCTGTGATGAACACCTACATAAAACTTCATATACTTTGTTTCCTTAAACTCCTTATACATAGAATTTCTCAGCAAATTACATTTTCCTCTTGAATTCTGTTGTAGGATGATTTAAACAGATAAAAAGCTCTGCTCTTCTTTAAAGCTCTAAGCTAGCCACTGCTAAATTCTACTTTACACTCAACTTTCTGGGCCCATTCTTATTTCACCTATACTTTAATCTATTATGTGGACTTCATCTGAATTTTAGAATCACCATTGCTAATAGTAATCATACTAAAGTAAAATTTCTCTCCTCCTTTCCCCCTCCAATTTGGGAACTGAGAAGAAAACAATTTTTTTGTTGTTGCAATTTTAAGATACTACCAATAAGATGTGGCAACAGATTTTTTTTAATAGCTTTTCAAGAGAAAAAAAAATTATACATTATAAATTAAACATGCAAGAAACATTTCCAAAACATTTAAATGTAAAAAGGTTTTTTTGGAAATGGGAAATTAGGGCAGCTATCTTCTTAATTTCTTTGTGGCTCTAACCAAGACTGATCCTACTTATGCCCAAAGGTAAAACCAATTATGTCTTGAGATGAATTAAAAATAGCAAAAAATTCTTTGCCATTCTTTTTCCTTTTTCCTTTTCTCAAGAATCTGACCTGGCCACGTGACCATCTAAGACCAAGAGAATGTGATAGAAGTGACACTGTGTAACTTAAGGCAGGGCCTTAAGAAACCAGCAGTTCCTGCTTTTGTATTTCTTGGAACATTCCCTCTTATAATCCAGCCACCATGTAAGTAATCCAGTTACCCTGGATCAGCATGCTGTGAGGAGGCCCTAGCAGTCCATATAGAGAGGAAGTGGCCACTTGGTGGAGACACTGAGGTGGCTGATGTATGAGAAAAGCCTTTTGGACATTCCATTCAATGGAATGGCTGCCATTCCATTCAATGACTGCCACCAACTTAATGGAGCCAAGTAATTCTAGATGATGCCACCTGGAGCAGAACCAAATAGTTGGTGAGCCCTGGCCCCAATCCCATCCTGCAGAAATCTGGACAAATAAACGAATTGCCCTACTAAGTCACTAAACTTTAGGGTCCACTGTTACATAGTAATATATAAAAAATAAACATACCTAAACACCTTCAAGCACATCCAAGTTCAAGTGGGGAAAGTATGATGATGGTGCTGGTAGGGAGGGAAGGGTACTACTTTTCATTTAAGTACTACATCCAACATTAAGAAAAGGCATCTGAGGATACATCATGATTGAGGGGAGGGAGCAAAAATTTTTAGTTGAAAGAGTTCTCTGATGAACCCGAGGTAAGAGAAAACAAGTGCAAAATTATAGAAAAGCCTAAAACATGTTCCATTTAGAAAAACATTTAATGTAGTTTAGATGCGCTATTTGAAGAGCACAAAGTTTTCTACAAAGAAAATCTAGCCAAGTACAAAAAAAGGTATAAATCCTAAAGTTGAAACTACTTATTTTACAGACAACTCATAGCAATATTACACTTGTGAGACTCGGGGGAAAGTCAACAGCAGTTATAGTTACTCTACAGGCTAATAGAATGCTCGGTGTTTATGTTCATTGTAGAAACAAAGCTAGATTTCCTAGCAACGTCTGAAGGAAAAAAACCTTTTTAAAAAAGTAAAAAGGGCCGGAGAGGTAGATCACATCTGTAATCACTTTGGGAGGCCAAGGTGGGAGGATCACTTCAGGTCAGGAGTTCGAGATCAACCTGGCCAACAGGGTAAAACCCTGTATTATTTTGTATTAATAATACAAAATTTGCTGGGTGTGGTGGCACATGCCTGTAACCTCAGCTACTCAGAAGGCAGAAGCAGGAGAATCGCTTGAACCCAGGAGGTAGAGGTTGCAGTGAGCTGAGACTGTGCCACTGTGCTCCAGCCTGGGTGACAGTGAGACTCTGTCTCAAAGAAAAAAAAGTAGAAAGAATAAATCATAGCCTTGTTTATAAAAGGTGAAACATACTGGGATAAAAAACACTGAAAACAGTTTTCTTCCAAAGATACAATTAACTGCTAGAAACATCTAGAAGTTGTTGGCATAGTTCTAAGACATTTTAGAGCCCGCTGAAGGGATCTTCGCCTCTTAAGTCATCTTGTCTCCTTTTCTTGACATTCCCAATAGTTTTAAGTTTAAATCTGAGTTCTCTGATAACATCATAATTTTTGTTTCAAAAAATACTTCCTATGTGTTTATTAAAGAACACAAACTGACATTTAAAATTGATGGTATATGTTCAGAATGGCATCAGCATATAGAATATAAGCTAATATCAAACAAAATTCAAAATTATCAAGACTTAAATATTTCTAAGAGAAAAAAATTAAGATAAAGTATTTTTAAATTATGAAGGTACCGCTTTACTTCTAAATTCAACCTATGCTCTCTAAGACTTTCTTCCTTTCAATGTTATTGCGAAGAATAATATTTTGGTTACAAGTTTTACACACACACACACACGCGTGCGTACAATAAGTCCATTTTCTCTCCCTTTTGGTACAGGAGCTGCCATAAGCTAGGTAATTAGGCCTTAGAGCACTACCCATCTGGGTATCCAGAGTTCAAGGTTAATGTATTGCCACAGATTTTAAAATAGAATTGATGGTATGAATATTTTTGCTGGTTGAAATTTATAAAATGTATCAGCTGCCAGGCGTGGTGGCTCACACCTCAGCACTTTGGGAGGCCAAGGCGGGTGGATCACCTGAGGTCAGGAGTTCAAGACCAGCCTGGCCAACATGGCAAAACCCTGTCTCTACGAAAAATAAAAAAATTAGCTGGCATGGTGGTGCACACCTGTAATCCCAGCTACTCGGGAGGCTGAGGAAGGAGAATTGCTTGAACCCAGGAGGCAGAGGTTGCCATGAGCCGAGATCGCACCATTGCACTCCAGCCTGGGCAATAAGAGTAAAAACTCCATCTCAAAAAAAAAAAAAAAAAAAAAAAACTATCAGCTTCATTTAGACTCTGCATTTTTATTTTAACAAGTAACATTTCTAGGGCTATTAATGAAGGTCCTAACTTACATTTGAAAAAGAGGTTTTATTTTTAAGATCCTCACTTCACCCCACCTCAAAACTGCAGCCAACTCTGATGTTATCTACGTGATCTTTTTCTAAGTGGTCTCTTGCCACACTTGGGAAGGACAGGAGAGATTAAATGAGCAACTCCGGGGAAAAAAACAGAGCAAAGGGACTGAAGGAAAATTAAGTATCAAGTAAAGATTATACCAGAATGTTATATCACATGGAAGTTTAAGTCTGTAGTGCACACAGGCTCTCAGAAATTTAGTAGAATAGGATTTCTGGATTTTGACTTTGTAAATTTTTAAATGATTTAATTTCCTACATTATTAATATCTCAGAAAATAAATACATCTGGGAAAATAGGCAACTATCATACCCAACATCATAACAAAGGGTTCCTTAGTTTTTCCATCAGTTTTTTCTCCCTCATTCCACTAGCTAAAAACAAGGTACTATCCGACACAAATTCATTTAAGGTGACTTTTTTATTATTAAAATTGGGTAGAAATAAAATAGCCAAACAAGCATAAAACATAAGACATGCCTTGATATTAAATAAAAATACTAACATGCTGTACTTGCTCTGCTGATTATCACACTAAGGCAATTACATCAGCAGTCTACCTGTAAAAATTTCTTCTTCATTTCATCAAAGATATTTTGTCTGCATCTCCAAAACACATCCTATGGTATATAAGAACAAAATGAATTACAAATTATTTATATAAAATAAAGGGAAAAGACAGTGAATGAGAACAATTAACCTAAAAACATTTTTGCAATAAAATATTAATTAAAGTATTAGTACATCATCTAGAATTTTATTCATGAACGTGCAAGGTTACTAAAAATCTATGATAAAGAGGTGATAAGAATAAGATAAATATGGAAAATAGCCACATTTAACAAAGAATGATAGCTTAAGAATTGTGTGTAAATCAAATGTTGTAAGTCACATAACATTTTGTGTCCAGTAAAGAAATTCTGCAGTTCTCTGCACTAAAGGAAACCAAAAGATCTCTTGATTTTGCCAGTCTCTAAATTTAAATTTTTCACATGATAGCTACTCTTAAAACAAGGCTGCTTAACAACATCCTTCACAACTATTTTATTTTAATATATATCTCCTTCTTATGAGTTTAACAATTAAATTACAATTAATACAACAACATATAAAGGAAATAAAGTAACCTATAATCAAGAGATCATCTCTTGAAAAATCTTCATTTACATCACTCTACAGTTTTTCTGTACATTTTTTGTTTATTCTCCCTTCTTATACTTAATAAAAAGAAATCAACATATTATTTTAAAAGGTGCTTTTACTTTGACAATAGAAATACATTTCTGTTATAATAGCAACATACAGTTTTCTGAAAAGCAACTCTAAAATAGCCACCATTGCTCTCATCTCATCTTCTCCATTCTATGCACATATTATATAGAGAGTACTTTTAACCAAATAGTACAATTTTATATACCAGTATTTGAAATCTACTTCTTGTCCCTCAATACTCACTTATTTTTCTGTGCCAAAACATTTAGTTTAAAAACTGCAGTGTTCCATTATATAGACAAACCATAATTTAATTAATCTGCTATTAATGCGCATTTAAGCACCTACAAATATTCACTACAGCATTGCTTGTTTGTATACTTTTTCCTTAGATAATTTCTCAAAGAAAGAATTACTAGATCAAAGTATATGTACTCATTTTTAGAATTTTAATACATAGTGCCTTCAAAAAAAAAATTGTTGAACTGCAACTATCTTTCAACACTCTTCTCCCACACTGTTCACCCTGCCCTCAAGGAGGTGACGTTGTGCAGTGGTAACTAAACTATAAACAAATCTAAACTATCAGCATCCACTATCCTTCAGGGTCTTTATGTATCTGTACCATATACCTGGAATACTTTTCCCTGGATGTCCTCACCTCCTTTGCTCAAGTATCACTGCTGTGGGACTTTAAAACATGTCCACAAATTCTTTGACTTGCCTCCCTACATAAAATAGGAGTTTAAGCTTGCCTCCAGCAAAAGTAGGAGGCTAATTCCCTTTAATATAGACTAGACTTAGTGACTCCCTGTAATACACAGCATGATTTTCAAGGCTGGATTAGAAAGGTGTAATAACTTCCTCCTGGCTCTCAGATCCTTATTGTTAGAACCCAGCCTCCATGCTGTGAGGAAGGAAGCCAAGCAGCCACTGGAAAGACTCTGTGTAGATGTTCCAGCCACATCCCAAATGAGATCTCAGCAGACAACCAGCATCAACCACCTATATGTTGAGTGAGGAAGCTTTCAGACGATTCCAGCCCCAGCCTTTCTTCTGCCCCCAGCTGATGTCCTAGCAGAGCAGAAACAAGCCGTTTCAGCCTAACCTTACCCAAACTGCACACCTATGAGAAAAGTCACTAGATCTGGGGGCAGATTGTTATATAGCAAAACATAATCCGAATAGTTAATTTCTCAATCAAGTCCTTCCTCTCACCATCTTATCTAACATTCCAATCCTGTTGGTGCTCCTTATCTCCCAATGTATGAAACAATGATTTTCAAACACTGAACAAGAGCAACACAGGTAATGATCCCTGTGGAAGCAGAAACAAAAATGGTGAGCCCCCTTCTAGGCTGCAGTGCAGGGAGGGAGAACGCAGGTGGAGTCCAGCAATCTCCCTGAGTTACAAGATAGAGTTGGGAGTTCAGGGGGTGGAAAGAGGTACAATTCGCAGGGCAGGATACAGGGCAGAAGAAAGCTGGACTCTGTGCAAACAGCAAGGTCCAAAAGACCTACAGTGCATCCCCCTAGAGTGTTCGGCTGATTTCTCAGCAGCGTATGTGTGTAAAGAGAGTGCCTCAGGCAAGGGAAAGAACCACAGGAAAGAATCCCTGGTTCTTTCCTGTTCCCACCAATTAGAATTTTTTTTTTTGAGAGTCTCGCTCTGTTGCCAGGCTGGAGTGCAGTGGTGCGATCTCGGCTCCACTGCAACCTCTGCCTCCCGGGTTCAAGCATTCTCCTGCCTAAGCCTCCCATGTAGCTGGGACTACAGGCATGCGCCACCACGCCCAGTAATTTTTGCATTTTGTAGTAGAGATGTGGTTTCACACATGTTGGCCAGGATGGTCTCAATCTCTTGACCTCATGATCTGTTCTGCCTCAGCCTCCCAAAGTGCTGAGATTACATGCATGTGCCACTGCACTCAGGCCGCCCACCACCAGAATTTTTAAAATCTCATAATACACAGGGCATCAGATAAGGGTACTCAAAAGGGTACTGTCTTAGTACTGGGACCAAATTAGACCTAATCTAAAGACTACTCTGGTTCAACCTTAGAAAGCTTAAAAGCAAAACTCAAAAGGATCAAACTGTTTACAAATAAACCATCTGCATCTAAGAACAAAACTCAAGAATATTTGTGGGAATAAAAAACATCCAGGACCCATCAAGGTAAAATTCTCAATGTTTGGCATCCCATCGGAAATAAACAAACATGCAAAGAAGCAGGAAACTATGACCCACATGAAGAGAAAAAAAATCAGTATCTAAGATAACAAATAACATGGATGGTATTAACAAATGTAAGCATTGATGAAGATGAATGAATGAATACTTAAGACACAGCACAAGAAACTATTAAAATTAAAACAAAGAGAGGAAAAAGAATGAAAAGAGAAAGAACAGAAAAGCAGGATAATTTTCTTACCAGAAACCATGGAGGCCAGAAGGAAGTGGCACAGTATTTTTCAGGTGCTTACAGAAAATAACCGTCAAACCAGAATCCAATAACCAGCAGAAATGCCCTTCAAAAACGACCCAGGAATTGCTTTAATAATCAAGTGGAACTCAAGACATTCTCAGATGAAGGAAAACTCAAAAGAATTTGCATCCAGTGGAACTACCCTACAGGAAGGAATAGCTAAAGACAGTTCTTTAAACAAAAGAGAAATCATCAAAGAAACCTTAGAACATCAGTAAAAAGAATACAGAAAGCAAAAATACAGCTAAATGTAATACATTTTCCTTCTCCTCTTGAGTTTTTGTTAAAGACTTGACAGTTGAGGAAAAAACTAAAACATT